>NC_090922.1:1250000-2500000 GCF_040938575.1 Ambystoma mexicanum | reverse complement strand
GATATCCAACTCCTTCCCATTCCAATCCTGAGACCCTTCCTATAGCATGAGATGTGATATCTCAATGCCTCTAATACCAAACCTGAGATCCTTCCTCTAACATGAAATGTGATATCCAACTCCTTCCCTTTCCAAACCTGAGAGCCTATCCATAGCATGAGATGTGATATCCAAGTCCTTCCCATTCCAATCCTTAGACCCTTCCTACAGCATGCAATAACACTACTCACTTCAGACCTGGGAACGCCAAGTGTACGAATCATGTGAGAGTGACAAGGACTCGATATATTACACAACCTGGCGGCGGTTACAGAGCAAGACTCCTGTGTAGGCTGGTCAGTCTGCTGGATGGCCCAGAGACGCTTCCGAAGGCTTACTAGCAGGAGATGGTGAAAATGCCGAGAATAGCTGTCCCCGCTATTCCAAGGGTCGAAGTACCAGTACAGGCCTTCTGGTTCGATCAAAGGTGAAAAGGGTTTCACAAGGCGACAGCAGTGCAGAGGAGCAGTCCTTCAGTGGGTCACCAGCGATTCCTCGGTTCAGCCTCTTGGTTGCAGGATACTTGGCTCCTGTATTCCTTCGTTCGTGAGAACTCAGGAGATCGACATGGTAGTGGTGTTTCCAGCCCCCTCTTATCCACGGTTCCCTTCGCGCCAAAACGGAGGGGACCCAATGGGAGATCCGCTCATCAACACTCACACCATTCGTGGACCTATCACGGACCACGGTGGTCCCAGGCATTCACACCACCCTAGACTCTCTGGCACCCAGGATGTGTATTGGGACCAGACATCCCAGCCCACATCCTGGAGGCACACACAAGACATGTAGAAGCCTGCGAAAGCATCTGTGTTTCGCGGGAAAGCACATGCCCAAATAAGGAAGGCCCCAGGTCGGCTCGACCTGGGGAAGGTGAAGGGAGCAAGACGGTCAGCGGACAGGACAAAGGAGCCTCGTGGTCTGGCCATTTTGGGATCTAGGCCACCATTTTGGGTTAAGCGCGAGAAACGCGCTTAGCACGCCAAAAGGATCTCAAAACACAAGAAACGATCGCTGCCACCATTCCCGTCCGTGAATCACTTGCACCGATCAGTTACAATCCTGAAAGAGTATCTAGGGCCTGTAGAAGGCTAGAGACCCAAGAGAGCAGTAACTTAGTTTACAGTGCCCTCTTGTGTCATGTTGCACGAAAGCTGCAACATGATACAAGAAACTACGGAAACCAGCGTTTCCTGGTACTGACTGTCTTAAGGGCATGACAGTTTCCCCTTAAGAAAGGAGCGAAAGCCCAGAGGAGTGCGGCAGAAGGCTGCACTTCTCGGGCAAAGTCGAGAACAAGGTGAAAAACAACAGCAAAAAGTTTAGGGGTTGCCACATGGAAGGAAAATTACCTACAATTACGAAATCTTTCCTAACACTCGCCCCTCCCAGACTATGGACAGGGGGAACTAATCCACCCCTGGATGAGTCTCTTGTTCAGGTCGGTTAAACATTCTCCACAACCCATCAGCATTGCTATGTTGGACACCTGGCCTATGCTCAATAGTGAAGTCGAAGCCTTGTAGACTTATGGACCACTAAGCAACTTTGGATTCTCCCCCTTCATGTTTATTAGCCACTTTAAGGGCTTATGGTCAGTTTGCACAGTGAAGTGGGTCCCATAGAGGTAGGGCCTCAGCTTCCTTAGGGCCCACACAACAGAGAAACATTCTTTCTCTACCGTGGACCATCTGAGCTTTCTGTCCTTAAACTGGCGACTAATAAAACCAATAGGGTGTTCCTTACCCTTCTCATCTACTTGCGATAGTACAGCTCCTATCCCAGTGTCAGAGGCGTCCGTCTGCACGATAAAAGGTCTTTGATAATCAGGGGCCCTGAGGACAGGGGCCTGGCACAAGGAGTCTTTTAAGCCATTGAAGGCCTTCTCACACTCGTCGGTCCAAGTTACCTTCTTGGGTTTCTTCAGAGTTGTGAGGGCAGTCAGAGGGGCAGCTATGGTGCCATAGTCTGCCACAAAATTGCGGTAATACCCCATGAGTCCTAAGAAGGCTCTCACTTGGGTTTGTGTAGTGGGGGTAGGCCAGTCTTGTACTGCTTGTACTTTACTGGGTAGAGGCTGTATCCTCCCTCCACCTACTTCATGTCCAAGGTAAAACACTGAGCCTTGTCCAATCTGGCATTTACTAGCCTTTATGGTCAAGTGTGCTTTCTGAAGAGCCTGGAGCACAATCCCGAGGTGTTTCACATGGTCAGGTGGCACTGAAAACTGCTATATCGTCCAGATATGCAAGACAGAATTCGTCCAACCCATTCAAAACATGATGCACAAGCCTCTGGAAAGTGGCAGGTGCATTCTTCAACCCGAACGGCATTACCCGGAATTGGTAAAGGCCGTCTGGAGTAGAAAACGCTGTCTTCTCCTTGGCATGTTCTGCTAAAGCTATTTGCCAATAGCCAGCAGTGAGGTCAAACGTGCTGAGGTACTTGGAGGCACCCAAAGTATCCACCAGCTCATCTGTTCGAGGCAAGGGGTGTGCATCTGTCTTGGTGACAGCATTCAGAGCCCTGTAATCCACACAGAACCTCAATTCAGAAGTGCCTGCCTTTGGAACGAAAACCACAGGGCTGGACCAAGGACTACTAGAGGGTTCAATCACCCCAAGGTCTAACATCTTGTTGACCTCGGTCTTAATATAAGACCGTACTTTGTCTGACATCCTGTATCCCCTACTTTTGGTAGGTACACTGTCTCCTGTGTCTATGTTATGTTTGCACCAAGGTGTCAAACCAGGCGACTGTGAAAACGGGGGAAAACTGCCTAAGCAAACATTTCACCTCAGCCTGCTGATCAGAAGTCAGGTGAGGGGCCACTCGGACACCCTCAAAGGAGCTATCTGAAGGACCGCTTTGGAACAGGTCGGGGAGAGGTTCAGACTCCTCTTCCTCAACATCTGAAGCCAGTAACAGTGCTGCGATTTCGACTCTTGGGACGAAAGCCTTCAGCCTATTCACGTGAAACACTTTTGGAGCCTGTCCAGGCCTTCCAAGGTCCACTAAATAGTTAACCTCACCCAGGGGCTCCACCACTGTGTAAGGGCCTGACCATTTGTCCTGTAAAGCTCAAGGCTTTATGGGATTCATGATCAGGACTTGCTGACCAGGTGTAAAGTTGATGAGGGAAGCTTTCTGGTCGTACCAATGTTTCACCAGCGCTTGTACTGCCTTCAATTTATCACTAGCCAAGCCCATCAGAAGTACCATCCGTTTTCTGAGCCCTAGCACATAATCAACTACGTTGGTAGTAACAGGGGGAGTGGGCATCTCCCATCCCTCTTTGACTATGGCTAAGGGTCCCCGTACAGGATGACCAAACAGAAGTTTGAAGGGGCTGAAGCCAACACCCTCCTGTGGTACCTCTCGGTAGGCAAACAGTAAGCATGGTAAAAGAAGATCCCATTGTCTTCTCTGAAGCTTCTCCAGAGCCCCAATCATGCTTTTTAACGTTCTGTTGAAACGTTCCACCAGACCATTGGTCTGGGGGTGGTATGCAGAAGAGAACTTGTAGGTGACCCCACATTTTTTCCACATAGCCTGCATATACTTCGACATAAAGTTGCTGCCACGATCTGACACAACTTCTTTAGGGAAGCCAACCCTAGTAAATATGCCAAGTAAAGCTTTTGCAACTGACTTGGCAGTTACAGTTTTCAATGGGATGGCCTCAGGATATCTGGTTGCATGGTCGACCAGCACCAGGATAAACCTATTGCCCGAGGATGTTTGCGGGTCAAGGGGACCAACGATGTCGATCCCTACCCTTTCAAATGGTACCCCCACAACTGGGAGCGGTACCAACGGAGCTTGGATTGTCGAGCCAACCTTACCAGATAACTGGCAGGAGGCACAACTCCTGCAGTGACTTTCTACTTGCACCCCCATCTTGGGCCAGTAGAAGTGCATGGATAACCTTTACTTGGTCCTCTTAATACCAAGGTGACCAGCAAGGAGCACTTCATGCGCCAACTGCAGGAGGAAGGGCCTAACAGCAAGGGGAACCACCAACCTCCTATGGTCTCCTTCTGTAGACTCTGTGGGCTCACTATACAGGAGTCCACCTTCCCAATAAATCCTATGCGTCCCAGGAGGTTCACCCTCAAGCTGGGAGCAGGCCTGTCTCCTTAGGCCTTCCAGAGATGGGCACTCACGTTGGCCTTTACTGAATTCGTCCCTATCAGGACCTCCTTCAACTAACAAGTCTTTTAGTTCAGGATGGTCGTTGGGGTCAAATACTTCAGGCATCGCCACCTCCTCCTCAGGCCCGGGCGATTGACCAACTTCCTCCACCGCAGTGGTAGGCGAGCTCGGGGGAATATTCTCTTTCCCTCGTCTTGACTTGTTGACTCCTTTCGCCTTGGGTTTCCCCTTCGGCTGGGGCGGCGTATTGGTCTTGGCCAATGCTGCCCGTGCTTGAGACCGTGTGTAGGGTCTTTCGGCAGTGTCTCCTATGAGCCCTAAAGCTCTGAGATCATTACCTAACAAGACCTTTCCCAGGACGTTTCTCTGAATGCTCACTGGAATCCTGACTGCTGTACCATTTAAAGTAAGATTTACAGGTATTACTGGGAACATACGGAGTGGGCCGTCAGCCAACTTAGTGGGCATCAGAGTAGCTCTGGCAACTTCCTCTGAGTCTACCAAGGTAGAATCCACTACAGTTCGACTGCACCCACTATCCCTAAGAGCTGGAGTATCTACTCCATTGATCAGCACACTGTCTTACAATAAGCCTCCCTATGTAAACAGACCCAATGGATCTTGTTTTGCTTGTGGAGCAACTGACCACGTGAAGGGGGATCCCCGGTGTAAGGTTAGACCTTTGGGGGTCCACTCCGCTAATCTGGCCTTCTCCTCCTACGAGGAAGAAGAGATTACAGGAGCATCCTTCTCCTCAGACTCATTTCCCAGCGGGATAGAGGCTGAGGTAGTTTTAGTTTCCCTGGGAGGAGGGTCTCAGGTTTGGAAGGGGAAGGATTTGGATATCACATCTCATGTTATCGGAAGGATCTCACGTTTGGTATTAGAAGTATTGAGATATCATATCTCATGCTATAGGAAGGGTCTCAGGATTGGAATGGGAAGGAGTTGGATATCACATCTCATGCTATAGGAAGTGTCTCAGGATTGTAATGGGAAGGACTTGGATATCACATCTCATGCTATAGGTAGGGTCTCAAGTTTGATATTAGAAGCATTGAGATATCACATCTCATGCTATAGGAAGGGTCTGAGGATTGGAATGGGAAGGAGTTGGATATCACATATCATGCTATGGGAAGGGTCTCAGGTTTGGTATAAGCAGTGAGATATCACATCTCATGCTATAGGAAGTGTCTCAGGATTGGAATGGGAAGGAGTTGGATATCACATCTCATGTTATAGGAAGGATCTCAGGTTTGGTATAAGCATTGAGATATCACATCTCTGCTATCGGAAGGGTCTCAGGATTGGAATGGGAAGGAGTTGGATATTCCCATCTCATGTTATAGGAAGGGTCTCAGGTTTGGTATTAGAAGCATTGAGATATCACATCTCATGCTATAGGAAGGGTCTCAGGATTGGAATGGGAAGGACTTGGATATCACATCTCATGCTATAGGGAGGGTCTCAAGTTTGATATTAGAAGCTTTGAGATATCACATCTCATGATATCGGAAGGGTCTCAGGATTGGAATGGGAAGGAGTTGGATATCACATCTCATGATAAAGGAAGGGTCTAAGGTTTGGAAGGGGGAGGATTTGGATATCACATCTCATGTTATATTACGGGTCTCACCTTTGGTATTAGAAGCATTGAGATATCAAGTCTCATAGTATAGGAAGGGTCTCAGAATTGGAATGGGAAGGAGTTGGATATCACATCTCAAGCTATAGGAAGGGTCTCAGGATTGGAATGGGAAGGACTTGGATATCACATCTCATGCTATAGGAAGGCTCTCAGGTTTGGAAGGGGAAAGAGTTGGATATCACATTTCATGTTAGAGGTAGGATCTCAGGTTTGGTATTAGAGGCATTGAGATATCACATCTCATGCTATCAGAAGGGTCTCAGGAATGGAATGGGCAGGAGTTGGATATCACATCTCATGCTAAAGGGAGGGTCTCAGGTTTGGAAGGGGAAGGATTTGGATATCACATCTCATGTTATCGGAAGGATCTCACGTTTGGTATTAGAAGTATTGAGATATCATATCTCATGCTATAGGAAGGGTCTCAGGATTGGAATGGGAAGGAGTTGGATATCACATCTCATGCTATAGGGAGGGTCTCAGGATTGGAATGGGAAGGACTTAGATATCACATATCATGCTATAGGGAGGGTCTCAGTTTTGATATTAGAAGCATTGAGATATCACATCTCATGCTATCGGAAGTGTCTCAGGATTGGAATGGGAAGGAGCTGGATATCACATCTCATGCTAAAGGAAGGGTCTCAGGTTTGGAACGGGAAGGATTTGGATATCACATCTCATGTTATAGGAAGGGTCTCAGGTTTGGTATAAGCATTGAGATATCACATCTCTGCTATCGGAAGTGTCTCAGGATTGGAATGGGAAGGAGTTGGATATCCCATCTCATGTTATAGGACGGGTCTCAGGTTTGTTATTAGAATCATTGAGATATCATATTGCATGCTGTAGGAAGGGTCTAAGGGTTGGAATGTGAAGGACTTGGATATCACATCTTATGCTATAGATGGGCTCTTAGGTTTGGAAAGGGAAGGAGTTGGATATCACATTTCATGTTAGAGGAAGGATCTCAGGTTTGGTATTAGAAGCATTGAGATATCACATCTCATGCTATAGGAAGGGTCTCAGGATTGGAATGGGAAGCAGTTGGATATCACATCTCATGCTATAGGAAGGGTCTCAGGTTTGGTATAAGCATTGAGATATCACATCTCATGCTATAGGACGGGTCTCAGGATTGGAATGGAAGGAGTTGGATATCACATCTCATGTTATAGGAAGGATCTCAGGTTTGGTATTAGAAGCATTGAGACATCACATCTCATGCTATAGGAAGGGTCTCAGGGTTGGAATGGGAAGGAGTTGGATATCACATCTCATCCAATAGGAAGGGTCTCAGGTTTGGAATGGGAAGGAATTGGATATCACATCTCATGTTATAGGAAGGATCTCAGGTTTCGTATTAGAAGCATTGAGATATCACATCTCATGCTATAGGAAGGGTCTCAGGATTGGAATGTGAAGGATTTGGATATCACATCTCATGCTAAAGGAAGGGTCTCAGGTTTGGTAGAAGCATTGAGATATCACGTCTCTGCTTTCGGAAGGGTCTCAGGATTGGATTGGGAAGGAGTTGGATATCCCTTCTCATGCTATAGGAAGGGTCTCAGGATTTGAATGGCAAGGAGTTGGATTTCACATCTCATGCCATAGGAAGGGTCTCAGGTTTGGTATAAGCATTGAGATATCACATCTCTGCTATCAGAACGGTCTCAGGATTGGATTGGGAAGGAGTTGGATATCCCTTCTCATGCTATAGGAAGTGTCTCAGGTTGGAATGGGAAGGAGTTGGATATCATATCTCATGTTATAGGAAGGGTCTCAGGATTGGAATGGGAAGGATTTGGATATCACATCTCTTGCTATAGGAAGGGTCTCAGGATTGGAATGGGTAGGAGTTGGATATTTCTTTCTTGCTATAGGAAGGGTCTCATGTTTGGAATGGGAAGGAGGTGGGTATCACATATGCTATAGTTAGTGTCTCAGGTTTGGAACGGGAAGGAGTTGGATATCACATCTCATGTTATAGGAAGGGTCTCAGGTTTGGTATAAGCATTGAGATATCACATCTCTGCTATCGGAAGCGGCTCAGGATTGGAATGGGAAGGAGTTGGATATCCCATCTCATGTTATAGGAAGAGTCTCTGGTTTGGTATTAGAATCATTGAGATATCACATCGCATGCTGTAGGAAGGGTCTAAGGATTGGAATGGGATGGACTTGGATATCACATCTCATGTTATAGGTAGGCTCTCAGGTCTGGTATAAGCATTGAGATATCACATCTCATGCTATAGGAAGGGTCTCAGATTTGGTATAAGCATTGAGATATCACATCTCATGCTAAAGGAAGGGTCTCAGGATTGGAATGGGAAGGAGTTGTATATAACATCTCAGGCCATAGGAAGGTTCTCAGGTTTGGTAAAAGCATTGAGATATCACATCTCTGCTATCGGAAAGGTCTCAGGATTGGAATGGGAAGGAGTTGGATATCCCATCTCATGTTATAGGAAGGGTCTCAGGTTTGGTATTAGAAGCATAGAGATATCACATCTCATGCTATAGGAAGGGTCTCAGGATTGGAATGGGAAGGACTTGGATGTCACATCTCATGCTATAGGGAGGGTCTCAAGTTTGATATTAGAAGCATTGAGATAACAAATCTCATGATATCGGAAGGGTCTCAGGATTGGAATGGGAAGGAGTTGGATATCACATCTCATGATAAAGGAAGGGTCTAAGGTTTGGAAGGGGAAGGATTTGGATATCACATCTCATGTTATAGGACGGGTCTCAGGTTTGGTATTAGAAGCATTGAGATATCAAGTCTCATGGTATAAGAAGGGTCTCAGAATTGGAATGGGAAGGAGTTGGATATCACACCTCAAGCTATACGAAGGGTCTCAGGATTGGAATGGGAAGGAGTTTGATATCACATCTCATGCCAGAGTATGGGTCTCAGGTTTGGTAGAAGCATTGGGATATCACATCTCATGCTATCGGAAGGGTATCAGTATTGGATTTGGAAGAAGTTGGATATCCCATCTCATGCTATAGGAAGGGTCTCAGGTTGGAATGGGAAGGAGTTGGATATCACATTTCATGTTATAGGAAGGGTCTCAGGATTGGAATGGGAAGTACTTGGATATCATATCTCATGCAATAGGACGGGTCTCAGGTTTGTTATTAGAATCATTGAGATATCATATTGCATGCTGTAGGAAGGGTCTAAGGATTGGAATGGGAAGGACCTGGATATCACATCTCATGCTATAGATAGGCTCTTAGGTTTGGAAAGGGAAGGAGTTGGATATCACATCTCATGTTATAGGATGGATCTCAGGTTTGGTATTAGAAGTATTGAGATATCACATCTCATGTTATCGGAAGGATCTCAGGTTTGGTATTAGAAGTATTGAGACCCTTCCGATAGCAGAGACGTGATATCTCAATGCTTCTACCAAACCTGAGACCCTTCCTTTAGCATGAGATGTGATATCCAAATCCTTCACATTCCAATCCTGAGACCCTTCCTATAGCATGAGATGTGATATCTCAATGCTTCTAATACCAAACCTGAGATCCTTCCTATAACATGAGATGTGATATCCAATTCCTTCCCATTCCAAACCTGAGACCCTTCCTATTGGATGAGATGTGATGTCCAACTCCTTCCCATTCCAACCCTGAGACCCTTCCTATAGCATGAGATGTGATGTCTCAATGCTTCTAATACCAAACCTGAGATCCTTCCTATAATATGAGATGTGATATCCAACTCCTTCCATTCCAATCCTGAGACCCGTCCTATAGCATGAGATGTGATATCTCAATGCTTCTAATACCAAACCTGAGATCCTTCCTCTAACATGAAATGTGATATCGAACTCCTTCCCTTTCCAAACCTGAGAGCCTACCTATAGCATGAGATGTGATATCCAAGTCCTTCCCATTCCAATCCTTAGACCCTTCCTACAGCATGCAATATGATATCTCAATGATTCTAATAACAAACCTGAGACCCTTCCTATAGCATGAGATGTGATATCCAACTACTTCCCATTCCAATCCTGAGACCCTTCCTATAGCATAAGATGTGATATCTCAATGCTTCTAATACCAAACCTGAGATCCTTCCTCTAACATGAAATGTGATATCGAACTCCTTCCCTTTCCAAACCTGAGAGCCTACCTATAGCATGAGATGTGATATCCAAGTCCTTCCCATTCCAATCCTTAGACCCTTCCTACAGCATGCAATATGATATCTCAATGATTCTAATAACAAACCTGAGACCCGTCCTATAGCATGAGATATGATATCCAAGTCCTTCCCATTCCAATCCTGAGACCCTTCCTATAACATGAAATGTGATATCCAACTCCTTCCCATTCCAACCTGAGACCCTTCCTATAGCATGAGATGGGATATCCAACTTCGTCCAAATCCAATACTGATACCCTTCCGATAGCATGAGATGTGATATCCCAATGCTTCTACCAAACCTGAGACCCATACTATGGCATGAGATATGATATCAAACTCCTTCCCATTCCAATCCTGAGACCCTTCCTATAGCTTGAGGTGTGATATCCAACTCCTTCCCATTCCAATTCTGAGACCCTTCTTATACCATGAGACTTGATATCTCAATGCTTCTAATACCAAACCTGAGACCGTCCTATAACATGAGATGTGATATCCAAATCCTTCCCCTTCCAAACCTTAGACCCTTCCTTTATCATGAGATGTGGTATCCAACTCCTTCCCATTCGAATCCTGAGACCCTTCCTATAACATGAGATGTGATATCCAACTCCTTCCCATTCCAACCTGAGACACTTCCTATAGCATGAGAAGGGATATCCAACTCCTTCCCAATCCAATCCTGAGACCCTTCCGATAGCAGAGATGTGATATCTCAATGCTTATACCAAACCTGAGACCCTTCCTATGGCATGAGATGTGATATCCAACTCCTTGCCATTCAAATCCTGAGACCCTTCCTATAGCATGAAAAGGGATATCCAACTCCTTCCCAATCCAATCCTGAGACCCTTCCGATAGCAGAGACGTGATATCTCAATGCTTCTACCAAACCTGAGACCCTTCCTTTAGCATGAGATGTGATATCCAAATCCTTCACATTCCAATCCTGAGACCCTTCCTATAGCATGAGATGTGATATCTCAATGCTTCTAATACCAAACCTGAGATCCTTCCTATAACATGAGATGTGATATCCAATTCCTTCCCATTCCAAACCTGAGACCCTTCCTATTGGATGAGATGTGATATCCAACTCCTTCCCATTCCAACCCTGAGACCCTTCCTATAGCATGAGATGTGATGTCTCAATGCTTCTAATACCAAACCTGAGATCCTTCCTATAACATGAGATGTGATATCCAACTCCTTCCATTCCAATCCTGAGACCCGTCCTATAGCATGAGATGTGATATCTCAATGCTTATACCAAACCTGAGACCCTTCCTATAGCATGAGATGTGATATCCAACTCCTCCCCATTCCAATCCTGAGACCCTTCCACTAGCATGAGATGTGATATCTCAATGCTTCTAATACCAAACCTGAGATTCTTCCTCTAACATGAAATGTGATATCCAACTCCTTCCCTTTCCAAACCTAAGAGCCTATCTATAGCATGAGATGTGATATCCAAGTCCTTCACATTCCAACCCTTAGACCCTTCCTACAGCATGCAATATGATATCTCAATGATTCTAATAACAAACCTGAGACCCGTCCTATAACATGAGATGGGATATCCAACTCCTTCCCATTCCAATCCTGAGACACTTCCGATAGCAGAGATGTGATATCTCAATGTTTATACCAAACCTGAGACCCTTCCTATAACATGAGATGTGATATCCAACTCCTTCCCGTTCCAAACCTGAGACCCTTCCTTTAGCATGAGATGTGATATCCAGCTCCTTCCCATTCCAATCCTGAGACACTTCCGATAGCATGAGATGTGATATCTCAATGCTTCTAATATCAAAACTGAGACCCTCCCTATAGCATGATATGTGATATCTAAGTCCTTCCCATTCCAATCCTGAGACCCTTCCTATAGCATGAGATGTGATATCTCAATGCTTCTACCAAACCTGAGACCCTTCCTTTAGCATGAGATGTGATATCCAACTCCTTCCCATTCCAATCCTGAGACCCTTCCTATAGCATGAGATGTGATATCACAATACTTCTAATACCAAACCTGAGATCCTTCCGATAACATGAGATGTGATATCTCAATACTTCTAATACCAAACCTGAGATCCATCCTATAACATGAGATGTGATATCCAACTCCTTCCCTTTCCAAACCTGAGAGCCTATCTATAGCATGAGATGTGATATCCAGGTCCTTCCCATTCCAACCCTTAGACCCTTCCTACAGCATGCAATATGATATCTCAATGATTCTAATAACAAACCTGAGACCCGTCCTATAGCATGAGATGGGATATCCAACTTCTTCCAAATCCAATACTGATACCCTTCCGATAGCATGAGATGTGATATCCCAATGCTTCTACCAAACCTGAGACCCATACTATGGCATGAGATATGATATCAAACTCCTTCCCATTCCAATCCTGAGACCCTTCCTATAGCTTGAGGTGTGATATCCAACTCCTTCCCATTCCAATTCTGAGACCCTTCTTATACCATGAGACTTGATATCTCAATGCTTCTAATACCAAACCTGAGACCGTCCTATAACATGAGATGTGATATCCAAATCCTTCCCCTTCCAAACCTTAGACCCTTCCTTTATCATGAGATGTGGTATCCAACTCCTTCCCATTTGAATCCTGAGACCCTTCCTATAACATGAGATGTGATATCCAACTCCTTCCCATTCCAACCTGAGACACTTCCTATAGCATGAGAAGGGATATCCAACTCCTTCCCAATCCAATCCTGAGACCCTTCCGATAGCAGAGATGTGATATCTCAATGCTTATACCAAACCTGAGACTCTTCCTATGGCATGAGATGTGATATCCAACTCCTTGCCATTCAAATCCTGAGACCCTTCCTATAGCATGAAAAGGGATATCCAACTCCTTCCCAATCCAATCCTGAGACCCTTCCGATAGCAGAGACGTGATATCTCAATGCTTCTACCAAACCTGAGACCCTTCCTTTAGCATGAGATGTGATATCCAAATCCTTCACATTCCAATCCTGAGACCCTTCCTATAGCATGAGATGTGATATCTCAATGCTTCTAATACCAAACCTGAGATCCTTCCTATAACATGAGATGTGATATCCAATTCCTTCCCATTCCAAACCTGAGACCCTTCCTATTGGATGAGATGTGATATCCAACTCCTTCCCATTCCAACCCTGAGACCCTTCCTATAGCATGAGATGTGATGTCTCAATGCTTCTAATACCAAACCTGAGATCCTTCCTATAACATGAGATGTGATATCCAACTCCTTCCATTCCAATCCTGAGACCCGTCCTATAGCATGAGATGTGATATCTCAATGCTTATACCAAACCTGAGACCCTTCCTATAGCATGAGATGTGATATCCAACTCCTCCCCATTCCAATCCTGAGACCCTTCCACTAGCATGAGATGTGATATCTCAATGCTTCTAATACCAAACCTGAGATCCTTCCTCTAACATGAAATGTGATATCCAACTCCTTCCCTTTCCAAACCTAAGAGCCTATCTATAGCATGAGATGTGATATCTAAGTCCTTCACATTCCAACCCTTAGACCCTTCCTACAGCAGGCAATATGATATCTCAATGATTCTAATAACAAACCTGAGACCCGTCCTATAACATGAGATGGGATATCCAACTCCTTCCCATTCCAATCCTGAGACACTTCCGATAGCAGAGATGTGATATCTCAATGTTTATACCAAACCTGAGACCCTTCCTATAACATGAGATGTGATATCCAACTCCTTCCCGTTCCAAACCTGAGACCCTTCCTTTAGCATGAGATGTGATATCCAGCTCCTTCCCATTCCAATCCTGAGACACTTCCGATAGCATGAGATGTGATATCTCAATGCTTCTAATATCAAAACTGAGACCCTCCCTATAGCATGATATGTGATATCTAAGTCCTTCCCATTCCAATCCTGAGACCCTTCCTATAGCATGAGATGTGATATCTCAATGCTTCTACCAAACCTGAGACCCTTCCTTTAGCATGAGATGTGATATCCAACTCCTTCCCATTCCAATCCTGAGACCCTTCCTATAGCATGAGATGTGATATCTCAATACTTCTAATACCAAACCTGAGATCCTTCCGATAACATGAGATGTGATATCTCAATACTTCTAATACCAAACCTGAGATCCATCCTATAACATGAGATGTGATATCCAATTCCTTCCCTTTCCAAACCTGAGAGCCTATCTATAGCATGAGATGTGATATCCAGGTCCTTCCCATTCCAACCCTTAGACCCTTCCTACAGCATGCAATATGATATCTCAATGATTCTAATAACAAACCTGAGACCCGTCCTATAGCATGAGATATGATATCCAAGTCCTTCCCATTCCAATCCTGAGACCCTTCCTATAACATGAAATGTGATATCCAACTCCTTCCCATTCCAACCTGAGACCCTTCCTATAGCATGAGATGGGATATCCAACTTCTTCCAAATCCAATACTGATACCCTTCCGATAGCATGAGATGTGATATCCCAATGCTTCTACCAAACCTGAGACCCATACTATGGCATGAGATGTGATATCAAACTCCTTCCCATTCCAATCCTGAGACCCTTCCTATAGCTTGAGGTGTGATATCCAACTCCTTCCCATTCCAATTCTGAGACCCTTCTTATACCATGAGACTTGATATCTCAATGCTTCTAATACCAAACCTGAGACCCGTCCTATAACATGAGATGTGATATCCAAATCCTTCCCCTTCCAAACCTTAGACCCTTCCTTTATCATGAGATGTGATATCCAACTCCTTCCCATTCCAATCCTGAGACCCTTCCGATATCATGAGATTTGTTATCTCAATGCTTCTAATATCAAACTTGAGACCCTCCCTATAGCATGAGATGTGACATCCAACTCCTTCCCATTCCAATCCTGAGACCCTTCCGATATCATGAGATTTGTTATCTCAATGCTTCTAATATCAAACTTGAGACCCTTCCTATAACATGAGATGGGATATCCAACTCCTTCCCATTCCAATCCTGAGACCTTTCCGATAGCAGAGATGTGATATCTCAATGCTTATACCAAACCTGAGAACCTTCCTATGGCCTGAGATGTCATATACAACTCCTTCCCATTCCAATCCTGAGACCCTTCCTTTAGCATGAGATGTGATATCTCAATGCTTATACCAAATCTGAGACCCTTCCTATAGCATGAGATGTGATATCCAATTCCTTCCCATTCCAATCCTGAGACCCTTCCTATAGCATGAGATGTGATATCTCAATGCTTATACCAAACCTGAGAGCCTACCTATAACATGAGATGTGATATCCAAGTCCATCCCATTCCAATCCTTAGACCCTTCCTACAGCATGCGATGTGATATCTCAATGATTCTAATACCTAACCAGAGACTCTTCCTATAACATGAGATGGGATATCCAACTCCTTCCCATTCCAATCCTGAGCCGCTTCCGATAGCAGAGATGTGATATCTCAATGCTTATACCAAACCTGAGACCCTTCCTATAACATGAGATGTGATATCCAACTCCTTCCCGTTCCAAACCTGAGACACTAACTATAGCATATGTGATATCCAACTCCTTCCCATTCCAAACATGAGACCCTTCCTATAGCAAGAAAGTAATATCCAACTCCTACCCATTCCAATCCTGAGACCCTTCCTATAGCAAGAGATGTGATATCCAAATCCTTCCCATTCCAATCCTGAGACCCTTCCTATAACATGAGATGTGATATCCAACTCCTTCCCATTCCAACCTGAGACACTTCCGATAGCAGAGATGTGATATCTCAATGCTTATACCAAACCTGAGACCCTTCCTATGGCATGAGATGTGATATCCAACTCCTTGCCATTCAAATCCTGAGACCCTTCCTATAGCATGAGAAGGGATATCCAACTCCTTCCCAATCCAATCCTGAGACCCTTCCGATAGCAGCGACGTGATATTTCAATGCTTCTACCAAACCTGAGACCCTTCCTTTAGCATGAGATGTGATATCCAAATCCTTCACATTCCAATCCTGAGACCCTTCCTTTAGCATGAGATGTGATATCTCAATGCTTATACCAAATCTGAGACCCTTCCTATAGCATGAGATGTGATATCCAATTCCTTCCCATTCCAATCCTGAGACCCTTCCTATAGCATGAGATGTGATATCTCAATGCTTATACCAAACCTGAGAGCCTACCTATAGCATGAGATGTGATATCCAAGTCCATCCCATTCCAATCCTTTGACCCTTCCTACAGCATGCGATGTGATATCTCAATGATTCTACCAAACCAGAGACTCTTCCTATAACATGAGATGGGATATCCAACTCCTTCCCATTCCAATCCTGAGCCGCTTCCGATAGCAGAGATGTGATATCTCAATGCTTATACCAAACCTGAGACCCTTCCTATAACATGAGATGTGATATCCAACTCCTTCCCATTCCAAACCTGAGACACTAACTATAGCATATGTGATATCCAACTCCTTCCCATTCCAAACATGAGACCCTTCCTATAGCAAGAAAGTAATATCCAACTCCTACCCATTCCAATCCTGAGACCCTTCCTATAGCGAGATGTGATATCCAAATCCTTCCCATTCCAATCCTGAGACCCTTCCTATAACATGAGATGTGATATCCAACTCCTTCCCATTCCAACCTGAGACACTTCCTATAGCATGAGAAGGGATATTCAACTCCTTCCCAATCCAATCCTGAGACCCTTCCGATAGCAGAGATGTGATATCTCAATGCTTATACCAAACCTGAGACCCTTCCTATGGCATGAGATGTGATATCCAACTCCTTGCCATTCAAATCCTGAGACCCTTCCTATAGCATGAGAAGGGATATCCAACTCCTTCCCAATCCAATCCTGAGACCCTTCCGATAGCAGCGACGTGATATTTCAATGCTTCTACCAAACCTGAGACCCTTCCTTTAGCATGAGATGTGATATCCAAATCCTTCACATTCCAATCCTGAGACCCTTCCTTTAGCATGAGATGTGATATCTCAATGCTTATACCAAATCTGAGACCCTTCCTATAGCATGAGATGTGATATCCAATTCCTTCCCATTCCAATCCTGAGACCCTTCCTATAGCATGAGATGTGATATCTCAATGCTTATACCAAACCTGAGAGCCTACCTATAGCATGAGATGTGATATCCAAGTCCATCCCATTCCAATCCTTTGACCCTTCCTACAGCATGCGATGTGATATCTCAATGATTCTACCAAACCAGAGACTCTTCCTATAACATGAGATGGGATATCCAACTCCTTCCCATTCCAATCCTGAGCCGCTTCCGATAGCAGAGATGTGATATCTCAATGCTTATACCAAACCTGAGACCCTTCCTATAACATGAGATGTGATATCCAACTCCTTCCCATTCCAAACCTGAGACACTAACTATAGCATATGTGATATCCAACTCCTTCCCATTCCAAACATGAGACCCTTCCTATAGCAAGAAAGTAATATCCAACTCCTACCCATTCCAATCCTGAGACCCTTCCTATAGCGAGATGTGATATCCAAATCCTTCCCATTCCAATCCTGAGACCCTTCCTATAACATGAGATGTGATATCCAACTCGTTCCCATTCCAACCTGAGACACTTCCTATAGCATAAGAAGGGATATCCAACTCCTTCCCAATCGAATCCTGAGACCCTTCCGATAGCAGAGATGTGATATCTCAATGCTTATACCAAACCTGAGACCCTTCCTATGGCATGAGATGTGATATCCAACTCCTTCCCAATCCAATCCTGAGACCCTTCCGATAGCAGAGACGTGATATCTCAATGCTTCTACCAAACCTGAGACCCTTCCTTTAGCATGAGATGTGATATCCAAATCCTTCACATTCCAATCCTGAGACCCTTCCTATAGCATGAGATGTGATATCTCAATGCTTCTAATACCAAACCTGAGATCCTTCCTATAACATGAGATGTGATATCCAATTCCTTCCCATTCCAAACCTGAGACCCTTCCTATTGGATGAGATGTGATATCCAACTCCTTCCCATTCCAACCCTGAGACCCTTCCTATAGCATGAGATGTGATATCTCAATGCTTATACCAAACCTGAGACCCTTCCTATAGCATGAGATGTGATATCTCAATGCTTCTAATACCAAACCTGAGATCCTTCCTATAACATGAGATGTGATATCCAACTCCTTCCATTCCAATCCTGAGACCCGTCCTATAGCATGAGATGTGATATCTCAATGCTTATACCAAACCTGAGACCCTTCCTATAGCATGAGATGTGATATCCAACTGCTTCCCATTCCAATCCTGAGACCCTTCCTATAGCATGAGATGTGATATCTCAATGCTTCTAATACCAAACCTGAGATCCTTCCTCTAACATGAAATGTGATATCCAACTCCTTCCCTTTCCAAACCTAAGAGCCTATCTATAGCATGAGATGTGATATCCAAGTCCTTCCCATTCCAACCCTTAGACCCTTCCTACAGCATGCAATATGATATCTCAATGATTCTAATAACAAACCTGAGACCCGTCCTATAACATGAGATGGGATATCCAACTCCTTCCCATTCCAATCCTGAGACACTTCCGATAGCAGAGATGTGATATCTCAATGCTTATACCAAACCTGAGACCCTTCCTATAACATGAGATGTGATATCCAAATCCTTCCCGTTCCAAACCTGAGACCCTTCCTTTAGCATGAGATGTGATATCCAGCACCTTCCCATTCCAATCCTGAGACACTTCCTATAGCATGAGATGTGATATCTCAATGCTTCTAATATCAAAACTGAGACCCTCCCTATAGCATGATATGTGATATCTAAGTCCTTCCCATTCCAATCCTGAGACCCTCCCTATAGCATGAGATGTGATATCCAACTCCTTCCCATTCCAATCCTGAGACCCTTCCTATAGCATGAGATATGATATCTCAATACTTCTAATACCAAACGTGAGATCCTTCCGATAACATGAGATGTGATATCCAAATCCTTCCCCTTCCAATCCTGAGACCCTCCCTTTAGCATGAGATGTGATATCCAACTCCTTCCTATTCCAATCCTGAGACTCTTCTGATAGCATGAGATGTGATATCTCAATGCTTCTAATACCAAACCTGAGATCCTTCCGATAGCATGAGATGTGATATCTCAATGCTTCTAATACCAAACCTGAGATCCTTCCTATAACATGAGATGTGATATCCAAATCCTTCCCCTTCCAAACCTGAGACCCTCCCTTTAGCATGAGATGTGATATCCAACTCCTTCCCATTCCATTCCTGAGACCCTTCTGATAGCATGAGATGTGATATCTCAATGCCTCTAATACCAAACCTGAGATCCTACCTCTAACATGAAATGTGATATCCAACTATTTCCCCTTCCAAACCTGAGAGCCTTCCTATAGCATGAGATGTGATATCCAAGTCCTTCCCATTCCAATCCTGAGACCCTTCCTATAGCTTGAGATGTGATATCCAACTCCTTCCCATTCCAATTCTGAGACCCTTCCTATACTATGAGACTTGATATCTCAATGCTTCTAATACAAACGTGAGACCCGTAATATAACATGAGATGTGATATCCAAATGCTTCCCCTTCCAAACCTTAGACCCTTCCTTTATCATGAGATGTGATATCCAACTCCTTCCCATTCCAATCCTGAGACCCTTCCGATATCATGAGATGTGATATCTCAAAGCTTCTAATATCAAACTTGAGACCCTCCCTATAGCATGAGATGTGATATCCAAGTCCTTCCCATTCCAATCCTGAGACCCTTCCTATAGCTTGAGGTGTGATATCCAACTCCTTCCCATTCCAATTCTGAGACCCTTCTTATACCATGAGACTTGATATCTCAATGCTTCTAATACCAAACCTGAGACCCGTCCTATAACATGAGATGTGATATCCAAATCCTTCCCCTTCCAAACCTTAGACCCTTCCTTTATCATGAGATGTGATATCCAACTCCTTCCCATTCCAATCCTGAGACTCTTCCGATATCATGAGATTTGTTATCTCAATGCTTCTAATATCAAACTTGAGACCCTCCCTATAGCATGAGATGTGACATCCAAGTCCTTCCCATTCCAATCCTGAGACCCTTCCTATAACATGAGATGTGATATCCAACTCCTTCCCATTCCAACCTGAGACACTTCCTATAGCATGAGAAGGGATATCTAACTCCTTCCCAATCCAATCCTGAGACCCTTCCGATAGCAGAGATGTGATATCTGAATGCTTATACCAAACCTGAGACCCTTCCTATGGCATGAGATGTGATATCCAACTCCTTGCCATTCAAATCCTGAGACCCTTCCTATAGCATGAGATGTGATATCTCTATGCTTCTAATACCAAACCTGAGACCCTTCCTATAACATGAGATGGGAAATCCAACTCCTTCCCATTCCAATCCTGAGACCCTTCCGATAGCAGAGATGTGATATCTCAATGCTTATACCAAACCTGAGAACCTTCCTATGGCCTGAGATGTCATATACAACTCCTTCCCATTCCAATCCTGAGACCCTTCCTTTAGCATGAGATGTGATATCTCAATGCTTATACCAAATCTGAGACCCTTCCTATAGCATGAGATGTGATATCCAATTCCTTCCCATTCCAATCCTGAGACCCTTCCTATAGCATGAGATGTGATATCTCAATGCTTATACCAAACCTGAGAGCCTACCTATAGCATGAGATGTGATATCCAAGTCCATCCCATTCCAATCCTTAGACCCTTCCTACAGCATGCAATGTGATATCTCAATGATTCTAATACCAAACCAGAGACTCTTCCTATAACATGAGATGGGATATCCAACTCCTTCCCATTCCAATCCTGAGCCGCTTCCGATAGCAGAGATGTGATATCAAATTGCTTATACCAAACCTGAGACCCTTCCTATAACATGAGATGTGATATCCAACTCCTTCCCGTTCCAAACCTGAGACACTAACTATGGCATATGTGATATCCAACTCCTTCCCATTCCAAACATGAGACACTTCCTATAGCAAGAAAGTAATATCCAACTCCTACCCATTCCAATCCTGAGACCCTTCCTATAGCAAGAGATGTGATATCCAAATCCTTCCCATTCCAATCCTGAGACCCTTCCTATAACATGAGATGTGATATCCAACTCCTTCCCATTCCAACCTGAGACCCTTCCTTTATCATGAGATGTGATATCCAACTCCTTCCCATTCCAATCCTGAGACTCTTCCGATATCATGAGATTTGTTATCTCAATGCTTCTAATATCAAACTTGAGACCCTCCCTATAGCATGAGATGTGACATCCAAGTCCTTCCCATTCCAATCCTGAGACCCTTCCTATAACATGAGATGTGATATCCAACTCCTTCCCATTCCAACCTGAGACACTTCCTATAGCATGAGAAGGGATATCTAACTCCTTCCCAATCCAATCCTGAGACCCTTCCGATAGCAGAGATGTGATATCTGAATGCTTATACCAAACCTGAGACCCTTCCTATGGCATGAGATGTGATATCCAACTCCTTGCCATTCAAATCCTGAGACCCTTCCTATAGCATGAGATGTGATATCTCTATGCTTCTAATACCAAACCTGAGACCCTTCCTATAACATGAGATGGGAAATCCAACTCCTTCCCATTCCAATCCTGAGACCCTTCCGATAGCAGAGATGTGATATCTCAATGCTTATACCAAACCTGAGAACCTTCCTATGGCCTGAGATGTCATATACAACTCCTTCCCATTCCAATCCTGAGACCCTTCCTTTAGCATGAGATGTGATATCTCAATGCTTATACCAAATCTGAGACCCTTCCTATAGCATGAGATGTGATATCCAATTCCTTCCCATTCCAATCCTGAGACCCTTCCTATAGCATGAGATGTGATATCTCAATGCTTATACCAAACCTGAGAGCCTACCTATAGCATGAGATGTGATATCCAAGTCCATCCCATTCCAATCCTTAGACCCTTCCTACAGCATGCAATGTGATATCTCAATGATTCTAATACCAAACCAGAGACTCTTCCTATAACATGAGATGGGATATCCAACTCCTTCCCATTCCAATCCTGAGCCGCTTCCGATAGCAGAGATGTGATATCAAATTGCTTATACCAAACCTGAGACCCTTCCTATAACATGAGATGTGATATCCAACTCCTTCCCGTTCCAAACCTGAGACACTAACTATGGCATATGTGATATCCAACTCCTTCCCATTCCAAACATGAGACACTTCCTATAGCAAGAAAGTAATATCCAACTCCTACCCATTCCAATCCTGAGACCCTTCCTATAGCAAGAGATGTGATATCCAAATCCTTCCCATTCCAATCCTGAGACCCTTCCTATAACATGAGATGTGATATCCAACTCCTTCCCATTCCAACCTGAGACACTTCCTATAGCATGAGAAGGGATATCCAACTCCTTCCCAATCCAATCCTGAGACCCTTCCGATAGCAGAGATGTGATATCTCAATGCTTATACCAAACCTGAGACCCTTCCTATGGCATGAGATGTGATATCCAACTCCTTCCCAATCCAATCCTGAGACCCTTCCGATAGCAGAGACGTGATATCTCAATGCTTCTACCAAACCTGAGACCCTTCCTTTAGCATGAGATGTGATATTCAAATCCTTCACATTCCAATCCTGAGACCCTTCCTATAGCATGAGATGTGATATCTCAATGCTTCTAATACCAAACCTGAGATCCTTCCTATAACATGAGATGTGATATCCAATTCCTTCCCATTCCAAACCTGAGACCCTTCCTATTGGATGCGATGTGATATCCAACTCCTTCCCATTCCAACCCTGAGACCCTTCCTATAGCATGAGATGTGATGTCTCAATGCTTCTAATACCAAACCTGAGATCCTTCCTATAACATGAGATGTGATATCCAACTCCTTCCATTCCAATCCTGAGACCCGTCCTATAGCATGAGATGTGATATCTCAATGCTTATACCAAACCTGAGACCCTTCCTATAGCATGAGATGTGATATCCAACTGCTTCCCATTCCAATCCTGAGACCCTTCCTATAGCATGAGATGTGATATCTCAATGATTCTAATAAAAAACCTGAGACCCGTCCTATAACATGAGATGGGATATCCAACTCCTTCCCATTCCAACCCTTAGACCCTTCCTACAGCATGCAATATGATATCTCAATGATTCTAATAACAAACCTGAGACCCGTCCTATAACATGAGATGGGATATCCAACTCCTTCCCATTCCAATCCTGAGACACTTCCGATAGCAGAGATGTGATATCTCAATGCTTATACCAAACCTGAGACCCTTCCTATAACATGAGATATGATATCCAAATCCTTCCCGTTCCAAACCTGAGACCCTTCCTTTAGCATGAGATGTGATATCCAGCACCTTCCCATTCCAATCCTGAGACACTTCCTATAGCATGAGATGTGATATCTCAATGCTTCTAATATCAAAACTGAGACCCTCCCTATAGCATGATATGTGATATCTAAGTCCTTCTCATTCCAATCCTGAGACCCTCCCTATAGCATGAGATGTGATATCCAACTCCTTCCCATTCCAATCCTGAGACCCTTCCTATAGCATGAGATATGATATCTCAATACTTCTAATACCAAACGTGCGATCCTTCCGATAACATGAGATGTGATATCCAAATCCTTCCCCTTCCAATCCTGAGACCCTCCCTTTAGCATGAGATGTGATATCCAACTCCTTCCTATTCCAATCCTGAGACTCTTCTGATAGCATGAGATGTGATATCTCAATGCTTCTAATACCAAACCTGAGATCCTTCCGATAGCATGAGATGTGATATCTCAATGCTTCTAATACCAAACCTGAGATCCTTCCTATAACATGAGATGTGATATCCAAATCCTTCCCCTTCCAAACCTGAGACCCTCCCTTTAGCATGAGATGTGATATGCAACTCCTTCCCATTCCATTCCTGAGACCCTTCTGATAGCATGAGATGTGATATCTCAATGCCTCTAATACCAAACCTGAGATCCTACCTCTAACATGAAATGTGATATCCAACTCTTTCCCCTTCCAAACCTGAGAGCCTTCCTATAGCATGAGATGTGATATCCAAGTCCTTCCCATTCCAATCCTGAGACCCTTCCTATAACTTGAGATGTGATATCCAACTCCTTCCCATTCCAATTCTGAGACCCTTCCTATACTATGAGACTTGATATCTCAATGCTTCTAATACAAACGTGAGACCCGTAATATAACATGAGATGTGATATCCAAATCCTTCCCCTTCCAAACCTTAGACCCTTCCTTTATCATGAGATGTGATATCCAACTCCTTCCCATTCCAATCCTGAGACCCTTCCGATATCATGAGATGTGATATCTCAAAGCTTCTAATATCAAACTTGAGACCCTCCCTATAGCATGAGATGTGATATCCAAGTCCTTCCCATTCCAATCCTGAGACCCTTCCTATAGCATGAGATGTGATCTCTCAATGCTTCTAATACCAAACCTGAGACCCTTCCTATAACATGAGATGGGAATATCCAACTCCTTCCCATTCCAATCCTGAGACCCTTCCGATAGCAGAGATGTGATATCTCAATGCTTATACCAAACTTGAGATCCTTCCTATAACATGAGATGTGATATCCAACTCCTTCCCATTCCAATCCTGAGACACTTCCTATAGCATGAGATGTGATATCTCACTGCTTATACCAAACCTGAGACCCTTCCCATAGCATGAGATGTGATATCCAACTCCTTCCCATTCCAATCCTCAGACCCTTCCTATAGCATGAGATGTGATATCTCAATGCTTCTAATATCAAACTTGAGACCCTACCTATAGCATGAGATGTGATATCCAAGTCCTTCCCATTACAATCCTGAGACACTTCCTATAGCATGAGATGTGATATCCAACTCCTTCCCATTCCAATCCTGAGACCCTTCCTATAGCATGAGATATGATATCTCAATACTTCTAATACCAAACGTGAGATCCTTCCGATAACATGAGATGTGATATCCAAATCCTTCCCCTTCCAAACCTGAGACCCTCCCTTTAGCATGAGATGTGATATCCAACTCCTTCCCATTCCAATCCTGAGACCCTTCTGATAGCATGAGATGTGATATCTCAATGCTTCTAATACCAAACCTGAGATCCTTCCGATAGCATGAGATGTGATATCTCAATGCTTCTAATACCAAACCTGAGATCCTTCCTATAACATGAGATGTGATATCCAAATCCTTCCCCTTCCAAACCTGAGACCCTCCCTTTAGCATGAGATGTGATATCCAACTCCTTCCCATTCCATTCCCGAGACCCTTCTGATAGCATGAGATGTGATATCTCAATGCCTCTAATACCAAACCTGAGATCCTACCTCTAACATGAAATGTGATATCCAACTCTTTCCCCTTCCAAACCTGAGAGCCTTCCTATAGCATGAGATGTGATATCCAAGTCCTTCCCATTCCAATCCTGAGACCCTTCCTATAGCTTGAGATGTGATATCCAACTCCTTCCCATTCCAATTCTGAGACCCTTCCTATACTCTGAGACTTGATATCTCAATGCTTCTAATACCAAACCTGAGACCCGTAATATAACATGAGATGTGATATCCAAATCCTTCCCCTTCCAAACCTTAGACCCTTCCTTTATCATGAGATGTGATATCCAACTCCTTCCCATTCCAATCCTGAGACCCTTCCGATATCATGAGATGTGATATCTCAAAGCTTCTAATATCAAACTTGAGACCCTCCCTATAGCATGAGATGTGATATCCAAGTCCTTCCCATTCCAATCCTGAGACCCTTCCTATAGCATGAGATGTGATATCTCAATGCTTCTAATACCAAACCTGAGACCCTTCCTATTACATGAGATGGGAATATCCAACTCCTTCCCATTCCAATCCTGAGACCCTTCCGATAGCAGAGATGTGATATCTCAATGCTTATACCAAACCTGAGACCCTTCGTATGGCATGAGATGTGATATCCAACTCCTTGCCATTCAAATCCTGAGACCCTTCCTATAGCATGAGAAGGGATATCCAACTCCTTCCCAATCCAATCCTGAGACCCTTCCGATAGCAGAGACGTGATATCTCAATGCTTCTACCAAACATGAGACCCTTCCTTTAGCATGAGATGTGATATCCAAATCCTTCACATTCCAATCCTGAGACCCTTCCTATAGCATGAGATGTGATATCTCAATGCTTCTAATACCAAACCTGAGATCCTTCCTATAACATGAGATGTGATATCCAATTCCTTCCCATTCCAAACCTGAGACCCTTCCTATTGGATGAGTTGTGATATCCAACTCCTTCCCATTCCAACCCTGAGACCCTTCCTATAGCATGAGATGTGATGTCTCAATGATTCTAATACCAAACCTGAGATCCTTCCTATAACATGAGATGTGATATCCAACTCCTTCCATTCCAATCCTGAGACCCGTCCTATAGCATGAGATGTGATATCGCAATGCTTATACGAAACCTGAGACCCTTCCTATAGCATGAGATGTGATATCCAACTACTTCCCATTCCAATCCTGAGACCCTTCCTATAGCATGAGATGTGATATCTCAATGCTTCTAATACCAAACCTGAGATCCTTCCTCTAACATGAAATGTGATATCCAACTCCTTCCCTTTCCAAACCTAAGAGCCTATCTATAGCATGAGATGTGATATCCAGGTCCTTCCTATTCCAATCCTTAGACCCTTCCTACAGCATGCAATATGATATCTCAATGATTCTAATAACAAACCTGAGACCCATCCTATAACATGAGATGTGATATCCAACTCCTTCCCATTCCAATCCTGAGACACTTCCGATAGCAGAGATGTGATATCTCAATGCTTATACCAAACCTGAGACCCTTCCTATAACATGAGATGTGATATCCAAATCCTTCCCGTTCCAAACCTGAGACCCTTCCTTTAGCATGAGATGTGATATCCAGCTCCTTCCCATTCCAATCCTGAGACACTTCCGATAGCATGAGATGTGATATCTCAATGCTTCTAATATCAAAACTGAGACCCTCCCTATAGCATGATATGTGATATCTAAGTCCTTCCCATTCCAATCCTGAGACACTCCCTATAGCATGAGATGTGATATCCAACTCCTTCCCATTCCAATCCTGAGACCCTTCTGATAGCATGCGATGTGATATCTCAATGCTTCTAATACCAAACCTGAGATCCTTCCGATAGCATGAGATGTGATATCTCAATGCTTCTAATACCAAACCTGAGATCCTTCCTATAACATGAGATGTGATATCCAAATCATTCCCCTTCCAAACCTGAGACCCTCCCTTTAGCATGAGATGTGATATCCAACTCCTTCCCATTCCATTCCTGAGACCCTTCTGATAGCATGAGATGTGATATCTCAATGCCTCTAATACCAAACCTGAGATCCTACCTCTAACATGAAATGTGATATCCAACTCTTTCCCCTTCCAAACCTGAGAGCCTTCCTATAGCATGAGATGTGATATCCAAGTCCTTCCCATTCCAATCCTGAGACCCTTCCTATAGCTTGAGATGTGATATCCAACTCCTTACCATTCCAATTCTGAGACCCTTCCTATACTCTGAGACTTGATATCTCAATGCTTCTAATACCAAACCTGAGACCCGTAATATAACATGAGATGTGATATCCAAATCCTTCCCCTTCCAAACCTTAGAACCTTCCTTTATCATGAGATGTGATATCCAACTCCTTCCCATTCCAATCCTGAGACCCTTCCGATATCATGAGATGTGATATCTCAAAGCTTCTAATATCAAACTTGAGACCCTCCCTATAGCAGGGGATGTGATATCCAAGTCCTTCCCATTCCAATCCTGAGACCCTTCCTATAGCATGAGATGTGATATCTCAATGCTTCTAATACCAAACCAATGACCCTTCCTATAACATGAGATGGGAATATCCAACTCCTTCCCATTCCAATCCTGAGACCCTTCCGATAGCAGAGATGTGATATCTCAATGCTTATACCAAACCTGAGACCCTTCCTATGGCATGAGATGTGATATCCAACTCCTTGCCATTCAAATCCTGAGACCCTTCCTATAGCATGAGAAGGGATATCCAACTCCTTCCCAATCCAATCCTGAGACCCTTCCGATAGCAGAGACGTGATATCTCAATGCTTCTACCAAACCTGAGACCCTTCCTTTAGCATGAGATGTGATATCCAAATCCTTCACATTCCAATCCCGAGACCCTTCCTATAGCATGAGATGTGATATCTCAATGCTTCTAATACCAAACCTGAGATCTTTCCTATAACATGAGATGTGATATCCAATTCCTTCCCATTCCAAACCTGAGACCCTTCCTATTGGATGAGATGTGATATCCAACTCCTTCCCATTCCAGCCCTGAGACCCTTCCTATAGCATGAGATGTGATGTCTCAATGCTTCCAATACCAAACCTGAGATCCTTCCTATAACATGATATGTGATATCCAACTCCTTCCATTCCAATCCTGAGACCTGTCCTATAGCATGAGATGTGATATCTCAATGCTTATACCAAACCTGAGACCCTTCCTATAGCATGAGATGTGATATCCAACTACTTCCCATTCCAATCCTGAGACCCTTCATATAGCATGAGATGTGATATCTCAATGCTTCTAATACCAAACCTGAGATCCTTCCTCTAACATGAAATGTGATATCCAACTCCTTCCCTTTCCAAACCTAAGAGCCTATCTATAGCATGAGATGTGATATCCAAGTCCTTCCCATTCCAATCCTTAGACCCTTCCTACAGCATGCAATATGATATCTCAATGATTCTAATAACAAACCTGAGACCCGTCCTATAGCATGAGATATGATATCCAAGTCCTTCCCATTCCAATCCTGAGACCCTTCCTATATCATGAAATGTGATATCCAACTCCTTCCCATTCCAACCTGAGACCCTTCCTATAGCATGAGATGGGATATCCAACTTCTTCCAAATCCAATACTGATACCCTTCCGATAGCATAAGATGTGATATCCCAATGCTTCTACCAAACCTGAGACCCATACTATGGCATGAGATGTGATATCAAACTCCTTCCCATTCCAATCCTGAGACCCTTCCTATAGCTTGAGGTGTGATATCCAACTCCTTCCCATTCCAATTCTGAGACCCTTCTTATACCATGAGACTTGATATCTCAATGCATCTAATACCAAACCTGAGACCCGTCCTATAACATGAGATGTGATATCCAAATCCTTCCCCTTCCAAACCTTAGAACCTTCCTTTATCATGAGATGTGATATCCAACTCCTTCCCATTCCAATCCAGAGACCCTTCCGATATCATGAGATTTGTTATCTCAATGCTTCTAATATCAAACTTGAGACCCTCCCTATAGCATGAGATTTGACATCCAAGTCCTTCCCATTCCAATCCTGAGACCCTTCCTATAACATGAGATGTGATATCCAACTCCTTCCCATTCCAACCTGAGACACTTCCTATAGCATGAGAAGGGATATCTAACTCCTTCCCAATCCAATCCTGAGACCCTTCCGATAGCAGAGATGTGATATCTCAATGCTTATACCAAACCTGTGACCCTTCCTATGGCATGAGATGTGATATCCAACTCCTTGCCATTCAAATCCTGAGATCCTTCCTATAGCATGAGATGTGATATCTCTATGCTTCTAATACCAAACCTGAGACCCTTCCTATAACATGAGATGGGATATCCAACTGCTTCCCATTCCAATCCTGAGACCCTTCCGATAGTAGAGATGTGATATCTCAATGCTTATACCAAACCTGAGAACCTTCCTATGGCCTGAGATGTCATATACAACTCCTTCCCATTCCAATCCTGAGACCCTTCCTTTAGCATGAGATGTGATATCTCAATGCTTATACCAAATCTGAGACCCTTCCTATAGCATGAGATGTGATATCCAATTCCTTCCCATTCCAATCCTGAGACCCTTCCTATAGCATGAGATGTGATATCTCAATGCTTATACCAAACCTGAGAGCCTACCTATAGCATGAGATGTGATATCCAAGTCCATCCCATTCCAATCCTTAGACCTTTCCTACAGCATGCGATGTGATATCTCAATGATTCTAATACCAAACCAGAGACTCTTCCTATAACATGAGATGGGATATCCAACTCCTTCCCATTCCAATCCTGAGCCGCTTCCGATAGCAGAGATGTGATATCTCAATGCTTATACCAAACCTGAGACCCTTCCTATAACATGAGATGTGATATCCAACTCCTTCCCGTTCCAAACCTGAGACACTAACTATAGCATATGTGATATCCAACTCCTTCCCATTCCAAACATGAGACCCTTCCTATAGCAAGAAAGTAATATCCAACTCCTACCCATTCCAATCCTGAGACCCTTCCTATAGCAAGAGATGTGATATCCAAATCCTTCCCATTCCAATCCTGAGACCCTTCCTATAACATGAGATGTGATATCCAACTCCTTCCCATTCCAACCTGAGACACTTCCTATAGCATGAGAAGGGATATCCAACTCCTTCCCAATCCAATCCTGAGACCCTTCCGATAGCAGAGATGTGATATCTCAATGCTTATACCAAACCTGAGACCCTTCCTATGGCATGAGATGTGATATCCAACTCCTTCCCAATCCAATCCTGAGACTCTTCCGATAGCAGAGACGTGATATCTCAATGCTTCTACCAAACCTGAGACCCTTCCTTTAGCATGAGATGTGATATCCAAATCCTTCACATTCCAATCCTGAGACCCTTCCTATAGCATGAGATGTGATATCTCAATGCTTCTAATACCAAACCTGAGATCCTTCCTATAACATGAGATGTGATATCCAATTCCTTCCCATTCCAAACCTGAGACCCTTCCTATTGGATGAGATGTGATATCCAACTCCTTCCCATTCCAACCCTGAGACCCTTCCTATAGCATGAGATGTGATGTCTCAATGCTTCTAATACCAAACCTGAGATCCTTCCTATAACATGAGATGTGATATCCAACTCCTTCCATTCCAATCCTGAGACCCGTCCTATAGCATGAGATGTGATATCTCAATGCTTATACCAAACCTGAGACCCTTCCTATAGCATGAGATGTGATATCCAACTGCTTCCCATTCCAATCCTGAGACCCTTCCTATAGCATGAGATGTGATATCTCAATGCTTCTAATACCAAACCTGAGATCCTTCCTCTAACATGAAATGTGATATCCAACTCCTTCCCTTTCCAAACCTAAGAGCCTATCTATACCATGAGATGTGATATCCAAGTCCTTCCCATTCCAACCCTTAGACCCTTCCTACAGCATGCAATATGATATCTCAATGATTCTAATAACAAACCTGAGTCCCGTCCTATAACATGAGATGGGATATCCAACTCCTTCCCATTCCAATCCTGAGACACTTCCGATAGCAGAGATGTGATATCTCAATGCTTATACCAAACCTGAGACCCTTCCTATAACATGAGATGTGATATCCAAATCCTTCCCGTTCCAAACCTGAGACCCTTCCTTTAGCATGAGATGTGATATCCAGCACCTTCCCATTCCAATCCTGAGACACTTCCTATAGCATGAGATGTGATATCTCAATGCTTCTAATATCAAAACTGAGACCCTCCCTATAGCATGATATGTGATATCTAAGTCCTTCCCATTCCAATCCTGAGACCCTCCCTATAGCATGAGATGTGATATCCAACTCCTTCCCATTCCAATCCTGAGACCCTTCCTATAGCATGAGATATGATATCTCAATACTTCTAATACCAAACGTGAGATCCTTCCGATAACATGAGATGTGATATCCAAATCCTTCCCCTTCCAATCCTGAGACCCTCCCTTTAGCATGAGATGTGATATCCAACTCCTTCCTATTCCAATCCTGAGACTCTTCTGATAGCATGAGATGTGATATCTCAATGCTTCTAATACCAAACCTGAGATCCTTCCGATAGCATGAGATGTGATATCTCAATGCTTCTAATACCAAACCTGAGATCCTTCCTATAACATGAGATGTGATATCCAAATCCTTCCCCTTCCAAACCTGAGACCCTCCCTTTAGCATGAGATGTGATATCCAACTCCTTCCCATTCCATTCCTGAGACCCTTCTGATAGCATGAGATGTGATATCTCAATGCCTCTAATACCAAACCTGAGATCCTACCTCTAACATGAAATGTGATATCCAACTCTTTCCCCTTCCAAACCTGAGAGCCTTCCTATAGCATGAGATGTGATATCCAAGTCCTTCCCATTCCAATCCTGAGACCCTTCCTATAGCTTGAGATGTGATATCCAACTCCTTCCCATTCCAATTCTGAGACCCTTCCTATACTATGAGACTTGATACCTCAATGCTTCTAATACAAACGTGAGACCCGTAATATAACATGAGATGTGATATCCAAATCCTTCCCCTTCCAAACCTTAGACCCTTCCTTTATCATGAGATGTGATATCCAACTCCTTCCCATTCCAATCCTGAGACCCTTCCGATATCATGAGATGTGATATCTCAAAGCTTCTAATATCAAACTTGAGACCCTCCCAATAGCATGAGATGTGATATCCAAGTCCTTCCCATTCCAATCCTGAGACCCTTCCTATAGCATGAGATGTGATATCTCAATGCTTCTAATACCAAACCTGAGACCCTTCCTATAACATGAGATGGGAATATCCAACTCCTTCCCATTCCAATCCTGAGACCCTTCCGGTAGCAGAGATGTGATATCTCAATGCTTATACCAAACCTGAGATCCTTCCTATAACATGAGATGTGATATCCAACTCCTTCCCATTCCAATCCTGAGACACTTCCTATAGCATGAGATGTGATATCTCACTGCTTATACCAAACCTGAGACCCTTCCCATAGCATGAGATGTGATATCCAACTCCTTCCCATTCCAATCCTCAGACCCTTCCTATAGCATGAGATGTGATATCTCAATGCTTCTAATATCAAACTTGAGACCCTACCTATAGCATGAGATGTGATATCCAAGTCCTTCCCATTACAATCCTGAGACCCTTCCTATAGCATGAGATATGATATCTCAATACTTCTAATACCAAACGTGAGATCCTTCCGATAACATGAGATGTGATATCCAAATCCTTCCCCTTCCAAACCTGAGACCCTCCCTTTAGCATGAGATGTGATATCCAACTCCTTCCCATTCCAATCCTGAGACCCTTCTGATAGCATGAGATGTGATATCTCAATGCTTCTAATACCAAACCTGAGATCCTTCCTATAACATGAGATGTGATATCCAAATCCTTTCCCTTCCAAACCTGAGACCCTCCCTTTAGCATGAGAAGGGATATCCAACTCCTTCCCAATCCAATCCTGAGACCCTTCCGATAGCAGAGATGTGATATCTCAATGCTTATACCAAACCTGAGACCCTTCCTATGGCATGAGATGTGATATCCAACTCCTTGCCATTCAAATCCTGAGACCCTTCCTATAGCATGAGAAGGGATATCCAACTCCTTCCCAATCCAATCCTGAGACCCTTCCGATAGCAGAGACGTGATATCTCAATGCTTCTACCAAACCTGAGACCCTTCCTTTAGCATGAGATGTGATATCCAAATCCTTCACATTCCAATCCTGAGACCCTTCCTATAGCATGAGATGTGATATCTCAATGCTTCTAATACCAAACCTGAGATCCTTCCTATAACATGAGATGTGATATCCAATTCCTTCCCATTCCAAACCTGAGACCCTTCCTATTGGATGAGATGTGATATCCAACTCCTTCCCATTCCAACCCTGAGACCCTTCCTATAGCATGAGATGTGATGTCTCAATGCTTCTAATACCAAACCTGAGATCCTTCCTATAACATGAGATGTGATATCCAACTCCTTCCATTCCAATCCTGAGACCCGTCCTATAGCATGAGATGTGATATCTCAATGCTTATACCAAACCTGAAACCCTTCCTATAGCATGAGATGTGATATCCAACTACTTCCCATTCCAATCCTGAGACCCTTCCTATAGCATGAGATGTGATATCTCAATGCTTCTAATAACAAACCTGAGATCCTTCCTCTAACATGAAATGTGATATCCAACTCCTTCGCTTCCCAAACCTAAGAGCCTATCTATAGCATGAGATGTGATATCCAAGTCCTTCCCATTCCAACCCTTAGACCCTTCCTACAGCATGCAATATGATATCTCAATGATTCTAATAACAAACCTGAGACCCGTCCTATAACATGAGATGGGATATCCAACTCCTTCCCATTCCAATCCTGAGACACTTCCGATAGCAGAGATGTGATATCTCAATGCTTATACCAAACCTGAGACCCTTCCTATAACATGAGATGTGATATCCAAATCCTTCCCGTTCCAAACCTGAGACCCTTCCTTTAGCATGAGATGTGATATCCAAATCCTTCCCGTTCCAAACCTGAGACCCTTCCTTTAGCATGAGATGTGATATCCAGCTCCTTCCCATTCCAATCCTGAGACACTTCCGATAGCATGAGATGTGATATTTCAATGCTTCTAATATCAAAACTGAGACCCTCCCTATAGCATGATATGTGATATCTAAGTCCTTCCCATTCCAATCCTGAGACACTCCCTAAAGCATGAGATGTGATATCCAACTCTTTCCCATTCCAATCCTGAGACCCTTCATATAGCATGAGATATGATATCTCAATACTTCTAATACCAAACGTGAGATCCTTCCGATAACATGAGATGTGATATCCAACTCCTTCCATTCCAATCCTGAGACCCGTCCTATAGCATGAGATGTGATATCTCAATGCTTATACCAAACCTGAGACCCTTCCTATAGCATGAGATGTGATATCCAACTGCTTCCCATTCCAATCCTGAGACCCTTCCTATAGCATGAGATGTGATATCTCAATGCTTCTAATACCAAACCTGAGATCCTTCCTCTAACATGAAATGTGATATCCAACTCCTTCCCTTTCCAAACCTAAGAGCCTATCTATACCATGAGATGTGATATCCAAGTCCTTCCCATTCCAACCCTTAGACCCTTCCTACAGCATGCAATATGATATCTCAATGATTCTAATAACAAACCTGAGTCCCGTCCTATAACATGAGATGGGATATCCAACTCCTTCCCATTCCAATCCTGAGACACTTCCGATAGCAGAGATGTGATATCTCAATGCTTATACCAAACCTGAGACCCTTCCTATAACATGAGATGTGATATCCAAATCCTTCCCGTTCCAAACCTGAGACCCTTCCTTTAGCATGAGATGTGATATCCAGCACCTTCCCATTCCAATCCTGAGACACTTCCTATAGCATGAGATGTGATATCTCAATGCTTCTAATATCAAAACTGAGACCCTCCCTATAGCATGATATGTGATATCTAAGTCCTTCCCATTCCAATCCTGAGACCCTCCCTATAGCATGAGATGTGATATCCAACTCCTTCCCATTCCAATCCTGAGACCCTTCCTATAGCATGAGATATGATATCTCAATACTTCTAATACCAAACGTGAGATCCTTCCGATAACATGAGATGTGATATCCAAATCCTTCCCCTTCCAATCCTGAGACCCTCCCTTTAGCATGAGATGTGATATCCAACTCCTTCCTATTCCAATCCTGAGACTCTTCTGATAGCATGAGATGTGATATCTCAATGCTTCTAATACCAAACCTGAGATCCTTCCGATAGCATGAGATGTGATATCTCAATGCTTCTAATACCAAACCTGAGATCCTTCCTATAACATGAGATGTGATATCCAAATCCTTCCCCTTCCAAACCTGAGACCCTCCCTTTAGCATGAGATGTGATATCCAACTCCTTCCCATTCCATTCCTGAGACCCTTCTGATAGCATGAGATGTGATATCTCAATGCCTCTAATACCAAACCTGAGATCCTACCTCTAACATGAAATGTGATATCCAACTCTTTCCCCTTCCAAACCTGAGAGCCTTCCTATAGCATGAGATGTGATATCCAAGTCCTTCCCATTCCAATCCTGAGACCCTTCCTATAGCTTGAGATGTGATATCCAACTCCTTCCCATTCCAATTCTGAGACCCTTCCTATACTATGAGACTTGATACCTCAATGCTTCTAATACAAACGTGAGACCCGTAATATAACATGAGATGTGATATCCAAATCCTTCCCCTTCCAAACCTTAGACCCTTCCTTTATCATGAGATGTGATATCCAACTCCTTCCCATTCCAATCCTGAGACCCTTCCGATATCATGAGATGTGATATCTCAAAGCTTCTAATATCAAACTTGAGACCCTCCCAATAGCATGAGATGTGATATCCAAGTCCTTCCCATTCCAATCCTGAGACCCTTCCTATAGCATGAGATGTGATATCTCAATGCTTCTAATACCAAACCTGAGACCCTTCCTATAACATGAGATGGGAATATCCAACTCCTTCCCATTCCAATCCTGAGACCCTTCCGGTAGCAGAGATGTGATATCTCAATGCTTATACCAAACCTGAGATCCTTCCTATAACATGAGATGTGATATCCAACTCCTTCCCATTCCAATCCTGAGACACTTCCTATAGCATGAGATGTGATATCTCACTGCTTATACCAAACCTGAGACCCTTCCCATAGCATGAGATGTGATATCCAACTCCTTCCCATTCCAATCCTCAGACCCTTCCTATAGCATGAGATGTGATATCTCAATGCTTCTAATATCAAACTTGAGACCCTACCTATAGCATGAGATGTGATATCCAAGTCCTTCCCATTACAATCCTGAGACCCTTCCTATAGCATGAGATATGATATCTCAATACTTCTAATACCAAACGTGAGATCCTTCCGATAACATGAGATGTGATATCCAAATCCTTCCCCTTCCAAACCTGAGACCCTCCCTTTAGCATGAGATGTGATATCCAACTCCTTCCCATTCCAATCCTGAGACCCTTCTGATAGCATGAGATGTGATATCTCAATGCTTCTAATACCAAACCTGAGATCCTTCCTATAACATGAGATGTGATATCCAAATCCTTTCCCTTCCAAACCTGAGACCCTCCCTTTAGCATGAGATGTGATATACAACTCCTTCCCATTCCATTCCCGAGACCCTTCTGATAGCATGAGATGTGATATCTCAATGCCTCTAATACCAAACCTGAGATCCTACCTCTAACATGAAATGTGATATCCAACTCTTTCCCCTTCCAAACCTGAGAGCCTTCCTATAGCATGAGATGTGATATCCAAGTCCATCCCATTCCAATCCTGAGACCCTTCCTATAGCTTGAGATGTGATATCCAACTCCTTCCCATTCCAATTCTGAGACCCTTCCTATACTCTGAGACTTGATATCTCAATGCTTCTAATACCAAACCTGAGACCCGTAATATAACATGAGATGTGATATCCAAATCCTTCCCCTTCCAAACCTTAGACCCTTCCTTTATCATGAGATGTGATATCCAACTCCTTCCCATTCCAATCCTGAGACCCTTCCGATATCATGAGATGTGATATCTCAAAGCTTCTAATATCAAACTTGAGACCCTCCCTATAGCATGAGATGTGATATCCAAGTCCTTCCCATTCCAATCCTGAGACCCTTCCTATAGCATGAGATGTGATATCTCAATGCTTCTAATACCAAACCTGAGACCCTTCCTATTACATGAGATGGGAATATCCAACTCCTTCCCATTCCAATCCTGAGACCCTTCTGATAGCAGAGATGTGATATCTCAATGCTTATACCAAACCTGAGACCCTTCGTATGGCATGAGATGTGATATCCAACTCCTTGCCATTCAAATCCTGAGACCCTTCCTATAGCATGAGAAGGGATATCCAACTCCTTCCCAATCCAATCCTGAGACCCTTCCGATAGCAGAGACGTGATATCTCAATGCTTCTACCAAACCTGAGACCCTTCCTTTAGCATGAGATGTGATATCCAAATCCTTCACATTCCAATCCTGAGACCCTTCCTATAGCATGAGATGTGATATCTCAATGCTTCTAATACCAAACCTGAGATCCTTCCTATAACATGAGATGTGATATCCAATTCCTTCCCATTCCAAACCTGAGACCCTTCCTATTGGATGAGTTGTGATATCCAACTCCTTCCCATTCCAACCCTGAGACCCTTCCTATAGCATGAGATGTGATGTCTCAATGATTCTAATACCAAACCTGAGATCCTTCCTATAACATGAGATGTGATATCCAACTCCTTCCATTCCAATCCTGAGACCCGTCCTATAGCATGAGATGTGATATCTCAATGCTTATACCAAACCTGAGACCCTTCCTATAGCATGAGATGTGATATCCAACTACTTCCCATTCCAATCCTGAGACCCTTCCTATAGCATGAGATGTGATATCTCAGTGCTTCTAATACCAAACCTGAGATCCTTCCTCTAACATGAAATGTGATATCCAACTCCTTCCCTTTCCAAACCTAAGAGCCTATCTATAGCATGAGATGTGATATCCAGGTCCTTCCTATTCCAATCCTTAGACCCTTCCTACAGCATGCAATATGATATCTCAATGATTCTAATAACAAACCTGAGACCCGTCCTATAGCATGAGATATGATATCCAAGTCCTTCCCATTCCAATCCTGAGACCCTTCCTATAACATGAAATGTGATATCCAACTCCTTCCCATTCCAACCTGAGACCCTTCCTATAGCATGAGATGGGATATCCAACTTCTTCAAAATCCAATACTGATACCCTTCCGATAGCATGAGATGTGATATCCCAATGCTTCTACCAAACCTGAGACCCATACTATGGCATGAGATGTGATATCAAACTCCTTCCCATTCCAATCCTGAGACCCTTCCTATAGCTTGAGGTGTGATATCCAACTCCTTCCCATTCCAATTCTGAGACCCTTCCTATAGCATGAGATGTGATATCTCAATGCTTCTAATACCAAACCTGAGATCTTTCCTATAACATGAGATGTGATATCCAATTCCTTCCCATTCCAAACCTGAGACCCTTCCTATTGGATGAGATGTGATATCCAACTCCTTCCTATTCCAACCCTGAGACCCTTCCTATAGCATGAGATGTGATGTCTCAATGCTTCCAATACCAAACCTGAGATCCTTCCTATAACATGATATGTGATATCCAACTCCTTCCATTCCAATCCTGAGACCTGTCCTATAGCATGAGATGTGATATCTCAATGCTTATACCAAACCTGAGACCCTTCCTATAGCATGAGATGTGATATCCAACTACTTCCCATTCCAATCCTGAGACCCTTCATATAGCATGAGATGTGATATCTCAATGCTTCTAATACCAAACCTGAGATCCTTCCTCTAACATGAAATGTGATATCCAACTCCTTCCCTTTCCAAACCTGAGAGCCTATCTATAGCATGAGATGTGATATCCAAGTCCTTCCCATTCCAATCCTTAGACCCTTCCTACAGCATGCAATATGATATCTCAATGATTCTAATAACAAACCTGAGACTCGTCCTATAGCATGAGATATGATATCCAAGTCCTTCCCATTCCAATCCTGAGACCCTTCCTATATCATGAAATGTGATATCCAACTCCTTCCCATTCCAACCTGAGACCCTTCCTATAGCATGAGATGGAATATCCAACTTCTTCCAAATCCAATACTGATACCCTTCCGATAGCATGAGATGTGATATCCCAATGCTTCTACCAAACCTGAGACCCATACTATGGCATGAGATGTGATATCAAACTCCTTCCCATTCCAATCCTGAGACCCTTCCTATAGCTTGTGGTGTGATATCCAACTCCTTCCCATTCCAATTCTGAGACCCTTCTTATACCATGAGACTTGATATCTCAATGCATCTAATACCAAACCTGAGACCCGTCCTATAACATGAGATGTGATATCCAAATCCTTCCCCTTCCAAACCTTAGACCCTTCCTTTATCATGAGATGTGATATCCAACTCCTTCCCATTCCAATCCTGAGACCCTTCCGATATCATGAGATTTGTTATCTCAATGCTTCTGATATCAAACTTGAGACCCTCCCTATAGCATGAGATGTGACATCCAAGTCCTTCCCATTCCAATCCTGAGACCCTTCCTATAACATGAGATGTGATATCCAACTCCTTCCCATTCCAACCTGAGACACTTCCTATAGCATGAGAAGGGATATCTAACTCCTTCCCAATCCAATCCTGAGACCCTTCCGATAGCAGAGATGTGATATCTCAATGCTTATACCAAACCTGAGACGCTTCCTATGGCATGAGATGTGATATCCAACTCCTTGCCATTCAAATCCTGAGATCCTTCCTATAGCATGAGATGTGATATCTCAATGCTTATACCAAACCTGAGAGCCTACCTATAGCATGAGATGTGATATCCAAGTCCATCCCATTCCAATCCTTAGACCTTTCCTACAGCATGCGATGTGATATCTCAATGATTCTAATACCAAACCAGAGACTCTTCCTATAACATGAGATGGGATATCCAACTCCTTCCCATTCCAATCCTGAGCCGCTTCCGATAGCAGAGATGTGATATCTCAATGCTTATACCAAACCTGAGACCCTTCCTATAACATGAGATGTGATATCCAACTCCTTCCCGTTCCAAACCTGAGACAATAACTATAGCATATGTGATATCCAACTCCTTCCCATTCCAAACATGAGACCCTTCCTATAGCAAGAAAGTAATATCCAACTCCTACCCATTCCAATCCTGAGACCCTTCCTATAGCAAGAGATGTGATATCCAAATCCTTCCCATTCCAATCCTGAGACCCTTCCTATAACATGAGATGTGATATCCAACTCCTTCCCATTCCAACCTGAGACACTTCCTATAGCATGAGAAGGGATATCCAACTCCTTCCCAATCCAATCCTGAGACCCTTCCGATAGCAGAGATGTGATATCTCAATGCTTATACCAAACCTGAGACCCTTCCTATGGCATGAGATGTGATATCCAACTCCTTCCCAATCCAATCCTGAGACTCTTCCGATAGCAGAGACGTGATATCTCAATGCTTCTACCAAACCTGAGACCCTTCCTTTAGCATGAGATGTGATATCCAAATCCTTCACATTCCAATCCTGAGACCCTTCCTATAGCATGAGATGTGATATCTCAATGCTTCTAATACCAAACCTGAGATCCTTCCTATAACATGAGATGTGATATCCAATTCCTTCCCATTCCAAACCTGAGACCCTTCCTATTGGATGAGATGTGATATCCAACTCCTTCCCATTCCAACCCTGAGACCCTTCCTATAGCATGAGATGTGATGTCTCAATGCTTCTAATACCAAACCTGAGATCCTTCCTATAACATGAGATGTGATATCCAACTCCTTCCATTCCAATCCTGAGACCCGTCCTATAGCATGAGATGTGATATCTCAATGCTTATACCAAACCTGAGACCCTTCCTATAGCATGAGATGAGATATCCAACTGCTTCCCATTCCAATCCTGAGACCCTTCCTATAGCATGAGATGTGATATCTCAATGCTTCTAATACCAAACCTGAGATCCTTCCTCTAACATGAAATGTGATATCCAACTCCTTCCCTTTCCAAACCTAAGAGCCTATCTATGCCATGAGATGTGATATCCAAGTCCTTCCCATTCCAACCCTTAGACCCTTCCTACAGCATGCAATATGATATCTCAATGATTCTAATAACAAACCTGAGACCCGTCCTATAACATGAGATGGGATATCCAACTCCTTCCCATTCCAATCCTGAGACACTTCCGATAGCAGAGATGTGATATCTCAATGCTTATACCAAACCTGAGACCCTTCCTATAACATGAGATGTGATATCCAAATCCTTCCCGTTCCAAACCTGAGACCCTTCCTTTAGCATGAGATGTGATATCCAGCACCTTCCCATTCCAATCCTGAGACACTTCCTCTAGCATGAGATGTGATATCTCAATGCTTCTAATATCAAAAATGAGACCCTCCCTATAGCATGATATGTGATATCTAAGTCCTTCCCATTCCAATCCTGAGACCCTCCCTATAGCATGAGATGTGATATCCAACTCCTTCCCATTCCAATCCTGAGACCCTTCCTATAGCATGAGATATGATATCTCAATACTTCTAATACCAAACGTGAGATCCTTCCGATAACATGAGATGTGATATCCAAATCCTTCCCCTTCCAATCCTGAGACCCTCCCTTTAGCATGAGATGTGATATCCAACTCCTTCCTATTCCAATCCTGAGACTCTTCTGATAGCATGAGATGTGATATCTCAATGCTTCTAATACCAAACCTGAGATCCTTCCGATAGCATGAGATGTGATATCTCAATGCTTCTAATACCAAACCTGAGATCCTTCCTATAACATGAGATGTGATATCCAAATCCTTCCCCTTCCAAACCTGAGACCCTCCCTTTAGCATGAGATGTGATATCCAACTGCTTCCCATTCCAATCCTGAGACCCTTCCTATAGCATGAGATGTGATATCTCAATGCTTCTAATACCAAACCTGAGATCCTTCCTCTATCATGAAATGTGATATCCAACTCCTTCCCTTTCCAAACCTAAGAGCCTATCTATACCATGAGATGTGATATCCAAGTCCTTCCCATTCCAACCCTTAGACCCTTCGTACAGCATGCAATATGATATCTCAATGATTCTAATAACAAACCTGAGACCCGTCCTATAACATGAGATGGGATATCCAACTCCTTCCCATTCCAATCCTGAGACACTTCCGATAGCAGAGATGTGATATCTCAATGCTTATACCAAACCTGAGACCCTTCCTTTAGCATGAGATGTGATATCCAGCACCTTCCCATTCCAATCCTGAGACACTTCCTATAGCATGAGATGTGATATCTCAATGCTTCTAATATCAAAACTGAGACCCTCCCTATAGCATGATATGTGATATCTAAGTCCTTCCCATTCCAATCCTGAGACCCTCCCTATAGCATGAGATGTGATATCCAACTCCTTCCCATTCCAATCCTGAGACCCTTCCTATAGCATGAGATATGATATCTCAATACTTCTAATACCAAACGTGAGATCCTTCCGATAACATGAGATCTGATATCCAAATCCTTCCCCTTCCAATCCTGAGACCCTCCCTTTAGCATGAGATGTGATATCCAACTCCTTCCTATTCCAATCCTGAGACTCTTCTGATAGCATGAGATGTGATATCTCAATGCTTCTAATACCAAACCTGGGATCCTTCCGATAGCATGAGATGTGATATCTCAATGCTTCTAATACCAAACCTGAGATCCTTCCTATAACATGAGATGTGATATCCAAATCCTTCCCCTTCCAAACCTGAGACCCTCCCTTTAGCATGAGATGTGATATCCAACTCCTTCCCATTCCATTCCTGAGACCCTTCTGATAGCATGAGATGTGATATCTCAATGCCTCTAATACCAAACCTGAGATCCTACCTCTAACATGAAATGTGATATCCAACTCTTTCCCCTTCCAAACCTGAGAGCCTTCCTATAGCATGAGATGTGATATCCAAGTCCTTCCCATTCCAATCCTGAGACCCTTCCTATAGCTTGAGATGTGATATCCAACTCCTTCCCATTCCAATTCTGAGACCCTTCCTATACTATGAGACTTGATATCTCAATGCTTCTAATACAAACGTGAGACCCGTAATATAACATGAGATGTGATATCCAAATCCTTCCCCTTCCAAACCTTAGACCCTTCCTTTATCATGAGATGTGATATCCAACTCCTTCCCATTCCAATCCTGAGACCCTTCCGATATCATGAGATGTGATATCTCAAAGCTTCTAATCTCAAACTTGAGACCCTCCCTATAGCATGAGATGTGATATCCAAGTCCTTCCCATTCCAATCCTGAGACCCTTCCTATAGCATGAGATGTGATATCTCAATGCTTCTAATACCAAACCTGAGACCCTTCCTATAACATGAGATGGGAATATCCAACTCCTTCCCATTCCAATCCTGAGACCCTTCCGGTAGCAGAGATGTGATATCTCAATGCTTATACCAAACCTGAGATCCTTCCTATAACATGAGATGTGATATCCAACTCCTTCCCATTCCAATCCTGAGACACTTCCTATAGCATGAGATGTGATATCTCACTGCTTATACCAAACCTGAGACCCTTCCCATAGCATGAGATGTGATATCCAACTCCTTCCCATTCCAATCCTCAGACCCTTCCTATAGCATGAGATGTGATATCTCAATGCTTCTAATATCAAACTTGAGACCCTACCTATAGCATGAGATGTGATATCCAAGTCCTTCCCATTACAATCCTGAGACACTTCCTATAACATGAGATGTGATATCCAACTCCTTCCCATTCCAATCCTGAGACCCTTCCTATAGCATGAGATATGATATCTCAATACTTCTAATACCAAACGTGAGATCCTTCCGATAACATGAGATGTGATATCCAAATCCTTCCCCTTCCAAACCTGAGACCCTCCCTTTAGCATGAGATGTGATATCCAACTCCTTCCCATTCCAATCCTGAGACCCTTCTGATAGCATGAGATGTGATATCTCAATGCTTCTAATACCAAACCTGAGATCCTTCCTATAACATGAGATGTGATATCCAAATCCTTTCCCTTCCAAACCTGAGACCCTCCCTTTAGCATGAGATGTGATATCCAACTCCTTCCCATTCCATTCCCGAGACCCTTCTGATAGCATGAGATGTGATATCTCAATGCCTCTAATACCAAACCTGAGATCCTACCTCTAACATGAAATGTGATATCCAACTCTTTCCCCTTCCAAACCTGAGAGCCTTCCTATAGCATGAGATGTGATATCCAAGTCCTTCCCATTCCAATCCTGAGACCCTTCCTATAGCTTGAGATGTGATATCTAACTCCTTCCCATTCCAATTCTGAGACCCTTCCTATACTCCGAGACTTGATATCTCAATGCTTCTAATACCAAACCTGAGACCCGTAATATAACATGAGATGTGATATCCAAATCCTTCCCCTTCCAAATCTTAGACCCTTCCTTTATCATGAGATGTGATATCCAACTCCTTCCCATTCCAATCCTGAGACCCTTCCGATATCATGAGATGTGATATCTCAAAGCTTCTAATATCAAACTTGAGACCCTCCCTATAGCATGAGATGTGATATCCAAGTCCTTCCCATTCCAATCCTGAGACCCTTCCTATAGCATGAGATGTGATATCTCAATGCTTCTAATACCAAACCTGAGACCCTTCCTATTACATGAGATGGGAATATCCAACTCCTTCCCATTCCAATCCTGAGACCCTTCCGATAGCAGAGATGTGATATCTCAATGCTTATACCAAACCTGAGACCCTTCGTATTGGCATGAGATGTGATATCCAACTCCTTGCCATTCAAATCCTGAGACCCTTCCTATAGCATGAGAAGGGATATCCAACTCCTTCCCAATCCAATCCTGAGACCCTTCCGATAGCAGAGACGTGATATCTCAATGCTTCTACCAAACCTGAGACCCTTCCTTTAGCATGAGATGTGATATCCAAATCCTTCACATTCCAATCCTGAGACCCTTACTATAGCATGAGATGTGACATCTCAATGCTTCTAATACCAAACCTGAGATCCTTCCTATAACATGAGATGTGATATCCAATTCCTTCCCATTCCAAACCTGAGACCCTTCCTATTGGATGAGTTGTGATATCCAACTCCTTCCCATTCCAACCCTGAGACCCTTCCTATAGCATGAGATGTGATGTCTCAATGATTCTAATACCAAACCTGAGATCCTTCCTATAACATGAGATGTGATATCCAACTCCTTCCATTCCAATCCTGAGACCCGTCCTATAGCATGAGATGTGATATCTCAATGCTTATACCAAACCTGAGACCCTTCCTATAGCATGAGATGTGATATCCAACTACTTCCCATTCCAATCCTGAGACCCTTCCTATAGCATGAGATGTGATATCTCAGTGCTTCTAATACCAAACCTGAGATCCTTCCTCTAACATGAAATGTGATATCCAACTCCTTCCCTTTCCAAACCTAAGAGCCTATCTATAGCATGAGATGTGATATCCAGGTCCTTCCTATTCCAATCCTTAGACCCTTCCTACAGCATGCAATGTGATATCTCAATGATTCTAATAACAAACCTGAGACCCGTCCTATAGCATGAGATATGATATCCAAGTCCTTCCCATTCCAATCCTGAGACCCTTCCTATAACATGAAATGTGATATCCAACTCCTTCCCATTCCAACCTGAGACCCTTCCTATAGCATGAGATGGGATATCCAACTTCTTCAAAATCCAATACTGATACCCTTCCGATAGCATGAGATGTGATATCCCAATGCTTCTACCAAACCTGAGACCCATACTATGGCATGAGATGTGATATCAAACTCCTTCCCATTCCAATCCTGAGACCCTTCCTATAGCTTGAGGTGTGATATCCAACTCCTTCCCATTCCAATTCTGAGACCCTTCTTATACCATGAGACTTGATATCTCAATGCTTCTAATACCAAACCTGAGACCCGTCCTATAACATGAGATGTGATATCCAAATCCTTCCCCTTCCAAACCTTAGACCCTTCCTTTATCATGAGATGTGATATCCAACTCCTTCCCATTCCAATCCTGAGACCCTTCCGATATCATGAGATTTGTTATCTCAATGCTTCTAATATCAAACTTGAGACCCTCCCTATAGCATGAGATGTGACATCCAAGTCCTTCCCATTCCAATCCTGAGACCCTTCCTATAGCATGAGATGTGATATCTCTATGCTTCTAATACCAAACCTGAGATCCTTCCTATAACATGAGATGGGATATCCAACTCCTTCCCATTCCAATCCTGAGACCTTTCCGATAGCAGAGATGTGATATCTCAATGCTTATACCAAACCTGAGAACCTTCCTATGGCCTGAGATGTCATATACAACTCCTTCCCATTCCAATCCTGAGACCCTTCCTTTAGCATGATATGTGATATCTCAATGCTTATACCAAATCTGAGACCCTTCCTATAGCATGAGATGTGATATCCAAATCCTTCCCATTCCAATCCTGAGACCCTTCCTATAGCATGAGATGTGATATCTCAATGCTTATACCAAACCTGAGAGCCTACCTATAGCATGAGATGTGATATCCAAGTCCATCCCATTCCAATCCTTAGACCCTTCCTACAACATGCAATGTGATATCTCAATTATTCTAATACCAAACCAGAGACTCTTCCTATAACATGAGATGGGATATCCAACTCCTTCCCATTCCAATCCTGAGCCGCTTCCGATAGCAGAGATGTGATATCTCAATGCTTATACCAAACCTGAGACCCTTCCTATAACATGAGATGTGATATCCAACTCCTTCCCGTTCCAAACCTGAGACACTAACTATAGCATATGTGATATCCAACTCCTTCCCATTCCAAACATGAGACCCTTCCTATAGCAAGAAAGTAATATCCAACTCCTACCCATTCCAATCCTGAGACCCTTCCTATAGCAAGAGATGTGATATCCAAATCCTTCCCATTCCAATCCTGAGACCCTTCCTATAACATGAGATGTGATATCCAACTCCTTCCCATTCCAACCTGAGACACTTCCTATAGCATGAGAAGGGATATCCAACTCCTTCCCAATCCAATCCTGAGACCCTTCCGATAGCAGAGATGTGATATATCAATGCTTATACCAAACCTGAGACCCTTCCTATAGCATGAAAAGGGATATCCAACTCCTTCCCAATCCAATCCTGAGACCCTTCCGATAGCAGAGACGTGATATCTCAATGCTTCTACCAAACCTGAGACCCTTCCTGTAGCATGAGATGTGATATCCAGATCCTTCACATTCCAATCCTGAGACCCTTCCTATAGCATGAGATTTGATATCTCAATGCTTCTAATACCAAACCTGAGATCCTTCCTATAACATGAGATGTGATATCCAACTCCTTCCATTCCAATCCTGAGACCCGTCCTATAGCATGAGATGTGATATCTCAATGCTTATACCAAACCTGAGACCCTTCCTATAGCATGAGATGTGATATCCAACTCCTTCCCATTCCAATCCTGAGACCCTTCCTATAGCATGAGATGTGATGTCTCAATGCTTCTAATACCAAACCTGAGATCCTTCCTATAACATGAGATGTGATATCCAATTACTTCCCATTCCAAACCTGAGACCCTTCCTATTGGATGAGATGTGATATCCAACTCCTTCCCATTCCAACCCTGAGACCCTTCCTATAGCATGAGATGTGATGTCTCAATGCTTCTAATACCAAACCTGAGATCCTTCCTATAACATGAGATGTGATATCCAACTCCTTCCATTCCAATCCTGAGACCCGTCCTATAGCATGAGATGTGATATCTCAATGCTTATACCAAACCTGAGACCCTTCCTATAGCATGAGATGTGATATCCAACTCCTTCCCATTCCAATCCTGAGACCCTTCCTATAGCATGAGATGTGATATCTCAATGCTTCTAATACCAAACCTGAGATCCTTCCTCTAACATGAAATGTGATATCCAACTCCTTCCCTTTCCAAACCTAAGAGCCTATCTATAGCATGAGATGTGATATCCAAGTCCTTCACATTCCAACCCTTAGACCCTTCCTACAGCATGCAATATGATATCTCAATGATTCTAATAACAAACCTGAGACCCGTCCTATAACATGAGATGGGATATCCAACTCCTTCCCATGCCAATCCTGAGACACTTCCGATAGCAGAGATGTGATATCTCAATGTTTATACCAAACCTGAGACCCTTCCTATAACATGAGATGTGAAATTTAACTCCTTCCCGTTCCAAACCTGAGACCCTTCCTTTAGCATGAGATGTGATATCCTTCCCATTCCAATCCTGAGACACTTCCGATAGCATGAGATGTGATATCTCAATGCTTCTAATATCAAAACTGAGACCCTCCCTATAGCATGATATGTGATATCTAAGTCCTTCCCATTCCAATCCTGAGACCCTTCCTATAGCATGAGATGTGATATCTCAATGCTTCTACCAAACCTGAGACCCTTCCTTTAGCATGAGATGTGATATCCAACTCCTTCCCATTCCAATCCTGAGACCCTTCCTATAGCATGAGATGTGATATCTCAATACTTCTAATACCAAACCTGAGATCCTTCCGATAACATGAGATGTGATATCTCAATACTTCTAATACCAAACCTGAGATCCATCCTATAACATGAGATGTGATATCCAACTCCTTCCCTTTCCAAACCTAAGAGCCTATCTATGGCATGAGATGTGATATCCAGGTCCTTCCCATTCCAATCCTTAGACCCTTCCTACAGCATGCAATATGATATCTCAATGATTCTAATAACAAACCTGAGACCCGTCCTATAGCATGAGATATGATATCCAAGTCCTTCCCATTCCAATCCTGAGACCCTTCCTATAACATGAAATGTGATATCCAACTCCTTCCCATTCCAACCTGAGACCCTTCCTATAGCATGAGATGGGATATCCAACTTCTTCCAAATCCAATACTGATACCCTTCCGATAGCATGAGATGTGATATCCCAATGCTTCTACCAAACCTGAGACCCATACTATGGCATGAGATGTGATATCAAACTCCTTCCCATTCCAATCCTGAGACCCTTCCTATAGCTTGAGGTGTGATATCCAACTCCTTCCCATTCCAATTCTGAGACCCTTCGTATACCATGAGACTTGATATCTCAATGCTTCTAATACCATACCTGAGACCCGTCCTATAACATGAGATGTGATATCCAAATCCTTCCCCTTCCAAACCTTAGACCCTTCCTTTATCATGAGATGTGATATCCAACTCCTTCCCATTCCAATCCTGAGACCCTTCCGATATCATGAGATGTGATATCTCAAAGCTTCTAATCTCAAACTTGAGACCCTCCCTATAGCATGAGATGTGATATCCAAGTCCTTCCCATTCCAATCCTGAGACCCTTCCTATAGCATGAGATGTGATATCTCAATGCTTCTAATACCAAACCTGAGACCCTTCCTATAACATGAGATGGGAATATCCAACTCCTTCCCATTCCAATCCTGAGACCCTTCCGGTAGCAGAGATGTGATATCTCAATGCTTATACCAAACCTGAGATCCTTCCTATAACATGAGATGTGATATCCAACTCCTTCCCATTCCAATCCTGAGACACTTCCTATAGCATGAGATGTGATATCTCACTGCTTATACCAAACCTGAGACCCTTCCCATAGCATGAGATGTGATATCCAACTCCTTCCCATTCCAATCCTCAGACCCTTCCTATAGCATGAGATGTGATATCTCAATGCTTCTAATATCAAACTTGAGACCCTACCTATAGCATGAGATGTGATATCCAAGTCCTTCCCATTACAATCCTGAGACACTTCCTATAACATGAGATGTGATATCCAACTCCTTCCCATTCCAATCCTGAGACCCTTCCTATAGCATGAGATATGATATCTCAATACTTCTAATACCAAACGTGAGATCCTTCCGATAACATGAGATGTGATATCCAAATCCTTCCCCTTCCAAACCTGAGACCCTCCCTTTAGCATGAGATGTGATATCCAACTCCTTCCCATTCCAATCCTGAGACCCTTCTGATAGCATGAGATGTGATATCTCAATGCTTCTAATACCAAACCTGAGATCCTTCCTATAACATGAGATGTGATATCCAAATCCTTTCCCTTCCAAACCTGAGACCCTCCCTTTAGCATGAGATGTGATATCCAACTCCTTCCCATTCCATTCCCGAGACCCTTCTGATAGCATGAGATGTGATATCTCAATGCCTCTAATACCAAACCTGAGATCCTACCTCTAACATGAAATGTGATATCCAACTCTTTCCCCTTCCAAACCTGAGAGCCTTCCTATAGCATGAGATGTGATATCCAAGTCCTTCCCATTCCAATCCTGAGACCCTTCCTATAGCTTGAGATGTGATATCCAACTCCTTCCCATTCCAATTCTGAGACCCTTCCTATACTCTGAGACTTGATATCTCAATGCTTCTAATACCAAACCTGAGACCCGTAATATAACATGAGATGTGATATCCAAATCCTTCCCCTTCCAAACCTTAGACCCTTCCTTTATCATGAGATGTGATATCCAACTCCTTCCCATTCCAATCCTGAGACCCTTCCGATATCATGAGATGTGATATCTCAAAGCTTCTAATATCAAACTTGAGACCCTCCCTATAGCATGAGATGTGATATCCAAGTCCTTCCCATTCCAATCCTGAGACCCTTCCTATAGCATGAGATGTGATATCTCAATGCTTCTAATACCAAACCTGAGACCCTTCCTATTACATGAGATGGGAATATCCAACTCCTTCCCATTCCAATCCTGAGACCCTTCCGATAGCAGAGATGTGATATCTCAATGCTTATACCAAACCTGAGACCCTTCGTATTGGCATGAGATGTGATATCCAACTCCTTGCCATTCAAATCCTGAAACCCTTCCTATAGCATGAGAAGGGATATCCAACTCCTTCCCAATCCAATCCTGAGACCCTTCCGATAGCAGAGACGTGATATCTTAATGCTTCTACCAAACCTGAGACCCTTCCTTTAGCATGAGATGTGATATCCAAATCCTTCACATTCCAATCCTGAGACCCTTACTATAGCATGAGATGTGACATCTCAATGCTTCTAATACCAAACCTGAGATCCTTCCTATAACATGAGATGTGATATCCAATTCCTTCCCATTCCAAACCTGAGACCCTTCCTATTGGATGAGTTGTGATATCCAACTCCTTCCCATTCCAACCCTGAGACCCTTCCTATAGCATGAGATGTGATGTCTCAATGATTCTAATACCAAACCTGAGATCCTTCCTATAACATGAGATGTGATATCCAACTCCTTCCATTCCAATCCTGAGACCCGTCCTATAGCATGAGATGTGATATCTCAATGCTTATACCAAACCTGAGACCCTTCCTATAGCATGAGATGTGATATCCAACTACTTCCCATTCCAATCCTGAGACCCTTCCTATAGCATGAGATGTGATATCTCAGTGCTTCTAATACCAAACCTGAGATCCTTCCTCTAACATGAAATGTGATATCCAACTCCTTCCCTTTCCAAACCTAAGAGCCTATCTATAGCATGAGATGTGATATCCAGGTCCTTCCTATTCCAATCCTTAGACCCTTCCTACAGCATGCAATATGATATCTCAATGATTCTAATAACAAACCTGAGACCCGTCCTATAGCATGAGATATGATATCCAAGTCCTTCCCATTCCAATCCTGAGACCCTTCCTATAACATGAAATGTGATATCCAACTCCTTCCCATTCCAACCTGAGACCCTTCCTATAGCATGAGATGGGATATCCAACTTCTTCAAAATCCAATACTGATACCCTTCCGATAGCAGGAGATGTGATATCCCAATGCTTCTACCAAACCTGAGACCCATACTATGGCATGAGATGTGATATCAAACTCCTTCCCATTCCAATCCTGAGACCCTTCCTATAGCTTGAGGTGTGATATCCAACTCCTTCCCATTCCAATTCTGAGACCCTTCTTATACCATGAGACTTGATATCTCAATGCTTCTAATACCAAACCTGAGACCCGTCCTACAACATGAGATGTGATATCCAAATCCTTCCCCTTCCAAACCTTAGACCCTTCCTTTATCATGAGATGTGATATCCAACTCTTTCCCATTCCAATCCTGAGACCCTTCCGATATCATGAGATTTGTTATCTCAATGCTTCTAATATCAAACTTGAGACCCTCCCTATAGCATGAGATGTGACATCCAAGTCCTTCCCATTCCAATCCTGAGACCCTTCCTATAGCATGAGATGTGATATCTCTATGCTTCTAATACCAAACCTGAGATCCTTCCTATAACATGAGATGGGATATCCAACTCCTTCCCATTCCAATCCTGAGACCTTTCCGATAGCAGAGATGTGATATCTCAATGCTTATACCAAACCTGAGAACCTTCCTATGGCCTGAGATGTCATATACAACTCCTTCCCATTCCAATCCTGAGACCCTTCCTTTAGCATGATATGTGATATCTCAATGCTTATACCAAATCTGAGACCCTTCCTATAGCATGAGATGTGATATCCAATTCCTTCCCATTCCAATCCTGAGACCCTTCCTATAGCATGAGATGTGATATCTCAATGCTTATACCAAACCTGAGAGCCTACCTATAGCATGAGATGTGATATCCAAGTCCATCCCATTCCAATCCTTAGACCCTTCCTACAACATGCAATGTGATATCTCAATTATTCTAATACCAAACCAGAGACTCTTCCTATAACATGAGATGGGATATCCAACTCCTTCCCATTCCAATCCTGAGCCGCTTCCGATAGCAGAGATGTGATATCTCAATGCTTATACCAAACCTGAGACCCTTCCTATAACATGAGATGTGATATCCAACTCCTTCCCGTTCCAAACCTGAGACACTAACTATAGCATATGTGATATCCAACTCCTTCCCATTCCAAACATGAGACCCTTCCTATAGCAAGAAAGTAATATCCAACTCCTACCCATTCCAATCCTGAGACCCTTCCTATAGCAAGAGATGTGATATCCAAATCCTTCCCATTCCAATCCTGAGACCCTTCCTATAACATGAGATGTGATATCCAACTCCTTCCCATTCCAACCTGAGACACTTCCTATAGCATGAGAAGGGATATCCAACTCCTTCCCAATCCAATCCTGAGACCCTTCCGATAGCAGAGATGTGATATCTCAATGCTTATACCAAACCTGAGACCCTTCCTATAGCATGAAAAGGGATATCCAACTCCTTCCCAATCCAATCCTGAGACCCTTCCGATAGCAGAGACGTGATATCTCAATGCTTCTACCAAACCTGAGACCCTTCCTGTAGCATGAGATGTGATATCCAGATCCTTCACATTCCAATCCTGAGACCCTTCCTATAGCATGAGATTTGATATCTCAATGCTTCTAATACCAAACCTGAGATCCTTCCTATAACATGAGATGTGATATCCAATTACTTCCCATTCCAAACCTGAGACCCTTCCTATTGGATGAGATGTGATATCCAACTCCTTCCCATTCCAACCCTGAGACCCTTCCTATAGCATGAGATGTGATGTCTCAATGCTTCTAATACCAAACCTGAGATCCTTCCTATAACATGAGATGTGATATCCAACTCCTTCCATTCCAATCCTGAGACCCGTCCTATAGCATGAGATGTGATATCTCAATGCTTATACCAAACCTGAGACCCTTCCTATAGCATGAGATGTGATATCCAACTCCTTCCCATTCCAATCCTGAGACCCTTCCTATAGCATGAGATGTGATATCTCAATGCTTCTAATACCAAACCTGAGATCCTTCCTCTAACCTGAAATGTGATATCCAACTCCTTCCCTTTCCAAACCTAAGAGCCTATCTATAGCATGAGATGTGATATCCAAGTCCTTCACATTCCAACCCTTAGACCCTTCCTACAGCATGCAATATGATATCTCAATGATTCTAATAACAAACCTGAGACCCGTCCTATAACATGAGATGGGATATCCAACTCCTTCCCATGCCAATCCTGAGACACTTCCGATAGCAGAGATGTGATATCTCAATGTTTATACCAAACCTGAGACCCTTCCTATAACATGAGATGTGAAATTTAACTCCTTCCCGTTCCAAACCTGAGACCCTTCCTTTAGCATGAGATGTGATATCCTTCCCATTCCAATCCTGAGACACTTCCGATAGCATGAGATGTGATATCTCAATGCTTCTAATATCAAAACTGAGACCCTCCCTATAGCATGATATGTGATATCTAAGTCCTTCCCATTCCAATCCTGAGACCCTTCCTATAGCATGAGATGTGATATCTCAATGCTTCTACCAAACCTGAGACCCTTCCTTTAGCATGAGATGTGATATCTCAATACTTCTAATACCAAACCTGAGATCCTTCCGATAACATGAGATGTGATATCTCAATACTTCTAATACCAAACCTGAGATCCATCCTATAACATGAGATGTGATATCCAACTCCTTCACTTTCCAAACCTAAGAGCCTATCTATAGCATGAGATGTGATATCCAGGTCCTTCCCATTCCAATCCTTAGACCCTTCCTACAGCATGCAATATGATATCTCAATGATTCTAATAACAAACCTGAGACCCGTCCTATAGCATGAGATATGATATCCAAGTCCTTCCCATTCCAATCCTGAGACCCTTCCTATAACATGAAATGTGATATCCAACTCCTTCCCATTCCAACCTGAGACCCTTCCTATAGCATGAGATGGGATATCCAACTTCTTCCAAATCCAATACTGATACCCTTCCGATAGCATGAGATGTGATATCCCAATGCTTCTACCAAACCTGAGACCCATACTATGGCATGAGATGTGATATCAAACTCCTTCCCATTCCAATCCTGAGACCCTTCCTATAGCTTGAGGTGTGATATCCAACTCCTTCCCATTCCAATTCTGAGACCCTTCGTATACCATGAGACTTGATATCTCAATGCTTCTAATACCATACCTGAGACCCGTCCTATAACATGAGATGTGATATCCAAATCCTTCCCCTTCCAAACCTTAGACCCTTCCTTTATCATGAGATGTGATATCCAACTCCTTCCCATTCCAATCCTGAGACCCTTCCGATATCATGAGATTTGTTATCTCAATGCTTCTAATATCAAACTTGAGACCCTCCCTATAGCATGAGATGTGACATCCAAGTCCTTCCCATTCCAATCCTGAGACCCTTCCTATAGCATGAGATGTGATATCTCTATGCTTCTAATACCAAACCTGAGACCCTTCCTATAACATGAGATGGGATATCCAACTCCTTCCCATTCCAATCCTGAGACCTTTCCGATAGCAGAGATGTGATATCTCAATGCTTATACCAAACCTGAGAACCTTCCTATGGCCTGAGATGTCATATACAACTCCTTCCCATTCCAATCCTGAGGCCCTTCCTTTAGCATGAGATGTGATATCTCAATGCTTATACCAAATCTGAGACCCTTCCTATAGCATGAGATGTGATATCCAATTCCTTCCCATTCCAATCCTGAGACCCTTCCTATAGCATGAGATGTGATATCTCAATGCTTATACCAAAACTGAGAGCCTACCTATAGCATGAGATGTGATATCCAAGTCCACCCCATTCCAATCCTTAGACCCTTCCTACAGCATGCGATGTGATATCTCAATGATTCTAATACCAAACCAGAGACTCTTCCTATAACATGAGATGGGATATCCAACTCTTTCCCATTCAAATCCTGAGCCGCTTCCGATAGCAGAGATGTGATATCTCAATGCTTATACCAAACCTGAGACCCTTCCTATAACATGAGATGTGATATCCAACTCCTTGCCGTTCCGAACCTGAGACACTAACTATAGCATATGTGATATCCAACTCCTTCCCATTCCAAACATGAGACCCTTCCTATAGCAAGAAAGTAATATCCAACTCCTACCCATTCCAATCCTGAGACCCTTCCTATAGCAAGAGATGTGATATCCAAATCCTTCCCATTCCAATCCTGAGACCCTTCCTATAACATGAGATGTGATATCCAACTCCTTCCCATTCCAACCTGAGACACTTCCTATAGCATGAGAAGGGATATCCAACTCCTTCCCAATCCAATCCTGAGACCCTTCCGATAGCAGAGATGTGATATCTCAATGCTTAAACCAAACCTGAGACCCTTCCTGTGGCATGAGATGTGATATCCAACTCCTTGCCATTCAAATCCTGAGACCCTTCCTATAGCATGAAAAGGGATATCCAACTCCTTCCCAATCCAATCCTGAGACCCTTCCGATAGCAGAGACGTGATATCTCAATGCTTCTACCAAACCTGAGACCCTTCCTTTAGCATGAGATGTGATATCCAAATCCTTCACATTCCAATCCTGAGACCCTTCCTATAGCATGAGATGTGATATCTCAATGCTTCTAATACCAAACCTGAGATCCTTCCTATAACATGAGATGTGATATCCAATTCCTTCCCATTCCAAACCTGAGACCCTTCCTATTGGATGAGTTGTGATATCCAACTCCTTCCCATTCCAACCCTGAGACCCTTCCTATAGCATGAGATGTGATGTCTCAATGATTCTAATACCAAACCTGAGATCCTTCCTATAACATGAGATGTGATATCCAACTCCTTCCATTACAATCCTGAGACCCGTCCTATAGCATGAGATGTGATATCTCAATGCTTATACCAAACCTGAGACCCTTCCTATAGCATGAGATGTGATATCCAACTCCTTCCCATTCCAACCTGAGACACTTCCTATAGCATGAGAAGGGATATCCAACTCCTTCCCAATCCAATCCTGAGACCCTTCCGATAGCAGAGATGTGATATCTCAATGCTTATACCAAACCTGAGACCCTTCCTATGGCATGAGATGTGATATCCAACTCCTTGCCATTCAAATCCTGAGACCCTTCCTATAGCATGAGAAGGGATATCCAACTCCTTCCCAATCCAATCCTGAGACCCTTCCGATAGCAGCGACGTGATATCTCAATGCTTCTACCAAACCTGAGACCCTTCCTTTAGCATGAGATGTGATATCCAAATCCTTCACATTCCAATCCTGGGACTCTTCCTTTAGCATGAGATGTGATATCTCAATGCTTATACCAAATCTGAGACCCTTCCTATACCATGAGATGTGATATCCAAGTCCTTCCCATTCCAACCCTTAGACCCTTCCTACAGCATGCAATATGATATCTCAATGATTCTAATAACAAACCTGAGACCCGTCCTATAACATGAGATGGGATATCCAACTCCTTCCCATTCCAATCCTGAGACACTTCCGATAGCAGAGATGTGATATCTCAATGCTTATACCAAACCGGAGACCCTTCCTATAACATGAGATGTGATATCCAAATCCTTCCCGTTCCAAACCTGAGACCCTTCCTTTAGCATGAGATGTGATATCCAGCACCTTCCCATTCCAATCCTGAGACACTTCCTATAGCATGAGATGTGATATCTCAATGCTTCTAATATCAAAACTGAGACCCTCCCTATAGCATGATATGTGATATCTAAGTCCTTCCCATTCCAATCCTGAGACCCTTCCTATAGCATGAGATGTGATATCCAACTCCTTCCCATTCCAATCCTGAGACCCTTCCTATAGCATGAGATATGATATCTCAATACTTCTAATACCAAACGTGAGATCCTTCCGATAACATGAGATGTGATATCCAAATCCTTCCCCTTCCAATCCTGAGACCCTCCCTTTAGCATGAGATGTGATATCCAACTCCTTCCTATTCCAATCCTGAGACTCTTCTGATAGCATGAGATGTGATATCTCAATGCTTCTAATACCAAACCTGAGATCCTTCCGATAGCATGAGATGTGATAGCTCAATGCTTCTAATACCAAACCTGAGATCCTTCCTATAACATGAGATGTGATATCCAAATCCTTCCCCTTCCAAACCTGAGACCCTCCCTTTAGCATGAGATGTGATATCCAACTGCTTCCCATTCCAATCCTGAGACCCTTCCTATAGCATGAGATGTGATATCTCAATGCTTCTAATACCAAACCTGAGATCCTTCCTCTAACATGAAATGTGATATCCAACTCCTTCCCTTTCCAAACCTAAGAGCCTATCTATACCATGAGATGTGATATCCAAGTCCTTCCCATTCCAACCCTTAGACCCTTCCTACAGCATGCAATATGATATCTCAATGATTCTAATAACAAACCTGAGACCCGTCCTATAACATGAGATGGGATATCCAACTCCTTCCCATTCCAATCCTGAGACACTTCCGATAGCAGAGATGTGATATCTCAATGCTTATACCAAACCTGAGACCCTTCCTATAACATGAGATGTGATATCCAAATCCTTCCCGTTCCAAACCTGAGACCCTTCCTTTAGCATGAGATGTGATATCCAGCACCTTCCCATTCCAATCCTGAGACACTTCCTATAGCATGAGATGTGATATCTCAATGCTTCTAATATCAAAACTGAGACCCTCCCTATAGCATGATATGTGATATCTAAGTCCTTCCCATTCCAATCCTGAGACCCTCCCTATAGCATGAGATGTGATATCCAACTCCTTCCCATTCCAATCCTGAGACCCTTCCTATAGCATGAGATATGATATCTCAATACTTCTAATACCAAACGTGAGATCCTTCCGATAACATGAGATGTGATATCCAAATCCTTCCCCTTCCAATCCTGAGACCCTCCCTTTAGCATGAGATGTGATATCCAACTCCTTCCTATTCCAATCCTGAGACTCTTCTGATAGCATGAGATGTGATATCTCAATGCTTCTAATACCAAACCTGAGATCCTTCCGATAGTATGAGATGTGATATCTCAATGCTTCTAATACCAAACCTGAGATCCTTCCTATAACATGAGATGTGATATCCAAATCCTTCCCCTTCCAAACCTGAGACCCTCCCTTTGGCATGAGATGTGATATCCAACTCCTTCCCATTCCATTCCTGAGACTCTTCTGATAGCATGAGATGTGATATCTCAATGCCTCTAATACCAAACCTGAGATCCTACCTCTAACATGATATGTGATATCCAACTCTTTCCCCTTCCAAACCTGAGAGCCTTCCTATAGCATGAGATGTGATATCCAAGTCCTTCCCATTCCAATCCTGAGACCCTTCCTATAGCTTGAGATGTGATATCCAACTCCTTCCCATTCCAATTCTGAGACCCTTCCTATACTATGAGACTTGATATCTCAATGCTTCTAATACAAACGTGAGACCCGTAATATAACATGAGATGTGATATCCAAATCCTTCCCCTTCCAAACCTTAGACCCTTCCTTTATCATGATATGTGATATCCAACTCCTTCCCATTCCAATCCTGAGACCCTTCCGATATCATGAGATGTGATATCTCAAAGCTTCTAATATCAAACTTGAGACCCTCCCTATAGCATGAGATGTGATATCCAAGTCCTTCCCATTCCAATCCTGAGACCCTTCCTATAGCATGAGATGTGATATCTCAATGCTTCTAATACCAAACCTGAGACCCTTCCTATAACATGAGATGGGAATATCCAACTCCTTCCCATTCCAATCCTGAGACCCTTCCGGTAGCAGAGATGTGATATCTCAATGCTTATACCAAACCTGAGATCCTTCCTATAACATGAGATGTGATATCCAACTCCTTCCCATTCCAATCCTGAGACACTTCCTATAGCATGAGATGTGATATCTCACTGCTTATACCAAACCTGAGACCCTTCCCATAGCATGAGATGTGATATCCAACTCCTTCCCATTCCAATCCTCAGACCCTTCCTATAGCATGAGATGTGATATCTCAATGCTTCTAATATCAAACTTGAGACCCTACCTATAGCATGAGATGTGATATCCAAGTCCTTCCCATTACAATCCTGAGACACTTCCTATAACATGAGATGTGATATCCAACTCCTTCCCATTCCAATCCTGAGACCCTTCCTATAGCATGAGATATGATATCTCAATACTTCTAATACCAAACGTGAGATCCTTCCGATAACATGAGATGTGATATCCAAATCCTTCCCCTTCCAAACCTGAGACCCTCCCTTTAGCATGAGATGTGATATCCAACTCCTTCCCATTCCAATCCTGAGACCCTTCTGATAGCATGAGATGTGATATCTCAATGCTTCTAATACCAAACCTGAGATCCTTCCTATAACATGAGATGTGATATCCAAATCCTTTCCCTTCCAAACCTGAGACCCTCCCTTTAGCATGAGATGTGATATCCAACTCCTTCCCATTCCATTCCCGAGACCCTTCTGATAGCATGAGATGTGATATCTCAATGCCTCTAATACCAAACCTGAGATCCTACCTCTAACATGAAATGTGATATCCAACTCTTTCCCCTTCCAAACCTGAGAGCCTTCCTATAGCATGAGATGTGATATCCAAGTCCTTCCCATTCCAATCCTGAGACCCTTCCTATAGCTTGAGGTGTGATATCCAACTCCTTCCCATTCCAATTCTGAGACCCTTCCTATACTCTGAGACTTGATATCTCAATGCTTCTAATACCAAACCTGAGACCCGTAATATAACATGAGATGTGATATCCAAATCCTTCCCCTTCCAAACCTTAGACCCTTCCTTTATCATGAGATGTGATATCCAACTCCTTCCCATTCCAATCCTGAGACCCTTCCGATATCATGAGATGTGATATCTCAAAGCTTCTAATATCAAACTTGAGACCCTCCCTATAGCATGAGATGTGATATCCAAGTCCTTCCCATTCCAATCCTGAGACCCTTCCTATAGCATGAGATGTGATATCTCAATGCTTCTAATACCAAACCTGAGACCCTTCCTATTACATGAGATGGGAATATCCAACTCCTTCCCATTCCAATCCTGAGACCCTTCCGATAGCAGAGATGTGATATCTCAATGCTTATACCAAACCTGAGACCCTTCGTATGGCATGAGATGTGATATCCAACTCCTTGCCATTCAAATCCTGAGACCCTTCCTATAGCATGAGAAGGGATATCCAACTCCTTCCCAATCCAATCCTGAGACCCTTCCGATAGCAGAGACGTGATATCTCAATGCTTCTACCAAACCTGAGACCCTTCCTTTAGCATGAGATGTGATATCCAAATCCTTCACATTCCAATCCTGAGACCCTTCCTATAGCATGAGATGTGATATCTCAATGCTTCTAATACCAAACCTGAGATCCTTCCTATAACATGAGATGTGATATCCAATTCCTTCCCATTCCAAACCTGAGACCCTTCCTATTGGATGAGTTGTGATATCCAACTCCTTCCCATTCCAACCCTGAGACCCTTCCTATAGCATGAGATGTGATGTCTCAATGATTCTAATACCAAACCTGAGATCCTTCCTATAACATGAGATGTGATATCCAACTCCTTCCATTCCAATCCTGAGACCCGTCCTATAGCATGAGATGTGATATCTCAATGCTTATACCAAACCTGAGACCCTTCCTATAGCATGAGATGTGATATCCAACTACTTCCCATTCCAATCCTGAGACCATTCCTATAGCATGAGATGTGATATCTCAGTGCTTCTAATACCAAACCTGAGATCCTTCCTCTAACATGAAATGTGATATCCAACTCCTTCCCTTTCCAAACCTAAGAGCCTATCTATAGCATGAGATGTGATATCCAGGTCCTTCCTATTCCAATCCTTAGACCCTTCCTACAGCATGCAATATGATATCTCAATGATTCTAATAACAAACCTGAGACCCGTCCTATAGCATGAGATATGATATCCAAGTCCTTCCCATTCCAATCCTGAGACCCTTCCTATAACATGAAATGTTATATCCAACTCCTTCCCATTCCAACCTGAGACCCTTCCTATAGCATGAGATGGGATATCCAACTTCTTCAAAATCCAATACTGATACCCTTCCGATAGCATGAGATGTGATATCCCAATGCTTCTACCAAACCTGAGACCCATACTATGGCATGAGATGTGATATCAAACACCTTCCCATTCCAATCCTGAGACCCTTCCTATAGCTTGAGGTGTGATATCCAACTCCTTCCCATTCCAATTCTGAGACCCTTCTTATACCATGAGACTTGATATCTCAATGCTTCTAATACCAAACCTGAGACCCGTCCTATAACATGAGATGTGATATCCAAATCCTTCCCCTTCCAAACCTTAGACCCTTCCTTTATCATGAGATGTGATATCCAACTCCTTCCCATTCCAATCCTGAGACCCTTCCGATATCATGGGATTTGTTATCTCAATGCTTCTAATATCAAACTTGAGACCCTCCCTATAGCATGAGATGTGACATCCAAGTCCTTCCCATTCCAATCCTGAGACCCTTCCTATAGCATGAGATTTGATATCTCTATGCTTCTAATACCAAACCTGAGATCCTTCCTATAACATGAGATGGGATATCCAACTCCTTCCCATTCCAATCCTGAGACCTTTCCGATAGCAGAGATGTGATATCTCAATGCTTATACCAAACCTGAGAACCTTCCTATGGCCTGAGATGTCATATACAACTCCTTCCCATTCCAATCCTGAGACCCTTCCTTTAGCATGATATGTGATATCTCAATGCTTATACCAAATCTGAGACCCTTCCTATAGCATGAGATGTGATATCCAATTCCTTCCCATTCCAATCCTGAGACCCTTCCTATAGCATGAGATGTGATATCTCAATGCTTATACCAAACCTGAGAGCCTACCTATAGCATGAGATGTGATATCCAAGTCCATCCCATTCCAATCCTTAGACCCTTCCTACAACATGCAATGTGATATCTCAATTATTCTAATACCAAACCAGAGACTTCCTATAACATGAGATGGGATATCCAACTCCTTCCCATTCCAATCCTGAGACACTAACTATAGCATATGTGATATCCAACTCCTTCCCATTCCAAACATGAGACCCTTCCTATAGCAAGAAAGTAATATCCAACTCCTACCCATTCCAATCCTGAGACCCTTCCTATAGCAAGAGATGTGATATCCAAATCCTTCCCATTCCAATCCTGAGACCCTTCCTATAACATGAGATGTGATATCCAACTCCTTCCCATTCCAACCTGAGACACTTCCTATAGCATGAGAAGGGATATCCAACTCCTTCCCAATCCAATCCTGAGACCCTTCCGATAGCAGAGATGTGATATCTCAATGCTTATACCAAACCTGAGACCCTTCCTATAGCATGAAAAGGGATATCCAACTCCTTCCCAATCCAATCCTGAGACCCTTCCGATAGCAGAGACGTGATATCTCAATGCTTCTACCAAACCTGAGACCCTTCCTGTAGCATGAGATGTGATATCCAAATCCTTCACATTCCAATCCTGAGACCCTTCCTATAGCATGAGATTTGATATCTCAATGCTTCTAATACCAAACCTGAGATCCTTCCTATAACATGAGATGTGATATCCAATTACTTCCCATTCCAAACCTGAGACCCTTCCTATTGGATGAGATGTGATATCCAACTCCTTCCCATTCCAACCCTGAGACCCTTCCTATAGCATGAGATGTGATGTCTCAATGCTTCTAATACCAAACCTGAGATCCTTCCTATAACATGAGATTTGATATCCAACTCCTTCCATTCCAATCCTGAGACCCGTCCTATAGCATGAGATGTGATATCTCAATGCTTATACCAAACCTGAGACCCTTCCTATAGCATGAGATGTGATATCCAACTCCTTCCCATTCCAATCCTGAGACCCTTCCTATAGCATGAGATGTGATATCTCAATGCTTCTAATACCAAACCTGAGATCCTTCCTCTAACATGAAATGTGATATCCAACTCCTTCCCTTTCCAAACCTAAGAGCCTATCTATAGCATGAGATGTGATATCCAAGTCCTTCACATTCCAACCTTTAGACCCTTCCTACAGCATGCAATATGATATCTCAATGATTCTAATAACAAACCTGAGACCCATCCTATAACATGAGATGGGATATCCAACTCCTTCCCATGCCAATCCTGAGACACTTCCGATAGCAGAGATGTGATATCTCAATGTTTATACCAAACCTGAGACCCTTCCTATAACATGAGATGTGAAATTTAACTCCTTCCCGTTCCAAACCTGAGACCCTTCCTTTAGCATGAGATGTGATATCCTTCCCATTCCAATCCTGAGACACTTCCGATAGCATGAGATGTGATATCTCAATGCTTCTAATATCAAAACTGAGACCCTCCCTATAGCATGATATGTGATATCTAAGTCCTTCCCATTCCAATCCTGAGACCCTTCCTATAGCATGAGATGTGATATCTCAATGCTTCTACCAAACCTGAGACCCTTCCTTTAGCATGAGATGTGATATCCAACTCCTTCCCATTCCAATCCTGAGACCCTTCCTATAGCATGAGATGTGATATCTCAATACTTCTAATACCAAACCTGAGATCCTTCCGATAACATGAGATGTGATATCTCAATACTTCTAATACCAAACCTGAGATCCATCCTATAACATGAGATATGATATCCAAATCCTTCTCTTTCCAAACCTAAGAGCCTATCTATAGCATGAGATGTGATATCCAGGTCCTTCCCATTCCAATCCTTAGACCCTTCCTACAGCATGCAATATGATATCTCAATGATTCTAATAACAAACCTGAGACCCGTCCTATAGCATGAGATATGATATCCAAGTCCTTCCCATTCCAATCCTGAGACCCTTCCTATAACATGAAATGTGATATCCAACTCCTTCCCATTCCAACCTGAGACCCTTCCTATAGCATGAGATGGGATATCCAACTTCTTCCAAATCCAATACTGATACCCTTCCGATAGCATGAGATGTGATATCCCAATGCTTCTACCAAACCTGAGACCCATACTATGGCATGAGATGTGATATCAAACTCCTTCCCATTCCAATCCTGAGACCCTTCCTATAGCTTGAGGTGTGACATCCAACTCCTTCCCATTCCAATTCTGAGACCCTTCGTATACCATGAGACTTGATATCTCAATGCTTCTAATACCAAACCTGAGACCCGTCCTATAACATGAGATGTGATATCCAAATCCTTCCCCTTCCAAACCTTAGACCCTTCCTTTATCATGAGATGTGATATCCAACTCCTTCCCATTCCAATCCTGAGACCCTTCCGATATCATGAGATTTGTTATCTCAATGCTTCTAATATCAAACTTGAGACCCTCCCTATAGCATGAGATGTGACATCCAAGTCCTTCCCATTCCAATCCTGAGACCCTTCCTATAGCATGAGATGTGATATCTCTATGCTTCTAATACCAAACCTGAGACCCTTCCTATAACATGAGATGGGATATCCAACTCCTTCCCATTCCAATCCTGAGACCTTTCCGATAGCAGAGATGTGATATCTCAATGCTTATACCAAACCTGAGAAACTTCCTATGGCCTGAGATGTCATAAACAACTCCTTCCCATTCCAATCCTGAGACCCTTCCTTTAGCATGAGATGTGATATCTCAATGCTTATACCAAATCTGAGACCCTTCCTACAGCATGAGATGTGATATCCAATTCCTTCCCATTCCAATCCTGAGACCCTTCCTATAGCATGAGATGTGATATCTCAATGCTTATACCAAAACTGAGAGCCTACCTATAGCATGAGATGTGATATCCAAGTCCACCCCATTCCAATCCTTAGACCCTTCCTACAGCATGCGATGTGATATCTCAATGATTCTAATACCAAACCAGAGACTCTTCCTATAACATGAGATGGGATAGCCAACTCCTTCCCATTCAAATCCTGAGCCGCTTCCGATAGCAGAGATGTGATATCTCAATGCTTATACCAAACCTGAGACCCTTCCTATAACATGAGATGTGATATCCAACTCCTTCCCGTTCCGAACTTGAGACACTAACTATAGCATATGTGATATCCAACTCCTTCCCATTCCAAACATGAGACCCTTCCTATAGCAAGAAAGTAATATCCAACTCCTACCCATTCCAATCCTGAGACCCTTCCTATAGCAAGAGATGTGATATCCAAATCCTTCCCATTCCAATCCTGAGACCCTTCCTATAACATGAGATGTGATATCCAACTCCTTCCCATTCCAAACTGAGACACTTCCTATAGCATGAGAAGGGATATCCAACTCCTTCCCAATCCAATCCTGAGACCCTTCCGATAGCAGAGATGTGATATCTCAATGCTTAAACCAAACCTGAAACCCTTCCTGTGGCATGAGATGTGATATCCAACTCCTTGCCATTCAAATCCTGAGACCCTTCCTATAGCATGAAAAGGGATATCCAACTCCTTCCCAATCCAATCCTGAGACCCTTCCGATAGCAGAGACGTGATATCTCAATGCTTCTACCAAACCTGAGACCCTTCCTTTAGCATGAGATGTGATATCCAAATCCTTCACATTCCAATCCTGAGACCCTTCCTATAGCATGAGATGTGATATCTCAATGCTTCTAATACCAAACCTGAGATCCTTCCTATAACATGAGATGTGATATCCAATTCCTTCCCATTCCAAACCTGAGACCCTTCCTATTGGATGAGTTGTGATATCCAACTCCTTCCCATTCCAACCCTGAGACCCTTCCTATAGCATGAGATGTGATGTCTCAATGATTCTAATACCAAACCTGAGATCCTTCCTATAACATGAGATGTGATATCCAACTCCTTCCATTACAATCCTGAGACCCGTCCTATAGCATGAGATGTGATATCTCAATGCTTATACCAAACCTGAGACCCTTCCTATAGCATGAGATGTGATATCCAACTCCTTCCCATTCCAACCTGAGACACTTCCTATAGCATGAGAAGGGATATCCAACTCCTTCCCAATCCAATCCTGAGACCCTTCCGATAGCAGAGATGTGATATCTCAATGCTTATCCCAAACCTGAGACCCTTCCTATGGCATGAGATGTGATATCCAACTCCTTGCCATTCAAATCCTGAGACCCTTCCTATAGCATGAGAAGGGATATCCAACTCCTTCCCAATCCAATCCTGAGACCCTTCCGATAGCAGCGACGTGATATCTCAATGCTTCTACCAAACCTGAGACCCTTCCTTTAGCATGAGATGTGATATCCAAATCCTTCACATTCCAATCCTGAGACTCTTCCTTTAGCATGAGATGTGATATCTCAATGCTTATACCAAATCTGAGACCCTTCCTATAGCATGAGATGTGATATCCAATTCCTTCCCATTCCAATCCTGAGACCCTTCCTATAGCATGAGATGTGATATCTCAATGCTTATACCAAACCTGAGAGCCTACCTATAGCATGAGATGTGATATCCAAGTCCATCCCATTCCAATCCTTTGACCCTTCCTACAGCATGCGATGTGATATCTCAATGATTCTACCAAACCAGAGACTCTTCCTATAACATGAGATGGGATATCCAACTCCTTCCCATTCCAATCCTGAGCCGCTTCCGATAGCAGAGATGTGATATCTCAATGCTTATACCAAGCCTGAGACCCTTCCTATAACATGAGATGTGATATCCAACTCCTTCCCGTTCCAAACCTGAGACACTAACTATAGCATATGTGATATCCAACTCCTTCCCATTCCAAACATGAGACCCTTCCTATAGCAAGAAAGTAATATCCAACTCCTACCCATTCCAATCCTGAGACCCTTCCTATAGCAAGAGATGTGATATCCAAATCCTTCCCATTCCAATCCTGAGACCCTTCCTATAACATGAGATGTGATATCCAACTCCTTCCCATTCCAACCTGAGAGACTTCCTATAGCATGAGAAGGGATATCCAACTCCTTCCCAATCCAATCCTGAGACCCTTCCGATAGCAGAGATGTGATATCTCAATGCTTATACCAAACCTGAGACCCTTCCTATGGCATGAGATGTGATATCCAACTCCTTCCCAATCCAATCCTGAGACCCTTCCGATAGCAGAGACGTGATATCTCAATGCTTCTACCAAACCTGAGACCCTTCCTTTAGCATGAGATGTGATATCCAAATCCTTCACATTCCAATCCTGAGACCATTCCTATAGCATGAGATGTGATATCTCAATGCTTCTAATACCAAACCTGAGATCCTTCCTATAACATGAGATGTGATATCCAATTCCTTCCCATTCCAAACCTGAGACCCTTCCTATTGGATGAGATGTGATATCCAACTCCTTCCCATTCCAACCCTGAGACCCTTCCTATAGCATGAGATGTGATGTCTCAATGCTTCTAATACCAAACCTGAGATCCTTCCTATAACATGAGATGTGATATCCAACTCCTTCCATTCCAATCCTGAGACCCGTCCTATAGCATGAGATGTGATATCTCAATGCTTATACCAAACCTGAGACCCTTCCTATAGCATGAGATGTGATATCCAACTGCTTCCCATTCCAATCCTGAGACCCTTCCTATAGCATGAGATGTGATATCTCAATGCTTCTAATACCAAACCTGAGATCCTGCCTCTAACATGAAATGTGATATCCAACTCCTTCCCTTTCCAAACCTAAGAGCCTATCTATAGCATGAGATGTGATATCCAAGTCCTTCCCATTCCAACCCTTAGACCCTTCCTACAGCATGCAATATGATATCTCAATGATTCTAATAACAAACCTGAGACCCGTCCTATAACATGAGATGGGATATCCAACTCCTTCCCATTCCAATCCTGAGACACTTCCGATAGCAGAGATGTGATATCTCAATGCTTATACCAAACCTGAGACCCTTCCTATAACATGAGATGTGATATCCAAATCCTTCCCGTTCCAAACCTGAGACCCTTCCTTTAGCATGAGATGTGATATCCAGCACCTTCCCATTCCAATCCTGAGACACTTCCTATAGCATGAGATGTGATATCTCAATGCTTCTAATATCAAAACTGAGACCCTCCCTAAAGCATGATATGTGATATCTAAGTCCTTCCCATTCCAATCCTGAGACCCTCCCTATAGCATGAGATGTGATATCCAACTCCTTCCCATTCCAATCCTGAGACCCTTCCTATAGCATGAGATATGATATCTCAATACTTCTAATACCAAACGTGAGATCCTTCCGATAACATGAGATGTGATATCCAAATCCTTCCCCTTCCAATCCTGAGACCCTCCCTTTAGCATGAGATGTGATATCCAACTCCTTCCTATTCCAATCCTGAGACTCTTCTGATAGCATGAGATGTGATATCTCAATGCTTCTAATACCAAACCTGAGATCCTTCCGATAGCATGAGATGTGATATCTCAATGCTTCTAATACCAAACCTGAGATCCTTCCTATAACATGAGATGTGATATCCAAATCCTTCCCCTTCCAAACCTGAGACCCTCCCTTTAGCATGAGATGTGATATCCAACTCCTTCCCATTCCATTCCTAAGACCCTTCTGATAGCATGAGATGTGATATCTCAATGCCTCTAATACCAAACCTGAGATCCTACCTCTAACATGAAATGTGATATCCAACTATTTCCCCTTCCAAACCTGAGACCCTTCCTATAGCTTGAGATGTGATATCCAACTCCTTCCCATTCCAATTCTGAGACCCTTCCTATACTATGAGACTTGATATCTCAATGCTTCTAATACAAACGTGAGACCCGTAATATAACATGAGATGTGATATCCAAATCCTTCCCCTTCCAAACCTTAGACCCTTCCTTTATCATGAGATGTGATATCCAACTCCTTCCCATTCCAATCCTGAGACCCTTCCGATATCATGAGATGTGATATCTCAAAGCTTCTAATATCAAACTTGAGACCCTCCCTATAGCATGAGATGTGATATCCAAGTCCTTCCCATTCCAATCCTGAGACCCTTCCTATAGCTTGAGGTGTGAGATTCAACTCCTTCCCATTCCAATTCTGAGACCCTTCTTATACCATGAGACTTGATATCTCAATGCTTCTAATACCAAACCTGAGACCCGTCCTATAACATGAGATGTGATATCCAAATCCTTCCCCTTCCAAACCTTAGACCCTTCCTTTATCATGAGATGTGATATCCAACTCCTTCCCATTCCAATCCTGAGACCCTTCCGATATCATGAGATTTGTTATCTCAATGCTTCTAATATCAAACTTGAGACCCTCCCTAAAGCATGAGATGTGACATCCAAGTCCTTCCCATTCCAATCCCGAGACCCTTCCTATAACATGAGATGTGATATCCAACTCCTTCCCATTCCAACCTGAGACATTTCCACATGAGAAGGGATATCTAACTCCTTCCCAATCCAATCCTGAGACCCTTCCGATAGCAGAGATGTGATATCTGAATGCTTATACCAAACCTGAGACCCTTCCTATGGCATGAGATGTGATATCCAACTCCTTGCCATTCAAATCCTGAGACCCTTCCTATAGCATGAGATGTGATATCTCTATGCTTCTAATACCAAACCTGAGACCCTTCCTATAACATGAGATGGGATATCCAACTCCTTCCCATTCCAATCCTGAGACCCTTCCGATAGCAGAGATGTGATATCTCAATGCTTATACCAAACCTGAGAACCTTCCTATGGCCTGAGATGTCATATACAACTCCTTCCCATTCCAATCCTGAGACCCTTCCTTTAGCATGAGATGTGATATCTCAATGCTTATACCAAATCTGAGACCCTTCCTATAGCATGAGATGTGATATCCAATTCCTTCCCATTCCAATCCTGAGACCCTTCCTATAGCATGAGATGTGATATCTCAATGCTTATACCAAACCTGAGAGCCTACCTATAGCATGAGATGTGATATCCAAGTCCATCCCATTCCAATCCTTAGACCCTTCCTACAGCATGCAATGTGATATCTCAATGATTCTAATACCAAACCAGAGACTCTTCCTATAACATGAGATGGGATATCCAACTCCTTCCCATTCCAATCCTGAGCCGCTTCCGATAGCAGAGATGTGATATCTCAATGCTTATACCAAACCTGAGACCCTTCCTATAACATGAGATGTGATATCCAACTCCTTCCGTTCCAAACCTGAGACACTAACTATAGCATATGTGATATCCAACTCCTTCCCATTCCAAACATGAGACCCTTCCTATAGCAAGAAAGTAATATCCAACTCCTACCCATTCCAATCCTGAGACCCTTCCTATAGCAAGAGATGTGATATCCAAATCCTTCCCATTCCAATCCTGAGACCCTTCCTATAACATGAGATGTGATATCCAACTCCTTCCCATTCCAACCTGAGACACTTCCTATAGCATGAGAAGGGATATCCAACTCCTTCCCAATCCAATCCTGAGACCCTCCCGATAGCAGAGATGTGATATCTCAATGCTTATACCAAACCTGAGACCCTTCCTATGGCATGAGATGTGATATCCAACTCCTTCCCAATCCAATCCTGAGACCCTTCCGATAGCAGAGACGTGATATCTCAATGCTTCTACCAAACCTGAGACCCTTCCTTTAGCATGAGATGTGATATCCAAATCCTTCACATTCCAATCCTGAGACCCTTCCTATAGCATGAGATGTGATATCTCAATGCTTCTAATACCAAACCTGAGATCCTTCCTATAACATGAGATGTGATATCCAATTCCTTCCCATTCCAAACCTGAGACCCTTCCTATTGGATGCGATGTGATATCCAACTCCTTCCCATTCCAACCCTGAGACCCTTCCTATAGCATGAGATGTGATGTCTCAATGCTTCTAATACCAAACCTGAGATCCTTCCTATAACATGAGATGTGATATCCAACTCCTTCCATTCCAATCCTGAGACCCGTCCTATAGCATGAGATGTGATATCTCAATGCTTATACCAAACCGGAGACCCTTCCTATAGCATGAGATGTGATATCCAACTGCTTCCCATTCCAATCCTGAGACCCTTCCTATAGCATGAGATGTGATATCTCAATGCTTTTAATACCAAACCTGAGATCCTTCCTCTAACATGAAATGTGATATCCAACTCCTTCCCTTTCCAAACCTAAGAGCCTATCTATAGCATGAGATGTGATATCCAAGTCCTTCCCATTCCAACCCTTAGACCCTTCCTACAGCATGCAATATGATATCTCAATGATTCTAATAACAAACCTGAGACCCGTCCTATAACATGAGATGGGATATCCAACTCCTTCCCATTCCAATCCTGAGACACTTCCGATAGCAGAGATGTGATATCTCAATGCTTATACCAAACCTGAGACCCTTCCTATAACATGAGATGTGATATCCAAATCCTTCCCGTTCCAAACCTGAGACCCTTCCTTTAGCATGAGATGTGATATCCAGCACCTTCCCATTCCAATCCTGAGACACTTCCTATAGCATGAGATGTGATATCTCAATGCTTCTAATATCAAAACTGAGACCCTCCCTATAGCATGATATGTGATATCTAAGTCCTTCCCATTCCAATCCTGAGACCCTCCCTATAGCATGAGATGTGATATCCAACTCCTTCCTATTCCAATCCTGAGACTCTTCTGATAGCATGAGATGTGATATCTCAATGCTTCTAATACCAAACCTGAGATCCTTCCGATAGCATGAGATGTGATATCTCAATGCTTCTAATACCAAACCTGAGACCCTTCCTATAGCATGAGATGTGATATCTCAATGCTTCTAATACCAAACCTGAGACCCTTCCTATAACATGAGATGGGAATATCCAACTCCTTCCCATTCCAATCCTGAGACCCTTCCGATAGCAGAGATGTGATATCTCAATGCTTATACCAAACTTGAGATCCTTCCTATAACATGAGATGTGATATCCAACTCCTTCCCATTCCAATCCTGAGACACTTCCTATAGCATGAGATGTGATATCTCACTGCTTATACCAAACCTGAGACCCTTCCCATAGCATGAGATGTGATATCCAACTCCTTCCCATTCCAATCCTCAGACCCTTCCTATAGCATGAGATGTGATATCTCAATGCTTCTAATATCAAACTTGAGACCGTACCTATAGCATGAGATGTGATATCCAAGTCCTTCCCATTACAATCCTGAGACACTTCCTATAGCATGAGATGTGATATCCAACTCCTTCCCATTCCAATCCTGAGACCCTTCCTATAGCATGAGATATGATATCTCAATACTTCTAATACCAAACGTGAGATCCTTCCAATAACATGAGATGTGATATCCAAATCCTTCCCCTTCCAAACCTGAGACCCTCCCTTTAGCATGAGATGTGATATCCAACTCCTTCCCATTCCAATCCTGAGACCCTTCTGATAGCATGAGATGTGATATCTCAATGCTTCTAATACCAAACCTGAGATCCTTCCGATAGCATGAGATGTGATATCTCAATGCTTCTAATACCAAACCTGAGATCCTTCCTATAACATGAGATGTGATATCCAAATCCTTCCCCTTCCAAACCTGAGACCCTGCCTTTAGCATGAGATGTGATATCCAACTCCTTCCCATTCCATTCCCGAGACCCTTCTGATAGCATGAGATGTGATATCTCAATGCCTCTAATACCAAACCTGAGATCCTACCTCTAACATGAAATGTGATATCCAACTCTTTCCCCTTCCAAACCTGAGAGCCTTCCTATAGCATGAGATGTGATATCCAAGTCCTTCCCATTCCAATCCTGAGACCCTTCCTATAGCTTGAGATGTGATATTCAACTCCTTCCCATTCCAATTCTGAGACCCTTCCTATACTCTGAGACTTGATATCTCAATGCTTCTAATACCAAACCTGAGACCCGTAATATAACATGAGATGTGATATCCAAATCCTTCCCCTTCCAAACCTTAGACCCTTCCTTTATCATGAGATGTGATATCCAACTCCTTCCCATTCCAATCCTGAGACCCTTCCGATATCATGAGATGTGATATCTCAAAGCTTCTAATATCAAACTTGAGACCCTCCCTATAGCATGAGATGTGATATCCAAGTCCTTCCCATTCCAATCCTGAGACCCTTCCTATAGCATGAGATGTGATATCTCAATGCTTCTAATACCAAACCTGAGACCCTTCCTATTACATGAGATGGGAATATCCAACTCCTTCCCATTCCAATCCTGAGACCCTTCCGATAGCAGAGATGTGATATCTCAATGCTTATACCAAACCTGAGACCCTTCGTATGGCATGAGATGTGATATCCAACTCCTTGCCATTCAAATCCTGAGACCCTTCCTATAGCATGAGAAGGGATATCCAACTCCTTCCCAATCCAATCCTGAGACCCTTCCGATAGCAGAGACGTGATATCTCAATGCTTCTACCAAACCTGAGACCCTTCCTTTAGCATGAGATGTGATATCCAAATCCTTCACATTCCAATCCTGAGACCCTTCCTATAGCATGAGATGTGATATCTCAATGCTTCTAATACCAAACCTGAGATCCTTCCTATAACATGAGATGTGATATCCAATTCCTTCCCATTCCAAACCTGAGACCCTTCCTATTGGATGAGTTGTGATATCCAACTCCTTCCCATTCCAACCCTGAGACCCTTCCTATAGCATGAGATGTGATGTCTCAATGATTCTAATACCAAGCCTGAGATCCTTCCTATAACATGAGATGTGATATCCAACTCCTTCCATTCCAATCCTGAGACCCGTCCTATAGCATGAGATGTGATATCGCAATGCTTATACCAAACCTGAGACCCTTCCTATAGCATGAGATGTGATATCCAACTACTTCCCATTCCAATCCTGAGACCCTTCCTATAGCATGAGATGTGATATCTCAATGCTTCTAATACCAAACCTGAGATCCTTCCTCTAACATGAAATGTGATATCCAACTCCTTCCCTTTCCAAACCTAAGAGCCTATCTATAGCATGAGATGTGATATCCAGGTCCTTCCTATTCCAATCCTTAGACCCTTCCTACAGCATGCAATATGATATCTCAATGATTCTAATAACAAACCTGAGACCCGTCCTATAGCATGAGATATGATATCCAAGTCCTTCCCATTACAATCCTGAGACACTTCCTATAGCATGAGATGTGATATCCAACTCCTTCCCATTCCAATCCTGAGACCCTTCCTATAGCATGAGATATGATATCTCAATACTTCTAATACCAAACGTGAGATCCTTCCAATAACATGAGATGTGATATCCAAATCCTTCCCCTTCCAAACCTGAGACCCTCCCTTTAGCATGAGATGTGATATCCAACTCCTTCCCATTCCAATCCTGAGACCCTTCTGATAGCATGAGATGTGATATCTCAATGCTTCTAATACCAAACCTGAGATCCTTCCGATAGCATGAGATGTGATATCTCAATGCTTCTAATACCAAACCTGAGATCCTTCCTATAACATGAGATGTGATATCCAAATCCTTCCCCTTCCAAACCTGAGACCCTCCCTTTAGCATGAGATGTGATATCCAACTCCTTCCCATTCCATTCCCGAGACCCTTCTGATAGCATGAGATGTGATATCTCAATGCCTCTAATACCAAACCTGAGATCCTACCTCTAACATGAAATGTGATATCCAACTCTTTCCCCTTCCAAACCTGAGAGCCTTCCTATAGCATGAGATGTGATATCCAAGTCCTTCCCATTCCAATCCTGAGACCCTTCCTATAGCTTGAGATGTGATATCCAACTCCTTCCCATTCCAATTCTGAGACCCTTCCTATACTCTGAGACTTGATATCTCAATGCTTCTAATACCAAACCTGAGACCCGTAATGTAACATGAGATGTGATATCCAAATCCTTCCCCTTCCAAACCTTAGACCCTTCCTTTATCATGAGATGTGATATCCAACTCCTTCCCATTCCAATCCTGAGACCCTTCCGATATCATGAGATGTGATATCTCAAAGCTTCTAATATCAAACTTGAGACCCTCCCTATAGCATGAGATGTGATATCCAAGTCCTTCCCATTCCAATCCTGAGACCCTTCCTATAGCATGAGATGTGATATCTCAATGCTTCTAATACCAAACCTGAGACCCTTCCTATTACATGAGATGGGAATATCCAACTCCTTCCCATTCCAATCCTGAGACCCTTCCGATAGCAGAGATGTGATATCTCAATGCTTATACCAAACCTGAGACCCTTCGTATGGCATGAGATGTGATATCCAACTCCTTGCCATTCAAATCCTGAGACCCTTCCTATAGCATGAGAAGGGATATCCAACTCCTTCCCAATCCAATCCTGAGACCCTTCCGATAGCAGAGACGTGATATCTCAATGCTTCTACCAAACCTGAGACCCTTCCTTTAGCATGAGATGTGATATCCAAATCCTTCACATTCCAATCCTGAGACCCTTCCTATAGCATGAGATGTGATATCTCAATGCTTCTAATACTAAACCTGAGATCCTTCCTATAACATGAGATGTGATATCCAATTCCTTCCCATTCCAAACCTGAGACCCTTCCTATTGGATGAGTTGTGATATCCAACTCCTTCCCATTCCAACCCTGAGACCCTTCCTATAGCATGAGATGTGATGTCTCAATGATTCTAATACCAAACCTGAGATCCTTCCTATAACATGAGATTTGATATCCAACTCCTTCCATTCCAATCCTGAGACCCGTCCTATAGCATGAGATGTGATATCGCAATGCTTATACCAAACCTGAGACCCTTCCTATAGCATGAGATGTGATATCCAACTACTTCCCATTCCAATCCTGAGACCCTTCCTATAGCATGAGATGTGATATCTCAATGCTTCTAATACCAAACCTGAGATCCTTCCTCTAACATGAAATGTGATATCCAACTCCTTCCCTTTCCAAACCTAAGAGCCTATCTATAGCATGAGATGTGATATCCAGGTCCTTCCTATTCCAATCCTTAGACCCTTCCTACAGCATGCAATATGATATCTCAATGATTCTAATAACAAACCTGAGACCCGTCCTATAGCATGAGATATGATATCCAAGTCCTTCCCATTCCAATCCTGAGACCCTTCCTATAACATGAAATGTGATATCCAACTCCTTCCCATTCCAAACCTGAGACCCTTCCTATAGCATGAGATGGGATATCCAACTTCTTCAAAATCCAATACTGATACCCTTCCGATAGCATGAGATGTGATATCCCAATGCTTCTACCAAACCTGAGACCCATACTATGGCATGAGATGTGATATCAAACTCCTTCCCATTCCAATCCTGAGACCCTTCCTATAGCTTGAGGTGTGATATCCAACTCCTTCCCATTCCAATTCTGAGACCCTTCTTATACCATGAGACTTGATATCTCAATGCTTCTAATACCAAACCTGAGACCCGTCCTATAACATGAGATGTGATATCCAAATCCTTCCCCTTCCAAACCTTAGACCCTTCCTTTATCATGAGATGTGGTATCCAACTCCTTCCCATTCCAATCCTGAGACCCTTCCGATATCACGAGATTTGTTATCTCAATGCTTCTAATATCAAACTTGAGATCCTCCCTATAGCATGAGATGTGACATGCAAGTCCTTCCCATTCCAATCCTGAGACCCTTCCTATAGCATGAGATGTGATATCTCTATGCTTCTAATACCAAACCTGAGACCCTTCCTATAACATGAGATGGGATATCCAACTCCTTCCCATTCCAATCCTGAGACCCTTCCGATAGCAGAGATGTGATATCTCAATGCTTATACCAAACCTGAGACCCTTCCTATGGCCTTAGATGTCATATACAACTCCTTCCCATTCCAATCCTGAGACCCTTCCTTTAGCATGAGATGTGATATCTCAATGCTTATACCAAATCTGAGACCCTTCCTATAGCATGAGATGTGATATCCAAATCCTTCCCATTCCAATCCTGAGACCCTTCCTATAGCATGAGATGTGATATCTCAATGCTTATACCAAACCTGAGAGCCTACCTATAGCATGAGATGTGATATCCAAGTCCATCCTATTCCAATCCTTAGACCCTTCCTACAGCATGCGATGTGATATCTCAATGATTCTAATACCAAACCAGAGACTCTTACTATAACATGAGATGTGATATCCAACTCCTTCCCATTCCAATCCTGAGCCGCTTCCGATAGCAGAGATGTGATATCTCAATGCTTATACCAAACCTGAGACCCTTCCTATAACATGAGATGTGATATCCAACTCCTTCCCGTTCCAAACCTGAGACACTAACTATAGCATATGTGATATCCAACTCCTTCCCATTCCAAACATGAGACCCTTCCTATAGCAAGAAAGTAATATCCAACTCCTACCCATTCCAATCCTGAGACCCTTCCTATAGCAAGAGATGTGATATCCAAATCCTTCCCATTCCAATCCTGAGACCCTTCCTATAACATGAGATGTGATATCCAACTCCTTCCCATTCCAACCTGAGACACTTCCTATAGCATGAGAAGGGATATCCAACTCCTTCCCAATCCAATCCTGAGACCCTTCCGATAGCAGAGATGTGATATCTCAATGTTTATACCAAACCTGAGACCCTTCCTATGGCATGAGATGTGATATCCAACTCCTTGCCATTCAAATCCTGAGACCCTTCCTATAGCATGAGAAGGGATATCCAACTCCTTCCCAATCCAATCCTGCGACCCTTCCGATAGCAGAGACGTGATATCTCAATGCTTCTACCAAACCTGAGACCCTTCCTTTAGCATGGGATGTGATATCCAAATCCTTCACATTCCAATCCTGAGACCCTTCCTATAGCATGAGATGTGATATCTCAATGCTTCTAATACCAAACCTGAGATCCTTCCTATAACATGAGATGTGATATCCAATTCCTTCCCATTCCAAACCTGAGACCCTTCCTATTGGATGAGATGTGATATCCAACTCCTTCCCATTCCAACCCTGAGACCCTTCCTATAGCATGAGATGTGATGTCTCAATGCTTCTAATACCAAACCTGATATCCTTCCTATAACATGAGATGTGATATCCAACTCCTTCCATTCCAATCCTGAGACCCGTCCTATAGCATGAGATGTGATATCTCAATGCTTATACTAAACCTGAGACCCTTCCTATAGCATGAGATGTGATATCCAACTACTTCCCATTCCAATCCTGAGACCCTTCCTATAGCATGAGATGTGATATCTCAATGCTTCTAATACCAAACCTGAGATCCTTCCTCTAACATGAAATGTGATATCCAACTCCTTCCCTTTCCAAACCTAAGAGCCTATCTATAGCATGAGATGTGATATCCAAGTCCTTCCCATTCCAACCCTTAGACCCTTCCTACAGCATGCAATATGATATCTCAATGATTCTAATAACAAACCTGAGACGCGTCCTATAACATGAGATGTGATATCCAACTCCTTCCCATTCCAATCCTGAGACACTTCCGATAGCAGAGATGTGATATCTCAATGCTTATACCAAACCTGAGACCCTTCCTATAACATGAGATGTGATATCCAAATCCTTCCCGTTCCAAACCTGAGACTCTTCCTTTAGCATGAGATGTGATATCCAGCTCCTTCCCATTCCAATCCTGAGACACTTCCGATAGCATGAGATGTGATATCTCAATGCTTCTAATATCAAAACTGAGACCCTCCCTATAGCATGATATGTGATATCTAAGTCCTTCCCATTCCAATCCTGAGACACTCCCTATAGCATGAGATGTGATATCCAACTCTTTCCCATTCCAATCCTGAGACCCTTCCTATAGCATGAGATATGATATCTCAATACTTCTAATACCAAACGTGAGATCCTTCCGATAACATGAGATGTGATATCCAAATCCTTCCCCTTCCAAACCTGAGACCCTCCCTTTAGCATGAGATGTGATATCCAACTCCTTCCCATTCCAATCCTTAGACCCTTCTGATAGCATGAGATGTGATATCTCAATGCTTCTAATACCAAACCTGAGATCCTTCCGATAGCATGAGATGTGATATCTCAATGCTTCTAATACCAAACCTGAGATCCTTCCTATAACATGAGATGTGATATCCAAATCCTTCCCCTTCCAAACCTGAGACCCTCCCTTTAGCATGAGATGTGATATCCAACTCCTTCCCATTCCATTCCTGAGACCCTTCTGATAGCATGAGATGTGATATCTCAATGCCTCTAATACCAAACCTGAGATCCTACCTCTAACATGAAATGTGATATCCAACTCTTTCCCCTTCCAAACCTGAGAGCCTTCCTATAGCATGAGATGTGATATCCAAGTCCTTCCCATTCCAATCCTGAGACCCTTCCTATAGCTTGAGATGTGATATCCAACTCCTTCCCATTCCAATTCTGAGACCCTTCCTATACTCTGAGACTTGATATCTCAATGCTTCTAATACCAAACCTGAGACCCGTAATATAACATGAGATGTGATATCCAAATCCTTCCCCTTCCAAACCTTAGACCCTTCCTTTATCATGAGATGTGATATCCAACTCCTTCCCATTCCAATCCTGAGACCCTTCCGATATCATGAGATGTGATATCTCAAAGCTTCTAATATCAAACTTGAGACCCTCCCTATAGCAGGGGATGTGATATCCAAGTCCTTCCCATTCCAATCCTGAGACCCTTCCTATAGCATGAGATGTGATATCTCAATGCTTCTAATACCAAACCAATGACCCTTCCTATAACATGAGATGGGAATATCCAACTCCTTCCCATTCCAATCCTGAGACCCTTCCGATAGCAGAGATGTGATATCTCAATGCTTATACCAAACCTGAGACCCTTCCTATGGCATGAGATGTGATATCCAACTCCTTGCCATTCAAATCCTGAGACCCTTCCTATAGCATGAGAAGGGATATCCAATTCCTTCCCAATCCAATCCTGAGACCCTTCCGATAGCAGAGACGTGATATCACAATGCTTCTACCAAACCTGAGACCCTTCCTTTAGCATGAGATGTGATATCCAAATCCTTCACATTCCAATCCTGAGACCCTTCCTATAGCATGAGATGTGATATCTCAATGCTTCTAATACCAAACCTGAGATCCTTCCTATAACATGAGATGTGATATCCAATTCCTTCCCATTCCAAACCTGAGACCCTTCCTATTGGATGAGATGTGATATCCAACTTCTTCCCATTCCAACCCTGAGACCCTTCCTATAGCATGAGATGTGATGTCTCAATGCTTCTAATACCAAACCTGAGATCCCTCCTATAACACAATATGTGATATCCAACTCCTTCCATTCCAATCCTGAGACCTGTCCTATAGCATGAGATGTGATATCTCAATGCTTATGCCAAACCTGAGACCCTTCCTATAGCATGAGATGTGATATCCAACTACTTCCCATTCCAATCCTGAGACCCTTCATATAGCATGAGATGTGATATCTCAATGCTTCTAATACCAAACCTGAGATCCTTCCTCTAACATGAAATGTGATATCCAACTCCTTCCCTTTCCAAACCTAAGAGCCTATCTATAGCATGAGATGTGATATCCAAGTCCTTCCCATTCCAATCCTTAGACCCTTCCTACAGCATGCAATATGATATCTCAATGATTCTAATAACAAACCTGAGACCCGTCCTATAGCATGAGATATGATATCCAAGTCCTTCCCATTCCAATCCTGAGACCCTTCCTATAACATGAAATGTGATATCCAACTCCTTCCCATTCCAATCCTGAGCCGCTTCAGATAGCAGAGATGTGATATCTCAATGCTTATACCAAACCTGAGACCCTTCCTATAACATGAGATGTGATATCCAACTCCTTCCCGTTCCAAACCTGAGACACTAACTATAGCATATGTGATATCCAACTCCTTCCCATTCCAAACATGAGACCCTTCCTATAGCAAGAAAGTAATATCCAACTCCTACCCATTCCAATCCTGAGACCCTTCCTATAGCAAGAGATGTGATATCCAAATCCTTCCCATTCCAATCCTGAGACCCTTCCTATAACATGAGATGTGATATCCAACTCCTTCCCATTCCAACCTGAGACACTTCCTATAGCATGAGAAGGGATATCCAACTCCTTCCCAATCCAATCCTGAGACCCTTCTGATAGCAGAGATGTGATATCTCAATGCTTATACCAAACCTGAGACCCTTCCTATGGCATGAGATGTGATATCCAACTCCTTGCCATTCAAATCCTGAGACCCTTCCTATAGCATGAGAAGGGATATCCAACTCCTTCCCAATCCAATCCTGAGACCCTTCCGATAGCAGCGACGTGATATCTCAATGCTTCTACCAAACCTGAGACCCATACTATGGCATGAGATGTGATATCAAACTCCTTCCCATTCCAATCCTGAGACCCTTCCTATAGCTTGAGGTGTGATATCCAACTCCTTCCCATTCAAATTCTGAGACCCTTCTTATACCATGAGACTTGATATCTCAATGCATCTAATACCAAACCTGAGACCCGTCCTATAACATGAGATGTGATATCCAAATCCTTCCCCTTCCAAACCTTAAACCCTTCCTTTATCATGAGATGTGATATCCAACTCCTTCCCATTCCAATCCTGAGACCCTTCCGATATCATGAGATTTGTTATCTCAATGCTTCTAATATCAAACTTGAGACCCTCCCTATAGCATGAGATGTGACATCCAAGTCCTTCCCATTCCAATCCTGAGACCCTTCCTATAACATGAGATGGGATATCCAACTCCTTCCCATTCCAATCCTGAGACCCCTCCGATAGCAGAGATGTGATATCTCAATGCTTATACCAAACCTGAGAACCTTCCTATGGCCTGAGATGTCATATACAACTCCTTCCCATTCCAATCCTGAGACCCTTCCTTTAGCATGAGATGTGATATCTCAATGCTTATACCAAATCTGAGACCCTTCCTATAGCATGAGATGTGATATCCTCCTGAGACCCTTCCTATAGCATGAGATGTGATATCTCAATGCTTCTACCAAACCTGAGACCCTTCCTTTAGCATGAGATGTGATATCCAACTACTTCCCATATTCCAATCCTGAGACCCTTCCTATAGCATGAGATGTGATATCTCAATACTTCTAATACCAAACCTGAGATCCTTCCGATAACATGAGATGTGATATCCAAATCCTTCCCCTTCCAAACCTGAGACCCTCCCTTTAGCATGAGATGGGATATCCAACTCCTTCCCATTCCAATCCTGAGAACCTTCTGATAGCATGAGATGTGATATCTCAATGCTTCTAATACCAAACCTGAGATCCTTCCGATAGCATGAGATGTGATATCTCAATGCTTCTAATACCAAACCTGAGATCCTTCCTATAACATGAGATGTGATATCCAAATCCTTCCCCTTCCAAACCTGAGACCCTCCCTTTAGCATGAGATGTGATATCCAACTCCTTCCCATTCTAAATCTGAGACCCTTCTGATAGCATGAGATGTGATATCTCATTGCCTCTAATACCAAACCTGAGATCCTACCTCTAACATGAAATGTGATATCCAACTCTTTCCCCTTCCAAACCTGAGAGCCTTCCTATAGCATGAGATGTGATATCCAAGTCCTTCCCATTCCAATCCTGAGACCCTTCCTATAACATGAGATGTGATATCCAACTCCTTCCAATTCCAACCTGAGACCCTTCCTATAGCATGAGATGTGATATCTCAATGCCTCTAATACCAAACCTGAGATCCTTCCTCTAACATGAAATGTGATATCCAACTCCTTCCCTTTCCAAACCTGAGAGCCTATCTATAGCATGAGATGTGATATCCAAGTCCTTCCCATTCCAATCCTTAGACCCTTCCTACAGCATGCAATATGATATCTCAATGATTCTAATAACAAACCTGAGACCCGTCCTATAACATGAGATGGGATATCCAACTCCTTCCCATTCCAATCCTGAGACACTTCCGATAGCAGAGATGTGATATATCAATGCTTATACCAACCTGAGACCCTTCCTATAACATGAGATGTGATATCCAACTCCTTCCCGTTCCAAACCTGAGACCCTTCCTTTAGCATGAGATGTGATATCCAGCTCCTTCCCATTCCAATCCTGAGACACTTCCGATAGCATGAGATGTGATATCTCAATGCTTCTAATATCAAAGCTGAGACCCTCCCTATAGCATGATATGTGATATCTAAGTCCTTCCCATTCCAATCCTGAGACCCTTCCTATAGCATGAGATGTGATATCTCAATGCTTCTACCAAACCTGAGACCCTTCCTTTAGCATGAGATGTGATATCCAACTCGTTCCCATTCCAATCCTGAGACCCTTCCTATAGCATGAGATGTGATATCTCAATACTTCTAATACCAAACCTGAGATCCTTCCGATAACATGAGATGTGATATCCAAATCCTTCCCCTTCCAAACCTGAGACCCTCCCTTTAGCATGAGATGTGATATCCAACTCCTTCCCATTCCTATCCTGAGACCCTTCTGATAGCATGAGATGTGATATCTCAATGCTTCTAATACCAAACTTGAGATCCTTCCTATAACATGAGATGTGATATCCAAATCCTTCCCCTTCCAAACCTGAGACCCTCCCTTTAGCATGAGATGTGATATCCAACTCCTTCCCATTCCAATCCTGAGACGCTTCTGATAGCATGAGATGTGATATCTCAATGCCTCTAATACCAAACCTGAGATCCTACCTCTAACATGAAATGTGATATCCAACTCTTTCCCCTTCCAAACCTAAGAGCCTTCCTATGGCATGAGATGTGATATCCAAGTCCTTCCCATTCCAATCATGAGACCCTTCCTATAACATGAGATGGGATTTCCAACTCCTTCCCATTCCAATCCTGAGACCCTTCCGATAGCAGAGATGTGATATCTCAATGCTTATACCAAACCTGAGACCCTTCCTACGGCATGAGATGTCATATACAACTCCTTCTAATTCCAATCCTGAGACCCTTCCTATAGCATGAGATGTGATATCTCAATGCTTCTACCAAACCTGAGACCCTTCCTTTAGCATGAGATGTGATATCCAACTCGTTCCCATTCCAATCCTGAGACCCTTCCTATAGCATGAGATGTGATATCTCAATACTTCTAATACCAAACCTGAGATCCTTCCGATAACATGAGATGTGATATCCAAATCCTTCCCCTTCCAAACCTGAGACCCTCCCTTTAGCATGAGATGTGATATCCAACTCCTTCCCATTCCTATCCTGAGACCCTTCTGATAGCATGAGATGTGATATCCAACTCCTTCCCATTCCAACCTGAGACATTTCCACATGAGAAGGGATATCTAACTCCTTCCCAATCCAATCCTGAGACCCTTCCGATAGCAGAGATGTGATATCTGAATGCTTATACCAAACCTGAGACCCTTCCTATGGCATGAGATGTGATATCCAACTCCTTGCCATTCAAATCCTGAGACCCTTCCTATAGCATGAGATGTGATATCTCTATGCTTCTAATACCAAACCTGAGACCCTTCCTATAACATGAGATGGGATATCCAACTCCTTCCCATTCCAATCCTGAGACCCTTCCGATAGCAGAGATGTGATATCTCAATGCTTATACCAAACCTGAGAACCTTCCTATGGCCTGAGATGTCATATACAACTCCTTCCCATTCCAATCCTGAGACCCTTCCTTTAGCATGAGATGTGATATCTCAATGCTTATACCAAATCTGAGACCCTTCCTATAGCATGAGATGTGATATCCAATTCCTTCCCATTCCAATCCTGAGACCCTTCCTATAGCATGAGATGTGATATCTCAATGCTTATACCAAACCTGAGAGCCTACCTATAGCATGAGATGTGATATCCAAGTCCATCCCATTCCAATCCTTAGACCCTTCCTACAGCATGCAATGAGATATCTCAATGATTCTAATACCAAACCAGAGACTCTTCCTATAACATGAGATGGGATATCCAACTCCTTCCCATTCCAATCCTGAGCCGCTTCCGATAGCAGAGATGTGATATCTCAATGCTTATACCAAACCTGAGACCCTTCCTATAACATGAGATGTGATATCCAACTCCTTCCGTTCCAAACCTGAGACACTAACTATAGCATATGTGATATCCAACTCCTTCCCATTCCAAACATGAGACCCTTCCTATAGCAAGAAAGTAATATCCAACTCCTACCCATTCCAATCCTGAGACCCTTCCTATAGCAAGAGATGTGATATCCAAATCCTTCCCATTCCAATCCTGAGACCCTTCCTATAACATGAGATGTGATATCCAACTCCTTCCCATTCCAACCTGAGACACTTCCTATAGCATGAGAAGGGATATCCAACTCCTTCCCAATCCAATCCTGAGACCCTCCCGATAGCAGAGATGTGATATCTCAATGCTTATACCAAACCTGAGACCCTTCCTATGGCATGAGATGTGATATCCAACTCCTTCCCAATCCAATCCTGAGACCCTTCCGATAGCAGAGACGTGATATCTCAATGCTTCTACCAAACCTGAGACCCTTCCTTTAGCATGAGATGTGATATCCAAATCCTTCACATTCCAATCCTGAGACCCTTCCTATAGCATGAGATGTGATATCTCAATGCTTCTAATACCAAACCTGAGATCCTTCCTATAACATGAGATGTGATATCCAATTCCTTCCCATTCCAAACCTGAGACCCTTCCTATTGGATGCGATGTGATATCCAACTCCTTCCCATTCCAACCCTGAGACCCTTCCTATAGCATGAGATGTGATGTCTCAATGCTTCTAATACCAAACCTGAGATCCTTCCTATAACATGAGATGTGATATCCAACTCCTTCCATTCCAATCCTGAGACCCGTCCTATAGCATGAGATGTGATATCTCAATGCTTATACCAAACCTGAGACCCTTCCTATAGCATGAGATGTGATATCCAACTGCTTCCCATTCCAATCCTGAGACCCTTCCTATAGCATGAGATGTGATATCTCAATGCTTTTAATACCAAACCTGAGATCCTTCCTCTAACATGAAATGTGATATCCAACTCCTTCCCTTTCCAAACCTAAGAGCCTATCTATAGCATGAGATGTGATATCCAAGTCCTTCCCATTCCAACCCTTAGACCCTTCCTACAGCATGCAATATGATATCTCAATGATTCTAATAACAAACCTGAGACCCGTCCTATAACATGAGATGGGATATCCAACTCCTTCCCATTCCAATCCTGAGACACTTCCGATAGCAGAGATGTGATATCTCAATGCTTATACCAAACCTGAGACCCTTCCTATAACATGAGATGTGATATCCAAATCCTTCCCGTTCCAAACCTGAGACCCTTCCTTTAGCATGAGATGTGATATCCAGCACCTTCCCATTCCAATCCTGAGACACTTCCTATAGCATGAGATGTGATATCTCAATGCTTCTAATATCAAAACTGAGACCCTCCCTATAGCATGATATGTGATATCTAAGTCCTTCCCATTCCAATCCTGAGACCCTCCCTATAGCATGAGATGTGATATCCAACTCCTTCCTATTCCAATCCTGAGACTCTTCTGATAGCATGAGATGTGATATCTCAATGCTTCTAATACCAAACCTGAGATCCTTCCGATAGCATGAGATGTGATATCTCAATGCTTCTAATACCAAACCTGAGACCCTTCCTATAGCATGAGATGTGATATCTCAATGCTTCTAATACCAAACCTGAGACCCTTCCTATAACATGAGATGGGAATATCCAACTCCTTCCCATTCCAATCCTGAGACCCTTCCGATAGCAGAGATGTGATATCTCAATGCTTATACCAAACCTGAGATCCTTCCTATAACATGAGATGTGATATCCAACTCCTTCCCATTCCAATCCTGAGACACTTCCTATAGCATGAGATGTGATATCTCACTGCTTATACCAAACCTGAGACCCTTCCCATAGCATGAGATGTGATATCCAACTCCTTCCCATTCCAATCCTCAGACCCTTCCTATAGCATGAGATGTGATATCTCAATGCTTCTAATATCAAACTTGAGACCGTACCTATAGCATGAGATGTGATATCCAAGTCCTTCCCATTACAATCCTGAGACACTTCCTATAGCATGAGATGTGATATCCAACTCCTTCCCATTCCAATCCTGAGACCCTTCCTATAGCATGAGATATGATATCTCAATACTTCTAATACCAAACGTGAGATCCTTCCAATAACATGAGATGTGATATCCAAATCCTTCCCCTTCCAAACCTGAGACCCTCCCTTTAGCATGAGATGTGATATCCAACTCCTTCCCATTCCAATCCTGAGACCCTTCTGATAGCATGAGATGTGATATCTCAATGCTTCTAATACCAAACCTGAGATCCTTCCGATAGCATGAGATGTGATATCTCAATGCTTCTAATACCAAACCTGAGATCCTTCCTATAACATGAGATGTGATATCCAAATCCTTCCCCTTCCAAACCTGAGACCCTGCCTTTAGCATGAGATGTGATATCCAACTCCTTCCCATTCCATTCCCGAGACCCTTCTGATAGCATGAGATGTGATATCTCAATGCCTCTAATACCAAACCTGAGATCCTACCTCTAACATGAAATGTGATATCCAACTCTTTCCCCTTCCAAACCTGAGAGCCTTCCTATAGCATGAGATGTGATATCCAAGTCCTTCCCATTCCAATCCTGAGACCCTTCCTATAGCTTGAGATGTGATATTCAACTCCTTCCCATTCCAATTCTGAGACCCTTCCTATACTCTGAGACTTGATATCTCAATGCTTCTAATACCAAACCTGAGACCCGTAATATAACATGAGATGTGATATCCAAATCCTTCCCCTTCCAAACCTTAGACCCTTCCTTTATCATGAGATGTGATATCCAACTCCTTCCCATTCCAATCCTGAGACCCTTCCGATATCATGAGATGTGATATCTCAAAGCTTCTAATATCAAACTTGAGACCCTCCCTATAGCATGAGATGTGATATCCAAGTCCTTCCCATTCCAATCCTGAGACCCTTCCTATAGCATGAGATGTGATATCTCAATGCTTCTAATACCAAACCCGAGACCCTTCCTATTACATGAGATGGGAATATCCAACTCCTTCCCATTCCAATCCTGAGACCCTTCCGATAGCAGAGATGTGATATCTCAATGCTTATACCAAACCTGAGACCCTTCGTATGGCATGAGATGTGATATCCAACTCCTTGCCATTCAAATCCTGAGACCCTTCCTATAGCATGAGAAGGGATATCCAACTCCTTCCCAATCCAATCCTGAGACCCTTCCGATAGCAGAGACGTGATATCTCAATGCTTCTACCAAACCTGAGACCCTTCCTTTAGCATGAGATGTGATATCCAAATCCTTCACATTCCAATCCTGAGACCCTTCCTATAGCATGAGATGTGATATCTCAATGCTTCTAATACCAAACCTGAGATCCTTCCTATAACATGAGATGTGATATCCAATTCCTTCCCATTCCAAACCTGAGACCCTTCCTATTGGATGAGTTGTGATATCCAACTCCTTCCCATTCCAACCCTCAGACCCTTCCTATAGCATGAGATGTGATGTCTCAATGATTCTAATACCAAACCTGAGATCCTTCCTATAACATGAGATGTGATATCCAACTCCTTCCATTCCAATCCTGAGACCCGTCCTATAGCATGAGATGTGATATCGCAATGCTTATACCAAACCTGAGACCCTTCCTATAGCATGAGATGTGATATCCAACTACTTCCCATTCCAATCCTGAGACCCTTCCTATAGCATGAGATGTGATATCTCAATGCTTCTAATACCAAACCTGAGATCCTTCCTCTAACATGAAATGTGATATCCAACTCCTTCCCTTTCCAAACCTAAGAGCCTATCTATAGCATGAGATGTGATATCCAGGTCCTTCCTATTCCAATCCTTAGACCCTTCCTACAGCATGCAATATGATATCTCAATGATTCTAATAACAAACCTGAGACCCGTCCTATAGCATGAGATATGATATCCAAGTCCTTCCCATTACAATCCTGAGACACTTCCTATAGCATGAGATGTGATATCCAACTCCTTCCCATTCCAATCCTGAGACCCTTCCTATAGTATGAGATATGATATCTCAATACTTCTAATACCAAACGTGAGATCCTTCCAATAACATGAGATGTGATATCCAAATCCTTCCCCTTCCAAACCTGAGACCCTCCCTTTAGCATGAGATGTGATATCCAACTCCTTCCCATTCCAATCCTGAGACCCTTCTGATAGCATGAGATGTGATATCTCAATGCTTCTAATACCAAACCTGAGATCCTTCCGATAGCATGAGATGTGATATCTCAATGCTTCTAATACCAAACCTGAGATCCTTCCTATAACATGAGATGTGATATCCAAATCCTTCCCCTTCCAAACCTGAGACCCTCCCTTTAGCATGAGATGTGATATCCAACTCCTTCCCATTCCATTCCCGAGACCCTTCTGATAGCATGAGATGTGATATCTCAATGCCTCTAATACCAAACCTGAGATCCTACCTCTAACATGAAATGTGATATCCAACTCTTTCCCCTTCCAAACCTGAGAGCCTTCCTATAGCATGAGATGTGATATCCAAGTCCTTCCCATTCCAATCCTGAGACCCTTCCTATAGCTTGAGATGTGATATCCAACTCCTTCCCATTCCAATTCTGAGACCCTTCCTATACTCTGAGACTTGATATCTCAATGCTTCTAATACCAAACCTGAGACCCGTAATGTAACATGAGATGTGATATCCAAATCCTTCCCCTTCCAAACCTTAGACCCTTCCTTTATCATGAGATGTGATATCCAACTCCTTCCCATTCCAATCCTGAGACCCTTCCGATATCATGAGATGTGATATCTCAAAGCTTCTAATATCAAACTTGAGACCCTCCCTATAGCATGAGATGTGATATCCAAGTCCTTCCCATTCCAATCCTGAGACCCTTCCTATAGCATGAGATGTGATATCTCAATGCTTCTAATACCAAACCTGAGACCCTTCCTATTACATGAGATGGGAATATCCAACTCCTTCCCATTCCAATCCTGAGACCCTTCCGATAGCAGAGATGTGATATCTCAATGCTTATACCAAACCTGAGACCCTTCGTATGGCATGAGATGTGATATCCAACTCCTTGCCATTCAAATCCTGAGACCCTTCCTATAGCATGAGAAGGGATATCCAACTCCTTCCCAATCCAATCCTGAGACCCTTCCGATAGCAGAGACGTGATATCTCAATGCTTCTACCAAACCTGAGACCCTTCCTTTAGCATGAGATGTGATATCCAAATCCTTCACATTCCAATCCTGAGACCCTTCCTATAGCATGAGATGTGATATCTCAATGCTTCTAATACCAAACCTGAGATCCTTCCTATAACATGAGATGTGATATCCAATTCCTTCCCATTCCAAACCTGAGACCCTTCCTATTGGATGAGTTGTGATATCCAACTCCTTCCCATTCCAACCCTGAGACCCTTCCTATAGCATGAGATGTGATGTCTCAATGATTCTAATACCAAACCTGAGATCCTTCCTATAACATGAGATGTGATATCCAACTCCTTCCATTCCAATCCTGAGACCCGTCCTATAGCATGAGATGTGATATCGCAATGCTTATACCAAACCTGAGACCCTTCCTATAGCATGAGATGTGATATCCAACTACTTCCCATTCCAATCCTGAGACCCTTCCTATAGCATGAGATGTGATATCTCAATGCTTCTAATACCAAACCTGAGATCCTTCCTCTAACATGAAATGTGATATCCAACTCCTTCCCTTTCCAAACCTAAGAGCCTATCTATAGCATGAGATGTGATATCCAGGTCCTTCCTATTCCAATCCTTAGACCCTTCCTACAGCATGCAATATGATATCTCAATGATTCTAATAACAAACCTGAGACCCGTCCTATAGCATGAGATATGATATCCAAGTCCTTCCCATTCCAATCCTGAGACCCTTCCTATAACATGAAATGTGATATCCAACTCCTTCCCATTCCAAACCTGAGACCCTTCCTATAGCATGAGATGGGATATCCAACTTCTTCAAAATCCAATACTGATACCCTTCCGATAGCATGAGATGTGATATCCCAATGCTTCTACCAAACCTGAGACCCATACTATGGCATGAGATGTGATATCAAACTCCTTCCCATTCCAATCCTGAGACCCTTCCTATAGCTTGAGGTGTGATATCCAACTCCTTCCCATTCCAATTCTGAGACCCTTCTTATACCATGAGACTTGATATCTCAATGCTTCTAATACCAAACCTGAGACCCGTCCTATAACATGAGATGTGATATCCAAATCCTTCCCCTTCCAAACCTTAGACCCTTCCTTTATCATGAGATGTGGTATCCAACTCCTTCCCATTCCAATCCTGAGACCCTTCCGATATCACGAGATTTGTTATCTCAATGCTTCTAATATCAAACTTGAGATCCTCCCTATAGCATGAGATGTGACATGCAAGTCCTTCCCATTCCAATCCTGAGACCCTTCCTATAGCATGAGATGTGATATCTCTATGCTTCTAATACCAAACCTGAGACCCTTCCTATAACATGAGATGGGATATCCAACTCCTTCCCATTCCAATCCTGAGACCCTTCCGATAGCAGAGATGTGATATCTCAATGCTTATACCAAACCTGAGACCCTTCCTATGGCCTGAGATGTCATATACAACTCCTTCCCATTCCAATCCTGAGACCCTTCCTTTAGCATGAGATGTGATATCTCAATGCTTATACCAAATCTGAGACCCTTCCTATAGCATGAGATGTGATATCCAAATCCTTCCCATTCCAATCCTGAGACCCTTCCTATAGCATGAGATGTGATATCTCAATGCTTATACCAAACCTGAGAGCCTACCTATAGCATGAGATGTGATATCCAAGTCCATCCTATTCCAATCCTTAGACCCTTCCTACAGCATGCGATGTGATATCTCAATGATTCTAATACCAAACCAGAGACTCTTACTATAACATGAGATGTGATATCCAACTCCTTCCCATTCCAATCCTGAGCCGCTTCCGATAGCAGAGATGTGATATCTCAATGCTTATACCAAACCTGAGACCCTTCCTATAACATGAGATGTGATATCCAACTCCTTCCCGTTCCAAACCTGAGACACTAACTATAGCATATGTGATATCCAACTCCTTCCCATTCCAAACATGAGACCCTTCCTATAGCAAGAAAGTAATATCCAACTCCTACCCATTCCAATCCTGAGACCCTTCCTATAGCAAGAGATGTGATATCCAAATCCTTCCCATTCCAATCCTGAGACCCTTCCTATAACATGAGATGTGATATCCAACTCCTTCCCATTCCAACCTGAGACCCTTCCTATGGCATGAGATGTGATATCCAACTCCTTGCCATTCAAATCCTGAGACCCTTCCTATAGCATGAGAAGGGATATCCAACTCCTTCCCAATCCAATCCTGCGACCCTTCCGATAGCAGAGACGTGATATCTCAATGCTTCTACCAAACCTGAGACCCTTCCTTTAGCATGGGATGTGATATCCAAATCCTTCACATTCCAATCCTGAGACCCTTCCTATAGCATGAGATGTGATATCTCAATGCTTCTAATACCAAACCTGAGATCCTTCCTATAACATGAGATGTGATATCCAATTCCTTCCCATTCCAAACCTGAGACCCTTCCTATTGGATGAGATGTGATATCCAACTCCTTCCCATTCCAACCCTGAGACCCTTCCTATAGCATGAGATGTGATGTCTCAATGCTTCTAATACCAAACCTGATATCCTTCCTATAACATGAGATGTGATATCCAACTCCTTCCATTCCAATCCTGAGACCCGTCCTATAGCATGAGATGTGATATCTCAATGCTTATACTAAACCTGAGACCCTTCCTATAGCATGAGATGTGATATCCAACTACTTCCCATTCCAATCCTGAGACCCTTCCTATAGCATGAGATGTGATATCTCAATGCTTCTAATACCAAACCTGAGATCCTTCCTCTAACATGAAATGTGATATCCAACTCCTTCCCTTTCCAAACCTAAGAGCCTATCTATAGCATGAGATGTGATATCCAAGTCCTTCCCATTCCAACCCTTAGACCCTTCCTACAGCATGCAATATGATATCTCAATGATTCTAATAACAAACCTGAGACCCGTCCTATAACATGAGATGTGATATCCAACTCCTTCCCATTCCAATCCTGAGACACTTCCGATAGCAGAGATGTGATATCTCAATGCTTATACCAAACCTGAGACCCTTCCTATAACATGAGATGTGATATCCAAATCCTTCCCGTTCCAAACCTGAGACTCTTCCTTTAGCATGAGATGTGATATCCAGCTCCTTCCCATTCCAATCCTGAGACACTTCCGATAGCATGAGATGTGATATCTCAATGCTTCTAATATCAAAACTGAGACCCTCCCTATAGCATGATATGTGATATCTAAGTCCTTCCCATTCCAATCCTGAGACACTCCCTATAGCATGAGATGTGATATCCAACTCTTTCCCATTCCAATCCTGAGACCCTTCCTATAGCATGAGATATGATATCTCAATACTTCTAATACCAAACGTGAGATCCTTCCGATAACATGAGATGTGATATCCAAATCCTTCCCCTTCCAAACCTGAGACCCTCCCTTTAGCATGAGATGTGATATCCAACTCCTTCCCATTCCAATCCTTAGACCCTTCTGATAGCATGAGATGTGATATCTCAATGCTTCTAATACCAAACCTGAGATCCTTCCGATAGCATGAGATGTGATATCTCAATGCTTCTAATACCAAACCTGAGATCCTTCCTATAACATGAGATGTGATATCCAAATCCTTCCCCTTCCAAACCTGAGACCCTCCCTTTAGCATGAGATGTGATATCCAACTCCTTCCCATTCCATTCCTGAGACCCTTCTGATAGCATGAGATGTGATATCTCAATGCCTCTAATACCAAACCTGAGATCCTACCTCTAACATGAAATGTGATATCCAACTCTTTCCCCTTCCAAACCTGAGAGCCTTCCTATAGCATGAGATGTGATATCCAAGTCCTTCCCATTCCAATCCTGAGACCCTTCCTATAGCTTGAGATGTGATATCCAACTCCTTCCCATTCCAATTCTGAGACCCTTCCTATACTCTGAGACTTGATATCTCAATGCTTCTAATACCAAACCTGAGACCCGTAATATAACATGAGATGTGATATCCAAATCCTTCCCCTTCCAAACCTTAGACCCTTCCTTTATCATGAGATGTGATATCCAACTCCTTCCCATTCCAATCCTGAGACCCTTCCGATATCATGAGATGTGATATCTCAAAGCTTCTAATATCAAACTTGAGACCCTCCCTATAGCAGGGGATGTGATATCCAAGTCCTTCCCATTCCAATCCTGAGACCCTTCCTATAGCATGAGATGTGATATCTCAATGCTTCTAATACCAAACCAATGACCCTTCCTATAACATGAGATGGGAATATCCAACTCCTTCCCATTCCAATCCTGAGACCCTTCCGATAGCAGAGATGTGATATCTCAATGCTTATACCAAACCTGAGACCCTTCCTATGGCATGAGATGTGATATCCAACTCCTTGCCATTCAAATCCTGAGACCCTTCCTATAGCATGAGAAGGGATATCCAATTCCTTCCCAATCCAATCCTGAGACCCTTCCGATAGCAGAGACGTGATATCACAATGCTTCTACCAAACCTGAGACCCTTCCTTTAGCATGAGATGTGATATCCAAATCCTTCACATTCCAATCCTGAGACCCTTCCTATAGCATGAGATGTGATATCTCAATGCTTCTAATACCAAACCTGAGATCCTTCCTATAACATGAGATGTGATATCCAATTCCTTCCCATTCCAAACCTGAGACCCTTCCTATTGGATGAGATGTGATATCCAACTTCTTCCCATTCCAACCCTGAGACCCTTCCTATAGCATGAGATGTGATGTCTCAATGCTTCTAATACCAAACCTGAGATCCCTCCTATAACACAATATGTGATATCCAACTCCTTCCATTCCAATCCTGAGACCTGTCCTATAGCATGAGATGTGATATCTCAATGCTTATGCCAAACCTGAGACCCTTCCTATAGCATGAGATGTGATATCCAACTACTTCCCATTCCAATCCTGAGACCCTTCATATAGCATGAGATGTGATATCTCAATGCTTCTAATACCAAACCTGAGATCCTTCCTCTAACATGAAATGTGATATCCAACTCCTTCCCTTTCCAAACCTAAGAGCCTATCTATAGCATGAGATGTGATATCCAAGTCCTTCCCATTCCAATCCTTAGACCCTTCCTACAGCATGCAATATGATATCTCAATGATTCTAATAACAAACCTGAGACCCGTCCTATAGCATGAGATATGATATCCAAGTCCTTCCCATTCCAATCCTGAGACCCTTCCTATAACATGAAATGTGATATCCAACTCCTTCCCATTCCAATCCTGAGCCGCTTCAGATAGCAGAGATGTGATATCTCAATGCTTATACCAAACCTGAGACCCTTCCTATAACATGAGATGTGATATCCAACTCCTTCCCGTTCCAAACCTGAGACACTAACTATAGCATATGTGATATCCAACTCCTTCCCATTCCAAACATGAGACCCTTCCTATAGCAAGAAAGTAATATCCAACTCCTACCCATTCCAATCCTGAGACCCTTCCTATAGCAAGAGATGTGATATCCAAATCCTTCCCATTCCAATCCTGAGACCCTTCCTATAACATGAGATGTGATATCCAACTCCTTCCCATTCCAACCTGAGACACTTCCTATAGCATGAGAAGGGATATCCAACTCCTTCCCAATCCAATCCTGAGACCCTTCCGATAGCAGAGATGTGATATCTCAATGCTTATACCAAACCTGAGACCCTTCCTATGGCATGAGATGTGATATCCAACTCCTTGCCATTCAAATCCTGAGACCCTTCCTATAGCATGAGAAGGGATATCCAACTCCTTCCCAATCCAATCCTGAGACCCTTCCGATAGCAGCGACGTGATATCTCAATGCTTCTACCAAACCTGAGACCCATACTATGGCATGAGATGTGATATCAAACTCCTTCCCATTCCAATCCTGAGACCCTTCCTATAGCTTGAGGTGTGATATCCAACTCCTTCCCATTCAAATTCTGAGACCCTTCTTATACCATGAGACTTGATATCTCAATGCATCTAATACCAAACCTGAGACCCGTCCTATAACATGAGATGTGATATCCAAATCCTTCCCCTTCCAAACCTTAGACCCTTCCTTTATCATGAGATGTGATATCCAACTCCTTCCCATTCCAATCCTGAGACCCTTCCGATATCATGAGATTTGTTATCTCAATGCTTCTAATATCAAACTTGAGACCCTCCCTATAGCATGAGATGTGACATCCAAGTCTTTCCCATTCCAATCCTGAGACCCTTCCTATAACATGAGATGGGATATCCAACTCCTTCCCATTCCAATCCTGAGACCCCTCCGATAGCAGAGATGTGATATCTCAATGCTTATACCAAACCTGAGAACCTTCCTATGGCCTGAGATGTCATATACAACTCCTTCCCATTCCAATCCTGAGACCCTTCCTTTAGCATGAGATGTGATATCTCAATGCTTATACCAAATCTGAGACCCTTCCTATAGCATGAGATGTGATATCCTCCTGAGACCCTTCCTATAGCATGAGATGTGATATCTCAATGCTTCTACCAAACCTGAGACCCTTCCTTTAGCATGAGATGTGATATCCAACTACTTCCCATATTCCAATCCTGAGACCCTTCCTATAGCATGAGATGTGATATCTCAATACTTCTAATACCAAACCTGAGATCCTTCCGATAACATGAGATGTGATATCCAAATCCTTCCCCTTCCAAACCTGAGACCCTCCCTTTAGCATGAGATGGGATATCCAACTCCTTCCCATTCCAATCCTGAGAACCTTCTGATAGCATGAGATGTGATATCTCAATGCTTCTAATACCAAACCTGAGATCCTTCCGATAGCATGAGATGTGATATCTCAATGCTTCTAATACCAAACCTGAGATCCTTCCTATAACATGAGATGTGATATCCAAATCCTTCCCCTTCCAAACCTGAGACCCTCCCTTTAGCATGAGATGTGATATCCAACTCCTTCCCATTCTAAATCTGAGACCCTTCTGATAGCATGAGATGTGATATCTCATTGCCTCTAATACCAAACCTGAGATCCTACCTCTAACATGAAATGTGATATCCAACTCTTTCCCCTTCCAAACCTGAGAGCCTTCCTATAGCATGAGATGTGATATCCAAGTCCTTCCCATTCCAATCCTGAGACCCTTCCTATAACATGAGATGTGATATCCAACTCCTTCCAATTCCAACCTGAGACCCTTCCTATAGCATGAGATGTGATATCTCAATGCCTCTAATACCAAACCTGAGATCCTTCCTCTAACATGAAATGTGATATCCAACTCCTTCCCTTTCCAAACCTGAGAGCCTATCTATAGCATGAGATGTGATATCCAAGTCCTTCCCATTCCAATCCTTAGACCCTTCCTACAGCATGCAATATGATATCTCAATGATTCTAATAACAAACCTGAGACCCGTCCTATAACATGAGATGGGATATCCAACTCCTTCCCATTCCAATCCTGAGACACTTCCGATAGCAGAGATGTGATATATCAATGCTTATACCAACCTGAGACCCTTCCTATAACATGAGATGTGATATCCAACTCCTTCCCGTTCCAAACCTGAGACCCTTCCTTTAGCATGAGATGTGATATCCAGCTCCTTCCCATTCCAATCCTGAGACACTTCCGATAGCATGAGATGTGATATCTCAATGCTTCTAATATCAAAGCTGAGACCCTCCCTATAGCATGATATGTGATATCTAAGTCCTTCCCATTCCAATCCTGAGACCCTTCCTATAGCATGAGATGTGATATCTCAATGCTTCTACCAAACCTGAGACCCTTCCTTTAGCATGAGATGTGATATCCAACTCGTTCCCATTCCAATCCTGAGACCCTTCCTATAGCATGAGATGTGATATCTCAATACTTCTAATACCAAACCTGAGATCCTTCCGATAACATGAGATGTGATATCCAAATCCTTCCCCTTCCAAACCTGAGACCCTCCCTTTAGCATGAGATGTGATATCCAACTCCTTCCCATTCCTATCCTGAGACCCTTCTGATAGCATGAGATGTGATATCTCAATGCTTCTAATACCAAACTTGAGATCCTTCCTATAACATGAGATGTGATATCCAAATCCTTCCCCTTCCAAACCTGAGACCCTCCCTTTAGCATGAGATGTGATATCCAACTCCTTCCCATTCCAATCCTGAGACGCTTCTGATAGCATGAGATGTGATATCTCAATGCCTCTAATACCAAACCTGAGATCCTACCTCTAACATGAAATGTGATATCCAACTCTTTCCCCTTCCAAACCTAAGAGCCTTCCTATAGCATGAGATGTGATATCCAAGTCCTTCCCATTCCAATCATGAGACCCTTCCTATAACATGAGATGGGATTTCCAACTCCTTCCCATTCCAATCCTGAGACCCTTCCGATAGCAGAGATGTGATATCTCAATGCTTATACCAAACCTGAGACCCTTCCTACGGCATGAGATGTCATATACAACTCCTTCTAATTCCAATCCTGAGACCCTTCCTATAGCATGAGATGTGATATCTCAATGCTTCTACCAAACCTGAGACCCTTCCTTTAGCATGAGATGTGATATCCAACTCGTTCCCATTCCAATCCTGAGACCCTTCCTATAGCATGAGATGTGATATCTCAATACTTCTAATACCAAACCTGAGATCCTTCCGATAACATGAGATGTGATATCCAAATCCTTCCCCTTCCAAACCTGAGACCCTCCCTTTAGCATGAGATGTGATATCCAACTCCTTCCCATTCCTATCCTGAGACCCTTCTGATAGCATGAGATGTGATATCTCAATGCTTCTAATACAAAACTTGAGATCCTTCCTATAACATGAGATGTGATATCCAAATCCTTCCCCTTCCAAACCTGAGACCCTCCCTTTAGCATGAGATGTGATATCCAACTCCTTCCCATTCCAATCCTGAGACGCTTCTGATAGCATGAGATGTGATATCTCAATGCCTCTAATACCAAACCTGAGATCCTACCTCTAACATGAAATGTGATATCCAACTCTTTCCCCTTCCAAACCTAAGAGCCTTCCTATAGCATGAGATGTGATATCCAAGTCCTTCCCATTCCAATCATGAGACCCTTCCTATAACATGAGATGGGATATCCAACTCCTTCCCATTCCAATCCTGAGACCCTTCCGATAGCAGAGATGTGATATCTCAATGCTTATACCAAACCTGAGACCCTTCCTACGGCATGAGATGTCATATACAACTCCTTCCCATTCCAATCCTGAGACCCTTCCTATAGCATGAGATGTGATATCTCAATGCTTCTACCAAACCTGAGACCCTTCCTTTAGCATGAGATGTGATATCCAACTCGTTCCCATTCCAATCCTGAGACCCTTCCTATAGCATGAGATGTGATATCTCAATACTTCTAATATCAAACCTGAGATCCTTCCGATAACATGAGATGTGATATCCAAATCCTTCCCCTTCCAAACCTGAGACTCTCCCTTTAGCATGAGATGTGATATCCAACTCCTTCCCATTCCTATCCTGAGACCCTTCTGATAGCATGAGATGTGATATCTCAATGCTTCTAATACCAAACTTGAGATCCTTCCTATAACATGAGATGTGATATCCAAATCCTTCCCCTTCCAAACCTGAGACCCTCCCTTTAGCATGAGATGTGATATCCAACTCCTTCCCATTCCAATCCTGAGACCCTTCTGATAGCATGAGATGTGATATCTCAATGCCTCTAATACCAAACCTGAGATCCTACCTCTAACATGAAATGTGATATCCAACTCTTTCCCCTTCCAAACCTAAGAGCCTTCCTATAGCATGAGATGTGATATCCAAGTCCTTCCCATTCCAATCATGAGACCCTTCCTATAACATGAGATGGGATATCCAACTCCTTCCCATTCCAATCCTGAGACCCTTCCGATAGCAGAGATGTGATATCTCAATGCTTATACCAAACCTGAGACCCTTCCTACGGCATGAGATGTCATATACAACTCCTTCCCATTCCAATCCTGAGACCCTTCCTATAGCATGAGATGTGATGTCTCAATGCTTCTAATACCAAACCTGAGATCCTTCCTATAACATGAGATGTGATATCCAACTCCTTCCCATTCCAATCCTGAGACCCTTCCTATAGCTTGAGATGTGATATCTCAATGCTTATACCAAACCTGAGACACTTCCTATAGCATGAGATGTGATATCCAACAGCTTCCCATTCCAATCCTGAGACCCTTCCTATAGCATGAGATGTGATATCTCAATGCTTCTAATACCAAACCTGAGACTCTTCCTATAACATGAGATGGGATATCCAACTCCTTCCCATTCCAATCCTGAGACCCTTACGATAGCAGAGATGTGATATCTCAATGCTTATACCAAACCTGAGACCCTTCCTACGGCATGAGATGTCATATACAACTCCTTCCCATTCCAATCCTGAGACCCTTCCTATAGCATGAGATGTGATATCTCAAAGCTTATACCAAACCTGAGACCCTTCATATAGCATGAGATGTGATATCCAACTCCTTCCCATTCCAATCCTGAGACCCTTCCTATAGCATGAGATGTGATGTCTCAATGCTTCTAATACCAAACCTGAGATCCTTCCTAAAACATGAGATGTGATATCCAACTCCTTCCATTCCAATCCTGAGACCCTTCCTATAGCATGAGATGTGATATCTCAATCCTTCTAATATCAAACTTGAGACCCTCCCTATAGCATGAGATGTGATATCCAAGTCCTTCCCATTCCAATCCTGAGACACTTCCTATAGCATGAGATGTGATATCTCAATGCTTCTAATACCAAACCTGAGACTCTTCCTATAACATGAGATGGGATATCCAACTCCTTCCCATTCCAATCCTGAGACCCTTCCAAAAGCATAGATGTGATATCTCAATGCTTATACCAAACCTGAGACCCTTCCTATGGCATGAAATGTCATATACATATCCTTCCCATTCCAATCCTGAGACCCTTCCTATAGCATGAGATGTGATATCTCAATGCTTATACCAAACCTGAGACCCTTCCTATAGCATGAGATGTGATATCTAACTCCTTCCCATTCCAATCCTGAGACCCTTCCTATAGCATGAGATGTGATATCTCAATGCCTCTAATACCAAACCTGAGATCCTTCCTCTAACATGAAATGGGATATCCAACTCCTTCCCTTTCCAAACCTGAGAGCCTACCTATAGCATGAGATGTGATATCCAAGTCCTTCCAATTCCAATCCTCAGACCATTCCTATAGCATGCAATATGATATCTCAATGATTCTAATAACAAACCTGAGACCCGTCCTATAACATGAGATGGGATATCCAACTCCTTCCCATTCCAATCCTGAGACCCTTCCGATAGCAGAGATGTGATATCTCAATGCTTATACCAAACCTGAGACCCTTCCTACGGCATGAGATGTCATATACAACTCCTTCCCATTCCAATCCTGAGACCCTTCCTATAGCATGAGATGTGATATCTGAATGCTTATACCAAACCTGAGACCCTTCATATAGCATGAGATGTGATATCCAACTCCTTCCCATTACAATCCTGAGACCCTTCCTATAGCATGAGATGTGATGTCTCAATGCTTCTAATACCAAACCTGAGATCCTTCCTATAACATGAGATGTGATATCCAACTCCTTCCATTCCAATCCTGAGACTCTTCCTATAGCATGAGATGTGATATCTCAATGCTTCTAATATCAAACTTGAGACCCTCCCTATAGCATGAGATGTGATATCCAATTCCTTCCCATTCCAATCCTGAGACACTTCCGATAGCATGAGATGTGATATCTCAATGCTTCTAATACCAAACCTGAGACTCTTCCTATAACATGAGATGGGATATCCAACTCCTTCCGATTCCAATCCTGAGACCCTTCCAAAAGCAGAGATGTGATATCTCAATGCTTATACCAAACCTGAGACCCTTCCTATGGCATGAGATGTCATATACATATCCTTCCCATTCCAATCCTGAGACCCTTCCTATAGCATGAGATGTGATATCTCAATGCTTATACCAAACCTGAGACCCTTCCTATAGCATGAGATGTGATATCCAAGTCCTTCCCATTTTAATCCTGAGACCCTTCCTATAGCATGAGATGTGATATCTCAATGCTTCTAATACCAAACCTGAGACCCTTCCTATAACATGAATTCTGATATCCAAGTCCTTCCCATTCCAATCCTGAGACCCTTCCAATAGCAGAGATGTGATATCTAATGCTTCTAATATCAAACCTGAGACCTGTCCTATAACATGAGATGGGATATCCAACTCCTTCCCGTTCCAAACCTGATACCCTTCCTATAGCATGAGATGTGATATCCAATTCCTTCCCATCCCAATCCTGAGACACCTCCGATTGCAGAGATGTGATATCTCAATGCTTATAACAAACCTGAGACTCTTCCTATAACATGAGATGTGATATCCAACTCCTTCCCATTCCAACCTGAGACACTTCCTATAGCATGAGAAGGGATATCCAACTCCTTCCCAATCCAATCCTGAGACCCTTCCGATAGCAGAGATGTGATATCTCAATGCTTATACCAATCCTGAGACCCTTCCTATGGCATGAGATGTGATATCCAACTCCTTCCCAATCCAATCCTGAGACCCTTCCGATAGCAGAGACGTGATATCTCAATGCTTCTACCAAACCTGAGACCCTCCCTTTAGCATGAGATGTGATATCCAAATCCTTCACATTCCAATCCTGAGACCCTTCCTATAGCATGAGATGTGATATCTCAATGCTTCTAATACCAAACCTGAGATCCTTCCTATTACATGAGATGTGATATCCAATTCCTTCCCATTCCAAACCTGAGACCCTTCCTATTGGATGAGATGTGATATCCAACTCCTTCCCATTCCAACCCTGAGACCCTTCCTATAGCATGAGATGTGATGTCTCAATGCTTCTAATACCAAACCTGAGATCCTTCCTATAACATGAGATGTGATATCCAACTCCTTCCATTCCAATCCTGAGACCCGTCCTATAGCATGAGATGTGATATCTCAATGCTTATACCAAACCGGAGACCCTTCCTATAGCATGAGATGTGATATCCAACTGCTTCCCATTCCAATCCTGAGACCCTTCCTATAGCATGAGATGTGATATCTCAATGTTTCTAATACCAAACCTGAGATCCTTCCTCTAACATGAAATGTGATATCCAACTCCTTCCCTTTCCAAACCTAAGAGCCTATCTATAGCATGAGATGTGATATCCAAGTCCTTCCCATCCCAACCCTTAGACCCTTCCTACAGCATGCAATATGATATCTCAATGATTCTAATAACAAACCTGAGACCCGTCCTATAACATGAGATGGGATATCCAACTCCTTCCCATTCCAATCCTGAGACACTTCCGATAGCAGAGATGTGATATCTCAATGCTTATACCAAACCTGAGACCCTTCCTATAACATGAGATGTGATATCCAAATCCTTCCCGTTCCAAACCGGAGACCCTTCCTTTAGCATGAGATGTGATATCCAGAACCTTCCCATTCCAATCCTGAGACACTTCCTATAGCATGAGATGTGATATCTCAATGCTTCTAATATCAAAACTGAGACCCTCCCTATAGCATGATATGTTATATCTAAGTCCTTCCCATTCCAATCCTGAGACCCTCCCTATAGCATGAGATGTGATATCCAACTCCTTCCCATTCCAATCCTGAGACCCTTCCTATAGCATGAGATATGATATCTCAATACTTCTAATACCAAACATGAGATCCTTCCGATAGCATGAGATGTGATATCTCAATGCTTCTAATACCAAACCTGAGATCCTTCCTATAACATGAGATGTGATATCCAAATCCTTCCCCTTCCAAACCTGAGACCCTCCCTTTAGCATGAGATGTGATATCCAACTCCTTCCCATTCCATTCCTGAGACCCTTCTGATAGCATGAGATGTGATATCTCAATGCCTCTAATACCAAACCTGAGATCCTACCTCTAACATGAAATGTGATATCCAACTCTTTCCCCTTCCAAACCTGAGAGCCTTCCTATAGCATGAGATGTGATATCCAAGTCCTTCCCATTTTAATCCTGAGACCCTTCCTATAGCATGAGATGTGATATCTCAATGCTTCTAATACCAAACCTGAGACCCTTCCTATAACATGAATTCTGATATCCAAGTCCTTCCCATTCCAATCCTGAGACCCTTCCAATAGCAGAGATGTGATATCTAATGCTTCTAATATCAAACCTGAGACCTGTCCTATAACATGAGATGGGATATCCAACTCCTTCCCGTTCCAAACCTGATACCCTTCCTATAGCATGAGATGTGATATCCAATTCCTTCCCATCCCAATCCTGAGACACCTCCGATAGCAGAGATGTGATATCTCAATGCTTATAACAAACCTGAGACTCTTCCTATAACATGAGATGTGATATCCAACTCCTTCCCATTCCAACCTGAGACACTTCCTATAGCATGAGAAGGGATATCCAACTCCTTCCCAATCCAATCCTGAGACCCTTCCGATAGCAGAGATGTGATATCTCAATGCTTATACCAATCCTGAGACCCTTCCTATGGCATGAGATGTGATATCCAACTCCTTCCCAATCCAATCCTGAGACCCTTCCGATAGCAGAGACGTGATATCTCAATGCTTCTACCAAACCTGAGACCCTCCCTTTAGCATGAGATGTGATATCCAAATCCTTCACATTCCAATCCTGAGACCCTTCCTATAGCATGAGATGTGATATCTCAATGCTTCTAATACCAAACCTGAGATCCTTCCTATAACATGAGATGTGATATCCAATTCCTTCCCATTCCAAACCTGAGACCCTTCCTATTGGATGAGATGTGATATCCAACTCCTTCCCATTCCAACCCTGAGACCCTTCCTATAGCATGAGATGTGATGTCTCAATGCTTCTAATACCAAACCTGAGATCCTTCCTATAACATGAGATGTGATATCCAACTCCTTCCATTCCAATCCTGAGACCCGTCCTATAGCATGAGATGTGATATCTCAATGCTTATACCAAACCTGAGACCCTTCCTATAGCATGAGATGTGATATCCAACTGCTTCCCATTCCAATCCTGAGACCCTTCCTATAGCATGAGATGTGATATCTCAATGTTTCTAATACCAAACCTGAGATCCTTCCTCTAACATGAAATGTGATATCCAACTCCTTCCCTTTCCAAACCTAAGAGCCTATCTATAGCATGAGATGTGATATCCAAGTCCTTCCCATCCCAACCCTTAGACCCTTCCTACAGCATGCAATATGATATCTCAATGATTCTAATAACAAACCTGAGACCCGTCCTATAACATGAGATGGGATATCCAACTCCTTCCCATTCCAATCCTGAGACACTTCCGATAGCAGAGATGTGATATCTCAATGCTTATACCAAACCTGAGACCCTTCCTATAACATGAGATGTGATATCCAAATCCTTCCCGTTCCAAACCGGAGACCCTTCCTTTAGCATGAGATGTGATATCCAGAACCTTCCCATTCCAATCCTGAGACACTTCCTATAGCATGAGATGTGATATCTCAATGCTTCTAATATCAAAACTGAGACCCTCCCTATAGCATGATATGTTATATCTAAGTCCTTCCCATTCCAATCCTGAGACCCTCCCTATAGCATGAGATGTGATATCCAACTCCTTCCCATTCCAATCCTGAGACCCTTCCTATAGCATGAGATATGATATCTCAATACTTCTAATACCAAACATGAGATCCTTCCTATAACATGAGATGTGATATCCAAATCCTTCCCCTTCCAAACCTGAGACCCTCCCTTTAGCATGAGATGTGATATCCAACTCCTTCCCATTCCATTCCTGAGACCCTTCTGATAGCATGAGATGTGATATCTCAATGCCTCTAATACCAAACCTGAGATCCTACCTCTAACATGAAATGTGATATCCAACTCTTTCCCCTTCCAAACCTGAGAGCCTTCCTATAGCATGAGATGTGATATCCAAGTCCTTCCCATTCCAATCCTGAGACCCTTCCTATAGCTTGAGATGTGATATCCAACTCCTTCCCATTCCATTTCTGAGACCCTTCCTATACTATGAGACTTGATATCTCAATGCTTCTAATACAAACGTGAGACCCGTAATATAACATGAGATGTGATATCCAAATCCTTCCCCTTCCAAACCTTAGACCCTTCCTTTATCATGAGATGTGATATCCAACTCCTTCCCATTCCAATCCTGAGACCCTTCGGATATCATGAGAAGTGATATCTCAAAGCTTCTAATATCAAACTTGAGACCCTCCCTATAGCATGAGATGTGATATCCAAGTCCTTCCCATTCCAATCCTGAGACCCTTCCTATAGCATGAGATGTGATATCTCAATGCTTCTAATACCAAACCTGAGAACCTTCCTATAACATGAGATGGGAATATCCAACTCCTTCCCATTCCAATCCTGAGACCCTTCCGATAGCAGAGATGTGATATCTCAATGCTTATACCAAACCTGAGATCCTTCCTATAACATGAGATGTGATATCCAACTCCTTCCCATTCCAATCCTGAGACACTTCCTATAGCATGAGATGTGATATCTCACTGCTTATACCAAACCTGAGACCCTTCCCATAGCATGAGATGTGATATCCAACTCCTTCCCATTCCAATCCTCAGACCCTTCCTATAGCATGAGATGTGATATCTCAATGCTTCTAATATCAAACTTGAGACCCTACCTATAGCATGAGATGTGATATCCAAGTCCTTCCCATTACAATCCTGAGACACTTCCTATAGCATGAGATGTGATATCCAACTCCTTCCCATTCCAATCCTGAGACCCTTCCTATAGCATGAGATATGATATCTCAATACTTCTAATACCAAACGTGAGATCCTTCCGATAACATGAGATGTGATATCCAAATCCTTCCCCTTCCAAACCTGAGACGCTCCCTTTAGCATGAGATGTGATATCCAACTCCTTCCCATTCCAATCCTGAGACCCTTCTGATAGCATGAGATGTGATATCTCAATGCTTCTAATACCAAACCTGAGATCCTTCCGATAGCATGAGATGTGATATCTCAATGCTTCTAATACCAAACCTGAGATCCTTCCTACAACATGAGATGTGATATCCAAATCCTTCCCCTTCCAAACCTGAGACCCTCCCTTTAGCATGAGATGTGATATCCAACTCCTTCCCATTCCATTCCCGAGACCCTTCTGATAGCATGAGATGTGATATCTCAAAGCTTCTAATATCAAACTTGAGACCCTCCCTATAGCATGAGATGTGATATCCAAGTCCTTCCCCTTCCAAACCTTAGACCCTTCCTTTATCATGAGATGTGATATCCAACTCCTTCCCATTCCAATCCTGAGACCCTTCCGATATCATGAGATGTGATATCTCAAAGCTTCTAATATCAAACTTGAGACCCTCCCTATAGCATGAGATGTGATATCCAAGTCCTTCCCATTCCAATCCTGAGACCCTTCCTATAGCATGAGATGTGATATCTCAATGCTTCTAATACCAAACCTGAGACCCTTCCTATTACATGAGATGGGAATATCCAACTCCTTCCCATTCCAATCCTGAGACCCTTCCGATAGCCGAGATGTGATATCTCAATGCTTATACCAAACCTGAGACCCTTCGTATGGCATGAGATGTGATATCCAACTCCTTGCCATTCAAATCCTGAGACCCTTCCTATAGCATGAGAAGGGATATCCAACTCCTTCCCAATCCAATCCTGAGACCCTTCCGATATTAGAGACGTGATATCTCAATGCTTCTACCAAACCTGAGACCCTTCCTTTAGCATGAGATGTGATATCCAAATCCTTCACATTCCAATCCTGAGACCCTTCCTATAGCATGAGATGTGATATCTCAATGCTTCTAATACCAAACCTGAGATCCTTCCTATAACATGAGATGTGATATCCAATTCCTTCCCATTCCAAACCTGAGACCCTTCCTATTGGATGAGTTGTGATATCCAACTCCTTCCCATTCCAACCCTGAGACCCTTCCTATAGCATGAGATGTGATGTCTCAATGATTCTAATACCAAACCTGAGATCCTTCCTATAACATAAGATGTGATATCCAACTCCTTCCATTCCAATCCTGAGACCCGTCCTATAGCATGAGATGTGATATCTCAATGCTTATACCAAACCTGAGACCCTTCCTATAGCATGAGATGTGATATCCAACTACTTCCCATTCCAATCCTGAGACCCTTCCTATAGCATGAGATGTGATATCTCAATGCTTCTAATACCAAACCTGAGATCCTTCCTCTAAAATGAAATGTGATATCCAACTCCTTCCCTTTCCAAACCTAAGAGCCTATCTATAGCATGAGATGTGATATCCAGGTCCTTCCTATTCCAATCCTTAGACCCTTCCTACAGCATGCAATATGATATCTCAATGATTCTAATAACAAACCTGAGACCCGTCCTATAGCATGAGATATGATATCCAAGTCCTTCCCATTCCAATCCTGAGACCCTTCCTATAACATGAAATGTGATATCCAACTCCTTCCCATTCCAATCCTGAGCCGCTTCAGATAGCAGAGATGTGATATCTCAATGCTTATACCAAACCTGAGACCCTTCCTATAACATGAGATGTGATATCCAACTCCTTCCCGTTCCAAACCTGAGACACTAACTATAGCATATGTGATATCCAACTCCTTCCCATTCCAAACATGAGACCCTTCCTATAGCAAGAAAGTAATATCCAACTCCTACCCATTCCAATCCTGAGACCCTTCCTATAGCAAGAGATGTGATATCCAAATCCTTCCCATTCCAATCCTGAGACCCTTCCTATAACATGAGATGTGATATCCAACTCCTTCCCATTCCAACCTGAGACACTTCCTATAGCATGAGAAGGGATATCCAACTCCTTCCCAATCCAATCCTGAGACCCTTCCGATAGCAGAGATGTGATATCTCAATGCTTATACCAAACCTGAGACCCTTCCTATGGCATGAGATGTGATATCCAACTCCTTGCCATTCAAATCCTGAGACCCTTCCTATAGCATGAGAAGGGATATCCAACTCCTTCCCAATCCAATCCTGAGACCCTTCCGATAGCAGCGACGTGATATCTCAATGCTTCTACCAAACCTGAGACCCTTCCTTTAGCATGAGATGTGATATCCAAATCCTTCACATTCCAATCCTGAGACCCTTCCTTTAGCATGAGATGTGATATCCAACTCCTTCCCATTCCAACCTGAGACACTTCCTATAGCATGAGAAGGGATATCCAACTCCTTCCCAATCCAATCCTGAGACCCTTCCGATAGCAGAGATGTGATATCTCAATGCTTATACCAAACCTGAGACCCTTCCTATGGCATGAGATGTGATATCCAACTCCTTGCCATTCAAATCCTGAGACCCTTCCTATAGCATGAAAAGGAATATCCAACTCCTTCCCAATCCAATCCTGAGACCCTTCCGATAGCAGAGACGTGAAATCTCAATGCTTCTACCAAACCTGAGACCCTTCCTATAGCATGAGCTGTGATATCCTAATCCTTCACATTCCAATCCTGAGACCCTTCCTATAGCATGAGATTTGATATCTCAATGCTTCTAATACCAAACGTGAGATCCTTCCTATAACATGAGATGTGATATCCAAATCCTTCCCCTTCCAAACCTGAGACCCTCCCTTTAGCATGAAATGTGATATCCAACTCCTTCCTATTCCAATCCTGAGACTCTTCTGATAGCATGAGATGTGATATCTCAATGCTTCTAATACCAAACCTGAGATCCTTCCGATAGCATGAGATGTGATATCTCAATGCTTCTAATACCAAACTTGAGATCCTTCCTATAACATGAGATGTGATATCCAAATCCTTCCCCTTCCAAACCTGAGACCCTCCCTTTAGCATTAGATGTGATATCTAACTCCTTCCCATTCCATTCCTGAGACCCTTCTGATAGCATGAGATGTGATATCTCAATGCCTCTAATACCAAACCTGAGATCCTACCTCTAACATGAAATGAGATATCCAACTCTTTCCCCTTCCAAACCTGAGAGCCTTCCTATAACATGAGATGTGATATCCAAGTCCATCCCATTCCAATCCTTAGACCCTTCCTACAGCATGCAATGTGATATCTCAATGATTCTAATACCAAACCAGAGACTCTTCCTATAACATGAGATGGGATATCCAACTCCTTCCCATTCCAATTCTGAGACCCTTCCTATACTATGAGACTTGATATCTCAATGCTTCTAATACCAAACCTGAGACCCGTAATATAACATGAGATGTGATATCCAAATCCTTCCCCTTCCAAACCTTAGACCCTTCCTTTATCATGAGATGTGATATCCAACTCCTTCCCATTCCAATTCTGAGACCCTTCCGATATCATGAGATGTGATATCTCAAAGCTTCTAATATCAAACTTGAGACCCTCCCTATAGCATGAGATGTGATATCCAAGTCCTTCCCATTCCAATCCTGAGACCCTTCCTATAGCGTGAGATGTGATATCTCAATGCTTCTAATACCAAACCTGAGACCCTTCCTATAACATGAGATGGGAATATCCAACTCCTTCCCATTCCAATCTTGAGACCCTTCCGATAGCAGAAATGTGATATCTCAATGCTTATACCAAACCTGAGATCCTTCCTATAACATGAGATGTGATATCCAACTCCTTCCCATTCCAATCCTGAGACACTTCCTATAGCATGAGATGTGATATCTCAATGCTTCTAATGTCAAACTTGAGACCCTACCTATAGCATGAGATGTGATATCCAAGTCCTTCCCATTCCAATCCTGAGACACTTCCTATAGCATGAGATGTGATATCTCAATGCTTCTAATACCAAACCTGAGACTCTTCCTATAACATGAGATGGGATATCCAACTCCTTCCCATTCCAATCCTGAGACCCTTTTGATAGCAGAGATGTGATATCTCAATGTTTATACCAAACCTGAGACCCTTCCTACGGCATGAGATGTCATATTCAACTCCTTCCCATTCCAATCCTGAGACCCTTCCTATAGCATGAGATTTGATATCCAACTCCTTCCCATTCCAATCCTGAGACCCTTCCTATAGCATGAGATTTGATGTCTCAATGCTTCTAATACCAAACCTGAGATCCTTCCTATGACATGAGATGTGATATCCAACTCCTTCCATTCCAATCCTGAGACCCTTCCTATAGCATGAGATGTGATATCTCAATGCTTATACCAAACCTGAGACCCTTCCTATAGCATGAGATGTGATATCCAACTCCTTCCCATTCCAATCATGAGACCCTTCCTATAGCATGAGATGTGATATCTCAATGCTTCTAATACCAAACCTGAGATCCTTCCTCTAACATGAAATGTGAGATCCAACTCCTTCCCTTTCCAAACCTAAGAGCCTATCTATAGCATGAGATGTGATATCCAAGTCCTTCACATTCCAACCCTTAGACCCTTCCTACAGCATGCAATATGATATCTCAATGATTCTAATAACAAACCTGAGACCCGTCCTATAACATGAGATGGGATATCCAACTCCTTCCCATTCCAATCCTGAGACACTTCCGATAGCAGAGATGTGATATCTCAATGTTTATACCAAACCTGAGACCCTTCCTATAACATGAGATGTGATATCCAACTCCTTCCCGTTCCAAACCTGAGACCCTTCCTTTAGCATGAGATGTGATATCCAGCTCCTTCCCATTCCAATCCTGAGACACTTCCGATAGCAGGAGATGTGATATCTCAATGCTTCTAATATCAAAACTGAGACCCTCCCTATAGCATGATATGTGATATCTAAGTCCTTCCCATTCCAATCCTGAGACCCTTCCTATAGCATGAGATGTGATATCTCAATGCTTCTACCAAACCTGAGACCCTTCCTTTAGCATGAGATGTGATATCCAACTCCTTCCCATTCCAATCCTGAGACCCTTCCTATAGCATGAGATGTGATATCTCAATACTTCTAATACCAAACCTGAGATCCATCCTATAACATGAGATGTGATATCCAACTCCTTCCCTTTCCAAACCTGAGAGCCGTTCTATAGCATGAGATGTGATATCCAGGTCCTTCCCATTCCAATCCTTAGACCCTTCCTACAGCATGCAATATGATATCTCAATGATTCTAATAACAAACCTGAGACCCGTCCTATAGCATGAGATATGATATCCAAGGCCTTCCCATTCCAATCCTGAGACCCTTCCTATAACATGAAATGTGATATCCAACTCCTTCCCATTCCAACCTGAGACCCTTCCTATAGCATGAGATGGGATATCCAACTTCTTCCAAATCCAATACTGATACCCTTCCGATAGCATGAGATGTGATATCCCAATGCTTCTACCAAACCTGAGACCCATACTATGGCATGAGATGTGATATCAAACTCCTTCCCATTCCAATCCTGAGACCCTTCCTATAGCTTGAGGTGTGATATCCAACTCCTTCCCATTCCAATTCTGAGACCCTTCTTATACCATGAGACTTGATATCTCAATGCTTCTAATATTAAACCTGAGACCCGTCCTATAACATGAGATGTGATATCCAAATCCTTCCCCTTCCAAACCTTAGACCCTTCCTTTATCATGAGATGTGATATCCAACTCCTTCCCATTCCAATCCTGAGACCCTTCCGATATCATGAGATTTGTTATCTCAATGCTTCTAATATCAAACTTGAGACCCTCCCTATAGCATGAGATGTGACATCCAAGTCCTTCCCATTCCAATCCTGAGACCCTTCCTATAGCATGAGATGTGATATCTCTATGCTTCTAATACCAAACCTGAGACCCTTCCTATAACATGAGATGGGATATCCAACTCCTTCCCATTCCAATCCTGAGACCTTTCCGATAGCAGAGATGTGATATCTCAATGCTTATACCAAACCTGAGAACCTTCCTATGGCCTGAGATGTCATATACAACTCCTTCCCATTCCAATCCTGAGACCCTTCCTTTAGCATGAGATGTGATATCTCAATGTTTATACCAAATCTGAGACCCTTCCTATAGCATGAGATGTGATATCCAATTCCTTCCCATTCCAATCCTGAGACCCTTCCTATAGCATGAGATGTGATATCTCAATGCTTATACCAAATCTGAGACCCTTCCTATAGCATGAGATGTGATATCCAAGTCCATCCCATTCCCATCCTTAGACCCTTCCTACAGCATGCGATGTGATTTCTCAATGATTCTAATACCAAACCAGAGACTCTTCCTATAACATGAGATGGGATATCCAACTCCTTCCCATTCCAATCCTGAGCCGCTTCCGATAGCAGAGATGTGATATCTCAATGCTTATACCAAACCTGAGACCCTTCCTATAACATGAGATGTGATATCCAACTCCTTCCCGTTCCAAACCTGAGACACTAACTATAGCATATGTGATATCCAACTCCTTCCCATTCCAAACATGAGACCCTTCCTATAGCAAGAAAGTAATATCCAACTCCTACCCATTCCAATCCTGAGACCCTTCCTATAACATGAGATGTGATATCCAACTCCTTCCCATTCCAATCCTGAGACACTTCCTATAGCATGAGATGTGATATCTCAATGCTTCTAATACCAAACCTGAGACTCTTCCTATAACATGAGATGGGATATCCAACTCCTTCCCATTCCAATCCTGAGACCCTTTTGATAGCAGAGATGTGATATCTCAATGTTTATACCAAACCTGAGACCCTTCCTACGGCATGAGATGTCATATTCAACTCCTTCCCATTCCAATCCTGAGACGCTTCCTATAGCATGAGATTTGATATACAACTCCTTCCCATTCCAATCCTGAGACCCTTCCTATAGCATGAGATGTGATGTCTCAATGCTTCTAATACCAAACCTGAGATCCTTCCTATAACATGAGATGTGATATCCAACTCCTTCCATTCCAATCCTGAGACCCTTCCTATAGCATGAGATGTGATATCTCAATGCTGATACCAAACCTGAGACCCTTCCTATAGCATGAGATGTGATATCCAACTCCTTCCCATTCCAATCCTGAGACCCTTCCTATAGCATGAGATGTGATATCGCAATGCTTCTAATACCAAACCTGAGATCCTTCCTCTAACATGAAATGTTAGATCCAACTCCTTCCCTTTCCAAACCTAAGAGCCTATCTATAGCATGAGATGTGATATCCAAGTCCTTCACATTCCAACCCTTAGACCCTTCCTACAGCATGCAATATGATATCTCAATGATTCTAATAACAAACCTGAGACCCGTCCTATAACATGAGATGGGATATCCAACTCCTTCCCATTCCAATCCTGAGACACTTCCGATAGCAGAGATGTGATATCTCAATGTTTATACCAAACCTGAGACCCTTCCTATAACATGAGATGTGATATCCAACTCCTTCCCGTTCCAAACCTGAGACCCTTCCTTTAGCATGAGATGTGATATCCAGCTCCTTCCCATTCCAATCCTGATACACTTCCGATAGCATGAGATGTGATATCTCAATGCTTCTAATATCAAAACTGAGACCCTCCCTATAGCATGATATGTGATATCTAAGTCCTTCCCATTCCAATCCTGAGACCCTTCCTATAGCATGAGATGTGATATCTCAATGCTTCTACCAAACCTGAGACCCTTCCTTTAGCATGAGATGTGATATCCAACTCCTTCCCATTCCAATCCTGAGACCCTTCCTATAGCATGAGATGTGATATCTCAATACTTCTAATACCAAACCTGAGATCCTTCCGATAACATGAGATGTGATATCTCAATACTTCTAATACCAAACCTGAGATCCATCCTATAACATGAGATGTGATATCCAACTCCTTCCCTTTCCAAACCTGAGAGCCGTTCTATAGCATGAGATATGATATCCAGGTCCTTCCCATTCCAATCCTTAGACCCTTCCTACAGCATGCAATATGATATCTCAATGATTCTAATAACAAACCTGAGACCCGTCCTATAGCATGAGATATGATATCCAAGTCCTTCCCATTCCAATCCTGAGACCCTTCCTATAACATGAAATGTGATATCCAACTCCTTCCCATTCCAACCTGAGACCCTTCCTATAGCATGAGATGGGATATCCAACTTCTTCCAAATCCAATACTGATACCCTTCCGATAGCATGAGATGTGATATCCCAATGCTTCTACCAAACCTGAGACCCATACTATGGCATGAGATGTGATATCAAACTCCTTCCCATTCCAATCCTGAGACCCTTCCGATATCATGAGATTTGTTATCTCAATGCTTCTAATATCAAACTTGAGACCCTCCCTATAGCATGAGATGTGACATCCAAGTCCTTCCCATTCCAATCCTGAGACCCTTCCTTTAGCATGAGATGTGATATCTCTATGCTTCTAATACCAAACCTGAGACCCTTCCTATAACATGAGATGGGATATCCAACTCCTTCCCATTCCAATCCTGAGACCTTTCCGATAGCAGAGATGTGATATCTCAATGCTTATACCAAACCTGAGAACCTTCCTATGGCCTGAGATGTCATATGCAACTCCTTCCCATTCCAATCCTGAGACCCTTCCTTTAGCATGAGATGTGATATCTCAATGCTTATACCAAATCTGAGACCCTTCCTATAGCATGAGATGTGATATCCAATTCCTTCCCATTCCAATCCTGAGACCCTTCCTATAGCATGAGATGTGATATCTCAATGCTTATACCAAACCTGAGAGCCTACCTATGGCCTGAGATGTCATATACAACTCCTTCCCATTCCAATCCTGAGACCCTTCCTTTAGCATGAGATGTGATATCTCAATGCTTATACCAAATCTGAGACCCTTCCTATAGCATGAGATGTGATATCCAATTCCTTCCCATTCCAATCCTGAGACCCTTCCTATAGCATGAGATGTGATATCTCAATGCTTATACCAAATCTGAGACCCTTCCTATAGCATGAGATGTGATATCCAAGTCCATCCCATTCCCATCCTTAGACCCTTCCTACAGCATGCGATGTGATATCTCAATGATTCTAATACCAAACCAGAGACTCTTCCTATAACATGAGATGGGATATCCAACTCCTTCCCATTCCAATCCTGAGCCGCTTCCGATAGCAGAGATGTGATATCTCAATGCTTATACCAAACCTGAGACCCTTCCTATAACATGAGATGTGATATCCAACTCCTTCCCGTTCCAAACCTGAGACACTAACTATAGCATATGTGATATCCAACTCCTTCCCATTCCAAACATGAGACCCTTCCTATAGCAAGAAAGTAATATCCAACTCCTACCCATTCCAATCCTGAGACCCTTCCTATAGCAAGAGATGTGATATCCAACTCCTTCCCATTCCAATCCTGAGACACTTCCTATAGCATGAGATGTGATATCTCAATGCTTCTAATACCAAACCTGAGACTCTTCCTATAACATGAGATGGGATATCCAACTCCTTCCCATTCCAATCCTGAGACCCTTTTGATAGCAGAGATGTGATATCTCAATGTTTATACCAAACCTGAGACCCTTCCTACGGCATGAGATGTCATATTCAACTCCTTCCCATTCCAATCCTGAGACGCTTCCTATAGCATGAGATTTGATATACAACTCCTTCCCATTCCAATCCTGAGACCCTTCCTATAGCATGAGATGTGATGTCTCAATGCTTCTAATACCAAACCTGAGATCCTTCCTATAACATGAGATGTGATATCCAACTCCTTCCATTCCAATCCTGAGACCCTTCCTATAGCATGAGATGTGATATCTCAATGCTGATACCAAACCTGAGACCCTTCCTATAGCATGAGATGTGATATCCAACTCCTTCCCATTCCAATCCTGAGACCCTTCCTATAGCATGAGATGTGATATCGCAATGCTTCTAATACCAAACCTGAGATCCTTCCTCTAACATGAAATGTTAGATCCAACTCCTTCCCTTTCCAAACCTAAGAGCCTATCTATAGCATGAGATGTGATATCCAAGTCCTTCACATTCCAACCCTTAGACCCTTCCTACAGCATGCAATATGATATCTCAATGATTCTAATAACAAACCTGAGACCCGTCCTATAACATGAGATGGGATATCCAACTCCTTCCCATTCCAATCCTGAGACACTTCCGATAGCAGAGATGTGATATCTCAATGTTTATACCAAACCTGAGACCCTTCCTATAACATGAGATGTGATATCCAACTCCTTCCCGGTCCAAACCTGAGACCCTTCCTTTAGCATGAGATGTGATATCCAGCTCCTTCCCATTCCAATCCTGAGACACTTCCGATAGCATGAGATGTGATATCTCAATGCTTCTAATATCAAAACTGAGACCCTCCCTATAGCATGATATGTGATATCTAAGTCCTTCCCATTCCAATCCTGAGACCCTTCCTATAGCATGAGATGTGATATCTCAATGCTTCTACCAAACCTGAGACCCTTCCTTTAGCATGAGATGTGATATCCAACTCCTTCCCATTCCAATCCTGAGACCCTTCCTATAGCATGAGATGTGATATCTCAATACTTCTAATACCAAACCTGAGATCCTTCCGATAACATGAGATGTGATATCTCAATACTTCTAATACCAAACCTGAGATCCATCCTATAACATGAGATGTGATATCCAACTCCTTCCCTTTCCAAACCTGAGAGCCGTTCTATAGCATGAGATGTGATATCCAGGTCCTTCCCATTCCAATCCTTAGACCCTTCCTACAGCATGCAATATGATATCTCAATGATTCTAATAACAAACCTGAGACCCGTCCTATAGCATGAGATATGATATCCAAGTCCTTCCCATTCCAATCCTGAGACCCTTCCTATAACATGAAATGTGATATCCAACTCCTTCCCATTCCAACCTGAGACCCTTCCTATAGCATGAGATGGGATATCCAACTTCTTCCAAATCCAATACTGATACCCTTCCGATAGCATGAGATGTGATATCCCAATGCTTCTACCAAACCTGAGACCCATACTATGGCATGAGATGTGATATCAAACTCCTTCCCATTCCAATCCTGAGACCCTTCCGATATCATGAGATTTGTTATCTCAATGCTTCTAATATCAAACTTGAGACCCTCCCTATAGCATGAGATGTGACATCCAAGTCCTTCCCATTCCAATCCTGAGACCCTTCCTATAGCATGAGATGTGATATCTCTATGCTTCTAATACCAAACCTGAGACCCTTCCTATAACATGAGATGGGATATCCAACTCCTTCCCATTCCAATCCTGAGACCTTTCCGATAGCAGAGATGTGATATCTCAATGCTTATACCAAACCTGAGAACCTTCCTATGGCCTGAGATGTCATATACAACTCCTTCCCATTCCAATCCTGAGACCCTTCCTTTAGCATGAGATGTGATATCTCAATGCTTATACCAAATCTGAGACCCTTCCTATAGCATGAGATGTGATATCCAATTCCTTCCCATTCCAATCCTGAGACCCTTCCTATAGCATGAGATGTGATATCTCAATGCTTATACCAAACCTGAGAGCCTACCTATAACATGAGATGTGATATCCAAGTCTATCCCATTCCAATCCTTAGACCCTTCCTACAGCATGCGATGTGATATCGCAATAATTCTAATACCAAACCAGAGACTCTTCCTATAACATGAGATGGGATATCCAACTCCTTCCCATTCCAATCCTGAGCCGCTTCCGATAGCAGAGATGTGATATCTCAATGCTTATACCAAACCTGAGACCCTTCCTATAACATGAGATGTGATATCCAACTCCTTCCCGTTCCAAACCTGAGACACTAACTATAGCTTATGTGATATCCAACTCCTTCCCATTCCAAACATGAGACCCTTCCTATAGCAAGAAAGTAATATCCAACTCCTACCCATTCCAATCCTGAGACCCTTCCTATAGCAAGAGATGTGATATCCAAATCCTTCCCATTCCAATCCTGAGACCCTTCCTATAACATGAGATGTGATATCCAACTCCTTCCCATTCCAACCTGAGACACTTCCTATAGCATGAGAAGGGATATCCAACTCCTTCCCAATCCAATCCTGAGACCCTTCCGATAGCAGAGATGTGATATCTCAATGCTTATACCAAACCTGAGACCCTTCCTATGGCATGAGATGTGATATCCAACTCCTTGCCATTCAAATCCTGAGACCCTTCCTATAGCATGAGAAGGGATATCCAACTCCTTCCCAATCCAATCCTGAGACCCTTCCGATAGCAGCGACGTGATATCTCAATGCTTCTACCAAACCTGAGACCCTTCCTTTAGCATGAGATGTGATATCCAAATCCTTCACATTCCAATCCTGAGACCCTTCCTATAGCATGAGATGTGATATCTCAATGCTTCTAATACCAAACCTGAGATCCTTCCTATAACATGAGATGTGATATCCAATTCCTTCCCATTCCAAACCTGAGACCCTTCCTATTGGATGAGATGTGATATCCAACTCCTTCCCATTCCAACCCTGAGACCCTTCCTATAGCATGAGATTTGATGTCTCAATGCTTCTAATACCAAACCTGAGATCCTTCCTGTAACATGAGATGTGATATCCAACTCCTTCCATTCCAATCCTGAGACCCGTCCTATAGCATGAGATGTGATATCTCAAGGCTTATACCAAACCTGAGACCCTTCCTATAGCATGAGATGTGATATCCAACTGCTTCCCATTCCAATCCTGAGACCCTTCCTATAGCATGAGATGTGATATCTCAATGCTTATACCAAACCTGAGACCCTTCCTATAACATGAGATGTGATATCCAAATCCTTCCCGTTCCAAACCTGAGACCCTTCCTTTAGCATGAGATGTGATATCCAAGTCCTTCACATTCCAACACTTAGACCCTTCCTACAGCATGCAATATGATATCTCAATGATTCTAATAACAAACCTGAGACCCGTCCTATAACATGAGATGGGATATCCAACTCCTTCCCATTCCAATCCTGAGACACTTCCGATAGCAGAGATGTGATATCTCAATGCTTATACCAAACCTGAGACCCTTCCTATAACATGAGATGTGATATCCAAATCCTTCCCGTTCCAAACCTGAGACCCTTCCTTTAGCATGAGATGTGATATCCAGCTCCTTCCCATTCCAATCATGAGACACTTCCGATAGCATGAGATGTGATATCTCAATGCTTCTAATATCAAAACTGAGACCCTCCCTATAGCATGATATGTGATATCTAAGTCCTTCCCATTCCAATCCTGAGACCCTCCCTATAGCATGAGATGTGATATCCAACTCCTTCCCATTCCAATCCTGAGACCCTTCCTATAGCATGAGATATGATATCTCAATACTTCTAATACCAAACGTGAGATCCTTCCGATAACATGAGATGTGATATCCAAATCCTTCCCCTTCCAAACCTGAGACCCTCCCTTTAGCATGAAATGTGATATCCAACTCCTTCCTATTCCAATCCTGAGACTCTTCTGATAGCATGAGATGTGATATCTCAATGCTTCTAATACCAAACCTGAGATCCTTCCGATAGCATGAGATGTGATATCTCAATGCTTCTAATACCAAACCTGAGATCCTTCCTATAACATGAGATGTGATATCCAAATCCTTCCCCTTCCAAACCTGAGACCCTCCCTTTAGCATGAGATGTGATATCTAACTCCTTCCCATTTTATTCCTGAGACCCTTCTGATAGCATGAGATGTGATATCTCAATGCCTCTAATACCAAACCTGAGATCCTACCTCTAACATGAAATGAGATATCCAACTCTTTCCCCTTCCAAACCAGAGAGCCTTCCTATAGCATGAGATGTGATATCCAAGTCCTTCCCATTCCAATACTGAGACCCTTCCTATAGCTTGAGATGTGATATCCAACTCCTTCCCATTCCATTTCTGAGACCCTTCCTATAGCATGAGATGTGATATCTCAATGCTTATACCAAACCTGAGAGCCTAACTATAACATGAGATGTGATATCCAAGTCCATCCCATTCCAATCCTTAGACCCTTCCTACAGCATGCGATGTGATATCTCAATGATTCTAATACCAAACCAGAGACTCTTCCTATAACATGAGATGGGATATCCAACTCCTTCCCATTCCAATTCTGAGACCCTTCCTATACTATGAGACTTGATATCTCAATGCTTCTAATACCAAACCTGAGACCCGTAATATAACATGTGATGTGATATCCAAATCCTTCCCCTTCCAAACATTAGACCCTTCCTTTATCATGAGATGTGATATCCAACTCCTTCCCATTCCAATCCTGAGACCCTTCCGATATCATGAGATGTGATATCTCAAAGCTTCTAATATCAAACTTGAGACCCTCCCTATAGCATGAGATGTGATATCCAAGTCCTTCCCATTCCAATCCTGAGACCCTTCCTATAGCATGAGATGTGATATCTCAATGCTTCTAATACCAAACCTGAGACCCTTCCTATAACATGAGATGGGAATATCCAACTCCTTCCCATTCCAATCTTGAGACCCTTCCGATAGCAGAGATGTGATATCTCAATGCTTATACCAAACCTGAGATCCTTACTATAACATGAGATGTGATATCCAACTCCTTCCCATTCCAATCCTGAGACACTTCCTATAGCATGAGATGTGATATCTCACTGCTTATACCAAACCTGAGACCCTTCCCATAGCAGGAGATGTGATATCCAACTCCTTCCCATTCCAATCCTCAGACCCTTCCTATAGCATGAGATGTGATATCTCAATGCTTCTAATGTCAAACTTGAGACCCTACCTATAGCATGAGATGTGATATCCAAGTCCTTCCCATTCCAATCCTAAAACACTTCCTATAGCATGAGATGTGATATCTCAATGCTTCTAATACCAAACTTGAGACTCTTCCTATAACATGAGATGGGATATCCAACTCCTTCCCATTCCAATCCTGAGACCCTTTTGATAGCAGAGATGTGATATCTCAATGTTTATACCAAACCTGAGACCCTTCCTACGGCTTGAGATGTCATATTCAACTCCTTCCCATTCCAATCCTGAGACCCTTCCTATAGCATGAGATTTGATATCCAACTCCTTCCCATTCCAATCCTGAGACCCTTCCTATAGCATGAGATGTGATGTCTCAATGCTTCTAATACCAAACCTGAGATCCTTCCTATAACATGAGATGTGATATCCAACTCCTTCCATTCCAATCCTGAGACCCTTCCTTTAGCATGAGATGTGATATATCAATGCTTATACCAAACCTGAGACCCTTCCTATAGCATGAGATGTGATATCCAACTCCTTCCCATTCCAATCCTGAGACCCTTCCTATAGCATGAGATGTGATATCTCAATGCTTCTAATACCAAACCTGAGATCCTTCCTCTAACATGAAATGTGAGATCCAACTCCTTCCCTTTCCAAACCTAAGAGCCTATCTATAGCATGAGATGTGATATCCAAGTCCTTCACATTCCAACCCTTAGACCCTTCCTACAGCATGCAATATGATATCTCAATGATTCCAATAACAAACCTGAGACCCGTCCTATAACATGAGATGGGATATCCAACTCCTTCCCATTCCAATCCTGAGACACTTCCGATAGCAGAGATGTGATATCTCAATGTTTATACCAAACCTGAGACCCTTCCTATAACATGAGATGTGATATCCAACTCCTTCCCGTTCCAAACCTGAGACCCTTCCTTTAGCATGAGATGTGATATCCAGCTCCTTCCCATTCCAATCCTGAGACACTTCCGATAGCATGAGATGTGATATCTCAATGCTTCTAATATCAAAACTGAGACCCTCCCTATAGCATGATATGTGATATCTAAGTCCTTCCCATTCCAATCCTGAGACCCGTCCTATAGCATGAGATGTGATATCTCAATGCTTCTACCAAACCTGAGACCCTTCCTTTAGCATGAGATGTGATATCCAACTCCTTCCCATTCCAATCCTGAGACCCTTCCTATAGCATGAGATGTGATATCTCAATACTTCTAATACCAAACCTGAGATCCATACTATAACATGAGATGTGATATCCAACTCCTTCCCTTTCCAAACCTGAGAGCCGTTCTATAGCATGAGATGTGATATCCAGGTCCTTCCCATTCCAATCCTTAGACCCTTCCTACAGCATGCAATATGATATCTCAATGCTTATACCAAACCTGAGAACCTTCCTATGGCCTGAGATGTCATGGCCTGAGATGTCATACACAACTCCTTCCCATTCCAATCCTGAGACCCTTCCTTTAGCATGAGATGTGATATCTCAATGCTTATACCAAATCTGAGACCCTTCCTATAGCATGAGATGTGATATCTCAATGCTTATACCAAACCTGAGAGCCTACCTATAACATGAGATGTGATATCCAAGTCCATCCCATTCCAATCCTTAGACCCTTCCTACAGCATGCGATGTGATATCTCAATGATTCTAATACCAAACCAGAGACTCTTCCTATAACATGAGATGGGATATCCAACTCCTTCCCATTCCAATCCTGAGCCGCTTCCGATAGCAGAGATGTGATATCTCAATGCTTATACCAAACCTGAGACCCTTCCTATAACATGAGATGTGATATCCAACTCCTTCCCGTTCCAAACCTGAGACACTAACTATAGCATATGTGATATCCAACTCCTTCCCATTCCAAACATGAGACCCTTCCTATAGCAAGAAAGTAATATCCAACTCCTACCCATTCCAATCCTGAGACCCTTCCTATAGCAAGAGATGTGATATCCAAATCCTTCCCATTCCAATCCTGAGACCCTTCCTATAACATGAGATGTGATATCCAACTCCTTCCCATTCCAACCTGAGACACTTCCTATAGCATGAGAAGGGATATCCAACTCCTTCCCAATCCAATCCTGAGACCCTTCCGATAGCAGAGATGTGATATCTCAATGCTTATACCAAACCTGAGACCCTTCCTATGGCATGAGATGTGATATCCAACTCCTTGCCATTCAAATCCTGAGTCCCTTCCTATAGCATGAGAAGGGATATCCAACTCCTTCCCATCCAAACCTGAGACCCTTCCGATAGCAGCGACGTGATATCTCAATGCTTCTACCAAACCTGAGACCCTTCCTTTAGCATGAGATGTGATATCCAAATCCTTCACATTCCAATCCTGAGACCCTTCCTATAGCATGAGATGTGATATCTCAATGCTTCTAATACCAAACCTGAGATCCTTCCTCTAACATGAAATGTGATATCCAACTCCTTCCCTTTCCAAACCTAAGAGCCTATCTATAGCATGAGATGTGATATCCAAGTCCTTCACATTCCAACCCTTAGACCCTTCCTACAGCATGCAATATGATATCTCAATGATTCTAATAACAAACCTGAGACCCGTCCTATAACATGAGATGGGATATCCAACTCCTTCCCATTCCAATCCTGAGACACTTCCGATAGCAGAGATGTGATATCTCAATGCTTATACCAAACCTGAGACCCTTCCTATAACATGAGATGTGATATCCAAATCCTTCCCGTTCCAAACCTGAGACCCTTCCTTTAGCATGAGATGTGATATCCAGCTCCTTCCCATTCCAATCCTGAGACACTTCCGATAGCATGAGATGTGATATCTCAATGCTTCTAATACCAAACCTGAGATCCTTCCTATAACATGAGATGTGATATCCAAATCCTTCCCATTCCAATCCTGAGACCCTTCCTATAACATGAGATGTGATATCCAACTCCTTCCCATTCCAATCCTGAGACACTTCCTATAGCATGAGATGTGATATCTCAATGCTTCTAATACCAAACCTGAGACTCTTCCTATAACATGAGATGGGATATCCAACTCCTTCCCATTCCAATCCTGAGACCCTTTTGATAGCAGAGATGTGATATCTCAATGTTTATACCAAACCTGAGACCCTTCCTACGGCATGAGATGTCATATTCAACTCCTTCCCATTCCAATCCTGAGACGCTTCCTATAGCATGAGATTTGATATACAACTCCTTCCCATTCCAATCCTGAGACCCTTCCTATAGCATGAGATGTGATGTCTCAATGCTTCTAATACCAAACCTGAGATCCTTCCTATAACATGAGATGTGATATCCAACTCCTTCCATTCCAATCCTGAGACCCTTCCTATAGCATGAGATGTGATATCTCAATGCTTATACCAAACCTGAGACCCTTCCTATAGCATGAGATGTGATATCCAACTCCTTCCCATTCCAATCCTGAGACCCTTCCTATAGCATGAGATGTGATATCTCAATGCTTCTAATACCAAACCTGAGATCCTTCCTCTAACATGAAATGTTAGATCCAACTCCTTCCCTTTCCAAACCTAAGAGCCTATCTATAGCATGAGATGTGATATCCAAGTCCTTCACATTCCAACCCTTAGACCCTTCCTACAGCATGCAATATGATATCTCAATGATTCTAATAACAAACCTGAGACCCGTCCTATAACATGAGATGGGATATCCAACTCCTTCCCATTCCAATCCTGAGACACTTCCGATAGCAGAGATGTGATATCTCAATGTTTATACCAAACCTGAGACCCTTCCTATAACATGAGATGTGATATCCAACTCCTTCCCGTTCCAAACCTGAGACCCTTCCTTTAGCATGAGATGGGATATCCAGCTCCTTCCCATTCCAATCCTGAGACACTTCCGATAGCATGAGATGTGATATCTCAATGCTTCTAATATCAAAACTGAGACCCTCCCTATAGCATGATATGTGATATCTAAGTCCTTCCCATTCCAATCCTGAGACCCTTCCTATAGCATGAGATGTGATATCTCAATGCTTCTACCAAACCTGAGACCCTTCCTTTAGCATGAGATGTGATATCCAACTCCTTCCCATTCCAATCCTGAGACCCTTCCTATAGCATGAGATGTGATATCTCAATACTTCTAATACCAAACCTGAGATCCTTCCGATAACATGAGATGTGATATCTCAATACTTCTAATACCAAACCTGAGATCCATCCTATAACATGAGATGTGATATCCAACTCCTTCCCTTTCCAAACCTGAGAGCCGTTCTATAGCATGAGATGTGATATCCAGGTCCTTCCCATTCCAATCCTTAGACCCTTCCTACAGCATGCAATATGATATCTCAATGATTCTAATAACAAACCTGAGACCCGTCCTATAGCATGAGATATGATATCCAAGTCCTTCCCATTCCAATCCTGAGACCCTTCCTATAACATGAAATGTGATATCCAACTCCTTCCCATTCCAACCTGAGACCCTTCCTATAGCATGAGATGGGATATCCAACTTCTTCCAAATCCAATACTGATACCCTTCCGATAGCATGAGATGTGATATCCCAATGCTTCTACCAAACCTGAGACCCATACTATGGCATGAGATGTGATATCAAACTCCTTCCCATTCCAATCCTGAGACCCTTCCGATATCATGAGATTTGTTATCTCAATGCTTCTAATATCAAACTTGAGACCCTCCCTATAGCATGAGATGTGACATCCAAGTCCTTCCCATTCCAATCCTGAGACCCTTCCTATAGCATGTGATGTGATATCTCTATGCTTCTAATACCAAACCTGAGACCCTTCCTATAACATGAGATGGGATATCCAACTCCTTCCCATTCCAATCCTGAGACCTTTCCGATAGCAGAGATGTGATATCTCAATGCTTATACCAAACCTGAGAACCTTCCTATGGCCTGAGATGTCATATACAACTCCTTCCCATTCCAATCCTGAGACCCTTCCTTTAGCATGAGATGTGATATCTCAATGCTTATACCAAATCTGAGACCCTTCCTATAGCATGAGATGTGATATCCAATTCCTTCCCATTCCAATCCTGAGACCCTTCCTATAGCATGAGATGTGATATCTCAATGCTTATACCAAACCTGAGAGCCTACCTATAACATGAGATGTGATATCCAAGTCTATCCCATTCCAATCCTTAGACCCTTCCTACAGCATGCGATGTGATATCGCAATAATTCTAATACCAAACCAGAGACTCTTCCTATAACATGAGATGGGATATCCAACTCCTTCCCATTCCAATCCTGAGCCGCTTCCGATAGCAGAGATGTGATATCTCAATGCTTATACCAAACCTGAGACCCTTCCTATAACATGAGATGTGATATCCAACTCATTCCCGTTCCAAACCTGAGACACTAACTATAGCATATGTGATATCCAACTCCTTCCCATTCCAAACATGAGACCCTTCCTATAGCAAGAAAGTAATATCCAACTCCTACCCATTCCAATCCTGAGACCCTTCCTATAACATGAGATGTGATATCCAAATCCTTCCCATTCCAATCCTGAGACCCTTCCTATAACATGAGATGTGATATCCAACTCCTTCCCATTCCAACCTGAGACACTTCCTATAGCATGAGAAGGGATATCCAACTCCTTTCCAATCCAATCCTGAGACCCTTCCGATAGCAGAGATGTGATATCTCAATGCTTATACCAAACCTGAGACCCTTCCTATGGCATGAGATGTGATATCCAACTCCTTGCCATTCAAATCCTGAGACCCTTCCTATAGCATGAGAAGGGATATCCAACTCCTTCCCAATCCAATCCTGAGACCCTTCCGATAGCAGCGACCTGATATCTCAATGCTTCTACCAAACCTGAGACCCTTCCTTTAGCATGAGATGTGATATCCAAATCCTTCACATTCCAATCCTGAGACCCTTCCTATAGCATGAGATGTGATATCTCAATGCTTCTAATACCAAACCTGAGATCCTTCCTATAACATGAGATGTGATATCCAACTCCTTCCATTCCAATCCTGAGACCCGTCCTATAGCATGAGATGTGATATCTCAAGGCTTATACCAAACCTGAGACCCTTCCTATAGCATGAGATGTGATATCCAACTGATTCCCATTCCAATCCTGAGACCCTTCCTATAGCATGAGATGTGATATCTCAATGCTTCTAATACCAAACCTGAGATCCTTCCTCTAACATGAAATGTGATATCCAACTCCTTCGCTTTCTAAACCTAAGAGCCTATCTATAGCATGAGATGTGATATCCAAGTCCTTCACATTCCAACACTTAGACCCTTCCTACAGCATGCAATATGATATCTCAATGATTCTAATAACAAACCTGAGACCCGTCCTATTGGATGAGATGTGATATCCAACTCCTTCCCATTCCAACCCTGAGACCCTTCCTATAGCATGAGATTTGATGTCTCAATGCTTCTAATACCAAACCTGAGATCCTTCCTTTAACATGAGATGTGATATCCAACTCCTTCCATTCCAATCCTGAGACCCGTCCTATAGCATGAGATGTGATATCTCAAGGCTTATACCAAACCTGAGACCCTTCCTATAGCATGAGATGTGATATCCAACTGATTCCCATTCCAATCCTGAGACCCTTCCTATAGCATGAGATGTGATATCTCAATGCTTCTAATACCAAACCTGAGATCCTTCCTCTAACATGAAATGTGATATCCAACTCCTTCCCTTTCCAAACCTAAGAGCCTATCTATAGCATGAGATGTGATATCCAAGTCCTTCACATTCCAACACTTAGACCCTTCCTACAGCATGCAATATGATATCTCAATGATTCTAATAACAAACCTGAGACCCGTCCTATAACATGAGATGGGATATCCAACTCCTTCCCATTCCAATCCTGAGACACTTCCGATAGCAGAGATGTGATATCTCAATGCTTATACCAAACCTGAGACCCTTCCTATAACATGAGATGTGATATCCAAATCCTTCCCGTTCCAAACCTGAGACCCTTCCTTTAGCATGAGATGTGATATCCAGCTCCTTCCCATTCCAATCCTGAGACACTTCCGATAGCATGAGATGTGATATCTCAATGCTTCTAATATCAAAACTGAGACCCTCCCTATAGCATGATATGTGATATCTAAGTCCTTCCCATTCCAATCCTGAGACCCTCCCTATAGCATGAGATGTGATATCCAACTCCTTCCCATTCCAATCCTGAGACCCTTCCTATAGCATGAGATATGATATCTCAATACTTCTAATACCAAACGTGAGATCCTTCCGATAACATGAGATGTGATATCCAAATCCTTCCCCTTCCAAACCTGAGACCCTCCCTTTAGCATGAAATGTGATATCCAACTCCTTCCTATTCCAATCCTGAGACTCTTCTGATAGCATGAGATGTGATATCTCAATGCTTCTAATACCAAACCTGAGATCCTTCCGATAGCATGAGATGTGATATCTCAATGCTTCTAATACCAAACCTGAGATCCTTCCTATAACATGAGATGTGATATCCAAATCCTTCCCCTTCCAAACCTGAGACCCTCCCTTTAGCATGAGATGTGATATCTAACTCCTTCCCATTTTATTCCTGAGACCCTTCTGATAGCATGAGATGCGATATCTCAATGCCTCTAATACCAAACCTGAGATCCTACCTCTAACATGAAATGAGATATCCAACTCTTTCCCCTTCCAAACCAGAGAGCCTTCCTATAGCATGAGATGTGATATCCAAGTCCTTCCCATTCCAATACTGAGACCCTTCCTATAGCTTGAGATGTGATATCCAACTCCTTCCCATTCCATTTCTGAGACCCTTCCTATAGCATGAGATGTGATATCTCAATGCTTATACCAAACCTGAGAGCCTACCTATAACATGAGATGTGATATCCAAGTCCATCCCATTCCAATCCTTAGACCCTTCCTACAGCATGCGATGTGATATCTCAATGATTCTAATACCAAACCAGAGACTCTTCCTATAACATGAGATGGGATATCCAACTCCTTCCCATTCCAATTCTGAGACCCTTCCTATACTATGAGACTTGATATCTCAATGCTTCTAATACCAAACCTGAGACCCGTAATATAACATGTGATGTGATATCCAAATCCTTCCCCTTCCAAACATTAGACCCTTCCTTTATCATGAGATGTGATATCCAACTCCTTCCCATTCCAATCCTGAGACCCTTCCGATATCATGAGATGTGATATCTCAAAGCTTCTAATATCAAACTTAAGACCCTCCCTATAGCATGAGATGTGATATCCAAGTCCTTCCCATTCCAATCCTGAGACCCTTCCTATAGCATGAGATGTGATATCTCAATGCTTCTAATACCAAACCTGAGACCCTTCCTATAACATGAGATGGGAATATCCAACTCCTTCCCATTCCAATCTTGAGACCCTTCCGATAGCAGAGATGTGATATCTCAATGCTTATACCAAACCTGAGATCCTTCCTATAACATGAGATGTGATATCCAACTCCTTCCCATTCCAATCCTGAGACACTTCCGATAGCATGAGATGTGATATCTCAATGCTTCTAATATCAAAACTGAGACCCTCCCTATAGCATGATATGTGATATCTAAGTCCTTCCCATTCCAATCCTGAGACCCTCCCTATAGCATGAGATGTGATATCCAACTCCTTCCCATTCCAATCCTGAGACCCTTCCTATAGCATGAGATATGATATCTCAATACTTCTAATACCAAACGTGAGATCCTTCTGATAACATGAGATGTGATATCCAAATCCTTCCCCTTCCAAACCTGAGACCCTCCCTTTAGCATGAAATGTGATATCCAACTCCTTCCTATTCCAATCCTGAGACTCTTCTGATAGCATGAGATGTGATATCTCAATGCTTCTAATACCAAACCTGAGATCCTTCCGATAGCATGAGATGTGATATCTCAATGCTTCTAATACCAAACCTGAGATCCTTCCTATAACATGAGATGTGATATCCAAATCCTTCCCCTTCCAAACCTGAGACCCTCCCTTTAGCATGAGATGTGATATCTAACTCCTTCCCATTTTATTCCTGAGACCCTTCTGATAGCATGAGATCTGATATCTCAATGCCTCTAATACCAAACCTGAGATCCTACCTCTAACATGAAATGAGATATCCAACTCTTTCCCCTTCCAAACCAGAGAGCCTTCCTATAGCATGAGATGTGATATCCAAGTCCTTCCCATTCCAATACTGAGACCCTTCCTATAGCTTGAGATGTGATATCCAACTCCTTCCCATTCCATTTCTGAGACCCTTCCTATAGCATGAGATGTGATATCTCAATGCTTATACCAAACCTGAGAGCCTACCTATAACATGAGATGTGATATCCAAGTCCATCGCATTCCAATCCTTAGACCCTTCCTACAGCATGCGATGTGATATCTCAATGCTTCTAATACCAAACCTGAGATCCTTCCTCTAACATGAAATGTGATATCCAACTCCTTCCCTTTCCAAACCTAAGAGCCTATCTATAGCATGAGATGTGATATCCAAGTCCTTCACATTCCAACCCTTAGACCCTTCCTACAGCATGCAATATGATATCTCAATGATTCTAATAACAAACCTGAGACCCGTCCTATAACATGAGATGGGATATCCAACTCCTTCCCATTCCAATCCTGAGACACTTCCGATAGCAGAGATGTGATATCTCAATGCTTATACCAAACCTGAGACCCTTCCTATAACATGAGATGTGATATCCAAATCCTTCCCGTTCCAAACCTGAGACCCTTCCTTTAGCATGAGATGTGATATCCAGCTCCTTCCCATTCCAATCCTGAGACACTTCCGATAGCATGAGATGTGATATCTCAATGCTTCTAATACCAAACCTGAGATCCTTCCTATAACATGAGATGTGATATCCAAATCCTTCCCATTCCAATCCTGAGACCCTTCCTATAACATGAGATGTGATATCCAACTCCTTCCCATTCCAATCCTGAGACACTTCCTATAGCATGAGATGTGATATCTCAATGCTTCTAATACCAAACCTGAGACTCTTCCTATAACATGAGATGGGATATCCAACTCCTTCCCATTCCAATCCTGAGACCCTTTTGATAGCAGAGATGTGATATCTCAATGTTTATACCAAACCTGAGACCCTTCCTACGGCATGAGATGTCATATTCAACTCCTTCCCATTCCAATCCTGAGACGCTTCCTATAGCATGAGATTTGATATACAACTCCTTCCCATTCCAATCCTGAGACCCTTCCTATAGCATGAGATGTGATGTCTCAATGCTTCTAATACCAAACCTGAGATCCTTCCTATAACATGAGATGTGATATCCAACTCCTTCCATTCCAATCCTGAGACCCTTCCTATAGCATGAGATGTGATATCTCAATGCTTATACCAAACCTGAGACCCTTCCTATAGCATGAGATGTGATATCCAACTCCTTCCCATTCCAATCCTGAGACCCTTCCTATAACATGAGATGTGATATCCAAATCCTTCCCATTCCAATCCTGAGACCCTTCCTATAACATGAGATGTGATATCCAACTCCTTCCCATTCCAACCTGAGACACTTCCTATAGCATGAGAAGGGATATCCAACTCCTTTCCAATCCAATCCTGAGACCCTTCCGATAGCAGAGATGTGATATCTCAATGCTTATACCAAACCTGAGACCCTTCCTATGGCATGAGATGTGATATCCAACTCCTTGCCATTCAAATCCTGAGACCCTTCCTATAGCATGAGAAGGGATATCCAACTCCTTCCCAATCCAATCCTGAGACCCTTCCGATAGCAGCGACGTGATATCTCAATGCTTCTACCAAACCTGAGACCCTTCCTTTAGCATGAGATGTGATATCCAAATCCTTCACATTCCAATCCTGATACCCTTCCTATAGCATGAGATGTGATATCTCAATGCTTCTAATACCAAACCTGAGATCCTTCCTATAACATGAGATGTGATATCCAACTCCTTCCATTCCAATCCTGAGACCCGTCCTATAGCATGAGATGTGATATCTCAAGGCTTATACCAAACCTGAGACCCTTCCTATAGCATGAGATGTGATATCCAACTGATTCCCATTCCAATCCTGAGACCCTTCCTATAGCATGAGATGTGATATCTCAATGCTTCTAATACCAAACCTGAGATCCTTCCTCTAACATGAAATGTGATATCCAACTCCTTCGCTTTCTAAACCTAAGAGCCTATCTATAGCATGAGATGTGATATCCAAGTCCTTCACATTCCAACACTTAGACCCTTCCTACAGCATGCAATATGATATCTCAATGATTCTAATAACAAACCTGAGACCCGTCCTATTGGATGAGATGTGATATCCAACTCCTTCCCATTCCAACCCTGAGACCCTTCCTATAGCATGAGATTTGATGTCTCAATGCTTCTAATACCAAACCTGAGATCCTTCCTTTAACATGAGATGTGATATCCAACTCCTTCCATTCCAATCCTGAGACCCGTCCTATAGCATGAGATGTGATATCTCAAGGCTTATACCAAACCTGAGACCCTTCCTATAGCATGAGATGTGATATCCAACTGATTCCCATTCCAATCCTGAGACCCTTCCTATAGCATGAGATGTGATATCTCAATGCTTCTAATACCAAACCTGAGATCCTTCCTCTAACATGAAATGTGATATCCAACTCCTTCCCTTTCCAAACCTAAGAGCCTATCTATAGCATGAGATGTGATATCCAAGTCCTTCACATTCCAACACTTAGACCCTTCCTACAGCATGCAATATGATATCTCAATGATTCTAATAACAAACCTGAGACCCGTCCTATAACATGAGATGGGATATCCAACTCCTTCCCATTCCAATCCTGAGACACTTCCGATAGCAGAGATGTGATATCTCAATGCTTATACCAAACCTGAGACCCTTCCTATAACATGAGATGTGATATCCAAATCCTTCCCGTTCCAAACCTGAGACCCTTCCTTTAGCATGAGATGTGATATCCAGCTCCTTCCCATTCCAATCCTGAGACACTTCCGATAGCATGAGATGTGATATCTCAATGCTTCTAATATCAAAACTGAGACCCTCCCTATAGCATGATATGTGATATCTAAGTCCTTCCCATTCCAATCCTGAGACCCTCCCTATAGCATGAGATGTGATATCCAACTCCTTCCCATTCCAATCCTGAGACCCTTCCTATAGCATGAGATATGATATCTCAATACTTCTAATACCAAACGTGAGATCCTTCCGATAACATGAGATGTGATATCCAAATCCTTCCCCTTCCAAACCTGAGACCCTCCCTTTAGCATGAAATGTGATATCCAACTCCTTCCTATTCCAATCCTGAGACTCTTCTGATAGCATGAGATGTGATATCTCAATGCTTCTAATACCAAACCTGAGATCCTTCCGATAGCATGAGATGTGATATCTCAATGCTTCTAATACCAAACCTGAGAACCTTCCTATAACATGAGATGTGATATCCAAATCCTTCCCCTTCCAAACCTGAGACCCTCCCTTTAGCATGAGATGTGATATCTAACTCCTTCCCATTTTATTCCTGAGACCCTTCTGATAGCATGAGATGCGATATCTCAATGCCTCTAATACCAAACCTGAGATCCTACCTCTAACATGAAATGAGATATCCAACTCTTTCCCCTTCCAAACCAGAGAGCCTTCCTATAGCATGAGATGTGATATCCAAGTCCTTCCCATTCCAATACTGAGACCCTTCCTATAGCTTGAGATGTGATATCCAACTCCTTCCCATTCCATTTCTGAGACCCTTCCTATAGCATGAGATGTGATATCTCAATGCTTATACCAAACCTGAGAGCCTACCTATAACATGAGATGTGATATCCAAGTCCATCCCATTCCAATCCTTAGACCCTTCCTACAGCATGCGATGTGATATCTCAATGATTCTAATACCAAACCAGAGACTCTTCCTATAACATGAGATGGGATATCCAACTCCTTCCCATTCCAATTCTGAGACCCTTCCTATACTATGAGACTTGATATCTCAATGCTTCTAATACCAAACCTGAGACCCGTAATATAACATGTGATGTGATATCCAAATCCTTCCCCTTCCAAACATTAGACCCTTCCTTTATCATGAGATGTGATATCCAACTCCTTCCCATTCCAATCCTGAGACCCTTCCGATATCATGAGATGTGATATCTCAAAGCTTCTAATATCAAACTTAAGACCCTCCCTATAGCATGAGATGTGATATCCAAGTCCTTCCCATTCCAATCCTGAGACCCTTCCTATAGCATGAGATGTGATATCTCAATGCTTCTAATACCAAACCTGAGACCCTTCCTATAACATGAGATGGGAATATCCAACTCCTTCCCATTCCAATCTTGAGACCCTTCCGATAGCAGAGATGTGATATCTCAATGCTTATACCAAACCTGAGATCCTTCCTATAACATGAGATGTGATATCCAACTCCTTCCCATTCCAATCCTGAGACACTTCCGATAGCATGAGATGTGATATCTCAATGCTTCTAATATCAAAACTGAGACCCTCCCTATAGCATGATATGTGATATCTAAGTCCTTCCCATTCCAATCCTGAGACCCTCCCTATAGCATGAGATGTGATATCCAACTCCTTCCCATTCCAATCCTGAGACCCTTCCTATAGCATGAGATATGATATCTCAATACTTCTAATACCAAACGTGAGATCCTTCTGATAACATGAGATGTGATATCCAAATCCTTCCCCTTCCAAACCTGAGACCCTCCCTTTAGCATGAAATGTGATATCCAACTCCTTCCTATTCCAATCCTGAGACTCTTCTGATAGCATGAGATGTGATATCTCAATGCTTCTAATACCAAACCTGAGATCCTTCCGATAGCATGAGATGTGATATCTCAATGCTTCTAATACCAAACCTGAGATCCTTCCTATAACATGAGATGTGATATCCAAATCCTTCCCCTTCCAAACCTGAGACCCTCCCTTTAGCATGAGATGTGATATCTCACTCCTTCCCATTTTATTCCTGAGACCCTTCTGATAGCATGAGATCTGATATCTCAATGCCTCTAATACCAAACCTGAGATCCTACCTCTAACATGAAATGAGATATCCAACTCTTTCCCCTTCCAAACCAGAGAGCCTTCCTATAGCATGAGATGTGATATCCAAGTCCTTCCCATTCCAATACTGAGACCCTTCCTATAGCTTGAGATGTGATATCCAACTCCTTCCCATTCCATTTCTGAGACCCTTCCTATAGCATGAGATGTGATATCTCAATGCTTATACCAAACCTGAGAGCCTACCTATAACATGAGATGTGATATCCAAGTCCATCGCATTCCAATCCTTAGACCCTTCCTACAGCATGCGATGTGATATCTCAATGATTCTAATACCAAACCAGAGACTCTTCCTATAACATGAGATGGGATATCCAACTCCTTCCCATTCCAATTCTGAGACCCTTCCTATACTATGAGACTTGATATCTCAATGCTTCTAATACCAAACCTGAGACCCGTAATATAACATGTGATGTGATATCCAAATCCTTCCCCTTCCAAACATTAGACCCTTCCTTTATCATGAGATGTGATATCCAACTCCTTCCCATTCCAATCCTGAGACCCTTCCGATATCATGAGATGTGATATCTCAAAGCTTCTAATATCAAACTTGAGACCCTCCCTATAGCATGAGATGTGATATCCAAGTCCTTCCCATTCCAATCCTGAGACCCTTCCTATAGCATGAGATGTGATATCTCAATGCTTCTAATACCAAACCTGAGGCCCTTCCTATAACATGAGATGGGAATATCCAACTCCTTCCCATTCCAATCTTGAGACCCTTCCGATAGCAGAGATGTGATATCTCAATGCTTATACCAAACCTGAGATCCTTCCTATAACATGAGATGTGATATCCAGCTCCTTCCCATTCCAATCCTGAGACACTTCCTATAGCATGAGATGTGATATCTCACTGCTTATACCAAACCTGAGACCCTTCCCATAGCAGGAGATGTGATATCCAACTCCTTCCCATTCCAATCCTCAGACCCTTCCTATAGCATGAGATGTGATATCTCAATGCTTCTAATGTCAAACTTGAGACCCTACCTATAGCATGAGATGTGATATCCAAGTCCTTCCCATTCCAATCCTAAGACACTTCCTATAGCATGAGATGTGATATCTCAATGCTTCTAATACCAAACTTGAGACTCTTCCTATAACATGAGATGGGATATCCAACTCCTTCCCATTCCAATCCTGAGACCCTTTTGATAGCAGAGATGTGATATCTCAATGTTTATACCAAACCTGAGACCCTTCCTACGGCATGAGATGTCATATTCAACTCCTTCCCATTCCAATCCTGAGACCCTTCCTATAGCATGAGATATCCAACTCCTTCCCATTCCAATCCTGAGACCCTTCCTATAGCATGAGATGTGATGTCTCAATGCTTCTAATACCAAACCTGAGATCCTTCCTATAACATGAGATGTGATATCCAACTCCTTCCATTCCAATCCTGAGACCCTTCCTATAGCATGAGATGTGATATATCAATGCTTATACCAAACCTGAGACCCTTCCTATAGCATGAGATGTGATATCCAACTCCTTCCCATTCCAATCCTGAGACCCTTCCTATAGCATGAGATGTGATATCTCAATGCTTCTAATACCAAACCTGAGATCCTTCCTCTAACATGAAATGTGAGATCCAACTCCTTCCCTTTCCAAACCTAAGAGCCTATCTATAGCATGAGATGTGATATCCAAGTCCTTCACATTCCAACCCTTAGACCCTTCCTACAGCATGCAATATGATATCTCAATGATTCCAATAACAAACCTGAGACCCGTCCTATAACATGAGATGGGATATCCAACTCCTTCCCATTCCAATCCTGAGACACTTCCGATAGCAGAGATGTGATATCTCAATGCTTATACCAAACCTGAGATCCTTCCTATAACATGAGATGTGATATCCAACTCCTTCCCATTCCAATCCTGAGACACTTCCTATAGCATGAGATGTGATATCTCACTGCTTATACCAAACCTGAGACCCTTCCCATAGCAGGAGATGTGATATCCAACTCCTTCCCATTCCAATCCTCAGACCCTTCCTATAGCATGAGATGTGATATCTCAATGCTTCTAATGTCAAACTTGAGACCCTACCTATAGCATGAGATGTGATATCCAAGTCCTTCCCATTCCAATCCTAAGACACTTCCTATAGCATGAGATGTGATATCTCAATGCTTCTAATACCAAACTTGAGACTCTTCCTATAACATGAGATGGGATATCCAACTCCTTCCCATTCCAATCCTGAGACCCTTTTGATAGCAGAGATGTGATATCTCAATGTTTATACCAAACCTGAGACCCTTCCTACGGCATGAGATGTCATATTCAACTCCTTCCCATTCCAATCCTGAGACCCTTCCTATAGCATGAGATTTGATATCCAACTCCTTCCCATTCCAATCCTGAGACCCTTCCTATAGCATGAGATGTGATGTCTCAATGCTTCTAATACCAAACCTGAGATCCTTCCTATAACATGAGATGTGATATCCAACTCCTTCCATTCCAATCCTGAGACCCTTCCTATAGCATGAGATGTGATATATCAATGCTTATACCAAACCTGAGACCCTTCCTATAGCATTAGATGTGATATCCAACTCCTTCCCATTCCAATCCTGAGACCCTTCCTATAGCATGAGATGTGATATCTCAATGCTTCTAATACCAAACCTGAGATCCTTCCTCTAACATGAAATGTGAGATCCAACTCCTTCCCTTTCCAAACCTAAGAGCCTATCTATAGCATGAGATGTGATATCCAAGTCCTTCACATTCCAACCCTTAGACCCTTCCTACAGCATGCAATATGATATCTCAATGATTCCAATAACAAACCTGAGACCCGTCCTATAACATGAGATGGGATATCCAACTCCTTCCCATTCCAATCCTGAGACACTTCCGATAGCAGAGATGTGATATCTCAATGTTTATACCAAACCTGAGACCCTTCCTATAACATGAGATGTGATATCCAACTCCTTCCCGTTCCAAACCTGAGACCCTTCCTTTAGCATGAGATGTGATATCCAGCTCCTTCCCATTCCAATCCTGAGACACTTCCGATAGCATGAGATGTGATATCTCAATGCTTCTAATATCAAAACTGAGACCCTCCCTATAGCATGATATGTGACATCTAAGTCCTTCCCATTCCAATCCTGAGACCCTTCCTATAGCATGAGATGTGATATCTCAATGCTTCTACCAAACCTGAGACCCTTCCTTTAGCATGAGATGTGATATCCAACTCCTTCCCATTCCAATCCTGAGACCCTTCCTATAGCATGAGATGTGATATCTCAATACTTCTAATACCAAACCTGAGATCCATACTATAACATGAGATGTGATATCCAACTCCTTCCCTTTCCAAACCTGAGAGCCGTTCTATAGCATGAGATGTGATATCCAGGTCCTTCCCATTCCAATCCTTAGACCCTTCCTACAGCATGCAATATGATATCTCAATGCTTATACCAAACCTGAGAACCTTCCTATGGCCTGAGATGTCATGGCCTGAGATGTCATATACAACTCCTTCCCATTCCAATCCTGAGACCCTTCCTTTAGCATGAGATGTGATATCTCAATGCTTATACCAAATCTGAGACCCTTCCTACAGCATGAGATGTGATATCCAATTCCTTCCCATTCCAATCCTGAGACCCTTCCTATAGCATGAGATGTGATATCTCAATGCTTATACCAAACCTGAGAGCCTACCTATAACATGAGATGTGATATCCAAGTCCATCCCATTCCAATCCTTAGACCCTTCCTACAGCATGCGATGTGATATCTCAATGATTCTAATACCAAACCAGAGACTCTTCCTATAACATGAGATGGGATATCCAACTCCTTCCCATTCCAATCCTGAGCCGCTTCCGATAGCAGAGATGTGATATCTCAATGCTTATACCAAACCTGAGACCCTTCCTATAACATGAGATGTGATATCCAACTCCTTCCAGTTCCAAACCTGAGACACTAACTATAGCATATGTGATATCCAACTCCTTCCCATTCCAAACATGAGACCCTTCCTATAGCAAGAAAGTAATATCCAACTCCTACCCATTCCAATCCTGAGACCCTTCCTATAGCAAGAGATGTGATATCCAAATCCTTTCCATTCCAATCCTGAGACCCTTCCTATAACATGAGATGTGATATCCAACTCCTTCCCATTCCAACCTGAGACACTTCCTATAGCATGAGAAGGGATATCCAACTCCTTCCCAATCCAATCCTGAGACCCTTCCGATAGCAGAGATGTGATATCTCAATGCTTATACCAAACCTGAGACCCTTCCTATGGCATGAGATGTGATATCCAACTCCTTGCCATTCAAATCCTGAGTCCCTTCATATAGCATGAGAAGGGATATCCAACTCCTTCCCATCCAAACCTGAGACCCTTCCGATAGCAGCGACGTGATATCTCAATGCTTCTACCAAACCTGAGACCCTTCCTTTAGCATGAGATGTGATATCCAAATCCTTCACATTCCAATCCTGAGACCCTTCCTATAGCATGAGATGTGATATCTCAATGCTTCTAATACCAAACCTGAGATCCTTCCTATAACATGAGATGTGATATCCAATTCCTTCCCATTCCAAACCTGAGACCCTTCCTATTGGATGAGATGTGATATCCAACTCCTTCCCATTCCAACCCTGAGACCCTTCCTATAGCATGAGATGTGATGTCTCAATGCGTCTAATACCAAACCTGAGATCCTTCCTATAACATGAGATGTGATATCCAACTCCTTCCATTCCAATCCTGAGACCCGTCCTATAGCATGAGATGTGATATCTCAATGCTTATACCAAACCTGAGACCCTTCCTATAGCATGAGATGTGATATCCAACTGCTTCCCATTCCAATCCTGAGACCCTTCCTATAGCATGAGATGTGATATCTCAATGCTTCTAATACCAAACCTGAGATCCTTCCTCTAACATGAAATGTGATATCCAACTCCTTCCCTTTCCAAACCTAAGAGCCTATCTATAGCATGAGATGTGATATCCAAGTCCTTCACATTCCAACCCTTAGACCCTTCCTACAGCATGCAATATGATATCTCAATGATTCTAATAACAAACCTGAGACCCGTCCTATAACATGAGATGGGATATCCAACTCCTTCCCATTCCAATCCTGAGACACTTCCGATAGCAGAGATGTGATATCTCAATGCTTATACCAAACCTGAGACCCTTCCTATAACATGAGATGTGATATCCAAATCATTCCCGTTCCAAACCTGAGACCCTTCCTTTAGCATGAGATGTGATATCCAGCTCCTTCCCATTCCAATCCTGAGACACTTCCGATAGCATGAGATGTGATATCTCAATGCTTCTAATATCAAAACTGAGACCCTCCCTATAGCATGATATGTGATATCTAAGTCCTTCCCATTCCAATCCTGAGACCCTCCCTATAGCATGAGATGTGATATCCAACTCCTTCCCATTCCAATCCTGAGACCCTTCCTATAGCATGAGATATGATATCTCAATACTTCTAATACCAAACGTGAGATCCTTCCGATAACATGAGATGTGATATCCAAATCCTTCCCCTTCCAAACCTGAGACCCTCCCTTTAGCATGAAATGTGATATCCAACTCCTTCCTATTCCAATCCTGTGACTCTTCTGATAGCATGAGATGTGATATCTCAATGCTTCTAATACCAAACCTGAGATCCTTCCGATAGCATGAGATGTGATATCTCAATGCTTCTAATACCAAACCTGAGATCCTTCCTATAACATGAGATGTGATATCCAAATCCTTCCCCTTCCAAACCTGAGACCCTCCCTTTAGCATGAGATGTGATATCTCAATGCCTCTAATACCAAACCTGAGATCCTTCCGATAGCATGAGATGTGATATCTCAATGCTTCTAATACCAAACCTGAGATCCTTCCTATAACATGAGATGTGATATCCAAATCCTTCCTCTTCCATTCCTGAGACCCTTCTGATAGCATGAGATGTGATATCTCAATGCCTCTAATACCAAACCTGAGATCCTACCTCTAACATGAAATGAGATATCCAACTCTTTCCCCTTCCAAACCTGAGAGCCTTCCTATAGCATGAGATGTGATATCCAAGTCCTTCCCATTCCAATACTGAGACCCTTCCTATAGCTTGAGATGTGATATCCAACTCCTTCCCATTCCAATTCTGAGACCCTTCCTATAGCATGAGATGTGATATCTCAATGCTTATACCAAACCTGAGAGCCTACCTATAGCATGAGATGTGATATCCAAGTCCATCCCATTCCAATCCTTAGACCCTTCCTACAGCATGCGATGTGATATCTCAATGATTCTAATACCAAACCAGAGACTCTTCCTATAACATGAGATGGGATATCCAACTCCTTCCCATTCCAATTCTGAGACCCTTCCTATACTATGAGACTTGATATCCCAATGCTTCTAATACCAAACCTGAGACCCGTAATATAACATGAGATGTGATATCCAAATCCTTCCCCTTCCAAACCTTAGACCCTTCCTTTATCATGAGATGTGATATCCAACTCCTTCCCATTCCAATCCTGAGACCCTTCCGATATCATGAGATGTGATATCTCAAAGCTTCTAATATCAAACTTGAGACCCTCCCTATAGCATGAGATGTGATATCCAAGTCCTTCCCATTCCAATCCTGAGACCCTTCCTATAGCATGAGATGTGATATCTCAATGCTTCTAATACCAAACCTGAGACCCTTCCTATAACATGAGATGGGAATATCCAACTCCTTCCCATTCCAATCTTGAGATCCTTCCGATAGCGGAGATGTGATATCTCAATGCTTATACCAAACCTGAGATCCTTCCTATAACATGAGATGTGATATCCAACTCCTTCCCATTCCAATCCTGAGACACTTCCTATAGCATGAGATGTGATATCTCACTGCTTATACCAAACCTGAGACCCTTCCCATAGCAGGAGATGTGATATACAACTCCTTCCCATTCCAATCCTGAGCCGCTTCCGATAGCAGAGATGTGATATCTCAATACTTCTAATACCAAACCTGAGATCCATACTATAACATGAGATGTGATATCCAACTCCTTCCCTTTCCAAACCTGAGAGCCGTTCTATAGCATGAGATGTGATATCCAGGTCCTTCCCATTCCAATCCTTAGACCCTTCCTACAGCATGCAATATGATATCTCAATGCTTATACCAAACCTGAGAACCTTCCTATGGCCTGAGATGTCATGGCCTGAGATGTCATATACAACTCCTTCCCATTCCAATCCTGAGACCCTTCCTTTAGCATGAGATGTGATATCTCAATGCTTATACCAAATCTGAGACCCTTCCTACAGCATGAGATGTGATATCCAATTCCTTCCCATTCCAATCCTGAGACCCTTCCTATAGCATGAGATGTGATATCTCAATGCTTATACCAAACCTGAGAGCCTACCTATAACATGAGATGTGATATCCAAGTCCATCCCATTCCAATCCTTAGACCCTTCCTACAGCATGCGATGTGATATCTCAATGATTCTAATACCAAACCAGAGACTCTTCCTATAACATGAGATGGGATATCCAACTCCTTCCCATTCCAATCCTGAGCCGCTTCCGATAGCAGAGATGTGATATCTCAATGCTTATACCAAACCTGAGACCCTTCCTATAACATGAGATGTGATATCCAACTCCTTCCAGTTCCAAACCTGAGACACTAACTATAGCATATGTGATATCCAACTCCTTCCCATTCCAAACATGAGACCCTTCCTATAGCAAGAAAGTAATATCCAACTCCTACCCATTCCAATCCTGAGACCCTTCCTATAGCAAGAGATGTGATATCCAAATCCTTTCCATTCCAATCCTGAGACCCTTCCTATAACATGAGATGTGATATCCAACTCCTTCCCATTCCAACCTGAGACACTTCCTATAGCATGAGAAGGGATATCCAACTCCTTCCCAATCCAATCCTGAGACCCTTCCGATAGCAGAGATGTGATATCTCAATGCTTATACCAAACCTGAGACCCTTCCTATGGCATGAGATGTGATATCCAACTCCTTGCCATTCAAATCCTGAGTCCCTTCATATAGCATGAGAAGGGATATCCAACTCCTTCCCATCCAAACCTGAGACCCTTCCGATAGCAGCGACGTGATATCTCAATGCTTCTACCAAACCTGAGACCCTTCCTTTAGCATGAGATGTGATATCCAAATCCTTCACATTCCAATCCTGAGACCCTTCCTATAGCATGAGATGTGATATCTCAATGCTTCTAATACCAAACCTGAGATCCTTCCTATAACATGAGATGTGATATCCAATTCCTTCCCATTCCAAACCTGAGACCCTTCCTATTGGATGAGATGTGATATCCAACTCCTTCCCATTCCAACCCTGAGACCCTTCCTATAGCATGAGATGTGATGTCTCAATGCGTCTAATACCAAACCTGAGATCCTTCCTATAACATGAGATGTGATATCCAACTCCTTCCATTCCAATCCTGAGACCCGTCCTATAGCATGAGATGTGATATCTCAATGCTTATACCAAACCTGAGACCCTTCCTATAGCATGAGATGTGATATCCAACTGCTTCCCATTCCAATCCTGAGACCCTTCCTATAGCATGAGATGTGATATCTCAATGCTTCTAATACCAAACCTGAGATCCTTCCTCTAACATGAAATGTGATATCCAACTCCTTCCCTTTCCAAACCTAAGAGCCTATCTATAGCATGAGATGTGATATCCAAGTCCTTCACATTCCAACCCTTAGACCCTTCCTACAGCATGCAATATGATATCTCAATGCTTATACCAAACCTGAGACCCTTCCTATAACATGAGATGTGATATCCAAATCATTCCCGTTCCAAACCTGAGACCCTTCCTTTAGCATGAGATGTGATATCCAGCTCCTTCCCATTCCAATCCTGAGACACTTCCGATAGCATGAGATGTGATATCTCAATGCTTCTAATATCAAAACTGAGACCCTCCCTATAGCATGATATGTGATATCTAAGTCCTTCCCATTCCAATCCTGAGACCCTCCCTATAGCATGAGATGTGATATCCAACTCCTTCCCATTCCAATCCTGAGACCCTTCCTATAGCATGAGATATGATATCTCAATACTTCTAATACCAAACGTGAGATCCTTCCGATAACATGAGATGTGATATCCAAATCCTTCCCCTTCCAAACCTGAGACCCTCCCTTTAGCATGAAATGTGATATCCAACTCCTTCCTATTCCAATCCTGTGACTCTTCTGATAGCATGAGATGTGATATCTCAATGCTTCTAATACCAAACCTGAGATCCTTCCGATAGCATGAGATGTGATATCTCAATGCTTCTAATACCAAACCTGAGATCCTTCCTATAACATGAGATGTGATATCCAAATCCTTCCCCTTCCAAACCTGAGACCCTCCCTTTAGCATGAGATGTGATATCTCAATGCCTCTAATACCAAACCTGAGATCCTTCCGATAGCATGAGATGTGATATCTCAATGCTTCTAATACCAAACCTGAGATCCTTCCTATAACATGAGATGTGATATCCAAATCCTTCCTCTTCCATTCCTGAGACCCTTCTGATAGCATGAGATGTGATATCTCAATGCCTCTAATACCAAACCTGAGATCCTACCTCTAACATGAAATGAGATATCCAACTCTTTCCCCTTCCAAACCTGAGAGCCTTCCTATAGCATGAGATGTGATATCCAAGTCCTTCCCATTCCAATACTGAGACCCTTCCTATAGCTTGAGATGTGATATCCAACTCCTTCCCATTCCAATTCTGAGACCCTTCCTATAGCATGAGATGTGATATCTCAATGCTTATACCAAACCTGAGAGCCTACCTATAGCATGAGATGTGATATCCAAGTCCATCCCATTCCAATCCTTAGACCCTTCCTACAGCATGCGATGTGATATCTCAATGATTCTAATACCAAACCAGAGACTCTTCCTATAACATGAGATGGGATATCCAACTCCTTCCCATTCCAATTCTGAGACTCTTCCTATACTATGAGACTTGATATCCCAATGCTTCTAATACCAAACCTGAGACCCGTAATATAACATGAGATGTGATATCCAAATCCTTCCCCTTCCAAACCTTAGACCCTTCCTTTATCATGAGATGTGATATCCAACTCCTTCCCATTCCAATCCTGAGACCCTTCCGATATCATGAGATGTGATATCTCAAAGCTTCTAATATCAAACTTGAGACCCTCCCTATAGCATGAGATGTGATATCCAAGTCCTTCCCATTCCAATCCTGAGACCCTTCCTATAGCATGAGATGTGATATCTCAATGCTTCTAATACCAAACCTGAGACCCTTCCTATAACATGAGATGGGAATATCCAACTCCTTCCCATTCCAATCTTGAGATCCTTCCGATAGCGGAGATGTGATATCTCAATGCTTATACCAAACCTGAGATCCTTCCTATAACATGAGATGTGATATCCAACTCCTTCCCATTCCAATCCTGAGACACTTCCTATAGCATGAGATGTGATATCTCACTGCTTATACCAAACCTGAGACCCTTCCCATAGCAGGAGATGTGATATACAACTCCTTCCCATTCCAACCTGAGACACTTCCTAAAGCATGAGAAGGGATATCCAACTCCTTCCCAATCCAATCCTGAGACCCTTCCGATAGCAGAGATGTGATATCTCAATGCTTATACCAAACCTGAGACCCTTCCTATGGCATGAGATGTGATATCCAACTCCTTGCCATTCAAATCCTGAGACCCTTCCTATAGCATGAGAAGGGATATCCAACTCCTTCCCAATCCAATCCTGAGACCCTTCCGATAGCAGCGACGTGATATCTCAATGCTTCTACCAAACCTGAGACCCTTCCTTTAGCATGAGATGTGATATCCAAATCCTTCACATTCCAATCCTGAGACCCTTCCTATAGCATGAGATGTGATATCTCAATGCTTCTAATACCAAACCTGAGATCCTTCCTATAACATGAGATGTGATATCCAATTCCTTCCCATTCCAAACCTAAGACCCTTCCTATTGGATGAGATGTGATATCCAACTCCTTCCCATTCCAACCCTGGAACCCTTCCTATAGCATGAGATGTGATGTCTCAATGCGTCTAATACCAAACCTGAGATCCTTCCTATAACATGAGATGTGATATCCAACTCCTTCCATTCCAATCCTGAGACCCGTCCTATAGCATGAGATGTGATATCTCAATGCTTATACCAAACCTGAGACCCTTCCTATAGCATGAGATGTGATATCCAACTGCTTCCCATTCCAATCCTGAGACCCTTCCTATAGCATGAGATGTGATATCTCAATGCTTCTAATACCAAACCTGAGATCCTTCCTCTAACATGAAATGTGATATCCAACTCCTTCCCTTTCCAAACCTAAGAGCCTATCTATAGCATGAGATGTGATATCCAAGTCCTTCACATTCCAACCCTTAGACCCTTCCTACAGCATGCAATATGATATCTCAATGATTCTAATAACAAACCTGAGACCCGTCCTATAACATGAGATGGGATATCCAACTCCTTCCCATTCCAATTCTGAGACACTTCCGATAGCAGAGATGTGATATCTCAATGCTTATACCAAACCTGAGACCCTTCCTATAACATGAGATGTGATATCCAAATCCTTCCCGTTCCAAACCTGAGACCCTTCCTTTAGCATGAGATGTGATATCCAGCTCCTTCCCATTCCAATCCTGAGACACTTCCGATAGCATGAGATGTGATATCTCAATGCTTCTAATATCAAAACTGAGACCCTCCCTATAGCATGATATGTGATATCTAAGTCCTTCCCATTCCAATCCTGAGACCCTCCCTATAGCATGAGATGTGATATCCAACTCCTTCCCATTCCAATCCTGAGACCCTTCCTATAGCATGAGATATGATATCTCAATACTTCTAATACCAAACGTGAGATCCTTCCGATAACATGAGATGTGATATCCAAATCCTTCCCCTTCCAAACCTGAGACCCTCCCTTTAGCATGAAATGTGATATCCAACTCCTTCCTATTCCAATCCTGAGACTCTTCTGATAGCATGAGATGTGATATCTCAATGCTTCTAATACCAAACCTGAGATCCTTCCGATAGCATGAGATGTGATATCTCAATGCTTCTAATACCAACCCTAAGGTCCTTCCTATAACATGAGATGTGATATCCAAATCCTTCCCATTCCAAACCTGAGACCCTCCCTTTAGCATGAGATGTGATATCCAACTCCTTCCCATTCCAATCCTGATACCCTTCTGATAGCATGAGATGTGATATCTCAATGCTTCTAATACCAAACCTGAGATCCTTCCGATAGCATGAGATGTGATATCTCAATGCTTCTAATACCAAACCTGAGATCCTTTCTATGACATGAGATGTGATATCCAAATCCTTCCCCTTCCAAACCTGAGACCCTCCCTTTAGCATGAGATGTGATATCTAACTCCTTCCCATTTTATTCCTGAGACCCTTCTGATAGCATGAGATGTGATATCTCAATGCCTCTAATACCAAACCTGAGATCCTACCTCTAACATGAAATGAGATATCCAACTCTTTCCCCTTCCAAACCAGAGAGCCTTCCTATAGCATGAGATGTGATATCCAAGTCCTTCCCATTCCAATACTGAGACCCTTCCTATAGCTTGAGATGTGATATCCAACTCCTTCCCATTCCATTTCTGAGACCCTTCCTATAGCATGAGATGTGATATCTCAATGCTTATACCAAACCTGAGAGCCTACCTATAACATGAGATGTGATATCCAAGTCCATCCCATTCCAATCCTTAGACCCTTCCTACAGCATGCGATGTGATATCTCAATGATTCTAATACCAAACCAGAGACTCTTCCGATAACATGAGATGGGATATCCAACTCCTTCCCATTCCAATTCTGAGACCCTTCCTATACTATGAGACTTGATATCTCAATGCTTCTAATACCAAACCTGAGACCCGTAATATAACATGTGATGTGATATCCAAATCCTTCCCCTTCCAAACATTAGACCCTTCCTTTATCATGAGATGTGATATCCAACTCCTTCCCATTCCAATCCTGAGACCCTTCCGATATCATGAGATGTGATATCTCAAAGCTTCTAATATCAAACTTAAGACCCTCCCTATAGCATGAGATGTGATATCCAAGTCCTTCCCATTCCAATCCTGAGACCCTTCCTATAGCATGAGATGTGATATCTCAATGCTTCTAATACCAAACCTGAGACCCTTCCTATAACATGAGATGGGAATATCCAACTCCTTCCCATTCCAATCTTGAGACCCTTCCGATAGCAGAGATGTGATATCTCAATGTTTATAGCAAACCTGAGATCCTTCCTATAACATGAGATGTGATATCCAAATCCTTCCCGTTCCAAACCTGAGACCCTTCCTTTAGCATGAGATGTGATATCCAGCTCCTTCCCATTCCAATCCTGAGACACTTCCGATAGCATGAGATGTGATATCTCAATGCTTCTAATATCAAAACTGAGACCCTCCCTATAGCATGATATGTGATATCTAAGTCCTTCCCATTCCAATCCTGAGACCCTCCCTATAGCATGAGATGTGATATCCAACTCCTTCCCATTCCAATCCTGAGACCCTTCCTATAGCATGAGATATGATATCTCAATACTTCTAATACCAAACGTGAGATCCTTCCGATAACATGAGATGTGATATCCAAATCCTTCCCCTTCCAAACCTGAGACCCTCCCTTTAGCATGAAATGTGATATCCAACTCCTTTCTATTCCAATCCTGAGACTCTTCTGATAGCATGAGATGTGATATCTCAATGCTTCTAATACCAAACCTGAGATCCTTCCGATAGCATGAGATGTGATATCTCAATGCTTCTAATACCAAACCTAAGGTCCTTCCTATAACATGAGATGTGATATCCAAATCCTTCCCATTCCAAACCTGAGACCCTCCCTTTAGCATGAGATGTGATATCCAACTCCTTCCCATTCCAATCCTGATACCCTTCTGATAGCATGAGATGTGATATCTCAATGCTTCTAATACCAAACCTGAGATCCTTCCGATAGCATGAGATGTGATATCTCAATGCTTCTAATACCAAACCTGAGATCCTTTCTATAACATGAGATGTGATATCCAAATCCTTCCCCTTCCAAACCTGAGACCCTCCCTTTAGCATGAGATGTGATATCTAACTCCTTCCCATTTTATTCCTGAGACCCTTCTGATAGCATGAGATGTGATATCTCAATGCCTCTAATACCAAACCTGAGATCCTACCTCTAACATGAAATGAGATATCCAACTCTTTCCCCTTCCAAACCAGAGAGCCTTCCTATAGCATGAGATGTGATATCCAAGTCCTTCCCATTCCAATACTGAGACCCTTCCTATAGCTTGAGATGTGATATCCAACTCCTTCCCATTCCATTTCTGAGACCCTTCCTATAGCATGAGATGTGATATCTCAATGCTTATACCAAACCTGAGAGCCTACCTATAACATGAGATGTGATATCCAAGTCCATCCCATTCCAATCCTTAGACCCTTCCTACAGCATGCGATGTGATATCTCAATGATTCTAATACCAAACCAGAGACTCTTCCTATAACATGAGATGGGATATCCAACTCCTTCCCATTCCAATTCTGAGACCCTTCCTATACTATGAGACTTGATATCTCAATGCTTCTAATACCAAACCTGAGACCCGTAATATAACATGTGATGTGATATCCAAATCCTTCCCCTTCCAAACATTAGACCCTTCCTTTATCATGAGATGTGATATCCAACTCCTTCCCATTCCAATCCTGAGACCCTTCCGATATCATGAGATGTGATATCTCAAAGCTTCTAATATCAAACTTAAGACCCTCCCTATAGCATGAGATGTGATATCCAAGTCCTTCCCATTCCAATCCTGAGACCCTTCCTATAGCATGAGATGTGATATCTCAATGCTTCTAATACCAAACCTGAGACCCTTCCTATAACATGAGATGGGAATATCCAACTCCTTCCCATTCCAATCTTGAGACCCTTCCGATAGCAGAGATGTGATATCTCAATGCTTATACCAAACCTGAGATCCTTCCTATAACATGAGATGTGATATCCAACTCCTTCCCATTCCAATCCTGAGACACTTCCGATAGCATGAGATGTGATATCTCAATGCTTCTAATATCAAAACTGAGACCCTCCCTATAGCATGATATGTGATATCTAAGTCCTTCCCATTCCAATCCTGAGACCCTCCCTATAGCATGAGATGTGATATCCAACTCCTTCCCATTCCAATCCTGAGACCCTTCCTATAGCATGAGATATGATATCTCAATACTTCTAATACCAAACGTGAGATCCTTCCGATAACATGAGATGTGATATCCAAATCCTTCCCCTTCCAAACCTGAGACCCTCCCTTTAGCATGAAATGTGATATCCAACTCCTTCCTATTCCAATCCTGAGACTCTTCTGATAGCATGAGATGTGATATCTCAATGCTTCTAATACCAAACCTGAGATCCTTCCGATAGCATGAGATGTGATATCTCAATGCTTCTAATACCAAACCTGAGATCCTTCCTATAACATGAGATGTGATATCCAAATCCTTCCCCTTCCAAACCTGAGACCCTCCCTTTAGCATGAGATGTGATATCTAACTCCTTCCCATTTTATTCCTGAGACCCTTCTGATAGCATGAGATGTGATATCTCAATGCCTCTAATACCAAACCTGAGATCCTACCTCTAACATGAAATGAGATATCCAACTCTTTCCCCTTCCAAACCAGAGAGCCTTCCTATAGCATGAGATGTGATATCCAAGTCCTTCCCATTCCAATACTGAGACCATTCCTATAGCTTGAGATGTGATATCCAACTCCTTCCCATTCCATTTCTGAGACCCTTCCTATAGCATGAGATGTGATATCTCAATGCTTATACCAAACCTGAGAGCCTACCTATAACATGAGATGTGATATCCAAGTCCATCCCATTCCAATCCTTAGACCCTTCCTACAGCATGCGATGTGATATCTCAATGATTCTAATACCAAACCAGAGACTCTTCCTATAACATGAGATGGGATATCCAACTCCTTCCCATTCCAATTCTGAGACCCTTCCTATACTATGAGACTTGATATCTCAATGCTTCTAATACCAAACCTGAGACCCGTAATATAACATGTGATGTGATATCCAAATCCTTCCCCTTCCAAACATTAGACCCTTCCTTTATCATGAGATGTGATATCCAACTCCTTCCCATTCCAATCCTGAGACCCTTCCGATATCATGAGATGTGATATCTCAAAGCTTCTAATATCAAACTTGAGACCCTCCCTATAGCATGAGATGTGATATCCAAGTCCTTCCCATTCCAATCCTGAGACCCTTCCTATAGCATGAGATGTGATATCTCAATGCTTCTAATACCAAACCTGAGACCCTTCCTATAACATGAGATGGGAATATCCAACTCCTTCCCATTCCAATCTTGAGACCCTTCCGATAGCAGAGATGTGATATCTCAATGCTTATACCAAACCTGAGATCCTTCCTATAACATGAGATGTGATATCCAACTCCTTCCCATTCCAATCCTGAGACACTTCCTATAGCATGAGATGTGATATCTCACTGCTTATACCAAACCTGAGACCCTTCCCATAGCAGGAGATGTGATATCCAACTCCTTCCCATTCCAATCCTCAGACCCTTCCTATAGCATGAGATGTGATATCTCAATGCTTCTAATGTCAAACTTGAGACCCTACCTATAGCATGAGATGTGATATCCAAGTCCTTCCCATTCCAATCCTAAGACACTTCCTATAGCATGAGATGTGATATCTCAATGCTTCTAATACCAAACTTGAGACTCTTCCTATAACATGAGATGGGATATCCAACTCCTTCCCATTCCAATCCTGAGACCCTTTTGATAGCAGAGATGTGATATCTCAATGTTTATACCAAACCTGAGACCCTTCCTACGGCATGAGATGTCATATTCAACTCCTTCCCATTCCAATCCTGAGACCCTTCCTATAGCATGAGATTTGATATCCAACTGCTTCCCATTCCAATCCTGAGACCCTTCCTATAGCATGAGATGTGATATCTCAATGCTTCTAATACCAAACCTGAGATCCTTCCTCTAACATGAAATGTGATATCCAACTCCTTCCCTTTCCAAACCTAAGAGCCTATCTATAGCATGAGATGTGATATCCAAGTCCTTCACATTCCAACCCTTAGACCCTTCCTACAGCATGCAATATGATATCTCAATGATTCTAATAACAAACCTGAGACCCGTCCTATAACATGAGATGGGATATCCAACTCCTTCCCATTCCAATCCTGAGACACTTCCGATAGCAGAGATGTGATATCTCAATGCTTATACCAAACCTGAGACCCTTCCTATAACATGAGATGTGATATCCAAATCCTTCCCGTTCCAAACCTGAGACCCTTCCTTTAGCATGAGATGTGATATCCAGCTCCTTCCCATTCCAATCCTGAGACACTTCCGATAGCATGAGATGTGATATCTCAATGCTTCTAATATCAAAACTGAGACCCTCCCTATAGCATGATATGTGATATCTAAGTCCTTCCCATTCCAATCCTGAGACCCTCCCTATAGCATGAGATGTGATATCCAACTCCTTCCCATTCCAATCCTGAGACCCTTCCTATAGCATGAGATGTGATATATCAATGCTTATACCAAACCTGAGACCCTTCCTATAGCATGAGATGTGATATCCAACTCCTTCCCATTCCAATCCTGAGACCCTTCCTATAGCATGAGATGTGATATCTCAATGCTTCTAATACCAAACCTGAGATCCTTCCTATAACATGAGATGTGATATCCAACTCCTTCCATTCCAATCCTGAGACCCTTCCTATAGCATGAGATGTGATATATCAATGCTTATACCAAACCTGAGACCCTTCCTATAGCATGAGATGTGATATCCAACTCCTTCCCATTCCAATCCTGAGACCCTTCCTATAGCATGAGATGTGATATCTCAATGCTTCTAATACCAAACCTGAGATCCTTCCTCTAACATGAAATGTGAGATCCAACTCCTTCCCTTTCCAAACCTAAGAGCCTATCTATAGCATGAGATGTGATATCCAAGTCCTTCACATTCCAACCCTTAGACCCTTCCTACAGCATGCAATATGATATCTCAATGATTCCAATAACAAACCTGAGACCCGTCCTATAACATGAGATGGGATATCCAACTCCTTCCCATTCCAATCCTGAGACACTTCCGATAGCAGAGATGTGATATCTCAATGCTTATACCAAACCTGAGATCCTTCCTATAACATGAGATGTGATATCCAACTCCTTCCCATTCCAATCCTGAGACACTTCCTATAGCATGAGATGTGATATCTCACTGCTTATACCAAACCTGAGACCCTTCCCATAGCAGGAGATGTGATATCCAACTCCTTCCCATTCCAATCCTCAGACCCTTCCTATAGCATGAGATGTGATATCTCAATGCTTCTAATGTCAAACTTGAGACCCTACCTATAGCATGAGATGTGATATCCAAGTCCTTCCCATTCCAATCCTAAGACACTTCCTGTAGCATGAGATGTGATATCTCAATGCTTCTAATACCAAACTTGAGACTCTTCCTATAACATGAGATGGGATATCCAACTCCTTCCCATTCCAATCCTGAGACCCTTTTGATAGCAGAGATGTGATATCTCAATGTTTATACCAAACCTGAGACCCTTCCTACGGCATGAGATGTCATATTCAACTCCTTCCCATTCCAATCCTGAGACCCTTCCTATAACATGAGATTTGATATCCAACTCCTTCCCATTCCAATCCTGAGACCCTTCCTATAGCATGAGATGTGATATCTCAATGCTTCTAATACCAAAACTGAGATCCTTCCTCTAACATGAAATGTGAGATCCAACTCCTTCCCTTTCCAAACCTAAGAGCCTATCTATAGCATGAGATGTGATATCCAAGTCCTTCACATTCCAACCCTTAGACCCTTCCTACAGCATGCAATATGATATCTCAATGATTCCAATAACAAACCTGAGACCCGTCCTATAACATGAGATGGGATATCCAACTCCTTCCCATTCCAATCCTGAGACACTTCCGATAGCAGAGATGTGATATCTCAATGCTTATACCAAACCTGAGATCCTTCCTATAACATGAGATGTGATATCCAACTCCTTCCCATTCCAATCCTGAGACACTTCCTATAGCATGAGATGTGATATCTCACTGCTTATACCAAACCTGAGACCCTTCCCATAGCAGGAGATGTGATATCCAACTCCTTCCCATTCCAATCCTCAGACCCTTCCTATAGCATGAGATGTGATATCTCAATGCTTCTAATGTCAAACTTGAGACCCTACCTATAGCATGAGATGTGATATCCAAGTCCTTCCCATTCCAATCCTAAGACACTTCCTATAGCATGAGATGTGATATCTCAATGCTTCTAATACCAAACTTGAGACTCTTCCTATAACATGAGATGGGATATCCAACTCCTTCCCATTCCAATCCTGAGACCCTTTTGATAGCAGAGATGTGATATCTCAATGTTTATACCAAACCTGAGACCCTTCCTACGGCATGAGATGTCATATTCAACTCCTTCCCATTCCAATCCTGAGACCCTTCCTATAGCATGAGATTTGATATCCAACTCCTTCCCATTCCAATCCTGAGACCCTTCCTATAGCATGAAATGTGATGTCTCAATGCTTCTAATACCAAACCTGAGATCCTTCCTATAACATGAGATGTGATATCCAACTCCTTCCATTCCAATCCTGAGACCCTTCCTATAGCATGAGATGTGATATATCAATGCTTATACCAAACCTGAGACCCTTCCTATAGCATGAGATGTGATATCCAACTCCTTCCCATTCCAATCCTGAGACCCTTCCTATAGCATGAGATGTGATATCTCAATGCTTCTAATACCAAACCTGAGATCCTTCCTCTAACATGAAATGTGAGATCCAACTCCTTCCCTTTCCAAACCTAAGAGGCTATCTATAGCATGAGATGTGATATCCAAGTCCTTCACATTCCAACCCTTAGACCCTTCCTACAGCATGCAATATGATATCTCAATGATTCCAATAACAAACCTGAGACCCGTCCTATAACATGAGATGGGATATCCAACTCCTTCCCATTCCAATCCTGAGACACTTCCGATAGCAGAGATGTGATATCTCAATGTTTATACCAAACCTGAGACCCTTCCTATAACATGAGATGTGATATCCAACTCCTTCCCGTTCCAAACCTGAGACCCTTCCTTTAGCATGAGATGTGATATCCAGCTCCTTCCCATTCCAATCCTGAGACACTTCCGATAGCATGAGATGTGATATCTCAATGCTTCTAATATCAAAACTGAGACCCTCCCTATAGCATGATATGTGATATCTAAGTCCTTCCCATTCCAATCCTGAGACCCTTCCTATAGCATGAGATGTGATATCTCAATGCTTCTACCAAACCTGAGACCCTTCCTTTAGCATGAGATGTGATATCCAACTCCTTCCCATTCCAATCCTGAGACCCTTCCTATAGCATGAGATGTGATATCTCAATACTTCTAATACCAAACCTGAGATCCATACTATAACATGAGATGTGATATCCAACTCCTTCCCTTTCCAAACCTGAGAGCCGTTCTATAGCATGAGATGTGATATCCAGGTCCTTCCCATTCCAATCCTTAGACCCTTCCTACAGCATGCAATATGATATCTCAATGCTTATACCAAACCTGAGAACCTTCCTATGGCCTGAGATGTCATGGCCTGAGATGTCATATACAACTCCTTCCCATTCCAATCCTGAGACCCTTCCTTTAGCATGAGATGTGATATCTCAATGCTTATACCAAATCTGAGACCCTTCCTATAGCATGAGATGTGATATCCAATTCCTTCCCATTCCAATCCTGAGACCCTTCCTATAGCATGAGATGTGATATCTCAATGCTTATACCAAACCTGAGAGCCTACCTATAACATGAGATGTGATATCCAAGTCCATCCCATTCCAATCCTTAGACCCTTCCTACAGCATGCGATGTGATATCTCAATGATTCTAATACCAAACCAGAGACTCTTCCTATAACATGAGATGGGATATCCAACTCCTTCCCATTCCAATTCTGAGACCCTTCCTATACTATGAGACTTGATATCTCAATGCTTCTAATACCAAACCTGAGACCCGTAATATAACATGTGATGTGATATCCAAATCCTTCCCCTTCCAAACATTAGACCCTTCCTTTATCATGAGATGTGATATCCAACTCCTTCCCATTCCAATCCTGAGACCCTTCCGATATCATGAGATGTGATATCTCAAAGCTTCTAATATCAAACTTAAGACCCTCCCTATAGCATGAGATGTGATATCCAAGTCCTTCCCATTCCAATCCTGAGACCCTTCCTATAGCATGAGATGTGATATCTCAATGGTTCTAATACCAAACCTGAGACCCTTCCTATAACATGAGATGGGAATATCCAACTCCTTCCCATTCCAATCTTGAGACCCTTCCGATAGCAGAGATGTGATATCTCAATGCTTATACCAAACCTGAGATCCTTCCTATAACATGAGATGTGATATCCAACTCCTTCCCATTCCAATCCCGAGACACTTCCGATAGCATGAGATGTGATATCTCAATGCTTCTAATATCAAAACTGAGACCCTCCCTATAGCATGATATGTGATATCTAAGTCCTTCCCATTCCAATCCTGAGACCCTCCCTATAGCATGAGATGTGATATCCAACTCCTTCCCATTCCAATCCTGAGACCCTTCCTATAGCATGAGATATGATATCTCAATACTTCTAATACCAAACGTGAGATCCTTCCGATAACATGAGATGTGATATCCAAATCCTTCCCCTTCCAAACCTGAGACCCTCCCTTTAGCATGAAATGTGATATCCAACTCCTTCCTATTCCAATCCTGAGACTCTTCTGATAGCATGAGATGTGATATCTCAATGCTTCTAATACCAAACCTGAGATCCTTCCGATAGCATGAGATGTGATATCTCAATGCTTCTAATACCAAACCTGAGATCCTTCCTATAACATGAGATGTGATATCCAAATCCTTCCCCTTCCAAACCTGAGACCCTCCCTTTAGCATGAGATGTGATATCTAACTCCTTCCCATTTTATTCCTGAGACCCTTCTGATAGCATGAGATGTGATATCTCAATGCCTCTAATACCAAACCTGAGATCCTACCTCTAACATGAAATGAGATATCCAACTCTTTCCCCTTCCAAACCAGAGAGCCTTCCTATAGCATGAGATGTGATATCCAAGTCCTTCCCATTCCAATACTGAGACCATTCCTATAGCTTGAGATGTGATATCCAACTCCTTCCCATTCCATTTCTGAGACCCTTCCTATAGCATGAGATGTGATATCTCAATGCTTATACCAAACCTGAGAGCCTACCTATAACATGAGATGTGATATCCAAGTCCATCCCATTCCAATCCTTAGACCCTTCCTACAGCATGCGATGTGATATCTCAATGATTCTAATACCAAACCAGAGACTCTTCCTATAACATGAGATGGGATATCCAACTCCTTCCCATTCCAATTCTGAGACCCTTCCTATACTATGAGACTTGATATCTCAATGCTTCTAATACCAAACCTGAGACCCGTAATATAACATGTGATGTGATATCCAAATCCTTCCCCTTCCAAACATTAGACCCTTCCTTTATCATGAGATGTGATATCCAACTCCTTCCCATTCCAATCCTGAGACCCTTCCGATATCATGAGATGTGATATCTCAAAGCTTCTAATATCAAACTTGAGACCCTCCCTATAGCATGAGATGTGATATCCAAGTCCTTCCCATTCCAATCCTGAGACCCTTCCTATAGCATGAGATGTGATATCTCAATGCTTCTAATACCAAACCTGAGACCCTTCCTATAACATGAGATGGGAATATCCAACTCCTTCCCATTCCAATCTTGAGACCCTTCCGATAGCAGAGATGTGATATCTCAATGCTTATACCAAACCTGAGATCCTTCCTATAACATGAGATGTGATATCCAACTCCTTCCCATTCCAATCCTGAGACACTTCCTATAGCATGAGATGTGATATCTCACTGCTTATACCAAACCTGAGACCCTTCCCATAGCAGGAGATGTGATATCCAACTCCTTCCCATTCCAATCCTCAGACCCTTCCTATAGCATGAGATGTGATATCTCAATGCTTCTAATGTCAAACTTGAGACCCTACCTATAGCATGAGATGTGATATCCAAGTCCTTCCCATTCCAATCCTAAGACACTTCCTATAGCATGAGATGTGATATCTCAATGCTTCTAATACCAAACTTGAGACTCTTCCTATAACATGAGATGGGATATCCAACTCCTTCCCATTCCAATCCTGAGACCCTTTTGATAGCAGAGATGTGATATCTCAATGTTTATACCAAACCTGAGACCCTTCCTACGGCATGAGATGTCATATTCAACTCCTTCCCATTCCAATCCTGAGACCCTTCCTATAGCATGAGATTTGATATCCAACTGCTTCCCATTCCAATCCTGAGACCCTTCCTATAGCATGAGATGTGATATCTCAATGCTTCTAATACCAAACCTGAGATCCTTCCTCTAACATGAAATGTGATATCCAACTCCTTCCCTTTCCAAACCTAAGAGCCTATCTATAGCATGAGATGTGATATCCAAGTCCTTCACATTCCAACCCTTAGACCCTTCCTACAGCATGCAATATGATATCTCAATGATTCTAATAACAAACCTGAGACCCGTCCTATAACATGAGATGGGATATCCAACTCCTTCCCATTCCAATCCTGAGACACTTCCGATAGCAGAGATGTGATATCTCAATGCTTATACCAAACCTGAGACCCTTCCTATAACATGAGATGTGATATCCAAATCCTTCCCGTTCCAAACCTGAGACCCTTCCTTTAGCATGAGATGTGATATCCAGCTCCTTCCCATTCCAATCCTGAGACACTTCCGATAGCATGAGATGTGATATCTCAATGCTTCTAATATCAAAACTGAGACCCTCCCTATAGCATGATATGTGATATCTAAGTCCTTCCCATTCCAATCCTGAGACCCTCCCTATAGCATGAGATGTGATATCCAACTCCTTCCCATTCCAATCCTGAGACCCTTCCTATAGCATGAGATGTGATATATCAATGCTTATACCAAACCTGAGACCCTTCCTATAGCATGAGATGTGATATCCAACTCCTTCCCATTCCAATCCTGAGACCCTTCCTATAGCATGAGATGTGATATCTCAATGCTTCTAATACCAAACCTGAGATCCTTCCTATAACATGAGATGTGATATCCAACTCCTTCCATTCCAATCCTGAGACCCTTCCTATAGCATGAGATGTGATATATCAATGCTTATACCAAACCTGAGACCCTTCCTATAGCATGAGATGTGATATCCAACTCCTTCCCATTCCAATCCTGAGACCCTTCCTATAGCATGAGATGTGATATCTCAATGCTTCTAATACCAAACCTGAGATCCTTCCTCTAACATGAAATGTGAGATCCAACTCCTTCCCTTTCCAAACCTAAGAGCCTATCTATAGCATGAGATGTGATATCCAAGTCCTTCACATTCCAACCCTTAGACCCTTCCTACAGCATGCAATATGATATCTCAATGATTCCAATAACAAACCTGAGACCCGTCCTATAACATGAGATGGGATATCCAACTCCTTCCCATTCCAATCCTGAGACACTTCCGATAGCAGAGATGTGATATCTCAATGCTTATACCAAACCTGAGATCCTTCCTATAACATGAGATGTGATATCCAACTCCTTCCCATTCCAATCCTGAGACACTTCCTATAGCATGAGATGTGATATCTCACTGCTTATACCAAACCTGAGACCCTTCCCATAGCAGGAGATGTGATATCCAACTCCTTCCCATTCCAATCCTCAGACCCTTCCTATAGCATGAGATGTGATATCTCAATGCTTCTAATGTCAAACTTGAGACCCTACCTATAGCATGAGATGTGATATCCAAGTCCTTCCCATTCCAATCCTAAGACACTTCCTGTAGCATGAGATGTGATATCTCAATGCTTCTAATACCAAACTTGAGACTCTTCCTATAACATGAGATGGGATATCCAACTCCTTCCCATTCCAATCCTGAGACCCTTTTGATAGCAGAGATGTGATATCTCAATGTTTATACCAAACCTGAGACCCTTCCTACGGCATGAGATGTCATATTCAACTCCTTCCCATTCCAATCCTGAGACCCTTCCTATAACATGAGATTTGATATCCAACTCCTTCCCATTCCAATCCTGAGACCCTTCCTATAGCATGAGATGTGATATCTCAATGCTTCTAATACCAAAACTGAGATCCTTCCTCTAACATGTAATGTGAGATCCAACTCCTTCCCTTTCCAAACCTAAGAGCCTATCTATAGCATGAGATGTGATATCCAAGTCCTTCACATTCCAACCCTTAGACCCTTCCTACAGCATGCAATATGATATCTCAATGATTCCAATAACAAACCTGAGACCCGTCCTATAACATGAGATGGGATATCCAACTCCTTCCCATTCCAATCCTGAGACACTTCCGATAGCAGAGATGTGATATCTCAATGCTTATACCAAACCTGAGATCCTTCCTATAACATGAGATGTGATATCCAACTCCTTCCCATTCCAATCCTGAGACACTTCCTATAGCATGAGATGTGATATCTCACTGCTTATACCAAACCTGAGACCCTTCCCATAGCAGGAGATGTGATATCCAACTCCTTCCCATTCCAATCCTCAGACCCTTCCTATAGCATGAGATGTGATATCTCAATGCTTCTAATGTCAAACTTGAGACCCTACCTATAGCATGAGATGTGATATCCAAGTCCTTCCCATTCCAATCCTAAGACACTTCCTATAGCATGAGATGTGATATCTCAATGCTTCTAATACCAAACTTGAGACTCTTCCTATAACATGAGATGGGATATCCAACTCCTTCCCATTCCAATCCTGAGACCCTTTTGATAGCAGAGATGTGATATCTCAATGTTTATACCAAACCTGAGACCCTTCCTACGGCATGAGATGTCATATTCAACTCCTTCCCATTCCAATCCTGAGACCCTTCCTATAGCATGAGATTTGATATCCAACTCCTTCCCATTCCAATCCTGAGACCCTTCCTATAGCATGAAATGTGATGTCTCAATGCTTCTAATACCAAACCTGAGATCCTTCCTATAACATGAGATGTGATATCCAACTCCTTCCATTCCAATCCTGAGACCCTTCCTATAGCATGAGATGTGATATATCAATGCTTATACCAAACCTGAGACCCTTCCTATAGCATGAGATGTGATATCCAACTCCTTCCCATTCCAATCCTGAGACCCTTCCTATAGCATGAGATGTGATATCTCAATGCTTCTAATACCAAACCTGAGATCCTTCCTCTAACATGAAATGTGAGATCCAACTCCTTCCCTTTCCAAACCTAAGAGGCTATCTATAGCATGAGATGTGATATCCAAGTCCTTCACATTCCAACCCTTAGACCCTTCCTACAGCATGCAATATGATATCTCAATGATTCCAATAACAAACCTGAGACCCGTCCTATAACATGAGATGGGATATCCAACTCCTTCCCATTCCAATCCTGAGACACTTCCGATAGCAGAGATGTGATATCTCAATGTTTATACCAAACCTGAGACCCTTCCTATAACATGAGATGTGATATCCAACTCCTTCCCGTTCCAAACCTGAGACCCTTCCTTTAGCATGAGATGTGATATCCAGCTCCTTCCCATTCCAATCCTGAGACACTTCCGATAGCATGAGATGTGATATCTCAATGCTTCTAATATCAAAACTGAGACCCTCCCTATAGCATGATATGTGATATCTAAGTCCTTCCCATTCCAATCCTGAGACCCTTCCTATAGCATGAGATGTGATATCTCAATGCTTCTACCAAACCTGAGACCCTTCCTTTAGCATGAGATGTGATATCCAACTCCTTCCCATTCCAATCCTGAGACCCTTCCTATAGCATGAGATGTGATATCTCAATACTTCTAATACCAAACCTGAGATCCATACTATAACATGAGATGTGATATCCAACTCCTTCCCTTTCCAAACCTGAGAGCCGTTCTATAGCATGAGATGTGATATCCAGGTCCTTCCCATTCCAATCCTTAGACCCTTCCTACAGCATGCAATATGATATCTCAATGCTTATACCAAACCTGAGAACCTTCCTATGGCCTGAGATGTCATGGCCTGAGATGTCATATACAACTCCTTCCCATTCCAATCCTGAGACCCTTCCTTTAGCATGAGATGTGATATCTCAATGCTTATACCAAATCTGAGACCCTTCCTATAGCATGAGATGTGATATCCAATTCCTTCCCATTCCAATCCTGAGACCCTTCCTATAGCATGAGATGTGATATCTCAATGCTTATACCAAACCTGAGAGCCTACCTATAACATGAGATGTGATATCCAAGTCCATCCCATTCCAATCCTTAGACCCTTCCTACAGCATGCGATGTGATATCTCAATGATTCTAATACCAAACCAGAGACTCTTCCTATAACATGAGATGGGATATCCAACTCCTTCCCATTCCAATCCTGAGCCGCTTCCGATAGCAGAGATGTGATATCTCAATGCTTATACCAAACCTGAGACCCTTCCTATAACATGAGATGTGATATCCAACTCCTTCCCGTTCCAAACCTGAGACACTAACTATAGCATATGTGATATCCAACTCCTTCCCATTCCAAACATGAGACCCTTCCTATAGCAAGAAAGTAATATCCAACTCCTACCCATTCCAATCCTGAGACCCTTCCTATAGCAAGAGATGTGATATCCAAATCCTTCCCATTCCAATCCTGAGACCCTTCCTATAACATGAGATGTGATATCCCACTCCTTCCCATTCCAACCTGAGACACTTCCTATAGCATGAGAAGGGATATCCAACTCCTTCCCAATCCAATCCTGAGACCCTTCCGATAGCAGAGATGTGATATCTCAATGCTTATACCAAACGTGAGACCCTTCCTATGGCATGAGATGTGATATCCAACTCCTTGCCATTCAAATCCTGAGTCCCTTCCTATAGCATGAGAAGGGATATCCAACTCCTTCCCATCCAAACCTGAGACCCTTCCGATAGCAGCGACGTGATATCTCAATGCTTCTACCAAACCTGAGACCCTTCCTTTAGCATGAGATGTGATATCCAAATCCTTCACATTCCAATCCTGAGACCCTTCCTATAGCATGAGATGTGATATCTCAATGCTTCTAATACCAAACCTGAGATCCTTCCTATAACATGAGATGTGATATCCAATTCCTTCCCATTCCAAACCTGAGACCCTTCCTATTGGATGAGATGTGATATCCAACTCCTTCCCATTCCAACCCTGAGACCCTTCCTATAGCATGAGATGTGATGTCTCAATGCGTCTAATACCAAACCTGAGATCCTTCCTATAACATGAGATGTGATATCCAACTCCTTCCATTCCAATCCTGAGACCGGTCCTATAGCATGAGATGTGATATCTCAATGCTTATACCAAACCTGAGACCCTTCCTATAGCATGAGATGTGATATCCAACTGCTTCCCATTCCAATCCTGAGACCCTTCCTATAGCATGAGATGTGATATCTCAATGCTTCTAATACCAAACCTGAGATCCTTCCTCTAACATGAAATGTGATATCCAACTCCTTCCCTTTCCAAACCTAAGAGCCTATCTATAGCATGAGATGTGATATCCAAGTCCTTCACATTCCAACCCTTAGACCCTTCCTACAGCATGCAATATGATATCTCAATGATTCTAATAACAAACCTGAGACCCGTCCTATAACATGAGATGGGATATCCAACTCCTTCCCATTCCAATCCTGAGACACTTCCGATAGCAGAGATGTGATATCTCAATGCTTATACCAAACCTGAGACCCTTCCTATAACATGAGATGTGATATCCAAATCCTTCCCGTTCCAAACCTGAGACCCTTCCTTTAGCATGAGATGTGATATCCAGCTCCTTCCCATTCCAATCCTGAGACACTTCCGATAGCATGAGATGTGATATCTCAATGCTTCTAATATCAAAACTGAGACCCTCCCTATAGCATGATATGTGATATCTAAGTCCTTCCCATTCCAATCCTGAGACCCTCCCTATAGCATGAGATGTGATATCCAACTCCTTCCCATTCCAATCCTGAGACCCTTCCTATAGCATGAGATATGATATCTCAATACTTCTAATACCAAACGTGAGATCCTTCCGATAACATGAGATGTGATATCCAAATCCTTCCCCTTCCAAACCTGAGACCCTCCCTTTAGCATGAAATGTGATATCCAACTCCTTCCTATTCCAATCCTGAGACCCTTCCTATAGCATGAGATGTGATATCTCAATGCTTCTAATACCAAACCTGAGATCCTTCCTATAACATGAGATGTGATATCCAAATCCTTCCCCTTCCAAACCTGAGACCCTCCCTTTAGCATGAGATGTGATATCTCAATGCCTCTAATACCAAACCTGAGATCCTTCCGATAGCATGAGATGTGATATCTCAATGCTTCTAATACCAAACCTGAGATCCTTCCTATAACATGAGATGTGATATCCAAATCCTTCCCATTCCATTCCTGAGACCCTTCTGATAGCATGAGATGTGATATCTCAATGCCTCTAATACCAAACCTGAGATCCTACCTCTAACATGAAATGAGATATCCAACTCTTTCCCCTTCCAAACCTGAGAGCCTTCCTATAGCATGAGAAGTGATATCCAAGTCCTTCCCATTCCAATACTGAGACCCTTCCTATAGCTTGAGATGTGATATCCAACTCCTTCCCATTCCAATTCTGAGACCCTTCCTATAGCATGAGATGTGATATCTCAATGCTTATACCAAACCTGAGAGCCTACCTATAGCATGAGATGTGATATCCAAGTCCATCCCATTCCAATCCTTAGACCCTTCCTACAGCATGCGATGTGATATCTCAATGATTCTAATACCAAACCAGAGACTCTTCCTATAACATGAGATGGGATATCCAACTCCTTCCCATTCCAATTCTGAGACCCTTCCTATACTATGAGACTTGATATCTCAATGCTTCTAATACCAAACCTGAGACCCGTAATATAACATGAGATGTGATATCCAAATCCTTCCCCTTCCAAACCTTAGACCCTTCCTTTATCATGAGATGTGATATCCAACTCCTTCCCATTCCAATCCTGAGACCCTTCCGATATCATGAGATGTGATATCTCAAAGCTTCTAATATCAAACTTGAGACCCTCCCTATAGCATGAGATGTGATATCCAAGTCCTTCCCATTCCAATCCTGAGACCCTTCCTATAGCATGAGATGTGATATCTCAATGCTTCTAATACCAAACCTGAGACCCTTCCTATAACATGAGATGGGAATATCCAACTCCTTCCCATTCCAATCTTGAGACCCTTCCGATAGCAGAGATGTGATATCTCAATGCTTATACCAAACCTGAGATCCTTCCTATAACATGAGATGTGATATCCAACTCCTTCCCATTCCAATCCTGAGACACTTCCTATAGCATGAGATGTGATATCTCACTGCTTATACCAAACCTGAGACCCTTCCCATAGCAGGAGATGTGATATCCAACTCCTTCCCAATCCAATCCTGAGACCCTTCCGATAGCAGAGATGTGATATCTCAATGCTTATACCAAACCTGAGACCCTTGCTATGGCATGAGATGTGATATCCAACTCCTTGCCATTCAAATCCTGAGACCCTTCCTATAGCATGAGAAGGGATATCCAACTCCTTCCCAATCCAATCCTGAGACCCTTCCGATAGCAGCGACGTGATATCTCAATGCTTCTACCAAACCTGAGACCCTTCCTTTAGCATGAGATGTGATATCCAAATCCTTCACATTCCAATCCTGAGACCCTTCCTATAGCATGAGATGTGATATCTCAATGCTTCTAATACCAAACCTGAGATCCTTCCTATAACATGAGATGTGATATCCAATTCCTTCCCATTCCAAACCTGAGACCCTTCCTATTGGATGAGATGTGATATCCAACTCCTTCCCATTCCAACCCTGGAACCCTTCCTATAGCATGAGATGTGATGTCTCAATGCGTCTAATACCAAACCTGAGATCCTTCCTATAACATGAGATGTGATATCCAACTCCTTCCATTCCAATCCTGAGACCCGTCCTATAGCATGAGATGTGATATCTCAATGCTTATACCAAACCTGAGACCCTTCCTATAGCATGAGATGTGATATCCAACTGCTTCCCATTCCAATCCTGAGACCCTTCCTATAGCATGAGATGTGATATCTCAATGCTTCTAATACCAAACCTGAGATCCTTCCTCTAACATGAAATGTGATATCCAACTCCTTCCCTTTCCAAACCTAAGAGCCTATCTATAGCATGAGATGTGATATCCAAGTCCTTCACATTCCAACCCTTAGACCCTTCCTACAGCATGCAATATGATATCTCAATGATTCTAATAACAAACCTGAGACCCGTCCTATAACATGAGATGGGATATCCAACTCCTTCCCATTCCAATCCTGAGACACTTCCGATAGCAGAGATGTGATATCTCAATGCTTATACCAAACCTGAGACCCTTCCTATAACATGAGATGTGATATCCAAATCCTTCCCGTTCCAAACCTGAGACCCTTCCTTTAGCATGAGATGTGATATCCAGCTCCTTCCCATTCCAATCCTGAGACACTTCCGATAGCATGAGATGTGATATCTCAATGCTTCTAATATCAAAACTGAGACCCTCCCTATAGCATGATATGTGATATCTAAGTCCTTCCCATTCCAATCCTGAGACCCTCCCTATAGCATGAGATGTGATATCCAACTCCTTCCCATTCCAATCCTGAGACCCTTCCTATAGCATGAGATGTGATATATCAATGCTTATACCAAACCTGAGACCCTTCCTATAGCATGAGATGTGATATCCAACTCCTTCCCATTCCAATCCTGAGACCCTTCCTATAGCATGAGATGTGATATCTCAATGCTTCTAATACCAAACCTGAGATCCTTCCTCTAACATGAAATGTGAGATCCAACTCCTTCCCTTTCCAAACCTAAGAGGCTATCTATAGCATGAGATGTGATATCCAAGTCCTTCACATTCCAACCCTTAGACCCTTCCTACAGCATGCAATATGATATCTCAATGATTCCAATAACAAACCTGAGACCCGTCCTATAACATGAGATGGGATATCCAACTCCTTCCCATTCCAATCCTGAGACACTTCCGATAGCAGAGATGTGATATCTCAATGTTTATACCAAACCTGAGACCCTTCCTATAACATGAGATGTGATATCCAACTCCTTCCCGTTCCAAACCTGAGACCCTTCCTTTAGCATGAGATGTGATATCCAGCTCCTTCCCATTCCAATCCTGAGACACTTCCGATAGCATGAGATGTGATATCTCAATGCTTCTAATATCAAAACTGAGACCCTCCCTATAGCATGATATGTGATATCTAAGTCCTTCCCATTCCAATCCTGAGACCCTTCCTATAGCATGAGATGTGATATCTCAATGCTTCTACCAAACCTGAGACCCTTCCTTTAGCATGAGATGTGATATCCAACTCCTTCCCATTCCAGTCCTGAGACCCTTCCTATAGCATGAGATGTGATATCTCAATACTTCTAATACCAAACCTGAGATCCATACTATAACATGAGATGTGATATCCAACTCCTTCCCTTTCCAAACCTGAGAGCCGTTCTATAGCATGAGATGTGATATCCAGGTCCTTCCCATTCCAATCCTTAGACCCTTCCTACAGCATGCAATATGATATCTCAATGCTTATACCAAACCTGAGAACCTTCCTATGGCCTGAGATGTCATGGCCTGAGATGTCATATACAACTCCTTCCCATTCCAATCCTGAGACCCTTCCTTTAGCATGAGATGTGATATCTCAATGCTTATACCAAATCTGAGACCCTTCCTATAGCATGAGATGTGATATCCAATTCCTTCCCATTCCAATCCTGAGACCCTTCCTATAGCATGAGATGTGATATCTCAATGCTTATACCAAACCTGAGAGCCTACCTATAACATGAGATGTGATATCCAAGTCCATCCCATTCCAATCCTTAGACCCTTCCTACAGCATGCGATGTGATATCTCAATGATTCTAATACCAAACCAGAGACTCTTCCTATAACATGAGATGGGATATCCAACTCCTTCCCATTCCAATCCTGAGCCGCTTCCGATAGCAGAGATGTGATATCTCAATGCTTATACCAAACCTGAGACCCTTCCTATAACATGAGATGTGATATCCAACTCCTTCCCGTTCCAAACCTGAGACACTAACTATAGCATATGTGATATCCAACTCCTTCCCATTCCAAACATGAGACCCTTCCTATAGCAAGAAAGTAATATCCAACTCCTACCCATTCCAATCCTGAGACCCTTCCTATAGCAAGAGATGTGATATCCAAATCCTTCCCATTCCAATCCTGAGACCCTTCCTATAACATGAGATGTGATATCCCACTCCTTCCCATTCCAACCTGAGACACTTCCTATAGCATGAGAAGGGATATCCAACTCCTTCCCAATCCAATCCTGAGACCCTTCCGATAGCAGAGATGTGATATCTCAATGCTTATACCAAACCTGAGACCCTTCCTATGGCATGAGATGTGATATCCAACTCCTTGCCATTCAAATCCTGAGTCCCTTCCTATAGCATGAGAAGGGATATCCAACTCCTTCCCATCCAAACCTGAGACCCTTCCGATAGCAGCGACGTGATATCTCAATGCTTCTACCAAACCTGAGACCCTTCCTTTAGCATGAGATGTGATATCCAAATCCTTCACATTCCAATCCTGAGACCCTTCCTATAGCATGAGATGTGATATCTCAATGCTTCTAATACCAAACCTGAGATCCTTCCTATAACATGAGATGTGATATCCAATTCCTTCCCATTCCAAACCTGAGACCCTTCCTATTGGATGAGATGTGATATCCAACTCCTTCCCATTCCAACCCTGAGACCCTTCCTATAGCATGAGATGTGATGTCTCAATGCGTCTAATACCAAACCTGAGATCCTTCCTATAACATGAGATGTGATATCCAACTCCTTCCATTCCAATCCTGAGACCCGTCCTATAGCATGAGATGTGATATCTCAATGCTTATACCAAACCTGAGACCCTTCCTATAGCATGAGATGTGATATCCAACTGCTTCCCATTCCAATCCTGAGACCCTTCCTATAGCATGAGATGTGATATCTCAATGCTTCTAATACCAAACCTGAGATCCTTCCTCTAACATGAAATGTGATATCCAACTCCTTCCCTTTCCAAACCTAAGAGCCTATCTATAGCATGAGATGTGATATCCAAGTCCTTCACATTCCAACCCTTAGACCCTTCCTACAGCATGCAATATGATATCTCAATGATTCTAATAACAAACCTGAGACCCGTCCTATAACATGAGATGGGATATCCAACTCCTTCCCATTCCAATCCTGAGACACTTCCGATAGCAGAGATGTGATATCTCAATGCTTATACCAAACCTGAGACCCTTCCTATAACATGAGATGTGATATCCAAATCCTTCCCGTTCCAAACCTGAGACCCTTCCTTTAGCATGAGATGTGATATCCAGCTCCTTCCCATTCCAATCCTGAGACACTTCCGATAGCATGAGATGTGATATCTCAATGCTTCTAATATCAAAACTGAGACCCTCCCTATAGCATGATATGTGATATCTAAGTCCTTCCCATTCCAATCCTGAGACCCTCCCTATAGCATGAGATGTGATATCCAACTCCTTCCCATTCCAATCCTGAGACCCTTCCTATAGCATGAGATATGATATCTCAATACTTCTAATACCAAACGTGAGATCCTTCCGATAACATGAGATGTGATATCCAAATCCTTCCCCTTCCAAACCTGAGACCCTCCCTTTAGCATGAAATGTGATATCCAACTCCTTCCTATTCCAATCCTGAGACCCTTCCTATAGCATGAGATGTGATATCTCAATGCTTCTAATACCAAACCTGAGATCCTTCCTATAACATGAGATGTGATATCCAAATCCTTCCCCTTCCAAACCTGAGACCCTCCCTTTAGCATGAGATGTGATATCTCAATGCCTCTAATACCAAACCTGAGATCCTTCTGATAGCATGAGATGTGATATCTCAATGCTTCTAATACCAAACCTGAGATCCTTCCTATAACATGAGATGTGATATCCAAATCCTTCCCATTCCATTCCTGAGACCCTTCTGATAGCATGAGATGTGATATCTCAATGCCTCTAATACCAAACCTGAGATCCTACCTCTAACATGAAATGAGATATCCAACTCTTTCCCCTTCCAAACCTGAGAGCCTTCCTATAGCATGAGATGTGATATCCAAGTCCTTCCCATTCCAATACTGAGACCCTTCCTATAGCTTGAGATGTGATTTCCAACTCCTTCCCATTCCAATTCTGAGACCCTTCCTATAGCATGAGATGTGATATCTCAATGCTTATACCAAACCTGAGAGCCTACCTATAGCATGAGATGTGATATCCAAGTCCATCCCATTCCAATCCTTAGACCCTTCCTACAGCATGCGATGTGATATCTCAATGATTCTAATACCAAACCAGAGACTCTTCCTATAACATGAGATGGGATATCCAACTCCTTCCCATTCCAATTCTGAGACCCTTCCTATACTATGAGACTTGATATCTCAATGCTTCTAATACCAAACCTGAGACCCGTAATATAACATGAGATGTGATATCCAAATCCTTCCCCTTCCAAACCTTAGACCCTTCCTTTATCATGAGATGTGATATCCAACTCCTTCCCATTCCAATCCTGAGACCCTTCCGATATCATGAGATGTGATATCTCAAAGCTTCTAATATCAAACTTGAGACCCTCCCTATAGCATGAGATGTGATATCCAAGTCCTTCCCATTCCAATCCTGAGACCCTTCCTATAGCATGAGATGTGATATCTCAATGCTTCTAATACCAAACCTGAGACCCTTCCTATAACATGAGATGGGAATATCCAACTCCTTCCCATTCCAATCTTGAGACCCTTCCGATAGCAGAGATGTGATATCTCAATGCTTATACCACACCTGAGATCCTTCCTATAACATGAGATGTGATATCCAACTCCTTCCCATTCCAATCCTGAGACCCTTCCTATAGCATGAGATGTGATATCTCAATGCTTCTAATGTCAAACTTGAGACCCTACCTATAGCATGAGATGTGATATCCAAGTCCTTCCTATTCCAATCCTGAGACACTTCCTATAGCATGAGATGTGATATCTCAATGCTTCTAATACCAAACCTGAGACTCTTCCTATAACATGAGATGGGATATCCAACTCCTTCCAATTCCAATCCTGAGACCCTTTTGATAGCAGAGATGTGATATCTCAATGTTTATACCAAACCTGAGACCCTTCCTACGGCATGAGATGTCATATTCAACTCCTTCCCATTCCAATCCTGAGACCCTTCCTATAGCATGAGATTTGATATCCAACTCCTTCCCATTCCAATCCTGAGACCCTTCCTATAGCATGAGATGTGATGTCTCAATGCTTCTAATACCAAACCTGAGATCCTTCCTATAACATGAGATGTGATATCCAACTCCTTCCATTCCAATCCTGAGACCCTTCCTATAGCATGAGATGTGATATCTCAATGCTTATACCAAACCTGAGACCCTTCCTATAGCATGAGATGTGATATCCAACTCCTTCCCATTCCAATCCTGAGACCCTTCCTATAGCCTGAGATGTGATATCTCAATGCCTCTAATACCAAACCTGAGATCCTTCCTCTAACATGAAATGTGATATCCAACTCCTTCACTTTCCAAACCTGAGAGCCTATCTATAGCATGAGATGTGATATCCAAGTCCTTCGCATTCCAATCCTTAGACCCTTCCTACAGCATGCAATATGATATCTCAATGATTCTAATAAAAAACCTGAGACCCGTCCTATAACATGAGATGGGATATCCAACTCCTTCCCATTCCAATCCTGAGACACTTCCGATAGCAGAGATGTGATATCTCAATGTTTATACCAAACCTGAGACCCTTCCTATAACATGAGATGTGATATCCAACTCCTTCCCGTTCCAAACCTGAGACCCTTCCTTTAGCATGAGATGTGATATCCAGCTCCTTCCTATTCCAATCCTGAGACACTCCCGATAGCATGAGATGTGATATCTCAATGCTTCTAATATCAAAACTGAGACCCTCCCTATAGCATGATATGTGATATCTAAGTCCTTCCCATTCCAATCCTGAGACCCTTCCTATAGCATGAGATGTGATATCTCAATGCTTCTACCAAACCTGAGACCCTTCCTTTAGCATGAGATGTGATATCCAACTCCTTCCCATTCCAATCCTGAGACCCTTCCTATAGCATGAGATGTGATATCTAAATACTTCTAATACCAAACCTGAGATCCATCCTATAACATGAGATGTGATATCCAAATCCTTCCCCTTCCAAACCTGAGACCCTCCCTTTAGCATGAGATGTGATATCCAACTCCTTCCCATTCCAATCCTGAGACCCTTCTGATAGCATAAGATATGATATCTCAATGCTTCTATACCAAACCTGAGATCCTTCCGATAGCATGAGATGTGATATCTCAATACTTCTAATACCAAACCTGAGATCCTTCCTATAACATGAGATGTGATATCCAAATCCTTATCTTCCAAACCTGAGACCCTCCCTTTACCATGAGATGTGATATCCAACTCCTTCCCATTCCAATCCTGAGACTCTTCTGATAGCATAAGATATGATATCTCAATGCTTCTATACCAAACCTGAGATCCTTCTGATAGCATGAGATGTGATATCTCAATGCTTCTAATACCAAACCTGAGATCCTACCTCTAACATGAAATGTGATATCCAACTCTTTCCCCTTGCAAACCTGAGAGCCTTCCTATAGCATGAGATGTGATATCCAAGTCCTTCCCATTCCAATCCTGAGACCCTTCCTATAACATGAGATGTGATATCCAACTCCTTCCCATTCCAACCTGAGACCCTTCCTATAGCATGAGATGGGATATCCAACTCCTTCCAAATCCAATCCCGATACCCTTCTGATAGCATGAGATGTGATAACCCAATGCTTCTACCAAACCTGAGACCCATATTATGGCATGAGATGTGATATCAAACTCCTTCCCATTCTAATCCTGAGACCCTTCCTATAGCTTGAAATGTGATATCCAACTCCTTCCCATTCCAATTCTGAGACCCTTCCTATACCATGAGACTTGATATATCAATGCTTCTAATACCAAACCTGAGACCCGTCCTATAACATGAGATGTGATATCCAAATCCTTCCCCTTCCAAACCTTAGACCCTTCCTTTATCATGAGATGTGATATCCAACTCCTTCCCATTCCAATCTTGAGACCCTTCCGATATCATGAAATGTGATATCTCAATGCTTCTATCAAACTTGAGACCCTCCCTATAGCATGAGATGTGATATCCAAGTCCTTCCCATTCCAATCCTGAGACCCTTCCTATAGCATGAGATGTGATATCTCAATGCTTCTAATACCAAACCTGAGACCCTTCCTATAACATGAGATGGGAATATCCAACTCCTTCCCATTCCAATCCTTAGACCCTTCCTACAGCATGCAATATGATATCTCAATGATTTTAATAAAAAACCTGAGACCCGTCCTATAACATGAGATGGGATATCCAACTCCTTCCCATTCCAATCCTGAGACACTTCCGATAGCAGAGATGTGATATCTCAATGTTTATACCAAACCTGAGACCCTTCCTATAACATGAGATGTGATATCCAACTCCTTCCCATTCCAATCCTGAGACCCTTCCTATAGCATGAGATGTGATATCCAACTCCATCCCATTCCAATCCTGAGACCCTTCCTATAGCATGAGATGTGATGTCTCAATGCTTCTAATACCAAACCTGAGATCCTTCCTTTAACATGAGATGTGATATCCAACTCCTTCCATTCCAATCCTTAGACCCTTCCTACAGCATGCAATATGATATCTCAATGATTTTAATAAAAAACCTGAGACCCGTCCTATAACATGAGATGGGATATCCAACTCCTTCCCATTCCAATCCTGAGACACTTCCGATAGCAGAGATGTGATATCTCAATGTTTATACCAAACCTGAGACCCTTCCTATAACATGAGATGTGATATCCAACTCCTTCCCGTTCCAAACCTGAGACCCTTCCTTTAGCATGAGATGTGATATCCAGCTCCTTCCCATTCCAATCCTGAGACACTTCCGATAGCATGAGATGTGATATCTTAATGCTTCTAATATCAAAACTGAGACCCTCCCTATAGCATATGTGATATCTAAATCCTTCCCATTCCAATCCTGAGACCCTATAGCATGAGATGTGCTATCTCAATGCTTATCCTTGATTCCTGTAGTAAATTGATTTCCTTTGCAGGCCGACTCCTGTCACGAATGCCTTGTCTGCATGCATTCTCTCCTGGCCATTCGCTCACCGTGGCTATTTGCCTACCCCCTTCCTCTCTCAGTGGATGGACTTCTCCATCCTAGCCTCCTACCACTCAACTCCGCCTACTTGGAGAATTCAACATGAACCTGTATGCTTCCTGACCTGGAATTTTACGAGATCTGCAACTCTTCATGTCGCTGGCCCTACACACTGCAGGGAATACTCAGGATTTTCTGATCTCAGACCTCCCCCTCTGTAACCCTCTCAACAATCCTCTCCCGTGGTGATCAAGTTCTCATCTCCAAAGAAGGCTAACTGCCAGCTATTCCTCCTCAGAGGAGTTCTCCCTTTCTGTCCCTGCTCCCTGCACAGTTTCGCGATGCAAACACTCGCTTTCCTGCTCTCTGGCTTAGACGCTTTTCCTTCTCAGAGGCCTTCTTCCTTTCTGCCCTTTTCGCGTTGCAAGTACTCGCTTCCCAGCTCTCTGGTTTAGACGCGTGTTCCCTGCCTTCTCTCCTCTTCCCGCTGCCTTCAAATCAAAAAATGAGCTCCAAAAGATACACAGTGCTCAGAATGCTCTATAACACCCATTATTCAACATATAGCCGTAACCCGCTAGACGTATTGAAACGTGCTGTAAACTAGCAAAAACAGCTAGAACATGTACTTTCCTCGCGTTTTTGTAAATGCTAATTCTGATGGGTTCCCATGTATGTACTGTCCGTGCGTTTGTTGTCGAATCCTGAAGTTTTTAACCACTGTTCTCCCATACAAGGGGGGGTCAACGTCTACTGCTGTTCACAGGCTGAATGTATACGGCTGAAATCTTCAAGGCATTATCAGCTTTCCTGACTGTTTTGGAACGTGTATTTGCCATCTGTTAATGCAGTCGCCCTGTGTTCATCGTCCCTTCTACTTCACAGGCTGCACTCCCCTGGTGATCACATTCTCCTCTCCAGAGCAGGCTGACTACCAGCTGCTCCTCCTCATAGGCGTTCATCCTTTCTGTCCCTGCTCCCTGCACCGTTCCGCGTTGCATGTACTCGCTTCCCAGCTCTCTGGTTTAGATGCGTGTTCCCTGCCTTCTCTCCTCTTCCTACAGCCTTCCAATGAGCTCCACAAGATAGTGTTCAGAATGCTTTATAACCCCATTATTCAACATATAGCTGTAACCCGCTAGACGTATTGAAACGTGCTAAAAACGAGCAGAAACAGCTCGAAAAGGGGGGCCCCGGGGGGAACGCGAAGCGTTTCCCCCCGGGGAGATTTTTGGCGATGCACATGGCCAGCGAGTGGCCGTGGGGCAGAGCGTCTCCTGGGGGGGGTATTTAAGGGCTCAGGGAAGGTTCGGGAGGCAGGCGACAGTTAGGACTTGATGATTGTCAGGTCCTGTTGCCTGCTCCCGAGCCTTCCCTGTGGTTCCGGGGCCTAGGTGACGAGTGTAGTGCAGGTGAGGTGGGGGAATAGTAGAGGAGGAGGGCGGGTAGGTCTTAAAAAAAAAAAAAAAAAAATTAATAATAATAATAATTTCATTTCGTTTGTTTAGCGTGTGTAGGAGGGGTGCCGTATATAAGACACCCCTCGCGTCTTACCGGGTCTTCAGGTTTCCTTTTTCACGCCGAGGGTATCCCGTGAGCGGGGGGCGTGGGGGCTCCGCGGTGTGTGGCTGGTTTTGTGTGGGAAGTGTCTCCCGTGCTCGGGCCCGCTGTGCGTTTGGGGCCTGGGGGTGGGGGCGGAGATCCAGCGGCTTTGCCGCGGCTCCGCGGGGGAACTTTCGTCGCCTTTTTTGACGAGCGTTGGTGTCGTAGCAGCGCTCGTACAGTAAGAGGGTTGGGCAAGGTTCTTAAAGGGGCCGTGTCCCTCGCGTGTAGAGGGAGTGCGGTGTTGGTGTGTCACCGCCAGGGGGCAGTGTTCTCTGCCGGTCAGGGAGCACTAAGTGCTTGGCTACAGTGGTGGGGAGGGCTCTCGTGGGTTTCGTGTCCAGGGTAGAGAGGGGGGGGGGTTGAAGAGGAAATTTTAGTTATTTAGGTTTAAAAAAAAAAAAAAAAATTTATATTAATTTTATATTTTGCAATTTATCATTAAGGAAGCTGATAGTAAAAAAAAAAAAAAAAAAAAAAAAAAAGCTAATTTGGGAAGTTTATTTTGGGAAAATTTTTTCCTTTTATGAATTGGCAGTATTAGGGAGGTTAATTTACAGGGTAGCACACTAGGTGTGTTTTGTGGTTCTGGGGGGCGGTTAAGTTAGGGTGAGGGTTGTGAGGGTTCTCAGGGCCAAGGGTGCTAGTCCACGGGTAGGTCCCGGCTCGGGGGCATAGAGTAATTAGTGCAATTTTAGGGGGCATATTTCTGGGTATTTAGGGAAAATCTTTGAAAGGGTGATTCTGCTGGGCACACACATTTTAGTGTGCACAATGACAGGCCGGGGGGCGAGCAAGAAGGGGCTGGTGGATGCCGGGGCCTTGAAGAAGGCCCTGGAAATCATTAGCAGGGCCACTAAAGCCCAAGTGGAAACTGCGGTAGGGGAAGTTACGGGAGAGGAAGGGAGCGGTGGGGGCCGGCCGCAGCGCAGAGCGGCGGCAGACGGTGCATTGGCGGCGGTGGTGGCTTGCACCCCTACGGCAGGAAAAGGGGAGATTTGGGAATCTAGGGGCAGGAAGATGAGGAGGGAGAGAGACAGGAGGGCAGATGGGGGTTTAATGAGTTCAGGGGGTCAGCCAGAAAGGGAGGAAGGGTATGATAGCTCCAGGGTAGAGGGGAGTTCTAGAGAGGGTAGAGACCGAGGGAACAACAGTGGGGGCAGGGGTGGAGGGCAGGTGGGTGTGGCAGGGCAGAGAGGAAGAGGGGGAAAATACCTGCAGAAGAGCGCAGGTGGGAGAAGGAGGGAGAGGTCCCCGTCAATTGAGGAGGGCAGGGTGGGGCGCGGAACGGCCCCCCCGGATAGGAGGAGTGGGGGCGGAGGGCGCTGCGCAGCCCCCGCTGTGCAGGTGGAGGGTGAGGGTTTCGGTACGGCCCCTCCTCGGTTAGTGCAAGGAGAGCCTAGAGGGCACAGCACAGCCCCTAGCAACGAGGACGTCAGGGTGGAGGTCGGAACGCCTCGCCCAAGAGAAGAGGACCAGGCAGAGGTTCCCACAGCCCCGCCGAGAAGACGTCAGAGGGGTGGCGGGGCGGACGCCCCGGGCTCGGAGGAAGATCAGCAAATCATCTCGGGCAGGAGCCCGCATCCTCAATGGTATTTAAGGGGTGATGAAGTTGGTTGGGAGGAATACGGGGGGCAATGGGAACGTGAGGATTACAGGACGGAAATGGAAAGGGCGAAGGAGAGAAGAAGTTCAAGGTGGGACGGGGAAAGGGAAGTACAAGGGGGTCGGGGCGAAGCGGGTCGAGGAAATTATTGGCTGGGCGATTGTGATGACATGTTTTGTCCCCGCAGCAGGAGCCCTCTAAGAATGGAGAGGAGGAGCACCGGTGTGGAGGCCAGGCCGCAGATGGCAGGCGTGGAAAGAGGTGAGAGGGAAAGGGAATGGTCATCTGCATGGCAGAGAGGGGTCACAAATAGGGGGTTGGGGGATGACCGGGGTGGTCTACAAGGTGTGATGAAGGAAGTAGGGGTGCAGGCTTTTGGAGCCGAAGGGGTTGGAAAGAACATTTGCTCAGTGGAGGTCCAAACGGACAAAGTGGTGGAGCCATTGGGGCTCGAGGTGCAGGCGGGAAAAGATAAAGAGGTGGAGGTAAAGGGAAAGGAGAAGAAATTGCCATACATGGGGATAACAAAACCATTGGGGGCACATTTGATGGCAGCGACCAGGGAGAAGATACAGGGAGGAGAATTTGTGGATGTCTTCAAGTTGCTGCATAGGGAGGTGAGAGCGAAAGAGGGGTCTAAGGAGGAAGAGAGAGAGCTGGCTTCACGCCCGAGGGTCCCGGTGACCATTGAAAATTGGACGTCGGCGTTTATCATTTATGCCAGCGTGTATTGCGAAAAATTCCCGGAGCGTTGTGTGGCCCTGCTTAAATACATGGATGTAGTAAGGAAGGCTTTCACGAGCTTTGGGGGCTTTGCTTGGGTAAGGTATGATGAGGAATTTAGAGCGAGAATGGCGGAGGACAGTCAGGCGGTCTGGGGGGAGATAGATATGGATCTTTGGCTGCAATGGATGGCCCCAACGAGGCCAGCCCCGACATTGCACACAGCGAGTGGGCTGCCTGTGCCTTACCGGCCCTTTCTTGGTCGCCCCGCCCATGAGGGGGTGGGGGGAGGAGGCGGAGGACAGCCCTCAACTGCATGTTGGGCGTTCAATAAAGATGGCTGCACGAGGTGGATGTGCAAATTTAAACACGAGTGCAGCAGGTGTGCGGGTCGGCATCCGGTTACAGAGTGTTTTCAGGCAGAGGACAGTGGGTCAGGGCGAGGAGCGGGGCAAGGAAGTGGGGGGGAAGGACCGCATACCAGGTAAATTGGGGTGTGCTGGTAGGTCGGGCTCAGTTTAAGGTAAAGTAGGGGGGGGGCACAAGGTTTGATGAAAGATGGTTGGGGGCAACTGAAAGGGGGGCAGAAGAAGGGTGAGGAGGAAGACGCGTAGGTAGGGGAGGGCCGCAGGGGGATGTAACGGTGGTAATTGTTAAGGGGAGGTAGCTGTCGTTTGGAGGGCATGGACGACGGGGGTGAAGCTCTCACGCTTGCCGCACGACAAGGTGAGTAGGCTTCAGGCTGCATGGACGGAGGTGCGGGAGCGCCTCTGGTGCAGCAGGGGGAAGTGAGGATTTGGGTCTGCATGGACGGGGGTGCACTAGGGCCCCTGGTGCAGCTATAAAAAAAAAAAAAAAAGTGGAACAGAGAAGCGAGGTGCCGGAAGAGGAATTTATGTGGAATGGTCTGCATGGACGGGGGCGCAGGTTTGGCCCCTGGTGCAGCGGTGGAGAGGAGTAAAAGAAAAAAAAAAAAAAAAAAAGGGGGCCTGCATGGACGGGGGTGCACTAGGCCCCCTGGTGCAGGTGGGAAACAGGTGGTAATGGACGCAAGTAGCTTGAAGATGGGGATATGGAAGGAACTGCATGGACGGGGGCGCAGGTTTGGCTCCTGGTGCAGCGGTGGAGAGGAGTAAGGCAGAAAAGGGGCCTGCATGGACGGGGGTGCATTAGGGCTCCTGGTGCAGGCGGGGAAAGGAAAAAAAAAAAAAAAAAAAAGGTGGTAATGGATGCGAGGAGCTTGAAGAGTTATAGGGAAGGGACTGCATGGACGGGGGTGCAGGTTTGGGCCCCTTGGTGCAATGGCGAGAGGAGGAATAAACTAAAGGGCCTGCATGGACGGGGGTGCACGTGGGCCCCCGGTGCAGGGGGGGACAATGCAGGAATGTAAAGGAATAAACTGGGCACAACAAGTGGAACAAATAGTTATTGTTTGTAGGGGAGCTGTCTGCGACTTGTTTTACGTGGTTATTGTTTGGGGGCTTTCAGGGTTTTTTGAGTTGGTCGGGGGAAAAGGGGGGGTAGTGGGACTGTAGTGGGAAGATGTTCAAATTACAGAAGAAGGTTTAGACATCAAGATTAAAAGGTCTAAGACGGATAAGAAGGGAAGGGGCTCGGGTTTTCGGCTGGGTCGTGGGAGCAAGGTCTTATGCCCAGTTCCAGGTGTTAGGGGTATCGCGGAAGGAGTTGGTGGCAGTGGGAGAAAAGGAAGAGGATTTCGGGACTCATTATTTAGGATGGGCGCAGCATCTGTGGGTACCAGGCTGGGTTTTTTCAGAAGACAAGGTGAAAAGATTGGGACGTTGGAGGTCTGGGAAATATAAGGGGTACGGCAGGGAGTTTGATAATGGGGTTGTTGAAAAGGTGGTTAGGACTTGGTGGGCCAACTGTTGTTGAAATATTTTTGACTTGTCAGTGATTTTGTATTTTCTTTTTCAGATGCTGCGCGAAAGGAAGGGGAGTTGGCGCAAGTTTTGATTTGTTGGCCATTGAATTGTTAAGTGGGTTGGGAAGGAAGTGGGGAAAAGGGGTTTGGAAGGTAACAGGGGTGCAGTTACAAGGAAGTGGGGGTGAGACGGCACGGGTTGGGGGGCCTGCGGGGGGGATCAGCTGCTTCCTATAGTGGCAGGGTTGAGGGAACGCTTGGGGTTACAGAGGTGGTGATTTTGCATGCAGGGGAGAATGACCTGGTGAGGAATACGGGTGGCTCTTCTTAGTTTCTGGGCTGGGAGACTGGGTAAAAAGTTTGAGGTAGAAAAGTTTGGGGGGGGGGGTGGGGCAGAAAGAACTCCTCGGGGGAGGGTTTTTCTGGTGCCGGGGGCATGGCCCCTTTTGATGTGGGGGGAGGGAAGCACAATGGGGGAATGACACGGGAAAGGATGGGGTGGCGCTGTTTGCACAAGCAGGTCACCCCGGGGGAACAGGTATTGAGCCTGGAGGGGCATGGCCCCTGGGAGAAAGCGGGACGCCTGGAAAAGGGGCAAGGAGACGGTAGGATCCAAGGGATCATTAGGGAGGAATTAGGTTATTTAATTATTTAATTGTTGGGGGGAAAATGAAAATGTTTAATTTATTTAAGTGGTGGTTAAAATATTCCTTTAGTTTGTTAGGCCATGGAGCCAGTTAAGCGTTTGATTGTAAGCTTTGGCCTGTCACATTAAAGCGACCTTTTCCACTTTTAAACGAGTCTGGGTTTTTTGTGCATTAAGCCAAAAGGGGGGCCCCGGGGGGAACGCGAAGCGTTTCCCCCCGGGGAGATTTTTGGCGATGCACATGGCCAGCGAGTGGCCGTGGGGCAGAGCGCCTCCTGGGGGGGGTATTTAAGGGCTCAGGGAAGGTTCGGGAGGCAGGCGACAGTTAGGACTTGATGATTGTCCCGCCCTCCCACCCTTTTCATTTTCGTTAGGGTAGTGTCTGGGTATGTAATATGGTGGGATCCATTGTTCATGGGATGATGCAGGGGTTTTTTAGATGGCATGGCGGGTTCATGAGTTTTGGGGTCTGTTAGGAAGGTAGGGTTGGTGGTTTTGTGTGACAGGTCAGGGCATTGGGAAAGTTGTGTGTAATATATGTTGCTGATGTGGCAGGTCAGGCTGGCTGCAGGTCATAGGAAGGGGGAGTTTGGTGTAGAGGGGAGTTTGAAGGGTGTTGGAGTGGGTCGGGGCGCCGGGGGCATGGCCCCTTTTGATGTGGGGGGAGGGAAGCACAATGGGGGAATGACACGGGAAAGGATGGGGTGGCGCTGTTTGCACAAGCAGGTCACCCCGGGGGAACAGGTATTGAGCCTGGAGGGGCATGGCCCCTGGGAGAAAGCGGGACGCCTGGAAAAGGGGCAAGGAGACGGTAGGATCCAAGGGATCATTAGGGAGGAATTAGGTTATTTAATTATTTAATTGTTGGGGGGAAAATGAAAATGTTTAATTTATTTAAGTGGTGGTTAAAATATTCCTTTAGTTTGTTAGGCCATGGAGCCAGTTAAGCGTTTGATTGTAAGCTTTGGCCTGTCACATTAAAGCGACCTTTTCCACTTTTAAACGAGTCTGGGTTTTTTGTGAATTAAGCCAAAATGTACTTTTCTCGCGTTTTGGTAAATGCGAATTCTGGTGGATTCCCATTTTGTACTCTGTTCGTGCGTTTGTTCAGTCGAATCCTGGTCTTTTGAACCACTCTTCTCCCATACAAAGGAGGGTCAAAATGTGTTGTTCACAGGCTGAATTTATACTGCTGAAATGCTCGTTTCCCTGCTCTCTGGTTTAGATGCGTGTTCCCTGCCTTCTCTCCTCTTCCTACAGCCTTCCAATGAGCTCCACTAGATAGTGTTCAGAATGCTTTATAACCCCATTATTCAACATATAGCTGTAACCCGCTAGACGTATTGAAACGTGCTAAAAACTAGCAAAAATAGCTAGAAAATGTACTTCCCTCGCGTTTTTGTAAATGCGAATTCTGGTGGGTTCCCATGTTGTATGTACTGTGTCCGTGCGTTTGTGTCGAATCCTGACGTTTTTAACCACTGTTCTCCCATACTAGGGAGGGGGGGTCAACATCTGCTGTTCACAGGCTGAATGTATACGGCTGAAATCTTCAAGGCATTATCAGCTTTCCTGACTGTTTTGGAACGTGTATTTGCCATCTGTTAATGCAGTCGCCCTTTGTTCATCGTTCCTTCTAGTTTACAGGCTGCACTCCCCTAGTGATCACATTCTTCTCTCCTATGCAGGCTAACTACCAGCTGCTCCTCCTCATAGGTGTTCATCCTTTCTGTCCCTGCTCCCTGCACCGTTTCGCGTTGCATGTACTCGCTTCCCAGCTCTCTGGTTGAGATGCGTGTTCCCTGCCTTCTCTCCTCTTGCTACAGCCTTCCAATTTGCTCCACAAGATACAGTGTTCAGAATGCTTTATAACACCCATTATTCAACATATAGCTGTAACCCGATAGACGTATTGAAACGTGCTAAACACTAGCAAAAACAGCTAGAAAATGTACTTCCCTCGCGTTTTGGTAAATGCAGGGTACACACGTCTAAACCAGAGAGCAGGGAAGCGAGCATTTCAGCAGTATAAATTCAGCCTGTGAACAACACATTTTGACCCTCCCTTGTATGGGAGAAGAGTGGTTCAAAAGACCAGGATTCGACTGAACAAACGCACGAACAGAGTACAAAATGGGAATCCACCAGAATTCGCATTTACCAAAACGCGAGGAAAGTACATGTTCTAGCTGTTTCTGCTCGTTTTTAGCACGTTTCAATACGTCTAGCGGGTTACAGCTATATGTTGAATAATGGGTGTTATAAAGCATTCTGAACACTGTATCTTGTGGAGCTCATTGGAAGGCTGTAGGAAGAGGAGAGAAGGCAGGGAACACGCATCTAAACCAGAGAGCTGGGAAGCGAGTACATGCAACGCGAAACGGTGCAGGGAGCAGGGACAGAAAGGATGAACGCCTATGAGGAGGAGCAGCTGGTAGTCAGCCTGCTCTGGAGAGGAGAATGTGATCACCAGGGGAGTGCAGCCTGTAAAGTAGAAGGGACTATGAACACAGGGCGACTGCATTAACAGATGGCAAATACACGTTCCAAAACAGTCAGGAAAGCTGATAATGCCTTGAAGATTTCAGCCGTATACATTCAGCCTATGAACAGCAGTAGACGTTGACCCCCCCCCCACCTTGTATGGGAGAACAGTGGTTAAAAACTTCAGCATTCGACAACAAACGCACGGACAGTATACATGGGAACCCATCAGAATTAGCATTTACAAAAACGCGAGGAAAGTACATTTTCTAGCTGTTTTTGCTAGTTTACAGCACGTATCAATACGTCTAGCGGGTTACGGCTATATGTTGAATAATGGGTGTTATAGAGCATTCTGAGCACTGTGTATCTTTTGGAGCTCATTTTTTGATTTGAAGGCAGCGGGAAGAGGAGAGAAGGCAGGGAACACGCGTCTAAACCAGAGAGCTGGGAAGCGAGTACTTGCAACGCGAAAAGGGCAGAAGGGGGGCCCCGGGGGGAACGCGCAGCGTTTCCCCCCGGGGAGTATTTTGGCGCTGCACACGGCCAGCGAGTGGCCGTGGGGGGGTAGAGCGCCTGGTCCCGGGGTATTTAAGGGCTCAGGGAAGGTTCGGGAGGCAGGCGACGGTTAGGACTTGTCGATTGTACAGGTCCCGTTGCCTGCTCCCGAGCCTTCCCTGTGTCCTTGGGCCTAGCTGTTGGTTAGTGCAGGTGAGGTGGGGGATTGAGGAAGAGTTAAGGAGGGTAGGTAACTTAATTCTAAAAAAAAAAAAAAAAAAAAATTCAGGTTGTTTGGGTAGCAGGGTAGGAGGGGTGCCGTAGATAAGACACCCCTCTCGGCTTACCGGCATATTTAGTTTGCTGGGTACTTCAGGTGGGCGGCCCGCGAGCGGGGGAAAGGCTTGTGGGGCTCCGCGGCGGCCGTATTTCATTTCGGGGCGACGGTTGGCTGAAAGGGGAGCGGAGCCTCAGCTGTTTACACAGAAGCGGGTACGCGGGGATTTCCTTGTGTTCCGCCCGCTCCGCTCTGTAAGTTTAGTTCAGTGTGCGTGGGCGTTTTTTCGTCAACGCTCGCGCTGATAAGGGGCTTTGCCGGCGGTTTTAAAGGAGCCGCGCCCAAGTTAGTTTAGAGTGCGGTGAGATCCTGACACAGCCAGGTGGCAGTGCTCTGCCTGTTAGCAAGTGCTAACGAAGGTTTTCTTTGGTGAGTCTTGTAGGGCCCCCGCTTTGGGAATAGGGGTTAGGAAAGGGGAGGGTAGGGTGTTAAGTGTTAGTGGGGCAGGGGGAATATCAAAAAAAAAAAAAAATAAATAATAATTTTTGGTTAATTTATTAATTTACTATTTAGCAGTAGGGAAGCAGTTTCCAAAAAAAAAAAAAAAAAAAAAATATATATATATACAGTAAAGGTAGGGTAGTTTAAAGTGGTGGCCGGTTATTATTGACTCTATTTGGTGCGTGTGTGGTTTGGGTTTCTTTTTGGGGGGCGCTTTGCTCCTTTTTGAGTTTCTGAGGGTACAAGTTGGAAAGGGCTAGTCCACGGGTAGGTCCCGGCTCGGGGGCATAGATTATTTAGGGCAAGTTTTGAGGGTTGTATTGGCTGGGCACACACATTTTAGTGTGCACAATGACAGGCCGGGGGGCGAGCAAGAAGGGGCTGGTGGATGCTGGGGCCTTGAGGAAGGCTCTGGAAATCATTAGCAGGGCAACCACAGCCCAATTGGAAAGTGCGGTAGGGGAAGTTACGGGAGAAGAAGGGAGCGGTGGGGGCCGGCCACAGCGCAGAGCGGCGGCAGACGGTGCATTGGCAGCGGTGGTAGCCTGCACCCCTACGGCAGGAAAAGGGGAGATGTGGGAATCTAGGGGCAGGAAGATGAGAAGGGAGATAGACAGGAGGGCAGAAGGGGGTTTAATGAGTTCAGGGGATCAGCCAGAAAGGGGAGAAGGGTATGATAGCCCCAGGGTAGAAGGGAGTTCTAGGGAAGGTAGAGTCCGAGGGAACAACAGTGGGGGCAGGGGTGGAGGACAGGTGGGTGTGGCGGGGCAGAGAGGAAGAGGGGGTAAATACCTACAGAAGAGTGCGGGTGGGAGAAGGAGGGAGAGGTCCCCGTCACTTGAGGAGGGTAGGGTGGGGCGCGGAACGGCCCCCCCGGATAGGAGGACTGGGGGCGGAGGGCGCTGCGCAGCCCCCGCGGTGCAGATGGAGGTTGAGGGTTTTGGTACGGCCCCTCCTCAGTCAAAGCAAGGAGAGCCTAGAGGGCACAGCACGGCCCCTAGCAACGAGGATGTCAGGGTGGAGGTCGGAACGCCTCACCCAAGAGAAGAGGACCAGGCAGAGGTTCCCACAGCCCCGCCGGGAAGACGTCAGAGGAGTGGCGGGGCGGACGCCCCGGGCTCGGAGGAAGATCTGCAAGTTATCTCGGGCAGGAGCCCGCATCCTCAATGGTATCTAAGGGGTGATGAAGTTGGTTGGGATGAATATGGGGGGCAATGGGAATTTGAGGATTACAGGGAGGAAAGGGGAAGGGCGGAGGAGAGAAGAAGTTCAAGGTGGGACGGGGAAAGGGAAGTACAAGGGGGTCGGGGCGAAACGGGTCGAGGAAATTATTGGCTGGGCGATTGTGCTGACATGTTTTGTCCCCGCAGCAGGAGCCCTCTGAGAATGGAGAGGAGGAGCAGCGGTGTGGAGGCCAGGCCGCAGATGGCAGGCGTGGAAAGAGGTGAGAGGGAAAGGGAATGGTCATCTGCATGGCAGAGAGGGGGCACAAATAGGGGGTTGGGGGATGACCGGGGTGGTCTACAAGGTGTGATGAAGGAAGTAGGGGTGCAGGCTTTTGGAGCGGAAGGGGTTGGAAAGAACATTTGCTCGGTGGAGGTCCAAACGGACAAGGTGGCGGAGCCATTGGGGCTCGAGGTGCAAGCGGGAAAAGATAAAGAGGGGGAGGTAAAGGGAAAGGAGAAGAAATTGCCATACATGGGGATAACAAAGCCATTAGGGGCGCATTTGATGGCAGCAACCAGGGAGAAGATACAGGGAGGTGAATTTGTGGATGTCTTCAAGTTGCTGCATAGGGAAGTGAGAGCGAAAGAGGGGTCCAAGGAGGAAGAGAGAGAGTTGGCTTCACGCCCGAGGGTCCCGGTGACCATTGAGAATTGGACGTCGGCGTTTATCATTTATGCCAGCGTGTATTGCGAAAAATTCCCGGAGCGTTGCGTGGCTCTGTTGAAATACATGGATGTAATAAGGAAGGCCTTCACGAGTTTTGGGGGCTTTGCTTGGGTAAGGTATGACGAAGAATTTAGAGCAAGAATGGCGGAGGACAGTCAGGCGGTCTGGGGGGAGATAGATATGGATCTGTGGCTACAATGGATGGCCCCAACGAGGCCAGCCCCGACATTACACACGGCGAGCGGGCTGCCAGTGCCTTTCCGGCCCTTTCTTGGTCGCCCCGCCCATGAAGGGGCGGGGGGAGGAGGCAGGGGCCAATCCTCAGCAGCATGCTGGGGGTACAATAAGGAGAACTGCGCAAGAACGATGTGTAGGTTTAAGCATGAGTGCAGCAAGTGCGGGGGGAAACACCCTCTCACGCAGTGTTTCCAACAAGGAGACAGGGGAAGGGGGAGAGGGGCAGGTAGAGGGGTTGGGGGGAAAAGCTTTTACTCCAATTAAAGTGGAGGCGCTGGAGGAGTGGTTGCAATTCTACCCGGATAGGGAAGGTGCTAAGATTTTGAGTGAGGGTTTTGGGCAGGGGTTTAGATTAGGTTACCAGGGTCCAAGGGTGCGGAGATGGGCGGAAAATCTGAAGTCAGCAAGAGAGAACATGGAAGTGGTAAGGAAAAAATTGAGCAAGGAATTGGAAGCGGGCAGGATGGTGGGTCCGTTTGATGAAGTACCGGGTGACCTAGTAATATCTCCACTGGGGGTGGTACCCAAGAAAGCCCCGGGGGAGTTCAGACTGATTCATCACTTGTCTTGGCCGGAGGGTATGTCAGTTAATGACTTTATTGCCCCGGAAGAGTGTGGGGTAGTGTACGCGAGTGTAGACCAGGCGGTGGAGCTAATAAGGAAAGAAGGGCGAGGGGCCTTCATGGCTAAGTGTGACATAAAAGCGGCATTTAGATTATTGCCAGTGCACCCAGAGGATTTTTGGTTGTTGGGGTTGCAGTTTGAGAACCATATTTACATAGACAAAGCATTGCCTATGGGTTGTGCAATCTCCTGCGCGCTGTTTGAGCGATTTAGCTCTTTTTTACAGTGGGTTTTCTCATTCAGCTCAGGGTGGGAGAGTGTGTTGCACTATCTGGATGACTTTCTGTTTATTAGCGGGGCAAAGAGGGAGGAGGATTGCAGAAGAATGCTAAAGTTGTTTCAAGACTTGATGGAGGAGTTGGGGGTACCATTAGCCGAAGACAAGACGGAAGGGCCGGCAGTGGTGTTAACATTCCTGGGAATTGAGTTGGATTCAGTGGCCATGACCTCACGCTTGCCGCACGACAAGGTGAGCAAATTGGTGGCACTGTTGGAGAAAACAGTAGGGGCCAAGAAAATGATGCTGGTAGAGATGCAGAGACTGGTGGGGCATCTGAACTTTGCATGTAAGGTGGTGGCCCCGGGGAGGACGTTTTGCAGAAATATGGCAAGGTCCATGGCGGGAGCGAAGTGCCCACATCACAGGATAAGAATATCGGGGGCAGTGCGGGAGGATTGCAGGATTTGGTTGCGTTTTCTGGAGAGTTTCAATGGAACGTCTATGTGGTTGCAGGGAGATCCAGTGACTTGGGAAGTTCAGATTCTCTCGGATGCAGCGGGGGCTGGTGGATTTGGAGTGTTTTGGGGAGGAAAATGGTGTGCCGAAAAATGGCCGGAGAGATGGTTGAAGGAAGGGAGGAGCATAGCGTTCCTGGAGTTTTTTCCATTACTAGTTGCATTGGAGTTGTGGGGGAAGGAGCTGCGAAATAAGAAGGTGAATTTCAATGTAGACAATGAGTGCGTGGTCCATGTGGTGAACAGGCAGTCAGCGAGGGATCAGAGGGTGGCAAGATTGATGAGAGAATTTGTCTTGCGTTGCATGGAATGGAATGTGGTGTTTAAAGCAACACATGTGCCAGGGAAGGATAATGGCATCGCTGATGCATTATCTCGTTTTCAATGGCAGAGATTCCGTGGATTGGCTCCGGAGGCAGATCGGGAGGGGCGGCAGATTCCGAAGGAGCTGTGGAAGATAGGAGGATGAGAGCGCTGGCACTGGTGGAGGGTTCATTGGCCGCGGCATCCAGGAAGTCATACAGGAGGGCCTGGGAGGAGTTTATTAGAGGAGGAGCTAGTAGTTGGAGGGGTAGATGGGATGCGGAAGAGCGGAGGAGGGATGATGTGATTAATTTCATACTTAGGTGCATTGACAGGGGCTGGTCAAGGGCAACAATAACAGGAAAACTAGCAGGGATTTCCTTTTACGGAAAATGGTTTTGGGGTTTTCAACCAAGTGGGGGGGAGATGGCAAGTAGGATGTTGGAAGGATGGGCAAGGGAGAGTAAGAGGGACAAAGATAGGAGGAGGCCGATATCGGCTGAATTACTGCAGAGTTTGATTGAGGTTTTGGGGGGAGTTTGCTGGTCGGTATGGGAAGTGGAATTGTTTGCAGCTTGCTTTACATGGTTATTTTTTGGGGCATTTAGGGTTTCTGAGCTGGTAGGGGGAAAAGGGGGGCTAGGGGGGCTGCAGTGGGATGATGTGCAGATCACAGAAGAAGGGCTAGACATCAAGATTAAAAAGTCAAAGACGGATCAGAAGGGAAGGGGCTCCTGGGTCCGGCTGGGTCGAGGGAGCGAGGGTCTATGCCCAATTAAAGTGGGCAAAGTATGGAGGGAGCGCTGCGGGTTTAGCTCTGGTCTGGTTTTCCAGCATGCGGATGGATCCCCGGTTTCAGCAGCGCAGGTTTTGGGAGTATTGCGTAAGGCGCTGGGCAGGGTAGGGGAACAGGGGGAGGAGTTTGGGACTCATTCTTTTAGGATGGGCGCAGCATCTGAGGGCAGCAGGTTGGGTTTTTCTGAAGAACGGTTGAAAAGCTTGGGGCGTTGGAGATCGGGAAAATGCAAGGGTTACGTCAGGGATTTTGGGAAGAGGGATTACTGAAGACAGTTGGTGGAGGACTTGGGGGGGCGAGTTGTTTTGTTTTGTGTAATAAGTTGACTTGTCAGTAATTTGTGTAATTTTTGTTTCAGATGCTGTGCAAAGAAAGGGGGAGTTGGCGCAAGTTTGGATTGTGGGACATTCAATTGTGAAGTGGGCTGGCAAAGAGGCGGAGAAAAGGGTGTTTGGTAGACAGCTGGGGTGCAGTTATAAAGAAGTGGTGGTGAGGTGGCATGGTTTGGGGGGCCTGAGATGGGATCAGCTGCTGCCCATACTGGCAGGAATGAGAGAGCGATATGGGGTTCCTCAGGTGGTGATGCTGCATGCTGGGGAGAATGACCTGGTTAGGGATACGGGGGTGGCTCTGCTGAGAAAGATGAAGAGGGACTTAGGTTGGGTTAGGGATATCTGGCCGCAAGCAGTGGTGGTGTGGACGAAGTTGTTGCCGAGAAGAGTTTGGAGGGGTGCAAGGAATGAGGGAGCGATAGAGCGGGCTAGGAAGGGGATAAATAGAGAAATGGAAAAATTTTGTGCGTCATTGAAAGTGAGGGTCATGGACCATAAGGAGATAACATATGAGGGGTTTCTGGTTTTTAGAGGGGATGGGGTACACTTGTCCATATACGGAAATAGCTACTACCTGGCGGATTTGAGTTCATGGCTGGGAGATTGGGTAAAAAGTTTGAGGTAGAAAGAGGGGGGGGGGTTTGGGGCAGAAAGAACTCCTCAGGGGAGGGTTTTTCTGGTGCCGGGGGCATGGCCCCTTTTGATGTGGGGGGGGAAGCACAATGGGGGAATGACACGGGAAAGGAGGGGGTGGCGCTGCTTGCACAAGCAGGTCACCCCGGTGGATCAGGTATTGAGCCTGGAGGGGCATGGCCCCTGGGGAAAAAGGGGGACACCTGGAAAAGGGGCAAGGATTCGGTAGGATCCAAGGGATCATTTGGGAGGAAATGGGTTATTTAATTATTTAATTGTTGGGGGAAAATGGGAAATGTTTAAGTTATTTTAATTGATTGTTTAAATAGCCATTTAGTTTGTTAGGCCATGGAGCCAGTTATGCGTTATGATTGTAAGCTTTGGCCTGTCACATTAAAGCGACCTTTTCCACTTTTAAATGAGTCTGGGTTTTTGTGCAGTAAGCCAAAAGGGGGGCCCCGGGGGGAACGCGCAGCGTTTCCCCCCGGGGAGTATTTTGGCGCTGCACACGGCCAGCGAGTGGCCGTGGGGGGGTAGAGCGCCTGGTCCCGGGGTATTTAAGGGCTCAGGGAAGGTTCGGGAGGCAGGCGACGGTTAGGACTTGTCGATTGTCCCTCCCTCCCACCCCTTCATTTTGTTTAAGGAAGTTATTTGTAATGGGGGGGTCGTTTTGGCAGGGGAGGATGAGGAAGAGGGGGGGGGGGTTTATGGTTTGGGGGTCGGTTAAGAGGGCGGGGTTGGTAGCTTGGCGTGACAGGTCAGGGCATCGGGGAAGTTATGTGTAATATTGTTGCTGATGTGGCAGGTCAGGCTGGCTGCAGGTCCCAGGTAAGAGGAGTTTGGTGTAGAGGGGAGTTAAAGGGGTCAAGAGTGTTCGGGTGGCCGGGGGCATGGCCCCTTTTGATGTGGGGGGGGGAAGCACAATGGGGGAATGACACGGGAAAGGAGGGGGTGGCGCTGCTTGCACAAGCAGGTCACCCCGGTGGATCAGGTATTGAGCCTGGAGGGGCATGGCCCCTGGGGAAAAAGCGGGACACCTGGAAAAGGGGCAAGGATTCGGTAGGATCCAAGGGATCATTTGGGAGGGAATGGGTTATTTAATTATTTAATTGTTGGGGGAAAATGGGAAATGTTTAAGTTATTTTAATTGATTGTTTAAATAGCCATTTAGTTTGTTAGGCCATGGAGCCAGTTATGCGTTATGATTGTAAGCTTTGGCCTGTCACATTAAAGCGACCTTTTCCACTTTTAAATGAGTCTGGGTTTTTGTGCAGTAAGCCAAAAAGCAAGAAGGCCTCTGAGAAGGAAAAGCGTCTAAACAAGAGAGCAGGGAAGCGAGTGTTTGCAACGCGAAACGGTGCAGGGAGCAGGGACAGAAAGGGAGAACTCCTCTGAGGAGGAACAGCTGGCAGTTAGCCTTCTTTGAAGATGAGAACTTGATCACCACGGGAGAGGATTGTTGAGAGGGTTACAGAGGGGGAGGTCTGAGATCAGAAAATCCTGAGTATTCCCTGCAGTGTGTAGGGCCAGCGACATGAAGTGTTGCAGATCTCGTAAAAGTCCAGGTCAGGAAGCATACAGGTTCATGTTGAATTCTCCAAGTAGGCGGAGTTGAGTGGTAGGAGGCTAGGACGGAGAAGTCCATCCACTGAGAGAGGAAGGGGGTAGGCAAATAGCCACGGTGAGAGAATGGCCAGGAGAGAATGCATGCAGACAAGGCATTCGTGACAGGAGTCGGCCTGCAAAGGAAATCAATTTACTACAGGAATCAAGGATAAGCATTGAGATATCACATCTCATGCTATAGGAAGGGTCTCAGGATTGGAATGGGAAGGACTTAGATATCACATATCATGCTATAGGGAGGGTCTCAGTTTAGATATTAGAAGCATTGAGATATCACATCTCATGCTATCGGAATTGTCTCAGGATTGGAATGGGAAGGAGCTGGATATCACATCTCATGCTAAAGGAAGGGTCTCAGGTTTGGAACGGGAAGGAGTTGGATATCACATCTCATGTTATAGGAAGGGTCTCAGGTTTGGTATAAACATTGAGATATCACATCTCAGGCTATAGGAAGGGTCTCAGGATCTCAGGATTGGAATGGGAAGGAGTTGGATATCACATCTCATGCTATAGGAAGGGTCTCAGGATTGGAATGGGAAGGAGTTGGATATCACATTGGATATTCCCATCTCATGTTATAGGAAGGATCTCAGGTTTGGTATTAGAAGCATTGAGATATCACATCTCATGCTATAGGAAGGGTCTCAGGATTGGAATGGGAAGGACTTGGATATCACATCTCATGCTATAAGGAGGGTCTCAAGTTTGATATTAGAAGCATTGAGATATCACATTTCATGATATCGGAAGGGTCTCAAGATTGGAATGGGAAGGAGTTGGATATCACATCTCATGATAAGGAAGGGTCTAAGGTTTGGAAGGGGAAGGATTTGGATATCACATCTCATGTTATAGGACGGGTCTCAGGTTTGGTATTAGAAGCATTGAGATATCAAGTCTCATGGTATAGGAAGGGTCTCAGAATTGGAATGGGAAGGAGTTGGATATCACATCTCAAGCTATAGGAAGGGTCTCAGGATTAGAATGGGAAGGAGTTTGATATCACATCTCATGCCATAGTATGGGTCTCAGGTTTGGTAGAAGCATTGGGATATCACATCTCATGCTATCGGAAGGTTATCAGGATTGGATTTGGAAGGAGTTGGATATCCCATCTCATGCTATAGGAAGGGTCTCAGGTTGGAATGGGAAGGAGTTGGATATCACATCTCATGTTATAGGACGGGTCTCAGGATTGGAATGGGAAGGACTTGGATATCACATCTCATGCTATAGGAAGGCTCTCAGGTTTGCAAGGGGAAAGAGTTGGATATCACATTTCATGTTAGAGGTAGGATCTCAGGTTTGGTATTAGAAGTATTGAGATATCACATCTCATGCTATCAGAAGGATCTCAGGTTTGGTATAGAAGCATTGAGATATCATATCTTATGCTATCAGAAGAGTCTCAGGATTGGAATGGGAAGGAGTTGGATATCACATCTCATGGTAAAGGAAGGGTCTCAGGTTTGGAAGATAAGGATTTGGATATCACATCTCATGTTATAGGAAGGATCTCAGGTTTGGTATTAGAAGTATTGAGATATCACATCTCATGCTATCGGAAGGATCTCAGGTTTGGTATAGAAGCATTGAGATATATCTTATGCTATCAGAACGGTCTCAGGATTGGAATGGGAAGGAGTTGGATATCACATCTCATGCTAAAGGGAGGGTCTCAGGTTTGGAAGGGGAAGGATTTGGATATCACATCTCATGTTATAGGATGGATCTCAGGTTTGGTATTAGAAGTATTGAGATATCACATCTCATGTTATCGGAAGGATCTCAGGTTTGGTATTAGAAGTATTGAGATATCACATCTCATGCTATAGGAAGGGTCTCAGGATTGGAATGGGAAGGAGTTGGATATCACATCTCATGCTAAAGGAAGGGTCTCAGGTTTGGTAGAAGCATTGAGGTATCACATCTCATGCTATAGGAAGGCTCTCAGGATTGGAATGGGAAGGACTTAGATATCACATATCATGCTATAGGGAGGGTCTCGGTTTTGATATTAGAAGCATTGAGATATCACATCTCATGCTATCGGAAGTGTCTCAGGATTGGAATGGGAAGGAGCTGGATATAACATCTCATGCTAAAGGAAGGGTCTCAGGTTTGGAACGGGAAGGAGTTGGATATCACATCTCATGTTATAGGAAGGGTCTCAGGTTTGGTATAAACATTGAGATATCACATCTCTGCTATCGGAAGTGTCTCAGGATTGGAATGGGAAGGAGTTGAATATCCCATCTCATGTTATAGGACGGGTCTCAGGTTTTTTATTAGAATCATTGAGATATCATATTGCATGATGTAGGAAGGGTCTAAGGATTGGAATGGGAAGGACTTAGATCTCACATCTCATGCTATAGATAGGCTCTCAGGTTTGGAAAGTGAAGGAGTTGGATATCACATTTCATGTTAGAGGAAGGATCTCAGGTTTGGTATTAGGGGCATTGAGATATCACATCTCAGGCTATAGGAAGGGTCTCAGGATTGGAATGGGAAGGAGTTGGATATCACATCTCATGCTATAGGAAGGGTCTCAGGTTTGGTAGAACCATTGAGATATCACATCTCATGCTATAGGAAGGGTCTCAGGATTGGAATGGAAGGAGTTGGATATCACATCTCATGTTATAGGAAGGATATCAGGTTTGGTATTAGAAGCATTGAGACATCACATCTCATGCTATAGGAAGGGTCTCAGGATTGGAATGGGAAGGAGTTGGATATCACATCTCATGCTATAGGAAGGGTCTCAGGATTGGAATGGGAAGGAGTTGAATATGACAACTCATGCCGTAGGAAGGGTCTCAGGTTTGGTATAAACATTGAGATATCACATCTCTGCTATCAAAAGGGTCTCAGGATTGGAATGGGAAGGAGTTGGATTCCCCATCTCATGTTATAGGAAGAGTCTCAGGTTTGGTATTAGAAGCATTGAGATATCACATCTCATGCTATAGGAAGTGTCTCAGGATTGGAATGGGAAGGACTTGGATATCACATCTCATGCTATGGGAAGGGTCTCAGGTTTGGTATAAGCAGTGAGATATCACATCTCATGCTATAGGAAGTGTCTCAGGACATCTCATGTTATAGGAAGGATCTCAGGTTTGGTATAAGCATTGAGATATCACATCTCTGCTATCGGAAGGGTCTCAGGATTGGAATGGGAAGGAGTTGGATATTCCCATCTCATGTTATAGGAAGGGTCTCAGGTTTGGTATTAGAAGCATTGAGATATCACATCTCATGCTATAGGAAGGGTCTCAGGATTGGAATGGGAAGGACTTGGATATCACATCTCACGCTATAGGGAGGGTCTCAAGTTTGATATTAGAATCTTTGAGATATCACATCTCATGATATCGGAAGGGTCTCAGGATTGGAATGGGAAGGAGTTGGATATCACATCTCATGCTAAAGGGAGGGTCTCAGGTTTGGAAGGGGAAGGATTTGGATATCACATCTCATGTTATAGGAAGGATCTCAGGTTTGGTATTAGAAGCATTGAGATATCACATCTCATGCTATCGGAAGGATCTCAGGTTTGGTATTAGAAGCATTGAGATATCACATCTCATGCTATCAGAAGAGTCTCAGGATTGGAATAGGAAGGAGTTGGATATCACATCTCATGCTAAAGGGAGGGTCTCAGGTTTGGAAGGGGAAAGATTTGGATATCACATCTCATGTTATCGGAAGGATCTCACGTTTGGTATTAGAAGTATTGAGATATCATATCTCATGCTATAGGAAGGGTCTCAGGATTGGAATGGGAAGGAGTTGGATATCACATCTCATGCTAAAGGAAGGGTCTCAGGTTTGGAACGGGAAGGATTTGGATATCACATCTCATGTTATAGGAAGGGTCTCAGGTTTGGTATAAGCATTGAGATATCACATCTCTGCTATCGGAAGTGTCTCAGGATTGGAATGGGAAGGAGTTGGATATCCCATCTCATGTTATAGGACGGGTCTCAGGTTTGTTATTAGAATCATTGAGATATCATATTGCATGCTGTAGTAAGGGTCTAAGGGTTGGAATGTGAAGGACTTGGATATCACATCTCATGCTATAGATAGGCTCTTAGGTTTGGAAAGGGAAGGAATTGGATATCACATTTCATGTTAGAGGAAGGATCTCAGGTTTGGTATTAGAAGCATTGAGATATCACATCTCATGCTATAGGAAGGGTCTCAGGATTGGAATGGGAAGCAGTTGGATATCACATCTCATGCTATAGGAAGGGTCTCAGGTTTGGTATAAGCATTGAGATATCACATCTCATGCTATAGGACGGGTCTCAGGATTGGAATGGAAGGAGTTGGATATCACATCTCATGTTATAAGGAAGGATCTCAGGTTTGGTATTAGAAGCATTGAGACATCACATCTCATGCTATAGGAAGGGTCTCAGGGTTGGAATGGGAAGGAGTTGGATATCACATCCCATCCAATAGGAAGGGTCTCAGGTTTGGAATGGGAAGGAATTGGATATCACATCTCATGTTATAGGAAGGATCTCAGGTTTGGTATTAGAAGCATTGAGATATCACATCTCATGCTATAGGAAGGGTCTCAGGATTGGAATGTGAAGGATTTGGATATCACATCTCATGCTAAAGGAAGGGTCTCAGGTTTGGTAGAAGCATTGAGATATCACGTCTCTGCTATCGGAAGGGTCTCAGGATTGGATTGGGAAGGAGTTGGATATCCCTTCTCATGCTATAGGAAGAGTCTCAGGATTTGAATGGCAAGGAGTTGGATATCCCTTCTCATGCTATAGGAAGTGTCTCAGGTTGGAATGGGAAGGAGTTGGATATCACATCTCATGTTATAGGAAGGGTCTCAGGATTGGAATGGGAAGGATTTGGATATCACATCCCTTGCTATAGGAAGGGTCTCAGGATTGGAATGGGTAGGAGTTGGATATTACTTTCTTGCTATTGGAAGGGTCTCATGTTTGGAATGGGAAGGAGTTGGATATCACATATGCTATAGTTAGTGTCTCAGGTTTGGAACGGGAAGGAGTTGGATATCACATCTCATGTTATAGGAAGGGTCTCAGGTTTGGTATAAGCATTGAGATATCACATCTCTGCTATCGGAAGCGGCTCAGGATTGGAATGGGAAGGAGTTGGATATCCCATCTAATGTTATAGGAAGAGTCTCTGGTTTGGTATTAGAATCATTGAGATATCACATCGCATGCTGTAGGAAGGGTCTAAGGATTGGAATGGGATGGACTTGGATATCACATCTCATGCTATAGGTAGGCTCTCAGGTTTGTTATAAGCATTGAGATATCACATCTCATGCTATAGGAAGGGTCTCAGGATTGGAATGGGAAGGAATTGGATATCACATTATGCTATAGGAAGGGTCTCAGATTTGGTATAAGCATTGAGATATCACATCTCATGCTAAAGGAAGGGTCTCAGGATTGGAATGGGAAGGAGTTGTATATGACATCTCAGGCCATAGGAAGGTTCTCAGGTTTGGTATAAGCATTGAGATATCACATCTCTGCTATCGGAAGTGTCTCAGGATTGGAATGGGAAGGAGTTGGATATCCCATCTCATGTTATAGGACGGGTCTCAGGTTTGTTATTAGAATCATTGAGATATCATATTGCATGCTGTTGGAAGGGTCTAAGGGTTGGAATGGGAAGGACTTGGATATCACATCTCATGCTATAGATAGGCTCTTAGGTTTGGAAAGGGAAGGAGTTGGATATCACATTTCATGTTAGAGGAAGGATCTCAGGTTTGGTATTAGAAGCATTGAGATATCACATCTCATGCTATAGGAAGGGTCTCAGGATTGGAATGGGAAGCAATTGGATATCACATCTCATGCTATAGGAAGGGTCTCAGGTTTGGTATAAGCATTGAGATATCACATCTCATGCTATAGGACGGGTCTCAGGATTGGAATGGAAGGAGTTGGATATCACATCTCATGTTATAGGAAGGATCTCAGGTTTGGTATTAGAAGCATTGAGACATCACATCTCATGCTATAGGAAGGGTCTCAGGGTTGGAATGGGAAGGAGTTGGATATCACATCTCATCCAATAGGAAGGGCCTCAGGTTTGGAATGGGAAGGAATTGGATATCACATCTCATGTTATAGGAAGGATCTCAGGTTTGGTATTAGAAGCATTGATATATCACATCTCATGCTATAGGAAGGGTCTCAGGATTGGAATGTGAAGGATTTGGATATCACATCTCATGCTAAAGGAAGGGTCTCAGTTTTGGTAGAAGCATTGAGATATCACGCCTCTGCTATCGGAAGGGTCTCAGGATTGGATTGGGAAGGAGTTGGATATCACATCTCATGCCATAGGAAGGGTCTCAGGTTTGGTATAAGCATTGAGATATCACATCTCTGCTATCGGAAGGGTCTCAGGTTTGGATTGGGAAGGAGTTGGATATCCCTTCTCATGCTATAGGAAGTGTCTCAGGTTGGAATGGGAAGGAGTTGGATATCACATCTCATTCATGTTATAGGAAGGGTCTCAGGATTGGAATGGGAAGGATTTGGATATCACATCTCTTGCTATAGGAAGGGTCTCAGGATTGGAATGGGTAGGAGTTGGATATTACTATCTTGCTATAGGAGGGGTCTCATGTTTGGAATGGGAAGGAGTTGGATATCACATATGCTATAGTTAGTGTCTCAGGTTTGCAACGGGAAGGAGTTGGATATCACATCTCATGTTATAGGAAGGGTCTCAGGTTTGGTATAAGCATTGAGATATCACATCTCTGCTATCGGATGCGGCTCAGGATTGGAATGGGAAGGAGTTGGATATCCCATCTCATGTTATAGGAAGAGTCTCTGGTTTGGTATTAGAATCATTGAGATATCACATCGCATGCTGTAGGAAGGGTCTAAGGATTGGAATGGGATGGACTTGGATATCACATCTCATGCTATAGGTAGGCTCTCAGGTGGTTTGGTATAAGCATTGAGATATCACATCTCATGCTATAGGAAGGGTCTCAGGATTGGAATGGGAAGGAATTGGATATCACATCTCATGCTATAGGAAGGGTCTCAGATTTGGTATAAGCATTGAGATATCACATCTCATGCTAAAGGAAGGGTCTCAGGATTGGAATGGGAAGGAGTTGTATATGACATCTCAGGCCATAGGAAGGTTCTCAGGTTTGGTATAAGCATTGAGATATCACATCTCTGCTATCGGAAGGGTCTCAGGATTGGAATGGGAAGGAGTTGGATATCCCATCTCATGTTATAGGAAGGGTCTCAGGTTTGGTATTAGAAGCATAGAGATATCACATCTCATGCTATAGGAAGGGTCTCAGGATTTGAATGGCAAGGAGTTGGATATCACATCTCATGCCATAGGAAGGGTCTCAGGTTTGGTATAAGCATTGAGATATCACATCTCTGCTATCGGAAGGGTCTCAGGATTGGATTGGGAAGGAGTTGGATATCCCTTCTCATGCTATAGGAAGTGTCTCAGGTTGGAATGGGAAGGAGTTGGATATCACATCTCATGTTATAGGAAGGGTCTCAGGATTGGAATGGGAAGGATTTGGATATCACATCTCTTGCTATAGGAAGGGTCTCAGGATTGGAATGGGTAGGAGTTGGATATTACTTTCTTGCTATAGGAAGGGTCTCATGTTTGGAATGGGAAGGAGTTGGATATCACATATGCTATAGTTAGTGTCTCAGGTTTGGAACGGGAAGGAGTTGGATATCACATCTCATTTTATAGGAAGGGTCTCAGGTTTGGTATAAGCATTGAGATATCACATCTCTGCTATCAGAAGCGGCTCAGCATTGGAATGGGAAGGAGTTGGATATCCCATCTCATGTTATAGGAAGAGTCTCTGGTTTGGTATTAGAATCATTGAGATATCACATCGCATGCTGTAGGAAGGGTCTAAGGATTGGAATGGGATGGACTTGGATATCACATCTCATGCTATAGGTAGACTCTCAGGTTTGGTATAAGCATTGAGATATCACATCTCATGCTATAGGAAGGGTCTCAGGATTGGAATGGGAAGGAATTGGATATCACATCTCATGCTATAGGAAGGGTCTCAGATTTGGTATAAGCATTGAGATATCACATCTCATGCTAAAGGAAGGGTCTCAGGATTGGAATGGGAAGGAGTTGTATATGACATCTCAGGCCATAGGAAGGTTCTCAGGTTTGGTATAAGCATTGAGATATCACATCTCTGCTATCGGAAGGGTCTCAGGATTGGAATGGGAAGGAGTTGGATATCCCATCTCATGTTATAGGAAGGGTCTCAGGTTTGGTATTAGAAGCATAGAGATATCACATTTCATGCTATAGGAAGGGTCTCAGGATTTGAATGGCAAGGAGTTGGATATCACATCTCATGCCATAGGAAGGGTCTCAGGTTTGGTATAAGCATTGAGATATCACATCTCTGCTATCGGAAGGGTCTCAGGATTGGATTGGGAAGGAGTTGGATATCCCTTCTCATGCTATAGGAAGTGTCTCAGGTTGGAATGGGAAGGAGTTGGATATCACATCTCATGTTATAGGAAGGGTCTCAGGATTGGAATGGGAAGGATTTGGATATCACATCTCTTGCTATAGGAAGGGTCTCAGGATTGGAATGGGTAGGAGTTGGATATTACTTTCTTGCTATAGGAAGGGTCTCATGTTTGGAATGGGAAGGAGTTGGATATCACATATGCTATAGTTAGTGTCTCAGGTTTGGAATGGGATGGACTTGGATATCACATCTCATGCTATAGGAAGGGTCTCAGATGTGGTATAAGCATTGAGATATCACATCTCATGCTAAAGGAAGGGTCTCAGGATTGGAATGGGAAGGAGTTGTATATGACATCTCAGGCCATAGGAAGGTTCTCAGGTTTGGTATAAGCATTGAGATATCACATCTCTGCTATTGGAAGGGTCTCAGGATTGGAATGGGAAGGAGTTGGATATCCCATCTCATGTTATAGGAAGGGTCTCAGGTTTGGTATTAGAAGCATTGAGATATCACATCTCATGCTATAGGAAGGGTCTCAGGATTGGAATGTGAAGGATTTGGATATTACATCTCATGCTAAAGGAAGGGTCTCAGGTTTGGTAGAAGCATTGAGATATCACGTCTCTGCTGTCGGAAGGGTCTCAGGATTGGATTGGGAAGGAGTTGGATATCCCTTCTCATGCTATAGGAAGGGTCTCAGGATTTGAATGGCAAGGAGTTGGATATCACATCTCATGCCATAGGAAGGGTCTCAGGTCTGGTATAAGCATTGAGATATCACATCTCTGCTATCGGAAGGGTCTCAGGATTGGATTGGGAAGGAGTTGGATATCCCTTCTCATGCTATAGGAAGTGTCTCAGGTTGGAATGGGAAGGAGTTGGATATCACATCTCATGTTATAGGAAGGGTCTCAGGATTGGAATGGGAAGGATTTGGATATCACATCTCTTGCTATAGGAAGGGTCTCAGGATTGGAATGGGTAGGAGTTGGATATTACTTTCTTGCTATAGGAAGGGTCTCATGTTTGGAATGGGAAGGATTTGGATATCACATATGCTATAGTTAGTGTCTCAGGTTTGGAACGGGAAGGAGTTGGATATCACATCTCATGTTATAGGAAGGGTCTCAGGTTTGGTATAAGCATTGAGATATCACATCTCTGCTATCGGAAGCGGCTCAGGATTGGAATGGGAAGGAGTTGGATATCCCATCTCATGTTATAGTAAGAGTCTCTGGTTTGGTATTAGAATCATTGAGATATCACATCGCATGCTGTAGGAAGGGTCTAAGGATTGGAATGGGATGGACTTGGATATCACATCTCATGCTATAGGAAGGGTCTCAGATTTGGTATAAGCATTGAGATATCACATTTCATGCTAAAGGAAGGGTCTCAGGATTGTAGGCTCTCAGGTTTGGTATAAGCATTGAGATATCACATCTCATGCTATAGGAAGGGTCTCAGGATTGGAATGGGAAGGATTTGGATATCACATCTCATGCTATAGGAAGGGTCTCAGATTTGGTATAAGCATTGAGATATCACATCTCATGCTAAAGGAAGGGTCTCAGGATTGGAATGGGAAGGAGTTGTATATGACATCTCAGGCCATAGGAAGGGTCTCAGGTTTGGTATAAGCATTGAGATATCACATCTCTGCTATCGGAAGGGTCTCAGGATTGGAATGGGAAGGAGTTGGATATCCCATCTCATGTTATAGGAAGGGTCTCAGGTTTGGTATTAGAAGTATAGAGATATCACATCTCATGCTATAGGAAGGGTCTCAGGATTGGAATGGGAAGGACTTGGATGTCACATCTCATGCTATAGGGAGGGTCTCAAGTTTGATATTAGAAGCATTGAGATAACAAATCTCATGATATCGGAAGGGTCTCAGGATTGGAATGGGAAGGAGTTGGATACCACATCTCATGATAAAGGAAGGGTCTAAGGTTTGGAAGGGGAAGGATTTGGATATCACATCTCATGTTATAGGACGGGTCTCAGGTTTGGTATTAGAAGCATTGAGATATCAAGTCTCATGGTATAAGAAGGGTCTCAGAATTGGAATGGGAAGGAATTGGATATCACACCTCAAGCTATAGGAAGGGTCTCAGGATTGGAATGGGAAGGAGTTTGATATCACATCTCATGCCATAGTATGGGTCTCAGGTTTGGTAGAAGCATTGGGACATCACATCTCATGCTATCGCAAGGGTATCAGTATTGGATTTGGAAGAAGTTGGATATCCCATCTCATGCTATAGGAAGGGTCTCAGGTTGGAATGGGAAGGAGTTGGATATCACATTTCATGTTATAGGAAGGGTCTCAGGATTGGAATGGGAAGGACTTGGATATCATATCTCATGCTATAGGACGGGTCTCAGGTTTGTTATTAGAATCATTGAGATATCATATTGCATGCTGTAGGAAGGGTCTAAGGTTTGGAAAGGGAAGGAGTTGGATATCACATTTCATGTTAGAGGAAGGATCTCAGGTTTGGTATTAGAAGCATTGAGATATCACATCTCATGCTATAGGAAGGGTCTCAGGATTGGAATGGGAAGTAGTTGGATATCACATCTCATGCTATAGGAAGGGTCTCAGGTTTGGTATAAGCATTGAGATATCACATCTCATGCTATAGGACGGGTCTCAGGATTGGAATGGAAGGAGTTGGATATCACATCTCATGTTATAGGAAGGATCTCAGGTTTGGTATTAGAAGCATTGAGACATCACATCTCATGCTATAGGAAGGGTCTCAGGGTTGGAATGGGAAGGAGTTGGATATCGCATCTCATCCAATAGGAAGGGTCTCAGGTTTGGAATGGGAAGGAATTGGATATCACATCTCATGTTATAGGAAGGATCTCAGGTTTGGTATTAGAAGCATTGAGATATCACATCTCATGCTATAGGAAGGGTCTCAGGATTGGAATGTGAAGGATTTGGATATCACATCTCATGCTAAAGGAAGGGTCTCAGGTTTGGTAGAAGCATTGAGATATCAGATCTCTGCTATCGGAAGGGTCTCAGGATTGGATTGGGAAGGAGTTGGATATCCCTTCTCATGCTATAGGAAGGGTCTCAGGATTTGAATGGGAAGGAGTTGGATATCACATCTCATGTTATAGGAAGGGTCTCAGGATTGGAATGGGAAGGATTTGGATATTACTTTCTTGCTATAGGAAGGGTCTCATGTTTGGAATGGGAAGGAGTTGGATATCACATATGCTATAGTTAGTGTCTCAGGTTTGGAACGGGAAGGAGTTGGATATCACATCTCATGTTATAGGAAGGATCTCATGTTTGGTATAAGCATTGAGATATCACATCTCTGCTATCGGAAGCGGCTCAGGATTGGAATGGAAAGGAGTTGGATATCCCATCTCATGTTATAGTAAGAGTCTCTGGTTTGGTATTAGAATCATTGAGATATCACATCGCATGCTGTAGGAAGGGTCTAAGGATTGGAATGGGATGGACTTGGATATCACATCTCATGCTATAGGTAGGCTCTCAGGTTTGATATAAGCATTGAGAGGTTTGATATAAGCATTGAGATATCACATCTCATGCTAGAGGAAGGGTCTCAGGATTGGAATGGGAAGGATTTGGATATCACATCTCATGCTATAGGAAGGGTCTCAGATTTGGTATAAGCATTGAGATATCACATCTCATGCTAAAGGAAGGGTCTCAGGATTGGAATGGCAAGGAGTTGTATATGACATCTCAGGCCATAGGAAGGGTCTCATGTTTGGTATAAGCATTGAGATATCACATCTCTGCTATCGGAAGGGTCTCAGGATTGGAATGGGAAGGAGTTGGATATCCCATCTCATGTTATAGGAAGGGTCTCAGGTTTGGTATTAGAAGCATAGAGATATCACATCTCATGCTATAGGAAGGGTCTCAGGATTGGAATGGGAAGGACTTGGATGTCACATCTCATGCTATAGGGAGGGTCTCAAGTTTGATATTAGAAGCATTGAGATAACAAATCTCATGATATCGGAAGGGTCTCAGGATTGGAAAGGGAAGGAGTTGGATACCACATCTCATGATAAAGGAAGGGTCTAAGGTTTGGAAGGGGAAGGATTTGGATATCACATCTCATTTTATAGGAAGGGTCTCAGGTTTGGTATTAGAAGCATTGAGATATCAAGTCTCATGGTATAAGAAGGGTCTCAGAATTGGAATGGGAAGGAGTTGGATATCACACCTCAAGCTATAGGAAGGGTCTCAGGATTGGAATGGGAAGGAGTTTGATATCACATCTCATGCCATAGTATGGGTCTCAGGTTTGGTAGAAGCATTGGGATATCACATCTCATGCTATCGGAAGGGTATCAGTATTGGATTTGGAAGAAGTTGGATATCCCATCTCATGCTATAGGAAGGGTCTCAGGTTGGAATGGGAAGGAGTTGGATATCACATTTCATGTTATAGGAAGGGTCTCAGGATTGGAATGGGAAGGACTTGGATATCATATCTCATGCTATAGGACAGGTCTCAGGTTTGTTATTAGAATCATTGAGATATCATATTGCATGCTGTAGGAAGGGTCTAAGGATTGGAACGGGAAGGACTTGGATATCACATCTCATGCTATAGATAGGCTCTTAGGTTTGGAAAGGGAAGGAGTTGGATATCACATTTCATGTTAGAGGAAGGATCTCAGGTTTGGTATTAGAAGCATTGAGATATCACATCTCATGCTATAGGAAGGGTCTCAGGATTGGAATGGGAAGTAGTTGGATATCACATCTCATGCTATAGGAACGGTCTCAGGTTTGGTATAAGCATTGAGATATCACATCTCATGCTATAGGACGGGTCTCAGGATTGGAATGGAAGGAGTTGGATATCACATCTCATGTTATAGGAAGGATCTCAGGTTTGGTATTAGAAGCATTGAGACATCACATCTCATGCTATAGGAAGGGTCTCAGGGTTGGAATGGGAAGGAGTTGGATATCACATCTCATCCAATAGGAAGGGTCTCAGGTTTGGAATGGGAAGGAATTGGATATCACATCTCATGTTATAGGAAGGATCTCAGGTTTGGTATTAGAAGCATTGAGATATCACATCTCATGCTATAGGAAGGGTCTCAGGATTGGAATGTGAAGGATTTGGATATCACATCTCATGCTAAAGGAAGGGTCTCAGGATTGGTAGAAGCATTGAGATATCACGTCTCTGCTATCGGAGGGGTCTCAGGATTGGATTGGGAAGGAGTTGGATATCCCTTCTCATGCTATAGGAAGGGTCTCAGGATTTGAATGGCAAGGAGTTGGATATCACATCTCATGCCATAGGAAGGGTCTCAGGTTTGGTATAAGCATTGAGATATCACATCTCTGCTATCGGAAGGGTCTCAGGATTGGAATGGGAAGGAGTTGGATATTCCCATCTCATGTTATAGGAAGGGTCTCAGGTTTGGTATTAGAAGCATTGAGATATCACATCTCATGCTATAGGAAGGGTCTCAGGATTGGAATGGGAAGGAGTTGGATATCCCATCTCATGTTAAAGGAAGGGTCTCAGGTTTGGTATAAGCATTGAGATATCACATCTCTGCTATCAGAAGCGGCTCAGCATTGGAATGGGAAGGAGTTGGATATCCCATCTCATGTTATAGGAAGAGTCTCTGGTTTGGTATTAGAATCATTGAGATGTCACATCGCATGCTGTAGGAAGGGTCTAAGGATTGGAATGGGATGGACTTGGATATCACATCTCATGCTATAGGTAGACTCTCAGGTTTGGTATAAGCATTGAGATATCACATCTCATGCTATAGGAAGGGTCTCAGGATTGGAATGGGAAGGAGTTGTATATGACATCTCAGGCCATAGGAAGGTTCTCAGGTTTGGTATAAGCATTGAGATATCACATCTCTGCTATCGGAAGGGTCTCAGGATTGGAATGGGAAGGAGTTGGATATCCCATCTCATGTTATAGGAAGGGTCTCAGGTTTGGTATTAGAAGCATAGAGATATCACATCTCATGCTATAGGAAGGGTCTCAGGATTTGAATGGCAAGGAGTTGGATATCACATCTCATGCCATAGGAAGGGTCTCAGGTTTGGTATAAGCATTGAGATATCACATCTCTGCTATCGGAAGGGTCTCAGGATTGGATTGGGAAGGAGTTGGATATCCCTTCTCATGCTATAGGAAGTGTCTCAGGTTGGAATGGGAAGGAGTTGGATATCACATCTCATGTTATAGGAAGGGTCTCAGGATTTGAATGGGAAGGATTTGGATATCACATCTCTTGCTATAGGAAGGGTCTCAGGATTGGAATGGGTAGGAGTTGGATATTACTTTCTTGCTATAGGAAGGGTCTCATGTTTGGAATGGGAAGGAGTTGGGTATCACATATGCTATAGTTAGTGTCTCAGGTTTGGAATGGGATGGACTTGGATATCACATCTCATGCTATAGGAAGGGTCTCAGATTTGGTATAAGCATTGAGATATCGCATCTCATGCTAAAGGAAGGGTCTCAGGATTGGAATGGGAAGGAGTTGTATATGACATCTCAGGCCATAGGAAGGTTCTCAGGTTTGGTATAAGCATTGAGATATCACATCTCATGCTATAGGAAGGGTCTCAGGATTGGAATGGGAAGGATTTGGATATCACATCTCATGCTATAGGAAGGGTCTCAGATTTGGTATAAGCATTGAGATATCACATCTCATGCTAAAGGAAGGGTCTCAGGATTGGAATGGGAAGGAGTTGTATATGACATCTCAGGCCATAGGAAGGGTCTCAGGTTTGGTATAAGCATTGAGATATCACATCTCTGCTATCGGAAGGGTCTCAGGATTGGAATGGGAAGGAGTTGGATATCCCATCTCATGTTATAGGAAGGGTCTCAGGTTTGGTATTAGAAGTATAGAGATATCACATCTCATGCTATAGGAAGGGTCTCAGGATTGGAATGGGAAGGACTTGGATGTCACATCTCATGCTATAGGGAGGGTCTCAAGTTTGATATTAGAAGCATTGAGATAACAAATCTCATGATATCGGAAGGGTCTCAGGATTGGAATGGGAAGGAGTTGGATACCACATCTCATGATAAAGGAAGGGTCTAAGGTTTGGAAGGGGAAGGATTTGGATATCACATCTCATGTTATAGGACGGGTCTCAGGTTTGGTATTAGAAGCATTGAGATATCAAGTCTCATGGTATAAGAAGGGTCTCAGAATTGGAATGGGAAGGAGTTGGATATCACACCTCAAGCTATAGGAAGGGTCTCAGGATTGGAATGGGAAGGAGTTTGATATCACATCTCATGCCATAGTATGGGTCTCAGGTTTGGTAGAAGCATTGGGACATCACATCTCATGCTATCGGAAGGGTATCAGTATTGGATTTGGAAGAAGTTGGATATCCCATCTCATGCTATAGGAAGGGTCTCAGGTTGGAATGGGAAGGAGTTGGATATCACATTTCATGTTATAGGAAGGGTCTCAGGATTGGAATGGGAAGGACTTGGATATCATATCTCATGCTATAGGACGGGTCTCAGGTTTGTTATTAGAATCATTGAGATATCATATTGCATGCTGTAGGAAGGGTCTAAGGTTTGGAAAGGGAAGGAGTTGGATATCACATTTCATGTTAGAGGAAGGATCTCAGGTTTGGTATTAGAAGCATTGAGATATCACATCTCATGCTATAGGAAGGGTCTCAGGATTGGAATGGGAAGTAGTTGGATATCACATCTCATGCTATAGGAAGGGTCTCAGGTTTGGTATAAGCATTGAGATATCACATCTCATGCTATAGGACGGGTCTCAGGATTGGAATGGAAGGAGTTGGATATCACATCTCATGTTATAGGAAGGATCTCAGGTTTGGAATGGGAAGGAGTTGGATATCGCATCTCATCCAATAGGAAGGGTCTCAGGTTTGGAATGGGAAGGAATTGGATATCACATCTCATGTTATAGGAAGGATCTCAGGTTTGGTATTAGAAGCATTGAGATATCACATCTCATGCTATAGGAAGGGTCTCAGGATTGGAATGTGAAGGATTTGGATATCACATCTCATGCTAAAGGAAGGGTCTCAGGTTTGGTAGAAGCATTGAGATATCAGATCTCTGCTATCGGAAGGGTCTCAGGATTGGATTGGGAAGGAGTTGGATATCCCTTCTCATGCTATAGGAAGGGTCTCAGGATTTGAATGGGAAGGAGTTGGATATCACATCTCATGTTATAGGAAGGGTCTCAGGATTGGAATGGGAAGGATTTGGATATTACTTTCTTGCTATAGGAAGGGTCTCATGTTTGGAATGGGAAGGAGTTGGATATCACATATGCTATAGTTAGTGTCTCAGGTTTGGAACGGGAAGGAGTTGGATATCACATCTCATGTTATAGTGAGGGTCTCATGTTTGGTATAAGCATTGAGATATCACATCTCTGCTATCGGAAGCGGCTCAGGATTGGAATGGGAAGGAGTTGGATATCCCATCTCATGTTATAGTAAGAGTCTCTGGTTTGGTATTAGAATCATTGAGATATCACATCGCATGCTGTAGGAAGGGTCTAAGGATTGGAATGGGATGGACTTGGATATCACATCTCATGCTATAGGTAGGCTCTCAGGTTTGATATAAGCATTGAGAGGTTTGATATAAGCATTGAGATATCACATCTCATGCTATAGGAAGGGTCTCAGGATTGGAATGGGAAGGATTTGGATATCACATCTCATGCTATAGGAAGGGTCTCAGATTTGGTATAAGCATTGAGATATCACATCTCATGCTAAAGGAAGGGTCTCAGGATTGGAATGGGAAGGAGTTGTATATGACATCTCAGGCCATAGGAAGGGTCTCAGGTTTGGTATAAGCATTGAGATATCACATCTCTGCTATCGGAAGGGTCTCAGGATTGGAATGGGAAGGAGTTGGATATCCCATCTCATGTTATAGGAAGGGTCTCAGGTTTGGTATTAGAAGTATAGAGATATCACATCTCATGCTATAGGAAGGGTCTCAGGATTGGAATGGGAAGGACTTGGATGTCACATCTCATGCTATAGGGAGGGTCTCAAGTTTGATATTAGAAGCATTGAGATAACAAATCTCATGATATCGGAAGGGTCTCAGGATTGGAATGGGAAGGAGTTGGATACCACATCTCATGATAAAGGAAGGGTCTAAGGTTTGGAAGGGGAAGGATTTGGATATCACATCTCATGTTATAGGACGGGTCTCAGGTTTGGTATTAGAAGCATTGAGATATCAAGTCTCATGGTATAAGAAGGGTCTCAGAATTGGAATGGGAAGGAGTTGGATATCACACCTCAAGCTATAGGAAGGGTCTCAGGATTGGAATGGGAAGGAGTTTGATATCACATCTCATGCCATAGTATGGGTCTCAGGTTTGGTAGAAGCATTGGGACATCACATCTCATGCTATCGGAAGGGTATCAGTATTGGATTTGGAAGAAGTTGGATATCCCATCTCATGCTATAGGAAGGGTCTCAGGTTGGAATGGGAAGGAGTTGGATATCACATTTCATGTTATAGGAAGGGTCTCAGGATTGGAATGGGAAGAACTTGGATATCATATCTCATGCTATAGGACGGGTCTCAGGTTTGTTATTAGAATCATTGAGATATCATATTGCATGCTGTAGGAAGGGTCTAAGGTTTGGAAAGGGAAGGAGTTGGATATCACATTTCATGTTAGAGGAAGGATCTCAGGTTTGGTATTAGAAGCATTGAGATATCACATCTCATGCTATAGGAAGGGTCTCAGGATTGGAATGGGAAGTAGTTGGATATCACATCTCATGCTATAGGAAGGGTCTCAGGTTTGGTATAAGCATTGAGATATCACATCTCATGCTATAGGACGGGTCTCAGGATTGGAATGGAAGGAGTTGGATATCACATCTCATGTTATAGGAAGGATCTCAGGTTTGGTATTAGAAGCATTGAGACATCACATCTCATGCTATAGGAAGGGTCTCAGGGTTGGAATGGGAAGGAGTTGGATATCGCATCTCATCCAATAGGAAGGGTCTCAGGTTTGGAATGGGAAGGAATTGGATATCACATCTCATGTTATAGGAAGGATCTCAGGTTTGGTATTAGAAGCATTGAGATATCACATCTCATGCTATAGGAAGGGTCTCAGGATTGGAATGTGAAGGATTTGGATATCACATCTCATGCTAAAGGAAGGGTCTCAGGTTTGGTAGAAGCATTGAGATATCAGATCTCTGCTATCGGAAGGGTCTCAGGATTGGATTGGGAAGGAGTTGGATATCCCTTCTCATGCTATAGGAAGGGTCTCAGGATTTGAATGGGAAGGAGTTGGATATCACATCTCATGTTATAGGAAGGGTCTCAGGATTGGAATGGGAAGGATTTGGATATTACTTTCTTGCTATAGGAAGGGTCTCATGTTTGGAATGGGAAGGAGTTGGATATCACATATGCTATAGTTAGTGTCTCAGGTTTGGAACGGGAAGGAGTTGGATATCACATCTCATGTTATAGGAAGGGTCTCATGTTTGGTATAAGCATTGAGATATCACATCTCTGCTATCGGAAGCGGCTCAGGATTGGAATGGGAAGGAGTTGGATATCCCATCTCATGTTATAGTAAGAGTCTCTGGTTTGGTATTAGAATCATTGAGATATCACATCGCATGCTGTAGGAAGGGTCTAAGGATTGGAATGGGATGGACTTGGATATCACATCTCATGCTATAGGTAGGCTCTCAGGTTTGATATAAGCATTGAGAGGTTTGATATAAGCATTGAGATATCACATCTCATGCTATAGGAAGGGTCTCAGGATTGGAATGGGAAGGATTTGGATATCACATCTCATGCTATAGGAAGGGTCTCAGATTTGATATAAGCATTGAGATATCACATCTCATGCTAAAGGAAGGGTCTCAGGATTGGAATGGGAAGGAGTTGTATATGACATCTCAGGCCATAGGAAGGGTCTCATGTTTGGTATAAGCATTGAGATATCACATCTCTGCTATCGGAAGGGTCTCAGGATTGGAATGAGAAGGAGTTGGATATCCCATCTCATGTTATAGGAAGGGTCTCAGGTTTGGTATTAGAAGCATAGAGATTTCACATCTCATGCTATAGGAAGGGTCTCAGGATTGGAATGGGAAGGACTTGGATGTCACATCTCATGCTATAGGGAGGGTCTCAAGTTTGATATTAGAAGCATTGAGATAACAAATCTCATGATATCGGAAGGGTCTCAGGATTGGAATGGGAAGGAGTTGGATACCACATCTCATGATAAAGGAAGGGTCTAAGGTTTGGAAGGGGAAGGATTTGGATATCACATCTCATTTTATAGGACGGGTCTCAGGTTTGGTATTAGAAGCATTGAGATATCAAGTCTCATGGTATAAGAAGGGTCTCAGAATTGGAATGGGAAGGAGTTGGATATCACACCTCAAGCTATAGGAAGGGTCTCAGGATTGGAATGGGAAGGAGTTTGATATCACATCTCATGCCATAGTATGGGTCTCAGGTTTGGTAGAAGCATTGGGATATCACATCTCATGCTATCGGAAGGGTATCAGTATTGGATTTGGAAGAAGTTGGATATCCCATCTCATGCTATAGGAAGGGTCTCAGGTTGGAATGGGAAGGAGTTGGATATCACATTTCATGTTATAGGAAGGGTCTCAGGATTGGAATGGGAAGGACTTGGATATCATATCTCATGCTATAGGACAGGTCTCAGGTTTGTTATTAGAATCATTGAGATATCATATTGCATGCTGTAGGAAGGGTCTAAGGATTGGAACGGGAAGGACTTGGATATCACATCTCATGCTATAGATAGGCTCTTAGGTTTGGAAAGGGAAGGAGTTGGATATCACATTTCATGTTAGAGGAAGGATCTCAGGTTTGGTATTAGAAGCATTGAGATATCACATCTCATGCTATAGGAAGGGTCTCAGGATTGGAATGGGAAGTAGTTGGATATCACATCTCATGCTATAGGAAGGGTCTCAGGTTTGGTATAAGCATTGAGATATCACATCTCATGCTATAGGACGGGTCTCAGGATTGGAATGGAAGGAGTTGGATATCACATCTCATGTTATAGGAAGGATCTCAGGTTTGGTATTAGAAGCATTGAGACATCACATCTCATGCTATAGGAAGGGTCTCAGGGTTGGAATGGGAAGGAGTTGGATATCACATCTCATCCAATAGGAAGGGTCTCAGGTTTGGAATGGGAAGGAATTGGATATCACATCTCATGTTATAGGAAGGATCTCAGGTTTGGTATTAGAAGCATTGAGATATCACATCTCATGCTATAGGAAGGGTCTCAGGATTGGAATGTGAAGGATTTGGATATCACATCTCATGCTAAAGGAAGGGTCTCAGGATTGGTAGAAGCATTGAGATATCACGTCTCTGATATCGGAGGGGTCTCAGGATTGGATTGGGAAGGAGTTGGATATCCCTTCTCATGCTATAGGAAGGGTCTCAGGATTTGAATGGCAAGGAGTTGGATATCACATCTCATGCCATAGGAAGGGTCTCAGGTTTGGTATAAGCATTGAGATATCACATCTCTGCTATCGGAAGGGTCTCAGGATTGGAATGGGAAGGAGTTGGATATTCCCATCTCATGTTATAGGAAGGGTCTCAGGTTTGGTATTAGAAGCATTGAGATATCACATCTCATGCTATAGGAAGGGTCTCAGGATTGGAATGGGAAGGAGTTGGATATCCCATCTCATGTTAAAGGAAGGGTCTCAGGTTTGGTATAAGCATTGAGATATCACATCTCTGCTATCAGAAGCGGCTCAGCATTGGAATGGGAAGGAGTTGGATATCCCATCTCATGTTATAGGAAGAGTCTCTGGTTTGGTATTAGAATCATTGAGATATCACATCGCATGCTGTAGGAAGGGTCTAAGGATTGGAATGGGATGGACTTGGATATCACATCTCATGCTATAGGTAGACTCTCAGGTTTGGTATAAGCATTGAGATATCACATCTCATGCTATAGGAAGGGTCTCAGGATTGGAATGGGAAGGAATTGGATATCACATCTCATGCTATAGGAAGGGTCTCAGATTTGGTATAAGCATTGAGATATCACATCTCATGCTAAAGGAAGGGTCTCAGGATTGGAATGGGAAGGAGTTGTATATGACATCTCAGGCCATAGGAAGGTTCTCAGGTTTGGTATAAGCATTGAGATATCACATCTCTGCTATCGGAAGGGTCTCAGGATTGGAATGGGAAGGAGTTGGATATCCCATCTCATGTTATAGGAAGGGTCTCAGGTTTGGTATTAGAAGCATAGAGATATCACATCTCATGCTATAGGAAGGGTCTCAGGATTTGAATGGCAAGGAGTTGGATATCACATCTCATGCCATAGGAAGGGTCTCAGGTTTGGTATAAGCATTGAGATATCACATCTCTGCTATCGGAAGGGTCTCAGGATTGGATTGGGAAGGAGTTGGATATCCCTTCTCATGCTATAGGAAGTGTCTCAGGTTGGAATGGGAAGGAGTTGGATATCACATCTCATGTTATAGGAAGGGTCTCAGGATTGGAATGGGAAGAATTTGGATATCACATCTCAGGCCATAGGAAGGTTCTCAGGTTTGGTATAAGCATTGAGATATCACATTTCTGCTATCGGAAGGGTCTCAGGATTGGAATGGGAAGGAGTTGGATATCCCATCTCATGTTATAGGAAGGGTCTCAGGTTTGGTATTAGAAGCATAGAGATATCACATCTCATGCTATAGGAAGGGTCTCAGGATTTGAATGGCAAGGAGTTGGATATCACATCTCATGCCATAGGAAGGGTCTCAGGTTTGGTATAAGCATTGAGATATCACATCTCTGCTATCGGAAGGGTCTCAGGATTGGATTGGGAAGGAGTTGGATATCCCTTCTCATGCTATAGGAAGTGTCTCAGGTTGGAATGGGAAGGAGTTGGATATCACATCTCATGTTATAGGAAGGGTCTCAGGATTGGAATGGGAAGAATTTGGATATCACATCTCTTGCTATAGGAAGGGTCTCAGGATTGGAATGGGTAGGAGTTGGATATTACTTTCTTGCTATATGAAGGGTCTCATGTTTGGAATGGGAAGGAGTTGGATATCACATATTCTATAGTTAGTGTCTCAGGTTTGGAATGGGATGGACTTGGATATCACATCTCATGCTGTAGGAAGGGTCTCAGATTTGGTATAAGCATTGAGATATCACATCTCATGCTAAAGGAAGGGTCTCAGGATTGGAATGGGAAGGAGTTGTATATGACATCTCAGGCCATAGGAAGGTTCTCAGGTTTGGTATAAGCATTGAGATATCACATCTCTGCTATCGGAAGGGTCTCAGGATTGGAATGGGAAGGAGTTGGATATCCCATCTCATGTTATAGGAAGGGTCTCAGGTTTGGTATTAGAAGCATTGAGATATCACATCTCATGCTATAGGAAGGGTCTCAGGATTTGAATGGGAAGGATTTGGATATCACATCTCTTGCTATAGGAAGGGTCTCAGGATTGGAATGGGTAGGAGTTGGATATTACTTTCTTGCTATAGGAAGGGTCTCATGTTTGGAATGGGAAGGAGTTGGGTATCACATATGCTATAGTTAGTGTCTCAGGTTTGGAATGGGATGGACTTGGATATCACATCTCATGCTATAGGAAGGGTCTCAGATTTGGTATAAGCATTGAGATATCGCATCTCATGCTAAAGGAAGGGTCTCAGGATTGGAATGGGAAGGAGTTGTATATGACATCTCAGGCCATAGGAAGGTTCTCAGGTTTGGTATAAGCATTGAGATATCACATCTCATGCTATAGGAAGGGTCTCAGGATTGGAATGGGAAGGATTTGGATATCACATCTCATGCTATAGGAAGGGTCTCAGATTTGGTATAAGCATTGAGATATCACATCTCATGCTAAAGGAAGGGTCTCAGGATTGGAATGGGAAGGAGTTGTATATGACATCTCAGGCCATAGGAAGGGTCTCAGGTTTGGTATAAGCATTGAGATATCACATCTCTGCTATCGGAAGGGTCTCAGGATTGGAATGGGAAGGAGTTGGATATCCCATCTCATGTTATAGGAAGGGTCTCAGGTTTGGTATTAGAAGTATAGAGATATCACATCTCATGCTATAGGAAGGGTCTCAGGATTGGAATGGGAAGGACTTGGATGTCACATCTCATGCTATAGGGAGGGTCTCAAGTTTGATATTAGAAGCATTGAGATAACAAATCTCATGATATCGGAAGGGTCTCAGGATTGGAATGGGAAGGAGTTGGATACCACATCTCATGATAAAGGAAGGGTCTAAGGTTTGGAAGGGGAAGGATTTGGATATCACATCTCATGTTATAGGACGGGTCTCAGGTTTGGTATTAGAAGCATTGAGATATCAAGTCTCATGGTATAAGAAGGGTCTCAGAATTGGAATGGGAAGGAGTTGGATATCACACCTCAAGCTATAGGAAGGGTCTCAGGATTGGAATGGGAAGGAGTTTGATATCACATCTCATGCCATAGTATGGGTCTCAGGTTTGGTAGAAGCATTGGGACATCACATCTCATGCTATCGGAAGGGTATCAGTATTGGATTTGGAAGAAGTTGGATATCCCATCTCATGCTATAGGAAGGGTCTCAGGTTGGAATGGGAAGGAGTTGGATATCACATTTCATGTTATAGGAAGGGTCTCAGGATTGGAATGGGAAGGACTTGGATATCATATCTCATGCTATAGGACGGGTCTCAGGTTTGTTATTAGAATCATTGAGATATCATATTGCATGCTGTAGGAAGGGTCTAAGGTTTGGAAAGGGAAGGAGTTGGATATCACATTTCATGTTAGAGGAAGGATCTCAGGTTTGGTATTAGAAGCATTGAGATATCACATCTCATGCTATAGGAAGGGTCTCAGGATTGGAATGGGAAGTAGTTGGATATCACATCTCATGCTATAGGAAGGGTCTCAGGTTTGGTATAAGCATTGAGATATCACATCTCATGCTATAGGACGGGTCTCAGGATTGGAATGGAAGGAGTTGGATATCACATCTCATGTTATAGGAAGGATCTCAGGTTTGGAATGGGAAGGAGTTGGATATCGCATCTCATCCAATAGGAAGGGTCTCAGGTTTGGAATGGGAAGGAATTGGATATCACATCTCATGTTATAGGAAGGATCTCAGGTTTGGTATTAGAAGCATTGAGATATCACATCTCATGCTATAGGAAGGGTCTCAGGATTGGAATGTGAAGGATTTGGATATCACATCTCATGCTAAAGGAAGGGTCTCAGGTTTGGTAGAAGCATTGAGATATCAGATCTCTGCTATCGGAAGGGTCTCAGGATTGGATTGGGAAGGAGTTGGATATCCCTTCTCATGCTATAGGAAGGGTCTCAGGATTTGAATGGGAAGGAGTTGGATATCACATCTCATGTTATAGGAAGGGTCTCAGGATTGGAATGGGAAGGATTTGGATATTACTTTCTTGCTATAGGAAGGGTCTCATGTTTGGAATGGGAAGGAGTTGGATATCACATATGCTATAGTTAGTGTCTCAGGTTTGGAACGGGAAGGAGTTGGATATCACATCTCATGTTATAGTGAGGGTCTCATGTTTGGTATAAGCATTGAGATATCACATCTCTGCTATCGGAAGCGGCTCAGGATTGGAATGGGAAGGAGTTGGATATCCCATCTCATGTTATAGTAAGAGTCTCTGGTTTGGTATTAGAATCATTGAGATATCACATCGCATGCTGTAGGAAGGGTCTAAGGATTGGAATGGGATGGACTTGGATATCACATCTCATGCTATAGGTAGGCTCTCAGGTTTGATATAAGCATTGAGAGGTTTGATATAAGCATTGAGATATCACATCTCATGCTATAGGAAGGGTCTCAGGATTGGAATGGGAAGGATTTGGATATCACATCTCATGCTATAGGAAGGGTCTCAGATTTGGTATAAGCATTGAGATATCACATCTCATGCTAAAGGAAGGGTCTCAGGATTGGAATGGGAAGGAGTTGTATATGACATCTCAGGCCATAGGAAGGGTCTCAGGTTTGGTATAAGCATTGAGATATCACATCTCTGCTATCGGAAGGGTCTCAGGATTGGAATGGGAAGGAGTTGGATATCCCATCTCATGTTATAGGAAGGGTCTCAGGTTTGGTATTAGAAGTATAGAGATATCACATCTCATGCTATAGGAAGGGTCTCAGGATTGGAATGGGAAGGACTTGGATGTCACATCTCATGCTATAGGGAGGGTCTCAAGTTTGATATTAGAAGCATTGAGATAACAAATCTCATGATATCGGAAGGGTCTCAGGATTGGAATGGGAAGGAGTTGGATACCACATCTCATGATAAAGGAAGGGTCTAAGGTTTGGAAGGGGAAGGATTTGGATATCACATCTCATGTTATAGGACGGGTCTCAGGTTTGGTATTAGAAGCATTGAGATATCAAGTCTCATGGTATAAGAAGGGTCTCAGAATTGGAATGGGAAGGAGTTGGATATCACACCTCAAGCTATAGGAAGGGTCTCAGGATTGGAATGGGAAGGAGTTTGATATCACATCTCATGCCATAGTATGGGTCTCAGGTTTGGTAGAAGCATTGGGACATCACATCTCATGCTATCGGAAGGGTATCAGTATTGGATTTGGAAGAAGTTGGATATCCCATCTCATGCTATAGGAAGGGTCTCAGGTTGGAATGGGAAGGAGTTGGATATCACATTTCATGTTATAGGAAGGGTCTCAGGATTGGAATGGGAAGAACTTGGATATCATATCTCATGCTATAGGACGGGTCTCAGGTTTGTTATTAGAATCATTGAGATATCATATTGCATGCTGTAGGAAGGGTCTAAGGTTTGGAAAGGGAAGGAGTTGGATATCACATTTCATGTTAGAGGAAGGATCTCAGGTTTGGTATTAGAAGCATTGAGATATCACATCTCATGCTATAGGAAGGGTCTCAGGATTGGAATGGGAAGTAGTTGGATATCACATCTCATGCTATAGGAAGGGTCTCAGGTTTGGTATAAGCATTGAGATATCACATCTCATGCTATAGGACGGGTCTCAGGATTGGAATGGAAGGAGTTGGATATCACATCTCATGTTATAGGAAGGATCTCAGGTTTGGTATTAGAAGCATTGAGACATCACATCTCATGCTATAGGAAGGGTCTCAGGGTTGGAATGGGAAGGAGTTGGATATCGCATCTCATCCAATAGGAAGGGTCTCAGGTTTGGAATGGGAAGGAATTGGATATCACATCTCATGTTATAGGAAGGATCTCAGGTTTGGTATTAGAAGCATTGAGATATCACATCTCATGCTATAGGAAGGGTCTCAGGATTGGAATGTGAAGGATTTGGATATCACATCTCATGCTAAAGGAAGGGTCTCAGGTTTGGTAGAAGCATTGAGATATCAGATCTCTGCTATCGGAAGGGTCTCAGGATTGGATTGGGAAGGAGTTGGATATCCCTTCTCATGCTATAGGAAGGGTCTCAGGATTTGAATGGGAAGGAGTTGGATATCACATCTCATGTTATAGGAAGGGTCTCAGGATTGGAATGGGAAGGATTTGGATATTACTTTCTTGCTATAGGAAGGGTCTCATGTTTGGAATGGGAAGGAGTTGGATATCACATATGCTATAGTTAGTGTCTCAGGTTTGGAACGGGAAGGAGTTGGATATCACATCTCATGTTATAGGAAGGGTCTCATGTTTGGTATAAGCATTGAGATATCACATCTCTGCTATCGGAAGCGGCTCAGGATTGGAATGGGAAGGAGTTGGATATCCCATCTCATGTTATAGTAAGAGTCTCTGGTTTGGTATTAGAATCATTGAGATATCACATCGCATGCTGTAGGAAGGGTCTAAGGATTGGAATGGGATGGACTTGGATATCACATCTCATGCTATAGGTAGGCTCTCAGGTTTGATATAAGCATTGAGAGGTTTGATATAAGCATTGAGATATCACATCTCATGCTATAGGAAGGGTCTCAGGATTGGAATGGGAAGGATTTGGATATCACATCTCATGCTATAGGAAGGGTCTCAGATTTGATATAAGCATTGAGATATCACATCTCATGCTAAAGGAAGGGTCTCAGGATTGGAATGGGAAGGAGTTGTATATGACATCTCAGGCCATAGGAAGGGTCTCATGTTTGGTATAAGCATTGAGATATCACATCTCTGCTATCGGAAGGGTCTCAGGATTGGAATGAGAAGGAGTTGGATATCCCATCTCATGTTATAGGAAGGGTCTCAGGTTTGGTATTAGAAGCATAGAGATTTCACATCTCATGCTATAGGAAGGGTCTCAGGATTGGAATGGGAAGGACTTGGATGTCACATCTCATGCTATAGGGAGGGTCTCAAGTTTGATATTAGAAGCATTGAGATAACAAATCTCATGATATCGGAAGGGTCTCAGGATTGGAATGGGAAGGAGTTGGATACCACATCTCATGATAAAGGAAGGGTCTAAGGTTTGGAAGGGGAAGGATTTGGATATCACATCTCATTTTATAGGACGGGTCTCAGGTTTGGTATTAGAAGCATTGAGATATCAAGTCTCATGGTATAAGAAGGGTCTCAGAATTGGAATGGGAAGGAGTTGGATATCACACCTCAAGCTATAGGAAGGGTCTCAGGATTGGAATGGGAAGGAGTTTGATATCACATCTCATGCCATAGTATGGGTCTCAGGTTTGGTAGAAGCATTGGGATATCACATCTCATGCTATCGGAAGGGTATCAGTATTGGATTTGGAAGAAGTTGGATATCCCATCTCATGCTATAGGAAGGGTCTCAGGTTGGAATGGGAAGGAGTTGGATATCACATTTCATGTTATAGGAAGGGTCTCAGGATTGGAATGGGAAGGACTTGGATATCATATCTCATGCTATAGGACAGGTCTCAGGTTTGTTATTAGAATCATTGAGATATCATATTGCATGCTGTAGGAAGGGTCTAAGGATTGGAACGGGAAGGACTTGGATATCACATCTCATGCTATAGATAGGCTCTTAGGTTTGGAAAGGGAAGGAGTTGGATATCACATTTCATGTTAGAGGAAGGATCTCAGGTTTGGTATTAGAAGCATTGAGATATCACATCTCATGCTATAGGAAGGGTCTCAGGATTGGAATGGGAAGTAGTTGGATATCACATCTCATGCTATAGGAAGGGTCTCAGGTTTGGTATAAGCATTGAGATATCACATCTCATGCTATAGGACGGGTCTCAGGATTGGAATGGAAGGAGTTGGATATCACATCTCATGTTATAGGAAGGATCTCAGGTTTGGTATTAGAAGCATTGAGACATCACATCTCATGCTATAGGAAGGGTCTCAGGGTTGGAATGGGAAGGAGTTGGATATCACATCTCATCCAATAGGAAGGGTCTCAGGTTTGGAATGGGAAGGAATTGGATATCACATCTCATGTTATAGGAAGGATCTCAGGTTTGGTATTAGAAGCATTGAGATATCACATCTCATGCTATAGGAAGGGTCTCAGGATTGGAATGTGAAGGATTTGGATATCACATCTCATGCTAAAGGAAGGGTCTCAGGATTGGTAGAAGCATTGAGATATCACGTCTCTGATATCGGAGGGGTCTCAGGATTGGATTGGGAAGGAGTTGGATATCCCTTCTCATGCTATAGGAAGGGTCTCAGGATTTGAATGGCAAGGAGTTGGATATCACATCTCATGCCATAGGAAGGGTCTCAGGTTTGGTATAAGCATTGAGATATCACATCTCTGCTATCGGAAGGGTCTCAGGATTGGAATGGGAAGGAGTTGGATATTCCCATCTCATGTTATAGGAAGGGTCTCAGGTTTGGTATTAGAAGCATTGAGATATCACATCTCATGCTATAGGAAGGGTCTCAGGATTGGAATGGGAAGGAGTTGGATATCCCATCTCATGTTAAAGGAAGGGTCTCAGGTTTGGTATAAGCATTGAGATATCACATCTCTGCTATCAGAAGCGGCTCAGCATTGGAATGGGAAGGAGTTGGATATCCCATCTCATGTTATAGGAAGAGTCTCTGGTTTGGTATTAGAATCATTGAGATATCACATCGCATGCTGTAGGAAGGGTCTAAGGATTGGAATGGGATGGACTTGGATATCACATCTCATGCTATAGGTAGACTCTCAGGTTTGGTATAAGCATTGAGATATCACATCTCATGCTATAGGAAGGGTCTCAGGATTGGAATGGGAAGGAATTGGATATCACATCTCATGCTATAGGAAGGGTCTCAGATTTGGTATAAGCATTGAGATATCACATCTCATGCTAAAGGAAGGGTCTCAGGATTGGAATGGGAAGGAGTTGTATATGACATCTCAGGCCATAGGAAGGTTCTCAGGTTTGGTATAAGCATTGAGATATCACATCTCTGCTATCGGAAGGGTCTCAGGATTGGAATGGGAAGGAGTTGGATATCCCATCTCATGTTATAGGAAGGGTCTCAGGTTTGGTATTAGAAGCATAGAGATATCACATCTCATGCTATAGGAAGGGTCTCAGGATTTGAATGGCAAGGAGTTGGATATCACATCTCATGCCATAGGAAGGGTCTCAGGTTTGGTATAAGCATTGAGATATCACATCTCTGCTATCGGAAGGGTCTCAGGATTGGATTGGGAAGGAGTTGGATATCCCTTCTCATGCTATAGGAAGTGTCTCAGGTTGGAATGGGAAGGAGTTGGATATCACATCTCATGTTATAGGAAGGGTCTCAGGATTGGAATGGGAAGAATTTGGATATCACATCTCAGGCCATAGGAAGGTTCTCAGGTTTGGTATAAGCATTGAGATATCACATTTCTGCTATCGGAAGGGTCTCAGGATTGGAATGGGAAGGAGTTGGATATCCCATCTCATGTTATAGGAAGGGTCTCAGGTTTGGTATTAGAAGCATAGAGATATCACATCTCATGCTATAGGAAGGGTCTCAGGATTTGAATGGCAAGGAGTTGGATATCACATCTCATGCCATAGGAAGGGTCTCAGGTTTGGTATAAGCATTGAGATATCACATCTCTGCTATCGGAAGGGTCTCAGGATTGGATTGGGAAGGAGTTGGATATCCCTTCTCATGCTATAGGAAGTGTCTCAGGTTGGAATGGGAAGGAGTTGGATATCACATCTCATGTTATAGGAAGGGTCTCAGGATTGGAATGGGAAGAATTTGGATATCACATCTCTTGCTATAGGAAGGGTCTCAGGATTGGAATGGGTAGGAGTTGGATATTACTTTCTTGCTATATGAAGGGTCTCATGTTTGGAATGGGAAGGAGTTGGATATCACATATTCTATAGTTAGTGTCTCAGGTTTGGAATGGGATGGACTTGGATATCACATCTCATGCTGTAGGAAGGGTCTCAGATTTGGTATAAGCATTGAGATATCACATCTCATGCTAAAGGAAGGGTCTCAGGATTGGAATGGGAAGGAGTTGTATATGACATCTCAGGCCATAGGAAGGTTCTCAGGTTTGGTATAAGCATTGAGATATCACATCTCTGCTATCGGAAGGGTCTCAGGATTGGAATGGGAAGGAGTTGGATATCCCATCTCATGTTATAGGAAGGGTCTCAGGTTTGGTATTAGAAGCATTGAGATATCACATCTCATGCTATAGGAAGGGTCTCAGGATTGGAATGTGAAGGATTTGGATATTACATCTCATGCTAAAGGAAGGGTCTCAGGTTTGGTAGAAGCATTGAGATATCACGTCTCTGCTATCGGAAGGGTCTCAGGATTGGATTGGGAAGGAGTTGGATATCCCTTCTCATGCTATAGGAAGGGTCTCAGGATTTGAATGGCAAGGAGTTGGATATCACATCTCATGCCATAGGAAGGGTCTCAGGTTTGGTATAAGCATTGAGATATCACATCTCTGCTATCGGAAGGGTCTCAGGATTGGATTGGGAAGGAGTTGGATATCCCTTCTCATGCTATAGGAAGTGTCTCAGGTTGGAATGGGAAGGAGTTGGATATCACATCTCATGTTATAGGAAGGGTCTCAGGATTGGAATGGGAAGGATTTGGATATCACATCTCTTGCTATAGGAAGGGTCTCAGGATTGGAATGGGTAGGAGTTGGATATTACTTTCTTGCTATAGGAAGGGTCTCATGTTTGGAATGGGAAGGATTTGGATATCACATATGCTATAGTTAGTGTCTCAGGTTTGGAACGGGAAGGAGTTGGATATCACATCTCATGTTATAGGAAGGGTCTCAGGTTTGGTATAAGCATTGAGATATCACATCTCTGCTATCGGAAGCGGCTCAGGATTGGAATGGGAAGGAGTTGGATATCCCATCTCATGTTATAGTAAGAGTCTCTGGTTTGGTATTAGAATCATTGAGATATCACATCGCATGCTGTAGGAAGGGTCTAAGGATTGGAATGGGATGGACTTGGATATCACATCTCATGCTATAGGAAGGGTCTCAGATTTGGTATAAGCATTGAGATATCACATTTCATGCTAAAGGAAGGGTCTCAGGATTGTAGGCTCTCAGGTTTGGTATAAGCATTGAGATATCACATCTCATGCTAAAGGAAGGGTCTCAGGATTGGAATGGGAAGGAGTTGTATATGACATCTCAGGCCATAGGAAGGGTCTCAGGTTTGGTATAAGCATTGAGATATCACATCCCTGCTATCGGAAGGGTCTCAGGATTGGAATGGGAAGGAGTTGGATATCCCATCTCATGTTATAGGAAGGGTCTCAGGTTTGGTATTAGAAGTATAGAGATATCACATCTCATGCTATAGGAAGGGTCTCAGGATTGGAATGGGAAGGACTTGGATGTCACATCTCATGCTATAGGGAGGGTCTCAAGTTTGATATTAGAAGCATTGAGATAACAAATCTCATGATATCGGAAGGGTCTCAGGATTGGAATGGGAAGGAGTTGGATACCACATCTCATGATAAAGGAAGGGTCTAAGGTTTGGAAGGGGAAGGATTTGGATATCACATCTCATGTTATAGGACGGGTCTCAGGTTTGGTATTAGAAGCATTGAGATATCAAGTCTCATGGTATAAGAAGGGTCTCAGAATTGGAATGGGAAGGAGTTGGATATCACACCTCAAGCTATAGGAAGGGTCTCAGGATTGGAATGGGAAGGAGTTTGATATCACATCTCATGCCATAGTATGGGTCTCAGGTTTGGTAGAAGCATTGGGACATCACATCTCATGCTATCGGAAGGGTATCAGTATTGGATTTGGAAGAAGTTGGATATCCCATCTCATGCTATAGGAAGGGTCTCAGGTTGGAATGGGAAGGAGTTGGATATCACATTTCATGTTATAGGAAGGGTCTCAGGATTGGAATGGAAAGGACTTGGATATCATATCTCATGCTATAGGACGGGTCTCAGGTTTGTTATTAGAATCATTTTTTTTTTTTTTTTTTTTAAACTTTTATTTTTGCTGGCAGTGGCAGTTGACATACACACACATCAGATCGAGAGTATGGTCTTTAAACATGACAAAGTACATTACACTGGGATGTTCACACATAGTAGCATACATTTGCAGATAAAGATCAGCTTAGTGCCATATTGGGGAGCACAATGTACAGAAATGGGGTCTAGGGCGTGCTATCAGCCAAAGAGGTAGCATCAAGAGCGTTGAGATAGCTGTTGAAGGCAGTCCAAATGTTTTTGGGCCGGGACCGGCCTGGGAGGGTAATAATGTAGTCCTCCTCGCAGTCTCGGGACCAGGTCACCAAGTTAAGCCATTTCTGGAAAGTGGGGGGTGCCGAGCGGTTCCAGTTTTGAAGAATACATTTTTTAGCAATTGCACAGCATACATTTAATAGTCTGGCCTCTCCTCTGGCGCCCTCAGCATCCCACTGACCAAACAACACCCCCATCGGGTCAGGCTCAAGCACCGCATCACAAAGTGCGGACATGGTCTTAAGAATCTCATCCCAGAATGGGGCCAGGTTGGGGCAATCCCAGAACATGTGGAGATGACCGGCATCTTCCGCCCCACAACGGGGGCAGAGTCGCTTGTCGGAGTGGGCGAATTTGGAGAGTCTGCGTGGCGTATAGTATAGCCTATTCAGCAGCTTGTACTGCATGGTGCGATGACGAAAATTAAGGGAGACCCTACTGGTGTGGGAGCACATTTTACCCCACAGCTGCTCTGAAATAACAATCCCCAGTTCAGAGGCCCAGTCCTCCCTCGCCCTGGGGGGTGGTGTTGCTGAAGCAGTGAGCAGGAGTTTGTACAATGATGAGACCACTCCCCGCGCCCCCCCGGAGTTGGCAATGTAGGAGATGGCAGGGTGGTCTGGGGGTTCGCTGGGGAAAGTGGGCCAGGCCGCCCGGAACGCCGCGCGGAGACGGTAATACTGAAGTAGCTCGAGTGGCGAGCCCGAGTGGGCTGGTTTCCACGTCTGTGGCGTTATGAATACCCCATCCGGGTAAAAGTCTGTAAGGGCCAGATAGCCCAAGTCCCGCCAGTGCCGTGCCAGGGCTGAGTCATTCGTGGGCTCCAAACTGGGGACCCGCCATGCGGGGAGCCATTTGTAGTAAGGGTGAGTCTCGGGGGCCGCAGCGAATATCTGCCTCCAGGCAAACAAGGTGGTCTGGACGGGGTCTACGGGAGAGTCAGGTTCATATTTCGGGTGTAGAAGTAAGGACATAATGTTAGCACCGGAGGCGGCAATGATTTCAAGCCTGACATGCGGGCGGGGAGGAGGACCAGGATACCAGTATGTGGCAAATTGTGCCTGCGCCGCAGTCCAATAGCTCATCAAGTCAGGGGCCGTGAACCCGCCCCTATCATAGGGAAGGGACATAGCACCCCACTTTTTCCGCACCGCGCCGGAATGCCACAAGAATTGGGCACACAGCTTGTGCAGATCAGTGAAGAAACCATTTCCAGGCCAGATGGGAACATTTGTAAACGTGTACAGGAACTTAGGGAGCAGTATCATCTTGACCAGCGACAGCCGCCCGGCTAATGATAAGGGAAGAGAGCGCCAGCGCTCTAGTTTGGTTTCGGCCAGTGCAGCCAATGTCACATAGTTGTCAGCCAGAAGGGTCTCCCTGGCCAGGGACACATGAACCCCCAGATATTTGATCCCATTGGGAGACCACCTGAGCGGGTATTCAGTGGCCGGGTGGAGTGTGGAGTGTGTGAGGGGGAAAAGTTCGGACTTTGTGTAATTTATAGCGAAGCCTGAAAAAGTCCCGATGCGGGTGATGTCCCGGAGGAGAGGGTCGAGGTAGAGATCTGGGTCCCTGACGAACAGAAGGACATCGTCCGCGTATAGGGAGACCACCTCGGAGGTGCCCCGGAGAGGTATTCCCCCGCGCACGTGTCGTTCCCTGATAAAGTCCGCCATAGGCTCGATGGCAAGGGCGAACAGAATTGGGGAGAATGGGCATCCCTGGCGGGTACCCCGGAAGAGTGGAAACAGTGTAGAAGTTTGAGAGTTGACGCGGACCCTGGCAACCGGGGAGGTGTATAATAATCTGATGTAGGAGATCATTCCAGGACCGACGCCCATGGTTTCCAGAACCAGCCACATGTATCTCCAGGAAACCATGTCAAAAGCCTTCTGGGCATCCAATGTTACCGCAACCGCACTCACGCTCTGGTCTATGCGGGCCATTACGTTGAACAGCCGTCTAATATTGTGTGATGTGGATCTGCCAGGGACAAAACCGGACTGGTCCTCATGAACCATATAAGGCATGACCGGGAGAAAGCGATTGGCATTAACCTTGGCGAAGATCTTCGTATCTAGGTTCATGAGTGAGAGGGGGCGATACGAACCACATTCATCGGGCGGCTTGCCAGGCTTAAGGAGAACCGTGATAACGGCTTCACGTAGGGATGGGGGAAGAGAGCCCAGGCGCAGGGATTCATTCCAGACCTCAAGCAATTCGGGGCCCAATATGGCCACGTGCTCCTGAAAGAATTCGGCCGTAAGCCCGTCGGGGCCCGGTGCTTTACCCTTCGGAAGGCTGGAAATGGCCTCCACTATTTCGTCCAGGGTGAAAGGGGAATCTAGCTGTTCCCTTGTAGCATGGGAGACGACAGTGGTGGGGATCTGGGCAAGGAGCTCGCGCATCAGCGATTCGCTATGTTCGGGTGGCTGCGAGTACAGTTCGGAGTAAAAGTCTGTGAAGGTCTCTAAAATATGTTGGTCTAACCACTGGGTCGACCCATCGCTACCTTTGACGCAGGTGATTTGGGCTGGCCCCCACTCCCCTCTGGCCAGGGCGGCCAGAGTTTTACCGGGTCTGTCCCCCTCACCGTATTTCCGCACCGCCTGAGGTCGGCTAAAATACTGCACCTCCCTGCCGGCCTGCTCGTTGAACAGCTTCAGTTCCTCACTTATCTGGGAGAGGATGACAGGGTCAACAGAGGTGGGGTGGGCCCGCTCAAGATCTCGCAATTTGGCTTCAGATCGCGACAGGGAGGCCCTAATGGACTTGAGAACCCCGGATTCCCTAGAGATGGCTGCCCCCCGAATGAAAACCTTGAAGGCGTCCCAGCGGACCCCCCGGGTGGTGTCCTGTGGCGAGTTGAATTCAAAGTAGGACCGAATATCCGACAGAATGTCTGCCTTGAAAACGATGTCTTGCAGGGCGGCCGATTTAAAGCGCCAAGTATTCATGGTGGGGGCTTGGAAGCCCATGTTAATGATCAGTACGACCGGTGAATGATCAGACAGAGTTCGCGCAAGTATACGAATATCTGAAACCCCACCAATGAGTTGGGCCGACAGTAGGATCAGATCAATTCTAGAAGAGCTGTCATGTACCGATGAATAATACGTGTATTCTCGCGCTAACGGATGGAGAGCTCTCCAACTGTCCAGGATATCCAGTGACTTGCAGTGTGTCAAGAGCCTGCGCGCTGCGCTCGCTAAGGGTCTGGGGGCAGAGCCAGTCCTGTCCACGGCAGGGTCTAAGATAAAATTCATGTCCCCACCCCAGATGATCTGTACACCCACGTATCTCAGGAGTATGGACACCACCTGATCAATAAACTCAGGGGAGTCTACATTGGGGCCATAAGTGTTAACGAGTAGGTAATCTCTGTCAGCGATGGCGCAATGGAGGATGACGTACCTCCCCCCCGGGTCAATATAGCTTCTGTGGAGAGAGAATTTAAGGGACTTATGAATTAGTGTCAGCACTCCACGGGCCCTTGTTGAGTAGGTCGTGAAGTACCTGAGGGGACCCCATGTGGGCGCAATGCTTCTGGCCAACGGGCCAGTGGAGTGTGTTTCCTGCAGGAGTAACACCTTGCAGTGGTGCCTATTAGCGTAAGCCATGATCCTGCGACCCTTGGTGTAATTGCTGAGGCCCCGGACATTCCATGTCATTATCGTCACAGCCATACTAGTATCCCAATCAATAACATCCCATTGCGGAGAAACCAGAGATAGTGATCCAACGTCAGGGGACGCCAGATCCCACCCCCCCAACACCGGCCCCCAGTGCAATGGTCACCGGATCTCCCAGTGACAGAGTACCCATGACCGAAGCGGACAGATATATCTCATTGAGCTTAGTGAACATCCCACCACAGGTGCTGAAATGCAGAAACAGAATGATGTACAATTAGAGCATTGCGATCCGGTGCGCGACCTGCTGTCAGTCCGCCACTGCCATTTTCGAAAACATGTCCCCAATCCCCATCCCACCCGCGTCCCACCCTCACTGCCCACCCCCAACTTGCAGTGTGAAACCCCCACCCCTCCCCGCAGGTATCTCCAGCTAACCCGACACTCCCCAGAGCATGGAGGTCGGGGGGCGACATCCAACAGGGATGACACCCTACCCATGCCCAACAGGGGCACCAAAGCAGTGGGAACCAAAAAAACAAGAACATTGCAAATGCAGCGAGGTGTGCTGTGGCCGTGTGGGCGGCTTTAAGAACAAATATGCATGACAGCAACGCCGTCTGTGGCAGGTTCTGCAGTATCCGGATCAGAAGACAGGCCATCGTAGCCAGCCGAGCACTTCGCCCGGCTAGGCACACAGGGGGCCTGAGACCATAGGACTGTTGTGAGTTGTTACAATGACCACGTTCCAATTGACGAGTACCACGGACAAGATAGAGCAGGCCAGTTAGTGTGTGGCATCGACTCAGATATCCTCAGCCTGAGCACCCGCCGGGCTGGGAAGTGGTAGGTGCGCCTCGATGAATTTCACCGCCTCCTCTGGTACAGTGAAAAAGTACAATTTCCCATTGTGTGTGATTTTGAGACGGGCTGGAAACAGGATAGCGTAGGGGACATTCCGTTCTCTGAGTAGTTTCTTGACTCCAATAAAGTGACGCCTCTCTTGCTGGACCGCTACAGAGAAGTCCGGGAAGATTCTCACTGTGTGAGACTCAAATCGCAGGTCTCCCTTCTCTCGGGCCAGGCGGAGGATAAGATCTCTGTCTCTGTAATTGAGAATCCTGGCTATGATGGGTCTGGGAATGTCCCCTGGCTTGGGTCTGGGTGACAGAGCCCGATGAGCGCGCTCGACGGTGAAGTATGGGGACATGGCGGGGTCACCCAGGAGGGACCTCAACAATGATTCGACCGCGTCTTCCATGCGACCCTTTAAAGCGTTTTCTGGCACTCCGATAATACGCAGATTGTTCCTGCGGGAGCGCGACTCGAGATCCTCACACTTTGCTTTCACATTCCGCATATCTTGGGACAGTGATGCCACAGTATCTTGTAGCGCATGTATAGCATCTTCATTAGTTGATATACGGTTTTCGGCGTCCGTGATCCTGGTCCCCGCCTGATCCACCCGTGTCTTTAAAGAGGCAACATTGGCATTGATATCATCAAGCTTCTCGTGAAAGGCAGCAAAGTTTTTGGCCATAGCTTCCATGATCGTGGTCAGGTCAGGGGCCGCAGGAGAGGGGCAAACGTTGTTCTCCAGCTCCTCAGTAATAGGTAAGGCCCGGTCAGCCTCCTCCCTCTGGACAGCCCTTGCGAATCTATCCATGGCACCCCCCTTGGAGGATCCCTTGGTCTTGCTAGGCATCGTGGGTTGATGCGCAAGGGTGGAGTAAGCGGTGGTCCCAATGTCAGAGAGAGGAGTGCGGGGGAAATACCAGGGGGGAGAACCCCAGCCGTGGGGGCCTCTCGGGTGAAGGAGAACAGGGCCCAGCGGGGCTGACCGGGGTGTGCTGGTGTTGGGCGGTACCCCGGGCCCACAGTGTGGAGAAGACCGGCCGCAAAGGCAGGCGACCCGGGAAGCGAATCCGGGGGGGGCGCCACCAGGCCAGTCCCAAGCAGATTGTGCCAGCGGGCCCCCCAGAGGGCCGCAGTCCGCCCAGGGGGGCCGGGCGAGGATGTAGGGATCACTGGCAGCCGCTCCTTACCTTCCGGGGGCGCACCCCCCCGATCTCCCAACAAGGGACCACAGCCAAGGCACTCACACGGCCGGCGGAGGGCCGGGACGCATCCGCGTCGTCACCAGCCACGGTCGCTCCTGAGGGTGTCAGGCCCAGGCCCAGGACGCCCGGGGGCCGCCGCGTCTCCGATCGGGCCGCAGTCCGCCCGATCGAGCGCCCAGGAGAGGTGCAGGGCCCTGAGAAGGGGGAAGGCCTCGGGCCAACGTCGCGCCCACTACGTGGGAGAGAGCCAGTCTTGTGCGGGGGCCTGGTGGCCTCGGTGTGCTGACGAATCCCCCAGCGGGCCGCAGTCCGCCCGGGGGGGGCGGGCGGGGATGTAGGGCCAGCCGGTAGCCGCCCCTCACCCTCCGGGGGCGCACCCCAGCAAGGGACCACAGCCGAAGTCCTCACACGGCCTGCGGAGGGCCGGGACGCGTCCGCGTCGCTGCCAGGCACGGGCCCCCAGTCAGGCCGCTCCCGGGGGGTGTCAGACCCAGGACACCCGGAGGCCGCCGCGATTCGGATCGGGCCGCAGTCCGCCCGATCGAGCGCACAGGAGAGGTGCCAGGCCCCGAGAAGGGGGGGGGGCCTCGGGCCGGCGCCGCGCACACCGCGGAGGAGAGAGCCGGAGTCAGGCCGCCCCGTCCAGGACCCCGAATTAGGTCGCCCGGGGTCGTAGAGGAGCCGGAATTTCGCTCGGCAGAGGCGCTGAGGTGTGGGGCAAAGGTGATGCCGAGATGAGCATGTAACGCACAGTGTGGCCGCAGATCTACACGGATATCGCCCAGTCCCACACGGAGCTCAGGAACTAGGCAGCCATCTTGGGCTGCTCCACAGCGCCACCTGTTATTAGAATCATTGAGATATCATATTGCATGCTGTAGGAAGAGTCTAAGGTTTGGAAAGGGAAGGAGTTGGATATCACATTTCATGTTAGAGGAAGGATCTCAGGTTTGGTATTAGAAGCATTGAGATATCACATCTCATGCTATAGGAAGGGTCTCAAGATTGGAATGGGAAGTAGTTGGATATCACATCTCAAGCTATAGGAAGGGTCTCAGGATTAGAATGGGAAGGAGTTTGATATCACATCTCATGCCATAGTATGGGTCTCAGGTTTGGTAGAAGCATTGGGATATCACATCTCATGCTATCGGAAGGTTATCAGGATTGGATTTGGAAGGAGTTGGATATCCCATCTCATGCTATAGGAAGGGTCTCAGGTTGGAATGGGAAGGAGTTGGATATCACATCTCATGTTATAGGACGGGTCTCAGGATTGGAATGGGAAGGACTTGGATATCACATCTCATGCTATAGGAAGGCTCTCAGGTTTGCAAGGGGAAAGAGTTGGATATCACATTTCATGTTAGAGGTAGGATCTCAGGTTTGGTATTAGAAGTATTGAGATATCACATCTCATGCTATCAGAAGGATCTCAGGTTTGGTATAGAAGCATTGAGATATCATATCTTATGCTATCAGAAGAGTCTCAGGATTGGAATGGGAAGGAGTTGGATATCACATCTCATGGTAAAGGAAGGGTCTCAGGTTTGGAAGATAAGGATTTGGATATCACATCTCATGTTATAGGAAGGATCTCAGGTTTGGTATTAGAAGTATTGAGATATCACATCTCATGCTATCGGAAGGATCTCAGGTTTGGTATAGAAGCATTGAGATATATCTTATGCTATCAGAAGGGTCTCAGGATTGGAATGGGAAGGAGTTGGATATCACATCTCATGCTAAAGGGAGGGTCTCAGGTTTGGAAGGGGAAGGATTTGGATATCACATCTCATGTTATAGGATGGATCTCAGGTTTGGTATTAGAAGTATTGAGATATCACATCTCATGTTATCGGAAGGATCTCAGGTTTGGTATTAGAAGTATTGAGATATCACATCTCATGCTATAGGAAGGGTCTCAGGATTGGAATGGGAAGGAGTTGGATATCACATCTCATGCTAAAGGAAGGGTCTCAGGTTTGGTAGAAGCATTGAGGTATCACATCTCATGCTATAGGAAGGCTCTCAGGATTGGAATGGGAAGGACTTAGATATCACATATCATGCTATAGGGAGGGTCTCGGTTTTGATATTAGAAGCATTGAGATATCACATCTCATGCTATCGGAAGTGTCTCAGGATTGGAATGGGAAGGAGCTGGATATAACATCTCATGCTAAAGGAAGGGTCTCAGGTTTGGAACGGGAAGGAGTTGGATATCACATCTCATGTTATAGGAAGGGTCTCAGGTTTGGTATAAACATTGAGATATCACATCTCTGCTATCGGAAGTGTCTCAGGATTGGAATGGGAAGGAGTTGAATATCCCATCTCATGTTATAGGACGGGTCTCAGGTTTTTTATTAGAATCATTGAGATATTATATTGCATGATGTAGGAAGGGTCTAAGGATTGGAATGGGAAGGACTTAGATCTCACATCTCATGCTATAGATAGGCTCTCAGGTTTGGAAAGTGAAGGAGTTGGATATCACATTTCATGTTAGAGGAAGGATCTCAGGTTTGGTATTAGGGGCATTGAGATATCACATCTCAGGCTATAGGAAGGGTCTCAGGATTGGAATGGGAAGGAGTTGGATATCACATCTCATGCTATAGGAAGGGTCTCAGGTTTGGTAGAACCATTGAGATATCACATCTCATGCTATAGGAAGGGTCTCAGGATTGGAATGGAAGGAGTTGGATATCAAATCTCATGTTATAGGAAGGATATCAGGTTTGGTATTAGAAGCATTGAGACACCACATCTCATGCTATAGGAAGGGTCTCAGGATTGGAATGGGAAGGAGTTGGATATCACATCTCATGCTATAGGAAGGGTCTCAGGATTGGAATGGGAAGGAGTTGAATATGACAACTCATGCCGTAGGAAGGGTCTCAGGTTTGGTATAAACATTGAGATATCACATCTCTGCTATCAAAAGGGTCTCAGGATTGGAATGGGAAGGACTTGGATATCACATCTCATGCTATGGGAAGGGTCTCAGGTTTGGTATAAGCAGTGAGATATCACATCTCATGCTATAGGAAGTGTCTCAGGACATCTCATGTTATAGGAAGGATCTCAGGTTTGGTATAAGCATTGAGATATCACATCTCTGCTATCGGAAGGGTCTCAGGATTGGAATGGGAAGGAGTTGGATATTCCCATCTCATGTTATAGGAAGGGTCTCAGGTTTGGTATTAGAAGCATTGAGATATCACATCTCATGCTATAGGAAGGGTCTCAGGATTGGAATGGGAAGGACTTGGATATCACATCTCACGCTATAGGGAGGGTCTCAAGTTTGATATTAGAAGCTTTGAGATATCACATCTCATGATATCGGAAGGGTCTCAGGATTGGAATGGGAAGGAGTTGGATATCACATCTCATGCTAAAGGGAGGGTCTCAGGTTTGGAAGGGGAAGGATTTGGATATCACATCTCATGTTATAGGAAGGATCTCAGGTTTGGTATTAGAAGCATTGAGATATCACATCTCATGCTATCGGAAGGATCTCAGGTTTGGTATTAGAAGCATTGAGATATCACATCTCATGCTATCAGAAGAGTCTCAGGATTGGAATAGGAAGGAGTTGGATATCACATCTCATGCTAAAGGGAGGGTCTCAGGTTTGGAAGGGGAAGGATTTGGATATCACATCTCATGTTATCGGAAGGATCTCACGTTTGGTATTAGAAGTATTGAGATATCATATCTCATGCTATAGGAAGGGTCTCAGGATTGGAATGGGAAGGAGTTGGATATCACATCTCATGCTAAAGGAAGGGTCTCAGGTTTGGAACGGGAAGGATTTGGATATCACATCTCATGTTATAGGAAGGGTCTCAGGTTTGGTATAAGCATTGAGATATCACATCTCTGCTATCGGAAGTGTCTCAGGATTGGAATGGGAAGGAGTTGGATATCCCATCTCATGTTATAGGACGGGTCTCAGGTTTGTTATTAGAATCATTGAGATATCATATTGCATGCTGTAGTAAGGGTCTAAGGGTTGGAATGTGAAGGACTTGGATATCACATCTCATGCTATAGATAGGCTCTTAGGTTTGGAAAGGGAAGGAATTGGATATCACATTTCATGTTAGAGGAAGGATCTCAGGTTTGGTATTAGAAGCATTGAGATATCACATCTCATGCTATAGGAAGGGTCTCAGGATTGGAATGGGAAGCAGTTGGATATCACATCTCATGCTATAGGAAGGGTCTCAGGTTTGGTATAAGCATTGAGATATCACATCTCATGCTATAGGACGGGTCTCAGGATTTCAATGGAAGGAGTTGGATATCACATCTCATGTTATAAGGAAGGATCTCAGGTTTGGTATTAGAAGCATTGAGACATCACATCTCATGCTATAGGAAGGGTCTCAGGGTTGGAATGGGAAGGAGTTGGATATCACATCCCATCCAATAGGAAGGGTCTCAGGTTTGGAATGGGAAGGAATTGGATATCACATCTCATGTTATAGAAAGGATCTCAGGTTTGGTATTAGAAGCATTGAGATATCACATCTCATGCTATAGGAAGGGTCTCAGGATTGGAATGTGAAGGATTTGGATATCACATCTCATGCTAAAGGAAGGGTCTCAGGTTTGGTAGAAGCATTGAGATATCACGTCTCTGCTATCAGAAGGGTCTCAGGATTGGATTGGGAAGGAGTTGGATATCCCTTCTCATGCTATAGGAAGAGTCTCAGGATTTGAATGGCAAGGAGTTGGATATCACATCTCATGCCATAGGAAGGGTCTCAGGTTTGTTATAAGCATTGAGATATCACATCTCTGCTATCGGAAGGGTCTCAGGATTGGATTGGGAAGGAGTTGGATATCCCTTCTCATGCTATAGGAAGTGTCTCAGGTTGGAATGGGAAGGAGTTGGATATCACATCTCATGTTATAGGAAGGGTCTCAGGATTGGAATGGGAAGGATTTGGATATCACATCCCTTGCTATAGGAAGGGTCTCAGGATTGGAATGGGTAGGAGTTGGATATTACTTTCTTGCTATTGGAAGGGTCTCATGTTTGGAATGGGAAGGAGTTGGATATCACATATGCTATAGTTAGTGTCTCAGGTTTGGAACGGGAAGGAGTTGGATATCCCATCTCATGTTATAGGAAGGGTCTCAGGTTTGGTATAAGCATTGAGATATCACATCTCTGCTATCGGAAGCGGCTCAGGATTGGAATGGGAAGGAGTTGGATATCCCATCTAATGTTATAGGAAGAGTCTCTGGTTTGGTATTAGAATCATTGAGATATCACATCGCATGCTGTAGGAAGGGTCTAAGGATTGGAATGGGATGGACTTGGATATCACATCTCATGCTATAGGTAGGCTCTCAGGTTTGTTATAAGCATTGAGATATCACATCTCATGCTATAGGAAGGGTCTCAGGATTGGAATGGGAAGGAATTGGATATCACATCATGCTATAGGAAGGGTCTCAGATTTGGTATAAGCATTGAGATATCACATCTCATGCTAAAGGAAGGGTCTCAGGATTGGAATGGGAAGGAGTTGTATATGACATCTCAGGCCATAGGAAAGTTCTCAGGTTTGGTATAAGCATTGAGATATCACATCTCTGCTATCGGAAGTGTCTCAGGATTGGAATGGGAAGGAGTTGGATATCCCATCTCATGTTATAGGACGGGTCTCAGGTTTGTTATTAGAATCATTGAGATATCATATTGCATGCTGTTGGAAGGGTCTAAGGGTTGGAATGGGAAGGACTTGGATATCACATCTCATGCTATAGATAGGCTCTTAGGTTTGGAAAGGGAAGGAGTTGGATATCACATTTCATGTTAGAGGAAGGATCTCAGGTTTGGTATTAGAAGCATTGAGATATCACATCTCATGCTATAGGAAGGGTCTCAGGATTGGAATGGGAAGCAATTGGATATCACATCTCATGCTATAGGAAGGGTCTCAGGTTTGGTATAAGCATTGAGATATCACATCTCATGCTATAGGACGGGTCTCAGGATTGGAATGGAAGGAGTTGGATATCACATCTCATGTTATAGGAAGGATCTCAGGTTTGGTATTAGAAGCATTGAGACATCACATCTCATGCTATAGGAAGGGTCTCAGGGTTGGAATGGGAAGGAGTTGGATATCACATCTCATCCAATAGGAAGGGCCTCAGGTTTGGAATGGGAAGGAATTGGATATCACATCTCATGTTATAGGAAGGATCTCAGGTTTGGTATTAGAAGCATTGAGATATCACATCTCATGCTATAGGAAGGGTCTCAGGATTGGAATGTGAAGGATTTGGATATCACATCTCATGCTAAAGGAAGGGTCTCAGGTTTGGTAGAAGCATTGAGATATCACGCCTCTGCTATCGGAAGGGTCTCAGGATTGGATTGGGAAGGAGTTGGATATCACATCTCATGCCATAGGAAGGGTCTCAGGTTTGGTATAAGCATTGAGATATCACATCTCTGCTATCGGAAGGGTCTCAGGTTTGGATTGGGAAGGAGTTGGATATCCCTTCTCATGCTATAGGAAGTGTCTCAGGTTGGAATGGGAAGGAGTTGGATATCACATCTCATTCATGTTATAGGAAGGGTCTCAGGATTGGAATGGGAAGGATTTGGATATCACATCTCTTGCTATAGGAAGGGTCTCAGGATTGGAATGGGTAGGAGTTGGATATTACTTTCTTGCTATAGGAGGGGTCTCATGTTTGGAATGGGAAGGAGTTGGATATCACATATGCTATAGTTAGTGTCTCAGGTTTGCAACGGGAAGGAGTTGGATATCACATCTCATGTTATAGGAAGGGTCTCAGGTTTGGTATAAGCATTGAGATATCACATCTCTGCTATCGGAAGCGGCTCAGGATTGGAATGGGAAGGAGTTGGATATCCCATCTCATGTTATAGGAAGAGTCTCTGGTTTGGTATTAGAATCATTGAGATATCACATCGCATGCTGTAGGAAGGGTCTAAGGATTGGAATGGGATGGACTTGGATATCACATCTCATGCTATAGGTAGGCTCTCAGGTGGTTTGGTATAAGCATTGAGATATCACATCTCATGCTATAGGAAGGGTCTCAGGATTGGAATGGGAAGGAATTGGATATCACATCTCATGCTATAGGAAGGGTCTCAGATTTGGTATAAGCATTGAGATATCACATCTCATGCTAAAGGAAGGGTCTCAGGATTGGAATGGGAAGGAGTTGTATATGACATCTCAGGCCATAGGAAGGTTCTCAGGTTTGGTATAAGCATTGAGATATCACATCTCTGCTATCGGAAGGGTCTCAGGATTGGAATGGGAAGGAGTTGGATATCCCATCTCATGTTATAGGAAGGGTCTCAGGTTTGGTATTAGAAGCATAGAGATATCACATCTCATGCTATAGGAAGGGTCTCAGGATTTGAATGGCAAGGAGTTGGATATCACATCTCATGCCATAGGAAGGGTCTCAGGTTTGGTATAAGCATTGAGATATCACATCTCTGCTATCGGAAGGGTCTCAGGATTGGATTGGGAAGGAGTTGGATATCCCTTCTCATGCTATAGGAAGTGTCTCAGGTTGGAATGGGAAGGAGTTGGATATCACATCTCATGTTATAGGAAGGGTCTCAGGATTGGAATGGGAAGGATTTGGATATCACATCTCTTGCTATAGGAAGGGTCTCAGGATTGGAATGGGTAGGAGTTGGATATTACTTTCTTGCTATAGGAAGGGTCTCATGTTTGGAATGGGAAGGAGTTGGATATCACATATGCTATAGTTAGTGTCTCAGGTTTGGAACGGGAAGGAGTTGGATATCACATCTCATGTTATAGGAAGGGTCTCAGGTTTGGTATAAGCATTGAGATATCACATCTCTGCTATCAGAAGCGGCTCAGCATTGGAATGGGAAGGAGTTGGATATCCCATCTCATGTTATAGGAAGAGTCTCTGGTTTGGTATTAGAATCATTGAGATATCACATCGCATGCTGTAGGAAGGGTCTAAGGATTGGAATGGGATGGACTTGGATATCACATCTCATGCTATAGGTAGACTCTCAGGTTTGGTATAAGCATTGAGATATCACATCTCATGCTATAGGAAGGGTCTCAGGATTGGAATGGGAAGGAATTGGATATCACATCTCATGCTATAGGAAGGGTCTCAGATTTGGTATAAGCATTGAGATATCACATCTCATGCTAAAGGAAGGGTCTCAGGATTGGAATGGGAAGGAGTTGTATATGACATCTCAGGCCATAGGAAGGTTCTCAGGTTTGGTATAAGCATTGAGATATCACATCTCTGCTATCGGAAGGGTCTCAGGATTGGAATGGGAAGGAGTTGGATATCCCATCTCATGTTATAGGAAGGGTCTCAGGTTTGGTATTAGAAGCATAGAGATATCACATCTCATGCTATAGGAAGGGTCTCAGGATTTGAATGGCAAGGAGTTGGATATCACATCTCATGCCATAGGAAGGGTCTCAGGTTTGGTATAAGCATTGAGATATCACATCTCTGCTATTGGAAGGGTCTCAGGATTGGATTGGGAAGGAGTTGGATATCCCTTCTCATGCTATAGGAAGTGTCTCAGGTTGGAATGGGAAGGAGTTGGATATCACATCTCATGTTATAGGAAGGGTCTCAGGATTGGAATGGGAAGGATTTGGATATCACATCTCTTGCTATAGGAAGGGTCTCAGGATTGGAATGGGTAGGAGTTGGATATTACTTTCTTGCTATAGGAAGGGTCTCATGTTTGGAATGGGAAGGAGTTGGATATCACATATGCTATAGTTAGTGTCTCAGGTTTGGAATGGGATGGACTTGGATATCACATCTCATGCTATAGGAAGGGTCTCAGATGTGGTATAAGCATTGAGATATCACATCTCATGCTAAAGGAAGGGTCTCAGGATTGGAATGGGAAGGAGTTGTATATGACATCTCAGGCCATAGGAAGGTTCTCAGGTTTGGTATAAGCATTGAGATATCACATCTCTGCTATCGGAAGGGTCTCAGGATTGGAATGGGAAGGAGTTGGATATCCCATCTCATGTTATAGGAAGGGTCTCAGGTTTGGTATTAGAAGCATTGAGATATCACATCTCATGCTATAGGAAGGGTCTCAGGATTGGAATGTGAAGGATTTGGATATTACATCTCATGCTAAAGGAAGGGTCTCAGGTTTGGTAGAAGCATTGAGATATCACGTCTCTGCTATCGGAAGGGTCTCAGGATTGGATTGGGAAAGAGTTGGATATCCCTTCTCATGCTATAGGAAGGGTCTCAGGATTTGAATGGCAAGGAGTTGGATATCACATCTCATGCCATAGGAAGGGTCTCAGGTTTGGTATAAGCATTGAGATATCACATCTCTGCTATCGGAAGGGTCTCAGGATTGGATTGGGAAGGAGTTGGATATCCCTTCTCATGCTATAGGAAGTGTCTCAGGTTGGAATGGGAAGGAGTTGGATATCACATCTCATGTTATAGGAAGGGTCTCAGGATTGGAATGGGAAGGATTTGGATATCACATCTCTTGCTATAGGAAGGGTCTCAGGATTGGAATGGGTAGGAGTTGGATATTACTTTCTTGCTATAGGAAGGGTCTCATGTTTGGAATGGGAAGGATTTGGATATCACATATGCTATAGTTAGTGTCTCAGGTTTGGAACGGGAAGGAGTTGGATATCACATCTCATGTTATAGGAAGGGTCTCAGGTTTGGTATAAGCATTGAGATATCACATCTCTGCTATCGGAAGCGGCTCAGGATTGGAATGGGAAGGAGTTGGATATCCCATCTCATGTTATAGTTAGAGTCTCTGGTTTGGTATTAGAATCATTGAGATATCACATCGCATGCTGTAGGAAGGGTCTAAGGATTGGAATGGGATGGACTTGGATATCACATCTCATGCTATAGGAAGGGTCTCAGATTTGGTATAAGCATTGAGATATCACATTTCATGCTAAAGGAAGGGTCTCAGGATTGTAGGCTCTCAGGTTTGGTATAAGCATTGAGATATCACATCTCATGCTATAGGAAGGGTCTCAGGATTGGAATGGGAAGGATTTGGATATCACATCTCATGCTATAGGAAGGGTCTCAGATTTGGTATAAGCATTGAGATATCACATCTCATGCTAAAGGAAGGGTCTCAGGATTGGAATGGGAAGGAGTTGTATATGACATCTCAGGCCATAGTAAGGGTCTCAGGTTTGGTATAAGCATTGAGATATCACATCTCTGCTATCGGAAGGGTCTCAGGATTGGAATGGGAAGGAGTTGGATATCCCATCTCATGTTATAGGAAGGGTCTCAGGTTTGGTATTAGAAGTATAGAGATATCACATCTCATGCTATAGGAAGGGTCTCAGGATTGGAATGGGAAGGACTTGGATGTCACATCTCATGCTATAGGGAGGGTCTCAAGTTTGATATTAGAAGCATTGAGATAACAAATCTCATGATATCGGAAGGGTCTCAGGATTGGAATGGGAAGGAGTTGGATACCACATCTCATGATAAAGGAAGGGTCTAAGGTTTGGAAGGGGAAGGATTTGGATATCACATCTCATGTTATAGGACGGGTCTCAGGTTTGGTATTAGAAGCATTGAGATATCAAGTCTCATGGTATAAGAAGGGTCTCAGAATTGGAATGGGAAGGAGTTGGATATCACACCTCAAGCTATAGGAAGGGTCTCAGGATTGGAATGGGAAGGAGTTTGATATCACATCTCATGCCATAGTATGGGTCTCAGGTTTGGTAGAAGCATTGGGATATCACATCTCATGCTATCGGAAGGGTATCAGTATTGGATTTGGAAGAAGTTGGATATCCCATCTCATGCTATAGGAAGGGTCTCAGGTTGGAATGGGAAGGAGTTGGATATCACATTTCATGTTATAGGAAGGGTCTCAGGATTGGAATGGGAAGGACTTGGATATCATATCTCATGCTATAGGACGGGTCTCAGGTTTGTTATTAGAATCATTGAGATATCATATTGCATGCTGTAGGAAGGGTCTAAGGTTTGGAAAGGGAAGGAGTTGGATATCACATTTCATGTTAGAGGAAGGATCTCAGGTTTGGTATTAGAAGCATTGAGATATCACATCTCATGCTATAGGAAGGGTCTCAGGATTGGAATGGGAAGTAGTTGGATATCACATCTCATGCTATAGGAAGGGTCTCAGGTTTGGTATAAGCATTGAGATATCACATCTCATGCTATAGGACGGGTCTCAGGATTGGAATGGAAGGAGTTGGATATCACATCTCATGTTATAGGAAGGATCTCAGGTTTGGTATTAGAAGCATTGAGACATCACATCTCATGCTATAGGAAGGGTCTCAGGGTTGGAATGGGAAGGAGTTGGATATCGCATCTCATCCAATAGGAAGGGTCTCAGGTTTGGAATGGGAAGGAATTGGATATCACATCTCATGTTATAGGAAGGATCTCAGGTTTGGTATTAGAAGCATTGAGATATCACATCTCATGCTATAGGAAGGGTCTCAGGATTGGAATGTGAAGGATTTGGATATCACATCTCATGCTAAAGGAAGGGTCTCAGGTTTGGTAGAAGCATTGAGATATCAGATCTCTGCTATCGGAAGGGTCTCAGGATTGGATTGGGAAGGAGTTGGATATCCCTTCTCATGCTATAGGAAGGGTCTCAGGATTTGAATGGGAAGGAGTTGGATATCACATCTCATGTTATAGGAAGGGTCTCAGGATTGGAATGGGAAGGATTTGGATATTACTTTCTTGCTATAGGAAGGGTCTCATGTTTGGAATGGGAAGGAGTTGGATATCACATATGCTATAGTTAGTGTCTCAGGTTTGGAACGGGAAGGAGTTGGATATCACATCTCATGTTATAGGAAGGGTCTCATGTTTGGTATAAGCATTGAGATATCACATCTCTGCTATCGGAAGCGGCTCAGGATTGGAATGGGAAGGAGTTGGATATCCCATCTCATGTTATAGTAAGAGTCTCTGGTTTGGTATTAGAATCATTGAGATATCACATCGCATGCTGTAGGAAGGGTCTAAGGATTGGAATGGGATGGACTTGGATATCAGATCTCATGCTATAGGTAGGCTCTCAGGTTTGATATAAGCATTGAGAGGTTTGATATAAGCATTGAGATATCACATCTCATGCTATAGGAAGGGTCTCAGGATTGGAATGGGAAGGATTTGGATATCACATCTCATGTAATAGGAAGGGTCTCAGATTTGGTATAAGCATTGAGATATCACATCTCATACTAAAGGAAGGGTCTCAGGATTGGAATGGGAAGGAGTTGTATATGACATCTCAGGCCATAGGAAGGGTCTCATGTTTGGTATAAGCATTGAGATATCACATCTCTGCTATCGGAAGGGTCTCAGGATTGGAATGGGAAGGAGTTGGATATCCCATCTCATGTTATAGGAAGGGTCTCAGGTTTGGTATTAGAAGCATAGAGATATCACATCTCATGCTATAGGAAGGGTCTCAGGATTGGAATGGGAAGGACTTGGATGTCACATCTCATGCTATAGGGAGGGTCTCAAGTTTGATATTAGAAGCATTGAGATAACAAATCTCATGATATCGGAAGGGTCTCAGGATTGGAATGGGAAGGAGTTGGATACCACATCTCATGATAAAGGAAGGGTCTAAGGTTTGGAAGGGGAAGGATTTGGATATCACATCTCATTTTATAGGAAGGGTCTCAGGTTTGGTATTAGAAGCATTGAGATATCAAGTCTCATGGTATAAGAAGGGTCTCAGAATTGGAATGGGAAGGAGTTGGATATCACACCTCAAGCTATAGGAAGGGTCTCAGGATTGGAATGGGAAGGAGTTTGATATCACATCTCATGCCATAGTATGGGTCTCAGGTTTGGTAGAAGCATTGGGATATCACATCTCATGCTATCGGAAGGGTATCAGTATTGGATTTGGAAGAAGTTGGATATCCCATCTCATGCTATAGGAAGGGTCTCAGGTTGGAATGGGAAGGAGTTGGATATCACATTTCATGTTATAGGAAGGGTCTCAGGATTGGAATGGGAAGGACTTGGATATCATATCTCATGCTATAGGACAGGTCTCAGGTTTGTTATTAGAATCATTGAGATATCATATTGCATGCTGTAGGAAGGGTCTAAGGATTGGAACGGGAAGGACTTGGATATCACATCTCATGCTATAGATAGGCTCTTAGGTTTGGAAAGGGAAGGAGTTGGATATCACATTTCATGTTAGAGGAAGGATCTCAGGTTTGGTATTAGAAGCATTGAGATATCACATCTCATGCTATAGGAAGGGTCTCAGGATTGGAATGGGAAGTAGTTGGATATCACATCTCATGCTATAGGAAGGGTCTCAGGTTTGGTATAAGCATTGAGATATCACATCTCATGCTATAGGACGGGTCTCAGGATTGGAATGGAAGGAGTTGGATATCACATCTCATGTTATAGGAAGGATCTCAGGTTTGGTATTAGAAGCATTGAGACATCACATCTCATGCTATAGGAAGGGTCTCAGGGTTGGAATGGGAAGGAGTTGGATATCACATCTCATCCAATAGGAAGGGTCTCAGGTTTGGAATGGGAAGGAATTGGATATCACATCTCATGTTATAGGAAGGATCTCAGGTTTGGTATTAGAAGCATTGAGATATCACATCTCATGCTATAGGAAGGGTCTCAGGATTGGAATGTGAAGGATTTGGATATCACATCTCATGCTAAAGGAAGGGTCTCAGGATTGGTAGAAGCATTGAGATATCACGTCTCTGCTATCGGAGGGGTCTCAGGATTGGATTGGGAAGGAGTTGGATATCCCTTCTCATGCTATAGGAAGGGTCTCAGGATTTGAATGGCAAGGAGTTGGATATCACATCTCATGCCATAGGAAGGGTCTCAGGTTTGGTATAAGCATTGAGATATCACATCTCTGCTATCGGAAGGGTCTCAGGATTGGAATGGGAAGGAGTTGGATATTCCCATCTCATGTTATAGGAAGGGTCTCAGGTTTGGTATTAGAAGCATTGAGATATCACATCTCATGCTATAGGAAGGGTCTCAGGATTGGAATGGGAAGGAGTTGGATATCCCATCTCATGTTAAAGGAAGGGTCTCAGGTTTGGTATAAGCATTGAGATATCACATCTCTGCTATCAGAAGCGGCTCAGCATTGGAATGGGAAGGAGTTGGATATCCCATCTCATGTTATAGGAAGAGTCTCTGGTTTGGTATTAGAATCATTGAGATATCACATCGCATGCTGTAGGAAGGGTCTAAGGATTGGAATGGGATGGACTTGGATATCACATCTCATGCTATAGGTAGACTCTCAGGTTTGGTATAAGCATTGAGATATCACATCTCATGCTATAGGAAGGGTCTCAGGATTGGAATGGGAAGGAATTGGATATCACATCTCATGCTATAGGAAGGGTCTCAGATTTGGTATAAGCATTGAGATATCACATCTCATGCTAAAGGAAGGGTCTCAGGATTGGAATGGGAAGGAGTTGTATATGACATCTCAGGCCATAGGAAGGTTCTCAGGTTTGGTATAAGCATTGAGATATCACATCTCTGCTATCGGAAGGGTCTCAGGATTGGAATGGGAAGGAGTTGGATATCCCATCTCATGTTATAGGAAGGGTCTCAGGTTTGGTATTAGAAGCATAGAGATATCACATCTCATGCTATAGGAAGGGTCTCAGGATTTGAATGGCAAGGAGTTGGATATCACATCTCATGCCATAGGAAGGGTCTCAGGTTTGGTATAAGCATTGAGATATCACATCTCTGCTATCGGAAGGGTCTCAGGATTGGATTGGGAAGGAGTTGGATATCCCTTCTCATGCTATAGGAAGTGTCTCAGGTTGGAATGGGAAGGAGTTGGATATCACATCTCATGTTATAGGAAGGGTCTCAGGATTTGAATGGGAAGGATTTGGATATCACATCTCTTGCTATAGGAAGGGTCTCAGGATTGGAATGGGTAGGAGTTGGATATTACTTTCTTGCTATAGGAAGGGTCTCATGTTTGGAATGGGAAGGAGTTGGATATCACATATGCTATAGTTAGTGTCTCAGGTTTGGAATGGGATGGACTTGGATATCACATCTCATGCTATAGGAAGGGTCTCAGATTTGGTATAAGCATTGAGATATCACATCTCATGCTAAAGGAAGGGTCTCAGGATTGGAATGGGAAGGAGTTGTATATGACATCTCAGGCCATAGGAAGGTTCTCAGGTTTGGTATAAGCATTGAGATATCACATCTCTGCTATCGGAAGGGTCTCAGGATTGGAATGGGAAGGAGTTGGATATCCCATCTCATGTTATAGGAAGGGTCTCAGGTTTGGTATTAGAAGCATTGAGATATCACATCTCATGCTATAGGAAGGGTCTCAGGATTGGAATGTGAAGGATTTATATATTACATCTCATGCTAAAGGAAGGGTCTCAGGTTTGGTAGAAGCATTGAGATATCACGTCTCTGCTATCGGAAGGGTCTCAGGATTGGATTGGGAAGGAGTTGGATATCCCTTCTCATGCTATAGGAAGGGTCTCAGGATTTGAATGGCAAGGAGTTGGATATCACATCTCATGCCATAGGAAGGGTCTCAGGTTTGGTATAAGCATTGAGATATCACATCTCTGCTATCGGAAGGGTCTCAGGATTGGAATGGGAAGGAGTTGGATATCCCTTCTCATGCTATAGGAAGTGTCTCAGGTTGGAATGGGAAGGAGTTGGATATCACATCTCATGTTATAGGAAGGGTCTCAGGATTGGAATGGGAAGGATTTGGATATCACATCTCTTGCTATAGGAAGGGTCTCAGGATTGGAATGGGTAGGAGTTGGATATTACTTTCTTGCTATAGGAAGGGTCTCATGTTTGGAATGGGAAGGATTTGGATATCACATATGCTATAGTTAGTGTCTCAGGTTTGGAACGGGAAGGAGTTGGATATCACATCTCATGTTATAGGAAGGGTCTCAGGTTTGGTATAAGCATTGAGATATCACATCTCTGCTATCGGAAGCGGCTCAGGATTGGAATGGGAAGGAGTTGGATATCCCATCTCATGTTATAGTAAGAGTCTCTGGTTTGGTATTAGAATCATTGAGATATCACATCGCATGCTGTAGGAAGGGTCTAAGGATTGGAATGGGATGGACTTGGATATCACATCTCATGCTATAGGAAGGGTCTCAGATTTGGTATAAGCATTGAGATATCACATTTCATGCTAAAGGAAGGGTCTCAGGATTGTAGGCTCTCAGGTTTGGTATAAGCATTGAGATATCACATCTCATGCTATAGGAAGGGTCTCAGGATTGGAATGGGAAGGATTTGGATATCACATCTCATGCTATAGGAAGGGTCTCAGATTTGGTATAAGCATTGAGATATCACATCTCATGCTAAAGGAAGGGTCTCAGGATTGGAATGGGAAGGAGTTGTATATGACATCTCAGGCCATAGGAAGGGTCTCAGGTTTGGTATAAGCATTGAGATATCACATCTCTGCTATCGGAAGGGTCTCAGGATTGGAATGGGAAGGAGTTGGATATCCCATCTCATGTTATAGGAAGGGTCTCAGGTTTGGTATTAGAAGTATAGAGATATCACATCTCATGCTATAGGAAGGGTCTCAGGATTGGAATGGGAAGGACTTGGATGTCACATCTCATGCTATAGGGAGGGTCTCAAGTTTGATATTAGAAGCATTGAGATAACAAATCTCATGATATCGGAAGGGTCTCAGGATTGGAATGGGAAGGAGTTGGATACCACATCTCATGATAAAGGAAGGGTCTAAGGTTTGGAAGGGGAAGGATTTGGATATCACATCTCATGTTATAGGACGGGTCTCAGGTTTGGTATTAGAAGCATTGAGATATCAAGTCTCATGGTATAAGAAGGGTCTCAGAATTGGAATGGGAAGGAGTTGGATATCACACCTCAAGCTATAGGAAGGGTCTCAGGATTGGAATGGGAAGGAGTTTGATATCACATCTCATGCCATAGTATGGGTCTCAGGTTTGGTAGAAGCATTGGGACATCACATCTCATGCTATCGGAAGGGTATCAGTATTGGATTTGGAAGAAGTTGGATATCCCATCTCATGCTATAGGAAGGGTCTCAGGTTGGAATGGGAAGGAGTTGGATATCACATTTCATGTTATAGGAAGGGTCTCAGGATTGGAATGGGAAGTACTTGGATATCATATCTCATGCTATAGGACGGGTCTCAGGTTTGTTATTAGAATCATTGAGATATCATATTGCATGCTGTAGGAAGGGTCTAAGGTTTGGAAAGGGAAGGAGTTGGATATCACATTTCATGTTAGAGGAAGGATCTCAGGTTTGGTATTAGAAGCATTGAGATATCACATCTCATGCTATAGGAAGGGTCTCAGGATTGGAATGGGAAGTAGTTGGATATCACATCTCATGCTATAGGAAGGGTCTCAGGTTTGGTATAAGCATTGAGATATCACATCTCATGCTATAGGACGGGTCTCAGGATTGGAATGGAAGGAGTTGGATATCACATCTCATGTTATAGGAAGGATCTCAGGTTTGGTATTAGAAGCATTGAGACATCACATCTCATGCTATAGGAAGGGTCTCAGGGTTGGAATGGGAAGGAGTTGGATATCGCATCTCATCCAATAGGAAGGGTCTCAGGTTTGGAATGGGAAGGAATTGGATATCACATCTCATGTTATAGGAAGGATCTCAGGTTTGGTATTAGAAGCATTGAGATATCACATCTCATGCTATAGGAAGGGTCTCAGGATTGGAATGTGAAGGATTTGGATATCACATCTCATGCTAAAGGAAGGGTCTCAGGTTTGGTAGAAGCATTGAGATATCAGATCTCTGCATTCGGAAGGGTCTCAGGATTGGATTGGGAAGGAGTTGGATATCCCTTCTCATGCTATAGGAAGGGTCTCAGGATTTGAATGGGAAGGAGTTGGATATCACATCTCATGTTATAGGAAGGGTCTCAGGATTGGAATGGGAAGGATTTGGATATTACTTTCTTGCTATAGGAAGGGTCTCATGTTTGGAATGGGAAGGAGTTGGATATCACATATGCTATAGTTAGTGTCTCAGGTTTGGAACGGGAAGGAGTTGGATATCACATCTCATGTTATAGGAAGGGTCTCATGTTTGGTATAAGCATTGAGATATCACATCTCTGCTATCGGAAGCGGCTCAGGATTGGAATGGGAAGGAGTTGGATATCCCATCTCATGTTATAGTAAGAGTCTCTGGTTTGGTATTAGAATCATTGAGATATCACATCGCATGCTGTAGGAAGGGTCTAAGGATTGGAATGGGATGGACTTGGATATCACATCTCATGCTATAGGTAGGCTCTCAGGTTTGATATAAGCATTGAGAGGTTTGATATAAGCATTGAGATATCACATCTCATGCTATAGGAAGGGTCTCAGGATTGGAATGGGAAGGATTTGGATATCACATCTCATGCTATAGGAAGGGTCTCAGATTTGGTATAAGCATTGAGATATCACATCTCATGCTAAAGGAAGGGTCTCAGGATTGGAATGGGAAGGAGTTGTATATGACATCTCAGGCCATAGGAAGGGTCTCATGTTTGGTATAAGCATTGAGATATCACATCTCTGCTATCGGAAGGGTCTCAGGATTGGAATGGGAAGGAGTTGGATATCCCATCTCATGTTATAGGAAGGGTCTCAGGTTTGGTATTAGAAGCATAGAGATATCACATCTCATGCTATAGGAAGGGTCTCAGGATTGGAATGGGAAGGACTTGGATGTCACATCTCATGCTATAGGGAGGGTCTCAAGTTTGATATTAGAAGCATTGAGATAACAAATCTCATGATATCGGAAGGGTCTCAGGATTGGAATGGGAAGGAGTTGGATACCACATCTCATGATAAAGGAAGGGTCTAAGGTTTGGAAGGGGAAGGATTTGGATATCACATCTCATTTTATAGGACGGGTCTCAGGTTTGGTATTAGAAGCATTGAGATATCAAGTCTCATGGTATAAGAAGGGTCTCAGAATTGGAATGGGAAGGAGTTGGATATCACACCTCAAGCTATAGGAAGGGTCTCAGGATTGGAATGGGAAGGAGTTTGATATCACATCTCATGCCATAGTATGGGTCTCAGGTTTGGTAGAAGCATTGGGATATCACATCTCATGCTATCGGAAGGGTATCAGTATTGGATTTGGAAGAAGTTGGATATCCCATCTCATGCTATAGGAAGGGTCTCAGGTTGGAATGGGAAGGAGTTGGATATCACATTTCATGTTATAGGAAGGGTCTCAGGATTGGAATGGGAAGGACTTGGATATCATATCTCATGCTATAGGACAGGTCTCAGGTTTGTTATTAGAATCATTGAGATATCATATTGCATGCTGTAGGAAGGGTCTAAGGATTGGAACGGGAAGGACTTGGATATCACATCTCATGCTATAGATAGGCTCTTAGGTTTGGAAAGGGAAGGAGTTGGATATCACATTTCATGTTAGAGGAAGGATCTCAGGTTTGGTATTAGAAGCATTGAGATATCACATCTCATGCTATAGGAAGGGTCTCAGGATTGGAATGGGAAGTAGTTGGATATCACATCTCATGCTATAGGAAGGGTCTCAGGTTTGGTATAAGCATTGAGATATCACATCTCATGCTATAGGACGGGTCTCAGGATTGGAATGGAAGGAGTTGGATATCACATCTCATGTTATAGGAAGGATCTCAGGTTTGGTATTAGAAGCATTGAGACATCACATCTCATGCTATAGGAAGGGTCTCAGGGTTGGAATGGGAAGGAGTTGGATATCACATCTCATCCAATAGGAAGGGTCTCAGGTTTGGAATGGGAAGGAATTGGATATCACATCTCATGTTATAGGAAGGATCTCAGGTTTGGTATTAGAAGCATTGAGATATCACATCTCATGCTATAGGAAGGGTCTCAGGATTGGAATGTGAAGGATTTGGATATCACATCTCATGCTAAAGGAAGGGTCTCAGGATTGGTAGAAGCAATGAGATATCACGTCTCTGCTATCGGAGGGGTCTCAGGATTGGATTGGGAAGGAGTTGGATATCCCTTCTCATGCTATAGGAAGGGTCTCAGGATTTGAATGGCAAGGAGTTGGATATCACATCTCATGCCATAGGAAGGGTCTCAGGTTTGGTATAAGCATTGAGATATCACATCTCTGCTATCGGAAGGGTCTCAGGATTGGAATGGGAAGGAGTTGGATATTCCCATCTCATGTTATAGGAAGGGTCTCAGGTTTGGTATTAGAAGCATTGAGATATCACATCTCATGCTATAGGAAGGGTCTCAGGATTGGAATGGGAAGGAGTTGGATATCCCATCTCATGTTATAGGAAGAGTCTCTGGTTTGGTATTAGAATCATTGAGATATCACATCGCATGCTGTAGGAAGGGTCTAAGGATTGGAATGGGATGGACTTGGATATCACATCTCATGCTATAGGTAGACTCTCAGGTTTGGTATAAGCATTGAGATATCACATCTCATGCTATAGGAAGGGTCTCAGGATTGGAATGGGAAGGAATTGGATATCACATCTCATGCTATAGGAAGGGTCTCAGATTTGGTATAAGCATTGAGATATCACATCTCATGCTAAAGGAAGGGTCTCAGGATTGGAATGGGAAGGAGTTGTATATGACATCTCAGGCCATAGGAAGGTTCTCAGGTTTGGTATAAGCATTGAGATATCACATCTCTGCTATCGGAAGGGTCTCAGGATTGGAATGGGAAGGAGTTGGATATCCCATCTCATGTTATAGGAAGGGTCTCAGGTTTGGTATTAGAAGCATAGAGATATCACATCTCATGCTATAGGAAGGGTCTCAGGATTTGAATGGCAAGGAGTTGGATATCACATCTCATGCCATAGGAAGGGTCTCAGGTTTGGTATAAGCATTGAGATATCACATCTCTGCTATCGGAAGGGTCTCAGGATTGGATTGAGAAGGAGTTGGATATCCCTTCTCATGCTATAGGAAGTGTCTCAGGTTGGAATGGGAAGGAGTTGGATATCACATCTCATGTTATAGGAAGGGTCTCAGGATTGGAATGGGAAGGATTTGGATATCACATCTCTTGCTATAGGAAGGGTCTCAGGATTGGAATGGGTAGGAGTTGGATATTACTTTCTTGCTATAGGAAGGGTCTCATGTTTGGAATGGGAAGGAGTTGGATATCACATATGCTATAGTTAGTGTCTCAGGTTTGGAATGGGATGGACTTGGATATCACATCTCATGCTATAGGAAGGGTCTCAGATTTGGTATAAGCATTGAGATATCACATCTCATGCTAAAGGAAGGGTCTCAGGATTGGAATGGGAAGGAGTTGTATATGACATCTCAGGCCATAGGAAGGTTCTCAGGTTTGGTATAAGCATTGAGATATCACATCTCTGCTATCGGAAGGGTCTCAGGATTGGAATGGGAAGGAGTTGGATATCCCATCTCATGTTATAGGAAGGGTCTCAGGTTTGGTATTAGAAGCATTGAGATATCACATCTCATGCTATAGGAAGGGTCTCAGGATTGGAATGTGAAGGATTTGGATATTACATCTCATGCTAAAGGAAGGGTCTCAGGTTTGGTAGAAGCATTGAGATATCACGTCTCTGCTATCGGAAGGGTCTCAGGATTGGATTGGGAAGGAGTTGGATATCCCTTCTCATGCTATAGGAAGGGTCTCAGGATTTGAATGGCAAGGAGTTGGATATCACATCTCATGCCATAGGAAGGGTCTCAGGTTTGGTATAAGCATTGAGATATCACATCTCTGCTATCGGAAGGGTCTCAGGATTGGATTGGGAAGGAGTTGGATATCCCTTCGCATGCTATAGGAAGTGTCTCAGGTTGGAATGGGAAGGAGTTGGATATCACATCTCATGTTATAGGAAGGGTCTCAGGATTGGAATGGGAAGGATTTGGATATCACATCTCTTGCTATAGGAAGGGTCTCAGGATTGGAATGGGTAGGAGTTGGATATTACTTTCTTGCTATAGGAAGGGTCTCATGTTTGGAATGGGAAGGATTTGGATATCACATATGCTATAGTTAGTGTCTCAGGTTTGGAACGGGAAGGAGTTGGATATCACATCTCATGTTATAGGAAGGGTCTCAGGTTTGGTATAAGCATTGAGATATCACATCTCTGCTATCGGAAGCGGCTCAGGATTGGAATGGGAAGGAGTTGGATATCCCATCTCATGTTATAGTAAGAGTCTCTGGTTTGGTATTAGAATCATTGAGATATCACATCGCATGCTGTAGGAAGGGTCTAAGGATTGGAATGGGATGGACTTGGATATCACATCTCATGCTATAGGAAGGGTCTCAGATTTGGTATAAGCATTGAGATATCACATTTCATGCTAAAGGAAGGGTCTCAGGATTATAGGCTCTCAGGTTTGGTATAAGCATTGAGATATCACATCTCATGCTATAGGAAGGGTCTCAGGATTGGAATGGGAAGGATTTGGATATCACATCTCATGCTATAGGAAGGGTCTCAGATTTGGTATAAGCATTGAGATATCACATCTCATGCTAAAGGAAGGGTCTCAGGATTGGAATGGGAAGGAGTTGTATATGACATCTCAGGCCATAGGAAGGGTCTCAGGTTTGGTATAAGCATTGAGATATCACATCTCTGCTATCGGAAGGGTCTCAGGATTGGAATGGGAAGGAGTTGGATATCCCATCTCATGTTATAGGAAGGGTCTCAGGTTTGGTATTAGAAGTATAGAGATATCACATCTCATGCTATAGGAAGGGTCTCAGGATTGGAATGGGAAGGACTTGGATGTCACATCTCATGCTATAGGGAGGGTCTCAAGTTTGATATTAGAAGCATTGAGATAACAAATCTCATGATATCGGAAGGGTCTCAGGATTGGAATGGGAAGGAGTTGGATACCACATCTCATGATAAAGGAAGGGTCTAAGGTTTGGAAGGGGAAGGATTTGGATATCACATCTCATGTTATAGGACGGGTCTCAGGTTTGGTATTAGAAGCATTGAGATATCAAGTCTCATGGTATAAGAAGGGTCTCAGAATTGGAATGGGAAGGAGTTGGATATCACACCTCAAGCTATAGGAAGGGTCTCAGGATTGGAATGGGAAGGAGTTTGATATCACATCTCATGCCATAGTATGGGTCTCAGGTTTGGTAGAAGCATTGGGACATCACATCTCATGCTATCGGAAGGGTATCAGTATTGGATTTGGAAGAAGTTGGATATCCCATCTCATGCTATAGGAAGGGTCTCAGGTTGGAATGGGAAGGAGTTGGATATCACATTTCATGTTATAGGAAGGGTCTCAGGATTGGAATGGGAAGGACTTGGATATCATATCTCATGCTATAGGACGGGTCTCAGGTTTGTTATTAGAATCATTGAGATATCATATTGCATGCTGTAGGAAGGGTCTAAGGTTTGGAAAGGGAAGGAGTTGGATATCACATTTCATGTTAGAGGAAGGATCTCAGGTTTGGTATTAGAAGCATTGAGATATCACATCTCATGCTATAGGAAGGGTCTCAGGATTGGAATGGGAAGTAGTTGGATATCACATCTCATGCTATAGGAAGGGTCTCAGGTTTGGTATAAGCATTGAGATATCACATCTCATGCTATAGGACGGGTCTCAGGATTGGAATGGAAGGAGTTGGATATCACATCTCATGTTATAGGAAGGATCTCAGGTTTGGTATTAGAAGCATTGAGACATCACATCTCATGCTATAGGAAGGGTCTCAGGGTTGGAATGGGAAGGAGTTGGATATCGCATCTCATCCAATAGGAAGGGTCTCAGGTTTGGAATGGGAAGGAATTGGATATCACATCTCATGTTATAGGAAGGATCTCAGGTTTGGTATTAGAAGCATTGAGATATCACATCTCATGCTATAGGAAGGGTCTCAGGATTGGAATGTGAAGGATTTGGATATCACATCTCATGCTAAAGGAAGGGTCTCAGGTTTGGTAGAAGCATTGAGATATCAGATCTCTGCTATCGGAAGGGTCTCAGGATTTGATTGGGAAGGAGTTGGATATCCCTTCTCATGCTATAGGAAGGGTCTCAGGATTTGAATGGGAAGGAGTTGGATATCACATCTCATGTTATAGGAAGGGTCTCAGGATTGGAATGGGAAGTATTTGGATATTACTTTCTTGCTATAGGAAGGGTCTCATGTTTGGAATGGGAAGGAGTTGGATATCACATATGCTATAGTTAGTGTCTCAGGTTTGGAACGGGAAGGAGTTGGATATCACATCTCATGTTATAGGAAGGGTCTCATGTTTGGTATAAGCATTGAGATATCACATCTCTGCTATCGGAAGCGGCTCAGGATTGGAATGGGAAGGAGTTGGATATCCCATCTCATGTTATAGTAAGAGTCTCTGGTTTGGTATTAGAATCATTGAGATATCACATCGCATGCTGTAGGAAGGGTCTAAGGATTGGAATGGGATGGACTTGGATATCACATCTCATGCTATAGGTAGGCTCTCAGGTTTGATATAAGCATTGAGAGGTTTGATATAAGCATTGAGATATCACATCTCATGCTATAGGAAGGGTCTCAGGATTGGAATGGGAAGGATTTGGATATCACATCTCATGCTATAGGAAGGGTCTCAGATTTGGTATAAGCATTGAGATATCACATCTCATGCTAAAGGAAGGGTCTCAGGATTGGAATGGGAAGGAGTTGTATATGACATCTCAGGCCATAGGAAGGGTCTCATGTTTGGTATAAGCATTGAGATATCACATCTCTGCTATCGAAGGGTCTCAGGATTGGAATGGGAAGGAGTTGGATATCCCATCTCATGTTATAGGAAGGGTCTCAGGTTTGGTATTAGAAGCATAGAGATATCACATCTCATGCTATAGGAAGGGTCTCAGGATTGGAATGGGAAGGACTTGGATGTCACATCTCATGCTATAGGGAGGGTCTCAGGATTGGAATGGGAAGGAGTTGTATATGACATCTCAGGCCATAGGAAGGGTCTCATGTTTGGTATAAGCATTGAGATATCACATCTCTGCTATCGGAAGGGTCTCAGGATTGGAATGGGAAGGAGTTGGATATCCCATCTCATGTTATAGGAAGGGTCTCAAGTTTGATATTAGAAGCATTGAGATAACAAATCTCATGATATCGGAAGGGTCTCAGGATTGGAATGGGAAGGAGTTGGATACCACATCTCATGATAAAGGAAGGGTCTAAGGTTTGGAAGGGGAAGGATTTGGATATCACATCTCATTTTATAGGACGGGTCTCAGGTTTGGTATTAGAAGCATTGAGATATCAAGTCTCATGGTATAAGAAGGGTCTCAGAATTGGAATGGGAAGGAGTTGGATATCACACCTCAAGCTATAGGAAGGGTCTCAGGATTGGAATGGGAAGGAGTTTGATATCACATCTCATGCCATAGTATGGGTCTCAGGTTTGGTAGAAGCATTGGGATATCACATCTCATGCTATCGGAAGGGTATCAGTATTGGATTTGGAAGAAGTTGGATATCCCATCTCATGCTATAGGAAGGGTCTCAGGTTGGAATGGGAAGGAGTTGGATATCACATTTCATGTTATAGGAAGGGTCTCAGGATTGGAATGGGAAGGACTTGGATATCATATCTCATGCTATAGGACAGGTCTCAGGTTTGTTATTAGAATCATTGAGATATCATATTGCATGCTGTAGGAAGGGTCTAAGGATTGGAACGGGAAGGACTTGGATATCACATCTCATGCTATAGATAGGCTCTTAGGTTTGGAAAGGGAAGGAGTTGGATATCACATTTCATGTTAGAGGAAGGATCTCAGGTTTGGTATTAGAAGCATTGAGATATCACATCTCATGCTATAGGAAGGGTCTCAGGATTGGAATGGGAAGTAGTTGGATATCACATCTCATGCTATAGGAAGGGTCTCAGGTTTGGTATAAGCATTGAGATATCACATCTCATGCTATAGGACGGGTCTCAGGATTGGAATGGAAGGAGTTGGATATCACATCTCATGTTATAGGAAGGATCTCAGGTTTGGTATTAGAAGCATTGAGACATCACATCTCATGCTATAGGAAGGGTCTCAGGGTTGGAATGGGAAGGAATTGGATATCACATCTCATCCAATAGGAAGGGTCTCAGGTTTGGAATGGGAAGGAATTGGATATCACATCTCATGTTATAGGAAGGATCTCAGGTTTGGTATTAGAAGCATTGAGATATCACATCTCATGCTATAGGAAGGGTCTCAGGATTGGAATGTGAAGGATTTGGATATCACATCTCATGCTAAAGGAAGGGTCTCAGGATTGGTAGAAGCATTGAGATATCACGTCTCTGCTATCGGAGGGGTCTCAGGATTGGATTGGGAAGGAGTTGGATATCCCTTCTCATGCTATAGGAAGGGTCTCAGGATTTGAATGGCAAGGAGTTGGATATCACATCTCATGCCATAGGAAGGGTCTCAGGTTTGGTATAAGCATTGAGATATCACATCTCTGCTATCGGAAGGGTCTCAGGATTGGAATGGGAAGGAGTTGGATATTCCCATCTCATGTTATAGGAAGGGTCTCAGGTTTGGTATTAGAAGCATTGAGATATCACATCTCATGCTATAGGAAGGGTCTCAGGATTGGAATGGGAAGGACTTGGATATCACATCTCATGCTATAGGGAGGGTCTCAAGTTTGATATTAGAAGCTTTGAGATATCACATCTCATGATATCGGAAGGGTCTCAGGATTGGAATGGGAAGGAGTTGGATATCACATCTCATGATAAAGGAAGGGTCTAAGGTTTGGAAGGGGAAGGATTTGGATATCACATCTCATGTTATATTACGGGTCTCAGGTTTGGTATTAGAAGCATTGAGATATCAAGTCTCAGAGTATAGGAAGGGTCTCAGAATTGGAATGGGAAGGAGTTGGATATCACATCTCAAGCTATAGGAAGGGTCTCAGGATTGGAATGGGAAGGACTTGGATATCACATCTCATGCTATAGGAAGGCTCTCAGGTTTGGAAGGGGAAAGAGTTGGATATCACATTTCATGTTAGAGGTAGGATCTCAGGTTTGGTATTAGAGGCATTGAGATATCACATCTCATGCTATCAGAAGGGTCTCAGGAATGGAATGGGAAGGAGTTGGATATCACATCTCATGCTAAAGGGAGGGTCTCAGGTTTGGAAGGGGAAGGATTTGGATATCACATCTCATGTTATAGGAAGGATCTCAGGCTTGGTATTAGAACCATTGAGATATCACATCTCATGCTATCGGAAGGATCTCAGGTTTGGTATTAGAAGCATTGAGATATCACATCTCATGCTATCAGAAGGGTCTCAGGATTGGAATGGGAAGGAGTTGGATATCACATCTCATGCTAAAGGGAGGGTCTCAGGTTTGGAAGGGGAAGGATTTGGATATCACATCTCATGTTATCGGAAGGATCTCACGTTTGGTATTAGAAGTATTGAGATATCATATCTCACGCTATAGGAAGGGTCTCAGGATTGGAATGGGAAGGACTTAGATATCACATATCATGCTATAGGGAGGGTCTCAGTTTTGATATTAGAAGCATTGAGATATCACATCTCATGCTATCGGAAGTGTCTCAGGATTGGAATGGGAAGGAGCTGGATATCACATCTCATGCTAAAGGAAGGGTCTCAGGTTTGGAACGGGAAGGATTTGGATATCACATCTCATGTTATAGGAAGGGTCTCAGGTTTGGTATAAGCATTGAGATATCACATCTCTGCTATCGGAAGTGTCTCAGGATTGGAATGGGAAGGAGTTGGATATCCCATCTCATGTAATAGGACGGGTCTCAGGTTTGTTATTAGAATCATTGAGATATCATATTGCATGCTGTAGGAAGGGTCTAAGGGTTGGAATGGGAAGGACTTGGATATCACATCTCATGCTATAGATAGGCTCTTAGGTTTGGAAAGGGAAGGAGTTGGATATCACATTTCATGTTAGAGGAAGGATCTCAGGTTTGGTATTAGAAGCATTGAGATATCACATCTCATGCTATAGGAAGGGTCTCAGGATTGGAATGGGAAGGAGTTGGATATCACATCTCATGCTAAAGGGAGGGTCTCAGGTTTGGAAGGGGAAGGATTTGGATATCACATCTCATGTTATAGGAAGGATCTCAGGTTTGGTATTAGAACCATTGAGATATCACATCTCATGCTATCGGAAGGATCTCAGGTTTGGTATTAGAAGCATTGAGATATCACATCTCATGCTATCAGAAGGGTCTCAGGATTGGAATGGGAAGGAGTTGGATATCACATCTCATGCTAAAGGGAGGGTCTCAGGTTTGGAAGGGGAAGGATTTGGATATCACATCTCATGTTATCAGAAGGATCTCACGTTTGGTATTAGAAGTATTGAGATATCATATCTCATGCTATAGGAAGGGTCTCAGGATTGGAATGGGAAGGACTTAGATATCACATATCATGCTATAGGGAGGGTCTCAGTTTTGATATTAGAAGCATTGAGATATCACATCTCATGCTATCGGAAGTGTCTCAGGATTGGAATGGGAAGGAGCTGGATATCACATCTCATGCTAAAGGAAGGGTCTCAGGTTTGGAACGGGAAGGATTTGGATATCACATCTCATGTTATAGGAAGGGTCTCAGGTTTGGTATAAGCATTGAGATATCACATCTCTGCTATCGGAAGTGTCTCAGGATTGGAATGGGAAGGAGTTGGATATCCCATCTCATGTTATAGGACGGGTCTCAGGTTTGTTATTAGAATCATTGAGATATCATATTGCATGCTGTAGGAAGGGTCTAAGGGTTGGAATGGGAAGGACTTGGATATCACATCTCATGCTATAGATAGGCTCTTAGGTTTGGAAAGGGAAGGAGTTGGATATCACATTTCATGTTAGAGGAAGGATCTCAGGTTTGGTATTAGAAGCATTGAGACATCACATCTCATGCTATAGGAAGGGTCTCAGGATTGGAATGGGAAGTAGTTGGATATCACATCTCATGCTATAGGAAGTGTCTCAGGTTTGGTATAAGCATTGAGATATCACATCTCATGCTATAGGACGGGTCTCAGGATTGGAATGGAAGGAGTTGGATATCACATCTCATGTTATAGGAAGGATCTCAGGTTTGGTATTAGAAGCATTGAGACATCACATCTCATGCTATAGGAAGGGTCTCAGGGTTGGAATGGGAAGGAGTTGGATATCACATCTCATCCAATAGGAAGGGTCTCAGGTTTGGAATGGGAAGGAATTGGATATCACATCTCATGTTATAGGAAGGATCTCAGGTTTGGTATTAGAAGCATTGAGATATCACATCTCATGCTATAGGAAGGGTCTCAGGATTGGAATGTGAAGGATTTGGATATCACATCTCATGCTAAAGGAAGGGTCTCAGGTTTGGTAGAAGCATTGAGATATCACGTCTCTGCTATCGGAAGGGTCTCAGGATTGGATTGGGAAGGAGTTGGATATCCCTTCTCATGCTATAGGAAGGGTCTCAGGATTTGAATGGCAAGGAGTTGGATATCACATCTCATGCCATAGGAAGGGTCTCAGGTTTGGTATAAGCATTGAGATATCACATCTCTGCTATCGGAAGGGTCTCAGGATTGGATTGGGAAGGAGTTGGATATCCCTTCTCATGCTATAGGAAGTGTCTCAGGTTGGAATGGGAAGGAGTTGGATATCACATCTCATGTTATAGGAAGGGTCTCAGGATTGGAATGGGAAGGATTTGGATATCACATCTCTTGCTATAGGAAGGGTCTCAGGATTGGAATGGGTAGGAGTTGGATATTACTTTCTTGCTATAGGAAGGGTCTCATGTTTGGAATGGGAATGAGTTGGATATCACATATGCTATAGTTAGTGTCTCAGGTTTGGAACGGGAAGGAGTTGGATATCACATCTCATGTTATAGGAAGGGTCTCAGGTTTGTTATAAGCATTGAGATATCACATCTCTGCTATCGGAAGCGGCTCAGGATTGGAATGGGAAGGAGTTGGATATCCCATCTCATGTTATAGTAAGAGTCTCTGGTTTGGTATTAGAATCATTGAGATATCACATCGCATGCTGTAGGAAGGGTCTAAGGATTGGAATGGGATGGACTTGGATATCACATCTCATGCTATAGGTAGGCTCTCAGGTTTGATATAAGCATTGAGATATCACATCTCATGCTATAGGAAGGGTCTCAGGATTGGAATGGGAAGGATTTGGATATCACATCTCATGCTATAGGAAGGGTCTCAGATTTGGTATAAGCATTGAGATATCACATCTCATGCTAAAGGAAGGGTCTCAGGGTTGGAATGGGAAGGAGTTGTATATGACATCTCAGGCCATAGGAAGGGTCTCATGTTTGGTATAAGCATTGAGATATCACATCTCTGCTATCGGAAGGGTCTCAGGATTGGAATGGGAAGGAGTTGGATATCCCATCTCATGTTATAGGAAGGGTCTCAGGTTTGGTATTAGAAGCATAGAGATATCACATCTCATGCTATAGGAAGGGTCTCAGGATTGGAATGGGAAGGACTTGGATGTCACATCTCATGCTATAGGGAGGGTCTCAAGTTTGATATTAGAAGCATTGAGATAACAAATCTCATGATATCGGAAGGGTCTCAGGATTGGAATGGGAAGGAGTTGGATACCACATCTCATGATAAAGGAAGGGTCTAAGGTTTGGAAGGGGAAGGATTTGGATATCACATCTCATGTTATAGGACGGGTCTCAGGTTTGGTATTAGAAGCATTGAGATATCAAGTCTCATGGTATAAGAAGGGTCTCAGAATTGGAATGGGAAGGAGTTGGATATCACACCTCAAGCTATAGGAAGGGTCTCAGGATTGGAATGGGAAGGAGTTTGATATCACATCTCATGCCATAGTATGGGTCTCAGGTTTGGTAGAAGCATTGGGATATCACATCTCATGCTATCGGAAGGGTATCAGTATTGGATTTGGAAGAAGTTGGATATCCCATCTCATGCTATAGGAAGGGTCTCAGGTTGGAATGGGAAGGAGTTGGATATCACATTTCATGTTATAGGAAGGGTCTCAGGATTGGAATGGGAAGGACTTGGATATCATATCTCATGCTATAGGACAGGTCTCAGGTTTGTTATTAGAATCATTGAGATATCATATTGCATGCTGTAGGAAGGGTCTAAGGATTGGAACGGGAAGGACTTGGATATCACATCTCATGCTATAGATAGGCTCTTAGGTTTGGAAAGGGAAGGAGTTGGATATCACATTTCATGTTAGAGGAAGGAGCTCAGGTTTGGTATTAGAAGCATTGAGATATCACATCTCATGCTATAGGAAGGGTCTCAGGATTGGAATGGGAAGTAGTTGGATATCACATCTCATGCTATAGGAAGGGTCTCAGGTTTGGTATAAGCATTGAGATATCACATCTCATGCTATAGGACGGGTCTCAGGATTGGAATGGAAGGAGTTGGATATCACATCTCATGTTATAGGAAGGATCTCAGGTTTGGTATTAGAAGCATTGAGACATCACATCTCATGCTATAGGAAGGGTCTCAGGGTTGGAATGGGAAGGAGTGGGATATCACATCTCATCCAATAGGAAGGGTCTCAGGTTTGGAATGGGAAGGAATTGGATATCACATCTCATGTTATAGGAAGGATCTCAGGTTTGGTATTAGAAGCATTGAGATATCACATCTCATGCTATAGGAAGGGTCTCAGGATTGGAATGTGAAGGATTTGGATATCACATCTCATGCTAAAGGAAGGGTCTCAGGATTGGTAGAAGCATTGAGATATCACGTCTCTGCTATCGGAGGGGTCTCAGGATTGGATTGGGAAGGAGTTGGATATCCCTTCTCATGCTATAGGAAGGGTCTCAGGATTTGAATGGCAAGGAGTTGATTATCACATCTCATGCCATAGGAAGGGTCTCAGGTTTGGAAGGGTCTCAGGATTGGAATGGGAAGGAGTTGGATATCACATCTCATGATAAAGGAAGGGTCTAAGGTTTGGAAGGGGAAGGATTTGGATATCACATCTCATGTTATATTACGGGTCTCAGGTTTGGTATTAGAAGCATTGAGATATCAAGTCTCATAGTATAGGAAGGGTCTCAGAATTGGAATGGGAAGGAGTTGGATATCCCATCTCATGTTATAGGAAGAGTCTCTGGTTTGGTATTAGAATCATTGAGATATTCACATCGCATGCTGTAGGAAGGGTCTAAGGATTGGAATGGGATGGACTTGGATATCACATCTCATGCTATAGGTAGGCTCTCAGGTTTGGTATAAGCATTGAGATATCACATCTCATGCTATAGGAAGGGTCTCAGAATTGGAATGGGAAGGAGTTGGATATCACATCTCAAGCTATAGGAAGGGTCTCAGTATTGGAATGGGAAGGACTTGGATATCACATCTCATGCTATAGGAAGGCTCTCAGGTTTGGAAGGGGAAAGAGTTGGATATCTCATTTCATGTTAGAGGTAGGATCTCAGGTTTGGTATTAGAGGCATTGAGATATCACATCTCATGCAATCAGAAGGGTCTCAGGAATGGAATGGGAAGGAGTTAGATATCACATCTCATGCTAAAGGGAGGGTCTCAGGTTTGGAAGGGGAAGGATTTGGATATCACATCTCATGTTATAGGAAGGATCTCAGGTTTGGTATTAGAAGCATTGAGATATCACATCTCATGCTATCGGAAGGATCTCAGGTTTGGTATTAGAAGCATTGAGATATCACATCTCATGCTATCAGAAGAGTCTCAGGATTGGAATAGGAAGGAGTTGGATATCACATTTCATGCTAAAGGGAGGGTCTCAGGTTTGGAAGGGGAAGGATTTGGATATCACATCTCATGTTATCGGAAGGATCTCACGTTTGGTATTAGAAGTATTGAGATATCATATCTCATGCTATAGGAAGGGTCTCAGGATTGGAATGGGAAGGAGTTGGATATCACATCTCATGCTATAGGGAGGGTCTCAGGATTGGAATGGGAAGGACTTAGATATCACATATCATGCTATAGGGAGGGTCTCAGTTTTGATATTAGAAGCATTGAGATATCACATCTCATGCTATCGGAAGTGTCTCAGGATTGGAATGGGAAGGAGCTGGATATCACATCTCATGCTAAAGGAAGGGTCTCAGGTTTGGAACGGGAAGGATTTGGATATCACATCTCATGTTATAGGAAGGGTCTCAGGTTTGGTATAAGCATTGAGATATCACATCTCTGCTATCGGAAGTGTCTCAGGATTGGAATGGGAAGGAGTTGGATATCCCATCTCATGTTATAGGACGGGTCTCAGGTTTGTTATTAGAATCATTGAGATATCATATTGCATGCTGTAGGAAGGGTCTAAGGGTTGGAATGTGAAGGACTTGGATATCACATCTCATGCTATAGATAGGCTCTTAGGTTTGGAAAGGGAAGGAGTTGGATATCACATTTCATGTTAGAGGAAGGATCTCAGGTTTGGTATTAGAAGCATTGAGATATCACATCTCATGCTATAGGAAGGGTCTCAGGATTGGAATGGGAAGCAGTTGGATATCACATCTCATGCTATAGGAAGGGTCTCAGGTTTGGTATAAGCCTTGAGATATCACATCTCATGCTATTGGACGGGTCTCAGGATTGGAATGGAAGGAGTTGGATATCACATCTCATGTTATAGGAAGGATCTCAGGTTTGGTATTAGAAGCATTGAGACATCACATCTCATGCTATAGGAAGGGTCTCAAGGTTGGAATGGGAAGGAGTTGGATATCACATCTCATCCAATAGGAAGGGTCTAAGGATTGGAATGGGATGGACTTGGATATCACATCTCATGTTATAGGTAGGCTCTCAGGTTTGGTATAAGCATTGAGATATCACATCTCATGCTATAGGAAGGGTCTCAGAATTGGAATGGGAAGGAGTTGGATATCACATCTCAAGCTATAGGAAGGGTCTCAGTATTGGAATGGGAAGGACTTGGATATCACATCTCATGCTATAGGAAGGCTCTCAGGTTTGGAAGGGGAACGAGTTGGATATCTCATTTCATGTTAGAGGTAGGATCTCAGGTTTGGTATTAGAGGCATTGAGATATCACATCTCATGCTATCAGAAGGGTCTCAGGAATGGAATGGGAAGGAGTTAGATATCACATCTCATGCTAAAGGGAGGGTCTCAGGTTTGGAAGGGGAAGGATTTGGATATCACATCTCATGTTATAGGAAGGATCTCAGGTTTGGTATTAGAAGCATTGAGATATCACATCTCATGCTATCGGAAGGATCTCAGGTTTGGTATTAGAAGCATTGAGATATCACATCTCATGCTATCAGAAGAGTCTCAGGATTGGAATAGGAAGGAGTTGGATATCACATTTCATGCTAAAGGGAGGGTCTCAGGTTTGGAAGGGGAAGGATTTGGATATCACATCTCATGTTATCGGAAGGATCTCACGTTTGGTATTAGAAGTATTGAGATATCATATCTCATGCTATAGGAAGGGTCTCAGGATTGGAATGGGAAGGAGTTGGATATCACATCTCATGCTATAGGGAGGGTCTCAGGATTGGAATGGGAAGGACTTAGATATCACATATCATGCTATAGGGAGGGTCTCAGTTTTGATATTAGAAGCATTGAGATATCACATCTCATGCTATCGGAAGTGTCTCAGGATTGGAATGGGAAGGAGCTGGATATCACATCTCATGCTAAAGGAAGGGTCTCAGGTTTGGAACGGGAAGGATTTGGATATCACATCTCATGTTATAGGAAGGGTCTCAGGTTTGGTATAAGCATTGAGATATCACATCTCTGCTATCGGAAGTGTCTCAGGATTGGAATGGGAAGGAGTTGGATATCCCATCTCATGTTATAGGACGGGTCTCAGGTTTGTTATTAGAATCATTGAGATATCATATTGCATGCTGTAGGAAGGGTCTAAGGGTTGGAATGTGAAGGACTTGGATATCACATCTCATGCTATAGATAGGCTCTTAGGTTTGGAAAGGGAAGGAGTTGGATATCACATTTCATGTTAGAGGAAGGATCTCAGGTTTGGTATTAGAAGCATTGAGATATCACATCTCATGCTATAGGAAGGGTTTCAGGATTGGAATGGGAAGCAGTTGGATATCACATCTCATGCTATAGAAAGGGTCTCAGGTTTGGAATGGGAAGGAATTGGATATCACATCTCATGTTATAGGAAGGATCTCAGGTTTGGTATTAGAAGCATTGAGATATCACATCTCATGCTATAGGAAGGGTCTCAGGATTGGAATGTGAAGGATTTGGATATCACATCTCATGCTAAAGGAAGGGTCTCAGGTTTGGTAGAAGCATTGAGATATCACGTCGCTGCTATCGGAAGGGTCTCAGGATTGGATTGGGAAGGAGTTGGATATCCCTTCTCATGCTATAGGAAGGGTCTCAGGATTTGAATTGCAAGGAGTTGGATATCACATCTCATGCCATAGGAAGGGACTCAGGTTTGGTATAAGCATTGAGATATCACATCTCTGCTATCGGAAGGGTCTCAGGATTGGATTGGGAAGGAGTTGGATATCCCTTCTCATGCTATAGGAAGTGTCTCAGGTTGGAATGGGAAGGAGTTGGATATCACATCTCATGTTATAGGAAGGGTCTCAGGATTGGAATGGGAAGGATTTGGATATCACATCTCTTGCTATAGGAAGGGTCTCAGGATTGGAATGGGTAGGAGTTGGATATTACTTTCTTGCTATAGGAAGGGTCTCATGTTTGGAATGGGAAGGAGTTGGATATCACATATGCTATAGTTAGTGTCTCAGGTTTGGAACGGGAAGGAGTTGGATATCACATCTCATGTTATAGGAAGGGTCTCAGGTTTGGTATAAGCATTGAGATATCACATCTCTGCTATCGGAAGCGGCTCAGGATTGGAATGGGAAGGAGTTGTATATCCCATCTCATGTTATAGGAAGAGTCTCTGGTTTGGTATTAGAATTATTGAGATATCACATCGCATGCTGTAGGAAGGGTCTAAGGATTGGAATGGGATAGACTTGGATATCACATCTCATGTTATAGGTAGGCTCTCAGGTTTGGTATAAGCATTGAGATATCACATCTCATGCTATAGGAAGGGTCTCAGGATTGGAATGGGAAGGAATTGGATATCACATCTCATGCTATAGGAAGGGTCTCAGATTTGGTATAAGCATTGAGATATCACATCTCATGCTAAAGGAAGGGTCTCAGGATTGGAATGGGAAGGAGTTGTATATGACATCTCAGGCCATAGGAAGGTTCTCAGGTTTGGTATAAGCATTGAGATATCACATCTCTGCTATCGGAAAGGTCTCAGGATTGGAATGGGAAGGAGTTGGATATCCCATCTCATGTTATAGGAAGGGTCTCAGGTTTGGTATTAGAAGCATAGAGATATCACATCTCATGCTATAGGAAGGGTCTCAGGATTGGAATGGGAAGGACTTGGATGTCACATCTCATGCTATAGGGAGGGTCTCAAGTTTGATATTAGAAGCATTGAGATAACAAATCTCATGATATCGGAAGGGTCTCAGGATTGGAATGGGAAGGAGTTGGATATCACATCTCATGATAAAGGAAGGGTCTAAGGTTTGGAAGGGGAAGGATTTGGATATCACATCTCATGTTATAGGACGGGTCTCAGGTTTAATATTAGAAGCATTGAGATATCAAGTCTCATGGTATAAGAAGGGTCTCAGAATTGGAATGGGAAGGAGTTGGATATCACACCTCAAGCTATAGGAAGGGTCTCAGGATTGGAATGAGAAGGAGTTTGATATCACATCTCATGCCATAGTATGGGTCTCAGGTTTGGTAGAAGCATTGGGATATCACATCTCATGCTATCGGAAGGGTATCAGTATTGGATTTGGAAGAAGTTGGATATCCCATCTCATGCTATAGGAATGGTCTCAGGTTGGAATGGGAAGGAGTTGGATATCACATTTCATGTTATAGGAAGGGTCTCAGGATTGGAATGCGAAGGACTTGGATATCATATCTCATGCTATAGGACGGGTCTCAGGTTTGTTATTAGAATCATTGAGATATCATATTGCATGCTATAGGAAGGGTCTCAGGATTGGAATGGGAAGCAGTTGGATATCACATCTCATGCTATAGGAAGGGTCTCAGGTTTGGTATAAGCCTTGAGATATCACATCTCATGCTATAGGACGGGTCTCAGGATTGGAATAGAAGGAGTTGGATATCACATCTCATGTTATAGGAAGGATCTCAGGTTTGGTATTAGAAGCATTGAGACATCACATCTCATGCTATAGGAAGGGTCTCAAGGTTGGAATGGGAAGGAGTTGGATATCACATCTCATCCAATAGGAAGGGTCTCAGGTTTGGAATGGGAAGGAATTGGATATCACATCTCATGTTATAGGAAGGATCTCAGGTTTGGTATTAGAAGCATTGAGATATCACATCTCATGCTATAGGAAGGGTCTCAGGATTGGAATGTGAAGGATTTGGATATCACATCTCATGCTAAAGGAAGGGTCTCAGGTTTGGTAGAAGCATTGAGATATCACGTCGCTGCTATCGGAAGGGTCTCAGGATTGGATTGGGAAGGAGTTGGATATCCCTTCTCATGCTATAGGAAGGGTCTCAGGATTTGAATGGCAAGGAGTTGGATATCACATCTCATGCCATAGGAAGGGTCTCAGGTTTGGTATAAGCATTGAGATATCACATCTCTGCTATCGGAAGGGTCTCAGGATTGGATTGGGAAGGAGTTGGATATCCCTTCTCATGCTATAGGAAGTGTCTCAGGTTGGAATGGGAAGGAGTTGGATATCACATCTCATGTTATAGGAAGGGTCTCAGGATTGGAATGGGAAGGATTTGGATATCACATCTCTTGCTATAGGAAGGGTCTCAGGATTGGAATGGGTAGGAGTTGGATATTACTTTCTTGCTATAGGAAGGGTCTCATGTTTGGAATGGGAAGGAGTTGGATATCACATGTGCTATAGTTAGTGTCTCAGGTTTGGAACGGGAAGGAGTTGGATATCACATCTCATGTCATAGGAAGGGTCTCAGGTTTGGTATAAGCATTGAGATATCACATCTCTGCTATCGGAAGCGGCTCAGGATTGGAATGGGAAGGAGTTGGATATCCCATCTCATGTTATAGGAAGAGTCTCTGGTTTGGTATTAGAATTATTGAGATATCACATCGCATGCTGTAGGAAGGGTCTAAGGATTGGAATGGGATAGACTTGGATATCACATCTCATGTTATAGGTAGGCTCTCAGGTTTGGTATAAGCATTGAGATATCACATCTCATGCTATAGGAAGGGTCTCAGGATTGGAATGGGAAGGAATTGAATATCACATCTCATGCTATAGGAAGGGTCTCAGATTTGGTATAAGCATTGAGATATCATATCTCATGCTAAAGGAAGGGTCTCAGGTTTGGAACGGGAAGGAGTTGGATATCACATCTCATGTTATAGGAAGGGTCTCAGGTTTGGTATAAGCATTGAGATATCACATCTCTGCTATCGGAAGCGGCTCAGGATTGGAATGGGAAGGAGTTGTATATCCCATCTCATGTTATAGGAAGAGTCTCTGGTTTGGTATTAGAATTATTGAGATATCACATCGCATGCTGTAGGAAGGGTCTAAGGATTGGAATGGGATAGACTTGGATATCACATCTCATGTTATAGGTAGGCTCTCAGGTTTGGTATAAGCATTGAGATATCACATCTCATGCTATAGGAAGGGTCTCAGGATTGGAATGGGAAGGAATTGGATATCACATCTCATGCTATAGGAAGGGTCTCAGATTTGGTATAAGCATTGAGATATCACATCTCATGCTAAAGGAAGGGTCTCAGGATTGGAATGGGAAGGAGTTGTATATGACATCTCAGGCCATAGGAAGGTTCTCAGGTTTGGTATAAGCATTGAGATATCACATCTCTGCTATCGGAAAGGTCTCAGGATTGGAATGGGAAGGAGTTGGATATCCCATCTCATGTTATAGGAAGGGTCTCAGGTTTGGTATTAGAAGCATAGAGATATCACATCTCATGCTATAGGAAGGGTCTCAGGATTGGAATGGGAAGGACTTGGATGTCACATCTCATGCTATAGGGAGGGTCTCAAGTTTGATATTAGAAGCATTGAGATAACAAATCTCATGATATCGGAAGGGTCTCAGGATTGGAATGGGAAGGAGTTGGATATCACATCTCATGATAAAGGAAGGGTCTAAGGTTTGGAAGGGGAAGGATTTGGATATCACATCTCATGTTATAGGACGGGTCTCAGGTTTAATATTAGAAGCATTGAGATATCAAGTCTCATGGTATAAGAAGGGTCTCAGAATTGGAATGGGAAGGAGTTGGATATCACACCTCAAGCTATAGGAAGGGTCTCAGGATTGGAATGAGAAGGAGTTTGATATCACATCTCATGCCATAGTATGGGTCTCAGGTTTGGTAGAAGCATTGGGATATCACATCTCATGCTATCGGAAGGGTATCAGTATTGGATTTGGAAGAAGTTGGATATCCCATCTCATGCTATAGGAATGGTCTCAGGTTGGAATGGGAAGGAGTTGGATATCACATTTCATGTTATAGGAAGGGTCTCAGGATTGGAATGCGAAGGACTTGGATATCATATCTCATGCTATAGGACGGGTCTCAGGTTTGTTATTAGAATCATTGAGATATCATATTGCATGCTATAGGAAGGGTCTCAGGATTGGAATGGGAAGCAGTTGGATATCACATCTCATGCTATAGGAAGGGTCTCAGGTTTGGTATAAGCCTTGAGATATCACATCTCATGCTATAGGACGGGTCTCAGGATTGGAATAGAAGGAGTTGGATATCACATCTCATGTTATAGGAAGGATCTCAGGTTTGGTATTAGAAGCATTGAGACATCACATCTCATGCTATAGGAAGGGTCTCAAGGTTGGAATGGGAAGGAGTTGGATATCACATCTCATCCAATAGGAAGGGTCTCAGGTTTGGAATGGGAAGGAATTGGATATCACATCTCATGTTATAGGAAGGATCTCAGGTTTGGTATTAGAAGCATTGAGATATCACATCTCATGCTATAGGAAGGGTCTCAGGATTGGAATGTGAAGGATTTGGATATCACATCTCATGCTAAAGGAAGGGTCTCAGGTTTGGTAGAAGCATTGAGATATCACGTCGCTGCTATCGGAAGGGTCTCAGGATTGGATTGGGAAGGAGTTGGATATCCCTTCTCATGCTATAGGAAGGGTCTCAGGATTTGAATGGCAAGGAGTTGGACATCACATCTCATGCCATAGGAAGGGTCTCAGGTTTGGTATAAGCATTGAGATATCACATCTCTGCTATCGGAAGGGTCTCAGGATTGGATTGGGAAGGAGTTGGATATCCCTTCTCATGCTATAGGAAGTGTCTCAGGTTGGAATGGGAAGGAGTTGGATATCACATCTCATGTTATAGGAAGGGTCTCAGGATTGGAATGGGAAGGATTTGGATATCACATCTCTTGCTATAGGAAGGGTCTCAGGATTGGAATGGGTAGGAGTTGGATATTACTTTCTTGCTATAGGAAGGGTCTCATGTTTGGAATGGGAAGGAGTTGGATATCACATATGCTATAGTTAGTGTCTCAGGTTTGGAACGGGAAGGAGTTGGATATCACATCTCATGTTATAGGAAGGGTCTCAGGTTTGGTATAAGCATTGAGATATCACATCTCTGCTATCGGAAGCGGCTCAGGATTGGAATGGGAAGGAGTTGGATATCCCATCTCATGTTATAGGAAGAGTCTCTGGTTTGGTATTAGAATTATTGAGATATCACATCGCATGCTGTAGGAAGGGTCTAAGGATTGGAATGGGATAGACTTGGATATCACATCTCATGTTATAGGTAGGCTCTCAGGTTTGGTATAAGCATTGAGATATCACATCTCATGCTATAGGAAGGGTCTCAGGATTGGAATGGGAAGGAATTGGATATCACATCTCATGCTATAGGAAGGGTCTCAGATTTGGTATAAGCATTGAGATATCATATCTCATGCTAAAGGAAGGGTCTCAGGATTGGAATGGGAAGGAGTTGTATATGACATCTCAGACCATAGGAAGGTTCTCAGGTTTGGTATAAGCATTGAGATATCACATCTCTGCTATCGGAAAGGTCTCAGGATTGGAATGGGAAGGAGTTGGATATCCCATCTCATGTTATAGGAAGGGTCTCAGGTTTGGTATTTGAAGCATAGAGATATCACATCTCATGCTATAGGAAGGGTCTCAGGATTGGAATGGGAAGGACTTGGATGTCACATCTCATGCTATAGGGAGGGTCTCAAGTTTGATATTAGAAGCATTGAGATAACAAATCTCATGATATCGGAAGGGTCTCAGGATTGGAATGGGAAGGAGTTGGATATCACATCTCATGATAAAGGAAGGGTCTAAGGTTTGGAAGGGGAAGGATTTGGATATCACATCTCATGTTATAGGACGGGTCTCAGGTTTAATATTAGAAGCATTGAGATATCAAGTCTCATGGTATAAGAAGGGTCTCAGAATTGGAATGGGAAGGAGTTGGATATCACACCTCAAGCTATAGGAAGGGTCTCAGGATTGGAATGGGAAGGAGTTTGATATCACATCTCATGCCATAGTATGGGTCTCAGGTTTGGTAGAAGCATTGGGATATCACATCTCATGCTATCGGAAGGGTATCAGTATTGGATTTGGAAGAAGTTGGATATCCCATCTCATGCTATAGGAAGGGTCTCAGGTTGGAATGGGAAGGAGTTGGATATCACATTTCATGTTATAGGAAGGGTCTCAGGATTGGAATGGGAAGGACTTGGATATCATATCTCATGCTATAGGACGGGTCTCAGGTTTGTTATTAGAATCATTGAGATATCATATTGCATGCTGTAGGAAGGGTTAAAGATTGGAATGGGAAGGACCTGGATATCACATCTCATGCTATAGAACGGCTCTCAGGTTTGGAAAGGGAAGGAGTTGGATATCACATCTCATATTATAGGATGGATCTCAGGTTTGGTATTAGAAGTATTGAGATATCACATCTCATGTTATCAGAAGGATCTCAGGTTTGGTATTAGAAGTATTGAGATATCACATCTCATGCTATAGGAAGGGTTTCAGGATTGGAATGGGAAGGAGTTGGATATCACATCTCATGCTAAAGGAAGGGTCTCAGGTTTGGTAGAAGCATTGAGATATCACATCTCATGCTATAGGAAGGGTCTCAGGATTGGAATGGGAAGGACTTAGATATCACATATCATGCTATAGGGAGGGTCTCAGTTTTGATATTAGAAGCATTGAGATATCACATCTCATGCTATCGGAAGTGTCTCAGGATTGGAATGGGAAGGAGCTGGATATCACATATCATGCTAAAGGAAGGGTGTCAGGTTTGGAACGGGAAGGAGTTGGATATCACATCTCATGTTATAGGAAGGGTCTCAGGTTTGGTATAAACATTGAGATATCACATCTCTGCTATCGGAAGTGTCTCAGGATTGGAATGGGAAGGAGTTGGATATCCCATCTCATGTTATAGGACGGGTCTCAGGTTTGTTATTAGAATCATTGAGATATCATATTGCATGCTGTAGGAAGGGTCTAAGGTTTGGAATGGGAAGGATTTGGATATCACATCTCATGTTATAGGACGGGTCTCAGGTTTAATATTAGAAGCATTGAGATATCAAGTCTCATGGTATAAGAAGGGTCTCAGAATTGGAATGGGAAGGAGTTGGATATCACACCTCAAGCTATAGGAAGGGTCTCAGGATTGGAATGGGAAGGAGTTTGATATCACATCTCATGCCATAGTATGGGTCTCAGGTTTGGTAGAAGCATTGGGATATCACATCTCATGCTATCGGAAGGGTATCAGTATTGGATTTGGAAGAAGTTGGATATCCCATCTCATGCTATAGGAAGGGTCTCAGGTTTGGAAGGGGAAGGATTTGGATATCACATCTCATGTTATAGGACGGGTCTCAGGTTTAATATTAGAAGCATTGAGATATCAAGTCTCATGGTATAAGAAGGGTCTCAGAATTGGAATGGGAAGGAGTTGGATATCACACCTCAAGCTATAGGAAGGGTCTCAGGATTGGAATGGGAAGGAGTTTGATATCACATCTCATGCCATAGTATGGGTCTCAGGTTTGGTAGAAGCATTGGGATATCACATCTCATGCTATCGGAAGGGTATCAGTATTGGATTTGGAAGAAGTTGGATATCCCATCTCATGCTATAGGAAGGGTCTCAGGTTGGAATGGGAAGGAGTTGGATATCACATTTCATGTTATAGGAAGGGTCTCAGGATTGGAATGGGAAGGACTTGGATATCATATCTCATGCTATAGGACGGGTCTCAGGTTTGTTATTAGAATCATTGAGATATCATATTGCATGCTGTAGGAAGGGTTAAAGATTGGAATGGGAAGGACCTGGATATCACATCTCATGCTATAGAACGGCTCTCAGGTTTGGAAAGGGAAGGAGTTGGATATCACATCTCATATTATAGGATGGATCTCAGGTTTGGTATTAGAAGTATTGAGATATCACATCTCATGTTATCGGAAGGATCTCAGGTTTGGTATTAGAAGTATTGAGATATCACATCTCATGCTATAGGAAGGGTTTCAGGATTGGAATGGGAAGGAGTTGGATATCACATCTCATGCTAAAGGAAGGGTCTCAGGTTTGGTAGAAGCATTGAGATATCACATCTCATGCTATAGGAAGGGTCTCAGGATTGGAATGGGAAGGACTTAGATATCACATATCATGCTATAGGGAGGGTCTCAGTTTTGATATTAGAAGCATTGAGATATCACATCTCATGCTATCGGAAGTGTCTCAGGATTGGAATGGGAAGGAGCTGGATATCACATATCATGCTAAAGGAAGGGTGTCAGGTTTGGAACGGGAAGGAGTTGGATATCACATCTCATGTTATAGGAAGGGTCTCAGGTTTGGTATAAACATTGAGATATCACATCTCTGCTATCGGAAGTGTCTCAGGATTGGAATGGGAAGGAGTTGGATATCCCATCTCATGTTATAGGACGGGTCTCAGGTTTGTTATTAGAATCATTGAGATATCATATTGCATGCTGTAGGAAGGGTCTAAGGTTTGGAATGTGAAGGACTTGGATATCACATCTCATGCTATAGATAGGCTCTTAGGTTTGGAAAGGGAAGGAGTTGGATCTCACATTTCATGTTAGAGGAAGGATCTCAGGTTTGGTATTAGAAGCATTGAGATATCACATCTCATGCTATAGGAAGGGTCTCAGGATTGGAATGGGAAGGAGTTGGATATCACATCTCATGCTATAGGAAGGGTCTCAGATTTGGTATAAGCATTGAGATATCACATCTCATGCTATAGGAAGGGTCTCAGGATTGGAATGGAAGGAGTTGGATATCACATCTCATGTTATAGGAAGGATCTCAGGTTTGGTATTAGAAGCATTGAGACATCACATCTCATGCTATAGGAAGGGTCTCAGGATTGGAATGGGAAGGAGTTGGATATCAAATCTCATGCTATAGGAAGCGTCTCAGGATTGGAATGGGAAGGAGTTGAATATGACATCTCATGCCGTAGGAAGGGTCTCAGGTTTGGTATAAACATTGAGATATCACATCTCTGCTATCAAAAGGGTCTCAGGATTGGAATGGGAAGGAGTTGGATATCCCATCTCATGTTATAGGAAGAGTCTCAGGTTTGGTATTAGAAGCATTGAGATATCACATCTCATGCTATAGGAAGTGTCTCAGGATTGGAATGGGAAGGAGTTGGATATCACATCTCATGTTATAGGAAGGGTCTCAGGATTGGAATGGGATGGATTTGGATATCACATCTCTTGCTATAGGAAGGGTCTCAGGATTGGAATGGGTAGGAGTTGGATATTACTTTCTTGCTATAGGAAGGGTCTCATGTTTGGAATGGGAAGGAGTTGGATATCACATATGCTATAGTTAGTGTCTCAGGTTTGGAACGGGAAGGAGTTGGATATCACATCTCATGTTATAGGAAGGGTCTCAGGTTTGGTATAAGCATTGAGATATCACAGCTCTGCTATCGGAAGCGGCTCAGGATTGGAATGGGAAGGAGTTGGATATCCCATCTCATGTTATAGGAAGAGTCTCTGGTTTGGTATTAGAATCATTGAGATATCACATCGCATGCTGTAGGAAGGGTCTAAGGATTGGAATGGGATGGACTTGGATATCACATCTCATGTTATAGGTAGGCTCTCAGGTTTGGTATAAGCATTGAGATATCACATCTCATGCTATAGGAAGGGTCTCAGGATTGGAATGGGAAGGAATTGGATATCACATCTCATGCTATAGGAAGGGTCTCAGATTTGGTATAAGCATTGAGATATCACATCTCATGCTAAAGGAAGGGTCTCAGGATTGGAATGGGAAGGAGTTGTATATGACATCTCAGGCCATAGGAAGGTTCTCAGGTTTGGTATAAGCATTGAGATATCACCTCTCTGCTATCGGAAAGGTCTCAGGATTGGAATGGGAAGGAGTTGGATATCCCATCTCATGTTATAGGAAGGGTCTCAGGTTTGGTATTAGAAGCATAGAAATATCACATCTCATGCTATAGGAAGGGTCTCAGGATTGGAATGGGAAGGACTTGGATGTCACATCTCATGCTATAGGGAGGGTCTCAAGTTTGATATTAGAAGCATTGAGATAACAAATCTCATGATATCGGAAGGGTCTCAGGATTGGAATGGGAAGGAGTTGGATATCACATCTCATGATAAAGGAAGGGTCTAAGGTTTGGAAGGGGAAGGATTTGGATATCACATCTCATGTTATAGGACGGGTCTCAGGTTTAATATTAGAAGCATTGAGATATCAAGTCTCATGGTATAAGAAGGGTCTCAGAATTGGAATGGGAAGGAGTTGGATATCACACCTCAAGCTATAGGAAGGGTCTCAGGATTGGAATGGGAAGGAGTTTGATATCACATCTCATGCCATAGTATGGGTCTCAGGTTTGGTAGAAGCATTGGGATATCACATCTCATGCTATCGGAAGGGTATCAGTATTGGATTTGGAAGAAGTTGGATATCCCATCTCATGCTATAGGAAGGGTCTCAGGTTGGAATGGGAAGGAGTTGGATATCACATTTCATGTTATAGGAAGGGTCTCAGGATTGGAATGGGAAGGACTTGGATATCATATCTCATGCTATAGGACGGGTCTCAGGTTTGTTATTAGAATCATTGAGATATCATATTGCATGCTGTAGGAAGGGTCTAAGGATTGGAATGGGAAGGACCTGGATATCACATCTCATGCTATAGAACGGCTCTCAGGTTTGGAAAGGGAAGGAGTTGGATATTACATCTCATGTTATAGGATGGATCTCAGGTTTGGTATTAGAAGTATTGAGATATCACATCTCATGCTATAGGAAGGGTCTCAGGATTGGAATGGGAAGGAGTTGGATATTACATCTCATGCTAAAGGAAGGGTCTCAGGTTTGGTAGAAGCATTGAGATATCACATCTCATGCTATAGGAAGGGTCTCAGGATTGGAATGGGAAGGACTTAGATATCACATATCATGCTATAGGGAGGGTCTCAGTTTTGATATTAGAAGCATTGAGATATCACATCTCATGCTATCGGAAGTGTCTCAGGATTGGAATGGGAAGGAGCTGGATATCACATCTCATGCTAAAGGAAGGGTCTCAGGTTTGGAACGGGAAGGAGTTGGATATCACATCTCATGTTATAGGAAGGGTCTCAGGTTTGGTATAAACATTGAGATATCACATCTCTGCTATCGGAAGTGTCTCAGGATTGGAATGGGAAGGAGTTGGATATCCCATCTCATGTTATAGGACGGGTCTCAGGTTTGTTATTAGAATCATTGAGATATCATATTGCATGCTGTAGGAAGGGTCTAAGGGTTGGAATGTGAAGGACTTGGATATCACATCTCATGCTATAGATAGGCTCTTAGGTTTGGAAAGGGAAGGAGTTGGATCTCACATTTCATGTTAGAGGAAGGATCTCAGGTTTGGTATTAGAAGCATTGAGATATCACATCTCATGCTATAGGAAGGGTCTCATGATTGGAATGGGAAGGAGTTGGATATCACATCTCATGCTATAGGAAGGGTCTCAGGTTTGGTATAAGCATTGAGATATCACATCTCATGCTATAGGAAGGGTCTCAGGATTGGAATGGAAGGAGTTGGATATCACATCTCATGTTATAGGAAGGATCTCAGGTTTGGTATTAGAAGCATTGAGACATCACATCTCATGCTATAGGAAGGGTCTCAGGATTGGAATGGGAAGGAGTTGGATATCAAATCTCATGCTATAGGAAGGGTCTCAGGATTGGAATGGGAAGGAGTTGAATATGACATCTCATGCCGTAGGAAGGGTCTCAGGTTTGGTATAAACATTGAGATATCACATCTCTGCTATCAAAAGGGTCTCAGGATTGGAATGGGAAGGAGCTGGATATCCCATCTCATGTTATAGGAAGAGTCTCAGGTTTGGTATTAGAAGCATTGAGATATCACATCTCATGCTATAGGAAGTGTCTCAGGATTGGAATGGGAAGGACTTGGATATCACATCTCATGCTATAGGTAGGGTCTCAAGTTTGACATTAGAAGCATTGAGATATCACATCTCATGCTATAGGAAGGGTCTGAGGATTGGAATGGGAATGAGTTGGATATCACATCTCCTGCTATGGGAAGGGTCTCAGGTTTGGTATAAGCAGTGAGATATCACATCTCATGCTATAGGAAGTGTCTCAGGATTGGAATGGGAAGGAGTTGGATATCACATCTCATGTTATAGGAAGGATCTCAGGTTTGGTATAAGCATTGAGATATCACATCTCTGCTATCGGAAGGGTCTCAAGATTGGAATGGGAAGGAGTTGGATATTCCCATCTCATGTTATAGGAAGGGTCTCAGGTTTGGTATTAGAAGCATTGAGATATCACATCTCATGCTATAGGAAGGGTCTCAGGATTGGAATGGGAAGGACTTGGATATCACATCTCCTGCTATAGGGAGGGTCTCAAGTTTGATATTAGAAGCTTTGAGATATCACATCTCATGATATCGGAAGGGTCTCAGGATTGGAATGGGAATGAGTTGGATATCACATCTCATGATAAAGGAAGGGTCTAAGGTTTGGAAGGGGAAGGATTTGGATATCACATCTCATGTTATATTACGGGTCTCAGGTTTGGTATTAGAAGCATTGAGATATCAAGTCTCATAGTATAGGAAGGGTCTCAGAATTGGAATGGGAAGGAGTTGGATATCCCATCTCATGTTATAGGAAGAGTCTCTGGTTTGGTATTAAAATCATTGAGATATCACATCGCATGCTGTAGGAAGGGTCTAAGGATTGGAATGGGATGGACTTGGATATCACATCTCATGTTATAGGTAGGCTCTCAGGTTTGGTATAAGCATTGAGATATCACATCTCATGCTATAGGAAGGGTCTCAGAATTGGAATGGGAAGGAGTTGTATATCACATCTCAAGCTATAGGAAGGGTCTCAGTATTGAAATGGGAAGGACTTGGATATCACATCTCATGCTATAGGAAGGCTCTCAGGTTTGGAAGGGGAAAGAGTTGGATATCTCATTTCATGTTAGAGGTAGGATCTCAGGTTTGGTATTAGAGGCATTGAGATATCACATCTCATGCTATCAGAAGGGTCTCAGGAATGGAATGGGAAGGAGTTAGATATCACATCTCATGCTAAAGGGAGGGTCTCAGGTTTGGAAGGGGAAGGATTTGGATATCACATCTCATGTTATAGGAAGGATCTCAGGTTTGGTATTAGAAGCATTGAGATATCACATCTCATGCTATCGGAAGGATCTCAGGTTTGGTATTAGAAGCATTGAGATATCACATCTCATGCTATCAGAAGAGTCTCAGGATTGGAATAGGAAGGAGTTGGATATCACATTTCATGCTAAAGGGAGGGTCTCAGGTTTGGAAGGGGAGGATTTGGATATCACATCTCATGTTATAGGAAGGATCTCACGTTTGGTATTAGAAGCATTGAGATATAAAATCTCATGCTATAGGAAGGGTCTCAGGATTGGAATGTGAAGGATTTGGATATCACATCTCATGCTAAAGGAAGGGTCTCAGGTTTGGTAGAAGCATTGAGATTTCACGTCTCTGCTATCGGAAGGGTCTCAGGATTGGATTGGGAAGGAGTTGGATATCCCTTTTCATGCTAATGGAAGGGTCTCAGGATTTGAATGGCAAGGAGTTGGATATCACATCTCATGCCATAGGAAGGGTCTCAGGTTTGGTATAAGCATTGAGATATCACATCTCTGCTATCGGAAGGGTCTCAGGATTGGATTGGGAAGGAGTTGGATATCCCTTCTCATGCTATAGGAAGTGTCTCAGGTTGGAATGGGAAGGAGTTGGATATCACATCTCATGTTATAGGAAGGGTCTCAGGATTGGAATGGGAAATATCCAAATCCTTCCCATTCCAATCCTGAGACCCTTCCTATAGCAAGAGATGTGATATCCAAATCCTTCCCATTCCAATCCTGAGACCCTTCCTATAACATGAGATGTGATATTCAACTCCTTCCCATTCCAACCTGAGACACTTCCTATAGCATGAGAAGGGATATCCAACTCCTTCCCAATCCAATCCTGAGAACCTTCCGATAGCAGAGATGTGATATCTCAATGCTTATACCAAACCTGAGACCCTTCCTATGGCATGAGATGTGATATCCAACTCCTTGCCATTCAAATCCTGAGACCCTTCCTATAGCATGAGATGTGATATCTCAATGCTTCTACCAAACCTGAGACCCTTCCTTTAGCATGAGATGTGATATCCAAATCCTTCACATTCCAATCCTGAGACCCTTCCTATAGCATGAGATGTGATATCTCAATGCTTCTAATACCAAACCTGAGATCCTTCCTATAACATGAGATGTGATATCCAATTCCTTCCCATTCCAAACCTGAGACCCTTCCTATTGGATGAGATGTGATATCCAACTCCTTCCCATTCCAACCCTGAGACCCTTCCTATACCATGAGATGTGATATCTCAATGCTTCTAATACCAAACCTGGGCACCGTCCTATAACATGAGATGTGATATCTCAATGTTTCTAATAAAAAACCTGAGACCCTTCCTATAACATGAGATGTGATATCCAATTCCTTCCCATTCCAGACCTGAGATCCTTCCTTTAGCATGAGATGTGATATCCAAATACTTCCCATTCCAATCCTAAAACCCTTCCTATAGCATGAGATGTGATATCTCAATGTTTCTAATAAAAAACCTGAGACCCTTCCTATAGCAAGAGATGTGATATCCAAATCCTTCCCATTCCAATCCTGAGACCCTTCCTGTATATAACATGAGATGTGATATCCAACTCCTTCCCATTCCAGCCTGAAACCCTTCCTATAGCATGAGATGTGATATCCAACTCCTTACCATTCAAATCCTGAGACCCTCCCTATAACAAGAGATGTCATATCCAACTCCTTCCCATTCCAAACCTGAGACCCTTCCTATAACATGAGATGTGATATCCAACTCCTTCCCATTCCAAACCTGAGACCCTTCCGATAGCATGAGATGTGATATCTCAATGCTTCAAAAACCAAACATGAGAACCATCCTATAACATGAGATGTGAAATCCAAATCCTTCCCTTCCCAAACCTGAGACTCTTCCTATAGCATGAGATGTGATATCTCAATGCTTCTACCAAACCTGAAACCCTTCCTATAGCATGAGATGTGATATCACAATGCTTCTAATACCAAACCTGAGACCCTTCCCATAGCATGAGATGTGATATCCAACTCCTTCCCATTCCAATCCTGAGACCCTTCCTATAGCATGAGATGTTATATCTCAATGTTTCTAATACCAAACCTGAGATCCTTCCTATAACATGAGATGTGATATCCAACTCCTTCCCATTCCAATCCCGAGACCCTTCCTATAGCATGAGATGTGATATCTCAATGCTTCTAATACCAAACCTAAGGTCCTTCCTATAACATGAGATGTGATATCCAAATCCTTCCCATTCCAAACCTGAGACCCTCCCTTTAGCATGAGATGTGATATCCAACTCCTTCCCATTCCAATCCTGATACCCTTCTGATAGCATGAGATGTGATATCTCAATGCCTCTAATACCAAACCTGAGATCCTACCTCTAACATGAAATGTGATATCCAACTCCTTCCTTTTCCAAACCTGAGACCCTTCCTACAGCATGAGATGTGTTAAGACGGATTTCTGAACTCTGTCCTGGTGGCGCAGAAGTTCAGAAGGCCAACCTAATTACTTGGAACAGGGTAACCTCTGGACGAGCCAGACCAATCAAGGTAGCGATCGCGGCGGTCAAGACTAGGTCTCAAGAGGGGTGAGGGTGACTGAAAGCCCGCAATGAGCACACAAAGCAAGAGCGCTTACAAACTACTCCAAACAGTTGTTATATCAAAAATAGATACACATTTATTTTAAGGCCTTTAAAATAATGACCGTAGCGAGAAAATCACAATATCACAATATTAAACCAACACATACCATATCAACACAATATATATACAAATACACAGTCGCAAGCGTTTAAAGCACGAAATATGTAGTCCACCTGAAAGGAAAGGAAAACAGGCAGTGCGATAACGCTTTAGACTCAGTTCGCCTTCAGAGGCACCTAACTAGATGGAAGTCCGAGCCCTGCGAAGAGTGGAGCCTTGTGCTCAAAGTACCTGCCACGCCGGTGCCAACGGGCAAAAGGGGAAGCTCTTCGGAGGAAGTCAGGCAGTTCGGGTTAGTGCACAGCAGAAGGAGAACAGGTTCCGCAACTCAAGCGCAGCCTCCACAGCGGGCAGAAGCAGAGCGCGAGTACGGCCAAAAGGGTGCTGTTTTTACACAGCAGGGAAAGCAATGGGATACTGCAGGAGGGCGACCAGATCCTAGCTAAATTACTCACCGGTCCCCGAAGCAAGCAGACCCAGGCTTCTCCACGTTAGTTTCAGCAGCTGGCAGGTTCAGAAGAGCAGGGAACGCCTCGAAGTCGTGTAGAGCAAAAAGACGTCCCAATCGACGAAACCAGCACAGTTTGTTGCCGCAGCAGGACAACGGAGCGGCCGTGTGTATTCAAGCCAAATGTACACTCCTCCCTTCAGACTTGGGAACGCCAAGTGTACGAAGCGTGGGAGAGTGACAAGGACTCGAAATACAACACAACCTGGTGGCAGTTACAGAGCAGGACTCCCTTGTAAGCTGGTCAGTCAACTGGATGGCCCAGAGACACTTCCGAAGGCTTACTTGGAGGGGGTGATGAAGTCGCCGGGAATAGCTGTTCCTGCTATTCCAAAGGTCGAAGCACCAGTACAGACACTTCTGGTTCGATCCAAGGAGGAAAGGGTTTCACAGGACGACAGCAGTGCAAAGGAGGATTCCTTCAGCGGGTCACCAGCAATTCCTCGGTCCAGCCTCTTGGTTGCAGGATTCTTGGCTCCTGTATTCCTTCGTTCGTGAGAACTCAGGAGATCGACATGGTAGTGGTGTTTCCAGCTCCCTCTTATCCACGGTTCCCTTCGCGCCAAAACGGAGGGGAGCCAATGGGAGATCTGCACATCAACACACATGCCATACGTGGACCAATCACGGACCACGGTGGTCCCAGGCATTCACACCACCCCAGACTCTCTGGCACCCAGGATGTGTATTGGGACCAGACATCCCAGCCCACACCCTGGAGGCACACAAACGACATGTAGAAGCCCGCGAAAGCAACCACGTTTCGCGGGAAAGTACATGCCCAAATAAGGAAGGCCCCGGGTCGCCCGACCTGGGGAAGGTGAAGGGAGCAAGACGGTCAGTGGACAGGACAAAGGAGCCTTGTGGACTGGCCATTTTGGGAGCCAGGCCACCATTTTGGGTTCAGTGCGAAAAACGTGCTCAGAACGCCAAAAGGAGCTCAAAATAAACAAAACGATCGCTGCCACCATTCCAGTCCCTGAATGACTTGCACCGATCAAATACCATCCTAAAAGAGTATCTAGGGCCCGTAGAAGGCTAGAGACCCAAGAGAGCTGTAACTTAGCTTACAGTGCCCTCTTGTGTCATGTTGCACTAAAGCCGCAACATGATAAACGAAACTACGGGAAACAGCGTTCCCCGGTACTGAATGTCTTAAGGGCATGTCAGTTTCCCCGTAAGAAAAGGAGCGAAAGCCCAGAGAAGTGCGGCAGAAGGCTGTACTTCTCTGGCAAAGTCAAGAACAAGGTTAAAAACAATAGCAAAAAGTTTAGGGGTTGCTACATGGAAGGAAAATTCCCTACAATTACGAAATCTTTCCTAACACTCGCCCCTCCCAGACTATGGACAGGGGGAACTAATCCACCCCTGGATGAGTCTCTTGTTCAGGTTGGTTAAACATTCTGGACAACCCATCAGCATTGCTATGTTGGACACCTGGCCATGCTCAATAGTGAAGTCGAAGCCTTGTAGACTTATGGACCACCTAAGCAACTTTGGATTCTCCCCCTTCATGTTCATTAGCCACTTTAACGGCTTATGGTCAGTCTGCACAGTGAAGTGGGTCCCATAGAGGTAGGGCCTCAGCTTCCTTAGGGCCCACACAACAGAGAAACATTCTTTCTCTACCGTGGACCATCTGAGCTCTCTGTCCTTAAGCTGGCGACTAATAAAACCGATAGGGTGTTCCTTACCCTTCTCATGTACTTGTGATAGTACAGCTCCTATCCCAGTGTCAGAGGCATCCGTCTGCACGATAAAAGGTCTTTGATAATCAGGGGCCCTGAGCACAGGGGCCTGGCACAAGGAGTCTTTTAAGCCATTGAAGGCCTTCTCACACTCGTCAGTCCAAGTTGCCTTCTTGGGTTTCTTCGGAGTTGTGAGGGCAGTCAGAGGAGCAGCTATGGTGCCATAGTCTGCCACAAAATTGCGATAATAACCCGTGAGTCCTAAGAAGGCTCTCACTTGGGTTTGCGTAGTGGGGGTAGGCCAGTCTTGTACTGCTTGTACTTTACTGGGTAGAGGCTGTATCCTCCCTCCACCTACTTCATGTCCAAGGTAAACCACTGAGCCTTGTCCAATCTGGCATTTACTAGCCTTTATGGTCAAGTGGGCTTTCTGAAGGGCCTGGAGCACAATCCTGAGGTGTTTCACATGGTCTTCCCAGGTGGCACTGAAAACTGCTATATCGTCTAGATATGCAAGACAGAATTCGTCCAACCCATTCAACACATGATTCACAAGCCTCTGGAAAGTGGCAGGTGCATTCTTCAACCCGAACGGCATTACCCGGAATTGGTAAAGGCCGTCTGGAGTAGAAAATGCTGTCTTCTCCTTGGCATGTTCTGCTAAAGCTATTTGCCAATAGCCAGCAGTGAGGTCAAACGTGCTGAGGTACTTGGAGGCACCCAACGTATCCACCAGCTCATCTGTTCGAGGCAAGGGGTGTGCATCTGTCTTGGTGACAGCATTCAGAGCCCTGTAATCCACGCAGAACCTCAATTCAGAAGTGCCTGCTTTTGGAACCAAAACCACAGGACTGGACCAAGGACTACTAGAGGGTTCAATCACCCCAAGGTCTAACATCTTGTTGACCTCGGTCTTAATATAAGACCGTACTTTATCTGACATCCTGTATCCCCTACTTTTGGTAGGTACACTGTCTCCTGTGTCAATGTTATGTTTGCACCAAGGTGTCAAACCAGGGGACTGTGAAAACAGGGGGGAAAACTGCCTAAGCAAACTTTTCACCTCAGCCTGCTGATCAGAAGTCAGGTGAGGGGCCACTCGGACACCCTCAACGGAGCCATCTGAAGGACCGCTTTGGAACAGGTCGGGGAGAGGTTCTGACTCCTCTTCCTCAACATCTGAAGCCAGTAGCAGTGCTGCGATTTCGACTCTTGGGACGAAAGCCTTCAGCCTATTCACGTGAAACACTTTTGGAGCCTGTCCAGGCCTTCCAAGGTCCACTAAATAGTTCACCTCACCCAGGGGCTCCACCACTGTGTAAGGGCCTGACCATTTGTCCTGTAAAGCGTGAGGCCTTATTGGATTCATGATCAGGACGTGCTGACCAGGTGTAAAGTTGATGAGGGAAGCTTTCTGGTCGTACCAATGTTTCACCAGCGCTTGCCCTGCCTTCAATTTATCACTAGCCAAGCCCATCAGAAGTACCATCCGTTTTCTGAGCCCTAGCACATAATCAACTACATTGGTAGTAACAGGGGGAGTGGGCATCTCCCATCCCTCTTTGACGATGGCTAAGGGTCCCCGTACGGGATGACCGAACAGAAGTTCGAAGGGGCTGAAGCCAACACCCTCCTGTGGTACCTCTCGGTAGGCAAACAGTAGGCATGGTAAAAGAAGATCCCATTTTCTTCTCTGGGGCTCCTCCAGAGCCCCAATCATGCTTTTTAACGTTCTGTTGAAACGTTCCACCAGACCATTGGTCTGGGGGTGGTATGCAGAAGAGAACTTGTAGGTGACCCCACATTCTTTCCACATAGCCTGCATATACTTCGACATAAAGTTGCTGCCACGATCTGACACAACTTATTTAGGGAAGCCAACCCTAGTAAATATGCCGAGTAAAGCTTTTGCAACTGACTTGGCAGTTACAGTTTTCAATGGGATGGCCTCAGGATACCTGGTTGCATGGTCGACCAGCACCAGGATAAACCTATTGCCCGAGGATGTTTGCGGGTCAAGGGGACCAACGATGTCGATCCCTACCCTTTCAAATGGTACCCCCACAACTGGGAGCGGTACCAACGGAGCTTGGATTGTCGCGCCAACCTTACCAGACAACTGGCAGGAGGCACAACTCCTGCAGTGACTTTCTACTTGCACCCCCATCTTGGGCCAGTAGAAGTGCATGGATAACCTTTGCTTGGTCCTCTTCATACCAAGGTGACCAGCAAGGGGAACGTCATGCGCCAACTGCAGGAGGGAGGGCCTAACAGCAAGGGGAACCACCAACCTCCTATGGTCTCCTTCTGTAGACTCTGTGGGCTCACTATACAGGAGTCCACCTTCCCAATAAATCCTATGCTTCCCAGGAGGCTCACCCTCAAGCTGGGAGCAGGCCTGTCTCCTTAGGCCTTCCAGAGATGGGCACTCACGTTGGCCTTTACTGAATTCGTCCCTATCAGGACCTCCTTCAACTAACAAGTCTTTTAGTTCAGGATGATCGTTGGGGTCGAAAACTTCAGGCATCGCCACCTCCTCGTCAGGCCCGGGCGATTGACCAACTTCCTCCACCGCAGTGGTAGGCGAGCTCGGGGGAATATTCTCTTTCCCTCGTCTTGACTTGTAGACTCCCTTCGCCTTGGGTTTCCCCTTCGGCTGGGGCGGCGTATTGGACTTGGCCAATGCTGCCCGTGCTTGAGACCGTGTGTAGGGTCTTTCGGCAGTGTCTCCTACGAGCCCTAAAGCTCTGAGATCATTACCCAACAAGACCTTTCCCGGGACGTTTCTCTGAATGCTCACTGGAATCCTGACTGCTGTACCATTTAAAGTAAGATTTACAGGGATCACGGGAAACATACGGAGGGGGCCGTCAGCAAACTTAGTGGGCATCAGAGTAGCTCTGGCAACTTCCTCTGAGTCTACCAAGGTAGAATCTACTACTGTTCGACTGCACCCACTATCCCTAAGAGCTGGAGTATCCACTCCATTGATCAGCACGCTGTCTTTAAAGTAGTGCTTGGTATTATCCGGAATCCTAGCATAAGCCTCTGCGACTTTAGGCTCCCAGGAACCCAGGGACACTAAAACTACCTCAGCCTCTATCCCGCTGGGAAATGAGTCTGAGGAGAAGGATGCTCCTGTAATCTCTTCTTCCTCGTAGGAGGAGAAGGCCAGATTAGCGGAGTGGACCCCCAAATGTCTAACCTTACACCGGGGATCCCCCTTCACATGGTCAGTTGCTCCACAAGAAAAACAAGCCCCAGTGGGTCTGTTTACGTAGGGAGGCTTATTTTAACCAGAGTTCTGTTTCGGAGGCGAACCTCCACTACCCTGTGAGTTCTCTTGTGTCTTACCCTTGTTTTTCTTTTTGTGGCCCTTATGGGAAGAAGATTTAGCAGATTCCCCACCCTCCATATCTTTGGTCTTTTTCCCTTCCTCCTGCTTACCAGGATTTTTGTCCTTATGGGACACTCGATGTGACACCCATAAGTCTGCTGCAATGGCCAGCTTCTTAGGATCTATCTCCTTCGAATCGGCCAAATGCTGCTTAAGCTCCGGGGAAGAAGAAGCAAAAATGTGTTCCAGCATGACCAGATTGATCATGCCTTCAAAGGTAGAAGCCTTATAACCTTCGACCCAGCCAGTTAAGTTTTTCAAAGATTCAGCGACATAAGATACCCAAGTACCACCTTCCTTTTTCTTATACTCTCGAAAACGCTTTAAATATTGGGCCGGAGTCTTCCCAAACTTTAAAATGAGAGTTTGCTTTAACATTGCGAAATCAGCCCGCTCAGCCTTCGACATTTCCATAATGGCACTGCAGCCAGAATGGGGCAGTCTACTGAGCAACCAAGCAATCTTATCAGCATTGTCAACTTCTTGAACCTCGCATGCATACTCAAACGCATTCAGCCAGTCCATAATGGCATTCCTTTCTTCATACACACTGAGCAGATCTTTCGGAAACCGTGGATGAGAGGAAGCCCCAGAGCCATGTCCAGGACCCTTGGACCCATTTGCAACCTGAAGCTTGGCCAGTTCCAACTGGTGATCCCTGTCTTTCTGTTTTTCTGCCTGTTCGATTTTTAGTTTGGCTATGCTGAATTCAAGCTCCTGCTGCCTAAACCGCAGCTCTTGCTTCTTGAATTCAAGCATAGCCTCCCCATCAACACTGGCAGAGGAAACATTAGACATCACATCCTCCCTGTCCTCGTGGTCGCGATGGATCAGTGCAGCGGCAGAACCGTCGGTTCTACCAGTGAGAGCAGCCCCACCACCTTCTGCACTGTCCTCGGAAGTTATGGCGTCAAGCTGCGCTTCTTGCCACGCCACGATTCTCTGGATCATTTCCAATTTAGTGCCTTGAGAGGAAACACCTCTCTCCGCACACATCTTCTTCAATGTTTCTGATTTGGAAGCATTTAAAGTTAACAAGGTATTTGCTTCCATACTGTTTGATAGGACTATGGCCTTTTTAAAGTTATATTACAACAATTCACTACGTGTACTGTTTGGAATAACCTGAAATGCCTTAGTTCGAGCGCAACACTGGATACCTTCAGTCGTATCCCACCGCTGTACACCAATTTGTTAAGACGGATTTCTGAACTCTGTCCTGGTGGCGCAGAAGTTCAGAAGGCCAACCTAATTACTTGGAACAGGGTAACCTCTGGACGAGCCAGACCAATCAAGGTAGCGATCGCGGCGGTCAAGACTAGGTCTCAAGAGGGGTGAGGGTGACTGAAAGCCCGCAATGAGCACACAAAGCAAGAGCGCTTACAAACTACTCCAAACAGTTGTTATATCAAAAATAGATACACATTTATTTTAAGGCCTTTAAAATAATGACCGTAGCGAGAAAATCACAATATCACAATATTAAACCAACACATACCATATCAACACAATATATATACAAATACACAGTCGCAAGCGTTTAAAGCACGAAATATGTAGTCCACCTGAAAGGAAAGGAAAACAGGCAGTGCGATAACGCTTTAGACTCAGTTCGCCTTCAGAGGCACCTAACTAGATGGAAGTCCGAGCCCTGCGAAGAGTGGAGCCTTGTGCTCAAAGTACCTGCCACGCCGGTGCCAACGGGCAAAAGGGGAAGCTCTTCGGAGGAAGTCAGGCAGTTCGGGTTAGTGCACAGCAGAAGGAGAACAGGTTCCGCAACTCAAGCGCAGCCTCCACAGCGGGCAGAAGCAGAGCGCGAGTACGGCCAAAAGGGTGCTATTTTTACACAGCAGGGAAAGCAATGGGATACTGCAGGAGGGCGACCAGATCCTAGCTAAACTACTCACCGGTCCCCGAAGCAAGCAGACCCAGGCTTCTCCACGTTAGTTTCAGCAGCTGGCAGGTTCAGAAGAGCAGGGAACGCCTCGAAGTCGTGTAGAGCAAAAAGACGTCCCAATCGACGAAACCAGCACAGTTTGTTGCCGCAGCAGGACAACGGAGCGGCCGTGTGTATTCAAGCCAAATGTACACTCCTCCCTTCAGACTTGGGAACGCCAAGTGTACGAAGCGTGGGAGAGTGACAAGGACTCGAAATACAACACAACCTGGCGGCAGTTACAGAGCAGGACTCCCTTGTAAGCTGGTCAGTCAACTGGATGGCCCAGAGACACTTCCGAAGGCTTACTTGGAGGGGGTGATGAAGTCACCGGGAATAGCTGTTCCTGCTATTCCAAAGGTCGAAGCACCAGTACAGACACTTCTGGTTCGATCCAAGGAGGAAAGGGTTTCACAGGACGACAGCAGTGCAAAGGAGGATTCCTTCAGCGGGTCACCAGCAATTCCTCGGTCCAGCCTCTTGGTTGCAGGATACTTGGCTCCTGTATTCCTTCGTTCGTGAGAACTCAGGAGATCGACATGGTAGTGGTGTTTCCAGCTCCCTCTTATCCACGGTTCCCTTCGCGCCAAAACGGAGGGGAGCCAATGGGAGATCCGCACATCAACACACATACCATACGTGGACCAATCACGGACCACGGTGGTCCCAGGCATTCACACCACCCCAGACTCTCTGGCACCCAGGATGTGTATTGGGACCAGACATCCCAGCCCACACCCTGGAGGCACACAAACGACATGTAGAAGCCCGCGAAAGCAACCACGTTTCGCGGGAAAGTACATGCCCAAATAAGGAAGGCCCCGGGTCGCCCGACCTGGGGAAGGTGAAGGGAGCAAGACAGTCAGTGGACAGGACAAAGGAGCCTTGTGGACTGGCCATTTTGGGAGCCAGGCCACCATTTTGGGTTCAGTGCGAAAATCGTGCTCAGAACGCCAAAAGGAGCTCAAAATAAACAAAACGATCGCTGCCACCATTCCAGTCCCTGAATGACTTGCACCGATCAAATACCATCCTAAAAGAGTATCTAGGGCCCGTAGAAGGCTAGAGACCCAAGAGAGCTGTAACTTAGCTTACAGTGCCCTCTTGTGTCATGTTGCACTAAAGCCGCAACATGATAAACGAAACTACGGGAAACAGCGTTCCCCGGTACTGAATGTCTTAAGGGCATGTCAGTTTCCCCGTAAGAAAAGGAGCGAAAGCCCAGAGAAGTGCGGCAGAAGGCTGTACTTCTCTGGCAAAGTCAAGAACAAGGTTAAAAACAATAGCAAAAAGTTTAGGGGTTGCTACATGGAAGGAAAATTCCCTACAATTACGAAATCTTTCCTAACACTCGCCCCTCCCAGACTATGGACAGGGGGAACTAATCCACCCCTGGATGAGTCTCTTGTTCAGGTCGGTTAAACATTCTGGACAACCCATCAGCATTGCTATGTTGGACACCTGGCCTATGCTCAATAGTGAAGTCGAAGCCTTGTAGACTTATGGACCACCTAAGCAACTTTGGATTCTCCCCTTTCATGTTCATTAGCCACTTTAACGGCTTATGGTCAGTCTGCACAGTGAAGTGGGTCCCATAGAGGTACGGCCTCAGCTTCCTTAGGGCCCACACAACAGAGAAACATTCTTTCTCTACCGTGGACCATCTGAGCTCTCTGTCCTTAAGCTGGCGACTAATAAAACCGATAGGGTGTTCCTTACCCTTCTCATGTACTTGTGATAGTACAGCTCCTATCCCAGTGTCAGAGGCATCCGTCTGCACGATAAAAGGTCTTTGATAATCAGGGGCCCTGAGCACAGGGGCCTGGCACAAGGAGTCTTTTAAGCCATTGAAGGCCTTCTCACACTCGTCAGTCCAAGTTGCCTTCTTGGGTTTCTTCGGAGTTGTAAGGGCAGTCAGAGGAGCAGCTATGGTGCCATAGTCTGCCACAAAATTGCGATAATAACCCGTGAGTCCTAAGAAGGCTCTCACTTGGGTTTGCGTAGTGGGGGTAGGCCAGTCTTGTACTGCTTGTACTTTACTGGGTAGAGGCTGTATCCTCCCTCCACCTACTTCATGTCCAAGGTAAACCACTGAGCCTTGTCCAATCTGGCATTTACTAGCCTTTATGGTCAAGTGGGCTTTCTGAAGGGCCTGGAGCACAATCCTGAGGTGTTTCACATGGTCTTCCCAGGTGGCACTGAAAACTGCTATATCGTCTAGATATGCAAGACAGAATTCGTCCAACCCATTCAACACATGATTCACAAGCCTCTGGAAAGTGGCAGGTGCATTCTTCAACCCGAACGGCATTACCCGGAATTGGTAAAGGCCGTCTGGAGTAGAAAATGCTGTCTTCTCCTTGGCATGTTCTGCTAAAGCTATTTGCCAATAGCCAGCAGTGAGGTCAAACGTGCTGAGGTACTTGGAGGCACCCAACGTATCCACCAGCTCATCTGTTCGAGGCAAGGGGTGTGCATCTGTCTTGGTGACAGCATTCAGAGCCCTGTAATCCACGCAGAACCTCAATTCAGAAGTGCCTGCTTTTGGAACCAAAACCACAGGACTGGACCAAGGACTACTAGAGGGTTCAATCACCCCAAGGTCTAACATCTTGTTGACCTCGGTCTTAATATAAGACCGTACTTTATCTGACATCCTGTATCCCCTACTTTTGGTAGGTACACTGTCTCCTGTGTCAATGTTATGTTTGCACCAAGGTGTCAAACCAGGGGACTGTGAAAACAGGGGGGAAAACTGCCTAAGCAAACTTTTCACCTCAGCCTGCTGATCAGAAGTCAGGTGAGGGGCCACTCGGACACCCTCAACTGAGCCATCTGAAGGACCGCTTTGGAACAGGTCGGGGAGAGGTTCTGACTCCTCTTCCTCAACATCTGAAGCCAGTAGCAGTGCTGCGATTTCGACTCTTGGGACGAAAGCCTTCAGCCTATTCACGTGAAACACTTTTGGAGCCTGTCCAGGCCTTCCAAGGTCCACTAAATAGTTCACCTCACCCAGGGGCTCCACCACTGTGTAAGGGCCTGACCATTTGTCCTGTAAAGCGTGAGGCCTTATTGGATTCATGATCAGGACGTGCTGACCAGGTGTAAAGTTGATGAGGGAAGCTTTCTGGTCGTACCAATGTTTCACCAGCGCTTGCCCTGCCTTCAATTTATCACTAGCCAAGCCCATCAGAAGTACCATCCGTTTTCTGAGCCCTAGCACATAATCAACTACATTGGTAGTAACAGGGGGAGTGGGCATCTCCCATCCCTCTTTGACGATGGCTAAGGGTCCCCGTACGGGATGACCGAACAGAAGTTCGAAGGGGCTGAAGCCAACACCCTCCTGTGGTACCTCTCGGTAGGCAAACAGTAGGCATGGTAAAAGAAGATCCCATTTTCTTCTCTGGGGCTCCTCCAGAGCCCCAATCATGCTTTTTAACGTTCTGTTGAAACGTTCCACCAGACCATTGGTCTGGGGGTGGTATGCAGAAGAGAACTTGTAGGTGACCCCACATTCTTTCCACATAGCCTGCATATACTTCGACATAAAGTTGCTGCCACGATCTGACACAACTTATTTAGGGAAGCCAACCCTAGTAAATATGCCGAGTAAAGCTTTTGCAACTGACTTGGCAGTTACAGTTTTCAATGGGATGGCCTCAGGATACCTGGTTGCATGGTCGACCAGCACCAGGATAAACCTATTGCCCGAGGATGTTTGCGGGTCAAGGGGACCAACGATGTCGATCCCTACCCTTTCAAATGGTACCCCCACAACTGGGAGCGGTACCAACGGAGCTTGGATTGTCGCGCCAACCTTACCAGACAACTGGCAGGAGGCACAACTCCTGCAGTGACTTTCTACTTGCACCCCCATCTTGGGCCAGTAGAAGTGCATGGATAACCTTTGCTTGGTCCTCTTCATACCAAGGTGACCAGCAAGGGGAACGTCATGCGCCAACTGCAGGAGGGAGGGCCTAACAGCAAGGGGAACCACCAACCTCCTATGGTCTCCTTCTGTAGACTCTGTGGGCTCACTATACAGGAGTCCACCTTCCCAATAAATCCTATGCTTCCCAGGAGGCTCACCCTCAAGCTGGGAGCAGGCCTGTCTCCTTAGGCCTTCCAGAGATGGGCACTCACGTTGGCCTTTACTGAATTTGTCCCTATCAGGACCTCCTTCAACTAACAAGTCTTTTAGTTCAGGATGATCGTTGGGGTCGAAAACTTCAGGCATCGCCACCTCCTCGTCAGGCCCGGGCGATTGACCAACTTCCTCCACCGCAGTGGTAGGCGAGCTCGGGGGAATATTCTCTTTCCCTCGTCTTGACTTGTAGACTCCCTTCGCCTTGGGTTTCCCCTTCGGCTGGGGCGGCGTATTGGACTTGGCCAATGCTGCCCGTGCTTGAGACCGTGTGTAGGGTCTTTCGGCAGTGTCTCCTACGAGCCCTAAAGCTCTGAGATCATTACCCAGCAAGACCTTTCCCGGGACGTTTCTCTGAATGCTCACTGGAATCCTGACTGCTGTACCATTTAAAGTAAGATTTACAGGGATCACGGGAAACATACGGAGGGGGCCGTCAGCAAACTTAGTGGGCATCAGAGTAGCTCTGGCAACTTCCTCTGAGTCTACCAAGGTAGAATCCACTACTGTTCGACTGCACCCACTATCCCTAAGAGCTGGAGTATCCACTCCATTGATCAGCACGCTGTCTTTAAAGTAGTGCTTGGTATTATCCGGAATCCTAGCATAAGCCTCTGCGACTTTAGGCTCCCAGGAACCCAGGGACACTAAAACTACCTCAGCCTCTATCCCGCTGGGAAATGAGTCTGAGGAGAAGGATGCTCCTGTAATCTCTTCTTCCTCGTAGGAGGAGAAGGCCAGATTAGCGGAGTGGACCCCCAAATGTCTAACCTTACACCGGGGATCCCCCTTCACATGGTCAGTTGCTCCACAAGAAAAACAAGCCCCAGTGGGTCTGTTTACGTAGGGAGGCTTATTTTAACCAGAGTTCTGTTTCGGAGGCGAACCTCCACTACCCTGTGAGTTCTCTTGTGTCTTACCCTTGTTTTTCTTTTTGTGGCCCTTATGGGAAGAAGATTTAGCAGATTCCCCACCCTCCATATCTTTGGTCTTTTTCCCTTCCTCCTGCTTACCAGGATTTTTGTCCTTATGGGACACTCGATGTGACACCCATAAGTCTGCTGCAATGGCCAGCTTCTTAGGATCTATCTCCTTCGAATCGGCCAAATGCTGCTTAAGCTCCGGGGAAGAAGAAGCAAAAATGTGTTCCAGCATGACCAGATTGATCATGCCTTCAAAGGTAGAAGCCTTATAACCTTCGACCCAGCCAGTTAAGTTTTTCAAAGATTCAGCGACATAAGATACCCAAGTACCACCTTCCTTTTTCTTATACTCTCGAAAACGCTTTAAATATTGGGCCGGAGTCTTCCCAAACTTTAAAATGAGAGTTTGCTTTAACATTGCGAAATCAGCCCGCTCAGCCTTCGACATTTCCATAATGGCACTGCAGCCAGAATGGGGCAGTCTACTGAGCAACCAAGCAATCTTATCAGCATTGTCAACTTCTTGAACCTCGCATGCATACTCAAACGCATTCAGCCAGTCCATAATGTCATTCCTTTCTTCATACACACTGAGCAGATCTTTCGGAAACCGTGGATGAGAGGAAGCCCCAGAGCCATGTCCAGGACCCTTGGACCCATTTGCAACCTGAAGCTTGGCCAGTTCCAACTGGTGATCCCTGTCTTTCTGTTTTTCTGCCTGTTCGATTTTTAGTTTGGCTATGCTGAATTCAAGCTCCTGCTGCCTAAACCGCAGCTCTTGCTTCTTGAATTCAAGCATAGCCTCCCCATCAACACTGGCAGAGGAAACATTAGACATCACATCCTCCCTGTCCTCGTGGTCGCGATGGATCAGTGCAGCGGCAGAACCGTCGGTTCTACCAGTGAGAGCAGCCCCACCACCTTCTGCACTGTCCTCGGAAGTTATGGCGTCAAGCTGCGCTTCTTGCCACGCCACGATTCTCTGGATCATTTCCAATTTAGTGCCTTGAGAGGAAACACCTCTCTCCGCACACATCTTCTTCAATGTTTCTGATTTGGAAGCATTTAAAGTTAACAAGGTATTTGCTTCCATACTGTTTGATAGGACTATGGCCTTTTTAAAGTTATATTACAACAATTCACTACGTGTACTGTTTGGAATAACCTGAAATGCCTTAGTTCGAGCGCAACACTGGATACCTTCAGTCGTATCCCACCGCTGTACACCAATTTGTTAAGACGGATTTCTGAACTCTGTCCTGGTGGCGCAGAAGTTCAGAAGGCCAACCTAATTACTTGGAACAGGGTAACCTCTGGACGAGCCAGACCAATCAAGGTAGCGATCGCGGCGGTCAAGACTAGGTCTCAAGAGGGGTGAGGGTGACTGAAAGCCCGCAATGAGCACACAAAGCAAGAGCGCTTACAAACTACTCCAAACAGTTGTTATATCAAAAATAGATACACATTTATTTTAAGGCCTTTAAAATAATGACCGTAGCGAGAAAATCACAATATCACAATATTAAACCAACACATACCATATCAACACAATATATATACAAATACACAGTCGCAAGCGTTTAAAGCACGAAATATGTAGTCCACCTGAAAGGAAAGGAAAACAGGCAGTGCGATAACGCTTTAGACTCAGTTCGCCTTCAGAGGCACCTAACTAGATGGAAGTCCGAGCCCTGCGAAGAGTGGAGCCTTGTGCTCAAAGTACCTGCCACGCCGGTGCCAACGGGCAAAAGGGGAAGCTCTTCGGAGGAAGTCAGGCAGTTCGGGTTAGTGCACAGCAGAAGGAGAACAGGTTCCGCAACTCAAGCGCAGCCTCCACAGCGGGCAGAAGCAGAGCGCGAGTACGGCCAAAAGGGTGCTGTTTTTACACAGCAGGGAAAGCAATGGGATACTGCAGGAGGGAGACCAGATCCTAGCTAAACTACTCACCGGTCCCCGAAGCAAGCAGACCCAGGCTTCTCCACGTTAGTTTCAGCAGCTGGCAGGTTCAGAAGAGCAGGGAACTCCTCGAAGTCGTGTAGAGCAAAAAGACGTCCCAATCGACGAAACCAGCACAGTTTGTTGCCGCAGCAGGACAACGGATCGGCCGTGTGTATTCAAGCCAAATGTACACTCCTCCCTTCAGACTTGGGAACGCCAAGTGTACGAAGCGTGGGAGAGTGACAAGGACTCGAAATACAACACAACCTGGCGGCAGTTACAGAGCAGGACTCCCTTGTAAGCTGGTCAGTCAACTGGATGGCCCAGAGACACTTCCGAAGGCTTACTTGGCAGGAGATGATGAAGTCGCCGGGAATAGCTGTTCCTGCTATTCCAAAGGTCGAAGCACCAGTACAGGCCTTCTGGTTCGATCCAAGGAGGAAAGGGTTTCACAGGACGACAGCAGTGCAAAGGAGGATTCCTTCAGCGGGTCACCAGCGATTCCTCGGTCCAGCCTCTTGGTTGCAGGATACTTGGCTCCTGTATTCCTTCGTTCGTGAGAACTCAGGAGATCGACATGGTAGTGGTGTTTCCAGCTCCCTCTTATCCACGGTTCCCTTCGCGCCAAAACGGAGGGGAGCCAATGGGAGATCCGCACATCAACACACATACCATACGTGGACCAATCACGGACCACGGTGGTCCCAGGCATTCACACCACCCCAGACTCTCTGGCACCCAGGATGTGTATTGGGACCAGACATCCCAGCCCACACCCTGGAGGCACACAAACGACATGTAGAAGCCCGCGAAAGCAACCACGTTTCGCGGGAAAGTACATGCCCAAATAAGGAAGGCCCCGGGTCGCCCGACCTGGGGAAGGTGAAGGGAGCAAGACGGTCAGTGGACAGGACAAAGGAGCCTCGTGGACTGGCCATTTTGGGAGCCAGGCCACCATTTTGGGTTCAGTGCGAAAAACGTGCTCAGAACGCCAAAAGGAGCTCAAAATAAACAAAACGATCGCTGCCACCATTCCAGTCCCTGAATGACTTGCACCGATCAAATACCATCCTAAAAGAGTATCTAGGGCCCGTAGAAGGCTAGAGACCCAAGAGAGCTGTAACTTAGCTTACAGTGCCCTCTTGTGTCATGTTGCACTAAAGCCGCAACATGATAAACGAAACTACGGGAAACAGCGTTCCCCGGTACTGACTGTCTTAAGGGCATGTCAGTTTCCCCGTAAGAAAAGGAGCGAAAGCCCAGAGAAGTGCGGCAGAAGGCTGTACTTCTCTGGCAAAGTCAAGAACAAGGTTAAAAACAATAGCAAAAAGTTTAGGGGTTGCCACATGGAAGGAAAATTCCCTACAATTACGAAATCTTTCCTAACAAGATGTGATATCCAAGTCCTTCCCATTCCAATCCTGAGACCCTTCCTATAACATGAGATGTGATATCACACTCCTTCTATTCCAACCTGAGACCCTTCCTATAGCATGAGATGGGATATCCAACTCCTTCCAAATCCAATCCTGATACCCTTCCGATAGCATGAGATGTGATATCCCAATGCTTCTACAAAACCTGACACCCATACCATGGCATGAGATGTGATATCAAACTCCCGTCCTATACCATGAGACTTGATATCTCAATGCTTCTAATACCAAGCCTGAGACCGGTCCAATAACATGAGATGTGATATCCAAATCCTTCCCCTTCCAAACCTTAGACCCTTCCTTTATCATGAGATGTGATATCCAAGTCCTTTCCATTCCATTCCTGAGACCCTTCCTATAGCATGAGATGTGATATCTCAATGCTTCTAATACCAAACCTGAGACCCTTCCTATAACATGAATTGTGATGTCCAAATCCTTCCCATTCCAATCCTGAGACCCTTCCGATAGCATGAGATGTGATATCTCAATGCTTCTAATACCAAACCTGAGATCCTTCCAATAACATGAGATATGATGTCCAAATCCCTCCCCTTCCAAACCTTAGACCATCCCTTTAGCATGAGATTTGATATCCAACTCCTTCCCATTCCAATCCTGAGACCCTTCTGATGGCATGAGATGTGATATCTCAATGCCTCTAAAACCAAACCTGAGATCCTACCTCTAACATGAAATGTGATATCGAACTCCTTCCCCTTCCAACCCTGAGAGCCTTCGTATAGAATGAGATGTGATATCCAAGTCCTTCCCATTCCAATCCTGAGACCCTTCCTATAACATGAGATGTGATATCCAACTCCTTCCCATTCCAATCATGAGACCCTTCCTATAGCTTGAGATGTGATATCCAACTCCTTCTCATTCCATTCTGAGACCCGTCCTATACCATGAGACTTGATATCTCAATGCTTCAAATACCAAACCTGAGACCGGTCCTATAACATGAGATGTGATACCCAAATCCGTCCCCTTCCAAACCTTAGACCCTTCCTATAGCATGAGATGTGATATCTCATTGCTTCTAATACCAAACCTGAGACCCTTCCTATAACGAGATGGGATATCCAACTCCTTCCCATTCCAATCCTGAGACCCTTCAGATAGCAGAGATGTGATTTCCAACTCCTTCCCATTCCAAACCTGAGACCCTTCCGATAGCATGAGATGTGATATCTCAATGCTTCTAAAACCAAACATGAGAACCATCCTATAACATGAGATGTGAAATCCAAATCCTTCCCTTTCCAAACCTGAGACCCTTCCTATAGCTTGAGATGAAATATCAAACTCCTTCCCATTCCAATCCTGAGATAGCTTGAGATGTGATATCCAACTCCATCCGATTCCAATCCTGAGACCCTTCCGATAGCATGAGATGTGATAGCTCAATGCTTCTAATATCAAAACTGAGACCCTCCCTATAGTATGAGATGTGAATTCTAAGTCCTCCCCATTCCTATCCTGAGACCCTTCCGATAGCAGAGATGTGATATCTCAATGCTTATACCAAACCTGATGACCCTTCCTATGGCATTAGATGTGATATCCAACTCCTTCCCATTCCAATCCTGAGTTCCATCCTATAGCATGAGATGTGATATCTCAATGCTTCTATCAAACCTGATACCCTTCCTTTAGCATGAGATGTGATATTCAACTCCTTCCCATTCCAATCCTGAGACCCTTCGTATAACATGAAACGTGATATCCAACTCCTTCCCATTCCAATCCTGAGACTCCTCCTATAGCATGAGATGTGATATCTCAATGCTTCTAATACCAGACCTGGGACCGGTCCTATAACATGAGATATGATATCCAATTCCTTCCCATTCCAATCCTGAGACCCTTCCTATAACGAGATGTGATATCCAACTCCTTCCCATTCCAATTCTGAGACCCTTCCTATACCATGAGACTTGATATCTCAATGCTTCTAATACCAAACCTGAGACCTGTCCTATAACATGAGATGTGATATCCAAATCCTTCCCCTTCCAAACCTTAGACCCTTCCTTTATCATGAGATGTGATATCCAACTCCTTCCCATTCCAATCCTGAGACCCTTCCGATATCATGAGATGTGATATCTCAATGCTTCTAATATCAAACTCGAGACCCTCCCTATAGCATGAGATGTGATATCCAAGTCCTTCCCATTCCAATCCTGAGACCCTTCCTACAGCATGAGATGTGATGTCTCAATGCTTCTAATACCAAACCTGAGACCCTTCCTATAACATGAGATGGGAATATCCAACTCCTTCCCATTATAATCCTGAGACCCTTCCGATAGCAAACATGTGATATCTCAATGCTTATACCAAACCTGAGATCCTTCCTATAACATGGGATATGATATCCAACTCCTTCCCATTCCAATCCTGAGACATTTCCTATAGCATGAGATGTGATATCTCACTGCTTATACCAAACCTGAGACCCTTCCTATAGCATGAGATGTGATATCCAAGTCCTTCCCATTCCAATCCTGAGACACTTCCTATAGCATGAGATGTGATATCTCAATGCTTCTAATACCAAACCTGAGACCCTTCCTATGGCATGAGATGTCATATACAGATCCTTCCCATTCCAATCCTGAGACCCTTCCTATAGCATGAGATGTGATATCTCAATGCTTATACAAAACCTAAAACCCTTCCTATAGCATGAGATGTGATATCCAACTCCTTCCCATTCCAATCCTGAGACCCTTCCTATAGCATGAGATGTGATATCCAATGGCTCTAATATCAAACCTGAGATCCTTCCTCTAACATTAAATGTGATATCCAACTCCTTCCCTTTCCAAACCTGAGAGCCTACCTATAGCATGAGATGTGATATCCAAGTCCTTCCATTCCAATCCTTAGACCCTTCCTACAGCATGCAATATGATATCTCAATGATTCTAATAACAAACCTGAGACCCGTCCTATAACATGAGATATGATATCCAACTCCTTCCCATTCCAATCCTGAGACACTTCCGATAGCAGAGATGTGATATCTCAATGCTTCTAATACCAAACCTGAGACCAGTCCTATAACATGAGATGGGATATCCAACTCCTTCCCGTTCCAAACCTGAGACCCTTCCTATAGCATGAGATGTGATATCCAACTCCTTCCCATCCCAATCCTGAGACACTTCCGATTGCAGAGATTTGATATCTCAATGCTTATACCAAACCTGAGACTCTTCCTATAACATGAGATGTGATATCCAACTCCTTCCCGTTCCAAACCTGAGACCCTTCCTATAGCATGAGATGTGATATCCAACTCCTTCCCATTCCAATCCTGAGACCCTTATGATAGCATGAGATGTGATATCTCAATGCCTCTAATACCAAATCTGAGATTCTTCCGATAGCATGAGATGTGATATCTCAATGCTTCTTATACCAAACCTGAGATCCTTCCTATAACATGAGATGTGATATCCAAATCCTTCCCCTTCCAAACCTGAGACCCTCCCTTTAGCATGAGATGTGATATCCAACTCCTTCCCATTCCAACCTGAGACCCTTCCTATAGCATGAGATGGGATATCCAACTCCTTGGAATTCCAATCCTGATACCCTTCCGATAGCATGAGATTTGATATCCCAATGCTTATACCAAACCTGAGACCCATACTATGGCATGAGATGTGATATCAAACTCCTTCCCATTCCAATCCTGAGACCCTTCCTATAGCTTAAGATGTGATATCCAACTCCTTCCCATTCCAATTCTGAGACCCTTCCTATACCATGAGACTTGATATCTCAATGCTTCTAATACCAAACCTGAGACCCGTCCTATAACATGAGATGTGATATCCAAATCCTTCCCCTTCCAAACCTTAGACCCTTCCTTTATCATGAGATGTGATATCCAACTCCTTCCCATTCCAATCCTGAGACCCTTCCGATATCATGAGATGTGATATCTCAATGCTTCTAATATCAAACTCGAGACCCTCCCTATAGCATGAGATGTGATATCCAAGTCCTTCCCATTCCAATCCTGAGACCCTTCCTATAGCATGAGATGTGATGTCTCAATGCTTCTAATACCAAACCTGAGACCCTTCCTATAACATGAGATGGGAATATCCAACTCCTTCCCATTCCAATCCTGAGACCCTTCCGATAGCAAACATGTGATATCTCAATGCTTATACCAAACCTGAGATCCTTCCTATAACATGAGATGTGATATCCAACTCCTTCCCATTCCAATCCTGAGACACTTCCTATAGCATGAGATGTGATATCTCACTGCTTATACCAAACCTGAGACCCTTCCTATAGCATGAGATGTGATATCCAACTCCTTCCCATTCCAATCCTGAGACCCTTCCTATAGCATGAGATGTGATATCTCAATGCTTCTAATATCAAACTTGAGACCCTCCCTATAGCATGAGATGTGATATCCAAGTCCTTCCCATTCCAATCTTGAGACACTTCCTATAGCATGAGATGTGATATCTCAATGCTTCTAATACCAAACCTGAGACTCTTCCTATAACATGAGATGGGATATCCAACTCCTTCCCATTGCAATCCTGAGACCCTTCCGATAGCAGAGATGTGATATCTCAATGCTTATACCAAACCTGAGACCCTTCCTACGGCATGAGATGTCATATACAACTCCTTCCCATTCCAATCCTGAGACCCTTCCTATAGCATGAGATGTGATATCTCAATGCTTATACCAAACCTGAGACCCTTCCTATAGCATGAGATGTGATATCCAACTCCTTCCCATTCCAATCCTGAGACCCTTCCTATAGCATGAGATGTGATGTCTCAATGCTTCTAATACCAAACCTGAGATCCTTCCTATAACATGAGATGTGAAATCCAACTCCTTCCATTCCAATCCTGAGACCCTTCCTATAGCATGAGATGTGATATCTCAATGCTTATACTAAACCTGAGACCCTTCCTTTAGCATGAGATGTGATATCCAACTCCTTCCCATTCCAATCCTGAGACCCTTCCTATAGCATGAGATGTGATATCTCAATGCCTCTAATACCAAACCTGAGATCCTTCCTCTAACATGAAATGTGATATCCAACTCCTTCCCTTTCCAAACCTGAGAGCCTATCCATAGCATGAGATGTGATATCCAAGTCCTTCCCATTCCAATCCTTAGACCCTTCCTACAGCATGCAATAACACTACTCACTTCAGACCTGGGAACGCCAAGTGTACGAATCATGTGAGAGTGACAAGGACTCGATATACTACACAACCTGGCGGCGGTTACAGAGCAAGACTCCTGTGTAGGCTGGTCAGTCTGCTGGATGGCCCAGAGACGCTTCCGAAGGCTTACTAGCAGGAGATGGTGAAAATGCCGAGAATAGCTGTCCCCGCTATTCCAAGGGTCGAAGTACCAGTACAGGCCTTCTGGTTCGATCAAAGGTGAAAAGGGTTTCACAAGGCGACAGCAGTGCAGAGGAGCAGTCCTTCAGCGGGTCACCAGCGATTCCTCGGTTCAGCCTCTTGGTTGCAGGATACTTGGCTCCTGTATTCCTTCGTTCGTGAGAACTCAGGAGATCGACATGGTAGTGGTGTTTCCAGCCCCCTCTTATCCACGGTTCCCTTCGCGCCAAAACTGAGGGGACCCAATGGGAGATCCGCTCATCAACACTCACACCATTCGTGGACCTATCACGGACCACGGTGGTCCCAGGCATTCACACCACCCTAGACTCTCTGGCACCCAGGATGTGTATTGGGACCAGACATCCCAGCCCACATCCTGGAGGCACACACAAGACATGTAGAAGCCTGCGAAAGCATCTGTGTTTCGCGGGAAAGCACATGCCCAAATAAGGAAGGCCCCAGGTCGGCTCGACCTGGGGAAGGTGAAGGGAGCAAGACGGTCAGCGGACAGGACAAAGGAGCCTCGTGGTCTGGCTATTTTGGGATCTAGGCCACCATTTTGGGTTAAGCGCGAGAAACGCGCTTAGCACGCCAAAAGGATCTCAAAACACAAGAAACGATCGCTGCCACCATTCCCGTCCGTGAATCACTTGCACCGATCAGTTACAATCCTGAAAGAGTATCTAGGGCCTGTAGAAGGCTAGAGACCCAAGAGAGCAGTAACTTAGCTTACAGTGCCCTCTTGTGTCATGTTGCACGAAAGCTGCAACATGATACAAGAAACTACGGAAACCAGCGTTTCCTGGTACTGACTGTCTTAAGGGCATGACAGTTTCCCCTTAAGAAAGGAGCGAAAGCCCAGAGGAGTGCGGCAGAAGGCTGCACTTCTCGGGCAAAGTCGAGAACAAGGTGAAAAACAACAGCAAAAGGTTTAGGGGTTGCCACATGGAAGGAAAATTACCTACAATTACGAAATCTTTCCTAACACTCGCCCCTCCCAGACTATGGACAGGGGGAACTAATCCACCCCTGGATGAGTCTCTTGTTCAGGTCGGTTAAACATTCTCCACAACCCATCAGCATTGCTATGTTGGACACCTGGCCTATGCTCAATAGTGAAGTCGAAGCCTTGTAGACTTATGGACCACCTAAGCAACTTTGGATTCTCCCCCTTCATGTTTATTAGCCACTTTAAGGGCTTATGGTCAGTTTGCACAGTGAAGTGGGTCCCATAGAGGTAGGGCCTCAGCTTCCTTAGGGCCCACACAACAGAGAAACATTCTTTCTCTACCGTGGACCATCTGAGCTCTCTGTCCTGAAACTGGCGACTAATAAAACCAATAGGGTGTTCCTTACCCTTCTCATCTACTTGCGATAGTACAGCTCCTATCCCAGTGTCAGAGGCGTCCGTCTGCACGATAAAAGGTCTTTGATAATCAGGGGCCCTGAGGACAGGGGCCTGGCACAAGGAGTCTTTTAAGCCATTGAAGGCCTTCTCACACTCGTCGGTCCAAGTTACCTTCTTGGGTTTCTTCAGAGTTGTGAGGGCAGTCAGAGGGGCAGCTATGGTGCCATAGTCTGCCACAAAATTGCGGTAATACCCCGTGAGTCCTAAGAAGGCTCTCACTTGGGTTTGTGTAGTGGGGGTAGGCCAGTCTTGTACTGCTTGTACTTTACTGGGTAGAGGCTGTATCCTCCCTCCACCTACTTCATGTCCAAGGTAAAACACTGAGCCTTGTCCAATCTGGCATTTACTAGCCTTTATGGTCAAGTGTGCTTTCTGAAGAGCCTGGAGCACAATCCCGAGGTGTTTCACATGGTCAGGTGGCACTGAAAACTGCTATATCGTCCAGATATGCAAGACAGAATTCGTCCAACCCATTCAAAACATGATGCACAAGCCTCTGGAAAGTGGCAGGTGCATTCTTCAACCCGAACGGCATTACCCGGAATTGGTAAAGGCCGTCTGGAGTAGAAAACGCTGTCTTCTCCTTGGCATGTTCTGCTAAAGCTATTTGCCAATAGCCAGCAGTGAGGTCAAACGTGCTGAGGTACTTGGAGGCACCCAAAGTATCCACCAGCTCATCTGTTCGAGGCAAGGGGTGTGCATCTGTCTTGGTGACAGCATTCAGAGCCCTGTAATCCACACAGAACCTCAATTCAGAAGTGCCTGCCTTTGGAACGAAAACCACAGGGCTGGACCAAGGACTACTAGAGGGTTCAATCACCCCAAGGTCTAACATCTTGTTGACCTCGGTCTTAATATAAGACCGTACTTTGTCTGACATCCTGTATCCCCTACTTTTGGTAGGTACACTGTCTCCTGTGTCTATGTTATGTTTGCACCAAGGTGTCAAACCAGGCGACTGTGAAAACGGGGGAAAACTGCCTAAGCAAACTTTTCACCTCAGCCTGCTGATCAGAAGTCAGGTGAGGGGCCACTCGGACACCCTCAAAGGAGCTATCTGAAGGACCGCTTTGGAACAGGTCGGGGAGAGGTTCAGACTCCTCTTCCTCAACATCTGAAGCCAGTAACAGTGCTGCGATTTCGACTCTTGGGACGAAAGCCTTCAGCCTATTCACGTGAAACACTTTTGGAGCCTGTCCAGGCCTTCCAAGGTCCACTAAATAGTTAACCTCACCCAGGGGCTCCACCACTGTGTAAGGGCCTGACCATTTGTCCTGTAAAGCTCAAGGCCTTATGGGATTCATGATCAGGACTTGCTGACCAGGTGTAAAGTTGATGAGGGAAGCTTTCTGGTCGTACCAATGTTTCACCAGCGCTTGTACTGCCTTCAATTTATCACTAGCCAAGCCCATCAGAAGTACCATCCGTTTTCTGAGCCCTAGCACATAATCAACTACGTTGGTAGTAACAGGGGGAGTGGGCATCTCCCATCCCTCTTTGACTATGGCTAAGGGTCCCCGTACAGGATGACCAAACAGAAGTTTGAAGGGGCTGAAGCCAACACCCTCCTGTGGTACCTCTCGGTAGGCAAACAGTAAGCATGGTAAAAGAAGATCCCATTGTCTTCTCTGAAGCTTCTCCAGAGCCCCAATCATGCTTTTTAACGTTCTGTTGAAACGTTCCACCAGACCATTGGTCTGGGGGTGGTATGCAGAAGAGAACTTGTAGGTGACCCCACATTCTTTCCACATAGCCTGCATATACTTCGACATAAAGTTGCTGCCACGATCTGACACAACTTCTTTAGGGAAGCCAACCCTAGTAAATATGCCAAGTAAAGCTTTTGCAACTGACTTGGCAGTTACAGTTTTCAATGGGATGGCCTCAGGATATCTGGTTGCATGGTCGACCAGCACCAGGATAAACCTATTGCCCGAGGATGTTTGCGGGTCAAGGGGACCAACGATGTCGATCCCTACCCTTTCAAATGGTACCCCCACAACTGGGAGCGGTACCAACGGAGCTTGGATTGTCGAGCCAACCTTACCAGATAACTGGCAGGAGGCACAACTCCTGCAGTGACTTTCTACTTGCACCCCCATCTTGGGCCAGTAGAAGTGCATGGATAACCTTTGCTTGGTCCTCTTAATACCAAGGTGACCAGCAAGGAGCACTTCATGCGCCAACTGCAGGAGGAAGGGCCTAACAGCAAGGGGAACCACCAACCTCCTATGGTCTCCTTCTGTAGACTCTGTGGGCTCACTATACAGGAGTCCACCTTCCCAATAAATCCTATGCGTCCCAGGAGGTTCACCCTCAAGCTGGGAGCAGGCCTGTCTCCTTAGGCCTTCCAGAGATGGGCACTCACGTTGGCCTTTACTGAATTCGTCCCTATCAGGACCTCCTTCAACTAACAAGTCTTTTAGTTCAGGATGGTCGTTGGGGTCAAATACTTCAGGCATCGCCACCTCCTCCTCAGGCCCGGGCGATTGACCAACTTCCTCCACCGCAGTGGTAGGCGAGCTCGGGGGAATATTCTCTTTCCCTCGTCTTGACTTGTTGACTCCTTTCGCCTTGGGTTTCTTCTTCGGCTGGGGCGGCGTATTGGTCTTGGCCAATGCTGCCCGTGCTTGAGACCGTGTGTAGGGTCTTTCGGCAGTGTCTCCTATGAGCCCTAAAGCTCTGAGATCATTACCTAACAAGACCTTTCCCGGGACGTTTCTCTGAATGCTCACTGGAATCCTGACTGCTGTACCATTTAAAGTAAGATTTACAGGTATTACTGGGAACATACGGAGTGGGCCGTCAGCCAACTTAGTGGGCATCAGAGTAGCTCTGGCAACTTCCTCTGAGTCTACCAAGGTAGAATCCACTACAGTTCGACTGCACCCACTATCCCTAAGAGCTGGAGTATCTACTCCATTGATCAGCACACTGTCTTACAATAAGCCTCCCTATGTAAACAGACCCAATGGATCTTGTTTTGCTTGTGGAGCAACTGACCACGTGAAGGGGGATCCCCGGTGTAAGGTTAGACCTTTGGGGGTCCACTCCGCTAATCTGGCCTTCTCCTCCTACGAGGAAGAAGAGATTACAGGAGCATCCTTCTCCTCAGACTCATTTCCCAGCGGGATAGAGGCTGAGGTAGTTTTAGTTTCCCTGGGAGGAGGGTTTCAGGTTTGGAAGGGGAAGGATTTGGATATCACATCTCATGTTATCGGAAGGATCTCACGTTTGGTATTAGAAGTATTGAGATATCATATCTCATGCTATAGGAAGGGTCTCAGGATTGGAATGGGAAGGAGTTGGATATCACATCTCATGCTATAGGAAGTGTCTCAGGATTGTAATGGGAAGGACTTGGATATCACATCTCATGCTATAGGTAGGGTCTCAAGTTTGATATTAGAAGCATTGAGATATCACATCTAATGCTATAGGAAGGGTCTGAGGATTGGAATGGGAAGGAGTTGGATATCACATATCATGCTATGGGAAGGGTCTCAGGTTTGGTATAAGCAGTGAGATATCACATCTCATGCTATAGGAAGTGTCTCAGGATTGGAATGGGAAGGAGTTGGATATCACATCTCATGTTATAGGAAGGATCTCAGGTTTGGTATAAGCATTGAGATATCACATCTCTGCTATCGGAAGGGTCTCAGGATTGGAATGGGAAGGAGTTGGATATTCCCATCTCATGTTATAGGAAGGGTCTCAGGTTTGGTATTAGAAGCATTGAGATATCACATCTCATGCTATAGGAAGGGTCTCAGGATTGGAATGGGAAGGACTTGGATATCACATCTCATGCTATAGGGAGGGTCTCAAGTTTGATATTAGAAGCTTTGAGATATCACATCTCATGATATCGGAAGGGTCTCAGGATTGGAATGGGAAGGAGTTGGATATCACATCTCATGATAAAGGAAGGGTCTAAGGTTTGGAAGGGGAAGGATTTGGATATCACATCTCATGTTATATTACGGGTCTCACCTTTGGTATTAGAAGCATTGAGATATCAAGTCTCATAGTATAGGAAGGGTCTCAGAATTGGAATGGGAAGGAGTTGGATATCACATCTCAAGCTATAGGAAGGGTCTCAGGATTGGAATGGGAAGGACTTGGATATCACATCTCATGCTATAGGAAGGCTCTCAGGTTTGGAAGGGGAAAGAGTTGGATATCACATTTCATGTTAGAGGTAGGATCTCAGGTTTGGTATTAGAGGCATTGAGATATCACATCTCATGCTATCAGAAGGGTCTCAGGAATGGAATGGGCAGGAGTTGGATATCACATCTCATGCTAAAGGGAGGGTCTCAGGTTTGGAAGGGGAAGGATTTGGATATCACATCTCATGTTATCGGAAGGATCTCACGTTTGGTATTAGAAGTATTGAGATATCATATCTCATGCTATAGGAAGGGTCTCAGGATTGGAATGGGAAGGAGTTGGATATCACATCTCATGCTATAGGGAGGGTCTCAGGATTGGAATGGGAAGGACTTAGATATCACATATCATGCTATAGGGAGGGTCTCAGTTTTGATATTAGAAGCATTGAGATATCACATCTCATGCTATCGGAAGTGTCTCAGGATTGGAATGGGAAGGAGCTGGATATCACATCTCATGCTAAAGGAAGGGTCTCAGGTTTGGAACGGGAAGGATTTGGATATCACATCTCATGTTATAGGAAGGGTCTCAGGTTTGGTATAAGCATTGAGATATCACATCTCTGCTATCGGAAGTGTCTCAGGATTGGAATGGGAAGGAGTTGGATATCCCATCTCATGTTATAGGACGGGTCTCAGGTTTGTTATTAGAATCATTGAGATATCATATTGCATGCTGTAGGAAGGGTCTAAGGGTTGGAATGTGAAGGACTTGGATATCACATCTTATGCTATAGATAGGCTCTTAGGTTTGGAAAGGGAAGGAGTTGGATATCACATTTCATAATAGAGGAAGGATCTCAGGTTTGGTATTAGAAGCATTGAGATATCACATCTCATGCTATAGGAAGGGTCTCAGGATTGGAATGGGAAGCAGTTGGATATCACATCTCATGCTATAGGAAGGGTCTCAGGTTTGGTATAAGCATTGAGATATCACATCTCATGCTATAGGACGGGTCTCAGGATTGGAATGGAAGGAGTTGGATATCACATCTCATGTTATAGGAAGGATCTCAGGTTTGGTATTAGAAGCATTGAGACATCACATCTCATGCTATAGGAAGGGTCTCAGGGTTGGAATGGGAAGGAGTTGGATATCACATCTCATCCAATAGGAAGGGTCTCAGGTTTGGAATGGGAAGGAATTGGATATCACATCTCATGTTATAGGAAGGATCTCAGGTTTCGTATTAGAAGCATTGAGATATCACATCTCATGCTATAGGAAGGGTCTCAGGATTGGAATGTGAAGGATTTGGATATCACATCTCATGCTAAAGGAAGGGTCTCAGGTTTGGTAGAAGCATTGAGATATCACGTCTCTGCTTTCGGAAGGGTCTCAGGATTGGATTGGGAAGGAGTTGGATATCCCTTCTCATGCTATAGGAAGGGCCTCAGGATTTGAATGGCAAGGAGTTGGATATCACATCTCATGCCATAGGAAGGGTCTCAGGTTTGGTATAAGCATTGAGATATCACATCTCTGCTATCAGAACGGTCTCAGGATTGGATTGGGAAGGAGTTGGATATCCCTTCTCATGCTATAGGAAGTGTCTCAGGTTGGAATGGGAAGGAGTTGGATATCACATCTCATGTTATAGGAAGGGTCTCAGGATTGGAATGGGAAGGATTTGGATATCACATCTCTTGCTATAGGAAGGGTCTCAGGATTGGAATGGGTAGGAGTTGGATATTACTTTCTTGCTATAGGAAGGGTCTCATGTTTGGAATGGGAAGGAGGTGGGTATCACATATGCTATAGTTAGTGTCTCAGGTTTGGAACGGGAAGGAGTTGGATATCACATCTCATGTTATAGGAAGGGTCTCAGGTTTGGTATAAGCATTGAGATATCACATCTCTGCTATCGGAAGCGGCTCAGGATTGGAATGGGAAGGAGTTGGATATCCCATCTCATGTTATAGGAAGAGTCTCTGGTTTGGTATTAGAATCATTGAGATATCACATCGCATGCTGTAGGAAGGGTCTAAGGATTGGAATGGGATGGACTTGGATATCACATCTCATGTTATAGGTAGGCTCTCAGGTCTGGTATAAGCATTGAGATATCACATCTCATGCTATAGGAAGGGTCTCAGATTTGGTATAAGCATTGAGATATCACATCTCATGCTAAAGGAAGGGTCTCAGGATTGGAATGGGAAGGAGTTGTATATGACATCTCAGGCCATAGGAAGGTTCTCAGGTTTGGTAAAAGCATTGAGATATCACATCTCTGCTATCGGAAAGGTCTCAGGATTGGAATGGGAAGGAGTTGGATATCCCATCTCATGTTATAGGAAGGGTCTCAGGTTTGGTATTAGAAGCATAGAGATATCAGATCTCATGCTATAGGAAGGGTCTCAGGATTGGAATGGGAAGGACTTGGATGTCACATCTCATGCTATAGGGAGGGTCTCAAGTTTGATATTAGAAGCATTGAGATAACAAATCTCATGATATCGGAAGGGTCTCAGGATTGGAATGGGAAGGAGTTGGATATCACATCTCATGATAAAGGAAGGGTCTAAGGTTTGGAAGGGGAAGGATTTGGATATCACATCTCATGTTATAGGACGGGTCTCAGGTTTGGTATTAGAAGCATTGAGATATCAAGTCTCATGGTATAAGAAGGGTCTCAGAATTGGAATGGGAAGGAGTTGGATATCACACCTCAAGCTATACGAAGGGTCTCAGGATTGGAATGGGATGGAGTTTGATATCACATCTCATGCCAGAGTATGGGTCTCAGGTTTGGTAGAAGCATTGGGATATCACATCTCATGCTATCGGAAGGGTATCAGTATTGGATTTGGAAGAAGTTGGATATCCCATCTCATGCTATAGGAAGGGTCTCAGGTTGGAATGGGAAGGAGTTGGATATCACATTTCATGTTATAGGAAGGGTCTCAGGATTGGAATGGGAAGTACTTGGATATCATATCTCATGCAATAGGACGGGTCTCAGGTTTGTTATTAGAATCATTGAGATATCATATTGCATGCTGTAGGAAGGGTCTAAGGATTGGAATGGGAAGGACCTGGATATCACATCTCATGCTATAGATAGGCTCTTAGGTTTGGAAAGGGAAGGAGTTGGATATCACATCTCATGTTATAGGATGGATCTCAGGTTTGGTATTAGAAGTATTGAGATATCACATCTCATGTTATCGGAAGGATCTCAGGTTTGGTATTAGAAGTATTGAGACCCTTCCGATAGCAGAGACGTGATATCTCAATGCTTCTACCAAACCTGAGACCCTTCCTTTAGCATGAGATGTGATATCCAAATCCTTCACATTCCAATCCTGAGACCCTTCCTATAGCATGAGATGTGATATCTCAATGCTTCTAATACCAAACCTGAGATCCTTCCTATAACATGAGATGTGATATCCAATTCCTTCCCATTCCAAACCTGAGACCCTTCCTATTGGATGAGATGTGATATCCAACTCCTTCCCATTCCAACCCTGAGACCCTTCCTATAGCATGAGATGTGATGTCTCAATGCTTCTAATACCAAACCTGAGATCCTTCCTATAACATGAGATGTGATATCCAACTCCTTCCATTCCAATCCTGAGACCCGTCCTATAGCATGAGATGTGATATCCAACTCCTCCCCATTCCAATCCTGAGACCCTTCCACTAGCATGAGATGTGATATCTCAATGCTTCTAATACCAAACCTGAGATTCTTCCTCTAACATGAAATGTGATATCCAACTCCTTCCCTTTCCAAACCTAAGAGCCTATCTATAGCATGAGATGTGATATCCAAGTCCTTCACATTCCAACCCTTAGACCCTTCCTACAGCATGCAATATGATATCTCAATGATTCTAATAACAAACCTGAGACCCGTCCTATAACATGAGATGGGATATCCAACTCCTTCCCATTCCAATCCTGAGACACTTCCGATAGCAGAGATGTGATATCTCAATGTTTATACCAAACCTGAGACCCTTCCTATAACATGAGATGTGATATCCAACTCCTTCCCGTTCCAAACCTGAGACCCTTCCTTTAGCATGAGATGTGATATCCAGCTCCTTCCCATTCCAATCCTGAGACACTTCCGATAGCATGAGATGTGATATCTCAATGCTTCTAATATCAAAACTGAGACCCTCCCTATAGCATGATATGTGATATCTAAGTCCTTCCCATTCCAATCCTGAGACCCTTCCTATAGCATGAGATGTGATATCTCAATGCTTCTACCAAACCTGAGACCCTTCCTTTAGCATGAGATGTGATATCCAACTCCTTCCCATTCCAATCCTGAGACCCTTCCTATAGCATGAGATGTGATATCTCAATACTTCTAATACCAAACCTGAGATCCTTCCGATAACATGAGATGTGATATCTCAATACTTCTAATACCAAACCTGAGATCCATCCTATAACATGAGATGTGATATCCAACTCCTTCCCTTTCCAAACCTGAGAGCCTATCTATAGCATGAGATGTGATATCCAGGTCCTTCCCATTCCAATCCTTAGACCCTTCCTACAGCATGCAATATGATATCTCAATGATTCTAATAACAAACCTGAGACCCGTCCTATAGCATGAGATATGATATCCAAGTCCTTCCCATTCCAATCCTGAGACCTTTCCTATAACATGAAATGTGATATCCAACTCCTTCCCATTCCAACTTGAGACCCTTCCTATAGCATGAGATGGGATATCCAACTTCTTCCAAATCCAATACTGATACCCTTCCGATAGCATGAGATGTGATATCCCAATGCTTCTACCAAACCTGAGACCCATACTATGGCATGAGATGTGATATCAAACTCCTTCCCATTCCAATCCTGAGACCCTTCCTATAGCTTGAGGTGTGATATCCAACTCCTTCCCATTCCAATTCTGAGACCCTTCTTATACCATGAGACTTGATATCTCAATGCTTCTAATACCAAACCTGAGACCCGTCCTATAACATGAGATGTGATATCCAAATCCTTCCCCTTCCAAACCTTAGACCCTTCCTTTATCATGAGATGTGATATCCAACTCCTTCCCATTCCAATCCTGAGACCCTTCCGATATCATGAGATTTGTTATCTCAATGCTTCTAATATCAAACTTGAGACCCTCCCTATAGCATGAGATGTGACATCCAAGTCCTTCCCATTCCAATCCTGAGACCCTTCCTATAGCATGAGATGTGATATCTCTATGCTTCTAATACCAAACCTGAGACCCTTCCTATACCATGAGATGGGATATACAACTCCTTCCCATTCCAATCCTGAGACCTTTCCGATAGCAGAGATGTGATATCTCAATGCTTATACCAAACCTGAGAACCTTCCTATGGCCTGAGATGTCATATACAACTCCTTCCCATTCCAATCCTGAGACCCTTCCTTTAGCATGAGATGTGATATCTCAATGCTTATACCAAATCTGAGACCCTTCCTATAGCATGAGATGTGATATCCAATTCCTTCCCAATCCAATCCTGAGACCCTTCCTATAGCATGAGATGTGATATCTCAATGCTTATACCAAACCTGAGAGCCTACCTATAACATGAGATGTGATATCCAAGTCCATCCCATTCCAATCCTTAGACCCTTCCTACAGCATGCGATGTGATATCTCAATGATTCTAATACCAAACCAGAGACTCTTCCTATAACATGAGATGGGATATCCAACTCCTTCCCATTCCAATCCTGAGCCGCTTCCGATAGCAGAGATGTGATATCTCAATGCTTATACCAAACCTGAGACCCTTCCTATGGCATGAGATGTGATATCCAACTCCTTGCCATTCAAATCCTGAGACCCTTCCTATAGCATGAGAAGGGATATCCAACTCCTTCCCAATCCAATCCTGAGACCCTTCCGATAGCAGCGACGTGATATCTCAATGCTTCTACCAAACCTGAGACCCTTCCTTTAGCATGAGATGTGATATCCAAATCCTTCACATTCCAATCCTGAGACCCTTCCTTTAGCATGAGATGTGATATCTCAATGCTTATACCAAATCTGAGACCCTTCCTATAGCATGAGATGTGATATCCAATTCCTTCCCATTCCAATCCTGAGACCCTTCCTATAGCATGAGATGTGATATCTCAATGCTTATACCAAACCTGAGAGCCTACCTATAGCATGAGATGTGATATCCAAGTCCATCCTATTCCAATCCTTTGACCCTTCCTACAGCATGCGATGTGATATCTCAATGATTCTACCAAACCAGAGACTCTTCCTATAACATGAGATGGGATATCCAACTCCTTCCCATTCCAATCCTGAGCCGCCTCCGATAACAGAGATGTGATATCTCAATGCTTATACCAAACCTGAGACCCTTCCTATAACATGAGATGTGATATCCAACTCCTTCCCGTTCCAAACCTGAGACACTAACTATAGCATATGTGATATCCAACTCCTTCCCATTCCAAACATGAGACCCTTCCTATAGCAAGAAAGTAATATCCAACTCCTACCCATTCCAATCCTGAGACCCTTCCTATAGCAAGAGATGTGATATCCAAATCCTTCCCATTCCAATCCTGAGACCCTTCCTATAACATGAGATGTGATATCCAACTCCTTCCCATTCCAACCTGAGACACTTCCTATAGCATAAGAAGGGATATCCAACTCCTTCCCAATCCAATCCTGAGACCCTTCCGATAGCAGAGATGTGATATCTCAATGCTTATACCAAACCTGAGACCCTTCCTATGGCATGAGATGTGATATCCAACTCCTTCCCAATCCAATCCTGAGACCCTTCCGATAGCAGAGACGTGATATCTCAATGCTTCTACCAAACCTGAGACCCTTCCTTTAGCATGAGATGTGATATCCAAATCCTTCACATTCCAATCCTGAGACCCTTCCTATAGCATGAGATGTGATATCTCAAAGCTTCTAATACCAAACCTGAGATCCTTCCTATAACATGAGATGTGATATCCAATTCCTTCCCATTCCAAACCTGAGACCCTTCCTATTGCATGAGATGTGATATCCAACTCCTTCCCATTCCAACCCTGAGACCCTTCCTATAGCATGAGATGTGATGTCTCAATGCTTCTAATACCAAACCTGAGATCCTTCCTATAACATGAGATGTGATATCCAACTCCTTCCATTCCAATCCTGAGACCCGTCCTATAGCATGAGATGTGATATCTCAATGCTTATACCAAACCTGAGACCCTTCCTATAGCATGAGATGTGATATCCAACTGCTTCCCATTCCAATCCTGAGACCCTTCCTATAGCATGAGATGTGATATCTCAATGCTTCTAATACCAAACCTAAGATCCTTCCTCTAACATGAAATGTGATATCCAACTCCTTCCCTTTCCAAACCTAAGAGCCTATCTATAGCATGAGATGTGATATCCAAGTCCTTCCCATTCCAACCCTTAGACCCTTCCTACAGCATGCAATATGATATCTCAATGATTCTAACAACAAACCTGAGACCCGTCCTATAACATGAGATGGGATATCCAACTCCTTCCCATTCCAATCCTGAGACACTTACGATAGCAGAGATGTGATATCTCAATGCTTATACCAAACCTGAGACCGTTCCTATAACATGAGATGTGATATCCAAATCCTTCCCGTTCCAAACCTGAGACCCTTCCTTTAGCATTAGATGTGATATCCAGCACCTTCCCATTCCAATCCTGAGACACTTCCTATAGCATGAGATGTGATATCTCAATGCTTCTAATATCAAAACTGAGACCCTCCCTATAGCATGATATGTGATATCTAAGTCCTTCCCATTCCAATCCTGAGACCCTCCCTATAGCATGAGATGTGATATCCAACTCCTTCCCATTCCAATCCTGAGACCCTTCCTATAGCATGAGATATGATATCTCAATACTTCTAATACCAAACGTGAGATCCTTCCGATAACATGAGATGTGATATCCAAATCCTTCCCCTTCCAATCCTGAGACCCTCCCTTTAGCATGAGATGTGATATCCAACTCCTTCCTATTCCAATCCTGAGACTCTTCTGATAGCATGAGATGTGATATCTCAATGCTTCTAATACCAAACCTGAGATCCTTCCAATAGCATGAGATGTGATATCTCAATGCTTCTAATACCAAACCTGAGATCCTTCCTATAACATGAGATGTGATATCCAAATCCTTCCCCTTCCAAACCTGAGACCCTCCCTTTAGCATGAGATGTGATATCCAACTCCTTCCCATTCCATTCCTGAGACCCTTCTGATAGCATGAGATGTGATATCTCAATGCCTCTAATACCAAACCTGAGATCCTACCTCTAACATGAAATGTGATATCCAACTATTTCCCCTTCCAAACCTGAGAGCCTTCCTATAGCATGAGATGTGATATCCAAGTCCTCCCCATTCCAATCCTGAGACCCTTCCTATAGCTTGAGATGTGATATCCAACTCCTTCCCATTCCAATTCTGAGACCCTTCCTATACTATGAGACTTGATATCTCAATGCTTCTAATACAAACGTGAGACCCGTAATATAACATGAGATGTGATATCCAAATGCTTCCGCTTCCAAACCTTAGACCCTTCCTTTATCATGAGATGTGATATCCAACTCCTTCCCATTCCAATCCTGAGACCCTTCCGATATCATGAGATGTGATATCTCAAAGCTTCTAATATCAAACTTGAGACCCTCCCTATAGCATGAGATGTGATATCCAAGTCCTTCCCATTCCAATCCTGAGACCCTTCCTATAGCTTGAGGTGTGATATCCAACTCCTTCCCATTCCAATTCTGAGACCCTTCTTATACCATGAGACTTGATATCTCAATGCTTCTAATACCAAACCTGAGACCCGTCCTATAACATGAGATGTGATATCCAAATCCTTCCCCTTCCAAACCTTAGACCCTTCCTTTATCATGAGATGTGATATCCAACTCCTTCCCATTCCAATCCTGAGACCCTTCCGATATCATGAGATTTGTTATCTCAATGCTTCTAATATCAAACTTGAGACCCTCCCTATAGCATGAGATGTGACATCCAAGTCCTTCCCATTCCAATCCTGAGACCCTTCCTATAACATGAGATGTGATATCCAACTCCTTCCCATTCCAACCTGAGACACTTCCTATAGCATGAGAAGGGATATCTAACTCCTTCCCAATCCAATCCTGAGACCCTTCCGATAGCAGAGATGTGATATCTGAATGCTTATACCAAACCTGAGACCCTTCCTATGGCATGAGATGTGATATCCAACTCCTTGCCATTCAAATCCTGAGACCCTTCCTATAGCATGAGATGTGATATCTCTATGCTTCTAATACCAAACCTGAGACCCTTCCTATAACATGAGATGGGAAATCCAACTCCTTCCCATTCCAATCCTGAGACCCTTCCGATAGCAGAGATGTGATATCTCAATGCTTATACCAAACCTGAGAACCTTCCTATGGCCTGAGATGTCATATACAACTCCTTCCCATTCCAATCCTGAGACCCTTCCTTTAGCATGAGATGTGATATCTCAATGCTTATACCAAATCTGAGACCCTTCCTATAGCATGAGATGTGATATCCAATTCCTTCCCATTCCAATCCTGAGACCCTTCCTATAGCATGAGATGTGATATCTCAATGCTTATACCAAACCTGAGAGCCTACCTATAGCATGAGATGTGATATCCAAGTCCATCCCATTCCAATCCTTAGACCCTTCCTACAGCATGCAATGTGATATCTCAATGATTCTAATACCAAACCAGAGACTCTTCCTATAACATGAGATGGGATATCCAACTCCTTCCCATTCCAATCCTGAGCCGCTTCCGATAGCAGAGATGTGATATCTCAATGCTTATACCAAACCTGAGACCCTTCCTATAACATGAGATGTGATATCCAACTCCTTCCCGTTCCAAACCTGAGACACTAACTATAGCATATGTGATATCCAACTCCTTCCCATTCCAAACATGAGACACTTCCTATAGCAAGAAAGTAATATCCAACTCCTACCCATTCCAATCCTGAGACCCTTCCTATAGCAAGAGATGTGATATCCAAATCCTTCCCATTCCAATCCTGAGACCCTTCCTATAACATGAGATGTGATATCCAACTCCTTCCCATTCCAACCTGAGACACTTCCTATAGCATGAGAAGGGATATCCAACTCCTTCCCAATCCAATCCTGAGACCCTTCCGATAGCAGAGATGTGATATCTCAATGCTTATACCAAACCTGAGACCCTTCCTATGGCATGAGATGTGATATCCAACTCCTTCCCAATCCAATCCTGAGACCCTTCCGATAGCAGAGACGTGATATCTCAATGCTTCTACCAAACCTGAGACCCTTCCTTTAGCATGAGATGTGATATTCAAATCCTTCACATTCCAATCCTGAGACCCTTCCTATAGCATGAGATGTGATATCTCAATGCTTCTAATACCAAACCTGAGATCTTTCCTATAACATGAGATGTGATATCCAATTCCTTCCCATTCCAAACCTGAGACCCTTCCTATTGGATGCGATGTGATATCCAACTCCTTCCCATTCCAACCCTGAGACCCTTCCTATAGCATGAGATGTGATGTCTCAATGCTTCTAATACCAAACCTGAGATCCTTCCTATAACATGAGATGTGATATCCAACTCCTTCCATTCCAATCCTGAGACCCGTCCTATAGCATGAGATGTGATATCTCAATGCTTATACCAAACCTGAGACCCTTCCTATAGCATGAGATGTGATATCCAACTGCTTCCCATTCCAATCCTGAGACCCTTCCTATAGCATGAGATGTGATATCTCAATGATTCTAATAACAAACCTGAGACCCGTCCTATAACATGAGATGGGATATCCAACTCCTTCCCATTCCAACCCTTAGACCCTTCCTACAGCATGCAATATGATATCTCAATGATTCTAATAACAAACCTGAGACCCGTCCTATAACATGAGATGGGATATCCAACTCCTTCCCATTCCAATCCTGAGACACTTCCGATAGCAGAGATGTGATATCTCAATGCTTATACCAAACCTGAGACCCTTCCTATAACATGAGATATGATATCCAAATCCTTCCCGTTCCAAACCTGAGACCCTTCCTTTAGCATGAGATGTGATATCCAGCACCTTCCCATTCCAATCCTGAGACACTTCCTATAGCATGAGATGTGATATCTCAATGCTTCTAATATCAAAACTGAGACCCTCCCTATAGCATGATATGTGATATCTAAGTCCTTCCCATTCCAATCCTGAGACCCTCCCTATAGCATGAGATGTGATATCCAACTCCTTCCCATTCCAATCCTGAGACCCTTCCTATAGCATGAGATATGATATCTCAATACTTCTAATACCAAACGTGCGATCCTTCCGATAACATGAGATGTGATATCCAAATCCTTCCCCTTCCAATCCTGAGACCCTCCCTTTAGCATGAGATGTGATATCCAACTCCTTCCTATTCCAATCCTGAGACTCTTCTGATAGCATGAGATGTGATATCTCAATGCTTCTAATACCAAACCTGAGATCCTTCCGATAGCATGAGATGTGATATCTCAATGCTTCTAATACCAAACCTGAGATCCTTCCTATAACATGAGATGTGATATCCAAATCCTTCCCCTTCCAAACCTGAGACCCTCCCTTTAGCATGAGATGTGATATCCAACTCCTTCCCATTCCATTCCTGAGACCCTTCTGATAGCATGAGATGTGATATCTCAATGCCTCTAATACCAAACCTGAGATCCTACCTCTAACATGAAATGTGATATCCAACTCTTTCCCCTTCCAAACCTGAGAGCCTTCCTATAGCATAAGATGTGATATCCAAGTCCTTCCCATTCCAATCCTGAGACCCTTCCTATAACTTGAGATGTGATATCCAACTCCTTCCCATTCCAATTCTGAGACCCTTCCTATACTATGAGACTTGATATCTCAATGCTTCTAATACAAACATGAGACCCGTAATATAACATGAGATGTGATATCCAAATCCTTCCCCTTCCAAACCTTAGACCCTTCCTTTATCATGAGATGTGATATCCAACTCCTTCCCATTCCAATCCTGAGACCCTTCCGATATCATGAGATGTGATATCTCAAAGCTTCTAATATCAAACTTGAGACCCTCCCTATAGCATGAGATGTGATATCCAAGTCCTTCCCATTCCAATCCTGAGACCCTTCCTATAGCATGAGATGTGATATCTCAATGCTTCTAATACCAAACCTGAGACCCTTCCTATAACATGAGATGGGAATATCCAACTCCTTCCCATTCCAATCCTGAGACCCTTCCGATAGCAGAGATGTGATATCTCAATGCTTATACCAAACCTGAGATCCTTCCTATAACATGAGATGTGATATCCAACTCCTTCCCATTCCAATCCTGAGACACTTCCTATAGCATGAGATGTGATATCTCACTGCTTATACCAAACCTGAGACCCTTCCCATAGCATGAGATGTGATATCCAACTCCTTCCCATTCCAATCCTCAGACCCTTCCTATAGCATGAGTTGTGATATCTCAATGCTTCTAATATCAAACTTGAGACCCTACCTATAGCATGAGATGTGATATCCAAGTCCTTCCCATTACAATCATGAGACACTTCCTATAGCATGAGATGTGATATCCAACTCCTTCCCATTCCAATCCTGAGACCCTTCCTATAGCATGAGATATGATATCTCAATACTTCTAATACCAAACGTGAGATCCTTCCGATAACATGAGATGTGATATCCAAATCCTTCCCCTTCCAAACCTGAGACCCTCCCTTTAGCATGAGATGTGATATCCAACTCCTTCCCATTCCAATCCTGAGACCCTTCTGATAGCATGAGATGTGATATCTCAATGCTTCTAATACCAAACCTGAGATCCTTCCGATAGCATGAGATGTGATATCTCAATGCTTCTAATACCAAACCTGAGATCCTTCCTATAACATGAGATGTGATATCCAAATCATTCCCCTTCCAAACCTGAGACCCTCCCTTTAGCATGAGATGTGATATCCAACTCCTTCCCATTCCATTCCCGAGACCCTTCTGATAGCATGAGATATGATATCTCAATGCCTCTAATACCAAACCTGAGATCCTACCTCTAACATGAAATGTGATATCCAACTCTTTCCCCTTCCAAACCTGAGAGCCTTCCTATAGCATGAGATCTGATATCCAAGTCCTTCCCATTCCAATCCTGATACCCTTCCTATTGCTTGAGATGTGATATCCAACTCCTTCCCATTCCAATTCTGAGACCCTTCCTATACTCTGAGACTTGATATCTCAATGCTTCTAATACCAAACCTGAGACCCGTAATATAACATGAGATGTGATATCCAAATCCTTCCCCTTCCAAACCTTAGACCCTTCCTTTATCATGAGATGTGATATCCAACTCCTTCCCATTCCAATCCTGAGACCCTTCCGATATCATGAGATGTGATATCTCAAAGCTTCTAATATCAAACTTGAGACCCTCCCTATAGCATGAGATGTGATATCCAAGTCCTTCCCATTCCAATCCTGAGACCCTTCCTATAGCATGAGATGTGATATCTCAATGCTTCTAATACCAAACCTGAGACCCTTCCTATTACATGAGATGGGAATATCCAACTCCTTCCCATTCCAATCCTGAGACCCTTCCGATAGCAGAGATGTGATATCTCAATGCTTATACCAAACCTGAGACCCTTCGTATGGCATGAGATGTGATATCCAACTCCTTGCCATTCAAATCCTGAGACCCTTCCTATAGCATGAGAAGGGATATCCAACTCCTTCCCAATCCAATCCTGAGACCCTTCCGATAGCAGAGACGTGATATCTCAATGCTTCTACCAAACCTGAGACCCTTCCTTTAGCATGAGATGTGATATCCAAATCCTTCACATTCCAATCCTGAGACCCTTCCTATAGCATGAGATGTGATATCTCAATGCTTCTAATACCAAACCTGAGATCCTTCCTATAACATGAGATGTGATATCCAATTCCTTCCCATTCCAAACCTGAGACCCTTCCTATTGGATGAGTTGTGATATCCAACTCCTTCCCATTCCAACCCTGAGACCCTTCCTATAGCATGAGATGTGATGTCTCAATGAATCTAATAGCAAACCTGAGATCCTTCCTATAACATGAGATGTGATATCCAACTCCTTCCATTCCAATCCTGAGACCCGTCCTATAGCATGAGATGTGATATCGCAATGCTTATACGAAACCTGAGACCCTTCCTATAGCATGAGATGTGATATCCAACTACTTCCCATTCCAATCCTGAGACCCTTCCTATAGCATGAGATGTGATATCTCAATGCTTCTAATACCAAACCTGAGATCCTTCCTCTAACATGAAATGTGATATCCAACTCCTTCCCTTTCCGAACCTAAGAGCCTATCTATAGCATGAGATGTGATATCCAGGTCCTTCCTATTCCAATCCTTAGACCCTTCCTACAGCATGCAATATGATATCTCAATGATTCTAATAACAAACCTGAGACCCGTCCTATAGCATGAGATATGATATCCAAGTCCTTCCCATTCCAATCCTGAGACCCTTCCTATAACATGAAATGTGATATCCAACTCCTTCCCATTCCAACCTGAAACCCTTCCTATAGCATGAGATGGGATATCCAACTTCTTCAAAATCCAATACTGATACCCTTCCGATAGCATGAGATGTGATATCCCAATGCTTCTACCAAACCTGAGACCCATACTATGGCATGAGATGTGATATCAAACTCCTTCCCATTCCAATCCTGAGACCCTTCCTATAGCTTGAGGTGTGATATCCAACTCCTTCCCATTCCAATTCTGAGACCCTTCTTATACCATGAGACTTGATATCTCAATGCTTCTAATACCAAACCTGAGACCCGTCCTATAACATGAGATGTGATATCCAAATCCTTCCCCTTCCAAACCTTAGACCCTTCCTTTATCATGAGATGTGGTATCCAACTCCTTCCCATTCCAATCCTGAGACCCTTCCGATATCATGAGATTTGTTATCTCAATGCTTCTAATATCAAACTTGAGATCCTCCCTATAGCATGAGATGTGACATCCAAGTCCTTCCCATTCCAATCCTGAGACCCTTCCTATAGCATGAGATGTGATATCTCTATGCTTCTAATACCAAACCTGAGACCCTTCCTATAACATGAGATGGGATATCCAACTCCTTCCCATTCCAATCCTGAGACCCTTCCGATAGCAGAGATGTGATATCTCAATGCTTATACCAAACCTGAGACCCTTCCTATGGCCTGAGATGTCATACACAACTCCTTCCCATTCCAATCCTGAGACCCTTCCTTTAGCATGAGATGTGATATCTCAATGCTTATACCAAATCTGAGACCCTTCCTATAGCATGAGATGTGATATCCAAATCCTTCCCATTCCAATCCTGAGACCCTTCCTATAGCATGAGATGTGATATCTCAATGCTTATACCAAACCTGAGAGCCTACCTATAGCATGAGATGTGATATCCAAGTCCATCCCATTCCAATCCTTAGACCCTTCCTACAGCATGCGATGTGATATCTCAATGATTCTAATACCAAACCAGAGATCTTACTATAACATGAGATGTGATATCCAACTCCTTCCCATTCCAATCCTGAGCCGCTTCCGATAGCAGAGATGTGATATCTCAATGCTTATACCAAACCTGAGACCCTTCCTATAACATGCGATGTGATATCCAACTCCTTCCCGTTCCAAACCTGAGACACTAACTATAGCATATGTGATATCCAACTCCTTCCCATTCCAAACATGAGACCCTTCCTATAGCAAGAAAGTAATATCCAACTCCTACCCATTCCAATCCTGAGACCCTTCCTATAGCAAGAGATGTGATATCCAAATCCTTCCCATTCCAATCCTGAGACCCTTCCTATAACATGAGATGTGATATCCAACTCCTTCCCATTCCAACCTGAGACACTTCCTATAGCATGAGAAGGGATATCCAACTCCTTCCCAATCCAATCCTGAGACCCTTCCGATAGCAGAGATGTGATATCTCAATGCTTATACCAAACCTGAGACCCTTCCTATGGCATGAGATGTGATATCCAACTCCTTGCCATTCAAATCCTGAGACCCTTCCTATAGCATGAGAAGGGATATCCAACTCCTTCCCAATCCAATCCTGCGACCCTTCCGATAGCAGAGACGTGATATCTCAATGCTTCTACCAAACCTGAGACCCTTCCTTTAGCATGAGATGTGATATCCAAATCCTTCACATTCCAATCCTGAGACCCTTCCTATAGCATGAGATGTGATATCTCAATGCTTCTAATACCAAACCTGAGATCCTTCCTATAACATGAGATGTGATATCCAATTCCTTCCCATTCCAAACCTGAGACCCTTCCTATTGGATGAGATGTGATATCCAACTCCTTCCCATTCCAACCCTGAGACCCTTCCTATAGCATGAGATGTGATGTCTCAATGCTTCTAATACCAAACCTGAGATCCTTCCTATAACATGAGATGTGATATCCAACTCCTTCCATTCCAATCCTGAGACCCGTCCTATAGCATGAGATGTGATATCTCAATGCTTATACTAAACCTGAGACCCTTCCTATAGCATGAGATGTGATATCCAACTACTTCCCATTCCAATCCTGAGACCCTTCCTATAGCATGAGATGTGATATCTCAATGCTTCTAATACCAAACCTGAGATCCTTCCTCTAACATGAAATGTGATATCCAACTCCTTCCCTTTCCAAACCTAAGAGCCTATCTATAGCATGAGATGTGATATCCAAGTCCTTCCCATTCCAACCCTTAGACCCTTCCTACAGCATGCAATATGATATCTCAATGATTCTAATAACAAACCTGAGACCCGTCCTATAACATGAGATGTGATATCCAACTCCTTCCCATTCCAATCCTGAGACACTTCCGATAGCAGAGATGTGATATCTCAATGCTTATACCAAACCTGAGACCCTTCCTATAACATGAGATGGGATATCCAAATCCTTCCCGTTCCAAACCTGAGACCCTTCCTTTAGCATGAGATGTGATATCCAGCTCCTTCCCATTCCAATCCTGAGACACTTCCGATAGCATGAGATGTGATATCTCAATGCTTCTAATATCAAAACTGAGACCCTCCCTATAGCATGATATGTGATATCTAAGTCCTTCCCATTCCAATCCTGAGACACTCCCTATAGCATGAGATGTGATATCCAACTCTTTCCCATTCCACTCCTGAGACCCTTCCTATAGCATGAGATATGATATCTCAATATTTCTAATACCAAACGTGAGATCCTTCCGATAACATGAGATGTGATATCCAAATCCTTCCCCTTCCAAACCTGAGACCCTCCCTTTAGCATGAGATGTGATATCCAACTCCTTCCCATTCCAATCCTGAGACCCTTCTGATAGCATGAGATGTGATATCTCAATGCTTCTAATACCAAACCTGAGATCCTTCCGATAGCATGAGATGTGATATCTCAATGCTTCTAATACCAAACCTGAGATCCTTCCTATAACATGAGATGTGATATCCAAATCATTCCCCTTCCAAACCTGAGACCCTCCCTTTAGCATGAGATGTGATATCCAACTCCTTCCCATTCCATTCCTGAGACCCTTCTGATAGCATGAGATGTGATATCTCAATGCCTCTACTACCAAACCTGAGATCCTACCTCTAACATGAAATGTGATATCCAACTCTTTCCCCTTCCAAACTTGAGAGCCTTCCTATAGCATGAGATGTGATATCCAAGTCCTTCCCATTCCAATCCTGAGACCCTTCCTATAGCTTGAGATGTGATATCCAACTCCTTCCCATTCCAATTCTGAGACCCTTCCTATACTCTGAGACTTGATATCTCAATGCTTCTAATACCAAACCTGAGACCCGTAATATAACATGAGATGTGATATCCAAATCCTTCCCCTTCCAAACCTTAGACCCTTCCTTTATCATGAGATGTGATATCCAACTCCTTCCCATTCCAATCCTGAGACCCTTCCGATATCATGAGATGTGATATCTCAAAGCTTCTAATATCAAACTTGAGACCCTCCCTATAGCAGGGGATGTGATATCCAAGTCCTTCCCATTCCAATCCTGAGACCCTTCCTATAGCATGAGATGTAATATCTCAATGCTTCTAATACCAAACCAATGACCCTTCCTATAACATGAGATGGGAATATCCAACTCCTTCCCATTCCAATCCTGAGACCCTTCCGATAGCAGAGATGTGATATCTCAATGCTTATACCAAACCTGAGACCCTTCCTATGGCATGAGATGTGATATCCAACTCCTTGCCATTCAAATCCTGAGACCCTTCCTATAGCATGAGAAGGGATATCCAACTCCTTCCCAATCCAATCCTGAGACCCTTCCGATAGCAGAGACGTGATATCTCAATGCTTCTACCAAACCTGAGACCCTTCCTTTAGCATGAGATGTGATATCCAAATCCTTCACATTCCAATCCTGAGACCCTTCCTATAGCATGAGATGTGATATCTCAATGCTTCTAATACCAAACCTGAGATCTTTCCTATAACATGAGATGTGATATCCAATTCCTTCCCATTCCAAACCTGAGACCCTTCCTATTGGATGAGATGTGATATCCAACTCCTTCCCATTCCAACCCTGAGACCCTTCCTATAGCATGAGATGTGATGTCTCAATGCTTCCAATACCAAACCTGAGATCCTTCCTATAACATGATATGTGATATCCAACTCCTTCCATTCCAATCCTGAGACCTGTCCTATAGCATGAGATGTGATATCTCAATGCTTATACCAAACCTGAGACTCTTCCTATAGCATGAGATGTGATATCCAACTACTTCCCATTCCAATCCTGAGACCCTTCATATAGCATGAGATGTGATATCTCAATGCTTCTAATACCAAACCTGAGATCCTTCCTCTAACATGAAATGTGATATCCAACTCCTTCCCTTTCCAAACCTAAGAGCCTATCTATAGCATGAGATGTGATATCCAAGTCCTTCCCATTCCAATCCTTAGACCCTTCCTACAGCATGCAATATGATATCTCAATGATTCTAATAACAAACCTGAGACCCGTCCTATAGCATGAGATATGATACCCAAGTCCTTCCCATTCCAATCCTGAGACCCTTCCTATATCATGAAATGTGATATCCAACTCCTTCCCATTCCAACCTGAGACCCTTCCTATAGCATGAGATGGGATATCCAACTTCTTCCAAATCCAATACTGATACCCTTCCGATAGCATGAGATGTGATATCCCAATGCTTCTACCAAACCTGAGACCCATACTATGGCATGAGATGTGATATCAAACTCCTTCCCATTCCAATCCTGAGACCCTTCCTATAGCTTGAGGTGTGATATCCAACTCCTTCCCATTCCAATTCTGAGACCCTTCTTATACCATGAGACTTGATATCTCAATGCATCTAATACCAAACCTGAGACCCGTCCTATAACATGAGATGTGATATCCAAATCCTTCCCCTTCCAAACCTTAGACCCTTCCTTTATCATGAGATGTGATATCCAACTCCTTCCCATTCCAATCCTGAGACCCTTCCGATATCATGAGATTTGTTATCTCAATGCTTCTAATATCAAACTTGAGAACCTCCCTATAGCATGAGATGTGACATCCAAGTCCTTCCCATTCCAATCCTGAGACCCTTCCTATAACATGAGATGTGATATCCAACTCCTTCCCATTCCAACCTGAGACACTTCCTATAGCATGAGAAGGAATATCTAACTCCTTCCCAATCCAATCCTGAGACCCTTCCGATAGCAGAGATGTGATATCTCAATGCTTATACCAAACCTGAGACCCTTCCTATGGCATGAGATGTGATATCCAACTCCTTGCCATTCAAATCCTGAGATCCTTCCTATAGCATGAGATGTGATATCTCTATGCTTCTAATACCAAACCTGAGACCCTTCCTATAACATGAGATGGGATATCCAACTGCTTCCCATTCCAATCCTGAGACCCTTCCGATAGCAGAGATGTGATATCTCAATGCTTATACCAAACCTGAGAACCTTCCTATGGCCTGAGATGTCATATACAACTCCTTCCCATTCCAATCCTGAGACCCTTCCTTTAGCATGAGATGTGATATCTCAATGCTTATTCCAAATCTGAGACCCTTCCTATAGCATGAGATGTGATATCCAATTCCTTCCCATTCCAATCCTGAGACCCTTCCTATAGCATGAGATGTGATATCTCAATGCTTATACCAAACCTGAGAGCCTACCTATAGCATGAGATGTGATATCCAAGTCCATCCCATTCCAATCCTTAGACCTTTCCTACAGCATGCGATGTGATATCTCAATGATTCTAATACCAAACCAGAGACTCTTCCTATAACATGAGATGGGATATCCAACTCCTTCCCATTCCAATCCTGAGCCGCTTCCGATAGCAGAGATGTGATATCTCAATGCTTATACCAAACCTGAGACCCTTCCTATAACATGAGATGTGATATCCAACTCCTTCCCGTTCCAAACCTGTGATACTAACTATAGCATATGTGATATCCAACTCCTTCCCATTCCAAACATGAGACCCTTCCTATAGCAAGAAAGTAATATCCAACTCCTACCCATTCCAATCCTGAGACCCTTCCTATAGCAAGAGATGTGATATCCAAATCCTTCCCATTCCAATCCTGAGACCCTTCCTATAACATGAGATGTGATATCCAACTCCTTCCCATTCCAACCTGAGACACTTCCTATAGCATGAGAAGGGATATCCAACTCCTTCCCAATCCAATCCTGAGACCCTTCCGATAGCAGAGATGTGATATCTCAATGCTTATACCAAACCTGAGACCCTTCCTATGGCATGAGATGTGATATCCAACTCCTTCCCAATCCAATCCTGAGACTCTTCCGATAGCAGAGACGTGATATCTCAATGCTTCTACCAAACCTGAGACCCTTCCTTTAGCATGAGATGTGATATCCAAATCCTTCACATTCCAATCCTGAGACCCTTCCTATAGCATGAGATGTGATATCTCAATGCTTCTAATACCAAACCTGAGATCCTTCCTATAACATGAGATGTGATATCCAATTCCTTCCCATTCCAAACCTGAGACCCTTCCTATTGGATGAGATGTGATATCCAACTCCTTCCCATTCCAACCCTGAGACCCTTCCTATAGCATGAGATGTGATGTCTCAATGCTTCTAATACCAAACCTGAGATCCTTCCTATAACATGAGATGTGATATCCAATTCCTTCCCATTCCAAACCTGAGACCCTTCCTATTGGATGAGATGTGATATCCAACTCCTTCCATTCCAATCCTGAGACCCGTCCTATAGCATGAGATGTGATATCTCAATGCTTATACCAAACCTGAGACCCTTCCTATAGCATGAGATGTGATATCCAACTGCTTCCCATTCCAATCCTGAGACCCTTCCTATAGCATGAGATGTGATATCTCAATGCTTCTAATACCAAACCTGAGATCCTTCCTCTAACATGAAATGTGATATCCAACTCCTTCCCTTTCCAAACCTAAGAGCCTATCTATACCATGAGATGTGATATCCAAGTCCTTCCCATTCCAACCCTTAGACCCTTCCTACAGCATGCAATATGATATCTCAATGATTCTAATAACAAACCTGAGACCCGTCCTATAACATGAGATGGGATATCCAACTCCTTCCCATTCCAATCCTGAGACACTTCCGATAGCAGAGATGTGATATCTCAATGCTTATACCAAACCTGAGACCCTTCCTATAACATGAGATGTGATATCCAAATCCTTCCCGTTCCAAACCTGAGACCCTTCCTTTAGCATGAGATGTGATATCCAGCACCTTCCCATTCCAATCCTGAGACACTTCCTATAGCATGAGATGTGATATCTCAATGCTTCTAATATCAAAACTGAGACCCTCCCTATAGCATGATATGTGATATCTAAGTCCTTCCCATTCCAATCCTGAGACCCTCCCTATAGCATGAGATGTGATATCCAACTCCTTCCCATTCCAATCCTGAGACCCTTCCTATAGCATGAGATATGATATCTCAATACTTCTAATACCAAACGTGAGATCCTTCCGATAACATGAGATGTGATATCCAAATCCTTCCCCTTCCAATCCTGAGACCCTCCCTTTAGCATGAGATGTGATATCCAACTCCTTCCTATTCCAATCCTGAGACTCTTCTGATAGCATGAGATGTGATATCTCAATGCTTCTAATACCAAACCTGAGATCCTTCCGATAGCATGAGATGTGATATCTCAATGCTTCTAATACCAAACCTGAGATCCTTCCTATAACATGAGATGTGATATCCAAATCCTTCCCCTTCCAAACCTGAGACCCTCCCTTTAGCATGAGATGTGATATCCAACTGCTTCCCATTCCAATCCTGAGACCCTTCCTATAGCATGAGATGTGATATCTCAATGCTTCTAATACCAAACCTGAGATCCTTCCTCTAACATGAAATGTGATATCCAACTCCTTCCCTTTCCAAACCTAAGAGCCTATCTATACCATGAGATGTGATATCCAAGTCCTTCCCATTCCAACCCTTAGACCCTTCCTACAGCATGCAATATGATATCTCAATGATTCTAATAACAAACCTGAGACCCGTCCTATAACATGAGATGGGATATCCAACTCCTTCCCATTCCAATCCTGAGACACTTCCGATAGCAGAGATGTGATATCTCAATGCTTATACCAAACCTGAGACCCTTCCTATAACATGAGATGTGATATCCAAATCCTTCCCGTTCCAAACCTGAGACCCTTCCTTTAGCATGAGATGTGATATCCAGCACCTTCCCATTCCAATCCTGAGACACTTCCTATAGCATGAGATGTGATATCTCAATGCTTCTAATATCAAAACTGAGACCCTCCCTATAGCATGATATGTGATATCTAAGTCCTTCCCATTCCAATCCTGAGACCCTCCCTATAGCATGAGATGTGATATCCAACTCCTTCCCATTCCAATCCTGAGACCCTTCCTATAGCATGAGATATGATATCTCAATACTTCTAATACCAAACGTGAGATCCTTCCGATAACATGAGATGTGATATCCAAATCCTTCCCCTTCCAATCCTGAGACCCTCCCTTTAGCATGAGATGTGATATCCAACTCCTTCCTATTCCAATCCTGAGACTCTTCTGATAGCATGAGATGTGATATCTCAATGCTTCTAATACCAAACCTGAGATCCTTCCGATAGCATGAGATGTGATATCTCAATGCTTCTAATACCAAACCTGAGATCCTTCCTATAACATGAGATGTGATATCCAAATCCTTCCCCTTCCAAACCTGAGACCCTCCCTTTAGCATGAGATGTGATATCCAACTCCTTCCCATTCCATTCCTGAGACCCTTCTGATAGCATGAGATGTGATATCTCAATGCCTCTAATACCAAACCTGAGATCCTACCTCTAACATGAAATGTGATATCCAACTCTTTCCCCTTCCAAACCTGAGAGCCTTCCTATAGCATGAGATGTGATATCCAAGTCCTTCCCATTCCAATCCTGAGACCCTTCCTATAGCTTGAGATGTGATATCCAACTCCTTCCCATTCCAATTCTGAGGCCCTTCCTATACTATGAGACTTGATATCTCAATGCTTCTAATACAAACGTGAGACCCGTAATATAACATGAGATGTGATATCCAACTCCTTCCCATTCCAATCCTGAGACCCTTCCGATATCATGAGATGTGATATCTCAAAGCTTCTAATATCAAACTTGAGACCTTCCCTATAGCATGAGATGTGATATCCAAGTCCTTCCCATTCCAATCCTGAGACCCTTCCTATAGCATGAGATGTGATATCTCAATGCTTCTAATACCAAACCTGAGACCCTTCCTATAACATGAGATGGGAATATCCAACTCCTTCCCATTCCAATCCTGAGACCCTTCCGGTAGCAGAGATGTGATATCTCAATGCTTATACCAAACCTGAGATCCTTCCTATAACATGAGATGTGATATCCAACTCCTTCCCATTCCAATCCTGAGACACTTCCTATAGCATGAGATACGATATCTCACTGCTTATACCAAACCTGAGACCCTTCCCATAGCATGAGATGTGATATCCAACTCCTTCCCATTCCAATCCTCAGACCCTTCCTATAGCATGAGATGTGATATCTCAATGCTTCGAATATCAAACTTGAGACCCTACCTATAGCATGAGATGTGATATCCAAGTCCTTCCCATTACAATCCTGAGACACTTCCTATAACATGAGATGTGATATCCAACTCCTTCCCATTCCAATCCTGAGACCCTTCCTATAGCATGAGATATGATATCTCAATACTTCTAATACCAAACGTGAGATCCTTCCGATAACATGAGATGTGATATCCAAATCCTTCCCCTTCCAAACCTGAGACCCTCCCTTTAGCATGAGATGTGATATCCAACTCCTTCCCATTCCAATCCTGAGACCCTTCTGATAGCATGAGATGTGATATCTCAATGCTTCTAATACCAAACCTGAGATCCTTCCTATAACATGAGATGTGATATCCAAATCCTTTCCCTTCCAAACCTGAGACCCTCCCTTTAGCATGAGATGTGATATCCAACTCCTTCCCATTCCATTCCCGAGACCCTTCTGATAGCATGAGATGTGATATCTCAATGCCTCTAATACCAAACCTGAGATCCTACCTCTAACATGAAATGTGATATCCAACTCTTTCCCCTTCCAAACCTGAGAGCCTTCCTATAGCATGAGATGTGATATCCAAGTCCTTCCCATTCCAATCCTGAGACCCTTCCTATAGCTTGAGATGTGATATCCAACTCCTTCCCATTCCAATTCTGAGACCCTTCCTATACTCTGAGACTTGATATCTCAATGCTTCTAATACCAAACCTGAGACCCGTAATATAACATGAGATGTGATATCCAAATCCTTCCCCTTCCAAACCTTAGACCCTTCCTTTATCATGAGATGTGATATCCAACTCCTTCCCATTCCAATCCTGAGACCCTTCCGATATCATGAGATGTGATATCTCAAAGCTTCTAATATCAAACTTGAGACCCTCCCTATAGCATGAGATGTGATATCCAAGTCCTTCCCATTCCAATCCTGAGACCCTTCCTATAGCATGAGATGTGATATCTCAATGCTTCTAATACCAAACCTGAGACCCTTCCTATTACATGAGATGGGAATATCCAACTCCTTCCCATTCCAATCCTGAGACCCTTCCGATAGCAGAGATGTGATATCTCAATGCTTATACCAAACCTGAGACCCTTCGTATGGCATGAGATGTGATATCCAACTCCTTGCCATTCAAATCCTGAGACCCTTCCTATAGCATGAGAAGGGATATCCAACTCCTTCCCAATCCAATCCTGAGACCCTTCCGATAGCAGAGACGTGATATCTCAATGCTTCTACCAAACCTGAGACCCTTCCTTTAGCATGAGATGTGATATCCAAATCCTTCACATTCCAATCCTGAGACCCTTCCTATAGCATGAGATGGTATATCTCAATGCTTCTAATACCAAACCTGAGATCCTTCCTATAACATGAGATGTGATATCCAATTCCTTCCCATTCCAAACCTGAGACCCTTCCTATTGGATGAGTTGTGATATCCAACTCCTTCCCATTCCAACCCTGAGACCCTTCCTATAGCATGAGATGTGATGTCTCAATGATTCTAATACCAAACCTGAGATCCTTCCTATAACATGAGATGTGATATCCAACTCCTTCCATTCCAATCCTGAGACCCGTCCTATAGCATGAGATGTGATATCTCAATGCTTATACCAAACCTGAGACCCTTCCTATAGCATGAGATGTGATATCCAACTACTTCCCATTCCAATCCTGAGACCCTTCCTATAGCATGAGATGTGATATCTCAGTGCTTCTAATACCAAACCTGAGATCCTTCCTCTAACATGAAATGTGATATCCAACTCCTTCCCTTTCCAAACCTAAGAGCCTATCTATAGCATGAGATGTGATATCCAGGTCCTTCCTATTCCAATCCTTAGACCCTTCCTACAGCATGCAATATGATATCTCAATGATTCTAATAACAAACCTGAGACCCGTCCTATAGCATGAGATATGATATCCAAGTCCTTCCCATTCCAATCCTGAGACCCTTCCTATAACATGAAATGTGATATCCAACTCCTTCCCATTCCAACCTGAGACCCTTCCTATAGCATGAGATGGGATATCCAACTTCTTCAAAATCCAATACTGATACCCTTCCGATAGCATGAGATGTGATATCCCAATGCTTCTACCAAACCTGAGACCCATACTATGGCATGAGATGTGATATCAAACTCCTTCCCATTCCAATCCTGAGACCCTTCCTATAGCTTGAGGTGTGATATCCAACTCCTTCCCATTCCAATTCTGAGACCCTTCTTATACCATGAGACTTGATATCTCAATGCTTCTAATACCAAACCTGAGACCCGTCCTATAACATGAGATGTGATATCCAAATCCTTCCCCTTCCAAACCTTAGACCCTTCCTTTATCATGAGATGTGATATCCAACTCCTTCCCATTCCAATCCTGAGACCCTTCCGATATCATGAGATTTGTTATCTCAATGCTTCTAATATCAAACTTGAGACCCTCCCTATAGCATGAGATGTGACATCCAAGTCCTTCCCATTCCAATCCTGAGACCCTTCCTATAGCATGAGATGTGATATCTCTATGCTTCTAATACCAAACCTGAGATCCTTCCTATAACATGAGATGGGATATCCAACTCCTTCCCATTCCAATCCTGAGACCTTTCCGATAGCAGAGATGTGATATCTCAATGCTTATACCAAACCTGAGAACCTTCCTATGGCTTGAGATGTCATATACAACTCCTTCCCATTCCAATCCTGAGACCCTTCCTTTAGCATGATATGTGATATCTCAATGCTTATACCAAATCTGAGACCCTTCCTATAGCATGAGATGTGATATCCAAGTCCATCCCATTCCAATCCTTAGACCTTTCCTACAGCATGGGATGTGATATCTCAATGATTCTAATACCAAACCAGAGACTCTTCCTATAACATGAGATGGGATATCCAACTCCTTCCCATTCCAATCCTGAGCCGCTTCCGATAGCAGAGATGTGATATCTCAATGCTTATACCAAACCTGAGACCCTTCCTATAACATGAGATGTGATATCCAACTCCTTCCCGTTCCAAACCTGAGATACTAACTATAGCATATGTGATATCCAACTCCTTCCCATTCCAAACATGAGACCCTTCCTATAGCAAGAAAGTAATATCCAACTCCTACCCATTCCAATCCTGAGACCCTTCCTATAGCAAGAGATGTGATATTCAAATCCTTCCCATTCCAATCCTGAGACCCTTCCTATAACATGAGATGTGATATCCAACTCCTTCCCATTCCAACCTGAGACACTTCCTATAGCATGAGAAGGGATATCCAACTCCTTCCCAATCCAATCCTGAGACCCTTCCGATAGCAGAGATGTGATATCTCAATGCTTATACCAAACCTGAGACCCTTCCTATGGCATGAGATGTGATATCCAACTCCTTCCCAATCCAATCCTGAGACTCTTCCGATAGCAGCGACGTGATATCTCAATGCTTCTACCAAACCTGAGACCCTTCATTTAGCATGAGATGTGATATCCAAATCCTTCACATTCCAATCCTGAGACCCTTCCTATAGCATGAGATGTGATATCTCAATGCTTCTAATACCAAACCTGAGATCCTTCCTATAACATGAGATGTGATATCCAATTCCTTCCCATTCCAAACCTGAGACCCTTCCTATTGGATGAGATGTGATATCCAACTCCTTCCCATTCCAACCCTGAGACCCTTCCTATAGCATGAGATGTGATGTCTCAATGCTTCTAATACCAAACCTGAGATCCTTCCTATAACATGAGATGTGATATCCAACTCCTTCCATTCCAATCCTGAGACCCGTCCTATAGCATGAGATGTGATATCTCAATGCTTATACCAAACCTGAGACCCTTCCTATAGCATGAGATGTGATATCCAACTGCTTCCCATTCCAATCCTGAGACCCTTCCTATAGCATGAGATGTGATATCTCAATGCTTCTAATACCAAACTTGAGATCCTTCCTCTAACATGAAATGTGATATCCAACTCCTTCCCTTTCCAAACCTAAGAGCCTATCTATACCATGAGATGTGATATCCAAGTCCTTCCCATTCCAACCCTTAGACCCTTCCTACAGCATGCAATATGATATCTCAATGATTCTAATAACAAACCTGAGACCCGTCCTATAACATGAGATGGGATATCCAACTCCTTCCCATTCCAATCCTGAGACACTTCCGATAGCAGAGATGTGATATCTCAATGCTTATACCAAACCTGAGACCCTTCCTTTAACATGAGATGTGATATCCAAATCCTTCCCGTTCCAAACCTGAGACCCTTCCTTTAGCATGAGATGTGATATCCAGCACCTTCCCATTCCAATCCTGAGACACTTCCTATAGCATGAGATGTGATATCTCAATGCTTCTAATATCAAAACTGAGACCCTCCCTATAGCATGATATGTGATATCTAAGTCCTTCCCATTCCAATCCTGAGACCCTCCCTATAGCATGAGATGTGATATCCAACTCCTTCCCATTCCAATCCTGAGACCCTTCCTATAGCATGAGATATGATATCTCAATACTTCTAATACCAAACGTGAGATCCTTCCGATAACATGAGATGTGATATCCAAATCCTTCCCCTTCCAATCCTGAGACCCTCCCTTTAGCATGAGATGTGATATCCAACTCCTTCCTATTCCAATCCTGAGACTCTTCTGATAGCATGAGATGTGATATCTCAATGCTTCTAATACCAAACCTGAGATCCTTCCGATAGCATGAGATGTGATATCTCAATGCTTCTAATACCAAACCTGAGATCCTTCCTATAACATGAGATGTGATATCCAAATCCTTCCCCTTCCAAACCTGAGACCCTCCCTTTAGCATGAGATGTGATATCCAACTGCTTCCCATTCCAATCCTGAGACCCTTCCTATAGCATGAGATGTGATATCTCAATGCTTCTAATACCAAACCTGAGATCCTTCCTCTAACATGAAATGTGATATCCAACTCCTTCCCTTTCCAAACCTAAGAGCCTATCTATACCATGAGATGTGATATCCAAGTCCTTCCCATTCCAACCCTTAGACCCTTCCTACAGCATGCAATATGATATCTCAATGATTCTAATAACAAACCTGAGACGCGTCCTATAACATGAGATGGGATATCCAACTCCTTCCCATTCCAATCCTGAGACACTTCCGATAGCAGAGATGTGATATCTCAATGCTTATACCAAACCTGAGACCCTTCCTATAACATGAGATGTGATATCCAAATCCTTCCCGTTCCAAACCTGAGACCCTTCCTTTAGCATGAGATGTGATATCCAGCACCTTCCCATTCCAATCCTGAGACACTTCCTATAGCATGAGATGTGATATCTCAATGCTTCTAATATCAAAACTGAGACCCTCCCTATAGCATGATATGTGATATCTAAGTCCTTCCCATTCCAATCCTGAGACCCTCCCTATAGCATGAGATGTGATATCCAACTCCTTCCCATTCCAATCCTGAGACCCTTCCTATAGCATGAGATATGATATCTCAATACTTCTAATACCAAACGTGAGATCCTTCCGATAACATGAGATGTGATATCCAAATCCTTCCCCTTCCAATCCTGAGACCCTCCCTTTAGCATGAGATGTGATATCCAACTCCTTCCTATTCCAATCCTGAGACTCTTCTGATAGCATGAGATGTGATATCTCAATGCTTCTAATACCAAACCTGAGATCCTTCCGATAGCATGAGATGTGATATCTCAATGCTTCTAATACCAAACCTGAGATCCTTCCTATAACATGAGATGTGATATCCAAATCCTTCCCCTTCCAAACCTGAGACCCTCCCTTTAGCATGAGATGTGATATCCAACTCCTTCCCATTCCATTCCTGAGACCCTTCTGATAGCATGAAATGTGATATCTCAATGCCTCTAATACCAAACCTGAGATCCTACCTCTAACATGAAATGTGATATCCAACTCTTTCCCCTTCCAAACCTGAGAGCCTTCCTATAGCATGAGATGTGATATCCAAGTCCTTCCCATTCCAATCCTGAGATCCTTCCTATAGCTTGAGATGTGATATCCAACTCCTTCCCATTCCAATTCTGAGACCCTTCCTATACTATGAGACTTGATATCTCAATGCTTCTAATACAAACGTGAGACCCGTAATATAACATGAGATGTGATATCCAAATCCTTCCCCTTCCAAACCTTAGACCCTTCCTTTATCATGAGATGTGATATCCAACTCCTTCCCATTCCAATCCTGAGACCCTTCCGATATCATGAGATGTGATATCTCAAAGCTTCTAATATCAAACTTGAGACCTTCCCTATAGCATGAGATGTGATATCCAAGTCCTTCCCATTCCAATCCTGAGACCCTTCCTATAGTATGAGATGTGATATCTCAATGCTTCTAATACCAAACCTGAGACCCTTCCTATAACATGAGATGGGAATATCCAACTCCTTCCCATTCCAATCCTGAGACCCTTCCGGTAGCAGAGATGTGATATCTCAATGCTTATACCAAACCTGAGATCCTTCCTATAACATGAGATGTGATATCCAACTCCTTCCCATTCCAATCCTGAGACACTTCCTATAGCATGAGATACGATATCTCACTGCTTATACCAAACCTGAGACCCTTCCCATAGCATGAGATGTGATATCCAACTCCTTCCCATTCCAATCCTCAGACCCTTCCTATAGCATGAGATGTGATATCTCAATGCTTCTAATATCAAACTTGAGACCCTACCTATAGCATGAGATGTGATATCCAAGTCCTTCCCATTACAATCCTGAGACACTTCCTATAACATGAGATGTGATATCCAACTCCTTCCCATTCCAATCCTGAGACCCTTCCTATAGCATGAGATATGATATCTCAATACTTCTAATACCAAACGTGAGATCCTTCCGATAACATGAGATGTGATATCCAAATCCTTCCCCTTCCAAACCTGAGACCCTCCCTTTAGCATGAGATGTGATATCCAACTCCTTCCCATTCCAATCCTGATACCCTTCTGATAGCATGAGATGTGATATCTCAATGCTTCTAATACCAAACCTGAGATCCTTCCTATAACATGAGATGTGATATCCAAATCCTTTCCCTTCCAAACCTGAGACCCTCCCTTTAGCATGAGATGTGATATCCAACTCCTTCCCATTCCATTCCCGAGACCCTTCTGATAGCATGAGATGTGATATCTCAATGCCTCTAATACCAAACCTGAGATCCTACCTCTAACATGAAATGTGATATCCAACTCTTTCCCCTTCCAAACCTGAGAGCCTTCCTATAGCATGAGATGTGATATCCAAGTCCTTCCCATTCCAATCCTGAGACCCTTCCTATAGCTTGAGATGTGATATCCAACTCCTTCCCATTCCAATTCTGAGACCCTTCCTATACTCTGAGACTTGATATCTCAATGCTTCTAATACCAAACCTGAGACCCGTAATATAACATGAGATGTGATATCCAAATCCTTCCCCTTCCAAACCTTAGACCCTTCCTTTATCATGAGATGTGATATCCAACTCCTTCCCATTCCAATCCTGAGACCCTTCCGATATCATGAGATGTGATATCTCAAAGCTTCTAATATCAAACTTGAGACCCTCCCTATAGCATGAGATGTGATATCCAAGTCCTTCCCATTCCAATCCTGAGACCCTTCCTATAGCATGAGATGTGATATCTCAATGCTTCTAATACCAAACCTGAGACCCTTCCTATTACATGAGATGGGAATATCCAACTCCTTCCCATTCCAATCCTGAGACCCTTCCGATAGCAGAGATGTGATATCTCAATGCTTATACCAAACCTGAGACCCTTCGTATGGCATGAGATGTGATATCCAACTCCTTGCCATTCAAATCCTGAGACCCTTCCTATAGCATGAGAAGGGATATCCAACTCCTTCCCAATCCAATCCTGAGACCCTTCCGATAGCAGAGACGTGATATCTCAATGCTTCTACCAAACCTGAGACCCTTCCTTTAGCATGAGATGTGATATCCAAATCCTTCACATTCCAATCCTGAGACCCTTCCTATAGCATGAGATGGTATATCTCAATGCTTCTAATACCAAACCTGAGATCCTTCCTATAACATGAGATGTGATATCCAATTCCTTCCCATTCCAAACCTGAGACCCTTCCTATTGGATGAGTTGTGATATCCAACTCCTTCCCATTCCAACCCTGAGACCCTTCCTATAGCATGAGATGTGATGTCTCAATGATTCTAATACCAAACCTGAGATCCTTCCTATAACATGAGATGTGATATCCAACTCCTTCCATTCCAATCCTGAGACCCGTCCTATAGCCTGAGATGTGATATCTCAATGCTTATACCAAACCTGAGACCCTTCCTATAGCATGAGATGTGATATCCAACTACTTCCCATTCCAATCCTGAGACCCTTCCTATAGCATGAGATGTGATATCTCAATGCTTATACCAAACCTGAGATCCTTCCTATAACATGAGATGTGATATCCAATTCCTTCCCATTCCAAACCTGAGACCCTTCCTATTGGATGAGTTGTGATATCCAACTCCTTCCCATTCCAACCCTGAGACCCTTCCTATAGCATGAGATGTGATGTCTCAATGATTCTAATACCAAACCTGAGATCCTTCCTATAACATGAGATGTGATATCCAACTCCTTCCATTCCAATCCTGAGACCCGTCCTATAGCATGAGATGTGATATCTCAATGCTTATACCAAACCTGAGACCCTTCCTATAGCATGAGATGTGATATCCAACTACTTCCCATTCCAATCCTGAGACCCTTCCTATAGCATGAGATGTGATATCTCAGTGCTTCTAATACCAAACCTGAGATCCTTCCTCTAACATGAAATGTGATATCCAACTCCTTCCCTTTCCAAACCTAAGAGCCTATCTATAGCATGAGATGTGATATCCAGGTCCTTCCTATTCCAATCCTTAGACCCTTCCTACAGCATGCAATATGATATCTCAATGATTCTAATAACAAACCTGAGACCCGTCCTATAGCATGAGATATGATATCCAAGTCCTTCCCATTCCAATCCTGAGACCCTTCCTATAACATGAAATGTGATATCCAACTCCTTCCCATTCCAACCTGAGACCCTTCCTATAGCATGAGATGGGATATCCAACTTCTTCAAAATCCAATACTGATACCCTTCCGATAGCATGAGATGTGATATCCCAATGCTTCTACCAAACCTGAGACCCATACTATGGCATGAGATGTGATATCAAACTCCTTCCCATTCCAATCCTGAGACCCTTCCTATAGCTTGAGGTGTGATATCCAACTCCTTCCCATTCCAATTCTGAGACCCTTCTTATACCATGAGACTTGATATCTCAATGCTTCTAATACCAAACCTGAGACCCGTCCTATAACATGAGATGTGATATCCAAATCCTTCCCCTTCCAAACCTTAGACCCTTCCTTTATCATGAGATGTGATATCCAACTCCTTCCCATTCCAATCCTGAGACCCTTCCGATATCATGAGATTTGTTATCTCAATGCTTCTAATATCAAACTTGAGACCCTCCCTATAGCATGAGATGTGACATCCAAGTCCTTCCCATTCCAATCCTGAGACCCTTCCTATAGCATGAGATGTGATATCTCTATGCTTCTAATACCAAACCTGAGATCCTTCCTATAACATGAGATGGGATATCCAACTCCTTCCCATTCCAATCCTGAGACCTTTCCGATAGCAGAGATGTGATATCTCAATGCTTATACCAAACCTGAGAACCTTCCTATGGCTTGAGATGTCATATACAAATCCTTCCCATTCCAATCCTGAGACCCTTCCTTTAGCATGATATGTGATATCTCAATGCTTATACCAAATCTGAGACCCTTCCTATAGCATGAGATGTGATATCCAAGTCCATCCCATTCCAATCCTTAGACCTTTCCTACAGCATGGGATGTGATATCTCAATGATTCTAATACCAAACCAGAGACTCTTCCTATAACATGAGATGGGATATCCAACTCCTTCCCATTCCAATCCTGAGCCGCTTCCGATAGCAGAGATGTGATATCTCAATGCTTATACCAAACCTGAGACCCTTCCTATAACATGAGATGTGATATCCAACTCCTTCCCGTTCCAAACCTGAGATACTAACTATAGCATATGTGATATCCAACTCCTTCCCATTCCAAACATGAGACCCTTCCTATAGCAAGAAAGTAATATCCAACTCCTACCCATTCCAATCCTGAGACCCTTCCTATAGCAAGAGATGTGATATCCAAATCCTTCCCATTCCAATCCTGAGACCCTTCCTATAACATGAGATGTGATATCCAACTCCTTCCCATTCCAACCTGAGACACTTCCTATAGCATGAGAAGGGATATCCAACTCCTTCCCAATCCAATCCTGAGACCCTTCCGATAGCAGAGATGTGATATCTCAATGCTTATACCAAACCTGAGACCCTTCCTATGGCATGAGATGTGATATCCAACTCCTTCCCAATCCAATCCTGAGACTCTTCCGATAGCAGCGACGTGATATCTCAATGCTTCTACCAAACCTGAGACCCTTCCTTTAGCATGAGATGTGATATCCAAATCCTTCACATTCCAATCCTGAGACCCTTCCTATAGCATGAGATGTGATATCTCAATGCTTCTAATACCAAACCTGAGATCCTTCCTATAACATGAGATGTGATATCCAATTCCTTCCCATTCCAAACCTGAGACCCTTCCTATTGGATGAGATGTGATATCCAACTCCTTCCCATTCCAACCCTGAGACCCTTCCTATAGCATGAGATGTGATGTCTCAATGCTTCTAATACCAAACCTGAGATCCTTCCTATAACATGAGATGTGATATCCAACTCCTTCCATTACAATCCTGAGACCCGTCCTATAGCATGAGATGTGATATCTCAATGCTTATACCAAACCTGAGACCCTTCCTATAGCATGAGATGTGATATCCAACTGCTTCCCATTCCAATCCTGAGACCCTTCCTATAGCATGAGATGTGATATCTCAATGCTTCTAATACCAAACTTGAGATCCTTCCTCTAACATGAAATGTGATATCCAACTCCTTCCCTTTCCAAACCTAAGAGCCTATCTATACCATGAGATGTGATATCCAAGTCTTTCCCATTCCAACCCTTAGACCCTTCCTACAGCATGCAATATGATATCTCAATGATTCTAATAACAAACCTGAGACCCGTCCTATAACATGAGATGGGATATCCAACTCCTTCCCATTCCAATCCTGAGACACTTCCGATAGCAGAGATGTGATATCTCAATGCTTATACCAAACCTGAGACCCTTCCTTTAACATGAGATGTGATATCCAAATCCTTCCCGTTCCAAACCTGAGACCCTTCCTTTAGCATGAGATGTGATATCCAGCACCTTCCCATTCCAATCCTGAGACACTTCCTATAGCATGAGATGTGATATCTCAATGCTTCTAATATCAAAACTGAGACCCTCCCTATAGCATGATATGTGATATCTAAGTCCTTCCCATTCCAATCCTGAGACCCTCCCTATAGCATGAGATGTGATATCCAACTCCTTCCCATTCCAATCCTGAGACCCTTCCTATAGCATGAGATATGATATCTCAATACTTCTAATACCAAACGTGAGATCCTTCCGATAACATGAGATGTGATATCCAAATCCTTCCCCTTCCAATCCTGAGACCCTCCCTTTAGCATGAGATGTGATATCCAACTCCTTCCTATTCCAATCCTGAGACTCTTCTGATAGCATGAGATGTGATATCTCAATGCTTCTAATACCAAACCTGAGATCCTTCCGATAGCATGAGATGTGATATCTCAATGCTTCTAATACCAAACCTGAGATCCTTCCTATAACATGAGATGTGATATCCAAATCCTTCCCCTTCCAAACCTGAGACCCTCCCTTTAGCATGAGATGTGATATCCAACTGCTTCCCATTCCAATCCTGAGACCCTTCCTATAGCATGAGATGTGATATCTCAATGCTTCTAATACCAAACCTGAGATCCTTCCTCTAACATGAAATGTGATATCCAACTCCTTCCCTTTCCAAACCTAAGAGCCTATCTATACCATGAGATGTGATATCCAAGTCCTTCCCATTCCAACCCTTAGACCCTTCCTACAGCATGCAATATGATATCTCAATGATTCTAATAACAAACCTGAGACCCGTCCTATAACATGAGATGGGATATCCAACTCCTTCCCATTCCAATCCTGAGACACTTCCGATAGCAGAGATGTGATATCTCAATGCTTATACCAAACCTGAGACCCTTCCTATAACATGAGATGTGATATCCAAATCCTTCCCGTTCCAAACCTGAGACCCTTCCTTTAGCATGAGATGTGATATCCAGCACCTTCCCATTCCAATCCTGAGACACTTCCTATAGCATGAGATGTGATATCTCAATGCTTCTAATATCAAAACTGAGACCCTCCCTATAGCATGATATGTGATATCTAAGTCCTTCCCATTCCAATCCTGAGACCCTCCCTATAGCATGAGATGTGATATCCAACTCCTTCCCATTCCAATCCTGAGACCCTTCCTATAGCATGAGATATGATATCTCAATACTTCTAATACCAAACGTGAGATCCTTCCGATAACATGAGATGTGATATCCAAATCCTTCCCCTTCCAATCCTGAGACCCTCCCTTTAGCATGAGATGTGATATCCAACTCCTTCCTATTCCAATCCTGAGACTCTTCTGATAGCATGAGATGTGATATCTCAATGCTTCTAATACCAAACCTGAGATCCTTCCGATAGCATGAGATGTGATATCTCAATGCTTCTAATACCAAACCTGAGATCCTTCCTATAACATGAGATGTGATATCCAAATCCTTCCCCTTCCAAACCTGAGACCCTCCCTTTAGCATGAGATGTGATATCCAACTCCTTCCCATTCCATTCCTGAGACCCTTCTGATAGCATGAGATGTGATATCTCAATGCCTCTAATACCAAACCTGAGATCCTACCTCTAACATGAAATGTGATATCCAACTCTTTCCCCTTCCAAACCTGAGAGCCTTCCTATAGCATGAGATGTGATATCCAAGTCCTTCCCATTCCAATCCTGAGACCCTTCCTATAGCTTGAGATGTGATATCCAACTCCTTCCCATTCCAATTCTGAGACCCTTCCTATACTATGAGACTTGATATCTCAATGCTTCTAATACAAACGTGAGACCCGTAATATAACATGAGATGTGATATCCAAATCCTTCCCCTTCCAAACCTTAGACCCTTCCTTTATCATGAGATGTGATATCCAACTCCTTCCCATTCCAATCCTGAGACCCTTCCGATATCATGAGATGTGATATCTCAAAGCTTCTAATATCAAACTTGAGACCTTCCCTATAGCATGAGATGTGATATCCAAGTCCTTCCCATTCCAATCCTGAGACCCTTCCTATAGTATGAGATGTGATATCTCAATGCTTCTAATACCAAACCTGAGACCCTTCCTATAACATGAGATGGGAATATCCAACTCCTTCCCATTCCAATCCTGAGACCCTTCCGGTAGCAGAGATGTGATATCTCAATGCTTATACCAAACCTGAGATCCTTCCTATAACATGAGATGTGATATCCAACTCCTTCCCATTCCAATCCTGAGACACTTCCTATAGCATGAGATACGATATCTCACTGCTTATACCAAACCTGAGACCCTTCCCATAGCATGAGATGTGATATCCAACTCCTTCCCATTCCAATCCTCAGACCCTTCCTATAGCATGAGATGTGATATCTCAATGCTTCTAATATCAAACTTGAGACCCTACCTATAGCATGAGATGTGATATCCAAGTCCTTCCCATTACAATCCTGAGACACTTCCTATAACATGAGATGTGATATCCAACTACTTCCCATTCCAATCCTGAGACCCTTCCTATAGCATGAGATATGATATCTCAATACTTCAAATACCAAACGTGAGATCCTTCCGATAACATGAGATGTGATATCCAAATCCTTCCCCTTCCAAACCTGAGACCCTCCCTTTAGCATGAGATGTGATATCCAACTCCTTCCCATTCCAATCCTGATACCCTTCTGATAGCATGAGATGTGATATCTCAATGCTTCTAATACCAAACCTGAGATCCTTCCTATAACATGAGATGTGATATCCAAATCCTTTCCCTTCCAAACCTGAGACCCTCCCTTTAGCATGAGATGTGATATCCAACTCCTTCCCATTCCATTCCCGAGACCCTTCTGATAGCATGAGATGTGATATCTCAATGCCTCTAATACCAAACCTGAGATCCTACCTCTAACATGAAATGTGATATCCAACTCTTTCCCCTTCCAAACCTGAGAGCCTTCCTATAGCATGAGATGTGATATCCAAGTCCTTCCCATTCCAATCCTGAGACCCTTCCTATAGCTTGAGATGTGATATCCAACTCCTTCCCATTCCAATTCTGAGACCCTTCCTATACTCTGAGACTTGATATCTCAATGCTTCTAATACCAAACCTGAGACCCGTAATATAACATGAGATGTGATATCCAAATCCTTCCCCTTCCAAACCTTAGACCCTTCCTTTATCATGAGATGTGATATCCAACTCCTTCCCATTCCAATCCTGAGACCCTTCCGATATCATGAGATGTGATATCTCAAAGCTTCTAATATCAAACTTGAGACCCTCCCTATAGCATGAGATGTGATATCCAAGTCCTTCCCATTCCAATCCTGAGACCCTTCCTATAGCATGAGATGTGATATCTCAATGCTTCTAATACCAAACCTGAGACCCTTCCTATTACATGAGATGGGAATATCCAACTCCTTCCCATTCCAATCCTGAGACCCTTCCGATAGCAGAGATGTGATATCTCAATGCTTATACCAAACCTGAGACCCTTCGTATGGCATGAGATGTGATATCCAACTCCTTGCCATTCAAATCCTGAGACCCTTCCTATAGCATGAGAAGGGATATCCAACTCCTTCCCAATCCAATCCTGAGACCCTTCCGATAGCAGAGACGTGATATCTCAATGCTTCTACCAAACCTGAGACCCTTCCTTTAGCATGAGATGTGATATCCAAATCCTTCACATTCCAATCCTGAGACCCTTCCTATAGCATGAGATGGTATATCTCAATGCTTCTAATACCAAACCTGAGATCCTTCCTATAACATGAGATGTGATATCCAATTCCTTCCCATTCCAAACCTGAGACCCTTCCTATTGGATGAGTTGTGATATCCAACTCCTTCCCATTCCAACCCTGAGACCCTTCCTATAGCATGAGATGTGATGTCTCAATGATTCTAATACCAAACCTGAGATCCTTCCTATAACATGAGATGTGATATCCAACTCCTTCCATTCCAATCCTGAGACCCGTCCTATAGCCTGAGATGTGATATCTCAATGCTTATACCAAACCTGAGACCCTTCCTATAGCATGAGATGTGATATCCAACTACTTCCCATTCCAATCCTGAGACCCTTCCTATAGCATGAGATGTGATATCTCAGTGCTTCTAATACCAAACCTGAGATCCTTCCTCTAACATGAAATGTGATATCCAACTCCTTCCCTTTCCAAACCTAAGAGCCTATCTATAGCATGAGATGTGATATCCAGGTCCTTCCTATTCCAATCCTTAGACCCTTCCTACAGCATGCAATATGATATCTCAATGATTCTAATAACAAACCTGAGACCCGTCCTATAGCATGAGATATGATATCCAAGTCCTTCCCATTCCAATCCTGAGACCCTTCCTATAACATGAAATGTGATATCCAACTCCTTCCCATTCCAACCTGAGACCCTTCCTATAGCATGAGATGGGATATCCAACTTCTTCAAAATCCAATACTGATACCCTTCCGATAGCATGAGATGTGATATCCCAATGCTTCTACCAAACCTGAGACCCATACTATGGCATGAGATGTGATATCAAACTCCTTCCCATTCCAATCCTGAGACCCTTCCTATAGCTTGAGGTGTGATATCCAACTCCTTCCCATTCCAATTCTGAGACCCTTCTTATACCATGAGACTTGATATCTCAATGCTTCTAATACCAAACCTGAGACCCGTCCTATAACATGAGATGTGATATCCAAATCCTTATCCTTCCAAACCTTAGACCCTTCCTTTATCATGAGATGTGATATCCAACTCCTTCCCATTCCAATCCTGAGACCCTTCCGATATCATGAGATTTGTTATCTCAATGCTTCTAATATCAAACTTGAGACCCTCACTATAGCATGAGATGTGACATCCAAGTCCTTCCCATTCCAATCCTGAGACCCTTCCTATAGCATGAGATGTGATATCTCTATGCTTCTAATACCAAACCTGAGATCCTTCCTATAACATGAGATGGGATATCCAACTCCTTCCCATTCCAATCCTGAGACCTTTCCGATAGCAGAGATGTGATATCTCAATGCTTATACCAAACCTGAGAACCTTCCTATGGCTTGAGATGTCATATACAACTCCTTCCCATTCCAATCCTGAGACCCTTCCTTTAGCATGATATGTGATATCTCAATGCTTATACCAAATCTGAGACCCTTCCTATAGCATGAGATGTGATATCCAATTCCTTCCCATTCCAATCCTGAGACCCTTCCTATAGCATGAGATGTGATATCTCAATGCTTATACCAAACCTGAGAGCCTACCTATAGCATGAGATGTGATATCCAAGTCCATCCCATTCCAATCCTTAGACCCTTCCTACAACATGCAATGTGATATCTCAATTATTCTAATACCAAACCAGAGACTCTTCCTATAACATGAGATGGGATATCCAACTCCTTCCCATTCCAATCCTGAGCCGCTTCCGATAGCAGAGATGTGATATCTCAATGCTTATACCAAACCTGAGACCCTTCCTATAACATGAGATGTGATATCCAACTCCTTCCCGTTCCAAACCTGAGACACTAACTATAGCATATGTGATATCCAACTCCTTCCCATTCCAAACATGAGACCCTTCCTATAGCAAGAAAGTAATATCCAACTCCTACCCATTCCAATCCTGAGACCCTTCCTATAGCAAGAGATGTGATATCCAAATCCTTCCCATTCCAATCCTGAGACCCTTCCTATAACATGAGATGTGATATCCAACTCCTTCCCATTCCAACCTGAGACACTTCCTATAGCATGAGAAGGGATATCCAACTCATTCCCAATCCAATCCTGAGACCCTTCCGATAGCAGAGATGTGATATCCCAATGCTTATACCAAACCTGAGACCCTTCCTATGGCATGAGATGTGATATCCAACTCCTTGCCATTCAAATCCTGAGACCCTTCCTATAGCATGAGAAGGGATATCCAACTCCTTCCCAATCCAATCCTGAGACCCTTCCGATAGCAGCGACGTGATATCTCAATGCTTCTACCAAACCTGAGACCCTTCCTTTAGCATGAGATGTGATATCCAAATCCTTCACATTCCAATCCTGAGACCCTTCCTATAGCATGAGATGTGATATCTCAATGCTTCTAATACCAAACCTGAGATCCTTCCTATAACATGAGATCTGATATCCAACTCCTTCCATTCCAATCATGAGACCCTTCCTATAGCATGAGATGTGATATCTCAATGCTTATACCAAACCTGAGACCCTTCCTATAGCATGAGATGTGATATCCAACTCCTTCCCATTCCAATCCTGAGACCCTTCCTATAGCATGAGATGTTATATCTCAATGCTTCTAATACCAAACCTGAGATCCTTCCTCTAACATGAAATGTGAGATCCAACTCCTTCCCTTTCCAAACCTAAGAGCCTATCTATAGCATGAGATGTGATATCCAAGTCCTTCACATTCCAACCCTTAGACCCTTCCTACAGCATGCAATATGATATCTCAATGACTCCAATAACAAACCTGAGACCCGTCCTATAACATGAGATGGGATATCCAACTCCTTCCTATTCCAATCCTGAGACTCTTCTGATAGCATGAGATGTGATATCTCAATGCTTCTAATACCAAACCTGAGATCCTTCCGATAGCATGAGATGTGATATCTCAATGCTTCTAATACCAAACCTGAGACCCTCCCTTTAGCATGAGATGTGATATCCAACTGCTTCCCATTCCAATCCTGAGACCCTTCCTATAGCATGAGATGTGATATCTCAATGCTTCTAATACCAAACCTGAGATCCTTCCTCTAACATGAAATGTGATATCCAACTCCTTCCCTTTCCAAACCTAAGAGCCTATCTATACCATGAGATGTGATATCCAAGTCCTTCCCATTCCAACCCTTAGACCCTTCCTACAGCATGCAATATGATATCTCAATGATTCTAATAACAAACCTGAGACCCGTCCTATAACATGAGATGGGATATCCAACTCCTTCCCATTCCAATCCTGAGACACTTCCGATAGCAGAGATGTGATATCTCAATGCTTATACCAAACCTGAGACCCTTCCTATAACATGAGATGTGATATCCAAATCCTTCCCGTTCCAAACCTGAGACCCTTCCTTTAGCATGAGATGTGATATCCAGCACCTTCCCATTCCAATCCTGAGACACTTCCTATAGCATGAAATGTGATATCTCAATGCTTCTAATATCAAAACTGAGACCCTCCCTATAGCATGATATGTGATATCTAAGTCCTTCCCATTCCAATCCTGAGACCCTCCCTATAGCATGAGATGTGATATCCAACTCCTTCCCATTCCAATCCTGAGACCCTTCCTATAGCATGAGATATGATATCTCAATACTTCTAATACCAAACGTGAGATCCTTCCGATAACATGAGATGTGATATCCAAATCCTTCCCCTTCCAATCCTGAGACCCTCCCTTTAGCATGAGATGTGATATCCAACTCCTTCCTATTCCAATCCTGAGACTCTTCTGATAGCATGAGATGTGATATCTCAATGCTTCTAATACCAAACCTGAGATCCTTCCGATAGCATGAGATGTGATATCTCAATGCTTCTAATACCAAACCTGAGATCCTTCCTATAACATGAGATGTGATATCCAAATCCTTCCCCTTCCAAACCTGAGACCCTCCCTTTAGCATGAGATGTGATATCCAACTCCTTCCCATTCCATTCCTGAGACCCTTCCGATAGCATGAGATGTGATATCTCAATGCCTCTAATACCAAACCTGAGATCCTACCTCTAACATGAAATGTGATATCCAACTCTTTCCCCTTCCAAACCTGAGAGCCTTCCTATAGCATGAGATGTGATATCCAAGTCCTTCCCATTCCAATCCTGAGACCCTTCCTATAGCTTGAGATGTGATATCCAACTCCTTCCCATTCCAATTCTGAGACCCTTCCTATACTATGAGACTTGATATCTCAATGCTTCTAATACAAACGTGAGACCCGTAATATAACATGAGATGTGATATCCAAATCCTTCCCCTTCCAAACCTTAGACCCTTCCTTTATCATGAGATGTGATATCCAACTCCTTCCCATTCCAATCCTGAGACCCTTCCGATATCATGAGATGTGATATCTCAAAGCTTCTAATATCAAACTTGAGACCCTCCCTATAGCATGAGAGGTGATATCCAAGTCCTTCCCATTCCAATCCTTAGACCCTTCCTATAGCATGAGATGTGATATCTCAATGCTTCTAATACCAAACCTGAGACCCTTCCTATAACATGAGATGGGAATATCCAACTCCTTCCCATTCCAATCCTGAGACCCTTCCGGTAGCAGAGATGTGATATCTCAATGCTTATACCAAACCTGAGATCCTTCCTATAACATGAGATGTGATATCCAAATCCTTCCCATTCCAATCCTGAGACACTTCCTATAGCATGAGATGTGATATCTCACTGCTTATACCAAACCTGAGACCCTTCCCATAGCATGAGATGTGATATCCAACTCCTTCCCATTCCAATCCTCAGACCCTTCCTATAGCATGAGATGTGATATCTCAATGCTTCTAATATCAAACTTGAGACCCTACCTATAGCATGAGATGTGATATCCAAGTCCTTCCCATTACAATCCTGAGACACTTCCTATAACATGAGATGTGATATCCAACTCCTTCCCATTCCAATCCTGGGACCCTTCCTATAGCATGAGATATGATATCTCAATACTTCTAATACCAAACGTGAGATCCTTCCGATAACATGAGATGTGATATCCAAATCCTTCCCCTTCCAAACCTGAGACCCTCCCTTTAGCATGAGATGTGATATCCAACTCCTTCCCATTCCAATCCTGAGACCCTTCTGATAGCATGAGATGTGATATCTCAATGCTTCTAATACCAAACCTGAGATCCTTCCTATAACATGAGATGTGATATCCAAATCCTTTCCCTTCCAAACCTGAGACCCTCCCTTTAGCATGAGATGTGATATCCAACTCCTTCCCATTCCATTCCCGAGACCCTTCTGATAGCATGAGATGTGATATCTCAATGCCTCTAATACCAAACCTGAGATCCTACCTCTAACATGAAATGTGATATCCAACTCTTTCCCCTTCCAAACCTGAGAGCCTTCCTATAGCATGAGATGTGATATCCAAGTCCTTCCCATTCCAATCCTGAGACCCTTCCTATAGCTTGAGATGTGATATCCAACTCCTTCCCATTCCAATTCTGAGACCCTTCCTATACTCTGAGACTTGACATCTCAATGCTTCTAATACCAAACCTGAGACCCGTAATATAACATGAGATGTGATATCCAAATCCTTCCCCTTCCAAACCTTAGACCCTTCCTTTATCATGAGATGTGATATCCAACTCCTTCCCATTCCAATCCTGAGACCCTTCCGATATCATGAGATGTGATATCTCAAAGCTTCTAATATCAAACTTGAGACCCTCCCTATAGCATGAGATGTGATATCCAAGTCCTTCCCATTCCAATCCTGAGACCCTTCCTATAGCATGAGATGTGATATCTCAATGCTTCTAATACCAAACCTGAGACCCTTCCTATAACATGAGATGGGAATATCCAACTCCTTCCCATTCCAATCCTGAGACCCTTCCGGTAGCAGAGATGTGATATCTCAATGCTTATACCAAACCTGAGATCCTTCCTATAACATGAGATGTGATATCCAACTCCTTCCCATTCCAATCCTGAGACACTTCCTATAGCATGAGATGTGATATCTCACTGCTTATACCAAACCTGAGACCCTTCCCATAGCATGAGATGTGATATCCAACTCCTTCCCATTCCAATCCTCAGACCCTTCCTATAGCATGAGATGTGATATCTCAATGCTTCTAATATCAAACTTGAGACCCTACCTATAGCATGAGATGTGATATCCAAGTCCTTCCCATTACAATCCTGAGACACTTCCTATAACATGAGATGTGATATCCAACTCCTTCCCATTCCAATCCTGAGACCCTTCCTATAGCATGAGATATGATATCTCAATACTTCTAATACCAAACGTGAGATCCTTCCGATAACATGAGATGTGATATCCAAATCCTTCCCCTTCCAAACCTGAGACCCTCCCTTTAGCATGAGATGTGATATCCAACTCCTTCCCATTCCAATCCTGAGACCCTTCTGATAGCATGAGATGTGATATATCAATGCTTCTAATACCAAACCTGAGATCCTTCCTATAACATGAGATGTGATATCCAAATCCTTTCCCTTCCAAACCTGAGACCCTCCCTTTAGCATGAGATGTGATATCCAACTCCTTCCCATTCCATTCCCGAGACCCTTCTGATAGCATGAGATGTGATATCTCAATGCCTCTAATACCAAACCTGAGATCCTACCTCTAACATGAAATGTGATATCCAACTCTTTCCCCTTCCAAACCTGAGAGCCTTCCTATAGCATGAGATGTGATATCCAAGTCCTTCCCATTCCAATCCTGAGACCCTTCCTATAGCTTGAGATGTGATATCCAACTCCTTCCCATTCCAATTCTGAGACCCTTCCTATACTCTGAGACTTGATATCTCAATGCTTCTAATACCAAACCTGAGACCCGTAATATAACATGAGATGTGATATCCAAATCCTTCCCCTTCCAAACCTTAGACCCTTCCTTTATCATGAGATGTGATATCCAACTCCTTCCCATTCCAATCCTGAGACCCTTCCGATATCATGAGATGTGATATCTCAAAGCTTCTAATATCAAACTTGAGACCCTCCCTATAGCATGAGATGTGATATCCAAGTCCTTCCCATTCCAATCCTGAGACCCTTCCTATAGCATGAGATGTGATATCTCAATGCTTCTAATACCAAACCTGAGACCCTTCCTATTACATGAGATGGGAATATCCAACTCCTTCCCATTCCAATCCTGAGACCCTTCCGATAGCAGAGATGTGATATCTCAATGCTTATACCAAACCTGAGACCCTTCGTATGGCATGAGATGTGATATCCAACTCCTTGCCATTCAAATCCTGAGACCCTTCCTATAGCATGAGAAGGGATATCCAACTCCTTCCCAATCCAATCCTGAGACCCTTCCGATAGCAGAGACGTGATATCTCAATGCTTCTACCAAACCTGAGACCCTTCCTTTAGCATGAGATGTGATATCCAAATCCTTCACATTCCAATCCTGAGACCCTTCCTATAGCATGAGATGTGATATCTCAATGCTTCTAATACCAAACCTGAGATCCTTCCTATAACATGAGATGTGATATCCAATTCCTTCCCATTCCAAACCTGAGACCCTTCCTATTGGATGAGTTGTGATATCCAACTCCTTCCCATTCCAACCCTGAGACCCTTGCTATAGCATGAGATGTGATGTCTCAATGATTCTAATACCAAACCTGAGATCCTTCCTATAACATGAGATGTGATATCCAACTCCTTCCATTCCAATCCTGAGACCCGTCCTATAGCATGAGATGTGATATCTCAATGCTTATACCAAACCTGAGACCCTTCCTATAGCATGAGATGTGATATCCAACTACTTCCCATTCCAATCCTGAGACCATTCCTATAGCATGAGATGTGATATCTCAGTGCTTCCAATACCAAACCTGAGATCCTTCCTCTAACATGAAATGTGATATCCAACTCCTTCCCTTTCCAAACCTAAGAGCCTATCTATAGCATGAGATGTGATATCCAGGTCCTTCCTATTCCAATCCTTAGACCCTTCCTACAGCATGCAATATGATATCTCAATGATTCTAATAACAAACCTGAGACCCGTCCTATAGCATGAGATATGATATCCAAGTCCTTCCCATTCCAATCCTGAGACCCTTCCTATAACATGAAATGTGATATCCAACTCCTTCCCATTCCAACCTGAGACCCTTCCTATAGCATGAGATGGGATATCCAACTTCTTCGAAATCCAATACTGATACCCTTCCGATAGCATGAGATGTGATATCCCAATGCTTCTACCAAACCTGAGACCCATACTATGGCATGAGATGTGATATCAAACTCCTTCCCATTCCAATCCTGAGACCCTTCCTATAGCTTGAGGTGTGATATCCAACTCCTTCCCATTCCAATTCTGAGACCCTTCTTATACCATGAGACTTGATATCTCAATGCTTCTAATACCAAACCTGAGACCCGTCCTATAACATGAGATGTGATATCCAAATCCTTCCCCTTCCAAACCTTAGACCCTTCCTTTATCATGAGATGTGATATCCAACTCCTTCCCATTCCAATCCTGAGACCCTTCCGATATCATGAGATTTGTTATCTCAATGCTTCTAAGATCAAACTTGAGACCCTCCCTATAGCATGAGATGTGACATCCAAGTCCTTCCCATTCCAATCCTGAGACCCTTCCTATAGCATGAGATGTGATATCTCTATGCTTCTAATACCAAACCTGAGATCCTTCCTATAACATGAGATGGGATATCCAACTCCTTCCCATTCCAATCCTGAGACCTTTCCGATAGCAGAGATGTGATATCTCAATGCTTATACCAAACCTGAGAACCTTCCTATGGCCTGAGATGTCATATACAACTCCTTCCCATTCCAATCCTGAGACCCTTCCTTTAGCATGATATGTAATATCTCAATGCTTATACCAAATCTGAGACCCTTCCTATAGCATGAGATGTGATATCCAATTCCTTCCCATTCCAATCCTGAGACCCTTCCTATAGCATGAGATGTGATATCTCAATGCTTATAAAAAACCTGAGAGCCTACCTATAGCATGAGATGTGATATCCAAGTCCATCCCATTCCAATCCTTAGACCCTTCCTACAACATGCAATGTGATATCTCAATTATTCTAATACCAAACCAGAGACTCTTCCTATAACATGAGATGGGATATCCAACTCCTTCCCATTCCAATCCTGAGACCTTTCCGATAGCAGAGATGTGATATCTCAATGCTTATACCAAACCTGAGAACCTTCCTATGGCTTGAGATGTCATATACAACTCCTTCCCATTCCAATCCTGAGACCCTTCCTTTAGCATGATATGTGATATCTCAATGCTTATACCAAATCTGAGACCCTTCCTATAGCATGAGATGTGATATCCAATTCCTTCCCATTCCAATCCTGAGACCCTTCCTATAGCATGAGATGTGATATCTCAATGCTTATACCAAACCTGAGAGCCTACCTATAGCATGAGATGTGATATCCAAGTCCATCCCATTCCAATCCTTAGACCCTTCCTACAACATGCAATGTGATATCTCAATTATTCTAATACCAAACCAGAGACTCTTCCTATAACATGAGATGGGATATCCAACTCCTTCCCATTCCAATCCTGAGCCGCTTCCGATAGCAGAGATGTGATATCTCAATGCTTATACCAAACCTGAGACCCTTCCTATAACATGAGATGTGATATCCAACTCCTTCCCATTCCAAACCTGAGACACTAACTATAGCATATGTGATATCCAACTCCTTCCCATTCCAAACATGAGACCCTTCCTATAGCAAGAAAGTAATATCCAACTCCTACCCATTCCAATCCTGAGACCCTTCCTATAGCAAGAGATGTGATATCCAAATCCTTCCCATTCCAATCCTGAGACCCTTCCTATAACATGAGATGTGATATCCAACTCCTTCCCATTCCAACCTGAGACACTTCCTATAGCATGAGAAGGGATATCCAACTCATTCCCAATCCAATCCTGAGACCCTTCCGATAGCAGAGATGTGATATCCCAATGCTTATACCAAACCTGAGACCCTTCCTATGGCATGAGATGTGATATCCAACTCCTTGCCATTCAAATCCTGAGACCCTTCCTATAGCATGAGAAGGGATATCCAACTCCTTCCCAATCCAATCCTGAGACCCTTCCGATAGCAGCGACGTGATATCTCAATGCTTCTACCAAACCTGAGACCCTTCCTTTAGCATGAGATGTGATATCCAAATCCTTCACATTCCAATCCTGAGACCCTTCCTATAGCATGAGATGTGATATCTCAATGCTTCTAATACCAAACCTGAGATCCTTCCTATAACATGAGATCTGATATCCAACTCCTTCCATTCCAATCCTGAGACCCTTCCTATAGCATGAGATGTGATATCTCAATGCTTATACCAAACCTGAGACCCTTCCTATAGCATGAGATGTGATATCCAACTCCTTCCCATTCCAATCCTGAGACCCTTCCTATAGCATGAGATGTTATATCTCAATTCTTCTAATACCAAACCTGAGATCCTTCCTCTAACATGAAATGTGAGATCCAACTCCTTCCCTTTCCAAACCTAAGAGCCTATCTATAGCATGAGATGTGATATCCAAGTCCTTCACATTCCAACCCTTAGACCCTTCCTACAGCATGCAATATGATATCTCAATGACTCCAATAACAAACCTGAGACCCGTCCTATAACATGAGATGGGATATCCAACTCCTTCCTATTCCAATCCTGAGACTCTTCTGATAGCATGAGATGTGATATCTCAATGCTTCTAATACCAAACCTGAGATCCTTCCGATAGCATGAGATGTGATATCTCAATGCTTCTAATACCAAACCTGAGACCCTCCCTTTAGCATGAGATGTGATATCCAACTGCTTCCCATTCCAATCCTGAGACCCTTCCTATAGCATGAGATGTGATATCTCAATGCTTCTAATACCAAACCTGAGATCCTTCCTCTAACATGAAATGTGATATCCAACTCCTTCCCTTTCCAAACCTAAGAGCCTATCTATACCATGAGATGTGATATCCAAGTCCTTCCCATTCCAACCCTTAGACCCTTCCTACAGCATGCAATATGATATCTCAATGATTCTAATAACAAACCTGAGACCCGTCCTATAACATGAGATGGGATATCCAACTCCTTCCCATTCCAATCCTGAGACACTTCCGATAGCAGAGATGTGATATCTCAATGCTTATACCAAACCTGAGACCCTTCCTATAACATGAGATGTGATATCCAAATCCTTCCCGTTCCAAACCTGAGACCCTTCCTTTAGCATGAGATGTGATATCCAGCACCTTCCCATTCCAATCCTGAGACACTTCCTATAGCATGAAATGTGATATCTCAATGCTTCTAATATCAAAACTGAGACCCTCCCTATAGCATGATATGTGATATCTAAGTCCTTCCCATTCCAATCCTGAGACCCTCCCTATAGCATGAGATGTGATATCCAACTCCTTCCCATTCCAATCCTGAGACCCTTCCTATAGCATGAGATATGATATCTCAATACTTCTAATACCAAACGTGAGATCCTTCCGATAACATGAGATGTGATATCCAAATCCTTCCCCTTCCAATCCTGAGACCCTCCCTTTAGCATGAGATGTGATATCCAACTCCTTCCTATTCCAATCCTGAGACTCTTCTGATAGCATGAGATGTGATATCTCAATGCTTCTAATACCAAACCTGAGATCCTTCCGATAGCATGAGATGTGATATCTCAATGCTTCTAATACCAAACCTGAGATCCTTCCTATAACATGAGATGTGATATCCAAATCCTTCCCCTTCCAAACCTGAGACCCTCCCTTTAGCATGAGATGTGATATCCAACTCCTTCCCATTCCATTCCTGAGACCCTTCTGATAGCATGAGATGTGATATCTCAATGCCTCTAATACCAAACCTGAGATCCTACCTCTAACATGAAATGTGATATCCAACTCTTTCCCCTTCCAAACCTGAGAGCCTTCCTATAGCATGAGATGTGATATCCAAGTCCTTCCCATTCCAATCCTGAGACCCTTCCTATAGCTTGAGATGTGATATCCAACTCCTTCCCATTCCAATTCTGAGACCCTTCCTATACTATGAGACTTGATATCTCAATGCTTCTAATACAAACGTGAGACCCGTAATATAACATGAGATGTGATATCCAAATCCTTCCCCTTCCAAACCTTAGACCCTTCCTTTATCATGAGATGTGATATCCAACTCCTTCCCATTCCAATCCTGAGACCCTTCCGATATCATGAGATGTGATATCTCAAAGCTTCTAATATCAAACTTGAGACCCTCCCTATAGCATGAGAGGTGATATCCAAGTCCTTCCCATTCCAATCCTTAGACCCTTCCTATAGCATGAGATGTGATATCTCAATGCTTCTAATACCAAACCTGAGACCCTTCCTATAACATGAGATGGGAATATCCAACTCCTTCCCATTCCAATCCTGAGACCCTTCCGGTAGCAGAGATGTGATATCTCAATGCTTATACCAAACCTGAGATCCTTCCTATAACATGAGATGTGATATCCAAATCCTTCCCATTCCAATCCTGAGACACTTCCTATAGCATGAGATGTGATATCTCACTGCTTATACCAAACCTGAGACCCTTCCCATAGCATGAGATGTGATATCCAACTCCTTCCCATTCCAATCCTCAGACCCTTCCTATAGCATGAGATGTGATATCTCAATGCTTCTAATATCAAACTTGAGACCCTACCTATAGCATGAGATGTGATATCCAAGTCCTTCCCATTACAATCCTGAGACACTTCCTATAACATGAGATGTGATATCCAACTCCTTCCCATTCCAATCCTGAGACCCTTCCTATAGCATGAGATATGATATCTCAATACTTCTAATACCAAACGTGAGATCCTTCCGATAACATGAGATGTGATATCCAAATCCTTCCCCTTCCAAACCTGAGACCCTCCCTTTAGCATGAGATGTGATATCCAACTCCTTCCCATTCCAATCCTGAGACCCTTCTGATAGCATGAGATGTGATATCTCAATGCTTCTAATACCAAACCTGAGATCCTTCCTATAACATGAGATGTGATATCCAAATCCTTTCCCTTCCAAACCTGAGACCCTCCCTTTAGCATGAGATGTGATATCCAACTCCTTCCCATTCCATTCCCGAGACCCTTCTGATAGCATGAGATGTGATATCTCAATGCCTCTAATACCAAACCTGAGATCCTACCTCTAACATGAAATGTGATATCCAACTCTTTCCCCTTCCAAACCTGAGAGCCTTCCTATAGCATGAGATGTGATATCCAAGTCCTTCCCATTCCAATCCTGAGACCCTTCCTATAGCTTGAGATGTGATATCCAACTCCTTCCCATTCCAATTCTGAGACCCTTCCTATACTCTGAGACTTGACATCTCAATGCTTCTAATACCAAACCTGAGACCCGTAATATAACATGAGATGTGATATCCAAATCCTTCCCCTTCCAAACCTTAGACCCTTCCTTTATCATGAGATGTGATATCCAACTCCTTCCCATTCCAATCCTGAGACCCTTCCGATATCATGAGATGTGATATCTCAAAGCTTCTAATATCAAACTTGAGACCCTCCCTATAGCATGAGATGTGATATCCAAGTCCTTCCCATTCCAATCCTGAGACCCTTCCTATAGCATGAGATGTGATATCTCAATGCTTCTAATACCAAACCTGAGACCCTTCCAATAACATGAGATGGGAATATCCAACTCCTTCCCATTCCAATCCTGAGACCCTTCCGGTAGCAGAGATGTGATATCTCAATGCTTATACCAAACCTGAGATCCTTCCTATAACATGAGATGTGATATCCAACTCCTTCCCATTCCAATCCTGAGACACTTCCTATAGCATGAGATGTGATATCTCACTGCTTATACCAAACCTGAGACCCTTCCCATAGCATGAGATGTGATATCCAACTCCTTCCCATTCCAATCCTCAGACCCTTCCTATAGCATGAGATGTGATATCTCAATGCTTCTAATATCAAACTTGAGACCCTACCTATAGCATGAGATGTGATATCCAAGTCCTTCCCATTACAATCCTGAGACACTTCCTATAACATGAGATGTGATATCCAACTCCTTCCCATTCCAATCCTGAGACCCTTCCTATAGCATGAGATATGATATCTCAATACTTCTAATACCAAACGTGAGATCCTTCCGATAACATGAGATGTGATATCCAAATCCTTCCCCTTCCAAACCTGAGACCCTCCCTTTAGCATGAGATGTGATATCCAACTCCTTCCCATTCCAATCCTGAGACCCTTCTGATAGCATGAGATGTGATATATCAATGCTTCTAATACCAAACCTGAGATCCTTCCTATAACATGAGATGTGATATCCAAATCCTTTCCCTTCCAAACCTGAGACCCTCCCTTTAGCATGAGATGTGATATCCAACTCCTTCCCATTCCATTCCCGAGACCCTTCTGATAGCATGAGATGTGATATCTCAATGCCTCTAATACCAAACCTGAGATCCTACCTCTAACATGAAATGTGATATCCAACTCTTTCCCCTTCCAAACCTGAGAGCCTTCCTATAGCATGAGATGTGATATCCAAGTCCTTCCCATTCCAATCCTGAGACCCTTCCTATAGCTTGAGATGTGATATCCAACTCCTTCCCATTCCAATTCTGAGACCCTTCCTATACTCTGAGACTTGATATCTCAATGCTTCTAATACCAAACCTGAGACCCGTAATATAACATGAGATGTGATATCCAAATCCTTCCCCTTCCAAACCTTAGACCCTTCCTTTATCATGAGATGTGATATCCAACTCCTTCCCATTCCAATCCTGAGACCCTTCCGATATCATGAGATGTGATATCTCAAAGCTTCTAATATCAAACTTGAGACCCTCCCTATAGCATGAGATGTGATATCCAAGTCCTTCCCATTCCAATCCTGAGACCCTTCCTATAGCATGAGATGTGATATCTCAATGCTTCTAATACCAAACCTGAGACCCTTCCTATTACATGAGATGGGAATATCCAACTCCTTCCCATTCCAATCCTGAGACCCTTCCGATAGCAGAGATGTGATATCTCAATGCTTATACCAAACCTGAGACCCTTCGTATGGCATGAGATGTGATATCCAACTCCTTGCCATTCAAATCCTGAGACCCTTCCTATAGCATGAGAAGGGATATCCAACTCCTTCCCAATCCAATCCTGAGACCCTTCCGATAGCAGAGACGTGATATCTCAATGCTTCTACCAAACCTGAGACCCTTCCTTTAGCATGAGATGTGATATCCAAATCCTTCACATTCCAATCCTGAGACCCTTCCTATAGCATGAGATGTGATATCTCAATGCTTCTAATACCAAACCTGAGATCCTTCCTATAACATGAGATGTGATATCCAATTCCTTCCCATTCCAAACCTGAGACCCTTCCTATTGGATGAGTTGTGATATCCAACTCCTTCCCATTCCAACCCTGAGACCCTTGCTATAGCATGAGATGTGATGTCTCAATGATTCTAATACCAAACCTGAGATCCTTCCTATAACATGAGATGTGATATCCAACTCCTTCCATTCCAATCCTGAGACCCGTCCTATAGCATGAGATGTGATATCTCAATGCTTATACCAAACCTGAGACCCTTCCTATAGCATGAGATGTGATATCCAACTACTTCCCATTCCAATCCTGAGACCATTCCTATAGCATGAGATGTGATATCTCAGTGCTTCCAATACCAAACCTGAGATCCTTCCTCTAACATGAAATGTGATATCCAACTCCTTCCCTTTCCAAACCTAAGAGCCTATCTATAGCATGAGATGTGATATCCAGGTCCTTCCTATTCCAATCCTTAGACCCTTCCTACAGCATGCAATATGATATCTCAATGATTCTAATAACAAACCTGAGACCCGTCCTATAGCATGAGATATGATATCCAAGTCCTTCCCATTCCAATCCTGAGACCCTTCCTATAACATGAAATGTGATATCCAACTCCTTCCCATTCCAACCTGAGACCCTTCCTATAGCATGAGATGGGATATCCAACTTCTTCGAAATCCAATACTGATACCCTTCCGATAGCATGAGATGTGATATCCCAATGCTTCTACCAAACCTGAGACCCATACTATGGCATGAGATGTGATATCAAACTCCTTCCCATTCCAATCCTGAGACCCTTCCTATAGCTTGAGGTGTGATATCCAACTCCTTCCCATTCCAATTCTGAGACCCTTCTTATACCATGAGACTTGATATCTCAATGCTTCTAATACCAAACCTGAGACCCGTCCTATAACATGAGATGTGATATCCAAATCCTTCCCCTTCCAAACCTTAGACCCTTCCTTTATCATGAGATGTGATATCCAACTCCTTCCCATTCCAATCCTGAGACCCTTCCGATATCATGAGATTTGTTATCTCAATGCTTCTAAGATCAAACTTGAGACCCTCCCTATAGCATGAGATGTGACATCCAAGTCCTTCCCATTCCAATCCTGAGACCCTTCCTATAGCATGAGATGTGATATCTCTATGCTTCTAATACCAAACCTGAGATCCTTCCTATAACATGAGATGGGATATCCAACTCCTTCCCATTCCAATCCTGAGACCTTTCCGATAGCAGAGATGTGATATCTCAATGCTTATACCAAACCTGAGAACCTTCCTATGGCCTGAGATGTCATATACAACTCCTTCCCATTCCAATCCTGAGACCCTTCCTTTAGCATGATATGTAATATCTCAATGCTTATACCAAATCTGAGACCCTTCCTATAGCATGAGATGTGATATCCAATTCCTTCCCATTCCAATCCTGAGACCCTTCCTATAGCATGAGATGTGATATCTCAATGCTTATACCAAACCTGAGAGCCTACCTATAGCATGAGATGTGATATCCAAGTCCATCCCATTCCAATCCTTAGACCCTTCCTACAACATGCAATGTGATATCTCAATTATTCTAATACCAAACCAGAGACTCTTCCTATAACATGAGATGGGATATCCAACTCCTTCCCATTCCAATCCTGAGACCTTTCCGATAGCAGAGATGTGATATCTCAATGCTTATACCAAACCTGAGAACCTTCCTATGGCTTGAGATGTCATATACAACTCCTTCCCATTCCAATCCTGAGACCCTTCCTTTAGCATGATATGTGATATCTCAATGCTTATACCAAATCTGAGACCCTTCCTATAGCATGAGATGTGATATCCAATTCCTTCCCATTCCAATCCTGAGACCCTTCCTATAGCATGAGATGTGATATCTCAATGCTTATACCAAACCTGAGAGCCTACCTATAGCATGAGATGTGATATCCAAGTCCATCCCATTCCAATCCTTAGACCCTTCCTACAACATGCAATGTGATATCTCAATTATTCTAATACCAAACCAGAGACTCTTCCTATAACATGAGATGGGATATCCAACTCCTTCCCATTCCAATCCTGAGCCGCTTCCGATAGCAGAGATGTGATATCTCAATGCTTATACCAAACCTGAGACCCTTCCTATAACATGAGATGTGATATCCAACTCCTTCCCGTTCCAAACCTGAGACACTAACTATAGCATATGTGATATCCAACTCCTTCCCATTCCAAACATGAGACCCTTCCTATAGCAAGAAAGTAATATCCAACTCCTACCCATTCCAATCCTGAGACCCTTCCTATAGCAAGAGATGTGATATCCAAATCCTTCCCATTCCAATCCTGAGACCCTTCCTATAACATGAGATGTGATATCCAACTCCTTCCCATTCCAACCTGAGACACTTCCTATAGCATGAGAAGGGATATCCAACTCATTCCCAATCCAATCCTGAGACCCTTCCGATAGCAGAGATGTGATATCCCAATGCTTATACCAAACCTGAGACCCTTCCTATGGCATGAGATGTGATATCCAACTCCTTGCCATTCAAATCCTGAGACCCTTCCTATAGCATGAGAAGGGATATCCAACTCCTTCCCAATCCAATCCTGAGACCCTTCCGATAGCAGCGACGTGATATCTCAATGCTTCTACCAAACCTGAGACCCTTCCTTTAGCATGAGATGTGATATCCAAATCCTTCACATTCCAATCCTGAGACCCTTCCTATAGCATGAGATGTGATATCTCAATGCTTCTAATACCAAACCTGAGATCCTTCCTATAACATGAGATCTGATATCCAACTCCTTCCATTCCAATCCTGAGACCCTTCCTATAGCATGAGATGTGATATCTCAATGCTTATACCAAACCTGAGACCCTTCCTATAGCATGAGATGTGATATCCAACTCCTTCCCATTCCAATCCTGAGACCCTTCCTATAGCATGAGATGTTATATCTCAATTCTTCTAATACCAAACCTGAGATCCTTCCTCTAACATGAAATGTGAGATCCAACTCCTTCCCTTTCCAAACCTAAGAGCCTATCTATAGCATGAGATGTGATATCCAAGTCCTTCACATTCCAACCCTTAGACCCTTCCTACAGCATGCAATATGATATCTCAATGACTCCAATAACAAACCTGAGACCCGTCCTATAACATGAGATGGGATATCCAACTCCTTCCTATTCCAATCCTGAGACTCTTCTGATAGCATGAGATGTGATATCTCAATGCTTCTAATACCAAACCTGAGATCCTTCCGATAGCATGAGATGTGATATCTCAATGCTTCTAATACCAAACCTGAGACCCTCCCTTTAGCATGAGATGTGATATCCAACTGCTTCCCATTCCAATCCTGAGACCCTTCCTATAGCATGAGATGTGATATCTCAATGCTTCTAATACCAAACCTGAGATCCTTCCTCTAACATGAAATGTGATATCCAACTCCTTCCCTTTCCAAACCTAAGAGCCTATCTATACCATGAGATGTGATATCCAAGTCCTTCCCATTCCAACCCTTAGACCCTTCCTACAGCATGCAATATGATATCTCAATGATTCTAATAACAAACCTGAGACCCGTCCTATAACATGAGATGGGATATCCAACTCCTTCCCATTCCAATCCTGAGACACTTCCGATAGCAGAGATGTGATATCTCAATGCTTATACCAAACCTGAGACCCTTCCTATAACATGAGATGTGATATCCAAATCCTTCCCGTTCCAAACCTGAGACCCTTCCTTTAGCATGAGATGTGATATCCAGCACCTTCCCATTCCAATCCTGAGACACTTCCTATAGCATGAAATGTGATATCTCAATGCTTCTAATATCAAAACTGAGACCCTCCCTATAGCATGATATGTGATATCTAAGTCCTTCCCATTCCAATCCTGAGACCCTCCCTATAGCATGAGATGTGATATCCAACTCCTTCCCATTCCAATCCTGAGACCCTTCCTATAGCATGAGATATGATATCTCAATACTTCTAATACCAAACGTGAGATCCTTCCGATAACATGAGATGTGATATCCAAATCCTTCCCCTTCCAATCCTGAGACCCTCCCTTTAGCATGAGATGTGATATCCAACTCCTTCCTATTCCAATCCTGAGACTCTTCTGATAGCATGAGATGTGATATCTCAATGCTTCTAATACCAAACCTGAGATCCTTCCGATAGCATGAGATGTGATATCTCAATGCTTCTAATACCAAACCTGAGATCCTTCCTATAACATGAGATGTGATATCCAAATCCTTCCCCTTCCAAACCTGAGACCCTCCCTTTAGCATGAGATGTGATATCCAACTCCTTCCCATTCCATTCCTGAGACCCTTCTGATAGCATGAGATGTGATATCTCAATGCCTCTAATACCAAACCTGAGATCCTACCTCTAACATGAAATGTGATATCCAACTCTTTCCCCTTCCAAACCTGAGAGCCTTCCTATAGCATGAGATGTGATATCCAAGTCCTTCCCATTCCAATCCTGAGACCCTTCCTATAGCTTGAGATGTGATATCCAACTCCTTCCCATTCCAATTCTGAGACCCTTCCTATACTATGAGACTTGATATCTCAATGCTTCTAATACAAACGTGAGACCCGTAATATAACATGAGATGTGATATCCAAATCCTTCCCCTTCCAAACCTTAGACCCTTCCTTTATCATGAGATGTGATATCCAACTCCTTCCCATTCCAATCCTGAGACCCTTCCGATATCATGAGATGTGATATCTCAAAGCTTCTAATATCAAACTTGAGACCCTCCCTATAGCATGAGAGGTGATATCCAAGTCCTTCCCATTCCAATCCTTAGACCCTTCCTATAGCATGAGATGTGATATCTCAATGCTTCTAATACCAAACCTGAGACCCTTCCTATAACATGAGATGGGAATATCCAACTCCTTCCCATTCCAATCCTGAGACCCTTCCGGTAGCAGAGATGTGATATCTCAATGCTTATACCAAACCTGAGATCCTTCCTATAACATGAGATGTGATATCCAAATCCTTCCCATTCCAATCCTGAGACACTTCCTATAGCATGAGATGTGATATCTCACTGCTTATACCAAACCTGAGACCCTTCCCATAGCATGAGATGTGATATCCAACTCCTTCCCATTCCAATCCTCAGACCCTTCCTATAGCATGAGATGTGATATCTCAATGCTTCTAATATCAAACTTGAGACCCTACCTATAGCATGAGATGTGATATCCAAGTCCTTCCCATTACAATCCTGAGACACTTCCTATAACATGAGATGTGATATCCAACTCCTTCCCATTCCAATCCTGAGACCCTTCCTATAGCATGAGATATGATATCTCAATACTTCTAATACCAAACGTGAGATCCTTCCGATAACATGAGATGTGATATCCAAATCCTTCCCCTTCCAAACCTGAGACCCTCCCTTTAGCATGAGATGTGATATCCAACTCCTTCCCATTCCAATCCTGAGACCCTTCTGATAGCATGAGATGTGATATCTCAATGCTTCTAATACCAAACCTGAGATCCTTCCTATAACATGAGATGTGATATCCAAATCCTTTCCCTTCCAAACCTGAGACCCTCCCTTTAGCATGAGATGTGATATCCAACTCCTTCCCATTCCATTCCCGAGACCCTTCTGATAGCATGAGATGTGATATCTCAATGCCTCTAATACCAAACCTGAGATCCTACCTCTAACATGAAATGTGATATCCAACTCTTTCCCCTTCCAAACCTGAGAGCCTTCCTATAGCATGAGATGTGATATCCAAGTCCTTCCCATTCCAATCCTGAGACCCTTCCTATAGCTTGAGATGTGATATCCAACTCCTTCCCATTCCAATTCTGAGACCCTTCCTATACTCTGAGACTTGATATCTCAATGCTTCTAATACCAAACCTGAGACCCGTAATATAACATGAGATGTGATATCCAAATCCTTCCCCTTCCAAACCTTAGACCCTTCCTTTATCATGAGATGTGATATCCAACTCCTTCCCATTCCAATCCTGAGACCCTTCCGATATCATGAGATGTGATATCTCAAAGCTTCTAATATCAAACTTGAGACCCTCCCTATAGCATGAGATGTGATATCCAAGTCCTTCCCATTCCAATCCTGAGACCCTTCCTATAGCATGAGATGTGATATCTCAATGCTTCTAATACCAAACCTGAGACCCTTCCTATAACATGAGATGGGAATATCCAACTCCTTCCCATTCCAATCCTGAGACCCTTCCGGTAGCAGAGATGTGATATCTCAATGCTTATACCAAACCTGAGATCCTTCCTATAACATGAGATGTGATATCCAACTCCTTCCCATTCCAATCCTGAGACACTTCCTATAGCATGAGATGTGATATCTCACTGCTTATACCAAACCTGAGACCCTTCCCATAGCATGAGATGTGATATCCAACTCCTTCCCATTCCAATCCTCAGACCCTTCCTATAGCATGAGATGTGATATCTCAATGCTTCTAATATCAAACTTGAGACCCTACCTATAGCATGAGATGTGATATCCAAGTCCTTCCCATTACAATCCTGAGACACTTCCTATAACATGAGATGTGATATCCAACTCCTTCCCATTCCAATCCTGAGACCCTTCCTATAGCATGAGATATGATATCTCAATACTTCTAATACCAAACGTGAGATCCTTCCGATAACATGAGATGTGATATCCAAATCCTCCCCCTTCCAAACCTGAGACCCTCCCTTTAGCATGAGATGTGATATCCAACTCCTTCCCATTCCAATCCTGAGACCCTTCTGATAGCATGAGATGTGATATCTCAATGCTTCTAATACCAAACCTGAGATCCTTCCTATAACATGAGATGTGATATCCAAATCCTTTCCCTTCCAAACCTGAGACCCTCCCTTTAGCATGAGATGTGATATCCAACTCCTTCCCATTCCATTCCCGAGACCCTTCTGATAGCATGAGATGTGATATCTCAATGCCTCTAATACCAAACCTGAGATCCTACCTCTAACATGAAATGTGATATCCAACTCTTTCCCCTTCCAAACCTGAGAGCCTTCCTATAGCATGAGATGTGATATCCAAGTCCTTCCCATTCCAATCCTGAGACCCTTCCTATAGCTTGAGATGTGATATCCAACTCCTTCCCATTCCAATTCTGAGACCCTTCCTATACTCTGAGACTTGATATCTCAATGCTTCTAATACCAAACCTGAGACCCGTAATATAACATGAGATGTGATATCCAAATCCTTCCCCTTCCAAACCTTAGACCCTTCCTTTATCATGAGATGTGATATCCAACTCCTTCCCATTCCAATCCTGAGACCCTTCCGATATCATGAGATGTGATATCTCAAAGCTTCTAATATCAAACTTGAGACCCTCCCTATAGCATGAGATGTGATATCCAAGTCCTTCCCATTCCAATCCTGAGACCCTTCCTATAGCATGAGATGTGATATCTCAATGCTTCTAATACCAAACCTGAGACCCTTCCTATTACATGAGATGGGAATATCCAACTCCTTCCCATTCCAATCCTGAGACCCTTCCGATAGCAGAGATGTGATATCTCAATGCTTATACCAAACCTGAGACCCTTCGTATGGCATGAGATGTGATATCCAACTCCTTGCCATTCAAATCCTGAGACCCTTCCTATAGCATGAGAAGGGATATCCAACTCCTTCCCAATCCAATCCTGAGACCCTTCCGATAGCAGAGACGTGATATCTCAATGCTTCTACCAAACCTGAGACCCTTCCTTTAGCATGAGATGTGATATCCAAATCCTTCACATTCCAATCCTGAGACCCTTCCTATAGCATGAGATGTGATATCTCAATGCTTCTAATACCAAACCTGAGATCCTTCCTATAACATGAGATGTGATATCCAATTCCTTCCCATTCCAAACCTGAGACCCTTCCTATTGGATGAGTTGTGATATCCAACTCCTTCCCATTCCAACCCTGAGACCCTTGCTATAGCATGAGATGTGATGTCTCAATGATTCTAATACCAAACCTGAGATCCTTCCTATAACATGAGATGTGATATCCAACTCCTTCCATTCCAATCCTGAGACCCGTCCTATAGCATGAGATGTGATATCTCAATGCTTATACCAAACCTGAGACCCTTCCTATAGCATGAGATGTGATATCCAACTACTTCCCATTCCAATCCTGAGACCCTTCCTATAGCATGAGATGTGATATCTCAGTGCTTCCAATACCAAACCTGAGATCCTTCCTCTAACATGAAATGTGATATCCAACTCCTTCCCTTTTCAAACCTAAGAGCCTATCTATAGCATGAGATGTGATATCCAGGTCCTTCCCATTCCAATCCTTAGACCCTTCCTACAGCATGCAATATGATATCTCAATGATTCTAATAACAAACCTGAGACCCGTCCTATAGCATGAGATATGATATCCAAGTCCTTCCCATTCCAATCCTGAGACCCTTCCTATAACATGAAATGTGATATCCAACTCCTTCCCATTCCAACCTGAGACCCTTCCTATAGCATAAGATGGGATATCCAACTTCTTCCAAATCCAATACTGATACCCTTCCGATAGCATGAGATGTGATATCCCAATGCTTCTACCAAACCTGAGACCCATACTATGGCATGAGATGTGATATCAAACTCCTTCCCATTCCAATCCTGAGACCCTTCCTATAGCTTGAGGTGTGATATCCAACTCCTTCCCATTCCAATTCTGAGACCCTTCGTATACCATGAGACTTGATATCTCAATGCTTCTAATACCAAACCTGAGACCCATCCTATAACATGAGATGTGATATCCAAATCCTTCCCCTTCCAAACCTTAGACCCTTCCTTTATCATGAGATGTGATATCCAACTCCTTCCCATTCCAATCCTGAGACCCTTCCGATATCATGAGATTTGTTATCTCAATGCTTCTAATATCAAACTTGAGACCCTCCCTATAGCATGAGATGTGACATCCAAGTCCTTCCCATTCCAATCCTGAGACCCTTCCTATAGCATGAGATGTGATATCTCTATGCTTCTAATACCAAACCTGAGACCCTTCCTATAACATGAGATGGGATATCCAACTCCTTCCCATTCCAATCCTGAGACCTTTCCGATAGCAGAGATGTGATATCTCAATGCTTATACCAAACCTGAGAACCTTCCTATGGCCTGAGATGTCATATACAACTCCTTCCCATTCCAATCCTGAGACCCTTCCTTTAGCATGAGATGTGATATCTCAATGCTTATACCAAATCTGAGACCCTTCCTATAGCATGAGATGTGATATCCAATTCCTTCCCATTCCAATCCTGAGACCCTTCCTATAGCATGAGATGTGATATCTCAATGCTTATACCAAAACTGAGAGCCTACCTATAGCATGAGATGTGATATCCAAGTCCACCCCATTCCAATCCTTAGACCCTTCCTACAGCATGCGATGTGATATCTCAATGATTCTAATACCAAACCAGAGACTCTTCCTATAACATGAGATGGGATATCCAACTCCTTCCCATTCAAATCCTGAGCCGCTTCCGATAGCAGAGATGTGATATCTCAATGCTTATACCAAACCTGAGACCCTTCCTATAACATGAGATGTGATATCCAACTCCTTCCCGTTCCGAACCTGAGACACTAACTATAGCATATGTGATATCCAACTCCTTCCCATTCCAAACATGAGACCCTTCCTATAGCAAGAAAGTAATATCCAACTCCTACCCATTCCAATCCTGAGACCCTTCCTATAGCAAGAGATGTGATATCCAAATCCTTCCCATTCCAATCCTGAGACCCTTCCTATAACATGAGATGTGATATCCAACTCCTTCCCATTCCAACCTGAGACACTTCCTATAGCATGAGAAGGGATATCCAACTCCTTCCCAATCCAATCCTGAGACCCTTCCGATAGCAGAGATGTGATATCTCAATGCTTAAACCAAACCCGAGACCCTTCCTGTGGCATGAGATGTGATATCCAACTCCTTGCCATTCAAATCCTGAGACCCTTCCTATAGCATGAAAAGGGATATCCAACTCCTTCCCAATCCAATCCTGAGACCCTTCCGATAGCAGAGACGTGATATCTCAATGCTTCTACCAAACCTGAGACCCTTCCTTTAGCATGAGATGTGATATCCAAATCCTTCACATTCCAATCCTGAGACCCTTCCTATAGCATGAGATGTGATATCTCAATGCTTCTAATACCAAACCTGAGATCCTTCCTATAACATGAGATGTGATATCCAATTCCTTCCCATTCCAAACCTGAGACCCTTCCTATTGGATGAGTTGTGATATCCAACTCCTTCCCATTCCAACCCTGAGACCCTTCCTATAGCATGAGATGTGAAGTCTCAATGATTCTAATACCAAACCTGAGATCCTTCCTATAACATGAGATGTGATATCCAACTCCTTCCATTACAATCCTGAGACCCGTCCTATAGCATGAGATGTGATATCTCAATGCTTATACCAAACCTGAGACCCTTCCTATAGCATGAGATGTGATATCCAACTCCTTCCCATTCCAACCTGAGACACTTCCTATAGCATGAGAAGGGATATCCAACTCCTTCCCAATCCAATCCTGAGACCCTTCCGATAGCAGAGATGTGATATCTCAATGCTTATACCAAACCTGAGACCCTTCCTATGGCATGAGATGTGATATCCAACTCCTTGCCATTTAAATCCTGAGACCCTTCCTATAGCATGAGAAGGGATATCCAACTCCTTCCCAATCCAATCCTGAGACCCTTCCGATAGCAGCGACGTGATATCTCAATGCTTCTACCAAACCTGAGACCCTTCCTTTAGCATGAGATGTGATATCCAAATCCTTCACATTCCAATCCTGAGACTCTTCCTTTAGCATGAGATGTGATATCTCAATGCTTATACCAAATCTGAGACCCTTCCTATAGCATGAGATGTGATATCCAATTCCTTCCCATTCCAATCCTGAGACCCTTCCTATAGCATGAGATGTGATATCTCAATGCTTATACCAAACCTGAGAGCCTACCTATAGCATGAGATGTGATATCCAAGTCCATCCCATTCCAATCCTTTGACCCTTCCTACAGCATGCGATGTGATATCTCAATGATTCTACCAAACCAGAGACTCTTCCTATAACATGAGATGGGATATCCAACTCCTTCCCATTCCAATCCTGAGCCGCTTCCGATAGCAGAGATGTGATATCTCAATGCTTATACCAAGCCTGAGACCCTTCCTATAACATGAGATGTGATATCCAACTCCTTCCCGTTCCAAACCTGAGACACTAACTATAGCATATGTGATAGCCAACTCCTTCCCATTCCAAACATGAGACCCTTCCTATAGCAAGAAAGTAATATCCAACTCCTACCCATTCCAATCCTGAGACCCTTCCTATAGCAAGAGATGTGATATCCAAATCCTTCCCATTCCAATCCTGAGACCCTTCCTATAACATGAGATGTGATATCCAACTCCTTCCCATTCCAACCTGAGACACTTCCTATAGCATGAGAAGGGATATCCAACTCCTTCCCAATCCAATCCTGAGACCCTTCCGATAGCAGAGATGTGATATCTCAATGCTTATACCAAACCTGAGACCCTTCCTATGGCATGAGATGTGATATCCAACTCCTTCCCAATCCAATCCTGAGACCCTTCCGATAGCAGAGACGTGATATCTCAATGCTTCTACCAAACCTGAGACCCTTCCTTTAGCATGAGATGTGATATCCAAATCCTTCACATTCCAATCCTGAGACCCTTCCTATAGCATGAGATGTGATATCTCAATGCTTCTAATACCAAACCTGAGATCCTTCCTATAACATGAGATGTGATATCCAATTCCTTCCCATTCCAAACCTGAGACCCTTCCTATTGGATGAGATGTGATATCCAACTCCTTCCCATTCCAACCCTGAGACCCTTCCTATAGCATGAGATGTGATGTCTCAATGCTTCTAATACCAAACCTGAGATCCTTCCTATAACATGAGATGTGATATCCAACTCCTTCCATTCCAATCCTGAGACCCGTCCTATAGCATGAGATGTGATATCTCAATGCTTATACCAAACCTGAGACCCTTCCTATAGCATGAGATGTGATATCCAACTGCTTCCCATTCCAATCCTGAGACCCTTCCTATAGCATGAGATGTGATATCTCAATGCTTCTAATACCAAACCTGAGATCCTTCCTCTAACATGAAATGTGATATCCAACTCCTTCCCTTTCCAAACCTAAGAGCCTATCTATAGCATGAGATGTGATATCCAAGTCCGTCCCATTCCAACCCTTAGACCCTTCCTACAGCATGCAATATGATATCTCAATGATTCTAATAACAAACCTGAGACCCGTCCTATAACATGAGATGGGATATCCAACTCCTTCCCATTCCAATCCTGAGACACTTCCGATAGCAGAGATGTGATATCTCAATGCTTATACCAAACCTGAGACCCTTCCTATAACATGAGATGTGATATCCAAATCCTTCCCGTTCCAAACCTGAGACCCTTCCTTTAGCATGAGATGTGATATCCAGCACCTTCCCATTCCAATCCTGAGACACTTCCTATAGCATGAGATGTGATATCTCAATGCTTCTAATATCAAAACTGAGACCCTCCCTATAGCATGATATGTGATATCTAAGTCCTTCCCATTCCAATCCTGAGACCCTCCCTATAGCATGAGATGTGATATCCAACTCCTTCCCATTCCAATCCTGAGACCCTTCCTATAGCATGAGATATGATATCTCAATACTTCTAATACCAAACGTGAGATCCTTCCGATAACATGAGATGTGATATCCAAATCCTTCCCCTTCCAATCCTGAGACCCTCCCTTTAGCATGAGATGTGATATCCAACTCCTTCCTATTCCAATCCTGAGACTCTTCTGATAGCATGAGATGTGATATCTCAATGCTTCTAATACCAAACCTGAGATCCTTCCGATAGCATGAGATGTGATATCTCAATGCTTCTAATACCAAACCTGAGATCCTTCCTATAACATGAGATGTGATATCCAAATCCTTCCCCTTCCAAACCTGAGACCCTCCCTTTAGCATGAGATGTGATATCCAACTCCTTCCCATTCCATTCCTAAGACCCTTCTGATAGCATGAGATGTGATATCTCAATGCCTCTAATACCAAACCTGAGATCCTACCTCTAACATGAAATGTGATATCCAACTATTTCCCCTTCCAAACCTGAGAGCCTTCCTATAGCATGAGATGTGATATCCAAGTCCTTCCCATTCTAATCCTGAGACCCTTCCTATAGCTTGAGATGTGATATCCAACTCCTTCCCATTCCAATTCTGAGACCCTTCCTATACTATGAGACTTGATATCTCAATGCTTGTAATACAAACGTGAGACCCGTAATATAACATGAGATGTGATATCCAAATCCTTCCCCTTCCAAACCTTAGACCCTTCCTTTATCATGAGATGTGATATCCAACTCCTTCCCATTCCAATCCTGAGACCCTTCCGATATCATGAGATGTGATATCTCAAAGCTTCTAATATCAAACTTGAGACCCTCCCTATAGCATGAGATGTGATATCCAAGTCCTTCCCATTCCAATCCTGAGACCCTTCCTATAGCTTGAGGTGTGATATCCAACTCCTTCCCATTCCAATTCTGAGACCCTTCTTATACCATGAGACTTGATATCTCAATGCTTCTAATACCAAACCTGAGACCCGTCCTATAACATGAGATGTGATATCCAAATCCTTCCCCTTCCAAACCTTAGACCCTTCCTTTATCATGAGATGTGATATCCAACTCCTTCCCATTCCAATCCTGAGACCCTTCCGATATCATGAGATTTGTTATCTCAATGCTTCTAATATCAAACTTGAGACCCTCCCTAAAGCATGAGATGTGATATCCAAGTCCTTCCCATTCCAATCCCGAGACCCTTCCTATAACATGAGATGTGATATCCAACTCCTTCCCATTCCAACCTGAGACACTTCCTATAGCATGAGAAGGGATATCTAACTCCTTCCCAATCCAATCCTGAGACCCTTCCGATAGCAGAGATGTGATATCTGAATGCTTATACCAAACCTGAGACCCTTCCTATGGCATGAGATGTGATATCCAACTCCTTGCCATTCAAATCCTGAGACCCTTCCTATAGCATGAGATGTGATATCTCTATGCTTCTAATACCAAACCTGAGACCCTTCCTATAACATGAGATGGGATATCCAACTCCTTCCCATTCCAATCCTGAGACCCTTCCGATAGCAGAGATGTGATATCTCAATGCTTATACCAAACCTGAGAACCTTCCTATGGCCTGAGATGTCATATACAACTCCTTCCCATTCCAATCCTGAGACCCTTCCTTTAGCATGAGATGTGATATCTCAATGCTTATACCAAATCTGAGACCCTTCCTATAGCATGAGATGTGATATCCAATTCCTTCCCATTCCAATCCTGAGACCCTTCCTATAGCATGAGATGTGATATCTCAATGCTTATACCAAACCTGAGAGCCTACCTATAGCATGAGATGTGATATCCAAGTCCATCCCATTCCAATCCTTAGACCCTTCCTACAGCATGCAATGTGATATCTCAATGATTCTAATACCAAACCAGAGACTCTTCCTATAACATGAGATGGGATATCCAACTCCTTCCCATTCCAATCCTGAGCCGCTTCCGATAGCAGAGATGTGATATCTCAATGCTTATACCAAACCTGAGACCCTTCCTATAACATGAGATGTGATATCCAACTCCTTCCGTTCCAAACCTGAGACACTAACTATAGCATATGTGATATCCAACTCCTTCCCATTCCAAACATGAGACCCTTCCTATAGCAAGAAAGTAATATCCAACTCCTACCCATTCCAATCCTGAGACCCTTCCTATAGCAAGAGATGTGATATCCAAATCCTTCCCATTCCAATCCTGAGACCCTTCCTATAACATGAGATGTGATATCCAACTCCTTCCCATTCCAACCTGAGACACTTCCTATAGCATGAGAAGGGATATCCAACTCCTTCCCAATCCAATCCTGAGACCCTCCCGATAGCAGAGATGTGATATCTCAATGCTTATACCAAACCTGAGACCCTTCCTATGGCATGAGATGTGATATCCAACTCCTTCCCAATCCAATCCTGAGACCCTTCCGATAGCAGAGACGTGATATCTCAATGCTTCTACCAAACCTGAGACCCTTCCTTTAGCATGAGATGTGATATCCAAATCCTTCACATTCCAATCCTGAGACCCTTCCTATAGCATGAGATGTGATATCTCAATGCTTCTAATACCAAACCTGAGATCCTTCCTATAACATGAGATGTGATATCCAATTCCTTCCCATTCCAAACCTGAGACCCTTCCTATTGGATGCGATGTGATATCCAACTCCTTCCCATTCCAACCCTGAGACCCTTCCTATAGCATGAGATGTGATGTCTCAATGCTTCTAATACCAAACCTGAGATCCTTCCTATAACATGAGATGTGATATCCAACTCCTTCCATTCAAATCCTGAGACCCGTCCTATAGCATGAGATGTGATATCTCAATGCTTATACCAAACCTGAGACCCTTCCTATAGCATGAGATGTGATATCCAACTGCTTCCCATTCCAATCCTGAGACCCTTCCTATAGCATGAGATGTGATATCTCAATGCTTCTAATACCAAACCTGAGACCCTTCCTATAACATGAGATGGGAATATCCAACTCCTTCCCATTCCAATCCTGAGACCCTTCCTATAGCATGAGATGTGATATCTCAATGCTTCTAATACCAAACCTGAGACCCTTCCTCTAACATGAAATGTGATATCCAACTCCTTCCCTTTCCAAACCTAAGAGCCTATCTATAGCATGAGATTTGATATCCAAGTCCTTCCCATTCCAACCCTTAGACCCTTCCTACAGCATGCAATATGATATCTCAATGATTCTAATAACAAACCTGAGACCCGTCCTATAACATGAGATGGGATATCCAACTCCTTCCCATTCCAATCCTGAGACACTTCCGATAGCAGAGATGTGATATCTCAATGCTTATACCAAACCTGAGACCCTTCCTATAACATGAGATGTGATATCCAAATCCTTCCCGTTCCAAACCTGAGACCCTTCCTTTAGCATGAGATGTGATATCCAGCACCTTCCCATTCCAATCCTGAGACACTTCCTATAGCATGAGATGTGATATCTCAATGCTTCTAATATCAAAACTGAGACCCTCCCTATAGCATGATATGTGATATCTAAGTCCTTCCCATTCCAATCCTGAGACCCTCCCTATAGCATGAGATGTGATATCCAACTCCTTCCCATTCCAATCCTGAGACCCTTCCTATAGCATGAGATATGATATCTCAATACTTCTAATACCAAACGTGAGATCCTTCCGATAACATGAGATGTGATATCCAAATCCTTCCCCTTCCAATCCTGAGACCCTCCCTTTAGCATGAGATGTGATATCGAACTCCTTCCTATTCCAATCCTGAGACTCTTCTGATAGCATGAGATGTGATATCTCAATGCTTCTAATACCAAACCTGAGATCCTTCCGATAGCATGAGATGTGATATCTCAATGCTTCTAATACCAAACCTGAGATCCTTCCTATAACATGAGATGTGATATCCAAATCCTTCCCCTTCCAAACCTGAGACCCTCCCTTTAGCATGAGATGTGATATCCAACTCCTTCCCATTCCATTCCTGAGACCCTTCTGATAGCATGAGATGTGATATCTCAATGCCTCTAATACCAAACCTGAGATCCTACCTCTAACATGAAATGTGATATCCAACTCTTTCCCCTTCCAAACCTGAGAGCCTTCCTATAGCATGAGATGTGATATCCAAGTCCTTCCCATTCCAATCCTGAGACCCTTCCTATAGCTTGAGATGTGATATCCAACTCCTTCCCATTCCAATTCTGAGACCCTTCCTATACTATGAGACTTGATAGCTCAATGCTTCTAATACAAACGTGAGACCCGTAATATAACATGAGATGTGATATCCAAATCCTTCCCCTTCCAAACCTTAGACCCTTCCTTTATCATGAGATGTGATATCCAACTCCTTCCCATTCCAATCCTGAGACCCTTCCGATATCATGAGATGTGATATCTCAAAGCTTCTAATATCAAACTTGAGACCCTCCCTATAGCATGAGATGTGATATCCAAGTCCTTCCCATTCCAATCCTGAGACCCTTCCTATAGCATGAGATGTGATATCTCAATGCTTCTAATACCAAACCTGAGACCCTTCCTATAACATGAGATGGGAATATCCAACTCCTTCCCATTCCAATCCTGAGACCCTTCCGATAGCAGAGATGTGATATCTCAATGCTTATACCAAACCTGAGATCCTTCCTATAACATGAGATGTGATATCCAACTCCTTCCCATTCCAATCCTGAGACACTTCCTATAGCATGAGATGTGATATCTCACTGCTTATACCAAACCTGAGACCCTTCCCATAGCATGAGATGTGATATCCAACTCCTTCCCATTCCAATCCTCAGACCCTTCCTATAGCATGAGATGTGATATCTCAATGCTTCTAATATCAAACTTGAGACCCTACCTATAGCATGAGATGTGATATCCAAGTCCTTCCCATTACAATCCTGAGACACTTCCTATAGCATGAGATGTGATATCCAACTCCTTCCCATTCCAATCCTGAGACCCTTCCTATAGCATGAGATATGATATCTCAATACTTCTAATACCAAACGTGAGATCCTTCCGATAACATGAGATGTGATATCCAAATCCTTCCCCTTCCAAACCTGAGACCCTCCCTTTAGCATGAGATGTGATATCCAACTCCTTCCCATTCCAATCCTGAGACCCTACTGATAGCATGAGATGTGATATCTCAATGCTTCTAATACCAAACCTGAGATCCTTCCGATAGCATGAGATGTGATATCTCAATGCTTCTAATACCAAACCTGAGATCCTTCCTATAACATGAGATGTGATATCCAAATCCTTCCCCTTCCAAACCTGAGACCCTCCCTTTAGCATGAGATGTGATATCCAACTCCTTCCCATTCCATTCCCGAGACCCTTCTGATAGCATGAGATGTGATATCTCAATGCCTCTAATACCAAACCTGAGATCCTACCTCTAACATGAAATGTGATATCCAACTCTTTCCCCTTCCAAACCTGAGAGCCTTCCTATAGCATGAGATGTGATATCCAAGTCCTTCCCATTCCAATCCTGAGACCCTTCCTATAGCTTGAGATGTGATATCCAACTCCTTCCCATTCCAATTCTGAGACCCTTCCTATACTCTGAGACTTGATATCTCAATGCTTCTAATACCAAACCTGAGACCCGTAATATAACATGAGATGTGATATCCAAATCCTTCCCCTTCCAAACCTTAGACCCTTCCTTTATCATGAGATGTGATATCCAACTCCTTCCCATTCCAATCCTGAGACCCTTCCGATATCATGAGATGTGATATCTCAAAGCTTCTAATATCAAACTTGAGACCCTCCCTATAGCATGAGATGTGATATCCAAGTCCTTCCCATTCCAATCCTGAGACCCTTCCTATAGCATGAGATGTGATATCTCAATGCTTCTAATACCAAACCTGAGACCCTTCCTATTACATGAGATGGGAATATCCAACTCCTTCCCATTCCAATCCTGAGACCCTTCCGATAGCAGAGATGTGATATCTCAATGCTTATACCAAACCTGAGACCCTTCGTATGGCATGAGATGTGATATCCAACTCCTTGCCATTCAAATCCTGAGACCCTTCCTATAGCATGAGAAGGGATATCCAACTCCTTCCCAATCCAATCCTGAGACCCTTCCGATAGCAGAGACGTGATATCTCAATGCTTCTACCAAACCTGAGACCCTTCCTTTAGCATGAGATGTGATATCCAAATCCTTCACATTCCAATCCTGAGACCCTTCCTATAGCATGAGATGTGATATCTCAATGCTTCTAATACCAAACCTGAGATCCTTCCTATAACATGAGATGTGATATCCAATTCCTTCCCATTCCAAACCTGAGACCCTTCCTATTGGATGAGTTGTGATATCCAACTCCTTCCCATTCCAACCCTGAGACCCTTCCTATAGCATGAGATGTGATGTCTCAATGATTCTAATACCAAACCTGAGATCCTTCCCATAACATGAGATGTGATATCCAACTCCTTCCATTCCAATCCTGAGACCCGTCCTATAGCATGAGATGTGATATCGCAATGCTTATACCAAACCTGAGACCCTTCCTATAGCATGAGATGTGATATCCAACTACTTCCCATTCCAATCCTGAGACCCTTCCTATAGCATGAGATGTGATATCTCAATGCTTCTAATACCAAACCTGAGATCCTTCCTCTAACATGAAATGTGATATCCAACTCCTTCCCTTTCCAAACCTAAGAGCCTATCTATAGCATGAGATGTGATATCCAGGTCCTTCCTATTCCAATCCTTAGACCCTTCCTACAGCATGCAATATGATATCTCAATGATTCTAATAACAAACCTGAGACCCGTCCTATAGCATGAGATATGATATCCAAGTCCTTCCCATTCCAATCCTGAGACCCTTCCTATAACATGAAATGTGATATCCAACTCCTTCCCATTCCAACCTGAGACCCTTCCTATAGCATGAGATGGGATATCCAACTTCTTCAAAATCCAATACTGATACCCTTCCGATAGCATGAGATGTGATATCCCAATGCTTCTACCAAACCTGAGACCCATACTATGGCATGAGATGTGATATCAAACTCCTTCCCATTCCAATCCTTAGACCCTTCCTATAGCTTGAGGTGTGATATCCAACTCCTTCCCATTCCAATTCTGAGACCCTTCTTATACCATGAGACTTGATATCTCAATGCTTCTAATACCAAACCTGAGACCCGTCCTATAACATGAGATGTGATATCCAAATCCTTCCCCTTCCAAACCTTAGACCCTTCCTTTATCATGAGATGTGGTATCCAACTCCTTCCCATTCCAATCCTGAGACCCTTCCGATATCATGAGATTTGTTATCTCAATGCTTCTAATATCAAACTTGAGATCCTCCCTATAGCATGAGATGTGACATCCAAGTCCTTCCCATTCCAATCCTGAGACCCTTCCTATAGCATGAGATGTGATATCTCTATGCTTCTAATACCAAACCTGAGACCCTTCCTATAACATGAGATGGGATATCCAACTCCTTCCCATTCCAATCCTGAGACCCTTCCGATAGCAGAGATGTGATATCTCAATGCTTATACCAAACCTGAGACCCTTCCTATGGCCTGAGATGTCATATACAACTCCTTCCCATTCCAATCCTGAGACCCTTCCTTTAGCATGAGATGTGATATCTCAATGCTTATACCAAATCTGAGACCCTTCCTATAGCATGAGATGTGATATCCAAATCCTTCCCATTCCAATCCTGAGACCCTTCCTATAGCATGAGATGTGATATCTCAATGCTTATACCAAACCTGAGAGCCTACCTATAGCATGAGATGTGATATCCAAGTCCATCCCATTCCAATCCTTAGACCCTTCCTACAGCATGCGATGTGATATCTCAATGATTCTAATACCAAACCAGAGACTCTTACTATAACATGAGATGTGATATCCAACTCCTTCCCATTCCAATCCTGAGCCGCTTCCGATAGCAGAGATGTGATATCTCAATGCTTATACCAAACCTGAGACCCTTCCTATAACATGAGATGTGATATCCAACTCCTTCCCGTTCCAAACCTGAGACACTAACTATAGCATATGTGATATCCAACTCCTTCCCATTCCAAACATGAGACCCTTCCTATAGCAAGAAAGTAATATCCAACTCCTACCCATTCCAATCCTAAGACCCTTCCTATAGCAAGAGATGTGATATCCAAATCCTTCCCATTCCAATCCTGAGACCCTTCCTATAACATGAGATGTGATATCCAACTCCTTCCCATTCCAACCTGAGACACTTCCTATAGCATGAGAAGGGATATCCAACTCCTTCCCAATCCAATCCTGAGACCCTTCCGATAGCAGAGATGTGATATCTCAATGTTTATACCAAACCTGAGACCCTTCCTATGGCATGAGATGTGATATCCAACTCCTTGCCATTCAAATCCTGAGACCCTTCCTATAGCATGAGAAGGGATATCCAACTCCTTCCCAATCCAATCCTGCGACCCTTCCGATAGCAGAGACGTGATATCTCAATGCTTCTACCAAACCTGAGACCCTTCCTTTAGCATGAGATGTGATATCCAAATCCTTCACATTCCAATCCTGAGACCCTTCCTATAGCATGAGATGTGATATCTCAATGCTTCTAATACCAAACCTGAGATCCTTCCTATAACATGAGATGTGATATCCAATTCCTTCCCATTCCAAACCTGAGACCCTTCCTATTGGATGAGATGTGATATCCAACTCCTTCCCATTCCAACCCTGAGACCCTTCCTATAGCATGAGATGTGATGTCTCAATGCTTCTAATACCAAACCTGAGATCCTTCCTATAACATGAGATGTGATATCCAACTCCTTCCATTCCAATCCTGAGACCCGTCCTATAGCATGAGATGTGATATCTCAATGCTTATACTAAACCTGAGACCCTTCCTATAGCATGAGATGTGATATCCAACTACTTCCCATTCCAATCCTGAGACCCTTCCTATAGCATGAGATGTGATATCTCTATGCTTCTAATACCAAACCTGAGACCCTTCCTATAACATGAGATGGGATATCCAACTCCTTCCCATTCCAATCCTGAGACCCTTCCGATAGCAGAGATGTGATATCTCAATGCTTATACCAAACCTGAGACCCTTCCTATGGCCTGAGATGTCATATACAACTCCTTCCCATTCCAATCCTGAGACCCTTCCTTTAGCATGAGATGTGATATCTCAATGCTTATACCAAATCTGAGACCCTTCCTATAGCATGAGATGTGATATCCAAATCCTTCCCATTCCAATCCTGAGACCCTTCCTATAGCATGAGATGTGATATCTCAATGCTTATACCAAACCTGAGAGCCTACCTATAGCATGAGATGTGATATCCAAGTCCATCCCATTCCAATCCTTAGACCCTTCCTACAGCATGCGATGTGATATCTCAATGATTCTAATACCAAACCAGAGACTCTTACTATAACATGAGATGTGATATCCAACTCCTTCCCATTCCAATCCTGAGCCGCTTCCGATAGCAGAGATGTGATATCTCAATGCTTATACCAAACCTGAGACCCTTCCTATAACATGAGATGTGATATCCAACTCCTTCCCGTTCCAAACCTGAGACACTAACTATAGCATATGTGATATCCAACTCCTTCCCATTCCAAACATGAGACCCTTCCTATAGCAAGAAAGTAATATCCAACTCCTACCCATTCCAATCCTGAGACCCTTCCTATAGCAAGAGATGTGATATCCAAATCCTTCCCATTCCAATCCTGAGACCCTTCCTATAACATGAGATGTGATATCCAACTCCTTCCCATTCCAACCTGAGACACTTCCTATAGCATGAGAAGGGATATCCAACTCCTTCCCAATCCAATCCTGAGACCCTTCCGATAGCAGAGATGTGATATCTCAATGTTTATACCAAACCTGAGACCCTTCCTATGGCATGAGATGTGATATCCAACTCCTTGCCATTCAAATCCTGAGACCCTTCCTATAGCATGAGAAGGGATATCCAACTCCTTCCCAATCCAATCCTGCGACCCTTCCGATAGCAGAGACGTGATATCTCAATGCTTCTACCAAACCTGAGACCCTTCCTTTAGCATGAGATGTGATATCCAAATCCTTCACATTCCAATCCTGAGACCCTTCCTATAGCATGAGATGTGATATCTCAATGCTTCTAATACCAAACCTGAGATCCTTCCTATAACATGAGATGTGATATCCAATTCCTTCCCATTCCAAACCTGAGACCCTTCCTATTGGATGAGATGTGATATCCAACTCCTTCCCATTCCAACCCTGAGACCCTTCCTATAGCATGAGATGTGATGTCTCGATGCTTCTAATACCAAACCTGAGATCCTTCCTATAACATGAGATGTGATATCCAACTCCTTCCATTCCAATCCTGAGACCCGTCCTATAGCATGAGATGTGATATCTCAATGCTTATACTAAACCTGAGACCCTTCCTATAGCATGAGATGTGATATCCAACTACTTCCCATTCCAATCCTGAGACCCTTCCTATAGCATGAGATGTGATATCTCAATGCTTCTAATACCAAACCTGAGATCCTTCCTCTAACATGAAATGTGATATCCAACTCCTTCCCTTTCCAAACCTAAGAGCCTATCTATAGCATGAGATGTGATATCCAAGTCCTTCCCATTCCAACCCTTAGACCCTTCCTACAGCATGCAATATGATATCTCAATGATTCTAATAACAAACCTGAGACCCGTCCTATAACATGAGATGTGATATCCAACTCCTTCCCATTCCAATCCCGAGACACTTCCGATAGCAGAGATGTGATATCTCAATGCTTATACCAAACCTGAGACCCTTCCTATAACATGAGATGTGATATCCAAATCCTTCCCGTTCCAAACCTGAGACTCTTCCTTTAGCATGAGATGTGATATCCAGCTCCTTCCCATTCCAATCCTGAGACACTTCCGATAGCATGAGATGTGATATCTCAATGCTTCTAATATCAAAACTGAGACCCTCCCTATAGCATGATATGTGATATCTAAGTCCTTCCCATTCCAATCCTGAGACACTCCCTATAGCATGAGATGTGATATCCAACTCTTTCCCATTCCAATCCTGAGACCCTTCCTATAGCATGAGATATGATATCTCAATACTTCTAATACCAAACGTGAGATCCTTCCGATAACATGAGATGTGATATCCAAATCCTTCCCCTTCCAAACCTGAGACCCTCCCTTTAGCATGAGATGTGATATCCAACTCCTTCCCATTCCAATCCTTAGACCCTTCTGATAGCATGAGATGTGATATCTCAATGCTTCAAATACCAAACCTGAGATCCTTCCGATAGCATGAGATGTGATATCTCAATGCTTCTAATACCAAACCTGAGATCCTTCCTATAACATGAGATGTGATATCCAAATCCTTCCCCTTCCAAACCTGAGACCCTCCCTTTAGCATGAGATGTGATATCCAACTCCTTCCCATTCCATTCCTGAGACCCTTCTGATAGCATGAGATGTGATATCTCAATGCCTCTAATACCAAACCTGAGATCCTACCTCTAACATGAAATGTGATATCCAACTCTTTCCCCTTCCAAACCTGAGAGACTTCCTATAGCATGAGATGTGATATCCAAGTCCTTCCCATTCCAATCCTGAGACCCTTCCTATAGCTTGAGATGTGATATCCAACTCCTTCCCATTCCAATTCTGAGACCCTTCCTATACTCTGAGACTTGATATCTCAATGCTTCTAATACCAAACCTGAGACCCGTAATATAACATGAGATGTGATATCCAAATCCTTCCCCTTCCAAACCTTAGACCCTTCCTTTATCATGAGATGTGATATCCAACTCCTTCCCATTCCAATCCTGAGACCCTTCCGATATCATGAGATGTGATATCTCAAAGCTTCTAATATCAAACTTGAGACCCTCCCTATAGCAGGGGATGTGATATCCAAGTCCTTCCCATTCCAATCCTGAGACCCTTCCTATAGCATGAGATGTGATATCTCAATGCTTCTAATACCAAACCAATGACCCTTCCTATAACATGAGATGGGAATATCCAACTCCTTCCCATTCCAATCCTGAGACCCTTCCGATAGCAGAGATGTGATATCTCAATGCTTATACCAAACCTGAGACCCTTCCTATGGCATGAGATGTGATATCCAACTCCTTGCCATTCAAATCCTTAGACCCTTCCTACAGCATGCGATGTGATATCTCAATGATTCTAATACCAAACCAGAGACTCTTACTATAACATGAGATGTGATATCCAACTCCTTCCCATTCCAATCCTGAGCCGCTTCCGATAGCAGAGATGTGATATCTCAATGCTTATACCAAACCTGAGACCCTTCCTATAACATGAGATGTGATATCCAACTCCTTCCCGTTCCAAACCTGAGACACTAACTATAGCATATGTGATATCCAACTCCTTCCCATTCCAAACATGAGACCCTTCCTATAGCAAGAAAGTAATATCCAACTCCTACCCATTCCAATCCTGAGACCCTTCCTATAGCAAGAGATGTGATATCCAAATCCTTCCCATTCCAATCCTGAGACCCTTCCTATTGGATGAGATGTGATATCACACTCCTTCCCATGCAACCCTGAGACCCTTCCTATAGCATGAGATGTGATGTCTCAATGCTTCTAATACCAAACCTGAGATCCTTCCTATAACATGAGATGTGATATCCAATTCCTTCCCATTCCAAACCTGAGACCCTTCCTATTGGATGAGATGTGATATCACACTCCTTCCCATGCAACCCTGAGACCCTTCCTATAGCATGAGATGTGATGTCTCAATGCTTCTAATACCAAACCTGAGATCCCTCCTATAACATGATATGTGATATCCAACTCCTTCCATTCCAATCCTGAGACCTGTCCTATAGCATGAGATGTGATATCTCAATGCTTCTAATACCAAACCTGAGACCCTTCCTATAGCATGAGATGTGATATCCAACTACTTCCCATTCCAATCCTGAGACCCTTCATATAGCATGAGATGTGATGTCTCAATGCTTCTAATACCAAACCTGAGATCCCTCCTATAACATGATATGTGATATCCAACTCCTTCCATTCCAAACCTGAGACCCTCCCTTTAGCATGAGATGTGATATCCAACTCCTTCCCATTCCATTCCTGAGACCCTTCTGATAGCATGAGATGTGATATCTCAATGCCTCTAATACCAAACCTGAGATCCTACCTCTAACATGAAATGTGATATCCAACTCTTTCCCCTTCCAAACCTGAGAGCCTTCCTATAGCATGAGATGTGATATCCAAGTCCTTCCCATTCCAATCCTGAGACCCTTCCTATAGCTTGAGATGTGATATCCAACTCCTTCCCATTCCAATTCTGAGACCCTTCCTATACTCTGAGACTTGATATCTCAATGCTTCTAATACCAAACCTGAGACCCGTAATATAACATGAGATGTGATATCCAAATCCTTCCCCTTCCAAACCTGAGACCCTTCCTTTATCATGAGATGTGATATCCAACTCCTTCCCATTCCAATCCTGAGACCCTTCCGATATCATGAGATGTGATATCTCAAAGCTTCTAATATCAAACTTGAGACCCTCCCTATAGCAGGGGATGTGATATCCAAGTCCTTCCCATTCCAATCCTGAGACCCTTCCTATAGCATGAGATGTGATATCTCAATGCTTCTAATACCAAACCAATGACCCTTCCTATAACATGAGATGGGAATATCCAACTCCTTCCCATTCCAATCCTGAGACCCTTCCGATAGCAGAGATGTGATATCTCAATGCTTATACCAAACCTGAGACCCTTCCTATGGCATGAGATGTGATATCCAACTCCTTGCCATTCAAATCCTGAGACCCTTCCTATAGCATGAGAAGGGATATCCAACTCCTTCCCAATCCAATCCTGAGACCCTTCCGATAGCAGAGACGTGATATCTCAATGCTTCTACCAAACCTGAGACCCTTCCTTTAGCATGAGATGTGATATCCAAATCCTTCACATTCCAATCCTAAGACCCTTCCTATAGCATGAGATGTGATATCTCAATGCTTCTAATACCAAACCTGAGATCCTTCCTATAACATGAGATGTGATATCCAATTCCTTCCCATTCCAAACCTGAGACCCTTCCTATTGGATGAGATGTGATATCACACTCCTTCCCATTCCAACCCTGAGACCCTTCCTATAGCATGAGATGTGATGTCTCAATGCTTCTAATACCAATCCTGAGATCCCTCCTATAACATGATATGTGATATCCAACTCCTTCCATTCCAATCCTGAGACCTGTCCTATAGCATGAGATGTGATATCTCAATGCTTATACCAAACCTGAGACCCTTCCTATAGCATGAGATGTGATATCCAACTACTTCCCATTCCAATCCTGAGACCCTTCATATAGCATGAGATGTGATATCTCAATGCTTCTAATACCAAACCTGAGATCCTTCCTCTAACATGAAATGTGATATCCAACTCCTTCCCTTTCCAAACCTAAGAGCCTATCTATAGCATGAGATGTGATATCCAAGTCCTTCCCATTCCAATCCTTAGACCCTTCCTACAGCATGCAATATGATATCTCAATGATTCTAATAACAAACCTGAGACCCGTCCTATAGCATGAGATATGATATCCAAGTCCTTCCCATTCCAATCCTGAGACCCTTCCTATAACATGAAATGTGATATCCAACTCCTTCCCATTCCAACCTGAGACCCTTCCTATAGCATGAGATGGGATATCCAACTTCTTCCAAATCCAATACTGATACCCTTCCGATAGCATGAGATGTGATATCCCAATGCTTCTACCAAACCTGAGACCCATACTATGGCATGAGATGTGATATCAAACTCCTTCCCATTCCAATCCTGAGACCCTTCCTATAGCTTGAGGTGTGATATCCAACTCCTTCCCATTCCAATTCTGAGACCCTTCTTATACCATGAGACTTGATATCTCAATGCATCTAATACCAAACCTGAGACCCGTCCTATAACATGAGATGTGATATCCAAATCCTTCCCCTTCCAAACCTTAGACCCTTCCTTTATCATGAGATGTGATATCCAACTCCTTCCCATTCCAATCCTGAGACCCTTCTGATATCATGAGATTTGTTATCTCAATGCTTCTAATATCAAACTTGAGACCCTCCCTATAGCATGAGATGTGACATCCAAGTCCTTCCCATTCCAATCCTGAGACCCTTCCTATAACATGAGATGTGATATCCAACTCCTTCCCATTCCAACCTGAGACACTTCCTATAGCATGAGAAGGGATATCTAACTCCTTCCCAATCCAATCCTGAGAACCTTCCGATAGCAGAGATGTGATATCTCAATGCTTATACCAAACCTGAGACCCTTCCTATGGCATGAGATGTGATATCCAACTCCTTGCCATTCAAATCCTGAGATCCTTCCTATAGCATGAGATGTGATATCTCTATGCTTCTAATACCAAACCCGAGACCCTTCCTATAACATGAGATGGGATATCCAACTCCTTCCCATTCCAATCCTGAGACCCTTCCGATAGCAGAGATGTGATATCTCAATGCTTATACCAAACCTGAGAACCTTCCTATGGCCTGAGATGTCATATACAACTCCTTCCCATTCCAATCCTGAGACCCTTCCTTTAGCATGAGATGTGATATCTCAATGCTTATACCAAATCTGAGACCCTTCCTATAGCATGAGATGTGATATCCTCCTGAGACCCTTCCTATAGCATGAGATGTGATATCTCAATGCTTCTACCAAACCTGAGACCCTTCCTTTAGCATGAGATGTGATATCCAACTACTTCCCATATTCCAATCCTGAGACCCTTCCTATAGCATGAGATGTGATATCTCAATACTTCTAATACCAAACCTGAGATCCTTCCGATAACATGAGATGTGATATCCAAATCCTTCCCCTTCCAAACCTGAGACCCTCCCTTTAGCATGAGATGGGATATCCAACTCCTTCCCATTCCAATCCTGAGAACCTTCTGATAGCATGAGACGTGATATCTCAATGCTTCTAATACCAAACCTGAGATCCTTCCGATAGCATGAGATGTGATATCTCAATGCTTCTAATACCAAACTTGAGATCCTTCCTATAACATGAGATGTGATATCCAAATCCTTCCCCTTCCAAACCTGAGACCCTCCCTTTAGCTTGAGATGTGATATCCAACTCCTTCCCATTCTAAATCTGAGACCCTTCTGATAGCATGAGATGTGATATCTCATTGCCTCTAATACCAAACCTGAGATCCTACCTCTAACATGAAATGTGATATCCAACTCTTTCCCCTTCCAAACCTGAGAGCCTTCCTATAGCATGAGATGTGATATCCAAGTCCTTCCCATTCCAATCCTGAGACCCTTCCTATAACATGAGATGTGATATCCAACTCCTTCCAATTCCAACCTGAGACCCTTCCTATAGCATGAGATGTGATATCTCAATGCCTCTAATACCAAACCTGAGATCCTTCCTCTAACATGAAATGTGATATCCAACTCCTTCCCTTTCCAAACCTGAGACCCTATCTATAGCATGAGATGTGATATCCAAGTCCTTCCCATTCCAATCCTTAGACCCTTCCTACAGCATGCAATATGATATCTCAATGATTCTAATAACAAACCTGAGACCCGTCCTATAACATGAGATGGGATATCCAACTCCTTCCCATTCCAATCCTGAGACACTTCCGATAGCAGAGATGTGATATATCAATGCTTATACCAACCTGAGACCCTTCCTATAACATGAGATGTGATATCCAACTCCTTCCCGTTCCAAACCTGAGACCCTTCCTTTAGCATGAGATGTGATATCCAGCTCCTTCCCATTCCAATCCTGAGACACTTCCGACGCATGAGATGTGATATCTCAATGCTTCTAATATCAAAGCTGAGACCCTCCCTATAGCATGAAATGTGATATCCAACTCTTTCCCCTTCCAAACCTAAGAGCCTTCCTATAGCATGAGATGTGATATCCAAGTCCTTCCCATTCCAATCATGAGACCCTTCCTATAACATGAGATGGGATATCCAACTCCTTCCCATTCCAATCCTGAGTCCCTTCCGATAGCAGAGATGTGATATCTCAATGCTTATACCAAACCTGAGACCCTTCCTACGGCATGTGATGTCATATACAACTCCTTCCCATTCCAATCCTGAGACCCTTCCTATAGCATGAGATGTGATATCTCAATGCTTCTACCAAACCTGAGACCCTTCCTTTAGCATGAGATGTGATATCCAACTCGTTCCCATTCCAATCCTGAGACCCTTCCTATAGCATGAGATGTGATATCTCAATACTTCTAATACCAAACCTGAGATCCTTCCGATAACATGAGATGTGATATCCAAATCCTTCCCCTTCCAAACCTGAGACCCTCCCTTTAGCATGAGATGTGATATCCAACTCCTTCCCATTCCTATCCTGAGACCCTTCTGATAGCATGAGATGTGATATCTCAATGCTTCTAATACCAAACTTGAGATCCTTCCTATAACATGAGATGTGATATCCAAATCCTTCCCCTTCCAAACCTGAGACCCTCCCTTTAGCATGAGATGTGATATCCAACTCCTTCCCATTCCAATCCTGAGACGCTTCTGATAGCATGAGATGTGATATCTCAATGCCTCTAATACCAAACCTGAGATCCTACCTCTAACATGAAATGTGATATCCAACTCTTTCCCCTTCCAAACCTAAGAGCCTTCCTATAGCATGAGATGTGATATCCAAGTCCTTCCCATTCCAATCATGAGACCCTTCCTATAACATGAGATGGGATATCCAACTCCTTCCCATTCCAATCCTGAGACCCTTCCTATAGCAGAGATGTGATATCTCAATGCTTATACCAAACCTGAGACCCTTCCTACGGCATGAGATGTCATATACAACTCCTTCCCATTCCAATCCTGAGACCCTTCCTATAGCATGAGATGTGATATCTCAATGCTTCTACCAAACCTGAGACCCTTCCTTTAGCATGAGATGTGATATCCAACTCGTTCCCATTCCAATCCTGAGACCCTTCCTATAGCATGAGATGTGATATCTCAATACTTCTAATACCAAACCTGAGATCCTTCCGATAACATGAGATGTGATATCCAAATCCTTCCCCTTCCAAACCTGAGACCCTCCCTTTAGCATGAGATGTGATATCCAACTCCTTCCCATTCCTATCCTGAGACCCTTCTGATAGCATGAGATGTGATATCTCAATGCTTCTAATACCAAACTTGAGATCCTTCCTATAACATGAGATGTGATATCCAAATCCTTCCCCTTCCAAACCTGAGACCCTCCCTTTAGCATGAGATGTGATATCCAACTCCTTCCCATTCCAATCCTGAGACCCTTCTGATAGCATGAGATGTGATATCTCAATGCCTCTAATACCAAACCTGAGATCCTACCTCTAACATGAAATGTGATATCCAACTCTTTCCCCTTCCAAACCTAAGAGCCTTCCTATAGCATGAGATGTGATATCCAAGTCCTTCCCATTCCAATCATGAGACCCTTCCTATAACATGAGATGGGATATCCAACTCCTTCCCATTCCAATCCTGAGACCCTTCCGATAGCAGAGATGTGATATCTCAATGCTTATACCAAACCTGAGACCCTTCCTACGGCATGAGATGTCATATACAACTCCTTCCCATTCCAATCCTGAGACCCTTCCTATAGCATGAGATGTGATGTCTCAATGCTTCTAATACCAAACCTGAGATCCTTCCTATAACATGAGATGTGATATCCAACTCCTTCCCATTCCAATCCTGAGACCCTTCCTATAGCTTGAGATGTGATATCTCAATGCTTATACCAAACCTGAGACCCTTCCTATAGCATGAGATGTGATATCCAACAGCTTCCCATTCCAATCCTGAGACCCTTCCTATAGCATGAGATGTGATATCTCAATGCTTCTAATACCAAACCTGAGACTCTTCCTATAACATGAGATGGGATATCCAACTCCTTCCCATTCCAATCCTGAGACCCTTACGATAGCAGAGATGGGATATCTCAATGCTTATACCAAACCTGAGACCCTTCCTACGGCATGAGATGTCATATACAACTCCTTCCCATTCCAATCCTGAGACCCTTCCTATAGCATGAGATGTGATATCTCAATGCTTATACCAAACCTGAGACCCTTCATATAGCATGAGATGTGATATCCAACTCCTTCCCATTCCAATCCTGAGACCCTTCCTATAGCATGAGATGTGATGTCTCAATGCTTCTAATACCAAACCTGAGATCCTTCCTATAACATGAGATGTGATATCCAACTCCTTCCATTCCAATCCTGAGACCCTTCCTATAGCATGAGATGTGATATCTCAATGCTTCTAATATCAAACTTGAGACCCTCCCTATAGCATGAGATGTGATATCCAATTCCTTCCCATTCCAATCCTGAGACACTTCCGATAGCATGAGATGTGATATCTCAATGCTTCTAATACCAAACCTGAGACTCTTCCTATAACATGAGATGGGATATCCAACTCCTTCCGATTCCAATCCTGAGACCCTTCCAAAAGCAGTGATGTGATATCTCAATGCTTATACCAAACCTGAGACCCTTCCTATGGCATAAGATGTCATATACATATCCTTCCCATTCCAATTCTGAGACCCTTCTTATACCATGAGACTTGATATCTCAATGCATCTAATACCAAACCTGAGACCCGTCCTATAACATGAGATGTGATATCCAAATCCTTCCCCTTCCAAACCTTAGACCCTTCCTCTATCATGAGATGTGATATCCAACTCCTTCCCATTCCAATCCTGAGACCCTTCTGATATCATGAGATTTGTTATCTCAATGCTTCTAATATCAAACTTGAGACCCTCCCTATAGCATGAGATGTGACATCCAAGTCCTTCCCATTCCAATCCTGAGACCCTTCCTATAACATGAGATGTGATATCCAACTCCTTCCCATTCCAACCTGAGACACTTCCTATAGCATGAGAAGGGATATCTAACTCCTTCCCAATCCAATCCTGAGACCCTTCCGATAGCAGAGATGTGATATCTCAATGCTTATACCAAACCTGAGACCCTTCCTATGGCATGAGATGTGATATCCAACTCCTTGCCATTCAAATCCTGAGATCCTTCCTATAGCATGAGATGTGATATCTCTATGCTTCTAATACCAAACCCGAGACCCTTCCTATAACATGAGATGGGATATCCAACTCCTTCCCATTCCAATCCTGAGACCCTTCCGATAGCAGAGATGTGATATCTCAATGCTTATACCAAACCTGAGAACCTTCCTATGGCCTGAGATGTCATATACAACTCCTTCCCATTCCAATCCTGAGACCCTTCCTTTAGCATGAGATGTGATATCTCAATGCTTATACCAAATCTGAGACCCTTCCTATAGCATGAGATGTGATATCCTCCTGAGACCCTTCCTATAGCATGAGATGTGATATCTCAATGCTTCTACCAAACCTGAGACCCTTCCTTTAGCATGAGATGTGATATCCAACTACTTCCCATATTCCAATCCTGAGACCCTTCCTATAGCATGAGATGTGATATCTCAATACTTCTAATACCAAACCTGAGATCCTTCCGATAACATGAGATGTGATATCCAAATCCTTCCCCTTCCAAACCTGAGACCCTCCCTTTAGCATGAGATGGGATATCCAACTCCTTCCCATTCCAATCCTGAGAACCTTCTGATAGCATGAGATGTGATATCTCAATGCTTCTAATACCAAACCTGAGATCCTTCCGATAGCATGAGATGTGATATCTCAATGCTTCTAATACCAAACTTGAGATCCTTCCTATAACATGAGATGTGATATCCAAATCCTTCCCCTTCCAAACCTGAGACCCTCCCTTTAGCATGAGATGTGATATCCAACTCCTTCCCATTCTAAATCTGAGACCCTTCTGATAGCATGAGATGTGATATCTCATTGCCTCTAATACCAAACCTGAGATCCTACCTCTAACATGAAATGTGATATCCAACTCTTTCCCCTTCCAAACCTGAGAGCCTTCCTATAGCATGAGATGTGATATCCAAGTCCTTCCCATTCCAATCCTGAGACCCTTCCTATAACATGAGATGTGATATCCAACTCCTTCCAATTCCAACCTGAGACCCTTCCTATAGCATGAGATGTGATATCTCAATGCCTCTAATACCAAACCTGAGATCCTTCCTCTAACATGAAATGTGATATCCAACTCCTTCCCTTTCCAAACCTGAGACCCTATCTATAGCATGAGATGTGATATCCAAGTCCTTCCCATTCCAATCCTTAGACCCTTCCTACAGCATGCAATATGATATCTCAATGATTCTAATAACAAACCTGAGACCCGTCCTATAACATGAGATGGGATATCCAACTCCTTCCCATTCCAATCCTGAGACACTTCCGATAGCAGAGATGTGATATATCAATGCTTATACCAACCTGAGACCCTTCCTATAACATGAGATGTGATATCCAACTCCTTCCCGTTCCAAACCTGAGACCCTTCCTTTAGCATGAGATGTGATATCCAGCTCCTTCCCATTCCAATCCTGAGACACTTCCGACGCATGAGATGTGATATCTCAATGCTTCTAATATCAAAGCTGAGACCCTCCCTATAGCATGAAATGTGATATCCAACTCTTTCCCCTTCCAAACCTAAGAGCCTTCCTATAGCATGAGATGTGATATCCAAGTCCTTCCCATTCCAATCATGAGACCCTTCCTATAACATGAGATGGGATATCCAACTCCTTCCCATTCCAATCCTGAGTCCCTTCCGATAGCAGAGATGTGATATCTCAATGCTTATACCAAACCTGAGACCCTTCCTACGGCATGTGATGTCATATACAACTCCTTCCCATTCCAATCCTGAGACCCTTCCTATAGCATGAGATGTGATATCTCAATGCTTCTACCAAACCTGAGACCCTTCCTTTAGCATGAGATGTGATATCCAACTCGTTCCCATTCCAATCCTGAGACCCTTCCTATAGCATGAGATGTGATATCTCAATACTTCTAATACCAAACCTGAGATCCTTCCGATAACATGAGATGTGATATCCAAATCCTTCCCCTTCCAAACCTGAGACCCTCCCTTTAGCATGAGATGTGATATCCAACTCCTTCCCATTCCTATCCTGAGACCCTTCTGATAGCATGAGATGTGATATCTCAATGCTTCTAATACCAAACTTGAGATCCTTCCTATAACATGAGATGTGATATCCAAATCCTTCCCCTTCCAAACCTGAGACCCTCCCTTTAGCATGAGATGTGATATCCAACTCCTTCCCATTCCAATCCTGAGACGCTTCTGATAGCATGAGATGTGATATCTCAATGCCTCTAATACCAAACCTGAGATCCTACCTCTAACATGAAATGTGATATCCAACTCTTTCCCCTTCCAAACCTAAGAGCCTTCCTATAGCATGAGATGTGATATCCAAGTCCTTCCCATTCCAATCATGAGACCCTTCCTATAACATGAGATGGGATATCCAACTCCTTCCCATTCCAATCCTGAGACCCTTCCTATAGCAGAGATGTGATATCTCAATGCTTATACCAAACCTGAGACCCTTCCTACGGCATGAGATGTCATATACAACTCCTTCCCATTCCAATCCTGAGACCCTTCCTATAGCATGAGATGTGATATCTCAATGCTTCTACCAAACCTGAGACCCTTCCTTTAGCATGAGATGTGATATCCAACTCGTTCCCATTCCAATCCTGAGACCCTTCCTATAGCATGAGATGTGATATCTCAATACTTCTAATACCAAACCTGAGATCCTTCCGATAACATGAGATGTGATATCCAAATCCTTCCCCTTCCAAACCTGAGACCCTCCCTTTAGCATGAGATGTGATATCCAACTCCTTCCCATTCCTATCCTGAGACCCTTCTGATAGCATGAGATGTGATATCTCAATGCTTCTAATACCAAACTTGAGATCCTTCCTATAACATGAGATGTGATATCCAAATCCTTCCCCTTCCAAACCTGAGACCCTCCCTTTAGCATGAGATGTGATATCCAACTCCTTCCCATTCCAATCCTGAGACCCTTCTGATAGCATGAGATGTGATATCTCAATGCCTCTAATACCAAACCTGAGATCCTACCTCTAACATGAAATGTGATATCCAACTCTTTCCCCTTCCAAACCTAAGAGCCTTCCTATAGCATGAGATGTGATATCCAAGTCCTTCCCATTCCAATCATGAGACCCTTCCTATAACATGAGATGGGATATCCAACTCCTTCCCATTCCAATCCTGAGACCCTTCCGATAGCAGAGATGTGATATCTCAATGCTTATACCAAACCTGAGACCCTTCCTACGGCATGAGATGTCATATACAACTCCTTCCCATTCCAATCCTGAGACCCTTCCTATAGCATGAGATGTGATGTCTCAATGCTTCTAATACCAAACCTGAGATCCTTCCTATAACATGAGATGTGATATCCAACTCCTTCCCATTCCAATCCTGAGACCCTTCCTATAGCTTGAGATGTGATATCTCAATGCTTATACCAAACCTGAGACCCTTCCTATAGCATGAGATGTGATATCCAACAGCTTCCCATTCCAATCCTGAGACCCTTCCTATAGCATGAGATGTGATATCTCAATGCTTCTAATACCAAACCTGAGACTCTTCCTATAACATGAGATGGGATATCCAACTCCTTCCCATTCCAATCCTGAGACCCTTACGATAGCAGAGATGGGATATCTCAATGCTTATACCAAACCTGAGACCCTTCCTACGGCATGAGATGTCATATACAACTCCTTCCCATTCCAATCCTGAGACCCTTCCTATAGCATGAGATGTGATATCTCAATGCTTATACCAAACCTGAGACCCTTCATATAGCATGAGATGTGATATCCAACTCCTTCCCATTCCAATCCTGAGACCCTTCCTATAGCATGAGATGTGATGTCTCAATGCTTCTAATACCAAACCTGAGATCCTTCCTAAAACATGAGATGTGGTATCCAACTCCTTCCATTCCAATCCTGAGACCCTTCCTATAGCATGAGATGTGATATCTCAATGCTTCTAATATCAAACTTGAGACCCTCCCTATAGCATGAGATGTGATATCCAAGTCCTTCCCATTCCAATCCTGAGACACTTCCTATAGCATGAGATGTGATATCTCAATGCTTCTAATACCAAACCTGAGACTCTTCCTATAACATGAGATGGGATATCCAACTCCTTCCCATTCCAATCCTGAGACCCTTCCAAAAGCATAGATGTGATATCTCAATGCTTATACCAAACCTGAGACCCTTCCTATGGCATGAAATGTCATATACATATCCTTCCCATTCCAATCCTGAGACCCTTCCTATAGCATGAGATGTGATATCTCCATGCTTATACCAAACCTGAGACCCTTCCTATAGCATGAGATGTGATATCTAACACTTTCCCATTCCAATCCTGAGACCCTTCCTATAGCATGAGATGTGATATCTCAATGCCTCTAATACCAAACCTGAGATCCTTCCTCTAACATGAAATGTGATATCCAACTCCTTCCCTTTCCAAACATGAGAGCCTACCTATAGCATGAGATGTGATATCCAAGTCCTTCCAATTCCAATCCTTAGACCCTTCCTATAGCATGCAATATGATATCTCAATGATTCTAATAATAAACCTGAGACCCGTCCTATAACATGAGATGGGATATCCAACTCCTTCCCATTCCAATCCTGAGACCCTTCCGATAGCAGAGATGTGATATCTCAATGCTTATACCAAACCTGAGACCCTTCCTACGGCATGATATGTCATATACAACTCCTTCCCATTCCAATCCTGAGACCCTTCCTATAGCATGAGATGTGATATCTGAATGCTTATACCAAACCTGAGACCCTTCATATAGCATGAGATGTGATATCCAACTCCTTCCCATTACAATCCTGAGACCCTTCCTATAGCATGAGATGTGATGTCTCAATGCTTCTAATACCAAACCTGAGATCCTTCCTATAACATGAGATGTGATATCCAACTCCTTCCATTCCAATCCTGAGACCCTTCCTATAGCATGAGATGTGATATCTCAATGCTTCTAATATCAAACTTGAGACCCTCCCTATAGCATGAGATGTGATATCCAATTCCTTCCCATTCCAATCCTGAGACACTTCCGATAGCATGAGATGTGATATCTCAATGCTTCTAATACCAAACCTGAGACTCTTCCTATAACATGAGATGGGATATCCAACTCCTTCCGATTCCAATCCTGAGACCCTTCCAAAAGCAGTGATGTGATATCTCAATGCTTATACCAAACCTGAGACCCTTCCTATGGCATAAGATGTCATATACATATCCTTCCCATTCCAATCCTGAGACCCTTCCTATAGCATGAGATGTGATATCTCAATGCTTATACCAAACCTGAGACCCTTCCTATAGCATGAGATGTGATATCCAAGTCCTTCCCATTTTAATCCTGAGACCCTTCCTATAGCATGAGATGTGATATCTCAATGCTTCTAATACCAAACCTGAGACCCTTCCTATAACATGAATTCTGATATCCAAGTCCTTCCCATTCCAATCCTGAGACCCTTCCAATAGCAGAGATGTGATATCTAATGCTTCTAATATCAAACCTGAGACCTGTCCTATAACATGAGATGGGATATCCAACTCCTTCCCGTTCCAAACCTGATACCCTTCCTATAGCATGAGATGTGATATCCAATTCCTTCCCATCCCAATCCTGAGACACCTCCGATAGCAGAGATGTGATATCTCAATGCTTATAACAAACCTGAGACTCTTCCTATAACATGAGATGTGATATCTAACTCCTTCCCGTTCCAAACCTGAGACCCTTCCTATAGCATGAGATGTGATATCCAACTCCTTCCCATTCCAATCCTGAGACCCTTCCTATAGCATGAGATGTGATATCTCAATGCTTATACCAAATCTGAGACCCTTCCTATAGCATGAGATGTGATATCCAACTCCTTCCCATTCCAATCCTGAGACCCTTATGATAGCATGAGATGTGATATCTCAATGCCTCTAATACCAAACCTGAGATACTTCCGATAGCATGAGATGTGATATCTCAGTGCTTCTAATACCAAACCTGAGATCCTTCCGATAACATGAGATGTGATTTCCAAATCCTTCTCCTTCCAAACCTGAGACCCTCCCTTTAGCATGAGATGTCATATACAACTCCTTCCCATTCCAATCCTGAGACCCTTCCTATAGCATGAGATGTGATATCTCAATGCTTATACCAAATCTGAGACCCTTCCTATAGCATGAGATGTGATATCCAACTCCTTCCCATTCCAATCCTGAGACCCTTCCTATAGCATGAGATGTGATGTCTCAATGCTTCTAATACCAAACCTGAGATGCTTCCTATAACATGAGATGTGATATCCAACTCCTTCCCATTCCAATCCTGAGACCCTTATGATAGCATGAGATGTGATATCTCAATGCCTCTTATACCAAACCTGAGATCCTTCCGATAGCATGAGATGTGATATCTCAATGCTTCTAATACCAAACCTGAGATCCTTCCTATAATATGAGATGTGATTTCCAAATCCTTCCCCTTCCAAACCTGAGACCCTCCCTTTAGCATGAGATGTGATATCCAACTCCTTCCCATTCCAATCCTGAGACCCTTCTGATAGCATGAGATGTGATATCTCAATGCCTCTAATGCCAAACCTGAGATCCTACCTCTAACATGAAATGTGATATCCATCTCCTTCCCTTTCCAAACTTGAGACCCTGCCTATAGCATGAGATGTGATATCCAAGTCCTTCCCATTCCAATCCTGAGACCCTTCCTATAGCATGTGATGTGATATCTCAATGCTTATACCAAACCTGAGACCCTTCCTATGGCATGAGATGTCATATACAACTCCTTCCCATTCCAATCCTGAGACCCTTCCTATAGCATGAGATGTGATATCTCAATGCTTATACCAAACCTGAGACCCTTCCTATAGCATGAGATGTGATATCCAACTTCTTCCCATTCCAATCCAGAGAACCTTCCTATAGCATGAGATGTGATATCTCAATGCTTATACCAAACCTGAGACCCTTCCTATAGCTTGAGATGTGATATCCAACTCCTTCCCATTCCAATCCTGAGACCCTTCCGATAGCATGAGATGTGATATCTCAAGGCCTCTAATACCAAACCTGAGATCCTTCCTCTAACATGAAATGTGATATCCAACTCCTTCCCCTTCCAAACCTGAGAACCTTCCTATAGCATGAGATATGATATCCAACTCCTTCCCATTCCAACCTGAGACCCTTCCTATAGCATGAGATGGGATATCCAACTCCTTCCAAATCCAATACTGATACCCTTCCGATAGCATGGGATGTGATATCCCAATGCTTCTACCAAACCTGAGAACCATACTATGGCATGAGATGTGATATCAAACTCCTTCCCATTCCAATCCTGAGACGCTTCCTATAGCTTGAGGTGTGATATCCAACTCCTTCCCATTCCAATTCTGAGACCCTTCTTATACCATGAGACTTGATATCTCAATGCTTCTAATACCAAACCTGAGACCCGTCCTATAACATGAGATGTGATATCCAAATCCTTCCCCTTCCAAACCTTAGACCTTTCCTTTATCATGAGATGTGATATCCAACTCCTTCCCATTCCAATCCTGAGACCCTTCCGATATCATGAGATTTGTTATCTCAATGCTTCTAATATCAAACTTGAGACCCTCCCTATAGCATGAGATGTGACATCCAAGTCCTTCCCATTCCAATCCTGAGACCCTTCCTATAGCATGAGATGTGATATCTCAATGCTTCTAATACCAAACCTGAGGCCTCATGCTAAAGGGAGGGTCTCAGGTTTGGAAGGGGAAGGATTTGGATATCACATCTCATGTTATAGGAAGGATCTCAGGATTGGTATTAGAAGCATTGAGATATCACATCTCATGCTATCGGAAGGATCTCAAGTTTGGTATTAGAAGCATTGAGATATCACATCTCATGCTATCGGAAGGATCTCAGGTTTGGCATTAGAAGCATTGAGATATCACATCTCATGCTATAGGAAGGGTCTCAGGTTTGGAACGGGAAGGAGTTGGATATCCCATCTCATGTTATAGGACTGGTCTCAGGTTTGGTATTAGAGGCATTGAGATATCACATTGCATGTTGTAGGAAGGGTCTCAGGTTTGGAATGGGAAGGAATTGGATATCACATCTCATGTCATAGGAAACATGAGATGTGACATCCAAGTCCTTCCCATTCCAATCCTGAGACCCTTCCTATAGCATGAGATGTGATATCTCTATGCTTCTAATACCAAACCTGAGATGCTTCCTATAACATGAGATGTGATATCCAACTCCTTCCCATTCCAATCCTGAGACCCTTATGATAGCATGAGATGTGATATCTCAATGCCTCTTATACCAAACCTGAGATCCTTCCGATAGCATGAGATGTGATATCTCAATGCTTCTAATACCAAACCTGAGATCCTTCCTATAATATGAGATGTGATTTCCAAATCCTTCCCCTTCCAAACCTGAGACCCTCCCTTTAGCATGAGATGTGATATCCAACTCCTTCCCATTCCAATCCTGAGACCCTTCTGATAGCATGAGATGTGATATCTCAATGCCTCTAATGCCAAACCTGAGATCCTACCTCTAACATGAAATGTGATATCCATCTCCTTCCCTTTCCAAACCTGAGACCCTGCCTATAGCATGAGATGTGATATCCAAGTCCTTCCCATTCCAATCCTGAGACCCTTCCTATAGCATGTGATGTGATATCTCAATGCTTATACCAAACCTGAGACCCTTCCTATGGCATGAGATGTCATATACAACTCCTTCCCATTCCAATCCTGAGACCCTTCCTATAGCATGAGATGTGATATCTCAATGCTTATACCAAACCTGAGACCCTTCCTATAGCATGAGATGTGATATCCAACTTCTTCCCATTCCAATCCAGAGAACCTTCCTATAGCATGAGATGTGATATCTCAATGCTTATACCAAACCTGAGACCCTTCCTATAGCTTGAGATGTGATATCCAACTCCTTCCCATTCCAATCCTGAGACCCTTCCGATAGCATGAGATGTGATATCTCAAGGCCTCTAATACCAAACCTGAGATCCTTCCTCTAACATGAAATGTGATATCCAACTCCTTCCCCTTCCAAACCTAAGAACCTTCCTATAGCATGAGATATGATATCCAACTCCTTCCCATTCCAACCTGAGACCCTTCCTATAGCATGAGATGGAATATCCAACTCCTTCCAAATCCAATACTGATACCCTTCCGATAGCATGGGATGTGATATCCCAATGCTTCTACCAAACCTGAGAACCATACTATGGCATGAGATGTGATATCAAACTCCTTCCCATTCCAATCCTGAGACGCTTCCTATAGCTTGAGGTGTGATATCCAACGCCTTCCCATTCCAATTCTGAGACCCTTCTTATACCATGAGACTTGATATCTCAATGCTTCTAATACCAAACCTGAGACCCGTCCTATAACATGAGATGTGATATCCAAATCCTTCCCTTTCCAAACCTTAGACCTTTCCTTTATCATGAGATGTGATATCCAACTCCTTCCCATTCCAATCCTGAGACCCTTCCGATATCATGAGATTTGTTATCTCAATGCTTCTAATATCAAACTTGAGACCCTCCCTATAGCATGAGATGTGACATCCAAGTCCTTCCCATTCCAATCCTGAGACCCTTCCTATAGCATGAGATGTGATATCTCAATGCTTCTAATACCAAACCTGAGGCCTCATGCTAAAGGGAGGGTCTCAGGTTTGGAAGGGGAAGGATTTGGATATCACATCTCATGTTATAGGAAGGATCTCAGGATTGGTATTAGAAGCATTGAGATATCACATCTCATGCTATCGGAAGGATCTCAAGTTTGGTATTAGAAGCATTGAGATATCACATCTCATGCTATCGGAAGGATCTCAGGTTTGGCATTAGAAGCATTGAGATATCACATCTCATGCTATAGGAAGGGTCTCAGGTTTGGAACGGGAAGGAGTTGGATATCCCATCTCATGTTATAGGACTGGTCTCAGGTTTGGTATTAGAGGCATTGAGATATATCATTGCATGTTGTAGGAAGGGTCTCAGGTTTGGAATGGGAAGGAATTGGATATCACATCTCATGTCATAGGAAACATGAGATGTGACATCCAAGTCCTTCCCATTCCAATCCTGAGACCCTTCCTATAGCATGAGATGTGATATCTCTATGCTTCTAATACCAAACCTGAGACCCTTCCTATAACATGAGATGGGATATCCAACTCCTTCCCATTCCAATCCTGAGAACCTTCCGATAGCAGAGATGTGATATCTCAATGCTTATACCAAACCTGAGACCCTTCCTATGGCCTGAGATGTCATATACAACTCCTTCCCATTCCAATCCTGAGACCCTTCCTTTAGCAGGAGATGTGATATCTCAATGCTTATACCAAATCTGAGACCCGTCCTATAGCATGAGATGTGATATCCAAATCCTTCCCATTCCAATCCTGAGACCCTTCCTATAGCATGAGATGTGATATCTCAATGATTCTAATACCAAACCAGAGACTCTTACTATAACATGAGATGGGATATCCAACTCCTTCCCATTCCAATCCTGAGCCGCTTCCGATAGCAGAGATGTGATATCTCAATGCTTATACCAAACCTGAGACCCTTCCTATAACATGAGATGTGATATCCAACTCGTTCCCGTTCCAAACCTGAGACACTAACTATAGCATATGTGATATCCAACTCCTTCCCATTCCAAACATGAGACCCTTCCTATAGCAAGAAAGTAATATCCAACTCCTACCCATTCCAATCCTGAGACCCTTCCTATAGCAAGAGATGTGATATCCAAATCCTTCCCATTCCAATCCTGAGACCCTTCCTATAACATGAGATGTGATATCCAACTCCTTCCCATTCCAACCTGAGACACTTCCTATAGCATGAGAAGGGATATCCAACTCCTTCCCAATCCAATCCTGAGACCCTTCCGATAGCAGAGATGTGATATCTCAATGCTTATACCAAACCTGAGACCCTTCCTATGGCATGAGATGTGATATCCAACTCCTTGCCATTCAAATCCTGAGACCCTTCCTATAGCATGAGAAGGGATATCCAACTCCTTCCCAATCCAATCCTGCGACCCTTCCGATAGCAGAGACGTGATATCTCAATGCTTCTACCAAACCTGAGACCCTTCCTTTAGCATGAGATGTGATATCCAAATCCTTCACATTCCAATCCTGAGACCCTTCCTATAGCATGAGATGTGATATCTCAATGCTTCTAATACCAAACCTGAGATCCTTCCTATAACATGAGATGTGATATCCAATTCCTTCCCATTCCAAACCTGAGACCCTTCCTATTGGATGAGATGTGATATCCAACTCCTTCCCATTCCAACCCTGAGACCCTTCCTATAGCATGAGATGTGATGTCTCAATGCTTCTAATACCAAACCTGAGATCCTTCCTATAACATGAGATGTGATATCCAACTCCTTCCATTCCAATCCTGAGACCCGTCCTATAGCATGAGATGTGATATCTCAATGCTTATACTAAACCTGAGACCCTTCCTATAGCATGAGATGTGATATCCAACTACTTCCCATTCCAATCCTGAGACCCTTCCTATAGCATGAGATGTGATATCTCAATGCTTCTAATACCAAACCTGAGATCCTTCCTCTAACATGAAATGTGATATCCAACTCCTTCCCTTTCCAAACCTAAGAGCCTATCTATAGCATGAGATGTGATATCCAAGTCCTTCCCATTCCAACCCTTAGACCCTTCCTACAGCATGCAATATGATATCTCAATGATTCTAATAACAAACCTGAGACCCATCCTATAACATGAGATGTGATATCCAACTCCTTCCCATTCCAATCCTGAGACACTTCCGATAGCAGAGATGTGATATCTCAATGCTTATACCAAACCTGAGACCCTTCCTATAACATGAGATGTGATATCCAAATCCTTCCCGTTCCAAACCTGAGACCCTTCCTTTAGCATGAGATGTGATATCCAGCTCCTTCCCATTCCAATCCTGAGACACTTCCGATAGCATGAGATGTGATATCTCAATGTTTCTATCAAAACTGAGACCCTTCCTATAGCATGATATGTGATATCTAAGTCCTTCCCATTCCAATCCTGAGACACTCCCTATAGCATGAGATGTGATATCCAACTCTTTCCCATTCCAATCCTGAGACCCTTCCTATAGCATGAGATATGATATCTCAATACTTCTAATACCAAACGTGAGATCCTTCCGATAACATGAGATGTGATATCCAAATCCTTCCCCTTCCAAACCTGAGACCCTCCCTTTAGCATGAGATGTGATATCCAACTCCTTCCCATTCCAATCCTGAGACCCTTCTGATAGCATGAGATGTGATATCTCAATGCTTCTAATACCAAACCTGAGATCCTTCCGATAGCATGAGATGTGATATCTCAATGCTTCTAATACCAAACCTGATATCCTTCCTATAACATGAGATGTGATATCCAAATCCTTCCCCTTCCAAACCTGAGACCCTCCCTTTAGCATGAGATGTGATATCCAACTCCTTCCCATTCCATTCCTGAGACCCTTCTGATAGCATGAGATGTGATATCTCAATGCCTCTAATACCAAACCTGAGATCCTACCTCTAACATGAAATGTGATATCCAACTCTTTCCCCTTCCAAACCTGAGAGCCTTCCTATAGCATGAGATGTGATATCCAAGTCCTTCCCATTCCAATCCTGAGACCCTTCCTATAGCTTGAGATGTGATATCCAACTCCTTCCCATTCCAATTCTGAGACCCTTCCTATACTCTGAGACTTGATATCTCAATGCTTCTAATACCAAACCTGAGACCCGTAATATAACATGATATGTGATATCCAAATCCTTCCCCTTCCAAACCTTAGACCCTTCCTTTATCATGAGATGTGATATCCAACTCCTTCCCATTCCAATCCTGAGACCCTTCCGATATCATGAGATGTGATATCTCAAAGCTTCTAATATCAAACTTGAGACCCTCCCTATAGCATGAGATGTGATATCCAAGTCCTTCCCATTCCAATCCTGAGACCCTTCCTATAGCATGAGATGTGATATCTCAATGCTTCTAATACCAAACCTGAGACCCTTCCTATAACATGAGATGGGAATATCCAACTCCTTCCCATTCCAATCCTGAGACCCTTCCGAAAGCAGAGATGTGATATCTCAATGCTTATACCAAACCTGAGACCCTTCCTATGGCATGAGATGTGATATCCAACTCCTTGCCATTCAAATCCTGAGACCCTTCCTATAGCATGAGAAGGGATATCCAACTCCTTCCCAATCCAATCCTGAGACCCTTCCGATAGCAGAGACGTGATATCTCAATGCTTCTACCAAACCTGAGACCCTTCCTTTAGCATGAGATGTGATATCCAAATCCTTCACATTCCAATCCTTAGACCCTTCCTATAGCATAAGATGTGATATCTCAATGCTTCTAATACCAAACCTGAGATCCTTCCTATAACATGAGATGTGATATCCAATTCCTTCCCATTCCAAACCTGAGACCCTTCCTATTGGATGAGATGTGATATCCAACTCCTTCCCATTCCAACCCTGAGACCCTTCCTATAGCATGAGATGTGATGTCTCAATGCGTCTAATACCAAACCTGAGATCCTTCCTATAACATGAGATGTGATATCCAACTCCTTCCATTCCAATCCTGAGACCTGTCCTATAGCATGAGATGTGATATCTCAATGCTTATACCAAACCTGAGACCCTTCCTATAGCATGAGATGTGATATCCAACTACTTCCCATTCCAATCCTGAGACCCTCCATATAGCATGAAATGTGATATCTCAATGCTTCTAATACCAAACCTGAGATCCTTCCTCTAACATGAAATGTGATATCCAACTCCTTCCCTTTCCAAACCTAAGAGCCTATCTATAGCATGAGATGTGATATCCAAGTCCTTCCCATTCCAATCCTTAGACCCTTCCTACAGCATGCAAAATGATATCTCATTGATTCTAATAACAAACCTGAGACCCGTCCTATAGCATGAGATATGATATCCAAGTCCTTCCCATTCCAATCCTGAGATCCTTCCTATAACATGAAATATGATATCCAACTCCTTCCCATTCCAACCTGAGACCCTTCCTATAGCATGAGATGGGATATCCAACTTCTTCCAAATCCAATACTGATACCCTTCCGATAGCATGAGATGTGATATCCCAATGCTTCTACCAAACCTGAGACCCATACTATGGCATGAGATGTGATATCAAACTACTTCCCATTCCAATCCTGAGACCCTTCCTATAGCTTGAGGTGTGATATCCAACTCCTTCCCATTCCAATTCTGAGACCCTTCTTATACCATGAGACTTGATATCTCAATGCTTCTAATACCAAACCTGAGACCCGTCCTATAACATGAGATGTGATATCCAAATCCTTCCCCTTCCAAACCTTAGACCCTTCCTTTATCATGAGATGTGATATCCAACTCCTTCCCATTCCAATCCTGAGACCCTTCCGATATCATGAGATTTGTTATCTCAATGCTTCTAATATCAAACTTGAGACCCTCCCTATAGCATGAGATGTGACATCCAAGTCCTTCCCATTCCAATCCTGAGACCCTTCCTATAACATGAGATGTGATATCCAACTCCTTCCCATTCCAACCTGAGACACTTCCTATAGCATGAGAAGGGATATCTAACTCCTTCCCAATCCAATCCTGAGACCCTTCCGATAGCAGAGATGTGATATCTCAATGCTTATACCAAACCTGAGACCCTTCCTATGGCATGAGATGTGATATCCAACTCCTTGCCATTCAAATCCTGAGACCCTTCCTATAGCATGAGATGTGATATCTCTATGCTTCTAATACCAAACCTGAGACCCTTCCTATAACATGAGATGGGATATCCAACTCCTTCCCATTCCAATCCTGAGACCCTTCCGATAGCAGAGATGTGATATCTCAATGTTTATACTAAACCTGAGAACCTTCCTATGGCCTGAGATGTCATATACAACTCCTTCCCATTCCAATCCTGAGACCCTTCCTTTAGCATGAGATGTGATATCTCAATGCTTATACCAAATCTGAGACCCTTCCTATAGCATGAGATGTGATATCCAATTCCTTCCCATTCCAATCCTGAGACCCTTCCTATAGCATGAGATGTGATATCTCAATGCTTATACCAAACCTGAGAGCCTACCTATAGCATGAGATGTGATATCCAAGTCCATCCCATTCCAATCCTTAGACCCTTCCTACAGCATGCGATGTGATATCTCAATGATTCTAATACCAAACCAGAGACTCTTCCTATAACATGAGATGGGATATCCAACTCCTTCCCATTCCAATCCTGAGCGCTTCCGATAGCAGAGATGTGATATCTCAATGCTTATACCAAACCTGAGACCCTTCCTATAACATGAGATGTGATATCCAACTCCTTCCCGTTCCAAACCTGAGACACTAACTATAGCATATGTGATATCCAACTCTTTCCCATTCCAAACATGAGACCCTTCCTATAGCAAGAAAGTAATATCCAACTCCTACCCATTCCAATCCTGAGACCCTTCCTATAGCAAGAGATGTGGTATCCAAATCCTTCCCATTCCAATCCTGAGACCCTTCCTATAACATGAGATGTGATATCCAACTCCTTCCCATTCCAACCTGAGACACTTCCTATAGCATGAGAAGGGATATCCAACTCCTTCCCAATCCAATCCTGAGACCCTTCCGATAGCAGAGATGTGATATCTCAATGCTTATACCAATCCTGAGACCCTTCCTATGGCATGAGATGTGATATCCAACTCCTTCCCAATCCAATCCTGAGACCCTTCCGATAGCAGAGACGTGATATCTCAATGCTTCTACCAAACCTGAGACCCTTCCTTTACCATGAGATGTGATATCCAAATCCTTCACATTCCAATCCTGAGACCCTTCCTATAGCATGAGATGTGATATCTCAATGCTTCTAATACCAAACCTGAGATCCTTCCTATAACATGAGATGTGATATCCAATTCCTTCCCATTCCAAACCTGAGACCCTTCCTATTGGATGAGATGTGATATCCAACTCCTTCCCATTCCAACCCTGAGACCCTTCCTATAGCATGAGATGTGATGTCTCAATGCTTCTAATACCAAACCTGAGATCCTTCCTATAACATGAGATGTGATATCCAACTCCTTCCATTCCAATCCTGAGACCCGTCCTATAGCATGAGATGTGATATCTCAATGCTTATACCAAACCTGAGACCCTTCCTATAGCATGAGATGTGATATCCAACTGCTTCCCATTCCAATCCTGAGACCCTTCCTATAGCATGAGATGTGATATCTCAATGTTTCTAATACCAAACCTGAGATCCTTCCTCTAACATGAAATGTGATATCCAACTCCTTCCCTTTCCAAACCTAAGAGCCTATCTATAGCATGAGATGTGATATCCAAGTCCTTCCCATCCCAACCCTTAGACCCTTCCTACAGCATGCAATATGATATCTCAATGATTCTAATAACAAACCTGAGACCCGTCCTATAACATGAGATGGGATATCCAACTCCTTCCCATTCCAATCCTGAGACACTTCCGATAGCAGAGATGTGATATCTCAATGCTTATACCAAACCTGAGACCCTTCCTATAACATGAGATGTGGTATCCAAATCCTTCCCGTTCCAAACCTGAGACCCTTCCTTTAGCATGAGATGTGATATCCAGAACCTTCCCATTCCAATCCTGAGACACTTCCTATAGCATGAGATGTGATATCTCAATGCTTCTAATATCAAAACTGAGACCCTCCCTATAGCATGATATGTGATATCTAAGTCCTTCCCATTCCAATCCTGAGACCCTTCCTATAGCATGAGATATGATATCTCAATACTTCTAATACCAAACGTGAGATCCTTCCGATAACATGAGATGTGATATCCAAATCCTTCCCCTTCCAATCCTGAGACCCTCCCTTTAGCATGAGATGTGATATCCAACTCCTTCCTATTCCAATCCTGAGACTCTTCTGATAGCATGAGATGTGATATCTCAATGCTTCTAATACCAAACCTGAGATCCTTCCGATAGCATGAGATGTGATATCTCAATGCTTCTAATACCAAACCTGAGATCCTTCCTATAACATGAGATGTGATATCCAAATCCTTCCCCTTCCAAACCTGAGACCCTCCCTTTAGCATGAGATGTGATATCCAACTCCTTCCCATTCCATTCCTGAGACCCTTCTGATAGCATGAGATGTGATATCTCAATGCCTCTAATACCAAACCTGAGATCCTACCTCTAACATGAAATGTGATATCCAACTCTTTCCCCTTCCAAACCTGAGAGCCTTCCTATAGCATGAGATGTGATATCCAAGTCCTTCCCATTCCAATCCTGAGACCCTTCCTATAGCTTGAGATGTGATATCCAACTCCTTCCCATTCCAATTCTGAGACCCTTCCTATACTATGAGACTTGATATCTCAATGCTTCTAATACAAACGTGAGACCCGTAATATAACATGAGATGTGATATCCAAATCCTTCCCCTTCCAAACCTTAGACCCTTCCTTTATCATGAGATGTGATATCCAACTCCTTCCCATTCCAATCCTGAGACCCTTCCGATATCATGAGATGTGATATCTCAAAGCTTCTAATATCAAACTTGAGACCCTCCCTATAGCATGAGATGTGATATCCAAGTCCTTCCCATTCCAATCCTGAGACCCTTCCTATAGCATGAGATGTGATATCTCAATGCTTCTAATACCAAACCTGAGAACCTTCCTATAACATGAGATGGGAATATCCAACTCCTTCCCATTCCAATCCTGAGACCCTTCCGATAGCAGAGATGTGATATCTCAATGCTTATACCAAACCTGAGATCCTTCCTATAACATGAGATGTGATATCCAACTCCTTCCCATTCCAATCCTGAGACACTTCCTATAGCATGAGATGTGATATCTCACTGCTTATACCAAACCTGAGACCCTTCCCATAGCATGAGATGTGATATCCAACTCCTTCCCATTCCAATCCTCAGACCCTTCCTATAGCATGAGATGTGATATCTCAATGCTTCTAATATCAAACTTGAGACCCTACCTATAGCATGAGATGTGATATCCAAGTCCTTCCCATTACAATCCTGAGACACTTCCTATAGCATGAGATGTGATATCCAACTCCTTCCCATTCCAATCCTGAGACCCTTCCTATAGCATGAGATATGATATCTCAATGCTTATACCAAACCTGAGACCCTTCCTATGGCATGAGATGTGATATCCAACTCCTTGCCATTCAAATCCTGAGACCCTTCCTATAGCATGAGATGTGATATCTCTATGCTTCTAATACCAAACCTGAGACCCTTCCTATAACATGAGATGGGATATCCAACTCCTTCCCATTCCAATCCTGAGACCCTTCTGATAGCATGAGATGTGATATCTCAATGCTTCTAATACCAAACCTGAGATCCTTCCGATAGCATGAGATGTGATATCCCAATGCTTCTACCAAACCTGAGACCCATACTATGGCATGAGATGTGATATCAAACTACTTCCCATTCCAATCCTGAGACCCTTCCTATAGCTTGAGGTGTGATATCCAACTCCTTCCCATTCCAATTCTGAGACCCTTCTTATACCATGAGACTTGATATCTCAATGCTTCTAATACCAAACCTGAGACCCGTCCTATAACATGAGATGTGATATCCAAATCCTTCCCCTTCCAAACCTTAGACCCTTCCTTTATCATGAGATGTGATATCCAACTCCTTCCCATTCCAATCCTGAGACCCTTCCGATATCATGAGATTTGTTATCTCAATGCTTCTAATATCAAACTTGAGACCCTCCCTATAGCATGAGATGTGACATCCAAGTCCTTCCCATTCCAATCCTGAGACCCTTCCTATAACATGAGATGTGATATCCAACTCCTTCCCATTCCAATCTGAGACACTTCCTATAGCATGAGAAGGGATATCTAACTCCTTCCCAATCCAATCCTGAGACCCTTCCGATAGCAGAGATGTGATATCTCAATGCTTATACCAAACCTGAGACCCTTCCTATGGCATGAGATGTGATATCCAACTCCTTGCCATTCAAATCCTGAGACCCTTCCTATAGCATGAGATGTGATATCTCTATGCTTCTAATACCAAACCTGAGACCCTTCTTATAACATGAGATGGGATATCCAACTCCTTCCCATTCCAATCCTGAGACCCTTCCGATAGCAGAGATGTGATATCTCAATGTTTATACTAAACCTGAGAACCTTCCTATGGCCTGAGATGTCATATACAACTCCTTCCCATTCCAATCCTGAGACCCTTCCTTTAGCATGAGATGTGATATCTCAATGCTTATACCAAATCTGAGACCCTTCCTATAGCATGAGATGTGATATCCAATTCCTTCCCATTCCAATCCTGAGACCCTTCCTATAGCATGAGATCTGATATCTCAATGCTTATACCAAACCTGAGAGCCTACCTATAGCATGAGATGTGATATCCAAGTCCATCCCATTCCAATCCTTAGACCCTTCCTACAGCATGCGATGTGATATCTCAATGATTCTAATACCAAACCAGAGACTCTTCCTATAACATGAGATGGGATATCCAACTCCTTCCCATTCCAATCCTGAGCGCTTCCGATAGCAGAGATGTGATATCTCAATGCTTATACCAAACCTGAGACCCTTCCTATAACATGAGATGTGATATCCAACTCCTTCCCGTTCCAAACCTGAGACACTAACTATAGCATATGTGATATCCAACTCCTTCCCATTCCAATCCTGAGACCCTTCCTATAGCAAGAGATGTGGTATCCAAATCCTTCCCATTCCAATCCTGAGACCCTTCCTATAACATGAGATGTGATATCCAACTCCTTCCCATTCCAACCTGAGACACTTCCTATAGCATGAGAAGGGATATCCAACTCCTTCCCAATCCAATCCTGAGACCCTTCCGATAGCAGAGATGTGATATCTCAATGCTTATACCAATCCTGAGACCCTTCCTATGGCATGAGATGTGATATCCAACTCCTTCCCAATCCAATCCTGAGACCCTTCCGATAGCAGAGACGTGATATCTCAATGCTTCTACCAAACCTGAGACCCTTCCTTTAGCATGAGATGTGATATCCAAATCCTTCACATTCCAATCCTGAGACCCTTCCTATAGCATGAGATGTGATATCTCAATGCTTCTAATACCAAACCTGAGATCCTTCCTATAACATGAGATGTGATATCCAATTCCTTCCCATTCCAAACCTGAGACCCTTCCTATTGGATGAGATGTGATATCCAACTCCTTCCCATTCCAACCCTGAGACCCTTCCTATAGCATGAGATGTGATGTCTCAATGCTTCTAATACCAAACCTGAGATCCTTCCTATAACATGAGATGTGATATCCAACTCCTTCCATTCCAATCCTGAGACCCATCCTATAGCATGAGATGTGATATCTCAATGCTTATACCAAACCTGAGACCCTTCCTATAGCATGAGATGTGATATCCAACTGCTTCCCATTCCAATCCTGAGACCCTTCCTATAGCATGAGATGTGATATCTCAAGGTTTCTAATACCAAACCTGAGATCCTTCCTCTAACATGAAATGTGATATCCAACTCCTTCCCTTTCCAAACCTAAGAGCCTATCTATAGCATGAGATGTGATATCCAAGTCCTTCCCATCCCAACCCTTAGACCCTTCCTACAGCATGCAATATGATATCTCAATGATTCTAATAACAAACCTGAGACGTGTCCTATAACATGAGATGGGATATCCAACTCCTTCCCATTCCAATCCTGAGACACTTCCGATAGCAGAGATGTGATATCTCAATGCTTATACCAAACCTGAGACCCTTCCTATAACATGAGATGTGATATCCAAATCCTTCCCGTTCCAAACCTGAGACCCTTCCTTTAGCATGAGATGTGATATCCAGAACCTTCCCATTCCAATCCTGAGACACTTCCTATAGCATGAGATGTGATATCTCAATGCTTCTAATATCAAAACTGAGACCCTCCCTATAGCATGATATGTGATATCTAAGTCCTTCCCATTCCAATCCTGAGACCCTCCCTATAGCATGAGATGTGATATCCAACTCCTTCCCATTCCAATCCTGAGACCCTTCCTATAGCATGAGATATGATATCTCAATACTTCTAATACCAAACGTGAGATCCTTCCGATAACATGAGATGTGATATCCAAATCCTTCCCCTTCCAATCCTGAGACCCTCCCTTTAGCATGAGATGTGATATCCAACTCCTTCCTATTCCAATCCTGAGACTCTTCTGATAGCATGAGATGTGATATCTCAATGCTTCTAATACCAAACCTGAGATCCTTCCGATAGCATGAGATGTGATATCTCAATGCTTCTAATACCAAACCTGAGATCCTTCCTATAACATGAGATGTGATATCCAAATCCTTCCCCTTCCAAACCTGAGACCCTCCCTTTAGCATGAGATGTGATATCCAACTCCTTCCCATTCCATTCCTGAGACCCTTCTGATAGCATGAGATGTGATATCTCAATGCCTCTAATACCAAACCTGAGATCCTACCTCTAACATGAAATGTGATATCCAACTCTTTCCCCTTCCAAACCTGAGAGCCTTCCTATAGCATGAGATGTGATATCCAAGTCCTTCCCATTCCAATCCTGAGACCCTTCCTATAGCTTGAGATGTGATATCCAACTCCTTCCCATTCCAATTCTGAGACCCTTCCTATACTATGAGACTTGATATCTCAATGCTTCTAATACAAACGTGAGACCCGTAATATAACATGAGATGTGATATCCAAATCCTTCCCCTTCCAAACCTTAGACCCTTCCTTTATCATGAGATGTGATATCCAACTCCTTCCCATTCCAATCCTGAGACCCTTCGGATATCATGAGATGTGATATCTCAAAGCTTCTAATATCAAACTTGAGACCCTCCCTATAGCATGAGATGTGATATCCAAGTCCTTCCCATTCCAATCCTAAGACCCTTCCTATAGCATGAGATGTGATATCTCAATGCTTCTAATACCAAACCTGAGAACCTTCCTATAACATGAGATGGGAATATCCAACTCCTTCCCATTCCAATCCTGAGACCCTTCCGATAGCAGAGATGTGATATCTCAATGCTTATACCAAACCTGAGATCCTTCCTATAACATGAGATGTGATATCCAACTCCTTCCCATTCCAATCCTGAGACACTTCCTATAGCATGAGATGTGATATCTCACTGCTTATACCAAACCTGAGACCCTTCCCATAGCATGAGATGTGATATCCAACTCCTTCCCATTCCAATCCTCAGACCCTTGCTATAGCATGAGATGTGATATCTCAATGCTTCTAATATCAAACTTGAGACCCTACCTATAGCATGAGATGTGATATCCAAGTCCTTCCCATTACAATCCTGAGACACTTCCTATAGCATGAGATGTGATATCCAACTCCTTCCCATTCCAATACTGAGACCCTTCCTATAGCATGAGATATGATATCTCAATACTTCTAATACCAAACGTGAGATCCTTCCGATAACATGAGATGTGATATCCAAATCCTTCCCCTTCCAAACCTGAGACGCTCCCTTTAGCATGAGATGTGATATCCAACTCCTTCCCATTCCAATCCTGAGACCCTTCTGATAGCATGAGATGTGATATCTCAATGCTTCTAATACCAAACCTGAAATCCTTCCGATAGCATGAGATGTGATATCTCAATGCTTCTAATACCAAACCTGAGATCCTTCCTATAACATGAGATGTGATATCCAAATCCTTCCCCTTCCAAACCTGAGACCCTCCCTTTAGCATGAGATGTGATATCCAACTCCTTCCCATTCCATTCCCGAGACCCTTCTGATAGCATGAGATGTGATATCTCAATGCCTCTAATACCAAACCTGAGATCCTACCTCTAACATGAAATGTGATATCCAACTCTTTCCCCTTCCAAACCTGAGAGCCTTCCTATAGCATGAGATGTGATATCCAAGTCCTTCCCATTCCAATCCTGAGACCCTTCCTATAGCTTGAGATATGATATCCAACTCCTTCCCATTCCAATTCTGAGACCCTTCCTATACTCTGAGACTTGATATCTCAATGCTTCTAATACCAAACCTGAGACCCGTAATATAACATGAGATGTGATATCCAAATCCTTCCCCTTCCAAACCTTAGACCCTTCCTTTATCATGAGATGTGATATCCAACTCCTTCCCATTCCAATCCTGAGACCCTTCCGATATCATGAGATGTGATATCTCAAAGCTTCTAATATCAAACTTGAGACCCTCCCTATAGCATGAGATGTGATATCCAAGTCCTTCCCATTCCAATCCTGAGACCCTTCCTATAGCATGAGATGTGATATCTCAATGCTTCTAATACCAAACCTGAGACCCTTCCTATTACATGAGATGGGAATATCCAACTCCTTCCCATTCCAATCCTGAGACCCTTCCGATAGCAGAGATGTGATATCTCAATGCTTATACCAAACCTGAGACCCTTCGTATGGCATGAGATGTGATATCCAACTCCTTGCCATTCAAATCCTGAGACCCTTCCTATAGCATTAGAAGGGATATCCAACTCCTTCCCAAATCCAATCCTGAGACCCTTCCGATAGCAGAGACGTGATATCTCAATGCTTCTACCAAACCTGAGACCCTTCCTTTAGCATGAGATGTGATATCCAAATCCTTCACATTCCAATCCTGAGACCCTTCCTATAGCATGAGATGTGATATCTCAATGCTTCTAATACCAAACCTGAGATCCTTCCTATAACATGAGATGTGATATCCAATTCCTTCCCATTCCAAACCTGAGACCCTTCCTATTGGATGAGTTGTGATATCCAACTCCTTCCCATTCCAACCCTGAGACCCTTCCTATAGCATGAGATGTGATGTCTCAATGATTCTAATACCAAACCTGAGATCCTTCCTATAACATAAGATGTGATATCCAACTCCTTCCATTCCAATCCTGAGACCCGTCCTATAGCATGAGATGTGATATCTCAATGCTTATACCAAACCTGAGACCCTTCCTATAGCATGAGATGTGATATCCAACTACTTCCCATTCCAATCCTGAGACCCTTCCTATAGCATGAGATGTGATATCTCAATGCTTCTAATAGCAATCCTGAGATCCTTCCTCTAACATGAAATGTGATATCCAACTCCTTCCCTTTCCAAACCTAAGAGCCTATCTATAGCATGAGATGTGATATCCAGGTCCTTCCTGTTCCAATCCTTAGACCCTTCCTACAGCATGCAATATATCTCAATGATTCTAATAACAAACCTGAGACCCGTCCTATAGCATGATATGATATCCAAGTCCTTCCCATTCCAATCCTGAGACCCTTCCTATAACATGAAATGTGACATCCAACTCCTTCCCATTCCAACCTGAGACCCTTCCTATAGCATGAGATGGGATATCCAACTTCTTCAAAATCCAATACTGATACCCTTCCGATAGCATGAGATGTGATATCCCAATGCTTCTACCAAACCTGAGACCCATACTATGGCATGAGATGTGATATCAAACTCCTTCCCATTCCAATCCTGAGACCCTTCCTATAGCTTGAGGTGTGATATCCAACTCCTTCCCATTCCAATTCTGAGACCCTTCTTATACCATGAGAATTGATATCTCAATGCTTCTAATACCAAACCTGAGACCCGTCCTATAACATGAGATGTGATATCCAAATCCTTCCCCTTCCAAACCTTAGACCCTTCCTTTATCATGAGATGTGATATCCAACTCCTTCCCATTCCAATCCTGAGACCCTTCCGATATCATGAGATTTGTTATCTCAATGCTTCTAATATCAAACTTGAGACCCTCCCTATAGCATGAGATGTGACATCCAAGTCCTTCCCATTGCAATCCTGAGACCCTTCCTATAGCATGAGATGTGATATCTCTATGCTTCTAATACCAAACCTGAGACCCTTCCTATAACATGAGATGGGAGATCCAACTCCTTCCCATTCCAATCCTGAGACCTTTCCGATAGCAGAGATGTGATATCTCAATGCTTATACCAAACCTGAGACCCTTCCTATGGCCTGAGATGTCATATACAACTCCTTCCCATTCCAATCCTGAGACCCTTCCTTTAGCATGAGATGTGATATCTCAATGCTTATACCAAATCTGAGACCCTTCCTATAGCATGAGATGTGATATCCAATTCCTTCCCATTCCAATCATGAGACCCTTCCTATAGCATGAGATGTGATATCTCAATGCTTATACCAAACCTGAGAGCCTACCTATAGCATGAGATGTGATATCCAAGTCCATCCCATTCCAATCCTTAGACCCTTCCTACAGCAAGCGATGTGATATCTCAATGATTCTAATACCAAACCAGAGACTCTTCCTATAACATGAGATGGGATATCCAACTCCTTCCCATTCCAATCCTGAGCCGCTTCAGATAGCAGAGATGTGATATCTCAATGCTTATACCAAACCTGAGACCCTTCCTATAACATGAGATGTGATATCCAACTCCTTCCCGTTCCAAACCTGAGACACTAACTATAGCATATGTGATATCCAACTCCTTCCCATTCCAAACATGAGACCCTTCCTATAGCAAGAGATGTGATATCCAAATCCTTCCCATTCCAATCCTGAGACCCTTCCTATAACATGAGATGTGATATCCAACTCCTTCCCATTCCAACCTGAGACACTTCCTATAGCATGAGAAGGGATATCCAACTCCTTCCCAATCCAATCCTGAGACCCTTCCGATAGCAGAGATGTGATATCTCAATGCTTATACCAAACCTGAGACCCTTCCTATGGCATGAGATGTGATATCCAACTCCTTGCCATTCAAATCCTGAGACCCTTCCTATAGCATGAGAAGGGATATCCAACTCCTTCCCAATCCAATCCTGAGACCCTTCCGATAGCAGCGACGTGATATCTCAATGCTTCTACCAAACCTGAGACCCTTACTTTAGCATGAGATGTGATATCCAAATCCTTCACATTCCAATCCTGAGACCCTTCCTTTAGCATGAGATGTGATATCCAACTCCTTCCCATTCCAACCTGAGACACTTCCTATAGCATGAGAAGGGATATCCAACTCCTTCCCAATCCAATCCTGAGACCCTTCCGATAGCAGAGATGTGATATCTCAATGCTTATACCAAACCTGAGACCCTTCCTATGGCATGAGATGTGATATCTAACTCCTTGCCATTCAAATCCTGAGACCCTTCCTATAGCATGAAAAGGAATATCCAACTCCTTCCCAATCCAATCCTGAGACCCTTCCGATAGCAGAGACGTGAAATCTCAATGCTTCTACCAAACCTGAGACCCTTCCTTTAGCATGTGATGTGATATCCAAATCCTTCACATTCCAATCCTGAGACCCTTCCTATAGCATGAGATTTGATATCTCAATGCTTCTAATACCAAACGTGAGATCCTTCCTATAACATGAGATGTGATATCCAAATCCTTCCCCTTCCAAACCTGAGACCCTCCCTTTAGCATGAAATGTGATATCCAACTCCTTCCTATTCCAATCCTGAGACTCTTCTGATAGCATGAGATGTGATATCTCAATGCTTCTAATACCAAACCTGAGATCCTTCCGATAGCATGAGATGTGATATCTCAATGCTTCTAATACCAAACCTGAGATCCTTCCTATAACATGAGATGTGATATCCAAATCCTTCCCCTTCCAAACCTGAGACCCTCCCTTTAGCATTAGATGTGATATCTAACTCCTTCCCATTCCATTCCTGAGACCCTTCTGATAGCATGAGATGTGATATCTCAATGCCTCTAATACCAAACCTGAGATCCTACCTCTAACATGAAATGAGATATCCAACTCTTTCCCCTTCCAAACCTGAGAGCCTTCCTATAACATGAGATGTGATATCCAAGTCCATCCCATTCCAATCCTTAGACCCTTCCTACAGCATGCGATGTGATATCTCAATGATTCTAATACCAAACCAGAGACTCTTCCTATAACATGAGATGGGATATCCAACTCCTTCCCATTCCAATCCTGAGACCTTTCCGATAGCAGAGATGTGATATCTCAATGCTTATACCAAACCTGAGACCCTTCCTATGGCCTGAGATGTCATATACAACTCCTTCCCATTCCAATCCTGAGACCCTTCCTTTAGCATGAGATGTGATATCTCAATGCTTATACCAAATCTGAGACCCTTCCTATAGCATGAGATGTGATATCCAATTCCTTCCCATTCCAATCATGAGACCCTTCCTATAGCATGAGATGTGATATCTCAATGCTTATACCAAACCTGAGAGCCTACCTATAGCATGAGATGTGATATCCAAGTCCATCCCATTCCAATCCTTAGACCCTTCCTACAGCAAGCGATGTGATATCTCAATGATTCTAATACCAAACCAGAGACTCTTCCTATAACATGAGATGGGATATCCAACTCCTTCCCATTCCAATCCTGAGCCGCTTCAGATAGCAGAGATGTGATATCTCAATGCTTATACCAAACCTGAGACCCTTCCTATAACATGAGATGTGATATCCAACTCCTTCCCGTTCCAAACCTGAGACACTAACTATAGCATATGTGATATCCAACTCCTTCCCATTCCAAACATGAGACCCTTCCTATAGCAAGAAAGTAATATCCAACTCCTACCCATTCCAATCCTGAGACCCTTCCTATAGCAAGAGATGTGATATCCAAATCCTTCCCATTCCAATCCTGAGACCCTTCCTATAACATGAGATGTGATATCCAACTCCTTCCCATTCCAACCTGAGACACTTCCTATAGCATGAGAAGGGATATCCAACTCCTTCCCAATCCAATCCTGAGACCCTTCCGATAGCAGAGATGTGATATCTCAATGCTTATACCAAACCTGAGACCCTTCCTATGGCATGAGATGTGATATCCAACTCCTTGCCATTCAAATCCTGAGACCCTTCCTATAGCATGAGAAGGGATATCCAACTCCTTCCCAATCCAATCCTGAGACCCTTCCGATAGCAGCGACGTGATATCTCAATGCTTCTACCAAACCTGAGACCCTTACTTTAGCATGAGATGTGATATCCAAATCCTTCACATTCCAATCCTGAGACCCTTCCTTTAGCATGAGATGTGATATCCAACTCCTTCCCATTCCAACCTGAGACACTTCCTATAGCATGAGAAGGGATATCCAACTCCTTCCCAATCCAATCCTGAGACCCTTCCGATAGCAGAGATGTGATATCTCAATGCTTATACCAAACCTGAGACCCTTCCTATGGCATGAGATGTGATATCTAACTCCTTGCCATTCAAATCCTGAGACCCTTCCTATAGCATGAAAAGGAATATCCAACTCCTTCCCAATCCAATCCTGAGACCCTTCCGATAGCAGAGACGTGAAATCTCAATGCTTCTACCAAACCTGAGACCCTTCCTTTAGCATGTGATGTGATATCCAAATCCTTCACATTCCAATCCTGAGACCCTTCCTATAGCATGAGATTTGATATCTCAATGCTTCTAATACCAAACGTGAGATCCTTCCTATAACATGAGATGTGATATCCAAATCCTTCCCCTTCCAAACCTGAGACCCTCCCTTTAGCATGAAATGTGATATCCAACTCCTTCCTATTCCAATCCTGAGACTCTTCTGATAGCATGAGATGTGATATCTCAATGCTTCTAATACCAAACCTGAGATCCTTCCGATAGCATGAGATGTGATATCTCAATGCTTCTAATACCAAACCTGAGATCCTTCCTATAACATGAGATGTGATATCCAAATCCTTCCCCTTCCAAACCTGAGACCCTCCCTTTAGCATTAGATGTGATATCTAACTCCTTCCCATTCCATTCCTGAGACCCTTCTGATAGCATGAGATGTGATATCTCAATGCCTCTAATACCAAACCTGAGATCCTACCTCTAACATGAAATGAGATATCCAACTCTTTCCCCTTCCAAACCTGAGAGCCTTCCTATAACATGAGATGTGATATCCAAGTCCATCCCATTCCAATCCTTAGACCCTTCCTACAGCATGCGATGTGATATCTCAATGATTCTAATACCAAACCAGAGACTCTTCCTATAACATGAGATGGGATATCCAACTCCTTCCCATTCCAATTCTGAGACCCTTCCTATACTATGAGACTTGATATCTCAATGCTTCTAATACCAAACCTGAGACCCGTAATATAACATGAGATGTGATATCCAAATCCTTCCCCTTCCAAACCTTAGACCCTTCCTTTATCATGAGATGTGATATCCAACTCCTTCCCATTCCAATCCTGAGACCCTTCCGATATCATGAGATGTGATATCTCAAAGCTTCTAATATCAAACTTGAGACCCTCCCTATAGCATGAGATGTGATATCCAAGTCCTTCCCATTCCAATCCTGAGACCCTTCCTATAGCGTGAGATGTGATATCTCAATGCTTCTAATACCAAACCTGAGACCCTTCCTATAACATGAGATGGGAATATCCAACTCCTTCCCATTCCAATCTTGAGACCCTTCCGATAGCAGAGATGTGATATCTCAATGCTTATACCAAACCTGAGATCCTTTCTATAACATGAGATGTGATATCCAACTCCTTCCCATTCCAATCCTGAGACACTTCCTATAGCATGAGATGTGATATCTCACTGCTTATACCAAACCTGAGACCCTTCCCATAGCAGGAGATGTGATATCCAACTCCTTCCCATTCCAATCCTCAGACCCTTCCTATAGCATGAGATGTGATATCTCAATGCTTCTAATGTCAAACTTGAGACCCTACCTATAGCATGAGATGTGATATCCAAGTCCTTCCCATTCCAATCCTGAGACACTTCCTATAGCATGAGATGTGATATCTCAATGCTTCTAATACCAAACCTGAGACTCTTCCTATAACATAAGATGGGATATCCAACTCCTTCCCATTCCAATCCTGAGACCCTTTTGATAGCAGAGATGTGATATCTCAATGTTTATACCAAACCTGAGACCCTTCCTACGGCATGAGATGTCATATTCAACTCCTTCCCATTCCAATCCTGAGACCCTTCCTATAGCATGAGATTTGATATCCAACTCCTTCCCATTTCAATCCTGAGACCCTTCCTATAGCATGAGATGTGATGTCTCAATGCTTCTAATACCAAACCTGAGATCCTTCCTATGACATGAGATGTGATATCCAACTCCTTCCATTCCAATCCTGAGACCATCCTATAGCATGAGATGTGATATCTCAATGCTTATACCAGACCTGAGACCCTTCCTATAGCATGAGATGTGATATCCAACTCCTTCCCATTCCAATCATGAGACCCTTCCTATAGCATGAGATGTGATATCTCAATGCTTCTAATACCAAACCTGAGATCCTTCCTCTAACATGAAATGTGAGATCCAACTCCTTCCCTTTCCAAACCTAAGAGCCTATCTATAGCATGAGATGTGATATCCAAGTCCTTCACATTCCAACCCTTAGACCCTTCCTACAGCATGCAATATGATATCTCAATGATTCTAATAACATACCTGAGACCCGTCCTATAACATGAGATGGGATATCCAACTCCTTCCCATTCCAATCCTGAGACACTTCCGATAGCAGAGATGTGATATCTCAATGTTTATACCAAACCTGAGACCCTTCCTATAACATGAGATGTGATATCCAACTCCTTCCCGTTCCAAACCTGAGACCCTTCCTTTAGCATGAGATGTGATATCCAGCTCCTTCCCATTCCAATCCTGAGACACTTCCGATAGCATGAGATGTGATATCTCAATGCTTCTAATATCAAAACTGAGACCCTCCCTATAGCATGATATGTGATATCTAAGTCCTTCCCATTCCAATCCTGAGACCCTTCCTATAGCATGAGATGTGATATCTCAATGCTTCTACCAAACCTGAGACCCTTCCTTAAGCATGAGATGTGATATCCAACTCCTTCCCATTCCAATCCTGAGACCCTTCCTATAGCATGAGATGTGATATCTCAATACTTCTATTACCAAACCTGAGATCCATCCTATAACATGAGATGTGATATCCAACTCCTTCCCTTTCCAAACCTGAGAGCCGTTCTATAGCATGAGATGTGATATCCAGGTCCTTCCCATTCCAATCCTTAGACCCTTCCTACAGCATGCAATATGATATCTCAATGATTCTAATAACAAACCTGAGACCCGTCCTATAGCATGAGATATGATATCCAAGTCCTTCCCATTCCAATCCTGAGACCCTTCCTATAACATGAAATGTGATATCCAACTCCTTCCCATTCCAACCTGAGACCCTTCCTATAGCATGAGATGGGATATCCAACTTCTTCCAAATCCAATACTGATACCCTTCCGATAGCATGAGATGTGATATCCCAATGCTTCTACCAAACCTGAGACCCATACTATGGCATGAGATGTGATATCAAACTCCTTCCCATTCCAATCCTGAGACCCTTCCTATAGCTTGAGGTGTGATATCCAACTCCTTCCCATTCCAATTCTGAGACCCTTCTTATACCATGAGACTTGATATCTCAATGCTTCTAATATTAAACCTGAGACCCGTCCTATAACATGAGATGTGATATCCAAATCCTTCCCCTTCCAAACCTTAGACCCTTCCTTTATCATGAGATGTGATATCCAACTCCTTCCCATTCCAATCCTGAGACCCTTCCGATATCATGAGATTTGTTATCTCAATGCTTCTAATATCAAACTTGAGACCCTCCCTATAGCATCAGATGTGACATCCAAGTCCTTCCCATTCCAATCCTGAGACCCTTCCTATAGCATGAGATGTGATATCTCTATGCTTCTAATACCAAACCTGAGACCCTCCCTATAGCATGAGATGTGACATCCAAGTCCTTCCCATTCCAATCCTGAGACCCTTCCTATAGCATGAGATGTGATATCTCTATGCTTCAAATACCAAACCTGAGACCCTTCCTTTATCATGAGATGTGATATCCAACTCCTTCCCATTCCAATCCTGAGACCCTTCCGATATCATGAGATTTGTTATCTCAATGCTTCTAATATCAAACTTGAGACCCTCCCTATAGCATGAGATGTGACATCCAAGTCCTTCCCATTCCAATCCTGAGACCCTTCCTATAGCATGAGATGTGATATCTCTATGCTTCTAATACCAAACCTGAGACCCTTCCTATTACATGAGATGGGAATATCCAACTCCTTCCCATTCCAATCCTGAGACCCTTCCGATAGCAGAGATGTGATATCTCAATGCTTATACCAAACCTGAGACCCTTCGTATGGCATGAGATGTGATATCCAACTCCTTGCCATTCAAATCCTGAGACCCTTCCTATAGCATGAGAAGGGATATCCAACTCCTTCCCAATCCAATCCTGAGACCCTTCCGATAGCAGAGACGTGATATCTCAATGCTTCTACCAAACCTGAGACCCTTCCTTTAGCATGAGATGTGATATCAAACTCCTTCCCATTCCAATCCTGAGACCCTTCCTATAGCTTGAGGTGTGATATCCAACTCCTTCCCATTCCAATTCTGAGACCCTTCTTATACCATGAGAATTGATATCTCAATGCTTCTAATACCAAACCTGAGACCCGTCCTATAACATGAGATGTGATATCCAAATCCTTCCCCTTCCAATCCTGAGACACTTCCTATAGCATGAGATGTGATATCTCACTGCTTATACCAAACCTGAGACCCTTCCCATAGCAGGAGATGTGATATCCAACTCCTTCCCATTCCAATCCTCAGACCCTTCCTATAGCATGAGATGTGATATCTCAATGCTTCTAATGTCAAACTTGAGACCCTACCTATAGCATGAGATGTGATATCCAAGTCCTTCCCATTCCAATCCTGAGACCCTTCCTATAGCATGAGATGTGATATCTCAATGCTTCTAATACCAATCCTGAGATCCTTCCTCTAACATGAAATGTGATATCCAACTCCTTCCCTTTCCAAACCTAAGAGCCTATCTATAGCATGAGATGTGATATCCAGGTCCTTCCTATTCCAATCCTTAGACCCTTCCTACAGCATGCAATATGATATCTCAATGATTCTAATAACAAACCTGAGACCCGTCCTATAGCATGATATGATATCCAAGTCCTTCCCATTCCAATCCTGAGACCCTTCCTATAACATGAAATGTGATATCCAACTCCTTCCCATTCCAACCTGAGACCCTTCCTATAGCATGAGATGGGATATCCAACTTCTTCAAAATCCAATACTTATACCCTTCCGATAGCATGAGATGTGATATCCCAATGCTTCTACCAAACCTGAGACCCATACTATGGCATGAGATGTGATATCAAACTCCTTCCCATTCCAATCCTGAGACCCTTCCTATAGCTTGAGGTGTGATATCCAACTCCTTCCCATTCCAATTCTGAGACCCTTCTTATACCATGAGAATTGATATCTCAATGCTTCTAATACCAAACCTGAGACCCGTCCTATAACATGAGATGTGATATCCAAATCCTTCCCCTTCCAAACCTTAGACCCTTCCTTTATCATGAGATGTGATATCCAACTCCTTCCCATTCCAATCCTGAGACCCTTCCGATATCATGAGATTTGTTATCTCAATGCTTCTAATATCAAACTTGAGACCCTCCCTATAGCATGAGATGTGACATCCAAGTCCTTCCCATTGCAATCCTGAGACCCTTCCTATAGCATGAGATGTGATATCTCTATGCTTCTAATACCAAACCTGAGACCCTTCCTATAACATGAGATGGGAGATCCAACTCCTTCCCATTCCAATCCTGAGACCTTTCCGATAGCAGAGATGTGATATCTCAATGCTTATACCAAACCTGAGACCCTTCCTATGGCCTGAGATGTCATATACAACTCCTTCCCATTCCAATCCTGAGACCCTTCCTTTAGCATGAGATGTGATATCTCAATGCTTATACCAAATCTGAGACCCTTCCTATAGCATGAGATGTGATATCCAATTCCTTCCCATTCCAATCATGAGACCCTTCCTATAGCATGAGATGTGATATCTCAATGCTTATACCAAACCTGAGAGCCTACCTATAGCATGAGATGTGATATCCAAGTCCATCCCATTCCAATCCTTAGACCCTTCCTACAGCAAGCGATGTGATATCTCAATGATTCTAATACCAAACCAGAGACTCTTCCTATAAAATGAGATGGGATATCCAACTCCTTCCCATTCCAATCCTGAGCCGCTTCAGATAGCAGAGATGTGATATCTCAATGCTTATACCAAACCTGAGACCCTTCCTATAACATGAGATGTGATATCCAACTCCTTCCCGTTCCAAACCTGAGACACTAACTATAGCATATGTGATATCCAACTCCTTCCCATTCCAAACATGAGACCCTTCCTATAGCAAGAAAGTAATATCCAACTCCTACCCATTCCAATCCTGAGACCCTTCCTATAGCAAGAGATGTGATATCCAAATCCTTCCCATTCCAATCCTGAGACCCTTCCTATAACATGAGATGTGATATCCAACTCCTTCCCATTCCAACCTGAGACACTTCCTATAGCATGAGAAGGGATATCCAACTCCTTCCCAATCCAATCCTGAGACCCTTCCGATAGCAGAGATGTGATATCTCAATGCTTATACCAAACCTGAGACCCTTCCTATGGCATGAGATGTGATATCCAACTCCTTGCCATTCAAATCCTGAGACCCTTCCTATAGCATGAGAAGGGATATCCAACTCCTTCCCAATCCAATCCTGAGACCCTTCCGATAGCAGCGACGTGATATCTCAATGCTTCTACCAAACCTGAGACCCTTCCTTTAGCATGAGATGTGATATCCAAATCCTTCACATTCCAATCCTGAGACCCTTCCTTTAGCATGAGATGTGATATCCAACTCCTTCCCATTCCAACCTGAGACACTTCCTATAGCATGAGAAGGGATATCCAACTCCTTCCCAATCCAATCCTGAGACCCTTCCGATAGCAGAGATGTGATATCTCAATGCTTATACCAAACCTGAGACCCTTCCTATGGCATGAGATGTGATATCCAACTCCTTGCCATTCAAATCCTGAGACCCTTCCTATAGCATGAAAAGGAATATCCAACTCCTTCCCAATCCAATCCTGAGACCCTTCCGATAGCAGAGACGTGAAATCTCAATGCTTCTACCAAACCTGAGACCCTTCCTTTAGCATGAGATGTGATATCCAAATCCTTCACATTCCAATCCTGAGACCCTTCCTATAGCATGAGATTTGATATCTCAATGCTTCTAATACCAAACGTGAGATCCTTCCTATAACATGAGATGTGATATCCAAATCCTTCCCCTTCCAAACCTGAGACCCTCCCTTTAGCATGAAATGTGATATCCAACTCCTTCCTATTCCAATCCTGAGACTCTTCTGATAGCATGAGATGTGATATCTCAATGCTTCTAATACCAAACCTGAGATCCTTCCGATAGCATGAGATGTGATATCTCAATGCTTCTAATACCAAACCTGAGATCCTTCCTATAACATGAGATGTGATATCCAAATCCTTCCCCTTCCAAACCTGAGACCCTCCCTTTAGCATTAGATGTGATATCTAACTCCTTCCCATTCCATTCCTGAGACCCTTCTGATAGCATGAGATGTGATATCTCAATGCCTCTAATACCAAACCTGAGATCCTACCTCTAACATGAAATGAGATATCCAACTCTTTCCCCTTCCAAACCTGAGAGCCTTCCTATAACATGAGATGTGATATCCAAGTCCATCCCATTCCAATCCTTAGACCCTTCCTACAGCATGCGATGTGATATCTCAATGATTCTAATACCAAACCAGAGACCCGTAATATAACATGAGATGTGATATCCAAATCCTTCCCCTTCCAAACCTTAGACCCTTCCTTTATCATGAGATGTGATATCCAACTCCTTCCCATTCCAATCCTGAGACCCTTCCGATATCATGAGATGTGATATCTCAAAGCTTCTAATATCAAACTTGAGACCCTCCCTATAGCATGAGATGTGATATCCAAGTCCTTCCCATTCCAATCCTGAGACCCTTCCTATAGCGTGAGATGTGATATCTCAATGCTTCTAATACCAAACCTGAGACCCTTCCTATAACATGAGATGGGAATATCCAACTCCTTCCCATTCCAATCTTGAGACCCTTCCGATAGCAGAGATGTGATATCTCAATGCTTATACCAAACCTGAGATCCTTCCTATAACATGAGATGTGATATCCAACTCCTTCCCATTCCAATCCTGAGACACTTCCTATAGCATGAGATGTGATATCTCACTGCTTATACCAAACCTGAGACCCTTCCCATAGCAGGAGATGTGATATCCAACTCCTTCCCATTCCAATCCTCAGACCCTTCCTATAGCATGAGATGTGATATCTCAATGCTTCTAATGTCAAACTTGAGACCCTACCTATAGCATGAGATGTGATATCCAAGTCCTTCCCATTCCAATCCTGAGACACTTCCTATAGCATGAGATGTGATATCTCAATGCTTCTAATACCAAACCTGAGACTCTTCCTATAACATGAGATGGGATATCCAACTCCTTCCCATTCCAATCCTGAGACCCTTTTGATAGCAGAGATGTGATATCTCAATGTTTATACCAAACCTGAGACCCTTCCTACGGCATGAGATGTCATATTCAACTCCTTCCCATTCCAATCCTGAGACCCTTCCTATAGCATGAGATTTGATATCCAACTCCTTCCCATTCCAATCCTGAGACCCTTCCTATAGCATGAGATGTGATGTCTCAATGCTTCTAATACCAAACCTGAGATCCTTCCTATGACATGAGATGTGATATCCAACTCCTTCCATTCCAATCCTGAGACCATCCTATAGCATGAGATGTGATATCTCAATGCTTATACCAAACCTGAGACCCTTCCTATAGCATGAGATGTGATATCCAACTCCTTCCCATTCCAATCATGAGACCCTTCCTATAGCATGAGATGTGATATCTCAATGCTTCTAATACCAAACCTGAGATCCTTCCTCTAACATGAAATGTGAGATCCAACTCCTTCCCTTTCCAAACCTAAGAGCCTATCTATAGCATGAGATGTGATATCCAAGTCCTTCACATTCCAACCCTTAGACCCTTCCTACAGCATGCAATATGATATCTCAATGATTCTAATAACAAACCTGAGACCCGTCCTATAACATGAGATGGGATATCCAACTCCTTCCCATTCCAATCCTGAGACACTTCCGATAGCAGAGATGTGATATCTCAATGTTTATACCAAACCTGAGACCCTTCCTATAACATGAGATGTGATATCCAACTCCTTCCCGTTCCAAACCTGAGACCCTTCCTTTAGCATGAGATGTGATATCCAGCTCCTTCCCATTCCAATCCTGAGACACTTCCGATAGCATGAGATGTGATATCTCAATGCTTCTAATATCAAAACTGAGACCCTCCCTATAGCATGATATGTGATATCTAAGTCCTTCCCATTCCAATCCTGAGACCCTTCCTATAGCATGAGATGTGATATCTCAATGCTTCTACCAAACCTGAGACCCTTCCTTTAGCATGAGATGTGATATCCAACTCCTTCCCATTCCAATCCTGAGACCCTTCCTATAGAATGAGATGTGATATCTCAATACTTCTAATACCAAACCTGAGATCCATCCTATAACATGAGATGTGATATCCAACTCCTTCCCTTTCCAAACCTGAGAGCCGTTCTATAGCATGAGATGTGATATCCAGGTCCTTCCCATTCCAATCCTTAGACCCTTCCTACAGCATGCAATATGATATCTCAATGATTCTAATAACAAACCTGAGACCCGTCCTATAGCATGAGATATGATATCCAAGTCCTTCCCATTCCAATCCTGAGACCCTTCCTATAACATGAAATGTGATATCCAACTCCTTCCCATTCCAACCTGAGACCCTTCCTATAGCATGAGATGGGATATCCAACTTCTTCCAAATCCAATACTGATACCCTTCCGATAGCATGAGATGTGATATCCCAATGCTTCTACCAAACCTGAGACCCATACTATGGCATGAGATGTGATATCAAACTCCTTCCCATTCCAATCCTGAGACCCTTCCTATAGCTTGAGGTGTGATATCCAACTCCTTCCCATTCCAATTCTGAGACCCTTCTTATACCATGAGACTTGATATCTCAATGCTTCTAATATTAAACCTGAGACCCGTCCTATAACATGAGATGTGATATCCAAATCCTTCCCCTTCCAAACCTTAGACCCTTCCTTTATCATGAGATGTGATATCCAACTCCTTCCCATTCCAATCCTGAGACCCTTCCAATATCATGAGATTTGTTATCTCAATGCTTCTAATATCAAACTTGAGACCCTCCCTATAGCATGAGATGTGACATCCAAGTCCTTCCCATTCCAATCCTGAGACCCTTCCTATAGCATGAGATGTGATATCTCTATGCTTCTAATACCAAACCTGAGACCCTTCCTATAACATGAGATGGGATATCCAACTCCTTCCCATTCCAATCCTGAGACCTTTCCGATAGCAGAGAAGTGATATCTCAATGCTTATACCAAACCTGAGAACCTTCCTATGGCCTGAGATGTCATATACAACTCCTTCCCATTCCAATCCTGAGACCCTTCCTTTAGCATGAGATGTGATATCTCAATGCTTATACCAAATCTGAGACCCTTCCTATAGCATGAGATGTGATATCCAATTCCTTCCCATTCCAATCCTGAGACCCTTCCTATAGCATGAGATGTGATATCTCAATGCTTATACCAAATCTGAGACCCTTCCTATAGCATGAGATGTGATATCCAAGTCCATCCCATTCCCATCCTTAGACCCTTCCTACAGCATGTGATGTGATATCTCAATGATTCTAATACCAAACCAGAGACTCTTCCTATAACATGAGATGGGATATCCAACTCCTTCCCATTCCAATCCTGAGCCGCTTCCGATAGCAGAGATGTGATATCTCACTGCTTATACCAAACCTGAGACCCTTCCTATAACATGAGATGTGATATCCAACTCCTTCCCATTCCAAACATGAGACCCTTCCTATAGCAAGAAAGTAATATCCAACTCCTACCCATTCCAATCCTGAGACCCTTCCTATAGCAAGAGATGTGATATCCAAATCCTTCCCATTCCAATCCTGAGACCCTTCCTATAACATGAGATGTGATATCCAACTCCTTCCCATTCCAATCCTGAGACACTTCCTATAGCATGAGATGTGATATCTCAATGCTTCTAATACCAAACCTGAGACTCTTCCTATAACATGAGATGGGATATCCAACTCCTTCCCATTCCAATCCTGAGACCCTTTTGATAGCAGAGATGTGATATCTCAATGTTTATACCAAACCTGAGACCCTTCCTACGGCATGAGATGTCATATTCAACTCCTTCCCATTCCAATCCTGAGACGCTTCCTATAGCATGAGATTTGATATCCAACTCCTTCCCATTCCAATCCTGAGACCCTTCCTATAGCATGAGATGTGATGTCTCAATGCTTCTAATACCAAACCTGAGATCCTTCCTATAACATGAGATGTGATATCCAACTCCTTCCATTCCAATCCTGAGACCCTTCCTATAGCATGAGATGTGATATCTCAATGCTTATACCAAACCTGAGACCCTTCCTATAGCATGAGATGTGATATCCAACTCCTTCCCATTCCAATCCCGAGACCCTTCCTATAGCATGAGATGTGATATCTCAATGCTTCTAATACCAAACCTGAGATCCTTCCTCTAACATGAAATGTTAGATCCAACTCCTTCCCTTTCCAAACCTAAGAGCCTATCTATAGCATGAGATGTGATATCCAAGTCCTTCACATTCCAACCCTTAGACCCTTCCTACAGCATGCAATATGATATCTCAATGATTCTAATAACAAACCTGAGACCCGTCCTATAACATGAGATGGGATATCCAACTCCTTCCCATTCCAATCCTGAGACACTTCCGATAGCAGAGATGTGATATCTCAATGTTTATACCAAACCTGAGACCCTTCCTATAACATGAGATGTGATATCCAACTCCTTCCCGTTCCAAACCTGAGACCCTTCCTTTAGCATGAGATGTGATATCCAGCTCCTTCCCATTCCAATCCTGAGACACTTCCGATAGCATGAGATGTGATATCTCAATGCTTCTAATATCAAAACTGAGACCCTCCCTATAGCATGATATGTGATATCTAAGTCCTTCCCATTCCAATCCTGAGACCCTTCCTATAGCATGAGATGTGATATCTCAATGCTTCTACCAAACCTGAGACCCTTCCTTTAGCATGAGATGTGATATCCAACTCCTTCCCATTCCAATCCTGAGACCCTTCCTATAGCATGAGATGTGATATCTCAATACTTCTAATACCAAACCTGAGATCCTTCCGATAACATGAGATGTGATATCTCAATACTTCTAATACCAAACCTGAGATCCATCCTATAACATGAGATGTGATATCCAACTCCTTCCCTTTCCAAACCTGAGAGCCGTTCTATAGCATGAGATGTGATATCCAGGTCCTTCCCATTCCAATCCTTAGACCCTTCCTACAGCATGCAATATGATATCTCAATGATTCTAATAACAAACCTGAGACCCGTCCTATAGCATGAGATATGATATCCAAGTCCTTCCCATTCCAATCCTGAGACCCTTCCTATAACATGAAATGTGATATCCAACTCCTTCCCATTCCAACCTGAGACCTTTCCTATAGCATGAGATGGGATATCCAACTTCTTCCAAATCCAATACTGATACCCTTCCGATAGCATGAGATGTGATATCCCAATGCTTCTACCAAACCTGAGACCCATACTATGGCATGAGATGTGATATCAAACTCCTTCCCATTCCAATCCTGAGACCCTTCCGATATCATGAGATTTGTTATCTCAATGCTTCTAATATCAAACTTGAGACCCTCCCTATAGCATGAGATGTGACATCCAAGTCCTTCCCATTCCAATCCTGAGACCCTTCCTATAGCATGAGATGTGATATCTCTATGCTTCTAATACCAAACCTGAGACCCTTCCTATAACATGAGATGGGATATCCAACTCCTTCCCATTCCAATCCTGAGACCTTTCCGATAGCAGAGATGTGATATCTCAATGCTTATACCAAACCTGAGAACCTTCCTATGGCCTGTGATGTCATATACAACTCCTTCCCATTCCAATCCTGAGACCCTTCCTTTAGCATGAGATGTGATATCTCAATGCTTATACCAAATCTGAGACACTTCCTATAGCATGAGATGTGATATCCAATTCCTTCCCATTCCAATCCTGAGACCCTTCCTATAGCATGAGATGTGATATCTCAATGCTTATACCAAACCTGAGAGCCTACCTATAACATGAGATGTGATATCCAAGTCTATCCCATTCCAATCCTTAGACCCTTCCTACAGCATGCGATGTGATATCGCAATAATTCTAATACCAAACCAGAGACTCTTCCTATAACATGAGATGGGATATCCAACTCCTTCCCATTCCAATCCTGAGCCGCTTCCGATAGCAGAGATGTGATATCTCAATGCTTATACCAAACCTGAGACCCTTCCTATAACATGAGATGTGATATCCAACTCCTTCCCGTTCCAAACCTGAGACACTAACTATAGCATATGTGATATCCAACTCCTTCCCATTCCAAACATGAGACCCTTCCTATAGCAAGAAAGTAATATCCAACTCCTACCCATTCCAATCCTGAGACCCTTCCTATAGCAAGAGATGTGATATCCAAATCCTTCCCACTCCAATCCTGAGACCCTTCCTATAACATGAGATGTGATATCCAACTCCTTCCCATTCCAACCTGAGACACTTCCTATAGCATGAGAAGGGATATCCAACTCCTTCCCAATCCAATCCTGAGACCCTTCCGATAGCAGAGATGTGATATCTCAATGCTTATACCAAACCTGAGACCCTTCCTATGGCATGAGATGTGATATCCAACTCCTTGCCATTCAAATCCTGAGACCCTTCCTATAGCATGAGAAGGGATATCCAACTCCTTCCCAATCCAATCCTGGGACCCTTCCGATAGCAGCGACGTGATATCTCAATGCTTCTACCAAACCTGAGACCCTTCCTTTAGCATGAGATGTGATATCCAAATCCTTCACATTCCAATCCTGAGACCCTTCCTATAGCATGAGATGTGATATCTCAATGCTTCTAATACCAAACCTGAGATCCTTCCTATAACATGAGATGTGATATCCAATTCCTTCCCATTCCAAACCTGAGACCCTTCCTATTGGATGAGATTTGATATCCAACTCCTTCCCATTCCAATCCTGAGACCCTTCCTATAGCATGAGATGTGATGTCTCAATGCTTCTAATACCAAACCTGAGATCCTTCCTATAACATGAGATGTGATATCCAACTCCTTCCATTCCAATCCTGAGACCCTTCCTATAGCATGAGATGTGATATCTCAATGCTTATACCAAACCTGAGACCCTTCCTATAGCATGAGATGTGATATCCAACTCCTTCCCATTCCAATCCCGAGACCCTTCCTATAGCATGAGATGTGATATCTCAATGCTTCTAATACCAAACCTGAGATCCTTCCTCTAACATGAAATGTTAGATCCAACTCCTTCCCTTTCCAAACCTAAGAGCCTATCTATAGCATGAGATGTGATATCCAAGTCCTTCACATTCCAACCCTTAGACCCTTCCTACAGCATGCAATATGATATCTCAATGATTCTAATAACAAACCTGAGACCCGTCCTATAACATGAGATGGGATATCCAACTCCTTCCCATTCCAATCCTGAGACACTTCCGATAGCAGAGATGTGATATCTCAATGTTTATACCAAACCTGAGACCCTTCCTATAACATGAGATGTGATATCCAACTCCTTCCCGTTCCAAACCTGAGACCCTTCCTTTAGCATGAGATGTGATATCCAGCTCCTTCCCATTCCAATCCTGAGACACTTCCGATAGCATGAGATGTGATATCTCAATGCTTCTAATATCAAAACTGAGACCCTCCCTATAGCATGATATGTGATATCTAAGTCCTTCCCATTCCAATCCTGAGACCCTTCCTATAGCATGAGATGTGATATCTCAATGCTTCTACCAAACCTGAGACCCTTCCTTTAGCATGAGATGTGATATCCAACTCCTTCCCATTCCAATCCTGAGACCCTTCCTATAGCATGAGATGTGATATCTCAATACTTCTAATACCAAACCTGAGATCCTTCCGATAACATGAGATGTGATATCTCAATACTTCTAATACCAAACCTGAGATCCATCCTATAACATGAGATGTGATATCCAACTCCTTCCCTTTCCAAACCTGAGAGCCGTTCTATAGCATGAGATGTGATATCCAGGTCCTTCCCATTCCAATCCTTAGACCCTTCCTACAGCATGCAATATGATATCTCAATGATTCTAATAACAAACCTGAGACCCGTCCTATAGCATGAGATATGATATCCAAGTCCTTCCCATTCCAATCCTGAGACCCTTCCTATAACATGAAATGTGATATCCAACTCCTTCCCATTCCAACCTGAGACCTTTCCTATAGCATGAGATGGGATATCCAACTTCTTCCAAATCCAATACTGATACCCTTCCGATAGCATGAGATGTGATATCCCAATGCTTCTACCAAACCTGAGACCCATACTATGGCATGAGATGTGATATCAAACTCCTTCCCATTCCAATCCTGAGACCCTTCCGATATCATGAGATTTGTTATCTCAATGCTTCTAATATCAAACTTGAGACCCTCCCTATAGCATGAGATGTGACATCCAAGTCCTTCCCATTCCAATCCTGAGACCCTTCCTATAGCATGAGATGTGATATCTCTATGCTTCTAATACCAAACCTGAGACCCTTCCTATAACATGAGATGGGATATCCAACTCCTTCCCATTCCAATCCTGAGACCTTTCCGATAGCAGAGATGTGATATCTCAATGCTTATACCAAACCTGAGAACCTTCCTATGGCCTGAGATGTCATATACAACTCCTTCCCATTCCAATCCTGAGACCCTTCCTTTAGCATGAGATGTGATATCTCAATGCTTATACCAAATCTGAGACACTTCCTATAGCATGAGATGTGATATCCAATTCCTTCCCATTCCAATCCTGAGACCCTTCCTATAGCATGAGATGTGATATCTCAATGCTTATACCAAACCTGAGAGCCTACCTATAACATGAGATGTGATATCCAAGTCTATCCCATTCCAATCCTTAGACCCTTCCTACAGCATGCGATGTGATATCGCAATAATTCTAATACCAAACCAGAGACTCTTCCTATAACATGAGATGGGATATCCAACTCCTTCCCATTCCAATCCTGAGCCGCTTCCGATAGCAGAGATGTGATATCTCAATGCTTATACCAAACCTGAGACCCTTCCTATAACATGAGATGTGATATCCAACTCCTTCCCGTTCCAAACCTGAGACACTAACTATAGCATATGTGATATCCAACTCCTTCCCATTCCAAACATGAGACCCTTCCTATAGCAAGAAAGTAATATCCAACTCCTACCCATTCCAATCCTGAGACCCTTCCTATAGCAAGAGATGTGATATCCAAATCCTTCCCACTCCAATCCTGAGACCCTTCCTATAACATGAGATGTGATATCCAACTCCTTCCCATTCCAACCTGAGACACTTCCTATAGCATGAGAAGGGATATCCAACTCCTTCCCAATCCAATCCTGAGACCCTTCCGATAGCAGAGATGTGATATCTCAATGCTTATACCAAACCTGAGACCCTTCCTATGGCATAAGATGTGATATCCAAGTCCTTCACATTCCAACACTTAGACCCTTCCTACAGCATGCAATATGATATCTCAATGATTCTAATAACAAACCTGAGACCCGTCCTATAACATGAGATGGGATATCCAACTCCTTCCATTCCAATCCTGAGACCCGTCCTATAGCATGAGATGTGATATCTCAAGGCTTATACCAAACCTGAGACCCTTCCTATAGCATGAGATGTGATATCCAACTGCTTCCCATTCCAATCCTGAGACCCTTCCTATAGCATGAGATGTGATATCTCAATGCTTCTAATACCAAACCTGAGATCCTTCCTCTAACATGAAATGTGATATCCAACTTCTTCCCTTTCCAAACCTAAGAGCCTATCTATAGCATGAGATGTGATATCCAAGTCCTTCACATTCCAACACTTAGACCCTTCCTACAGCATGCAATATGATATCTCAATGATTCTAATAACAAACCTGAGACCCGTCCTATAACATGAGATGGGATATCCAACTCCTTCCCATTCCAATCCTGAGACACTTCCGATAGCAGAGATGTGATATCTCAATGCTTATACCAAACCTGAGACCCTTCCTATAACATGAGATGTGATATCCAAATCCTTCCCGTTCCAAACCTGAGACCCTTCCTTTAGCATGAGATGTGATATCCAGCTCCTTCCCATTCCAATCCTGAGACACTTCCGATAGCATGAGATGTGATATCTCAATGCTTCTAATATCAAAACTGAGACCCTCCCTATAGCATGATATGTGATATCTAAGTCCTTCCCATTCCAATCCTGAGACCCTCCCTATAGCATGAGATGTGATATCCAACTCCTTCCCATTCCAATCCTGAGACCCTTCCTATAGCATGAGATATGATATCTCAATACTTCTAATACCAAACGTGAGATCCTTCCGATAACATGAGATGTGATATCCAAATCCTTCCCCTTCCAAACCTGAGACCCTCCCTTTAGCATGAAATGTGATATCCAACTCCTTCCTATTCCAATCCTGAGACTCTTCTGATAGCATGAGATGTGATATCTCAATGCTTCTAATACCAAACCTGAGATCCTTCCGATAGCATGAGATGTGATATCCAAATCCTTCCCCTTCCAAACCTGAGACCCTCCCTTTAGCATGAGATGTGATATCTAACTCCTTCCCATTTTATTCCTGAGACCCTTCTGATAGCATGAGATGTGATATCTCAATGCCTCTAATACCAAACCTGAGATCCTACCTCTAACATGAAATGAGATATCCAACTCTTTCCCCTTCCAAACCAGAGAGCCTTCCTATAGCATGAGATGTGATATCCGAGTCCTTCCCATTCCAATACTGAGACCCTTCCTATAGCTTGAGATGTGATATCCAACTCCTTCCCATTCCATTTCTGAGACCCTTCCTATAGCATGAGATGTGATATCTCAATGCTTATACCAAACCTGAGAGCCTACCTATAACATGAGATGTGATATCCAAGTCCATCCCATTCCAATCCTTAGACCCTTCCTACAGCATGCGATGTGATATCTCAATGATTCTAATACCAAACCAGAGACTCTTCCTATAACATGAGATGGGATATCCAACTCCTTCCCATTCCAATTCTGAGACCCTTCCTATACTATGAGACTTGATATCTCAATGCTTCTAATACCAAACCTGAGACCCGTAATATAACATGTGATGTGATATCCAAATCCTTCCCCTTCCAAACATTAGACCCTTCCTTTATCATGAGATGTGATATCTCAAAGCTTCTAATATCAAACTTGAGACCCTCCCTATAGCATGAGATGTGATATCCAAGTCCTTCCCATTCCAATCCTGAGACCCTTCCTATAGCATGAGATGTGATATCCAAATCCTTCACATTCCAATCCTGAGACCCTTCCTATAGCATGAGATGTGATATCTCAATGCTTCTAATACCAAACCTGAGATCCTTCCTATAACATGAGATGTGATATCCAATTCCTTCCCATATCAAACCTGAGACCCTTCCTATTGGATGAGATTTGATATCCAACTCCTTCCCATTCCAATCCTGAGACCCTTCCTATAGCATGAGATGTGATGTCTCAATGCTTCTAATACCAAACCTGAGATCCTTCCTATAACATGAGATGTGATATCCAACTCCTTCCATTCCAATCCTGAGACCCTTCCTATAGCATGAGATGTGATATCTCAATGCTTATACCAAACCTGAGACCCTTCCTATAGCATGAGATGTGATATCCAACTCCTTCCCATTCCAATCCCGAGACCCTTCCTATAGCATGAGATGTGATATCTCAATGCTTCTAATACCAAACCTGAGATCCTTCCTCTAACATGAAATGTTAGATCCAACTCCTTCCCTTTCCAAACCTAAGAGCCTATCTATAGCATGAGATGTGATATCCAAGTCCTTCACATTCCAACCCTTAGACCCTTCCTACAGCATGCAATATGATATCTCAATGATTCTAATAACAAACCTGAGACCCGTCCTATAACATGAGATGGGATATCCAACTCCTTCCCATTCCAATCCTGAGACACTTCCGATAGCAGAGATGTGATATCTCAATGTTTATACCAAACCTGAGACCCTTCCTATAACATGAGATGTGATATCCAACTCCTTCCCGTTCCAAACCTGAGACCCTTCCTTTAGCATGAGATGTGATATCCAGCTCCTTCCCATTCCAATCCTGAGACACTTCCGATAGCATGAGATGTGATATCTCAATGCTTCTAATATCAAAACTGAGACCCTCCCTATAGCATGATATGTGATATCTAAGTCCTTCCCATTCCAATCCTGAGACCCTTCCTATAGCATGAGATGTGATATCTCAATGCTTCTACCAAACCTGAGACCCTTCCTTTAGCATGAGATGTGATATCCAACTCCTTCCCATTCCAATCCTGAGACCCTTCCTATAGCATGAGATGTGATATCTCAATACTTCTAATACCAAACCTGAGATCCTTCCGATAACATGAGATGTGATATCTCAATACTTCTAATACCAAACCTGAGATCCATCCTATAACATGAGATGTGATATCCAACTCCTTCCCTTTCCAAACCTGAGAGCCGTTCTATAGCATGAGATGTGATATCCAGGTCCTTCCCATTCCAATCCTTAGACCCTTCCTACAGCATGCAATATGATATCTCAATGATTCTAATAACAAACCTGAGACCCGTCCTATAGCATGAGATATGATATCCAAGTCCTTCCCATTCCAATCCTGAGACCCTTCCTATAACATGAAATGTGATATCCAACTCCTTCCCATTCCAACCTGAGACCTTTCCTATAGCATGAGATGGGATATCCAACTTCTTCCAAATCCAATACTGATACCCTTCCGATAGCATGAGATGTGATATCCCAATGCTTCTACCAAACCTGAGACCCATACTATGGCATGAGATGTGATATCAAACTCCTTCCCATTCCAATCCTGAGACCCTTCCGATATCATGAGATTTGTTATCTCAATGCTTCTAATATCAAACTTGAGACCCTCCCTATAGCATGAGATGTGACATCCAAGTCCTTCCCATTCCAATCCTGAGACCCTTCCTATAGCATGAGATGTGATATCTCTATGCTTCTAATACCAAACCTGAGACCCTTCCTATAACATGAGATGGGATATCCAACTCCTTCCCATTCCAATCCTGAGACCTTTCCGATAGCAGAGATGTGATATCTCAATGCTTATACCAAACCTGAGAACCTTCCTATGGCCTGAGATGTCATATACAACTCCTTCCCATTCCAATCCTGAGACCCTTCCTTTAGCATGAGATGTGATATCTCAATGCTTATACCAAATCTGAGACACTTCCTATAGCATGAGATGTGATATCCAATTCCTTCCCATTCCAATCCTGAGACCCTTCCTATAGCATGAGATGTGATATCTCAATGCTTATACCAAACCTGAGAGCCTACCTATAACATGAGATGTGATATCCAAGTCTATCCCATTCCAATCCTTAGACCCTTCCTACAGCATGCGATGTGATATCGCAATAATTCTAATACCAAACCAGAGACTCTTCCTATAACATGAGATGGGATATCCAACTCCTTCCCATTCCAATCCTGAGCCGCTTCCGATAGCAGAGATGTGATATCTCAATGCTTATACCAAACCTGAGACCCTTCCTATAACATGAGATGTGATATCCAACTCCTTCCCGTTCCAAACCTGAGACACTAACTATAGCATATGTGATATCCAACTCCTTCCCATTCCAAACATGAGACCCTTCCTATAGCAAGAAAGTAATATCCAACTCCTACCCATTCCAATCCTGAGACCCTTCCTATAGCAAGAGATGTGATATCCAAATCCTTCCCACTCCAATCCTGAGACCCTTCCTATAACATGAGATGTGATATCCAACTCCTTCCCATTCCAACCTGAGACACTTCCTATAGCATGAGAAGGGATATCCAACTCCTTCCCAATCCAATCCTGAGACCCTTCCGATAGCAGAGATGTGATATCTCAATGCTTATACCAAACCTGAGACCCTTCCTATGGCATGAGATGTGATATCCAACTCCTTGCCATTCAAATCCTGAGACCCTTCCTATAGCATGAGAAGGGATATCCAACTCCTTCCCAATCCAATCCTGGGACCCTTCCGATAGCAGCGACGTGATATCTCAATGCTTCTACCAAACCTGAGACCCTTCCTTTAGCATGAGATGTGATATCCAAATCCTTCACATTCCAATCCTGAGACCCTTCCTATAGCATGAGATGTGATATCTCAATGCTTCTTATACCAAACCTGAGATCCTTCCTATAACATGAGATGTGATATCCAATTCCTTCCCATTCCAAACCCGAGACCCTTCCTATTGGATGAGATGTGATATCCAACTCCTTCCCATTCCAACCCTGAGACCCTTCCTATAGCATGAGATTTGATGTCTCAATGCTTCTAATACCAAACCTGAGATCCTTCCTCTAACATGAAATGTGATATCCAACTCCTTCCCGTTCCAAACCTAAGAGCCTATCTATAGCATAAGATGTGATATCCAAGTCCTTCACATTCCAACACTTAGACCCTTCCTACAGCATGCAATATGATATCTCAATGATTCTAATAACAAACCTGAGACCCGTCCTATAACATGAGATGGGATATCCAACTCCTTCCATTCCAATCCTGAGACCCGTCCTATAGCATGAGATGTGATATCTCAAGGCTTATACCAAACCTGAGACCCTTCCTATAGCATGAGATGTGATATCCAACTGCTTCCCATTCCAATCCTGAGACCCTTCCTATAGCATGAGATGTGATATCTCAATGCTTCTAATACCAAACCTGAGATCCTTCCTCTAACATGAAATGTGATATCCAACTTCTTCCCTTTCCAAACCTAAGAGCCTATCTATAGCATGAGATGTGATATCCAAGTCCTTCACATTCCAACACTTAGACCCTTCCTACAGCATGCAATATGATATCTCAATGATTCTAATAACAAACCTGAGACCCGTCCTATAACATGAGATGGGATATCCAACTCCTTCCCATTCCAATCCTGAGACACTTCCGATAGCAGAGATGTGATATCTCAATGCTTATACCAAACCTGAGACCCTTCCTATAACATGAGATGTGATATCCAAATCCTTCCCGTTCCAAACCTGAGACCCTTCCTTTAGCATGAGATGTGATATCCAGCTCCTTCCCATTCCAATCCTGAGACACTTCCGATAGCATGAGATGTGATATCTCAATGCTTCTAATATCAAAACTGAGACCCTCCCTATAGCATGATATGTGATATCTAAGTCCTTCCCATTCCAATCCTGAGACCCTCCCTATAGCATGAGATGTGATATCCAACTCCTTCCCATTCCAATCCTGAGACCCTTCCTATAGCATGAGATATGATATCTCAATACTTCTAATACCAAACGTGAGATCCTTCCGATAACATGAGATGTGATATCCAAATCCTTCCCCTTCCAAACCTGAGACCCTCCCTTTAGCATGAAATGTGATATCCAACTCCTTCCTATTCCAATCCTGAGACTCTTCTGATAGCATGAGATGTGATATCTCAATGCTTCTAATACCAAACCTGAGATCCTTCCGATAGCATGAGATGTGATATCCAAATCCTTCCCCTTCCAAACCTGAGACCCTCCCTTTAGCATGAGATGTGATATCTAACTCCTTCCCATTTTATTCCTGAGACCCTTCTGATAGCATGAGATGTGATATCTCAATGCCTCTAATGCCAAACCTGAGATCCTACCTCTAACATGAAATGAGATATCCAACTCTTTCCCCTTCCAAACCAGAGAGCCTTCCTATAGCATGAGATGTGATATCCAAGTCCTTCCCATTCCAATACTGAGACCCTTCCTATAGCTTGAGATGTGATATCCAACTCCTTCCCATTCCATTTCTGAGACCCTTCCTATAGCATGAGATGTGATATCTCAATGCTTATACCAAACCTGAGAGCCTACCTATAACATGAGATGTGATATCCAAGTCCATCCCATTCCAATCCTTAGACCCTTCCTACAGCATGCGATGTGATATCTCAATGATTCTAATACCAAACCAGAGACTCTTCCTATAACATGAGATGGGATATCCAACTCCTTCCCATTCCAATTCTGAGACCCTTCCTATACTATGAGACTTGATATCTCAATGCTTCTAATACCAAACCTGAGACCCGTAATATAACATGTGATGTGATATCCAAATCCTTCCCCTTCCAAACATTAGACCCTTCCTTTATCATGAGATGTGATATCCAACTCCTTCCCATTCCAATCCTGAGACCCTTCCGATATCATGAGATGTGATATCTCAAAGCTTCTAATATCAAACTTGAGACCCTCCCTATAGCATGAGTTGTGATATCCAAGTCCTTCCCATTCCAATCCTGAGACCCTTCCTATAGCATGAGATGTGATATCTCAATGCTTCTAATACCAAACCTGAGACCCTTCCTATAACATGAGATGGGAATATCCAACTCCTTCCCATTCCAATCTTGAGACCCTTCCTATAGCAGAGATGTGATATCTCAATGCTTATACCAAACCTGAGATCCTTCCTATAACATGAGATGTGATATCCAACTCCTTCCCATTCCAATCCTGAGACACTTCCTATAGCATGAGATGTGATATCTCACTGCTTATACCAAACCTGAGACCCTTCCCATAGCAGGAGATGTGATATCCAACTCCTTCCCATTCCAATCCTCAGACCCTTCCTATAGCATGAGATGTGATATCTCAATGCTTCTAATGTCAAACTTGAGACCCTACCTATAGCATGAGATGTGATATCCAAGTCCTTCCCATTCCAATCCTAAGACACTTCCTATAGCATGATATGTGATATCTCAATGCTTCTAATACCAAACTTGAGACTCTTCCTATAACATGAGATGGGATATCCAACTCCTTCCCATTCCAATCCTGAGACCCTTTTGATAGCAGAGATGTGATATCTCAATGTTTATACCAAACCTGAGACCCTTCCTACGGCATGAGATGTCATATTCAACTCCTTCCCATTCCAATCCTGAGACCCTTCCTATAGCATGAGATTTGATATCCAACTCCTTCCCATTCCAATCCTGAGACCCTTCCTATAGCATGAGATGTGATGTCTCAATGCTTCTAATACCAAACCTGAGATCCTTCCTATAACATGAGATGTGATATCCAACTCCTTCCATTCCAATCCTGAGACCCTTCCTATAGCATGAGATGTGATATATCAATGCTTATACCAAACCTGAGACCCTTCCTATAGCATGAGATGTGATATCCAACTCCTTCCCATTCCAATCCTGAGACCCTTCCTATAGCATGAGATGTGATATCTCAATACTTCTAATACCAAACCTGAGATCCTTCCGATAACATGAGATGTGATATCTCAATACTTCTAATACCAAACCTGAGATCCATACTATAACATGAGATGTGATATCCAACTCCTTCCCTTTCCAAACCTGAGAGCCGTTCTATAGCATGAGATGTGATATCCAGGTCCTTCCCATTCCAATCCTTAGACCCTTCCTACAGCATGCAATATGATATCTCAATGATTCCAATAACAAACCTGAGACCCGTCCTATAACATGAGATGGGATATCCAACTCCTTCCCATTCCAATCCTGAGACACTTCCGATAGCAGAGATGTGATATCTCAATGTTTATACCAAACCTGAGACCCTTCCTATAACATGAGATGTGATATCCAACTCCTTCCCGTTCCAAACCTGAGACCCTTCCTTTAGCATGAGATGTGATATCCAGCTCCTTCCCATTCCAATCCTGAGACACTTCCGATAGCATGAGATGTGATATCTCAATGCTTCTAATATCAAAACTGAGACCCTCCCTATAGCATGATATGTGATATCTAAGTCCTTCCCATTCCAATCCTGAGACCCTTCCTATAGCATGAGATGTGATATCTCAATGCTTCTACCAAACCTGAGACCCTTCCTTTAGCATGAGATGTGATATCCAACTCCTTCCCATTCCAATCCTGAGACCCTTCCTATAGCATGAGATGTGATATCTCAATACTTCTAATACCAAACCTGAGATCCATACTATAACATGAGATGTGATATCCAACTCCTTCCCTTTCCAAACCTGAGAGCCGTTCTATAGCATGAGATGTGATATCCAGGTCCTTCCCATTCCAATCCTTAGACCCTTCCTACAGCATGCAATATGATATCTCAATGCTTATACCAAACCTGAGAACCTTCCTATGGCCTGAGATGTCATGGCCTGAGATGTCATATACAACTCCTTCCCATTCCAATCCTGAGACCCTTCCTTTAGCATGAGATGTGATATCTCAATGCTTATACCAAATCTGAGACCCTTCCTATAGCATGAGATGTGATATCCAATTCCTTCCCATTCCAATCCTGAGACCCTTCCTATAGCATGAGATGTGATATCTCAATGCTTATACCAAACCTGAGAGCCAACCTATAACATGAGATGTGATATCCAAGTCCATCCCATTCCAATCCTTAGACCCTTCCTACAGCATGCGATGTGATATCTCAATGATTCTAATACCAAACCAGAGACTCTTCCTATAACATCAGATGGGATATCCAACTCCTTCCCATTCCAATCCTGAGCCGCTTCCGATAGCAGAGATGTGATATCTCAATGCTTATACCAAACCTGAGACCCTTCCTATAACATGAGATGTGATATCCAACTCCTTCCCGTTCCAAACCTGAGACACTAACTATAGCATATGTGATATCCAACTCCTTCCCATTCCAAACATGAGACCCTTCCTATAGCAAGAAACTAATATCCAACTCCTACCCATTCCAATCCTGAGACCCTTCCTATAGCAAGAGATGTGATATCCAAATCCTTCCCATTCCAATCCTGAGACCCTTCCTATAACATGAGATGTGATATCCAACTCCTTCCCATTCCAACCTGAGACACTTCCTATAGCATGAGAAGGGATATCCAACTCCTTCCCAATCCAATCCTGAGACCCTTCCGATAGCAGAGATGTGATATCTCAATGCTTATACCAAACCTGAGACCCTTCCTATGGCATGAGATGTGATATCCAACTCCTTGCCATTCAAATCCTGAGACCCTTCCTATAGCATGAGAAGGGATATCCAACTCCTTCCCAATCCAATCCTGAGACCCTTCCGATAGCAGCGACGTGATATCTCAATGCTTCTACCAAACCTGAGACCCTTCCTTTAGCATGAGATGTGATATCCAAATCCTTCACATTCCAATCCTGAGACCCTTCCTATAGCATGAGATGTGATATCTCAATGCTTCTAATACCAAACCTGAGATCCTTCCTATAACATGAGATGTGATATCCAATTCCTTCCCATTCCAAACCTGAGACCCTTCCTATTGGATGAGATGTGATATCCAACTCCTTCCCATTCCAACCCTGAGACCCTTCCTATAGCATGAGATGTGATGTCTCAATGCTTATACCAAACCTGAGACCCTTCCTATAGCATGAGATGTGATATCCAACTGCTTCCCATTCCAATCCTGAGACCCTTCCTATAGCATGAGATGTGATATCTCAATGCTTCTAATACCAAACCTGAGATCCTTCCTCTAACATGAAATGTGATATCCAACGCCTTCCCTTTCCAAACCTAAGAGCCTATCTATAGCATGAGATGTGATTTCCAAGTCCTTCACATTCCAACCCTTAGACCCTTCCTACAGCATGCAATATGATATCTCAATGATTCTAATAACAAACCTGAGACCCGTCCTATAACATGAGATGGGATATCCAACTCCTTCCCATTCCAATCCTGAGACACTTCCGATAGCAGAGATGTGATATCTCAATGCTTATACCAAACCTGAGACCCTTCCTATAACATGAGATGTGATATCCAAATCCTTCCCGTTCCAAACCTGAGACCCTTCCTTTAGCATGAGATGTGATATCCAGCTCCTTCCCATTCCAATCCTGAGACACTTCCGATAGCATGAGATGTGATATCTCAATGCTTCTAATATCAAAACTGAGACCCTCCCTATAGCATGATATGTGATATCTAAGTCCTTCCCATTCCAATCCTGAGACCCTCCCTATAGCATGAGATGTGATATCCAACTCCTTCCCATTCCAATCCTGAGACCCTTCCTATAGCATGAGATATGATATCTCAATACTTCTAATACCAAACGTGAGATCCTTCCGATAACATGAGATGTGATATCCAAATCCTTCCCCTTCCAAACCTGAGACCCTCCCTTTAGCATGAAATGTGATATCCAACTCCTTCCTATTCCAATCCTGAGACTCTTCTGATAGCATGAGATGTGATATCTCAATGCTTCTAATACCAAACCTGAGATCCTTCCGATAGCATGAGATGTGATATCTCAATGCTTCTAATACCAAACCTGAGATCCTTCCTATAACATGAGATGTGATATCCAAATCCTTCCCCTTCCAAACCTGAGACCCTCCCTTTAGCATGAGATGTGATATCTCAATGCCTCTAATACCAAACCTGAGATCCTTCCGATAGCATGAGATGTGATATCTCAATGCTTCTAATACCAAACCTGAGATCCTTCCTATAACATGAGATGTGATATCCAAATCCTTCCCATTCCATTCCTGAGACCCTTCTGATAGCATGAGATGTGATATCTCAATGCCTCTAATACCAAACCTGAGATCCTACCTCTAACATGAAATGAGATATCCAACTCTTTCCCCTTCCAAACCTGAGAGCCTTCCTATAGCATGAGATGTGATATCCAAGTCCTTCCCATTCCAATACTGAGACCCTTCCTATAGCTTGAGATGTGATATCCAACTCCTTCCCATTCTAATTCTGAGACCCTTCCTATAGCATGAGATGTGATATCTCAATGCTTATACCAAACCTGAGAGCCTACCTATAGCATGAGATGTGATATCCAAGTCCATCCCATTCCAATCCTTAGACCCTTCCTACAGCATGCGATGTGATATCTCAATGATTATAATACCAAACCAGAGACTCTTCCTATAACATGAGATGGGATATCCAACTCCTTCCCATTCCAATTCTGAGACCCTTCCTATACTATGAGACTTGATATCTCAATGCATCTAATACCAAACCTGAGACCCGTAATATAACATGAGATGTGATATCCAAATCCTTCCCCTTCCAAACCTTAGACCCTTCCTTTATCATGAGATGTGATATCCAACTCCTTCCCATTCCAATCCTGAGACCCTTCCGATATCATGAGATGTGATATCTCAAAGCTTCTAATATCAAACTTGAGACCCTCCCTATAGCATGAGATGTGATATCCAAGTCCTTCCCATTCCAATCTTGAGACCCTTCCTATAGCATGAGATGTGATATCTCAATGCTTCTAATACCAAACCTGAGACCCTTCCTATAACATGAGATGGGAATATCCAACTCCTTCCCATTCCAATCTTGAGACCCTTCCGATAGCAGAGATGTGATATCTCAATGCTTATACCAAACCTGAGATCCTTCCTATAACATGAGATGTGATATCCAACTCCTTCCCATTCCAATCCTGAGACACTTCCTATAGCATGAGATGTGATATCTCACTGCTTATACTAAACCTGAGACCCTTCCCATAGCAGGAGATGTGATATCCAACTCCTTCCCATTCCAACCTGAGACACTTCCTATAGCATGAGAAGGGATATCCAACTCCTTCCCAATCCAATCCTGAGACCCTTCCGATAGCAGCGACGTGATATCTCAATGCTTCTACCAAACCTGAGACCCTTCCTTTAGCATGAGATGTGATATCCAAATCCTTCACATTCCAATCCTGAGACCCTTCCTATAGCATGAGATGTGATATCTCAATGCTTCTAATACCAAACCTGAGATCCTTCCTATAACATGAGATGTGATATCCAATTCCTTCCCATTCCAAACCTGAGACCCTTCCTATTGGATGAGATGTGATATCCAACTCCTTCCCATTCCAACCCTGAGACCCTTCCTATAGCATGAGATGTGATGTCTCAATGCGTCTAATACCAAACCTGAGATCCTTCCTATAACATGAGATGTGATATCCAACTCCTTCCCTTTCCAAACCTGAGAGCCGTTCTATAGCATGAGATGTGATATCCAGGTCCTTCCCATTCCAATCCTTAGACCCTTCCTACAGCATGCAATATGATATCTCAATGCTTATACCAAACCTGAGAACCTTCCTATGGCCTGAGATGTCATGGCCTGAGATGTCATATACAACTCCTTCCCATTCCAATCCTGAGACCCTTCCTTTAGCATGAGATGTGATATCTCAATGCTTATACCAAATCTGAGACCCTTCCTATAGCATGAGATGTGATATCCAATTCCTTCCCATTCCAATCCTGAGACCCTTCCTATAGCATGAGATGTGATATCTCAATGCTTATACCAAACCTGAGAGCCAACCTATAACATGAGATGTGATATCCAAGTCCATCCCATTCCAATCCTTAGACCCTTCCTACAGCATGCGATGTGATATCTCAATGATTCTAATACCAAACCAGAGACTCTTCCTATAACATCAGATGGGATATCCAACTCCTTCCCATTCCAATCCTGAGCCGCTTCCGATAGCAGAGATGTGATATCTCAATGCTTATACCAAACCTGAGACCCTTCCTATAACATGAGATGTGATATCCAACTCCTTCCCGTTCCAAACCTGAGACACTAACTATAGCATATGTGATATCCAACTCCTTCTCATTCCAAACATGAGACCCTTCCTATAGCAAGAAACTAATATCCAACTCCTACCCATTCCAATCCTGAGACCCTTCCTATAGCAAGAGATGTGATATCCAAATCCTTCCCATTCCAATCCTGAGACCCTTCCTATAACATGAGATGTGATATCCAACTCCTTCCCATTCCAACCTGAGACACTTCCTATAGCATGAGAAGGGATATCCAACTCCTTCCCAATCCAATCCTGAGACCCTTCCGATAGCAGAGATGTGATATCTCAATGCTTATACCAAACCTGAGACCCTTCCTATGGCATGAGATGTGATATCCAACTCCTTGCCATTCAAATCCTGAGACCCTTCCTATAGCATGAGAAGGGATATCCAACTCCTTCCCAATCCAATCCTGAGACCCTTCCGATAGCAGCGACGTGATATCTCAATGCTTCTACCAAACCTGAGACCCTTCCTTTAGCATGAGATGTGATATCCAAATCCTTCACATTCCAATCCTGAGACCCTTCCTATAGCATGAGATGTGATATCTCAATGCTTCTAATACCAAACCTGAGATCCTTCCTATAACATGAGATGTGATATCCAATTCCTTCCCATTCCAAACCTGAGACCCTTCCTATTGGATGAGATGTGATATCCAACTCCTTCCCATTCCAACCCTGAGACCCTTCCTATAGCATGAGATGTGATGTCTCAATGCTTATACCAAACCTGAGACCCTTCCTATAGCATGAGATGTGATATCCAACTGCTTCCCATTCCAATCCTGAGACCCTTCCTATAGCATGAGATGTGATATCTCAATGCTTCTAATACCAAACCTGAGATCCTTCCTCTAACATGAAATGTGATATCCAACGCCTTCCCTTTCCAAACCTAAGAGCCTATCTATAGCATGAGATGTGATATCCAAGTCCTTCACATTCCAACCCTTAGACCCTTCCTACAGCATGCAATATGATATCTCAATGATTCTAATAACAAACCTGAGACCCGTCCTATAACATGAGATGGGATATCCAACTCCTTCCCATTCCAATCCTGAGACACTTCCGATAGCAGAGATGTGATATCTCAATGCTTATACCAAACCTGAGACCCTTCCTATAACATGAGATGTGATATCCAAATCCTTCCCGTTCCAAACCTGAGACCCTTCCTTTAGCATGAGATGTGATATCCAGCTCCTTCCCATTCCAATCCTGAGACACTTCCGATAGCATGAGATGTGATATCTCAATGCTTCTAATATCAAAACTGAGACCCTCCCTATAGCATGATATGTGATATCTAAGTCCTTCCCATTCCAATCCTGAGACCCTCCCTATAGCATGAGATGTGATATCCAACTCCTTCCCATTCCAATCCTGAGACCCTTCCTATAGCATGAGATATGATATCTCAATACTTCTAATACCAAACGTGAGATCCTTCCGATAACATGAGATGTGATATCCAAATCCTTCCCCTTCCAAACCTGAGACCCTCCCTTTAGCATGAAATGTGATATCCAACTCCTTCCTATTCCAATCCTGAGACTCTTCTGATAGCATGAGATGTGATATCTCAATGCTTCTAATACCAAACCTGAGATCCTTCCGATAGCATGAGATGTGATATCTCAATGCTTCTAATACCAAACCTGAGATCCTTCCTATAACATGAGATGTGATATCCAAATCCTTCCCCTTCCAAACCTGAGACCCTCCCTTTAGCATGAAATGTGATATCTCAATGCCTCTAATACCAAACCTGAGATCCTTCCGATAGCATGAGATGTGATATCTCAATGCTTCTAATACCAAACCTGAGATCCTTCCTATAACATGAGATGTGATATCCAAATCCTTCCCATTCCATTCCTGAGACCCTTCTGATAGCATGAGATGTGATATCTCAATGCCTCTAATACCAAACCTGAGATCCTACCTCTAACATGAAATGAGATATCCAACTCTTTCCCCTTCCAAACCTGAGAGCCTTCCTATAGCATGAGATGTGATATCCAAGTCCTTCCCATTCCAATACTGAGACCCTTCCTATAGCTTGAGATGTGATATCCAACTCCTTCCCATTCTAATTCTGAGACCCTTCCTATAGCATGAGATGTGATATCTCAATGCTTATACCAAACCTGAGAGCCTACCTATAGCATGAGATGTGATATCCAAGTCCATCCCATTCCAATCCTTAGACCCTTCCTACAGCATGCGATGTGATATCTCAATGATTATAATACCAAACCAGAGACTCTTCCTATAACATGAGATGGGATATCCAACTCCTTCCCATTCCAATTCTGAGACCCTTCCTATACTATGAGACTTGATATCTCAATGCATCTAATACCAAACCTGAGACCCGTAATATAACATGAGATGTGATATCCAAATCCTTCCCCTTCCAAACCTTAGACCCTTCCTTTATCATGAGATGTGATATCCAACTCCTTCCCATTCCAATCCTGAGACCCTTCCGATATCATGAGATGTGATATCTCAAAGCTTCTAATATCAAACTTGAGACCCTCCCTATAGCATGAGATGTGATATCCAAGTCCTTCCCATTCCAATCTTGAGACCCTTCCTATAGCATGAGATGTGATATCTCAATGCTTCTAATACCAAACCTGAGACCCTTCCTATAACATGAGATGGGAATATCCAACTCCTTCCCATTCCAATCTTGAGACCCTTCCGATAGCAGAGATGTGATATCTCAATGCTTATACCAAACCTGAGATCCTTCCTATAACATGAGATGTGATATCCAACTCCTTCCCATTCCAATCCTGAGACACTTCCTATAGCATGAGATGTGATATCTCACTGCTTATACCAAACCTGAGACCCTTCCCATAGCAGGAGATGTGATATCCAACTCCTTCCCATTCCAACCTGAGACACTTCCTATAGCATGAGAAGGGATATCCAACTCCTTCCCAATCCAAGCCTGAGACCCTTCCGATAGCAGAGATGTGATATCTCAATGCTTATACCAAACCTGAGACCCTTCCTATGGCATGAGATGTGATATCCAACTCCTTGCCATTCAAATCCTGAGACCCTTCCTATAGCATGAGAAGGGATATCCAACTCCTTCCCAATCCAATCCTGAGACCCTTCCGATAGCAGCGACGTGATATCTCAATGCTTCTACCAAACCTGAGACCCTTCCTTTAGCATGAGATGTGATATCCAAATCCTTCACATTCCAATCCTGAGACCCTTCCTATAGCATGAGATGTGATATCTCAATGCTTCTAATACCAAACCTGAGATCCTTCCTATAACATGAGATGTGATATCCAATTCCTTCCCATTCCAAACCTGAGACCCTTCCTATTGGATGAGATGTGATATCCAACTCCTTCCCATTCCAACCCTGAGACCCTTCCTATAGCATGAGATGTGATGTCTCAATGCGTCTAATACCAAACCTGAGATCCTTCCTATAACATGAGATGTGATATCCAACTCCTTCCATTCCAATCCTGAGACCCGTCCTATAGCATGAGATGTGATATCTCAATGCTTATACCAAACCTGAGACCCTTCCTATAGCATGAGATGTGATATCCAACTGCTTCCCATTCCAATCCTGAGACCCTTCCTATAGCATGAGATGTGATATCTCAATGCTTCTAATACCAAACCTGAGATCCTTCCTCTAACATGAAATGTGATATCCAACTCCTTCCCTTTCCAAACCTAAGAGCCTATCTATAGCATGAGATGTGATATCCAAGTCCTTCACATTCCAACCCTTAGACCCTTCCTACAGCATGCAATATGATATCTCAATGATTCTAATAACAAACCTGAGACCAGTCCTATAACATGAGATGGGATATCCAACTCCTTCCCATTCCAATCCTGAGACACTTCCGATAGCAGAGATGTGATATCTCAATGCTTATACCAAACCTGAGACCCTTCCTATAACATGAGATGTGATATCCAAATCCTTCCCGTTCCAAACCTGAGACCCTTCCTTTAGCATGAGATGTGATATCCAGCTCCTTCCCATTCCAATCCTGAGACACTTCCGATAGCATGAGATGTGATATCTCAATGCTTCTAATATCAAAACTGAGACCCTCCCTATAGCATGATATGTGATATCTAAGTCCTTCCCATTCCAATCCTGAGACCCTCCCTATAGCATGAGATGTGATATCCAACTCCTTCCCATTCCAATCCTGAGACCCTTCCTATAGCATGAGATATGATATCTCAATACTTCTAATACCAAACGTGAGATCCTTCCGATAACATGAGATGTGATATCCAAATCCTTCCCCTTCCAAACCTGAGACCCTCCCTTTAGCATGAAATGTGATATCCAACTCCTTCCTATTCCAATCCTGAGACTCTTCTGATAGCATGAGATGTGATATCTCAATGCTTCTAATACCAAACCTGAGATCCTTCCGATAGCATGAGATGTGATATCTCAATGCTTCTAATACCAAACCTGAGATCCTTCCTATAACATGAGATGTGATATCCAAATCCTTCCCCTTCCAAACCTGAGACCCTCCCTTTAGCATGAGATGTGATATCTAACTCCTTCCCATTCCATTCCTGAGACCCTTCTGATAGCATGAGATGTGATATCTAAATGCCTCTAATACCAAACCTGAGATCCTACCTCTAACATGAAATGAGATATCCAACTCTTTCCCCTTCCAAACCTGAGAGCCTTCCTATAGCATGAGATGTGATATCCAAGTCCTTCCCATTCCAATACTGAGACCCTTCCTATAGCTTGACATGTGATATCCAACTCCTTCCCATTCCAATTCTGAGACCCTTCCTATAGCATGAGATGTGATATCTCAATGCTTATACCAAACCTGAGAGCCTACCTATAGCATGAGATGTGATATCCAAGTCCATCCCATTCCAATCCTTAGACCCTTCCTACAGCATGCGATGTGATATCTCAATGATTCTAATACCAAACCAGAGACTCTTCCTATAACATGAGATGGGATATCCAACTCCTTCCCATTCCAATTCTGAGACCCTTCCTATACTATGAGACTTGATATCTCAATGCTTCTAATACCAAACCTGAGACCCGTAATATAACATGAGATGGGATATCCAAATCCTTCCCCTTCCAAACCTTAGACCCTTCCTTTATCATGAGATGTGATATCCAACTCCTTCCCATTCCAATCCTGAGACCCTTCCGATATCATGAGATGTGATATCTCAAAGCTTCTAATATCAAACTTGAGACCCTCCCTATAGCATGAGATGTGATATCCAAGTCCTTCCCATTCCAATCCTGAGACCCTTCCTATAGCATGAGATGTGATATCTCAATGCTTCTAATACCAAACCTGAGACCCTTCCTATAACATGAGATGGGAATATCCAACTCCTTCCCATTCCAATCTTGAGACCCTTCCGATAGCAGAGATGTGATATCTCAATGCTTATACCAAACCTGAGATCCTTCCTATAACATGAGATGTGATATCCAACTCCTTCCCATTCCAATCCTGAGACACTTCCTATAGCATGAGATGTGATATCTCACTGCTTATACCAAACCTGAGACCCTTCCCATAGCAGGAGATGTGATATCCAACTCCTTCCCATTCCAATCCTCAGACCCTTCCTATAGCATGAGATGTGATATCTCAATGCTTCTAATGTCAAACTTGAGACCCTACCTATAGCATGAGATGTGATATCCAAGTCCTTCCCATTCCAATCCTAAGACACTTCCTATAGCATGAGATGTGATATCTCAATGCTTCTAATACCAAACTTGAGACTCTTCCTATAACATGAGATGGGATATCCAACTCCTTCCCATTCCAATCCTGAGACCCTTTTGATAGCAGAGATGTGATATCTCAATGTTTATACCAAACCTGAGACCCTTCCTACGGCATGAGATGTCATATTCAACTCCTTCCCATTCCAATCCTGAGACCCTTCCTATAGCATGAGATTCGATATCCAACTCCTTCCCATTCCAATCCTGAGACCCTTCCTATAGCATGAGATGTGATGTCTCAATGCTTCTAATACCAAACCTGAGATCCTTCCTATAACATGAGATGTGATATCCAACTCCTTCCATTCCAATCCTGAGACCCTTCCTATAGCATGAGATGTGATATCTCAATGCTTATACCAAACCTGAGACCCTTCCTATAGCATGAGATGTGATATCCAACTCCTTCCCATTCCAATCCTGAGACCCTTCCTATAGCATGAGATGTGATATCTCAATGCTTCTAATACCAAACCTGAGATCCTTCCTCTAACATGAAATGTGAGATCCAACTCCTTCCCTTTCCAAACCTAAGAGCCTATCTATAGCATGAGATGTGATATCTAAGTCCTTCACATTCCAACCCTTAGACCCTTCCTACAGCATGCAATATGATATCTCAATGATTCCAATAACAAACCTGAGACCCGTCCTATAACATGAGATGGGATATCCAACTCCTTCCCATTCCAATCCTGAGACACTTCCGATAGCAGAGATGTGATATCTCAATGTTTATACCAAACCTGAGACCCTTCCTATAACATGAGATGTGATATCCAACTGCTTCCCGTTCCAAACCTGAGACCCTTCCTTTAGCATGAGATGTGATATCCAGCTCCTTCCCATTCCAATCCTGAGACACTTCCGATAGCATGAGATGTGATATCTCAATGCTTCTAATATCAAAACTGAGACCCTCCCTATAGCATATGTGATATCTAAGTCCTTCCCATTCCAATCCTGAGACCCTTCCTATAGCATGAGATGTGATATCTCAATGCTTCTACCAAACCTGAGACCCTTCCTTTAGCATGAGATGTGATATCCAACTCCTTCCCATTCCAATCCTGAGAACCTTCCTATAGCATGAGATGTGATATCTCAATACTTCTAATACCAAACCTGAGATCCTTCCGATAACATGAGATGTGATATCTCAATACTTCTAATACCAAACCTGAGATCCATCTTATAACATGAGATGTGATATCCAACTCCTTCCCTTTCCAAACCTGAGAGCCGTTCTATAGCATGAGATGTGATATCCAGGTCCTTCCCATTCCAATCCTTAGACCCTTCCTACAGCATGCAATATGATATCTCAATGCTTATACCAAACCTGAGAACCTTCCTATGGCCTGAGATGTCATGGCCTGAGATGTCATATACAACTCCTTCCCATTCCAATCCTGAGACCCTTCCTTTAGCATGAGATGTGATATCCAAGTCCATCCCATTCCAATCCTTAGACCCTTCCTACAGCATGCGATGTGATATCTCAATGCTTATACCAAACCTGAGACTCTTCCTATAACATGAGATGGGATATCCAACTCCTTCCCATTCCAATCCTGAGCCGCTTCCGATAGCAGAGATGTGATATCTCAATGCTTATACCAAACCTGAGACCCTTCCTATAACATGAGATGTGATATCCAACTCCTTCCCGTTCCAAACCTGAGACACTAACTATAGCATATGTGATATCCAACTCCTTCCCATTCCAAACATGAGACCCTTCCTATAGCAAGAAAGTAATATCCAACTCCTACCCATTCCAATCCTGAGACCCTTCCTATAGCAAGAGATGTGATATCCAACTCCTTCCCATTCCAACCTGAGACACTTCCTAAAGCATGAGAAGGGATATCCAACTCCTTCCCAATCCAATCCTGAGACCCTTCCGATAGCAGAGATGTGATATCTCAATGCTTATACCAAACCTGAGACCCTTCCTATGGCATGAGATGTGATATCCAACTCCTTGCCATTCAAATCCTGAGACCCTTCCTATAGCATGAGAAGGGATATCCAACTCCTTCCCAATCCAATCCTGAGACCCTTCCGATAGCAGCGACGTGATATCTCAATGCTTCTACCAAACCTGAGACTCTTCCTTTAGCATGAGATGTGATATCCAAATCCTTCACATTCCAATCCTGAGACCCTTCCTATAGCATGAGATGTGATATCTCAATGCTTCTAATACCAAACCTGAGATCCTTCCTATAACATGAGATGTGATATCCAATTCCTTCCCATTCCAAACCTGAGACCCTTCCTATTGGATAAGATGTGATATCCAACTCCTTCCCATTCCAACCCTGAGACCCTTCCTATAGCATGAGATGTGATGTCTCAATGCGTCTAATACCAAACCTGAGATCCTTCCTATAACATGAGATGTGATATCCAACTTCTTCCATTCCAATCCTGAGACCCGTCCTATAGCATGAGATGTGATATCTCAATGCTTATACCAAACCTGAGACCCTTCCTATAGCATGAGATGTGATATCCAACTGCTTCCCATTCCAATCCTGAGACCCTTCCTATAGCATGAGATGTGATATCTCAATGCTTCTAATACCAAACCTGAGATCCTTCCTCTAACATGAAATGTGACATCCAACTCCTTCCCTTTCCAAACCTAAGAGCCTATCTATAGCATGAGATGTGATATCCAAGTCCTTCACATTCCAACCCTTAGACCCTTCCTACAGCATGCAATATGATATCTCAATGATTCTAACAACAAACCTGAGACCCGTCCTATAACATGAGATGGGATATCCAACTCCTTCCCATTCCAATCCTGAGACACTTCCGATAGCAGAGATGTGATATCTCAATGCTTATACCAAACCTGAGACCCTTCCTATAACATGAGATGTGATATCCAAATCCTTCCCGTTCCAAACCTGAGACCCTTCCTTTAGCATGAGATGTGATATCCAGCTCCTTCCCATTCCAATCCTGAGACACTTCCGATAGCATGAGATGTGATATCTCAATGCTTCTAATATCAAAACTGAGACCCTCCCTATAGCATGATATGTGATATCTAAGTCCTTCCCATTCCAATCCTGAGACCCTCCCTATAGCATGAGATGTGATATCCAACTCCTTCCCATTCCAATCCTGAGACCCTTCCTATAGCATGAGATATGATATCTCAATACTTCTAATACCAAACGTGAGACCCTTCCGATAACATGAGATGTGATATCCAAATCCTTCCCCTTCCAAACCTGAGACCCTCCCTTTAGCATGAAATGTGATATCCAACTCCTTCCTATTCCAATCCTGAGACTCTTCTGATAGCATGAGATGTGATATCTCAATGCTTCTAATACCAAACCTGAGATCCTTCCGATAGCATGAGATGTGATATCTCAATGCTTCTAATACCAAACCTGAGATCCTTCCTATAACATGAGATGTGATATCCAAATCCTTCCCCTTCCAAACCTGAGACCCTCCCTTTAGAATGAGATGTGATATCTAACTCCTTCCCATTCCATTCCTGAGACCCTTCTGATAGCATGAGATGTGATATCTCAATGCCTCTAATACCAAACCTGAGATCCTACCTCTAACATGAAATGAGATATCCAACTCTTTCGCCTTCCAAACCTGAGAGCCTTCCTATAGCATGAGATGTGATATCCAAGTCCTTCCCATTCCAATACTGAGACCCTTCCTACAGCTTGAGATGTGATATCCAACTCCTTCCCATTCCAATTCTGAGACCCTTCCTATAGCATGAGATGTGATATCTCAATGCTTATACCAAACCTGAGAGCCTACCTATAGCATGAGATGTGATATCCAAGTCCATCCCATTCCAATCCTTAGACCCTTCCTACAGCATGCGATGTGATATCTCAATGATTCTAATACCAAACCAGAGACTCTTCCTATAACATGAGATGGGATATCCAACTCCTTCCCATTCCAATTCTGAGACCCTTCCTATACTATGAGACTTGATATCTCAATGCTTCTAATACCAAACCTGAGACCCGTAATATAACATGAGATGTGATATCCAAATCCTTCCCCTTCCAAACCTTAGACCCTTCCTTTATCATGAGATGTGATATCCAACTCCTTCCCATTCCAATCCTGAGACCCTTCCGATATCATGAGATGTGATATCTCAAAGCTTCTAATATCAAACTTGAGACCCTCCCTATAGCATGAGATGTGATATCCAAGTCCTTCCCATTCCAATCCTGAGACCCTTCCTATAGCATGAGATGTGATATCTCAATGCTTCTAATACCAAACCTGAGACCCTTCCTATAACATGAGATGGGAATATCCAACTCCTTCCCATTCCAATCTTGAGACCCTTCCGATAGCAGAGATGTGATATCTCAATGCTTATACCACACCTGAGATCCTTCCTATAACATGAGATGTGATATCCAACTCCTTCCCATTCCAATCCTGAGACACTTCCTATAGCATGAGATGTGATATCTCACTGCTTATACCAAACCTGAGACCCTTCCCATAGCAGGAGATGTGATATCCAACTCCTTCCCATTCCAATCCTCAGACCCTTCCTATAGCATGAGATGTGATATCTCAATGCTTCTAATGTCAAACTTGAGACCCTACCTATAGCATGAGATGTGATATCCAAGTCCTTCCCATTCCAATCCTGAGACACTTCCTATAGCATGAGATGTGATATCTCAATGCTTCTAATACCAAACCTGAGACTCTTCCTATAACATGAGATGGGATATCCAACTCCTTCCAATTCCAATCCTGAGACCCTTTTGATAGCAGAGATGTGATATCTCAATGTTTATACCAAACCTGAGACCCTTCCTACGGCATGAGATGTCATATTCAACTCCTTCCCATTCCAATCCTGAGACCCTTCCTATAGCATGAGATTTGATATCCAACTCCTTCCCATTCCAATCCTGAGACCCTTCCTATAGCATGAGATGTGATGTCTCAATGCTTCTAATACCAAACCTGAGATCCTTCCTATAACATGAGATGTGATATCCAACTCCTTCCATTCCAATCCGGAGACCCTTCCTATAGCATGAGATGTGATATCTCAATGCTTATACCAAACCTGAGACCCTTCCTATAGCATGAGATGTGATATCCAACTCCTTCCCATTCCAATCCTGAGACCCTTCCTATAGCCTGAGATGTGATATCTCAATGCCTCTAATACCAAACCTGAGATCCTTCCTCTAACATGAGATGTGATATCCAAGTCCTTCCCATTCCAATCCTGAGACACTTCCTATAGCATGAGATGTGATATCTCAATGATTCTAATAACAAACCTGAGACCCGTCCTATAACATGAGATGGGATATCCAACTCCTTCCCATTCCAATCCTGAGACACTTCCGATAGCAGAGATGTGATATCTCAATGCTTATACCAAACCTGAGACCCTTCCTATAACATGAGATGTGATATCCAAATCCTTCCCGTTCCAAACCTGAGACCCTTCCTTTAGCATGAGATGTGATATCCAGCTCCTTCCCATTCCAATCCTGAGACACTTCCGATAGCATGAGATGTGATATCTCAATGCTTCTAATATCAAAACTGAGACCCTCCCTATAGCATGATATGTGATATCTAAGTCCTTCCCATTCCAATCCTGAGACCCTCCCTATAGCATGAGATGTGATATCCAACTCCTTCCCATTCCAATCCTGAGACCCTTCCTATAGCATGAGATATGATATCTCAATACTTCTAATACCAAACGTGAGATCCTTCCGATAACATGAGATGTGATATCCAAATCCTTCCCCTTCCAAACCTGAGACCCTCCCTTTAGCATGAAATGTGATATCCAACTCCTTCCTATTCCAATCCTGAGACTCTTCTGATAGCATGAGATGTGATATCTCAATGCTTCTAATACCAAACCTGAGATCCTTCCGATAGCATGAGATGTGATATCCAAATCCTTCCCCTTCCAAACCTGAGACCCTCCCTTTAGCATGAGATGTGATATCTAACTCCTTCCCATTTTATTCCTGAGACCCTTCTGATAGCATGAGATGTGATATCTCAATGCCTCTAATGCCAAACCTGAGATCCTACCTCTAACATGAAATGAGATATCCAACTCTTTCCCCTTCCAAACCAGAGAGCCTTCCTATAGCATGAGATGTGATATCCAAGTCCTTCCCATTCCAATACTGAGACCCTTCCTATAGCTTGAGATGTGATATCCAACTCCTTCCCATTCCATTTCTGAGACCCTTCCTATAGCATGAGATGTGATATCTCAATGCTTATACCAAACCTGAGAGCCTACCTATAACATGAGATGTGATATCCAAGTCCATCCCATTCCAATCCTTAGACCCTTCCTACAGCATGCGATGTGATATCTCAATGATTCTAATACCAAACCAGAGACTCTTCCTATAACATGAGATGGGATATCCAACTCCTTCCCATTCCAATTCTGAGACCCTTCCTATACTATGAGACTTGATATCTCAATGCTTCTAATACCAAACCTGAGACCCGTAATATAACATGTGATGTGATATCCAAATCCTTCCCCTTCCAAACATTAGACCCTTCCTTTATCATGAGATGTGATATCCAACTCCTTCCCATTCCAATCCTGAGACCCTTCCGATATCATGAGATGTGATATCTCAAAGCTTCTAATATCAAACTTGAGACCCTCCCTATAGCATGAGATGTGATATCCAAGTCCTTCCCATTCCAATCCTGAGACCCTTCCTATAGCATGAGATGTGATATCTCAATGCTTCTAATACCAAACCTGAGACCCTTCCTATAACATGAGATGGGAATATCCAACTCCTTCCCATTCCAATCTTGAGACCCTTCCTATAGCAGAGATGTGATATCTCAATGCTTATACCAAACCTGAGATCCTTCCTATAACATGAGATGTGATATCCAACTCCTTCCCATTCCAATCCTGAGACACTTCCTATAGCATGAGATGTGATATCTCACTGCTTATACCAAACCTGAGACCCTTCCCATAGCAGGAGATGTGATATCCAACTCCTTCCCATTCCAATCCTCAGACCCTTCCTATAGCATGAGATGTGATATCTCAATGCTTCTAATGTCAAACTTGAGACCCTACCTATAGCATGAGATGTGATATCCAAGTCCTTCCCATTCCAATCCTAAGACACTTCCTATAGCATGATATGTGATATCTCAATGCTTCTAATACCAAACTTGAGACTCTTCCTATAACATGAGATGGGATATCCAACTCCTTCCCATTCCAATCCTGAGACCCTTTTGATAGCAGAGATGTGATATCTCAATGTTTATACCAAACCTGAGACCCTTCCTACGGCATGAGATGTCATATTCAACTCCTTCCCATTCCAATCCTGAGACCCTTCCTATAGCATGAGATTTGATATCCAACTCCTTCCCATTCCAATCCTGAGACCCTTCCTATAGCATGAGATGTGATGTCTCAATGCTTCTAATACCAAACCTGAGATCCTTCCTATAACATGAGATGTGATATCCAACTCCTTCCATTCCAATCCTGAGACCCTTCCTATAGCATGAGATGTGATATATCAATGCTTATACCAAACCTGAGACCCTTCCTATAGCATGAGATGTGATATCCAACTCCTTCCCATTCCAATCCTGAGACCCTTCCTATAGCATGAGATGTGATATCTCAATACTTCTAATACCAAACCTGAGATCCTTCCGATAACATGAGATGTGATATCTCAATACTTCTAATACCAAACCTGAGATCCATACTATAACATGAGATGTGATATCCAACTCCTTCCCTTTCCAAACCTGAGAGCCGTTCTATAGCATGAGATGTGATATCCAGGTCCTTCCCATTCCAATCCTTAGACCCTTCCTACAGCATGCAATATGATATCTCAATGATTCCAATAACAAACCTGAGACCCGTCCTATAACATGAGATGGGATATCCAACTCCTTCCCATTCCAATCCTGAGACACTTCCGATAGCAGAGATGTGATATCTCAATGTTTATACCAAACCTGAGACCCTTCCTATAACATGAGATGTGATATCCAACTCCTTCCCGTTCCAAACCTGAGACCCTTCCTTTAGCATGAGATGTGATATCCAGCTCCTTCCCATTCCAATCCTGAGACACTTCCGATAGCATGAGATGTGATATCTCAATGCTTCTAATATCAAAACTGAGACCCTCCCTATAGCATGATATGTGATATCTAAGTCCTTCCCATTCCAATCCTGAGACCCTTCCTATAGCATGAGATGTGATATCTCAATGCTTCTACCAAACCTGAGACCCTTCCTTTAGCATGAGATGTGATATCCAACTCCTTCCCATTCCAATCCTGAGACCCTTCCTATAGCATGAGATGTGATATCTCAATACTTCTAATACCAAACCTGAGATCCATACTATAACATGAGATGTGATATCCAACTCCTTCCCTTTCCAAACCTGAGAGCCGTTCTATAGCATGAGATGTGATATCCAGGTCCTTCCCATTCCAATCCTTAGACCCTTCCTACAGCATGCAATATGATATCTCAATGCTTATACCAAACCTGAGAACCTTCCTATGGCCTGAGATGTCATGGCCTGAGATGTCATATACAACTCCTTCCCATTCCAATCCTGAGACCCTTCCTTTAGCATGAGATGTGATATCTCAATGCTTATACCAAATCTGAGACCCTTCCTATAGCATGAGATGTGATATCCAATTCCTTCCCATTCCAATCCTGAGACCCTTCCTATAGCATGAGATGTGATATCTCAATGCTTATACCAAACCTGAGAGCCAACCTATAACATGAGATGTGATATCCAAGTCCATCCCATTCCAATCCTTAGACCCTTCCTACAGCATGCGATGTGATATCTCAATGATTCTAATACCAAACCAGAGACTCTTCCTATAACATCAGATGGGATATCCAACTCCTTCCCATTCCAATTCTGAGCCGCTTCCGATAGCAGAGATGTGATATCTCAATGCTTATACCAAACCTGAGACCCTTCCTATAACATGAGATGTGATATCCAACTCCTTCCCGTTCCAAACCTGAGACACTAACTATAGCATATGTGATATCCAACTCCTTCCCATTCCAAACATGAGACCCTTCCTATAGCAAGAAACTAATATCCAACTCCTACCCATTCCAATCCTGAGACCCTTCCTATAGCAAGAGATGTGATATCCAAATCCTTCCCATTCCAATCCTGAGACCCTTCCTATAACATGAGATGTGATATCCAACTCCTTCCCATTCCAACCTGAGACACTTCCTATAGCATGAGAAGGGATATCCAACTCCTTCCCAATCCAATCCTGAGACCCTTCCGATAGCAGAGATGTGATATCTCAATGCTTATACCAAACCTGAGACCCTTCCTATGGCATGAGATGTGATATCCAACTCCTTGCCATTCAAATCCTGAGACCCTTCCTATAGCATGAGAAGGGATATCCAACTCCTTCCCAATCCAATCCTGAGACCCTTCCGATAGCAGCGACGTGATATCTCAATGCTTCTACCAAACCTGAGACCCTTCCTTTAGCATGAGATGTGATATCCAAATCCTTCACATTCCAATCCTGAGACCCTTCCTATAGCATGAGATGTGATATCTCAATGCTTCTAATACCAAACCTGAGATCCTTCCTATAACATGAGATGTGATATCCAATTCCTTCCCATTCCAAACCTGAGACCCTTCCTATTGGATGAGATGTGATATCCAACTCCTTCCCATTCCAACCCTGAGACCCTTCCTATAGCATGAGATGTGATGTCTCAATGCTTATACCAAACCTGAGACCCTTCCTATAGCATGAGATGTGATATCCAACTGCTTCCCATTCCAATCCTGAGACCCTTCCTATAGCATGAGATGTGATATCTCAATGCTTCTAATACCAAACCTGAGATCCTTCCTCTAACATGAAATGTGATATCCAACGCCTTCCCTTTCCAAACCTAAGAGCCTATCTATAGCATGAGATGTGATATCCAAGTCCTTCACATTCCAACCCTTAGACCCTTCCTACAGCATGCAATATGATATCTCAATGATTCTAATAACAAACCTGAGACCCGTCCTATAACATGAGATGGGATATCCAACTCCTTCCCATTCCAATCCTGAGACACTTCCGATAGCAGAGATGTGATATCTCAATGCTTATACCAAACCTGAGACCCTTCCTATAACATGAGATGTGATATCCAAATCCTTCCCGTTCCAAACCTGAGACCCTTCCTTTAGCATGAGATGTGATATCCAGCTCCTTCCCATTCCAATCCTGAGACACTTCCGATAGCATGAGATGTGATATCTCAATGCTTCTAATATCAAAACTGAGACCCTCCCTATAGCATGATATGTGATATCTAAGTCCTTCCCATTCCAATCCTGAGACCCTCCCTATAGCATGAGATGTGATATCCAACTCCTTCCCATTCCAATCCTGAGACCCTTCCTATAGCATGAGATATGATATCTCAATACTTCTAACACCAAACGTGAGATCCTTCCGATAACATGAGATGTGATATCCAAATCCTTCCCCTTCCAAACCTGAGACCCTCCCTTTAGCATGAAATGTGATATCCAACTCCTTCCTATTCCAATCCTGAGACTCTTCTGATAGCATGAGATGTGATATCTCAATGCTTCTAATACCAAACCTGAGATCCTTCCGATAGCATGAGATGTGATATCTCAATGCTTCTAATACCAAACCTGAGATCCTTCCTATAACATGAGATGTGATATCCAAATCCTTCCCCTTCCAAACCTGAGACCCTCCCTTTAGCATGAGATGTGATATCTCAATGCCTCTAATACCAAACCTGAGATCCTTCCGATAGCATGAGATGTGATATCTCAATGCTTCTAATACCAAACCTGAGATCCTTCCTATAACATGAGATGTGATATCCAAATCCTTCCCATTCCATTCCTGAGACCCTTCTGATAGCATGAGATGTGATATCTCAATGCCTCTAATACCAAACCTGAGATCCTACCTCTAACATGAAATGAGATATCCAACTCTTTCCCCTTCCAAACCTGAGAGCCTTCCTATAGCATGAGATGTGATATCCAAGTCCTTCCCATTCCAATACTGAGACCCTTCCTATAGCTTGAGATGTGATATCCAACTCCTTCCCATTCTAATTCTGAGACCCTTCCTATAGCATGAGATGTGATATCTCAATGCTTATACCAAACCTGAGAGCCTACCTATAGCATGAGATGTGATATCCAAGTCCATCCCATTCCAATCCTTAGACCCTTCCTACAGCATGCGATGTGATATCTCAATGATTATAATACCAAACCAGAGACTCTTCCTATAACATGAGATGGGATATCCAACTCCTTCCCATTCCAATTCTGAGACCCTTCCTATACTATGAGACTTGATATCTCAATGCATCTAATACCAAACCTGAGACCCGTAATATAACATGAGATGTGATATCCAAATCCTTCCCCTTCCAAACCTTAGACCCTTCCTTTATCATGAGATGTGATATCCAACTCCTTCCCATTCCAATCCTGAGACCCTTCCGATATCATGAGATGTGATATCTCAAAGCTTCTAATATCAAACTTGAGACCCTCCCTATAGCATGAGATGTGATATCCAAGTCCTTCCCATTCCAATCTTGAGACCCTTCCTATAGCATGAGATGTGATATCTCAATGCTTCTAATACCAAACCTGAGACCCTTCCTATAACATGAGATGGGAATATCCAACTCCTTCCCATTCCAATCTTGAGACCCTTCCGATAGCAGAGATGTGATATCTCAATGCTTATACCAAACCTGAGATCCTTCCTATAACATGAGATGTGATATCCAACTCCTTCCCATTCCAATCCTGAGACACTTCCTATAGCATGAGATGTGATATCTCACTGCTTATACCAAACCTGAGACCCTTCCCATAGCAGGAGATGTGATATCCAACTCCTTCCCATTCCAACCTGAGACACTTCCTATAGCATGAGAAGGGATATCCAACTCCTTCCCAATCCAAGCCTGAGACCCTTCCGATAGCAGAGATGTGATATCTCAATGCTTATACCAAACCTGAGACCCTTCCTATGGCATGAGATGTGATATCCAACTCCTTGCCATTCAAATCCTGAGACCCTTCCTATAGCATGAGAAGGGATATCCAACTCCTTCCCAATCCAATCCTGAGACCCTTCCGATAGCAGCGACGTGATATCTCAATGCTTCTACCAAACCTGAGACCCTTCCTTTAGCATGAGATGTGATATCCAAATCCTTCACATTCCAATCCTGAGACCCTTCCTATAGCATGAGATGTGATATCTCAATGCTTCTAATACCAAACCTGAGATCCTTCCTATAACATGAGATGTGATATCCAATTCCTTCCCATTCCAAACCTGAGACCCTTCCTATTGGATGAGATGTGATATCCAACTCCTTCCCATTCCAACCCTGAGACCCTTCCTATAGCATGAGATGTGATGTCTCAATGCGTCTAATACCAAACCTGAGATCCTTCCTATAACATGAGATGTGATATCCAACTCCTTCCATTCCAATCCTGAGACCCGTCCTATAGCATGAGATGTGATATCTCAATGCTTATACCAAACCTGAGACCCTTCCTATAGCATGAGATGTGATATCCAACTGCTTCCCATTCCAATCCTGAGACCCTTCCTATAGCATGAGATGTGATATCTCAATGCTTCTAATACCAAACCTGAGATCCTTCCTCTAACATGAAATGTGATATCCAACTCCTTCCCTTTCCAAACCTAAGAGCCTATCTATAGCATGAGATGTGATATCCAAGTCCTTCACATTCCAACCCTTAGACCCTTCCTACAGCATGCAATATGATATCTCAATGATTCTAATAACAAACCTGAGACCCGTCCTATAACATGAGATGGGATATCCAACTCCTTCCCATTCCAATCCTGAGACACTTCCGATAGCAGAGATGTGATATCTCAATGCTTATACCAAACCTGAGACCCTTCCTATAACATGAGATGTGATATCCAAATCCTTCCCGTTCCAAACCTGAGACCCTTCCTTTAGCATGAGATGTGATATCCAGCTCCTTCCCATTCCAATCCTGAGACACTTCCGATAGCATGAGATGTGATATCTCAATGCTTCTAATATCAAAACTGAGACCCTCCCTATAGCATGATATGTGATATCTAAGTCCTTCCCATTCCAATCCTGAGACCCTCCCTATAGCATGAGATGTGATATCCAACTCCTTCCCATTCCAATCCTGAGACCCTTCCTATAGCATGAGATATGATATCTCAATACTTCTAATACCAAACGTGAGATCCTTCCGATAACATGAGATGTGATATCCAAATCCTTCCCCTTCCAAACCTGAGACCCTCCCTTTAGCATGAAATGTGATATCCAACTCCTTCCTATTCCAATCCTGAGACTCTTCTGATAGCATGAGATGTGATATCTCAATGCTTCTAATACCAAACCTGAGATCCTTCCGATAGCATGAGATGTGATATCTCAATGCTTCTAATACCAAACCTGAGATCCTTCCTATAACATGAGATGTGATATCCAAATCCTTCCCCTTCCAAACCTGAGACCCTCCCTTTAGCATGAGATGTGATATCTAACTCCTTCCCATTCCATTCCTGAGACCCTTCTGATAGCATGAGATGTGATATCTAAATGCCTCTAATACCAAACCTGAGATCCTACCTCTAACATGAAATGAGATATCCAACTCTTTCCCCTTCCAAACCTGAGAGCCTTCCTATAGCATGAGATGTGATATCCAAGTCCTTCCCATTCCAATACTGAGACCCTTCCTATAGCTTGACATGTGATATCCAACTCCTTCCCATTCCAATTCTGAGACCCTTCCTATAGCATGAGATGTGATATCTCAATGCTTATACCAAACCTGAGAGCCTACCTATAGCATGAGATGTGATATCCAAGTCCATCCCATTCCAATCCTTAGACCCTTCCTACAGCATGCGATGTGATATCTCAATGATTCTAATACCAAACCAGAGACTCTTCCTATAACATGAGATGGGATATCCAACTCCTTCCCATTCCAATTCTGAGACCCTTCCTATACTATGAGACTTGATATCTCAATGCTTCTAATACCAAACCTGAGACCCGTAATATAACATGAGATGGGATATCCAAATCCTTCCCCTTCCAAACCTTAGACCCTTCCTTTATCATGAGATGTGATATCCAACTCCTTCCCATTCCAATCCTGAGACCCTTCCGATATCATGAGATGTGATATCTCAAAGCTTCTAATATCAAACTTGAGACCCTCCCTATAGCATGAGATGTGATATCCAAGTCCTTCCCATTCCAATCCTGAGACCCTTCCTATAGCATGAGATGTGATATCTCAATGCTTCTAATACCAAACCTGAGACCCTTCCTATAACATGAGATGGGAATATCCAACTCCTTCCCATTCCAATCTTGAGACCCTTCCGATAGCAGAGATGTGATATCTCAATGCTTATACCAAACCTGAGATCCTTCCTATAACATGAGATGTGATATCCAACTCCTTCCCATTCCAATCCTGAGACACTTCCTATAGCATGAGATGTGATATCTCACTGCTTATACCAAACCTGAGACCCTTCCCATAGCAGGAGATGTGATATCCAACTCCTTCCCATTCCAATCCTCAGACCCTTCCTATAGCATGAGATGTGATATCTCAATGCTTCTAATGTCAAACTTGAGACCCTACCTATAGCATGAGATGTGATATCCAAGTCCTTCCCATTCCAATCCTAAGACACTTCCTATAGCATGAGATGTGATATCTCAATGCTTCTAATACCAAACTTGAGACTCTTCCTATAACATGAGATGGGATATCCAACTCCTTCCCATTCCAATCCTGAGACCCTTTTGATAGCAGAGATGTGATATCTCAATGTTTATACCAAACCTGAGACCCTTCCTACGGCATGAGATGTCATATTCAACTCCTTCCCATTCCAATCCTGAGACCCTTCCTATAGCATGAGATTCGATATCCAACTCCTTCCCATTCCAATCCTGAGACCCTTCCTATAGCATGAGATGTGATGTCTCAATGCTTCTAATACCAAACCTGAGATCCTTCCTATAACATGAGATGTGATATCCAACTCCTTCCATTCCAATCCTGAGACCCTTCCTATAGCATGAGATGTGATATCTCAATGCTTATACCAAACCTGAGACCCTTCCTATAGCATGAGATGTGATATCCAACTCCTTCCCATTCCAATCCTGAGACCCTTCCTATAGCATGAGATGTGATATCTCAATGCTTCTAATACCAAACCTGAGATCCTTCCTCTAACATGAAATGTGAGATCCAACTCCTTCCCTTTCCAAACCTAAGAGCCTATCTATAGCATGAGATGTGATATCTAAGTCCTTCACATTCCAACCCTTAGACCCTTCCTACAGCATGCAATATGATATCTCAATGATTCCAATAACAAACCTGAGACCCGTCCTATAACATGAGATGGGATATCCAACTCCTTCCCATTCCAATCCTGAGACACTTCCGATAGCAGAGATGTGATATCTCAATGTTTATACCAAACCTGAGACCCTTCCTATAACATGAGATGTGATATCCAACTCCTTCCCGTTCCAAACCTGAGACCCTTCCTTTAGCATGAGATGTGATATCCAGCTCCTTCCCATTCCAATCCTGAGACACTTCCGATAGCATGAGATGTGATATCTCAATGCTTCTAATATCAAAACTGAGACCCTCCCTATAGCATATGTGATATCTAAGTCCTTCCCATTCCAATCCTGAGACCCTTCCTATAGCATGAGATGTGATATCTCAATGCTTCTACCAAACCTGAGACCCTTCCTTTAGCATGAGATGTGATATCCAACTCCTTCCCATTCCAATCCTGAGAACCTTCCTATAGCATGAGATGTGATATCTCAATACTTCTAATACCAAACCTGAGATCCTTCCGATAACATGAGATGTGATATCTCAATACTTCTAATACCAAACCTGAGATCCATCTTATAACATGAGATGTGATATCCAACTCCTTCCCTTTCCAAACCTGAGAGCCGTTCTATAGCATGAGATGTGATATCCAGGTCCTTCCCATTCCAATCCTTAGACCCTTCCTACAGCATGCAATATGATATCTCAATGCTTATACCAAACCTGAGAACCTTCCTATGGCCTGAGATGTCATGGCCTGAGATGTCATATACAACTCCTTCCCATTCCAATCCTGAGACCCTTCCTTTAGCATGAGATGTGATATCCAAGTCCATCCCATTCCAATCCTTAGACCCTTCCTACAGCATGCGATGTGATATCTCAATGCTTATACCAAACCTGAGACTCTTCCTATAACATGAGATGGGATATCCAACTCCTTCCCATTCCAATCCTGAGCCGCTTCCGATAGCAGAGATGTGATATCTCAATGCTTATACCAAACCTGAGACCCTTCCTATAACATGAGATGTGATATCCAACTCCTTCCCGTTCCAAACCTGAGACACTAACTATAGCATATGTGATATCCAACTCCTTCCCATTCCAAACATGAGACCCTTCCTATAGCAAGAAAGTAATATCCAACTCCTACCCATTCCAATCCTGAGACCCTTCCTATAGCAAGAGATGTGATATCCAACTCCTTCCCATTCCAACCTGAGACACTTCCTAAAGCATGAGAAGGGATATCCAACTCCTTCCCAATCCAATCCTGAGACCCTTCCGATAGCAGAGATGTGATATCTCAATGCTTATACCAAACCTGAGACCCTTCCTATGGCATGAGATGTGATATCCAACTCCTTGCCATTCAAATCCTGAGACCCTTCCTATAGCATGAGAAGGGATATCCAACTCCTTCCCAATCCAATCCTGAGACCCTTCCGATAGCAGCGACGTGATATCTCAATGCTTCTACCAAACCTGAGACCCTTCCTTTAGCATGAGATGTGATATCCAAATCCTTCACATTCCAATCCTGAGACCCTTCCTATTGGATAAGATGTGATATCCAACTCCTTCCCATTCCAACCCTGAGACCCTTCCTATAGCATGAGATGTGATGTCTCAATGCGTCTAATACCAAACCTGAGATCCTTCCTATAACATGAGATGTGATATCCAACTTCTTCCATTCCAATCCTGAGACCCGTCCTATAGCATGAGATGTGATATCTCAATGCTTATACCAAACCTGAGACCCTTCCTATAGCATGAGATGTGATATCCAACTGCTTCCCATTCCAATCCTGAGACCCTTCCTATAGCATGAGATGTGATATCTCAATGCTTCTAATACCAAACCTGAGATCCTTCCTCTAACATGAAATGTGACATCCAACTCCTTCCCTTTCCAAACCTAAGAGCCTATCTATAGCATGAGATGTGATATCCAAGTCCTTCACATTCCAACCCTTAGACCCTTCCTACAGCATGCAATATGATATCTCAATGATTCTAACAACAAACCTGAGACCCGTCCTATAACATGAGATGGGATATCCAACTCCTTCCCATTCCAATCCTGAGACACTTCCGATAGCAGAGATGTGATATCTCAATGCTTATACCAAACCTGAGACCCTTCCTATAACATGAGATGTGATATCCAAATCCTTCCCGTTCCAAACCTGAGACCCTTCCTTTAGCATGAGATGTGATATCCAGCTCCTTCCCATTCCAATCCTGAGACACTTCCGATAGCATGAGATGTGATATCTCAATGCTTCTAATATCAAAACTGAGACCCTCCCTATAGCATGATATGTGATATCTAAGTCCTTCCCATTCCAATCCTGAGACCCTCCCTATAGCATGAGATGTGATATCCAACTCCTTCCCATTCCAATCCTGAGACCCTTCCTATAGCATGAGATATGATATCTCAATACTTCTAATACCAAACGTGAGACCCTTCCGATAACATGAGATGTGATATCCAAATCCTTCCCCTTCCAAACCTGAGACCCTCCCTTTAGCATGAAATGTGATATCCAACTCCTTCCTATTCCAATCCTGAGACTCTTCTGATAGCATGAGATGTGATATCTCAATGCTTCTAATACCAAACCTGAGATCCTTCCGATAGCATGAGATGTGATATCTCAATGCTTCTAATACCAAACCTGAGATCCTTCCTATAACATGAGATGTGATATCCAAATCCTTCCCCTTCCAAACCTGAGACCCTCCCTTTAGAATGAGATGTGATATCTAACTCCTTCCCATTCCATTCCTGAGACCCTTCTGATAGCATGAGATGTGATATCTCAATGCCTCTAATACCAAACCTGAGATCCTACCTCTAACATGAAATGAGATATCCAACTCTTTCGCCTTCCAAACCTGAGAGCCTTCCTATAGCATGAGATGTGATATCCAAGTCCTTCCCATTCCAATACTGAGACCCTTCCTACAGCTTGAGATGTGATATCCAACTCCTTCCCATTCCAATTCTGAGACCCTTCCTATAGCATGAGATGTGATATCTCAATGCTTATACCAAACCTGAGAGCCTACCTATAGCATGAGATGTGATATCCAAGTCCATCCCATTCCAATCCTTAGACCCTTCCTACAGCATGCGATGTGATATCTCAATGATTCTAATACCAAACCAGAGACTCTTCCTATAACATGAGATGGGATATCCAACTCCTTCCCATTCCAATTCTGAGACCCTTCCTATACTATGAGACTTGATATCTCAATGCTTCTAATACCAAACCTGAGACCCGTAATATAACATGAGATGTGATATCCAAATCCTTCCCCTTCCAAACCTTAGACCCTTCCTTTATCATGAGATGTGATATCCAACTCCTTCCCATTCCAATCCTGAGACCCTTCCGATATCATGAGATGTGATATCTCAAAGCTTCTAATATCAAACTTGAGACCCTCCCTATAGCATGAGATGTGATATCCAAGTCCTTCCCATTCCAATCCTGAGACCCTTCCTATAGCATGAGATGTGATATCTCAATGCTTCTAATACCAAACCTGAGACCCTTCCTATAACATGAGATGGGAATATCCAACTCCTTCCCATTCCAATCTTGAGACCCTTCCGATAGCAGAGATGTGATATCTCAATGCTTATACCACACCTGAGATCCTTCCTATAACATGAGATGTGATATCCAACTCCTTCCCATTCCAATCCTGAGACACTTCCTATAGCATGAGATGTGATATCTCACTGCTTATACCAAACCTGAGACCCTTCCCATAGCAGGAGATGTGATATCCAAGTCCTTCCCATTCCAATCCTGAGACACTTCCTATAGCATGAGATGTGATATCTCAATGCTTCTAATACCAAACCTGAGACTCTTCCTATAACATGAGATGGGATATCCAACTCCTTCCAATTCCAATCCTGAGACCCTTTTGATAGCAGAGATGTGATATCTCAATGTTTATACCAAACCTGAGACCCTTCCTACGGCATGAGATGTCATATTCAACTCCTTCCCATTCCAATCCTGAGACCCTTCCTATAGCATGAGATGTGATGTCTCAATGCTTCTAATACCAAACCTGAGATCCTTCCTATAACATGAGATGTGATATCCAACTCCTTCCATTCCAATCCGGAGACCCTTCCTATAGCATGAGATGTGATATCTCAATGCTTATACCAAACCTGAGACCCTTCCTATAGCATGAGATGTGATATCCAACTCCTTCCCATTCCAATCCTGAGACCCTTCCTATAGCCTGAGATGTGATATCTCAATGCCTCTAATACCAAACCTGAGATCCTTCCTCTAACATGAAATGTGATATCCAACTCCTTCACTTTCCAAACCTGAGAGCCTATCTATAGCATGAGATGTGATATCCAAGTCCTTCCCATTCCAATCCTTAGACCCTTCCTACAGCATGCAATATGATATCTCAATGATTCTAATAAAAAACCTGAGACCCGTCCTATAACATGAGATGGGATATCCAACTCCTTCCCATTCCAATCCTGAGACACTTCCGATAGCAGAGATGTGATATCTCAATGTTTATACCAAACCTGAGACCCTTCCTATAACATGAGATGTGATATCCAACTCCTTCCCGTTCCAAACCTGAGACCCTTCCTTTAGCATGAGATGTGATATCCAGCTCCTTCCCATTCCAATCCTGAGACACTTCCGATAGCATGAGATGTGATATCTCAATGCTTCTAATATCAAAACTGAGACCCTCCCTATAGCATGATATGTGATATCTAAGTCCTTCCCATTCCAATCCTGAGACCCTTCCTATAGCATGAGATGTGATATCTCAATGCTTCTACCAAACCTGAGACCCTTCCTTTAGCATGAGATGTGATATCCAACTCCTTCCCATTCCAATCCTGAGACCCTTCCTATAGCATGAGATGTGATATCTAAATACTTCTAATACCAAACCTGAGATCCTTCCGATAACATGAGATGTGATATCTCAATACTTCTAATACCAAACCTGAGATCCATCCTATAACATGAGATGTGATATCCAAATCCTTCCCCTTCCAAACCTGAGACCCTGCCTTTAGCATGAGATGTGATATCCAACTCCTTCCCATTCCAATCCTGAGACCCTTCTGATAGCATAAGAAATGATATCTCAATGCTTCTATACCAAACCTGAGATCCTTCCGATAGCATGAGATGTGATATCTCAATACTTCTAATACCAAACCTGAGATCCTTCCTATAACATGAGATGTGATATCCAAATCCTTATCTTCCAAACCTGAGACCCTCCCTTTACCATGAGATGTGATATCCAACTCCTTCCCATTCCAATCCTGAGACTCTTCTGATAGCATAAGATATGATATCTCAATGCTTCTATACCAAACCTGAGATCCTTCTGATAGCATGGGATGTGATATCTCAATGCTTCTAATACCAAACCTGAGATCCTACCTCTAACATGAAATGTGATATCCAACTCTTTCCCCTTGCAAACCTGAGAGCCTTCCTATAGCATGAGATGTGATATCCAAGTCCTTCCCATTCCAATCCTGAGACCCTTCCTATAACATGAGATGTGATATCCAACTCCTTCCCATTCCAACCTGAGACCCTTCCTATAGCATGAGATGGGATATCCAACTCCTTCCAAATCCAATCCCGATACCCTTCCGATAGCATGAGATGTGATAACCCAATGCTTCTACCAAACCTGAGACCCATATTATGGCATGAGATGTGATATCAAACTCCTTCCCATTCTAATCCTGAGACCCTTCCTATAGCTTGAAATGTGATATCCAACTCCTTCCCATTCCAATTCTGAGACCCTTCCTATACCATGAGACTTGATATCTCAATGCTTCTAATACCAAACCTGAGACCCGTCCTATAACATGAGATGTGATATCCAAATCCTTCCCCTTCCAAACCTTAGACCCTTCCTTTATCATGAGATGTGATATCCAACTCCTTCCCATTCCAATCTTGAGACCCTTCCGATATCATGAAATGTGATATCTCAATGCTTCTATCAAACTTGAGACCCTCCCTATAGCATGAGATGTGATATCCAAGTCCTTCCCATTCCAATCCTGAGACCCTTCCTATAGCATGAGATGTGATATCTCAATGCTTCTAATACCAAACCTGAGACCCTTCCTATAACATGAGATGGGAATATCCAACTCCTTCCCATTCCAATCCTTAGACCCTTCCTACAGCATGCAATATGATATCTCAATGATTTTAATAAAAAACCTGAGACCCGTCCTATAACATGAGATGGGATATCCAACTCCTTCCCATTCCAATCCTGAGACACTTCCGATAGCAGAGATGTGATATCTCAATGTTTATACCAAACCTGAGACCCTTCCTATAACACGAGATGTGATATCCAACTCCTTCCCATTCCAATCCTGAGACCCTTCCTATAGCATGAGATGTGATATCCAACTCCATCCCATTCCAATCCTGAGACCCTTCCTATAGCATGAGATGTGATATCCAACTCCTTCCCGTTCCAAACCTGAGACCCTTCCTTTAGCATGAGATGTGATATCCAGCTCCTTCCCATTCCAATCCTGAGAAACTTCCGATAGCATGAGATGTGATATCTTAATGCTTCTAATATCAAAACTGAGACCCTCCCTATAGCATATGTGATATCTAAATCCTTCCCATTCCAATCCTGAGACCCTATAGCATGAGATGTGCTATCTCAATGCTTATCCTTGATTCCTGTAGTAAATTGATTTCCTTTGCAGGCCGACTCCTGTCACGAATGCCTTGTCTGCATGCATTCTCTCCTGGCCATTCGCTCACCGTGGCTATTTGCCTACCCCCTTCCTCTCTCAGTGGATGGACTTCTCCATCCTAGCCACTCAACTCCGCCTACTTGGAGAATTCAACATGAACCTGTATGCTTCCTGACCTGGACTTTTACGAGATCTGCAACTCTTCATGTCGCTGGCCCTACACACTGCAGGGAATACTCAGGATTTTCTGATCTCAGACCTCCCCCTCTGTAACCCTCTCAACAATCCTCTCCCGTGGTGATCAAGTTCTCATCTCCAAAGAAGGCTAACTGCCAGCTATTCCTCTTCAGAGGAGTTCTCCCTTTCTGTCCCTGCTCCCTGCACAGTTTCGCGATGCAAACACTCGCTTTCCTGCTCTCTGGCTTAGACGCTTTTCCTTCTCAGAGGCCTTCTTCCTTTCTGCCCTTTTCGCGTTGCAAGTACTCGCTTCCCAGCTCTCTGGTTTAGACGCGTGTTCCCTGCCTTCTCTCCTCTTCCCGCTGCCTTCAAATCAAAAAATGAGCTCCAAAAGATACACAGTGCTCAGAATGCTCTATAACACCCATTATTCAACATATAGCCGTAACCCGCTAGACGTATTGAAACGTGCTGTAAACTAGCAAAAACAGCTAGAAAATGTACTTTCCTCGCGTTTTTGTAAATGCTAATTCTGATGGGTTCCCATGTATGTACTGTCCGTGCGTTTGTTGTCGAATCCTGAAGTTTTTAACCACTGTTCTCCCATACAAGGGGGGGTCAACGTCTACTGCTGTTCACAGGCTGAATGTATACGGCTGAAATCTTCAAGGCATTATCAGCTTTCCTGACTGTTTTGGAACGTGTATTTGCCATCTGTTAATGCAGTCGCCCTTTGTTCATCGACCCTTCTACTTCACAGGCTGCACTCCCCTGGTGATCACATTCTCCTCTCCAGAGCAGGCTGACTACTAGCTGCTCCTCCTCATAGGCGTTCATCCTTTCTGTCCCTGCTCCCTGCACCGTTCCGCGTTGCATGTACTCGCTTCCCAGCTCTCTGGTTTAGATGCGTGTTCCCTGCCTTCTCTCCTCTTCCTACAGCCTTCCAATGAGCTCCACAAGATAGTGTTCAGAATGCTTTATAACCCCATTATTCAACATATAGCTGTAACCCGCTAGACGTATTGAAACGTGCTAAAAACGAGCAGAAACAGCTCGAAAATGTACTTTTCTCGCGTTTTGGTAAATGCGAATTCTGGTGGATTCCCATTTTGTACTCTGTTCGTGCGTTTGTTCAGTCGAATCCTGGTCTTTTGAACCACTCTTCTCCCATACAAAGGAGGGTCAAAATGTGTTGTTCACAGGCTGAATTTATACTGCTGAAATGCTCGCTTCCCTGCTCTCTGGTTTAGATGCGTGTTCCCTGCCTTCTCTCCTCTTCCTACAGCCTTCCAATGAGCTCCACTAGATAGTGTTCAGAATGCTTTATAACCCCATTATTCAACATATAGCTGTAACCCGCTAGACGTATTGAAACGTGCTAAAAACTAGCAAAAATAGCTAGAAAATGTACTTCCCTCGCGTTTTTGTAAATGCGAATTCTGGTGGGTTCCCATGTTGTATGTACTGTGTCCGTGCGTTTGTGTCGAATCCTGACGTTTTTAACCACTGTTCTCCCATACTAGGGAGGGGGGGGTCAACATCTGCTGTTCACAGGCTGAATGTATACGGCTGAAATCTTCAAGGCATTATCAGCTTTCCTGACTGTTTTGGAACGTGTATTTGCCATCTGTTAATGCAGTCGCCCTTTGTTCATCGTTCCTTCTAGTTTACAGGCTGCACTCCCCTAGTGATCACATTCTTCTCTCCTATGCAGGCTAACTACCAGCTGCTCCTCCACATAGGTGTTCATCCTTTCTGTCCCTGCTCCCTGCACCGTTTCGCGTTGCATGTACTCGCTTCCCAGCTCTCTGGTTGAGATGCGTGTTCCCTGCCTTCTCTCCTCTTGCTACAGCCTTCCAATTTGCTCCACAAGATACAGTGTTCAGAATGCTTTATAACACCCATTATTCAACATATAGCTGTAACCCGATAGACGTATTGAAACGTGCTAAAAACTAGCAAAAACAGCTAGAAAATGTACTTCCCTCGCGTTTTGGTAAATGCAGGGTACACACGTCTAAACCAGAGAGCAGGGAAGCGAGCATTTCAGCAGTATAAATTCAGCCTGTGAACGACACATTTTGACCCTCCCTTGTATGGGAGAAGAGTGGTTCAAAAGACCAGGATTCGACTGAACAAACGCACGAACAGAGTACAAAATGGGAATCCACCAGAATTCGCATTTACCAAAACGCGAGGAAAGTACATGTTCTAGCTGTTTCTGCTCGTTTTTAGCACGTTTCAATACGTCTAGCGGGTTACAGCTATATGTTGAATAATGGGTGTTATAAAGCATTCTGAACACTATCTTGTGGAGCTCATTGGAAGGCTGTAGGAAGAGGAGAGAAGGCAGGGAACACGCATCTAAACCAGAGAGCTGGGAAGCGAGTACATGCAACGCGAAACGGTGCAGGGAGCAGGGACAGAAAGGATGAACGCCTATGAGGAGGAGCAGCTGGTAGTCAGCCTGCTCTGGAGAGGAGAATGTGATCACCAGGGGAGTGCAGCCTGTAAAGTAGAAGGGACTATGAACACAGGGCGACTGCATTAACAGATGGCAAATACACGTTCCAAAACAGTCAGGAAAGCTGATAATGCCTTGAAGATTTCAGCCGTATACATTCAGCCTATGAACAGCAGTAGACGTTGACCCCCCCCCCTCCCTTGTATGGGAGAACAGTGGTTAAAAACTTCAGCATTCGACAACAAACGCACGGACAGTATACATGGGAACCCATCAGAATTAGCATTTACAAAAACGCGAGGAAAGTACATTTTCTAGCTGTTTTTGCTAGTTTACAGCACGCATCAATACGTCTAGCGGGTTACGGCTATATGTTGAATAATGGGTGTTATAGAGCATTCTGAGCACTGTGTATCTTTTGGAGCTCATTTTTTGATTTGAAGGCAGCGGGAAGAGGAGAGAAGGCAGGGAACACGCGTCTAAACCAGAGAGCTGGGAAGCGAGTACTTGCAACGCGAAAAGGGCAGAAAGCAAGAAGGCCTCTGAGAAGGAAAAGCGTCTAAACAAGAGAGCAGGGAAGCGAGTGTTTGCAACGCGAAACGGTGCAGGGAGCAGGGACAGAAAGGGAGAACTCCTCTGAGGAGGAACAGCTGGCAGTTAGCCTTCTTTGAAGATGAGAACTTGATCACCACGGGAGAGGATTGTTGAGAGGGTTACAGAGGGGGAGGTCTGAGATCAGAAAATCCTGAGTATTCCCTGCAGTGTGTAGGGCCAGCGACATGAAGAGTTGCAGATCTCGTAAAAGTCCAGGTCAGGAAGCATACAGGTTCATGTTGAATTCTCCAAGTAGGCGGAGTTGAGTGGTAGGAGGCTAGGACGGAGAAGTCCATCCACTGAGAGAGGAAGGGGGTAGGCAAATAGCCACGGTGAGAGAATGGCCAGGAGAGAATGCATGCAGACAAGGCATTCGTGACAGGAGTCGGCCTGCAAAGGAAATCAATTTACTACAGGAATCAAGGATAAGCATTGAGATATCACATCTCATGCTATAGGAAGGGTCTCAGGATTGGAATGGGAAGGACTTAAATATCACATATCATGCTATAGGGAGGGTCTCAGTTTAGATATTAGAAGCATTGAGATATCACATCTCATGCTATCGGAAGTGTCTCAGGATTGGAATGGGAAGGAGCTGGATATCACATCTCATGCTAAAGGAAGGGTCTCAGGTTTGGAACGGGAAGGAGTTGGATATCACATCTCATGTTATAGTAAGGGTCTCAGGTTTGGTATAAACATTGAGATATCACATCTCAGGCTATAGGAAGGGTCTCAGGATTGGAATGGGAAGGAGTTGGATATCACATCTCATGCTATAGGAAGGGTCTCAGATTTGGTATAAGCATTGAGATATCACATCTCATGCTAAAGGAAGGGTCTCAGGATTGGAATGGGAAGGAGTTGTATACGACATCTCAGGCCATAGGAAGGTTCTCAGGTTTGGTATAAGCATTGAGATATCACATCTCTGCTTTCGGAAGGGTCTCAGGATTGGAATGGGAAGGAGTTGGATATCCCATCTCATGTTATAGGAAGGGTCTCAGGTTTGGTATTAGAAGCATAGAGATATCACATCTCATGCTATAGGAAGGGTCTCAGGATTTGAATGGCAAGGAGTTGGATATCACATCTCATGCCATAGGAAGGGTCTCAGGTTTGGTATAAGCATTGAGATATCACATCTCTGCTATCGGAAGGGTCTCAGGATTGGATTGGGAAGGAGTTGGATATCCCTTCTCATGCTATAGGAAGTGTCTCAGGTTGGAATGGGAAGGAGTTGGATATCACATCTCATGTTATAGGAAGGGTCTCAGGATTGGAATGGGAAGGATTTGGATATCACATCTCTTGCTATAGGAAGGGTCTCAGGATTGGAATGGGTAGGAGTTGGATATTACTTTCTTGCTATAGGAAGGGTCTCATGTTTGGAATGGGAAGGAGTTGGATATCACATATGCTATAGTTAGTGTCTCAGGTTTGGAATGGGATGGACTTGGACATCACATCTCATGCTATAGGAAGGGTCTCAGATTTGGTATAAGCATTGAGATATCACATCTCATGCTAAAGGAAGGGTCTCAGGATTGGAATGGGAAGGAGTTGTATATGACATCTCAGGCCATAGGAAGGTTCTCAGGTTTGGTATAAGCATTGAGATATCACATCTCTGCTATCGGAAGGGTCTCAGGATTGGAATGGGAAGGAGTTGGATATCCCATCTCATGTTATAGGAAGGGTCTCAGGTTTGGTATTAGAAGCATTGAGATATCACATCTCATGCTATAGGAAGGGTCTCAGGATTGGAATGTGAAGGATTTGGATATTACATCTCATGCTAAAGGAAGGGTCTCAGGTTTGGTAGAAGCATTGAGATATCACGTCTCTGCTATCGGAAGGGTCTCAGGATTGGATTGGGAAGGAGTTGGATATCCCTTCTCATGCTATAGGAAGTGTCTCAGGTTGGAATGGGAAGGAGTTGGATATCACATCTCATGTTATAGGAAGGGTCTCAGGATTGGAATGGGTAGGAGTTGGATATTACTTTCTTGCTATAGGAAGGGTCTCATGTTTGGAATGGGAAGGATTTGGATATCACATATGCTATAGTTAGTGTCTCAGGTTTGGAACGGGAAGGAGTTGGATATCACATCTCATGTTATAGGAAGGGTCTCAGGTTTGGTATAAGCATTGAGATATCACATCTCTGCTATCGGAAGCGGCTCAGGATTGGAATGGGAAGGAGTTGGATATCCCATCTCATGTTATAGTAAGAGTCTCTGGTTTGGTATTAGAATCATTGAGATATCACATCGCATGCTGTAGGAAGGGTCTAAGGATTGGAATGGGATGGATTTGGATATCACATCTCATGCTATAGGAAGGGTCTCAGATTTGGTATAAGCATTGAGATATCACATTTCATGCTAAAGGAAGGGTCTCAGGATTGTAGGCTCTCAGGTTTGGTATAAGCATTGAGATATCACATCTCATGCTATAGGAAGGGTCTCAGGATTGGAATGGGAAGGATTTGGATATCACATCTCATGCTATAGGAAGGGTCTCAGATTTGGTATAAGCATTGAGATATCACATCTCATGCTAAAGGAAGGGTCTCAGGATTGGAATGGGAAGGAGTTGTATATGACATCTCAGGCCATAGGAAGGGTCTCCGGTTTGGTATAAGCATTGAGATATCACATCTCTGCTATCGGAAGGGTCTCAGGATTGGAATGGGAAGGAGTTGGATATCCCATCTCATGTTATAGGAAGGGTCTCAGGTTTGGTATTAGAAGTATAGAGATATCACATTTCATGCTATAGGAAGGGTCTCAGGATTGGAATGGGAAGGACTTGGATGTCACATCTCATGCTATAGGGAGGGTCTCAAGTTTGATATTAGAAGCATTGAGATAACAAATCTCATGATATCGGAAGGGTCTCAGGATTGGAATGGGAAGGAGTTGGATACCACATCTCATGATAAAGGAAGGGTCTAAGGTTTGGAAGGGGAAGGATTTGGATATCACATCTCATGTTATAGGACGGGTCTCAGGTTTGGTATAAACATTGAGATATCACATCTCAGGCTATAGGAAGGGTCTCAGGATTGGAATGGGAAGGAGTTGGATATCACATCTCATGCTATAGGAAGGGTCTCAGGATTGGAATGGGAAGGAGTTGGATAACACATTGGATATTCCCATCTCATGTTATAGGAAGGATCTCAGGTTTGGTATTAGAAGCATTGCGATATCACATCTCATGCTATAGGAAGGGTCTCAGGATTGGAATGGGAAGGACTTGGATCTCACATCTCATGCTATAAGGAGGGTCTCAAGTTTGATATTAGAAGCATTGAGATATCACATTTCATGATATCGGAAGGGTCTCAAGATTGGAATGGGAAGGAGTTGGATATCACATCTCATGATAAAGGAAGGGTCTAAGGTTTGGAAGGGGAAGGATTTGGATATCACATCTCATGTTATAGGACGGGTCTCAGGTTTGGTATTAGAAGCATTGAGATATCAAGTCTCATGGTATAGGAAGGGTCTCAGAATTGGAATGGGAAGGAGTTGGATATCACATCTCAAGCTATAGGAAGGGTCTCAGGATTAGAATGGGAAGGAGTTTGATATCACATCTCATGCCATAGTATGGGTCTCAGGTTTGGTAGAAGCATTGGGATATCACATCTCATGCTATCGGAAGGTTATCAGGATTGGATTTGGAAGGAGTTGGATATCCCATCTCATGCTATAGGAAGGGTCTCAGGTTGGAATGGGAAGGAGTTGGATATCACATCTCATGTTATAGGACGGGTCTCAGGATTGGAATGGGAAGGACTTGGATATCACAACTCATGCTATAGGAAGGCTCTCAGGTTTGCAAGGGGAAAGAGTTGGATATCACATTTCATGTTAGAGGTAGGATCTCAGGTTTGGTATTAGAAGTATTGAGATATCACATCTCATGCTATCAGAAGGATCTCAGGTTTGGTATAGAAGCATTGAGATATCATATCTTATGCTATCAGAAGAGTCTCAGGATTGGAATGGGAAGGAGTTGGATATCACATCTCATGGTAAAGGAAGGGTCTCAGGTTTGGAAGATAAGGATTTGGATATCACATCTCATGTTATAGGAAGGATCTCAGGTTTGGTATTAGAAGTATTGAGATATCACATCTCATGTTATCGGAAGGATCTCAGGTTTGGTATTAGAAGTATTGAGATATCACATCTCATGCTATAGGAAGGGTCTCAGGATTGGAATGGGAAGGAGTTGGATATCACATCTCATGCTAAAGGAAGGGTCTCAGGTTTGGTAGAAGCATTGAGGTATCACATCTCATGCTATAGGAAGGCTCTCAGGATTGGAATGGGAAGGACTTAGATATCACATATCATGCTATAGGGAGGGTCTCGGTTTTGATATTAGAAGCATTGAGATATCACATCTCATGCTATCGGAAGTGTCTCAGGATTGGGATGGGAAGGAGCTGGATATAACATCTCATGCTAAAGGAAGGGTCTCAGGTTTGGAACGGGAAGGAGTTGGATATCACATCTCATGTTATAGGAAGGGTCTCAGGTTTGGTATAAACATTGAGATATCACATCTCTGCTATCGGAAGTGTCTCAGGATTGGAATGGGAAGGAGTTGAATATCCCATCTCATGTTATAGGACGGGTCTCAGGTTTTTTATTAGAATCATTGAGATATCATATTGCATGATGTAGGAAGGGTCTAAGGATTGGAATGGGAAGGACTTAGATCTCACATCTCATGCTATAGATAGGCTCTCAGGTTTGGAAAGTGAAGGAGTTGGATATCACATTTCATGTTAGAGGAAGGATCTCAGGTTTGGTATTAGGGGCATTGAGATATCACATCTCAGGCTATAGGAAGGGTCTCAGGATTGGAATGGGAAGGAGTTGGATATCACATCTCATGCTATAGGAAGGGTCTCAGGTTTGGTAGAACCATTGAGATATCACATCTCATGCTATAGGAAGGGTCTCAGGATTGGAATGGAAGGAGTTGGATATCACATCTCATGTTATAGGAAGGATATCAGGTTTGGTATTAGAAGCATTGAGACATCACATCTCATGCTATAGGAAGGGTCTCAGGATTGGAATGGGAAAGAGTTGGATATCACATCTCATGCTATAGGAAGGGTCTCAGGATTGGAATGGGAAGGAGTTGAATATGACAACTCATGCCGTAGGAAGGGTCTCAGGTTTGGTATAAACATTGAGATATCACATCTCTGCTATCAAAAGGGTCTCAGGATTGGAATGGGAAGGAGTTGGATTCCCCATCTCATGTTATAGGAAGAGTCTCAGGTTTGGTATTAGAAGCATTGAGATATCACATCTCATGCTATAGGAAGTGTCTCAGGATTGGAATGGGAAGGACTTGGATATCACATCTCATGCTATGGGAAGGGTCTCAGGTTTGGTATAAGCAGTGAGATATCACATCTCATGCAATAGGAAGTGTCTCAGGACATCTCATGTTATAGGAAGGATCTCAGGTTTGGTATAAGCATTGAGATATCACATCTCTGCTATCGGAAGGGTCTCAGGATTGGAATGGGAAGGAGTTGGATATTCCCATCTCATGTTATAGGAAGGGTCTCAGGTTTGGTATTAGAAGCATTGAGATATCACATCTCATGCTATAGGAAGGGTCTCAGGATTGGAATGGTAAGGAGTTGGATATCACATCTCATGCTAAAGGGAGGGTCTCAGGTTTGGAAGGGGAAGGATTTGGATATCACATCTCATGATATAGGAAGGATCTCAGGTTTGGTATTAGAAGCATTGAGATATCACATCTCATGCTATCGGAAGGATCTCAGGTTTGGTATTAGAAGCATTGAGATATCACATCTCATGCTATCAGAAGAGTCTCAGGATTGGAATAGGAAGGAGTTGGATATCACATCTCATGCTAAAGGGAGGGTCTCAGGTTTGGAAGGGGAAGGATTTGGATATCACATCTCATGTTATCGGAAGGATCTCACGTTTGGTATTAGAAGTATTGAGATATCATATCTCATGCTATAGGAAGGGTCTCAGGATTGGAATGGGAAGGAGTTGGATATCACATCTCATGCTATAGGGAGGGTCTCAGGATTGGAATGGGAAGGACTTAGATATCACATCTCATGCTAAAGGAAGGGTATCAGGTTTGGAACGGGAAGGATTTGGATATCACATCTCATGTTATAGGAAGGGTCTCAGGTTTGGTATAAGCATTGAGATATCACATCTCTGCTATCGGAAGTGTCTCAGGATTGGAATGGGAAGGAGTTGGATATCCCATCTCATGTTATAGGACGGGTCTCAGGTTTGTTATTAGAATCATTGAGATATCATATTGCATGCTGTAGGAAGGGTTTAAGGGTTGGAATGTGAAGGACTTGGATATCACATCTCATGCTATCGGAAGTGTCTCAGGATTGGAATGGGAAGGAGCTGGATATCACATCTCATGCTAAAGGAAGGGTATCAGGTTTGGAACGGGAAGGATTTGGATATCACATCTCATGTTATAGGAAGGGTCTCAGGTTTGGTATAAGCATTGAGATATCACATCTCTGCTATCGGAAGTGTCTCAGGATTGGAATGGGAAGGAGTTGGATATCCCATCTCATGTTATAGGACGGGTCTCAGGTTTGTTATTAGAATCATTGAGATATCATATTGCATGCTGTAGGAAGGGTTTAAGGGTTGGAATGTGAAGGACTTGGATATCACATCTCATGCTATAGATAGGCTCTTAGGTTTGGAAAGGGAAGGAATTGGATATCACATTTCATGTTAGAGGAAGGATCTCAGGTTTGGTATTAGAAGCATTGAGATATCACATCTCATGCTATAGGAAGGGTCTCAGGATTGGAATGGGAAGCAGTTGGATATCACATCTCATGCTATAGGAAGGGTCTCAGGTTTGGTATAAGCATTGAGATATCACATCTCATGCTATAGGACGGGTCTCAGGATTGGAATGGAAGGAGTTGGATATCACATCTCATGTTATAAGGAAGGATCTCAGGTTTGGTATTAGAAGCATTGAGACATCACATCTCATGCTATAGGAAGGGTCTCAGGGTTGGAATGGGAAGGAGTTGGATATCACATCTCATCCAATAGGAAGGGTCTCAGGTTTGGAATGGGAAGGAATTGGATATCACATCTCATGTTATAGGAAGGATCTCAGGTTTGGTATTAGAAGCATTGAGATATCACATCTCATGCTATAGGAAGGGTCTCAGGATTGGAATGTGAAGGATTTGGATATCACATCTCATGCTAAAGGAAGGGTCTCAGGTTTGGTAGAAGCATTGAGATATCACGTCTCTGCTATCGGAAGGGTCTCAGGATTGGATTGGGAAGGAGTTGGATATCCCTTCTCATGCTATAGGAAGAGTCTCAGGATTTGAATGGCAAGGAGTTGGATATCACATCTCATGCCATAGGAAGGGTCTCAGGTTTGTTATAAGCATTGAGATATCACATCTCTGCTATCGGAAGGGTCTCAGGATTGGATTGGGAAGGAGTTGGATATCCCTTCTCATGCTATAGGAAGTGTCTCAGGTTGGAATGGGAAGGAGTTGGATATCACATCTCATGTTATAGGAAGGGTCTCAGGATTGGAATGGGAAGGATTTGGATATCACATCCCTTGCTATAGGAAGGGTCTCAGGATTGGAATGGGTAGGAGTTGGATATTACTTTCTTGCTATTGGAAGGGTCTCATGTTTGGAATGGGAAGGAGTTGGATATCACATATGCTATAGTTAGTGTCTCAGGTTTGGAACGGGAAGGAGTTGGATATCACATCTCATGTTATAGGAAGGGTCTCAGGTTTGGTATAAGCATTGAGATATCACATCTCTGCTATCGGAAGCGGCTCAGGATTGGAATGGGAAGGAGTTGGATATCCCATCTAATGTTATAGGAAGAGTCTCTGGTTTGGTATTTGAATCATTGAGATATCACATCGCATGCTGTAGGAAGGGTCTAAGGATTGGAATGGGATGGACTTGGATATCACATCTCATGCTATAGGTAGGCTCTCAGGTTTGGTATAAGCATTGAGATATCACATTTCATGCTATAGGAAGGGTCTCAGGATTGGAATGGGAAGGAATTGGATATCACATCATGCTATAGGAAGGGTCTCAGATTTGGTATAAGCATTGAGATATCACATCTCATGCTAAAGGAAGGGTCTCAGGATTGGAATGGGAAGGAGTTGTATATGACATCTCAGGCCATAGGAAGGTTCTCAGGTTTGGTATAAGCATTGAGATATCACATCTCTGCTATCGGAAGTGTCTCAGGATTGGAATGGGAAGGAGTTGGATATCCCATCTCATGTTATAGGACGGGTCTCAGGTTTGTTATTAGAATCATTGAGATATCATATTGCATGCTGATGGAAGGGTCTAAGGGTTGGAATGGGAAGGACTTGGATATCACATCTCATGCTATAGATAGGCTCTTAGGTTTGGAAAGGGAAGGAGTTGGATATCACATTTCATGTTAGAGGAAGGATCTCAGGTTTGGTATTAGAAGCATTGAGATATCACATCTCATGCTATAGGAAGGGTCTCAGGATTGGAATGGGAAGCAATTGGATATCACATCTCATGCTATAGGAAGGGTCTCAGGTTTGGTATAAGCATTGAGATATCACATCTCATGCTATAGGACGGGTCACAGGATTGGAATGGAAGGAGTTGGATATCACATCTCATGTTATAGGAAGGATCTCAGGTTTGGTATTAGAAGCATTGAGACATCACATCTCATGCTATAGGAAGGGTCTCAGGGTTGGAATGGGAAGGAGTTGGATATCACATCTCATCCAATAGGAAGGGCCTCAGGTTTGGAATGGGAAGGAATTGGATATCACATCTCATGTTATAGGAAGGATCTCAGGTTTGGTATTAGAAGCATTGAGATATCACATCTCATGCTATAGGAAGGGTCTCAGGATTGGAATGTGAAGGATTTGGATATCACATCTCATGCTAAAGGAAGGGTCTCAGGTTTGGTAGAAGCATTGAGATATCACGCCTCTGCTATCGGAAGGGTCTCAGGATTGGATTGGGAAGGAGTTGGATATCACATCTCATGCCATAGGAAGGGTCTCAGGTTTGGTATAAGCATTGAGATATCACATCTCTGCTATCGGAAGGGTCTCAGGTTTGGATTGGGAAGGAGTTGGATATCCCTTCTCATGCTATAGGAAGTGTCTCAGGTTGGAATGGGAAGGAGTTGGATATCACATCTCATTCATGTTATAGGAAGGGTCTCAGGATTGGAATGGGAAGGATTTGGATATCACATCTCTTGCTATAGGAAGGGTCTCAGGATTGGAATGGGTAGGAGTTGGATATTACTTTCTTGCTATAGGAGGGGTCTCATGTTTGGAATGGGAAGGAGTTGGATATCACATATGCTATAGTTAGTGTCTCAGGTTTGCAACGGGAAGGAGTTGGATATCACATCTCATGTTATAGGAAGGGTCTCAGGTTTGGTATAAGCATTGAGATATCACATCTCTGCTATCGGAAGCGGCTCAGGATTTGAATGGGAAGGAGTTGGATATCCCATCTCATGTTATAGGAAGAGTCTCTGGTTTGGTATTAGAATCATTGAGATATCACATCGCATGCTGTAGGAAGGGTCTAAGGATTGGAATGGGATGGACTTGGATATCACATCTCATGCTATAGGTAGGCTCTCAGGTGGTTTGGTATAAGCATTGAGATATCACATCTCATGCTATAGGAAGGGTCTCAGGATTGGAATGGGAAGGAATTGGATATCACATCTCATGCTATAGGAAGGGTCTCAGATTTGGTATAAGCATTGAGATATCACATCTCATGCTAAAGGAAGGGTCTCAGGATTGGAATGGGAAGGAGTTGTATACGACATCTCAGGCCATAGGAAGGTTCTCAGGTTTGGTATAAGCATTGAGATATCACATCTCTGCTATCGGAAGGGTCTCAGGATTGGAATGGGAAGGAGTTGGATATCCCATCTCATGTTATAGGAAGGGTCTCAGGTTTGGTATAAGCATTGAGATATCACATCTCATGCTATAGGAAGGGTCTCAGGATTTGAATGGCAAGGAGTTGGATATCACATCTCATGCCATAGGAAGGGTCTCAGGTTTGGTATAAGCATTGAGATATCACATCTCTGCTATCGGAAGGGTCTCAGGATTGGATTGGGAAGGAGTTGGATATCCCTTCTCATGCTATAGGAAGTGTCTCAGGTTGGAATGGGAAGGAGTTGGATATCACATCTCATGTTATAGGAAGGTTCTCAGGATTGGAATGGGAAGGATTTGGATATCACATCTCTTGCTATAGGAAGGGTCTCAGGATTGGAATGGGTAGGAGTTGGAATTACTTTCTTGCTATAGGAAGGGTCTCATGTTTGGAATGGGAAGGAGTTGGATATCACATATGCTATAGTTAGTGTCTCAGGTTTGGAACGGGAAGGAGTTGGATATCACATCTCATGTTATAGGAAGGGTCTCAGGTTTGGTATAAGCATTGAGATATCACATCTCTGCTATCAGAAGCGGCTCAGGATTGGAATGGGAAGGAGTTGGATATCCCATCTCATGTTATAGGAAGAGTCTCTGGTTTGGTATTAGAATCATTGAGATATCACATTGCATGCTGTAGGAAGGGTCTAAGGATTGGAATGGGATGGACTTGGATATCACATCTCATGCTATAGGTAGGCTCTCAGGTTTGGTATAAGCATTGAGATATCACATCTCATGCTATAGGAAGGGTCTCAGGATTGGAATGGGAAGGAATTGGATATCACATCTCATGCTATAGGAAGGGTCTCAGATTTGGTATAAGCATTGAGATATCACATCTCATGCTAAAGGAAGGGTCTCAGGATTGGAATGGGAAGGAGTTGTATATGACATCTCAGGCCATAGGAAGGTTCTCAGGTTTGGTATAAGCATTGAGATATCACATCTCTGCTATCGGAAGGGTCTCAGGATTGGAATGGGAAGGAGTTGGATATCCCATCTCATGTTATAGGAAGGGTCTCAGGTTTGGTATTAGAAGCATAGAGATATCACATCTCATGCTATAGGAAGGGTCTCAGGATTTGAATGGCAAGGAGTTGGATATCACATCTCATGCCATAGGAAGGGTCTCAGGTTTGGTATAAGCATTGAGATATCACATCTCTGCTATCGGAAGGGTCTCAGGATTGGATTGGGAAGGAGTTGGATATCCCTTCTCATGCTATAGGAAGTGTCTCAGGTTGGAATGGGAAGGAGTTGGATATCACATCTCATGTTATAGGAAGGGTCTCAGGATTGGAATGGGAAGGATTTGGATATCACATCTCTTGCTATAGGAAGGGTCTCAGGATTGGAATGGATAGGAGTTGGATATTACTTTCTTGCTATAGGAAGGGTCTCATGTTTGGAATGGGAAGGAGTTGGATATCACATATGCTATAGTTAGTGTCTCAGGTTTGGAATGGGATGGACTTGGATATCACATCTCATGCTATAGGAAGGGTCTCAGATTTGGTATAAGCATTGAGATATCACATCTCATGCTAAAGGAAGGGTCTCAGGATTGGAATGGGAAGGAGTTGTATATGACATCTCAGGCCATAGGAAGGTTCTCAGGTTTGGTATAAGCATTGAGATATCACATCTCTGCTATCGGAAGGGTCTCAGGATTGGAATGGGAAGGAGTTGGATATCCCATCTCATGTTATAGGAAGGGTCTCAGGTTTGGTATTAGAAGCATTGAGATATCACATCTCATGCTATAGGAAGGGTCTCAGGATTGGAATGTGAAGGATTTGGATATTACATCTCATGCTAAAGGAAGGGTCTCAGGTTTGGTAGAAGCATTGAGATATCACGTCTCTGCTATCGGAAGGGTCTCAGGATTGGATTGGGAAGGAGTTGGATATCCCTTCTCATGCTATAGGAAGGGTCTCAGGATTTGAATGGCAAGGAGTTGGATATCACATCTCATGCCATAGGAAGGGTCTCAGGTTTGGTATAAGCATTGAGATATCACATCTCTGCTATCGGAAGGGTCTCAGGATTGGATTGGGAAGGAGTTGGATATCCCTTCTCATGCTATAGGAAGTGTCTCAGGTTGGAATGGGAAGGAGTTGGATATCACATCTCATGTTATAGGAAGGGTCTCAGGATTGGAATGGGAAGGATTTGGATATCACATCTCTTGCTATAGGAAGGGTCTCAGGATTGGAATGGGTAGGAGTTGGATATTACTTTCTTGCTATAGGAAGGGTCTCATGTTTGGAATGGGAAGGATTTGGATATCACATATGCTATAGTTAGTGTCTCAGGTTTGGAACGGGAAGGAGTTGGATATCACATCTCATGTTATAGGAAGGGTCTCAGGATTGGTATAAGCATTGAGATATCACATCTCTGCTATCGGAAGCGGCTCAGGATTGGAATGGGAAGGAGTTGGATATCCCATCTCATGTTATAGTAAGAGTCTCTGGTTTGGTATTAGAATCATTGAGATATCACATCGCATGCTGTAGGAAGGGTCTAAGGATTGGAATGGGATGGACTTGGATATCACATCTCATGCTATAGGAAGGGTCTCAGATTTGGTATAAGCATTGAGATATCACATTTCATGCTAAAGGAAGGGTCTCAGGATTGTAGGCTCTCAGGTTTGGTATAAGCATTGAGATATCACATCTCATGCTATAGGAAGGGTCTCAGGATTGGAATGGGAAGGATTTGGATATCACATCTCATGCTATAGGAAGGGTCTCAGATTTGGTATATGCATTGAGATATCACATCTCATGCTAAAGGAAGGGTCTCAGGATTGGAATGGGAAGGAGTTGTATATGACATCTCAGGCCATAGGAAGGGTCTCATGTTTGGTATAAGCATTGAGATATCACATCTCTGCTATCGGAAGGGTCTCAGGATTGGAATGGGAAGGAGTTGGATATCCCATCTCATGTTATAGGAAGGGTCTCAGGTTTGGTATTAGAAGTATAGAGATATCACATCTCATGCTATAGGAAGGGTCTCAGGATTGGAATGGGAAGGACTTGGATGTCACATCTCATGCTATAGGGAGGGTCTCAAGTTTGATATTAGAAGCATTGAGATAACAAATCTCATGATATCGGAAGGGTCTCAGGATTGGAATGGGAAGGAGTTGGATACCACATCTCATGATAAAGGAAGGGTCTAAGGTTTGGAAGGGGAAGGATTTGGATATCACATCTCATGTTATAGGACGGGTCTCAGGTTTGGTATTAGAAGCATTGAGATATCAAGTCTCATGGTATAAGAAGGGTCTCAGAATTGGAATGGGAAGGAGTTGGATATCACACCTCAAGCTATAGGAAGGGTCTCAGGATTGGAATGGGAAGGAGTTTGATATCACATCTCATGCCATAGTATGGGTCTCAGGTTTGGTAGAAGCATTGGGACATCACATCTCATGCTATCGGAAGGGTATCAGTATTGGATTTGGAAGAAGTTGGATATCCCATCTCATGCTATAGGAAGGGTCTCAGGTTGGAATGGGAAGGAGTTGGATATCACATTTCATGTTATAGGAAGGGTCTCAGGATTGGAATGGGAAGGACTTGGATATCATATCTCATGCTATAGGACGGGTCTCAGGTTTGTTATTAGAATCATTGAGATATCATATTGCATGCTGTAGGAAGGGTCTAAGGTTTGGAAAGGGAAGGAGTTGGATATCACATTTCATGTTAGAGGAAGGATCTCAGGTTTGGTATTAGAAGCATTGAGATATCACATCTCATGCTATAGGAAGGGTCTCAGGATTGGAATGGGAAGTAGTTGGATATCACATCTCATGCTATAGGAAGGGTCTCAGGTTTGGTATAAGCATTGAGATATCACATCTCATGCTATAGGACGGGTCTCAGGATTGGAATGGAAGGAGTTGGATATCACATCTCATGTTATAGGAAGGATCTCAGGTTTGGTATTAGAAGCATTGAGACATCACATCTCATGCTATAGGAAGGGTCTCAGGGTTGGAATGGGAAGGAGTTGGATATCGCATCTCATCCAATAGGAAGGGTCTCAGGTTTGGAATGGGAAGGAATTGGATATCACATCTCATGTTATAGGAAGGATCTCAGGTTTGGTATTAGAAGCATTGAGATATCACATCTCATGCTATAGGAAGGGTCTCAGGTTTGGAATGTGAAGGATTTGGATATCACATCTCATGCTAAAGGAAGGGTCTCAGGTTTGGTAGAAGCATTGAGGTATCAGATCTCTGCTATCGGAAGGGTCTCAGGATTGGATTGGGAAGGAGTTGGATATCCCTTCTCATGCTATAGGAAGGGTCTCAGGATTTGAATGGGAAGGAGTTGGATATCACATCTCATGTTATAGGAAGGGTCTCAGGATTGGAATGGGAAGGATTTGGATATTACTTTCTTGCTATAGGAAGGGTCTCATGTTTGGAATGGGAAGGAGTTGGATATCACATATGCTATAGTTAGTGTCTCAGGTTTGGAACGGGAAGGAGTTGGATATCACATCTCATGTTATAGGAAGGGTCTCCTGTTTGGTATAAGCATTGAGATATCACATCTCTGCTATCGGAAGCGGCTCAGGATTGGAATGGGAAGGAGTTGGATATCCCATCTCATGTTATAGTAAGAGTCTCTGGTTTGGTATTAGAATCATTGAGATATCACATTGCATGCTGTAGGAAGGGTCTAAGGATTGGAATGGGATGGACTTGGATATCACATCTCATGCTATAGGTAGGCTCTCAGGTTTGATATAAGCATTGAGATATCACATCTCATGCTATAGGAAGGGTCTCAGGATTGGAATGGGAAGGATTTGGATATCACATCTCATGCTATAGGAAGGGTCTCAGATTTGGTATAAGCATTGAGATATCACATCTCATGCTAAAGGAAGGGTCTCAGGATTGGAATAGGAAGGAGTTGTATATGACATCTCAGGCCATAGGAAGGGTCTCATGTTTGGTATAAGCATTGAGATATCACATCTCTGCTATCGGAAGGGTCTCAGGATTGGAATGGGAAGGAGTTGGATATCCCATCTCATGTTATAGGAAGGGTCTCAGGTTTGGTATTAGAAGCATAGAGATATCACATCTCATGCTATAGGAAGGGTCTCAGGATTGGAATGGGAAGGACTTGGATGTCACATCTCATGCTATAGGGAGGGTCTCAAGTTTGATATTAGAAGCATTGAGATAACAAATCTCATGATATCGGAAGGGTCTCAGGATTGGAATGGGAAGGAGTTGGATACCACATCTCATGATAAAGGAAGGGTCTAAGGTTTGGAAGGGGAAGGATTTGGATATCACATCTCATGTTATAGGACGGGTCTCAGGTTTGGTATTAGAAGCATTGAGATATCAAGTCTCATGGTATAAGAAGGGTCTCAGAATTGGAATGGGAAGGAGTTGGATATCACACATCAAGCTATAGGAAGGGTCTCAGGATTGGAATGGGAAGTAGTTTGATATCACATCTCATGCCATAGTATGGGTCTCAGGTTTGGTAGAAGCATTGGGATATCACATCTCATGCTATCGGAAGGGTATCAGTATTGGATTTGGAAGAAGTTGGATATCCCATCTCATGCTATAGGAAGGGTCTCAGGTTGGAATGGGAAGGAGTTGGATATCACATTTCATGTTATAGGAAGGGTCTCAGGATTGGAATGGGAAGGACTTGGATATCATATCTCATGCTATAGGACAGGTCTCAGGTTTGTTATTAGAATCATTGAGATATCATATTGCATGCTGTAGGAAGGGTCTAAGGATTGGAACGGGAAGGACTTGGATATCACATCTCATGCTATAGATAGGCTCTTAGGTTTGGAAAGGGAAGGAGTTGGATATCACATTTCATGTTAGAGGAAGGATCTCAGGTTTGGTATTAGAAGCATTGAGATATCACATCTCATGCTATAGGAAGGGTCTCAGGATTGGAATGGAAAGTAGTTGGATATCACATCTCATGCTATAGGAAGGGTCTCAGGTTTGGTATAAGCATTGAGATATCACATCTCATGCTATAGGACGGGTCTCAGGATTGGAATGGAAGGAGTTGGATATCACATCTCATGTTATAGGAAGGATCTCAGGTTTGGTATTAGAAGCATTGAGACATCACATCTCATGCTATAGGAAGGGTCTCAGGGTTGGAATGGGAAGGAGTTGGATATCACATCTCATCCAATAGGAAGGGTCTCAGGTTTGGAATGGGAAGGAATTGGATATCACATCTCATGTTATAGGAAGGATCTCAGGTTTGGTATTAGAAGCATTGAGATATCACATCTCATGCTATAGGAAGGGTCTCAGGATTGGAATGTGAAGGATTTGGATATCACATCTCATGCTAAAGGAAGGGTCTCAGGATTGGTAGAAGCATTGAGATATCACGTCTCTGCTATCGGAGGGGTCTCAGGATTGGATTGGGAAGGAGTTGGATATCCCTTCTCATGCTATAGGAAGGGTCTCAGGATTTGAATGGCAAGGAGTTGGATATTCCCATCTCATGCTATAGGAAGGGTCTCAGGTTTGGTATTAGAAGCATTGAGATATCACATCTCATGCTATAGGAAGGGTCTCAGGATTGGAATGGGAAGGACTTGGATATCACATCTCATGCTATAGGGAGGGTCTCAAGTTTGATATTAGAAGCTTTGAGATATCACATCTCATGATATCGGAAGGGTCTCAGGATTGGAATGGGAAGGAGTTGGATATCACATCTCATGATAAAGGAAGGGTCTAAGGTTTGGAAGGGGAAGGATTTGGATATCACATCTCATGTTATATTACGGGTCTCAGGTTTGGTATTAGAAGCATTGAGATATCAAGTCTCAGAGTATAGGAAGGGTCTCAGAATTGGAATGGGAAGGAGTTGGATATCACATCTCAAGCTATAGGAAGGGTCTCAGGATTGGAATGGGAAGGACTTGGATATCACATCTCATGCTATAGGAAGGCTCTCAGGTTTGGAAGGGGAAAGAGTTGGATATCACATTTCATGTTAGAGGTAGGATCTCAGGTTTGGTATTAGAGGCATTGAGATATCACATCTCATGCTATCAGAAGGGTCTCAGGAATGGAATGGGAAGGAGTTGGATATCACATCTCATGCTACAGGGAGGGTCTCAGGTTTGGAAGTGGAAGGATTTGGATATCACATCTCATGTTATAGGAAGGATCTCAGGTTTGGTATTAGAACCATTGAGATATCACATCTCATGCTATCGGAAGGATCTCAGGTTTGGTATTAGAAGCATTGAGATATCACATCTCATGCTATCAGAAGGGTCTCAGGATTGGAATGGGAAGGAGTTGGATATCACATCTCATGCTAAAGGGAGGGTCTCAGGTTTGGAAGGGGAAGGATTTGGATATCACATCTCATGTTATCGGAAGGATCTCACGTTTGGTATTAGAAGTATTGAGATATCATATCTCATGCTATAGGAAGGGTCTCAGGATTGGAATGGGAAGGACTTAGATATCACATATCATGCTATAGGGAGGGTCTCAGTTTTGATATTAGAAGCATTGAGATATCACATCTCATGCTATCGGAAGTGTCTCAGGATTGGAATGGGAAGGAGCTGGATATCACATCTCATGCTAAAGGAAGGGTCTCAGGTTTGGAACGGGAAGGATTTGGATATCACATCTCATGTTATAGGAAGGGTCTCAGGTTTGGTATAAGCATTGAGATATCACATCTCTGCTATCGGAAGTGTCTCAGGATTGGAATGGGAAGGAGTTGGATATCCCATCTCATGTTATAGGACGGGTCTCAGGTTTGTTATTAGAATCATTGAGATATCATATTGCATGCTGTAGGAAGGGTCTAAGGGTTGGAATGGGAAGGACTTGGATATCACATCTCATGCTATAGATAGGCTCTTAGGTTTGGAAAGGGAAGGAGTTGGATATCACATTTCATGTTAGAGGAAGGATCTCAGGTTTGGTATTAGAAGCATTGAGATATCACATCTCATGCTATAGGAAGGGTCTCAGGATTGGAATGGGAAGGAGTTGGATATCACATCTCATGCTAAAGGGAGGGTCTCAGGTTTGGAAGGGGAAGGATTTGGATATCACATCTCATGTTATAGGAAGGATCTCAGGTTTGGTATTAGAAGCATTGAGATATCACATCTCATGCTATCAGAAGGGTCTCAGGATTGGAATGGGAAGGAGTTGGATATCACATCTCATGCTAAAGGGAGGGTCTCAGGTTTGGAAGGGGAAGGATTTGGATATCACATCTCATGTTATCGGAAGGATCTCACGTTTGGTATTAGAAGTATTGAGATATCATATCTCATGCTATAGGAAGGGTCTCAGGATTGGAATGGGAAGGACTTAGATATCACATATCATGCTATAGGGAGGGTCTCAGTTTTGATATTAGAAGCATTGAGATATCACATCTCATGCTATCGGAAGTGTCTCAGAATTGGAATGGGAAGGAGCTGGATATCACATCTCATGCTAAAGGAAGGGTCTCAGGTTTGGAACGGGAAGTATTTGGATATCACATCTCATGTTATAGGAAGGGTCTCAGGTTTGGTATAAGCATTGAGATATCACATCTCTGCTATCGGAAGTGTCTCAGGATTGGAATGGGAAGGAGTTGGATATCCCATCTCATGTTATAGGACGGGTCTCAGGTTTGTTATTAGAATCATTGAGATATCATATTGCATGCTGTAGGAAGGGTCTAAGGGTTGGAATGGGAAGGACTTGGATATCACATCTCATGCTATAGATAGGATCTTAGGTTTGGAAAGGGAAGGAGTTGGATATCACATTTCATGTTAGAGGAAGGATCTCAGGTTTGGTATTAGAAGCATTGAGATATCACATCTCATGCTATAGGAAGGGTCTCAGGATTGGAATGGGAAGTAGTTGGATATCACATCTCATGCTATAGGAAGTGTCTCAGGTTTGGTATAAGCATTGAGATATCACATCTCATGCTATAGGACGGGTCTCAGGATTGGATTGGGAAGGAGTTGGATATCCCTTCTCATGCTATAGGAAGGGTCTCAGGATTTGAATGGCAAGGAGTTGGATATCACATCTCATGCCATAGGAAGGGTCTCAGGTTTGGTATAAGCATTGAGATATCACATCTCTGCTATAGGAAGGGTCTCAGGATTGGAATGGGAAGGACTTGGATATCACATCTCATGCTATAGGGAGGGTCTCAAGTTTGATATTAGAAGCTTTGAGATATCACATCTCATGATATCGGAAGGGTCTCAGGATTGGAATGGGAAGGAGTTGGATATCACATCTCATGATAAAGGAAGGGTCTAAGGTTTGGAAGGGGAAGGATTTGGATATCACATCTCATGTTATATTACGGGTCTCAGGTTTGGAATTAGAAGCATTGAGATATCAAGTCTCAGAGTATAGGAAGGGTCTCAGAATTGGAATGGGAAGGAGTTGGATATCACATCTCAAGCTATAGGAAGGGTCTCAGGATTGGAATGGGAAGGACTTGGATATCACATCTCATGCTATAGGAAGGCTCTCAGGTTTGGAAGGGGAAAGAGTTGGATATCACATTTCATGTTAGAGGTAGGATCTCAGGTTTGGTATTAGAGGCATTGAGATATCACATCTCATGCTATCGGAAGGATCTCAGGTTTGGTATTAGAAGCATTGAGATATCACATCTCATGCTATCAGAAGGGTCTCAGGAATGGAATGGGAAGGAGTTGGATATCACATCTCATGCTAAAGGGAGGGTCTCAGGTTTGGAAGGGGAAGGATTTGGATATCACATCTCATGTTATAGGAAGGATCTCAGGTTTGGTATTAGAACCATTGAGATATCACATCTCATGCTATCGGAAGGATCTCACGTTTGGTATTAGAAGTATTGAGATATCATATCTCATGCTATAGGAAGGGTCTCAGGATTGGAATGGGAAGGACTTAGATATCACATATCATGCTATAGGGAGGGTCTCAGTTTTGATATTAGAAGCATTGAGATATCACATCTCATGCTATCGGAAGTGTCTCAGGATTGGAATGGGAAGGAGCTGGATATCACATCTCATGCTAAAGGAAGGGTCTCAGGTTTGGAACGGGAAGGATTTGGATATCACATCTCATGATATAGGAAGGGTCTCAGGTTTGGTATAAGCATTGAGATATCACATCTCTGCTATCGGAAGTGTCTCAGGATTGGAATGGGAAGGAGTTGGATATACCATCTCATGTTATAGGACGGGTCTCAGGTTTGTTATTAGAATCATTGAGATATCATATTGCATGCTGTAGGAAGGGTCTAAGGGTTGGAATGGGAAGGACTTGGATATCACATCTCATGCTATAGATAGGCTCTTAGGTTTGGAAAGGGAAGGAGTTGGATATCACATTTCATGTTAGAGGAAGGATCTCAGGTTTGGTATTAGAAGCATTGAGATATCACATCTCATGCTATAGGAAGGGTCTCAGGATTGGAATGGGAAGGAGTTGGATATCACATCTCATGCTAAAGGGAGGGTCTCAGGCTTGGAAGGGGAAGGATTTGGATATCACATCTCATGTTATAGGAAGGATCTCAGGTTTGGTATTAGAACCATTAAGATATCACATCTCATGCTATCGGAAGGATCTCAGGTTTGGTATTAGAAGCATTGAGATATCACATCTCATGCTATCAGAATGGTCTCAGGATTGGAATGGGAAGGAGTTGGATATCACATCTCATGCTAAAGGGAGGGTCTCAGGTTTGGAAGGGGAAGGATTTGGATATCACATCTCATGTTATCGGAAGGATCTCACGTTTGGTATTAGAAGTATTGAGATATCATATCTCATGCTATAGGAAGGGTCTCAGGATTGGAATGGGAAGGACTTAGATATCACATATCATGCTATAGGGAGGGTCTCAGTTTTGATATTAGAAGCATTGAAATATCACATCTCATGCTATCGGAAGTGTCTCAGGATTGGAATGGGAAGGAGCTGGATATCACATCTCATGCTAAAGGAAGGGTCTCAGGTTTGGAACGGGAAGGATTTGGATATCACATCTCATGTTATAGGAAGGGTCTCAGGTTTGGTATAAGCATTGAGATATCACATCTCTGCTATCGGAAGTGTCTCAGGATTGGAATGGGAAGGAGTTGGATATCCCATCTCATGTTATAGGACGGGTCTCAGGTATGTTATTAGAATCATTGAGATATCATATTGCATGCTGTAGGAAGGGTCTAAGGGTTGGAATGGGAAGGACTTGGATATCACATCTCATGCTATAGATAGGCTCTTAGGTTTGGAAAGGGAAGGAGTTGGATATCACATTTCATGTTAGAGGAAGGATCTCAGGTTTGGTATTAGAAGCATTGAGATATCACATCTCATGCTATAGGAAGGGTCTCAGGATTGGAATGGGAAGTAGTTGGATATCACATCTCATGCTATAGGAAGTGTCTCAGGTTTGGTATAAGCATTGAGATATCACATCTCATGCTATAGGACGGGTCTCAGGATTGGAATGGAAGGAGTTGGATATCACATCTCATGTTATAGGAAGGATCTCAGGTTTGCTATTAGAAGCATTGAGACATCACATCTCATGCTATAGGAAGGGTCTCAGGGTTGTAATGGGAAGGAATTGGATATCACATCTCATTTTATAGGAAGGATCTCAGGTTTGGTATTAGAAGCATTGAGATATCACATCTCATGCTATAGGAAGGGTCTCAGGATTGGAATGTGAAGGATTTGGATATCACATCTCATGCTAAAGGAAGGGTCTCAGGTTTGGTAGAAGCATTGAGATATCACGTCTCTGCTATCGGAAGGGTCTCAGGATTGGATTGGGAAGGAGTTGGATATCCCTTCTCATGCTATAGGAAGGGTCTCAGGATTTGAATGGCAAGGAGTTGGATATCACATCTCATGCCATAGGAAGGGTCTCAAGTTTGGTATAAGCATTGAGATATCACATCTCTGCTATCGGAAGGGTCTCAGGATTGGATTGGGAAGGAGTTGGATATCCCTTCTCATGCTATAGGAAGTGTCTCAGGTTGGAATGGGAAGGAGTTGGATATCACATCTCATGTTATAGGAAGGGTCTCAGGATTGGAATGGGAAGGATTTGGATATCACATCTCTTGCTATAGGAAGGGTCTCAGGATTGGAATGGGTAGGAGTTGGATATTACTTTCTTGCTATAGGAAGGGTCTCATGTTTGGAATGGGAATGAGTTGGATATCACATATGCTATAATTAGTGTCTCAGGTTTGGAACGGGAAGGAGTTGGATATCACATCTCATGTTATAGGAAGGGTCTCAGGTTTGTTATAAGCATTGAGATATCACATCTCTGCTATCGGAAGCGGCTCAGGATTGGAATGGGAAGGAGTTGGATATCCCATCTCATGTTATAGTAAGAGTCTCTGGTTTGGTATTAGAATCATTGAGATATCACATCGCATGCTGTAGGAAGGGTCTAAGGATTGGAATGGGATGGACTTGGATATCACATCTCATGCTATAGGTAGGCTCTCAGGTTTGGTATAAGCATTGAGATATCACATCTCATGCTATAGGAAGGGTCTCAGATTTGGTATAAGCATTGAGATATCACATCTCATGCTAAAGGAAGGGTCTCAGGATTGGAATGGGAAGGAGTTGTATATGACATCTCAGGCCATAGGAAGGGTCTCAGGTTTGGTATAAGCATTGAGATATCACATCTCTGCTATCGGAAGGGTCTCAGGATTGGAATGGGAAGGAGTTGGATATCCCATCTCATGTTATAGGAAGGGTGTCAGGTTTGGTATTAGAAGCATAGAGATATCACATCTCATGCTATAGGAAGGGTCTCAGGATTGGAATGGGAAGGACTTGGATGTCACATCTCATGCTATAGAGAGGGTCTCAAGTTTGATATTAGAAGCATTGAGATAACAAATCTCATGATATCGGAAGGGTCTCAGGATTGGAATGGGAAGGAGTTGGATACCACATCTCATGATAAAGGAAGGGTCTAAGGTTTGGAAGGGGAAGGATTTGGATATCACATCTCATGTTATAGGACGGTTCTCAGGTTTGGTATTAGAAGCATTGAGATATCAAGTCTCATGGTATAAGAAGGGTCTCAGAATTGGAATGGGAAGGAGTTGGATATCACACCTCAAGCTATAGGAAGGATCTCAGGATTGGAATGGGAAGGAGTTTGATATCACATCTCATGCCATAGTATGGGTCTCAGGTTTGGTAGAAGCATTGGGACATCACATCTCATGCTATCGGAAGGGTATCAGTATTGGATTTGGAAGAAGTTGGATATCCCATCTCATGCTATAGGAAGGGTCTCAGGTTGGAATGGGAAGGAGTTGGATATCACATTTCATGTTATAGGAAGGGTCTCAGGATTGGAATGGGAAGGACTTGGATATCATATCTCATGCTATAGGACGGGTCTCAGGTTTGTTATTAGAATCATTGAGATATCATATTGCATGCTGTAGGAAGGGTCTAAGGCTTGGAATGGGAAGGACTTGGATATCACATCTCATGCTATAGATAGGCTCTTAGGTTTGGAAAGGGAAGGAGTTGGATATCACATTTCATGTTAGAGGAAGGATCTCAGGTTTGGTATTAGAAGCATTGAGATATCACATCTCATGCTATAGGAAGGGTCTCAGGATTGGAATGGGAAGTAGTTGGATATCACATCTCATGCTATAGGAAGGGTCTCAGGTTTGGTATAAGCATTGAGATATCACATCTCATGCTATAAGACGGGTCTCAGGATTGGAATGGAAGGAGTTGGATATCACATCTCATGTTATAGGAAGGATCTCAGGTTTGGTATTAGAAGCATTGAGACATCACATCTCATGCTATAGGAAGGGTCTCAGGGTGGAATGGGAAGGAGTTGGATATCGCATCTCATCCAATAGGAAGGGTCTCAGGTTTGGAATGGGAAGGAATTGGATATCACATATCATGTTATAGGAAGGATCTCAGGTTTGGTATTAGAAGCATTGAGATATCACATCTGATGCTATAGGAAGGGTCTCAGGATTGGAATGTGAAGGATTTGGATATCACATCTCATGCTAAAGGAAGGGTCTCAGGTTTGGTAGAAGCATTGAGATATCAGATCTCTGCTATCGGAAGGGTCTCAGGATTGGATTGGGAAGGAGTTGGATATCCCTTCTCATGCTATAGGAAGGGTCTCAGGATGTGAATGGGAAGGAGTTGGATATCACATCTCATGTTATAGGAAGGGTCTCAGGATTGGAATGGGAAGGATTTGGATATTACTTTCTTGCTATAGGAAGGGTCTCATGTTTGGAATGGGAAGGAGTTGGATATCACATATGCTATAGTTAGTGTCTCAGGTTTGGAACGGGAAGGAGTTGGATATCACATCTCATGTTATAGGAAGGGTCTCATGTTTGGTATAAGCATTGAGATATCACATCTCTGCTATCGGAAGCGGCTCAGGATTGGAATGGGAAGGATTTGGATATCCCATCTCATGTTATAGTAAGAGTCTCTGGTTTGGTATTAGAATCATTGAGATATCACATCGCATGCTGTAGGAAGGGTCTAAGGATTGGAATGGGATGGACTTGGATATCACATCTCATGCTATAGGTAGGCTCTCAGGTTTGATATAAGCATTGAGATATCACATCTCATGCTATAGGAAGGGTCTCAGGATTGGAATGGGAAGGATTTGGATATCCCATCTCATGCTATAGGAAGGCTCTCAGGTTTGGAAGGGGAAGGAGTTGGATATCACATTTTATGTTAGAGGACGGATCTCAGGTTTGGTATTAGAGGCCTTGAGATATCACATCTCATGCTATAGGAAGGGTCTCAGGATTGGAATGGAAAGGAGTTGGATATCACATCTCAAGCTTTAGGAAGGGTCTCAGGTTTGGTATAAGCATTGAGATAGCACATCTCATGCTATAGGAAGGGTCTCAGGATTGGAATGGGAAGGAGTTGGATATCACATCTCATGTTATAGGAAAGATCTCAGGTTTGGTATTAGAAGCATTGAGACATCACATCTCATGTTATAGGAAGGGTCTCAGGATTGGAATGGGAAGAAGTTGGATATCACATCTCATGCTATAGGAAGGGTCTCAGGTTTGGAAGGGGAAGGAGTTGGATATCCCTTCTCATGCTATAGGAAGGGTCTCAGGATGTGAATGGGAAGGAGTTGGATATCACATCTCATGTTATAGGAAGGGTCTCAGGATTGGAATGGGAAGGATTTGGATATTACTTTCTTGCTATAGGAAGGGTCTCATGTTTGGAATGGGAAGGGGTTGGATATCACATATGCTATAGTTAGTGTCTCAGGTTTGGAACGGGAAGGAGTTGGATATCACATCTCATGTTATAGGAAGGGTCTCATGTTTGGTATAAGCATTGAGATATCACATCTCTGCTATCGGAAGCGGCTCAGGATTGGAATGGGAAGGAGTTGGATATCCCATCTCATGTTATAGTAAGAGTCTCTGGTTTGGTATTAGAATCATTGAGATATCACATCGCATGCTGTAGGAAGGGTCTAAGGATTGGAATGGGATGGACTTGGATATCACATCTCATGCTATAGGTAGGCTCTCAGGTTTGATATAAGCATTGAGATATCACATCTCATGCTATAGGAAGGGTCTCAGGATTGGAATGGGAAGGATTTGGATATCCCATCTCATGCTATAGGAAGGCTCTCAGGTTTGGAAGGGGAAGGAGTTGGATATCACATTTTATGTTAGAGGACGGATCTCAGGTTTGGTATTAGAGGCCTTGAGATATCACATCTCATGCTATAGGAAGGGTCTCAGGATTGGAATGGGAAGGAGTTGGATATCACATCTCAAGCTTTAGGAAGGGTCTCAGGTTTGGTATAAGCATTGAGATAGCACATCTCATGCTATAGGAAGGGTCTCAGGATTGGAATGGGAAGGAGTTGGATATCACATCTCATGTTATAGGAAAGATCTCAGGTTTGGTATTAGAAGCATTGAGACATCACATCTCATGTTATAGGAAGGGTCTCAGGATTGGAATGGGAAGAAGTTGGATATCACATCTCATGCTATAGGAAGGGTCTCAGGTTTGGAAGGGGAAGGAGTTGGATATCCAATTTCATGTTATAGGACCGGTCTCAGGTTTGGTATTAGAAGCATTGAGATATCACATCGCATGCTGTAGGAAGGTTCTCAGGTTTGGTATTAGAAGCATTGAGACATCACATCTCATGCTATAGGAAGGGTCTCAGGATTGGAATGGGAAGGAGTTGGATATGACATCTCATGTTATAGGAAGGATCTCAGGTTTGGTATTAGAAGCATTGAGACATCACATCTCATGCTATAGGAAGGGTCTCAGGATTGGAATGGGAAGGAGTTGGATATCACATCTCATGCTATAGGAAGGGTCTCAGATTTGGTATAAGCATTGAGATATCACATCTCATGCTATAGGAAGGGTCTCAGGATTGGATTGGGAAGGAGTTGTATATGACATCTCAGGCCATAGGAAGGGTCTCAGGATTGGTATAAGCATTGAGATATCACATCTCTGCTATCGGAAGGGTCTCAGGATTGGAATGGGAAGGAGTTGGATATCCCATCTCATGTTAAAGGAAGGGTCTCAGGTTTGGTATTAGAAGCATTGAGATATCACATCTCATGCTATAGGAAGGGTCTCAGGATTGGAATGGGGAGGGCTTGGATGTCACATCTCATGCTATAGTGAGGGTCTCAAGTTTGATATTAGAAGCATTGAGATAACAAATCTCATGATATCGGAAGGGTCTCAGGATTGGAATGGGAAGGAGTTGGATATCACATCTCATGATAAAGGAAGGGTCTAAGGTTTGGAAGGGGAAAGATTTGGATATCACATCTCATGTTATAGGACGGGTCTCAGGTTTGGTATTAAAAGCATTGAGATATCAAGTCTCATGGCATAGGAAGGGTCTCAGAATTGGAATGTGAAGGAGTTGGATATCTCATCTTAAGCTATAGGAAGAGTCTCAGGATTGGAATGGGAAGGAGTTTCTCACATCTCATGCCATAGTATGGGTCTCAGGTTTGGTAGAAGCATTGGGATATCACATCTCATGCTATTGGAAGGGTATCAGTATTGGATTTGGAAGGAGTTGGATATCCCATCTCATGCTATAGGAAGGGTCTCAGGTTGGAATGGGAAGGAGTTGGATATCACATTTCATGTTATAGGAAGGGTCTCAGGATTGGAATGGGAAGGACTTGGATATCATATCTCATGCTATAGGAAGGCTCTCAGGTTTGGAAGGGGAAGGAGTTGGATATCACATTTCATGTTAGAGGAAGGATCTCAGGTTTGGTATTAGAGGCCTTGAGATATCACATCTCATGCTATAGGAAGGGTCTCAGGATTGGAATGGGAAGGAGTTGGATATCACATCTCAAGCTTTAGGAAGGGTCTCAGGTTTGGTATAAGCATTGAGATAGCACATCTCATGCTATAGGAAGGGTCTCAGGATTGGAATGGGAAGGAGTTGGATATCACATCTCATGTTATAGGAAGGATCTCAGGTTTGGTATTAGAAGCATTGAGACATCACATCTCATGCTATAGGAAGGGTCTCAGGATTGGAATGGGAAGGAGTTGGATATCACATCTCATGCTATAGGAAGGGTCTCAGATTTGGTATAAGCATTGAGATATCACATCTCTGCTATCGGAAGGGTCTCAGGATTGGAATGGGAAGGAGTTGGATATCCCATCTCATGCTATAGGGAGGGTCTCAATTTTGATATTAGAAGCATTGAGATAACAAATCTCATGATATCGGAAGGGTCTCAGGATTGGAATGGGAAGGAGTTGGATATCACATCTCATGATAAAGGAAGGGTCTAAGGTTTGGAAGGGGAAAGATTTGGATATCACATCTCATGTTATAGGACGGGTCTCAGGTTTGGTATTAGAAGCATTGAGATATCAAGTCTCATGGTATAGGAAGGGTCTCAGAATTGGAATGGGAAGGAGTTGGATATCACATCTCAAGCTATAGGAAGAGTCTCAGGATTGGAATGGGAAGGAGTTTGATATCACATCTCAAGCTTTAGGAAGTGTCTCAGGTTTGGTATAAGCATTGAGATAGCACATCTCATGCTATAGGAAGGGTCTCAGGATTGGAATGGGAAGGAGTTGGATATCACATCTCATGTTATAGGAAAGATCTCAGGTTTGGTATTAGAAGCATTGAGACATCACATCTCATGTTATAGGAAGGGTCTCAGGATTGGAATGGGAGAAAGTTGGATATCACATCTCATGCTATACGAAGGGTCTCAGGTTTGGAAGGGGAAGGAGCTGGATATCCAATCTCATGTTATTGGACTGGTCTCAGGTTTGGTATTAGAAGCATTGAGATATCACATCGCATGCTGTAGGAAGGTTCTCAGGTTTGGAATGGGGAGGAATTGGATATCACATCTCATGTCATAGGAAGGATCTCAGGTTTGGTATTAGAAGCATTGAGATATCACATCTCATGCTATAGGAATGGTCTCAGGATTGGAATGGGAAGGAGTTGGATATTACATTCCTGCTATAGGAAGGGTCTCATGTTTGGAATGGGAATGTGTTGGATATCACATATGCTATAGGAAGGGTCTCAGGTTTGGAACGGGAAGGAGTTGGATATCACATCTCATGTTATAGGAAGGGTCTCAGGTTTGTTATAAGCATTGAGATATCACATCTCTGCTATCGGGAATGTCTCAGGATTGGAATGGGAAGGTGTTGGATATCCCATCTCATGTTATAGGACGGGTCTCAGGTTTGTTATTAGAATCATTGAGATATCATATTGCATGCTGTAGGAAGGGTCTAAGGATTGGAATGGGAAGGAGTTGGATATCCCATCTCATGTTATAGGAAGAGTCTCAAGTTTGGTATTAGAAGCATTTAGCTATCACATCTCATGCTATAGGAAGTGTCTCAGGATTGGAATGGGAAGGAGCTGGATATCACATCTCATGCTAAAGGAAGGGTCTCAGGTTTGGAACGGGAAGGATTTGGATATCACATCTCATGTTATAGGAAGGGTCTCAGGTTTGGTATAAGCATTGAGATATCACATCTCTGCTATCGGAAGTGTCTCAGGATTGGAATGGGAAGGAGTTGGATATCCCATCTCATGTTATAGGACGGGTCTCAGGTTTGTTATTAGAATCATTGAGATATCATATTGCATGCTGTAGGAAGGGTCTAAGGGTTGGAATGGGAAGGACTTGGATATCACATCTCATGCTATAGATAGGCTCTTAGGTTTGGAAAGGGAAGGAGTTGGATATCACATTTCATGTTAGAGGAAGGATCTCAGGTTTGGTATTAGAAGCATTGAGATATCACATCTCATGCTATAGGAAGGGTCTCAGGATTGGAATGGGAAGGAGTTGGATATCACATCTCATGCTATAGGAAGGGTCTCAGATTTGGTATAAGCATTGAGATATCACATCTCATGCTATAGGAAGGGTCTCAGGATTGGATTGGGAAGGAGTTGTATATGACATCTCAGGCCATAGGAAGGGTCTCAGGATTGGTATAAGCATTGAGATATCACATCTCTGCTATCAGAAGGGTCTCAGGATTGGAATGGGAAGGAGTTGGATATCCCATCTCATGTTAAAGGAAGGGTCTCAGGTTTGGTATTAGAAGCATTGAGATATCACATCTCATGCTATAGGAAGGGTCTCAGGATTGGAATGGGGAGGACTTGGATGTCACATCTCATGCTATAGTGAGGGTCTCAAGTTTGATATTAGAAGCATTGAGATAACAAATCTCATGATATCGGAAGGGTCTCAGGATTGGAATGGGAAGGAGTTGGATATCACATCTCATGATAAAGGAAGGGTCTAAGGTTTGGAAGGGGAAAGATTTGGATATCACATCTCATGTTATAGGACGGGTCTCAGGTTTGGTATTAGAAGCATTGAGATATCAAGTCTCATGGTATAAGAAGGGTCTCAGAATTGGAATGGGAAGGAGTTGGATATCACACCTCAAGCTATAGGAAGGGTCTCAGGATTGGAATGGGAAGGAGTTTGATATCACATCTCATGCCATAGTATGGGTCTCAGGTTTGGTAGAAGCATTGGGACATCACATCTCATGCTATCGGAAGGGTATCAGTATTGGATTTGGAAGAAGTTGGATATCCCATCTCATGCTATAGGAAGGGTCTCAGGTTGGAATGGGAAGGAGTTGGATATCACATTTCATGTTATAGGAAGGGTCTCAGGATTGGAATGGGAAGGACTTGGATATCATATCTCATGCTATAGGACGGGTCTCAGGTTTGTTATTAGAATCATTGAGATATCATATTGCATGCTGTAGGAAGGGTCTAAGGCTTGGAATGGGAAGGAATTGGATATCACATCTCATGCTATAGATAGGCTCTTAGGTTTGGAAAGGGAAGGAGTTGGATATCACATTTCATGTTAGAGGAAGGATCTCAGGTTTGGTATTAGAAGCATTGAGATATCACATCTCATGCTATAGGAAGGGTCTCAGGATTGGAATGGGAAGTAGTTGGATATCACATCTCATGCTATAGGAAGGGTCTCAGGTTTGGTATAAGCATTGAGATATCACATCTCATGCTATAGGACGGGTCTCAGAATTGGAATGGGAAGGAGTTGGATATCACACCTCAAGCTATAGGAAGGGTCTCAGGATTGGAATGGGAAGGAGTTTGATATCACATCTCATGCCATAGTATGGGTCTCAGGTTTGGTAGAAGCATTGGGACATCACATCTCATGCTATCGGAAGGGTATCAGTATTGGATTTGGAAGAAGTTGGATATCCCATCTCATGCTATAGGAAGGGTCTCAGGTTGGAATGGGAAGGAGTTGGATATCACATTTCATGTTATAGGAAGGGTCTCAGGATTGGAATGGGAAGGACTTGGATATCATATCTCATGCTATAGGACGGGTCTCAGGTTTGTTATTAGAATCATTGAGATATCATATTGCATGCTGTAGGAAGGGTCTAAGGCTTGGAATGGGAAGGACTTGGATATCACATCTCATGCTATAGATAGGCTCTTAGGTTTGGAAAGGGAAGGAGTTGGATATCACATTTCATGTTAGAGGAAGGATCTCAGGTTTGGTATTAGAAGCATTGAGATATCACATCTCATGCTATAGGAAGGGTCTCAGGATTGGAATGGGAAGTAGTTGGATATCACATCTCATGCTATAGGAAGGGTCTCAGGTTTGGTATAAGCATTGAGATATCACATCTCATGCTATAGGACGGGTCTCAGGATTGGAATGGAAGGAGTTGGATATCACATCTCATGTTATAGGAAGGATCTCAGGTTTGGTATTAGAAGCATTGAGACATCACATCTCATGCTATAGGAAGGGTCTCAGGGTTGGAATGGGAAGGAGTTGGATATCGCATCTCATCCAATAGGAAGGGTCTCAGGTTTGGAATGGGAAGGAATTGGATATCACATCTCATGTTATAGGAAGGATCTCAGGTTTGGTATTAGAAGCATTGAGATATCACATCTCATGCTATAGGAAGGGTCTCAGGATTGGAATGTGAAGGATTTGGATATCACATCTCATGCTAAAGGAAGGGTCTCAGGTTTGGTAGAAGCATTGAGATATCAGATCTCTGCTATCGGAAGGGTCTCAGGATTGGATTGGGAAGGAGTTGGATATCCCTTCTCATGCTATAGGAAGGGTCTCAGGATGTGAATGGGAAGGAGTTGGATATCACATCTCATGTTATAGGAAGGGTCTCAGGATTGGAATGGGAAGGATTTGGATATTACTTTCTTGCTATAGGAAGGGTCTCATGTTTGGAATGGGAAGGGGTTGGATATCACATATGCTATAGTTAGTGTCTCAGGTTTGGAACGGGTAGGAGTTGGATATCACATCTCATGTTATAGGAAGGGTCTCATGTTTGGTATAAGCATTGAGATATCACATCTCTGCTATCGGAAGCGGCTCAGGATTGGAATGGGAAGGAGTTGGATATCCCATCTCATGTTATAGTAAGAGTCTCTGGTTTGGTATTAGAATCATTGAGATATCACATCGCATGCTGTAGGAAGGGTCTAAGGATTGGAATGGGATGGACTTGGATATCACATCTCATGCTATAGGTAGGCTCTCAGGTTTGATATAAGCATTGAGATATCACATCTCATGCTATAGGAAGGGTCTCAGGATTGGAATGGGAAGGATTTGGATATCCCATCTCATGCTATAGGAAGGCTCTCAGGTTTGGAAGGGGAAGGAGTTGGATATCACATTTTATGTTAGAGGACGGATCTCAGGTTTGGTATTAGAGGCCTTGAGATATCACATCTCATGCTATAGGAAGGGTCTCAGGATTGGAATGGAAAGGAGTTGGATATCACATCTCAAGCTTTAGGAAGGGTCTCAGGTTTGGTATAAGCATTGAGATAGCACATCTCATGCTATAGGAAGGGTCTCAGGATTGGAATGGGAAGGAGTTGGATATCACATCTCATGTTATAGGAAAGATCTCAGGTTTGGTATTAGAAGCATTGAGACATCACATCTCATGTTATAGGAAGGGTCTCAGGATTGGAATGGGAAGAAGTTGGATATCACATCTCATGCTATAGGAAGGGTCTCAGGTTTGGAAGGGGAAGGAGTTGGATATCCAATCTCATGTTATAGGACTGGTCTCAGGTTTGGTATTAGAAGCATTGAGATATCACATCGCATGCTGTAGGAAGGTTCTCAGGTTTGGTATTAGAAGCATTGAGACATCACATCTCATGCTATAGGAAGGGTCTCAGGATTGGAATGGGAAGGAGTTGGATATGACATCTCATGTTATAGGAAGGATCTCAGGTTTGGTATTAGAAGCATTGAGACATCACATCTCATGCTATAGGAAGGGTCTCAGGATTGGAATGGGAAGGAGTTGGATATCACATCTCATGCTATAGGAAGGGTCTCAGATTTGGTATAAGCATTGAGATATCACATTTCATGCTATAGGAAGGGTCTCAGGATTGGATTGGGAAGGAGTTGTATATGACATCTCAGGCCATAGGAAGGGTCTCAGGATTGGTATAAGCATTGAGATATCACATCTCTGCTATCGGAAGGGTCTCAGGATTGGAATGGGAAGGAGTTGGATATCCCATCTCATGTTAAAGGAAGGGTCTCAGGTTTGGTATTAGAAGCATTGAGATATCACATCTCATGCTATAGGAAGGGTCTCAGGATTGGAATGGGGAGGACTTGGATGTCACATCTCATGCTATAGTGAGGGTCTCAAGTTTGATATTAGAAGCATTGAGATAACAAATCTCATGATATCGGAAGGGTCTCAGGATTGGAATGGGAAGGAGTTGGATATCACATCTCATGATAAAGGAAGGGTCTAAGGTTTGGAAGGGGAAAGATTTGGATATCACATCTCATGTTATAGGACGGGTCTCAGGTTTGGTATTAGAAGCATTGAGATATCAAGTCTCATGGTATAAGAAGGGTCTCAGAATTGGAATGGGAAGGAGTTGGATATCACACCTCAAGCTATAGGAAGGGTCTCAGGATTGGAATGGGAAGGAGTTTGATATCACATCTCATGCCATAGTATGGGTCTCAGGTTTGGTAGAAGCATTGGGACATCACATCTCATGCTATCGGAAGGGTATCAGTATTGGATTTGGAAGAAGTTGGATATCCCATCTCATGCTATAGGAAGGGTCTCAGGTTGGAATGGGAAGGAGTTGGATATCACATTTCATGTTATAGGAAGGGCCTCAGGATTGGAATGGGAAGGACTTGGATATCATATCTCATGCTATAGGACGGGTCTCAGGTTTGTTATTAGAATCATTGAGATATCATATTGCATGCTGTAGGAAGGGTCTAAGGCTTGGAATGGGAAGGACTTGGATATCACATCTCATGCTATAGATAGGCTCTTAGGTTTGGAAAGGGAAGGAGTTGGATATCACATCTCATGCTATAGGAAGGGTCTCAGGTTTGGTATAAGCATTGAGATATCACATCTCATGCTATAGGACGGGTCTCAGGATTGGAATGGAAGGAGCTGGATATCACATCTCATGTTATAGGAAGGATCTCAGGTTTGGTATTAGAAGCATTGAGACATCACATCTCATGCTATAGGAAGGGTCTCAGGGTTGGAATGGGAAGAAGTTGGATATCGCATCTCATCCAATAGGAAGGGTCTCAGGTTTGGAATGGGAAGGAATTGGATATCACATCTCATGTTATAGGAAGGATCTCAGGTTTGGTATTAGAAGCATTGAGATATCACATCTCATGCTATAGGAAGGGTCTCAGGATTGGAATGTGAAGGATTTGGATATCACATCTCATGCTAAAGGAAGGGTCTCAGGTTTGGTAGAAGCATTGAGATATCAGATCTCTGCTATCGGAAGGGTCGCAGGATTGGATTGGGAAGGAGTTGGATATCCCTTCTCATGCTATAGGAAGGGTCTCAGGATGTGAATGGGAAGGAGTTGGATATCACATCTCATGTTATAGGAAGGGTCTCAGGATTGGAATGGGAAGGATTTGGATATTACTTTCTTGCTATAGGAAGGGTCTCATGTTTGGAATGGGAAGGGGTTGGATATCACATATGCTATAGTTAGTGTCTCAGGTTTGGAACGGGAAGGAGTTGGATATCACATCTCATGTTATAGGAAGGGTCTCATGTTTGGTATAAGCATTGAGATATCACATCTCTGCTATCGGAAGCGGCTCAGGATTGGAATGGGAAGGAGTTGGATATCCCATCTCATGTTATAGTAAGAGTCTCTGGTTTGGTATTAGAATCATTGAGATATCACATCGCATGCTGTAGGAAGGGTCTAAGGATTGGAATGGGATGGACTTGGATATCACATCTCATGCTATAGGTAGGCTCTCAGGTTTGATATAAGCATTGAGATATCACATCTCATGCTATAGGAAGGGTCTCAGGATTGGAATGGGAAGGATTTGGATATCCCATCTCATGCTATAGGAAGGCTCTCAGGTTTGGAAGGGGAAGGAGTTGGATATCACATTTTATGTTAGAGGACGGATCTCAGGTTTGGTATTAGAGGCCTTGAGATATCACATCTCATGCTATAGGAAGGGTCTCAGGATTGGAATGGGAAGGAGTTGGATATCACATCTCAAGCTTTAGGAAGGGTCTCAGGTTTGGTATAAGCATTGAGATAGCACATCTCATGCTATAGGAAGGGTCTCAGGATTGGAATGGGAAGGAGTTGGATATCACATCTCATGTTATAGGAAAGATCTCAGGTTTGGTATTAGAAGCATTGAGACATCACATCTCATGTTATAGGAAGGGTCTCAGGATTGGAATGGGAAGAAGTTGGATATCACATCTCATGCTATAGGAAGGGTCTCAGGTTTGGAAGGGGAAGGAGTTGGATATCCAATCTCATGTTATAGGACCGGTCTCAGGTTTGGTATTAGAAGCATTGAGATATCACATCGCATGCTGTAGGAAGGTTCTCAGGTTTGGTATTAGAAGCATTGAGACATCACATCTCATGCTATAGGAAGGGTCTCAGGATTGGAATGGGAAGGAGTTGGATATGACATCTCATGTTATAGGAAGGATCTCAGGTTTGGTATTAGAAGCATTGAGACATCACATCTCATGCTATAGGAAGGGTCTCAGGATTGGAATGGGAAGGAGTTGGATATCACATCTCATGCTATAGGAAGGGTCTCAGATTTGGTATAAGCATTGAGATATCACATCTCATGCTATAGGAAGGGTCTCAGGATTGGATTGGGAAGGAGTTGTATATGACATCTCAGGCCATAGGAAGGGTCTCAGGATTGGTATAAGCATTGAGATATCAGATCTCTGCTATCGGAAGGGTCTCAGGATTGGAATGGGAAGGAGTTGGATATCCCATCTCATGTTAAAGGAAGGGTCTCAGGTTTGGTATTAGAAGCATTGAGATATCACATCTCATGCTATAGGAAGGGTCTCAGGATTGGAATGGGGAGGACTTGGATGTCACATCTCATGCTAAAGTGAGGGTCTCAAGTTTGATATTAGAAGCATTGAGATAACAAATATCATGATATCGGAAGGGTCTCAGGATTGGAATGGGAAGGAGTTGGATATCACATCTCATGATAAAGGAAGGGTCTAAGGTTTGGAAGGGGAAAGATTTGGATATCACATCTCATGTTATAGGACGGGTCTCAGGTTTGGTATTAAAAGCATTGAGATATCAAGTCTCATGGCATAGGAAGGGTCTCAGAATTGGAATGTGAAGGAGTTGGATATCTCATCTTAAGCTATAGGAAGAGTCTCAGGATTGGAATGGGAAGGAGTTTCTCACATCTCATGCCATAGTATGGGTCTCAGGTTTGGTAGAAGCATTGGGATATCACATCTCATGCTATTGGAAGGGTATCAGTATTGGATTTGGAAGGAGTTGGATATCCCATCTCATGCTATAGGAAGGGTCTCAGGTTGGAATGGGAAGGAGTTGGATATCACATTTCATGTTATAGGAAGGGTCTCAGGATTGGAATGGGAAGGACTTGGATATCATATCTCATGCTATAGGAAGGCTCTCAGGTTTGGAAGGGGAAGGAGTTGGATATCACATTTCATGTTAGAGGAAGGATCTCAGGTTTGGTATTAGAGGCCTTGAGATATCACATCTCATGCTATAGGAAGGGTCTCAGGATTGGAATGGGAAGGAGTTGGATATCACATCTCAAGCTTTAGGAAGGGTCTCAGGTTTGGTATAAGCATTGAGATAGCACATCTCATGCTATAGGAAGGGTCTCAGGATTGGAATGGGAAGGAGTTGGATATCACATCTCATGTTATAGGAAGGATCTCAGGTTTGGTATTAGAAGCATTGAGACATCACATCTCATGCTATAGGAAGGGTCTCAGGATTGGAATGGGAAGGAGTTGGATATCACATCTCATGGTATAGGAAGGGTCTCAGATTTGGTATAAGCATTGAGATATCACATCTCTGCTATCGGAAGGGTCTCAGGATTGGAATGGGAAGGAGTTGGATATCCCATCTCATGCTATAGGGAGGGTCTCAATTTTGATATTAGAAGCATTGAGATAACAAATCTCATGATATCGGAAGGGTCTCAGGATTGGAATGGGAAGGAGTTGGATATCACATCTCATGATAAAGGAAGGGTCTAAGGTTTGGAAGGGGAAAGATTTGGATATCACATCTCATGTTATAGGACGGGTCTCAGGTTTGGTATTAGAAGCATTGAGATATCAAGTCTCATGGTATAGGAAGGGTCTCAGAATTGGAATGGGAAGGAGTTGGATATCACATCTCAAGCTATAGGAAGAGTCTCAGGATTGGAATGGGAAGGAGTTTGATATCACATCTCAAGCTTTAGGAAGGGTCTCAGGTTTGGTATAAGCATTGAGATAGCACATCTCATGCTATAGGAAGGGTCTCAGGATTGGAATGGGAAGGAGTTGGATATCACATCTCATGTTATAGGAAAGATCTCAGGTTTGGTATTAGAAGCATTGAGACATCACATCTCATGTTATAGGAAGGGTCTCAGGATTGGAATGGGAGAAAGTTGGATATCACATCTCATGCTATACGAAGGGTCTCAGGTTTGGAAGGGGAAGGAGCTGGATATCCAATCTCATGTTATTGGACTGGTCTCAGGTTTGGTATTAGAAGCATTGAGATATCACATCGCATGCTGTAGGAAGGTTCTCAGGTTTGGAATGGGGAGGAATTGGATATCACATCTCATGTCATAGGAAGGATCTCAGGTTTGGTATTAGAAGCATTGAGATATCACATCTCATGCTATAGGAATGGTCTCAGGATTGGAATGGGAAGGAGTTGGATATTACATTCCTGCTATAGGAAGGGTCTCATGTTTGGAATGGGAATGTGTTGGATATCACATATGCTATAGGAAGGGTCTCAGGTTTGGAACGGGAAGGAGTTGGATATCACATCTCATGTTATAGGAAGGGTCTCAGGTTTGTTATAAGCATTGAGATATCACATCTCTGCTATCGGGAATGTCTCAGGATTGGAATGGGAAGGTGTTGGATATCCCATCTCATGTTATAGGACGGGTCTCAGGTTTGTTATTAGAATCATTGAGATATCATATTGCATGCTGTAGGAAGGGGCTAAGGATTGGAATGGGAAGGAGTTGGATATCCCATCTCATGTTATAGGAAGAGTCTCAAGTTTGGTATTAGAAGCATTTAGCTATCACATCTCATGCTATAGGAAGTGTCTCAGGATTGGAATGGGAAGGAGCTGGATATCACATCTCATGCTAAAGGAAGGGTCTCAGGTTTGGAACGGGAAGGATTTGGATATCACATCTCATGTTATAGGAAGGGTCTCAGGTTTGGTATAAGCATTGAGATATCACATCTCTGCTATCGGAAGTGTCTCAGGATTGGAATGGGAAGGAGTTGGATATCCCATCTCATGTTATAGGACGGGTCTCAGGTTTGTTATTAGAATCATTGAGATATCATATTGCATGCTGTAGGAAGGGTCTAAGGGTTGGAATGGGAAGGACTTGGATATCACATCTCATGCTATAGATAGGCTCTTAGGTTTGGAAAGGGAAGGAGTTGGATATCACATTTCATGTTAGAGGAAGGATCTCAGGTTTGGTATTAGAAGCATTGAGATATCACATCTCATGCTATAGGAAGGGTCTCAGGATTGGAATGGGAAGGAGTTGGATATCACATCTCATGCTATAGGAAGGGTCTCAGATTTGGTATAAGCATTGAGATATCACATCTCATGCTATAGGAAGGGTCTCAGGATTGGATTGGGAAGGAGTTGTATATGACATCTCAGGCCATAGGAAGGGTCTCAGGATTGGTATAAGCATTGAGATATCACATCTCTGCTATCGGAAGGGTCTCAGGATTGGAATGGGAAGGAGTTGGATATCCCATCTCATGTTAAAGGAAGGGTCTCAGGTTTGGTATTAGAAGCATTGAGATATCACATCTCATGCTATAGGAAGGGTCTCAGGATTGGAATGGGGAGGACTTGGATGTCACATCTCATGCTATAGTGAGGGTCTCAAGTTTGATATTAGAAGCATTGAGATAACAAATCTCATGATATCGGAAGGGTCTCAGGATTGGAATGGGAAGGAGTTGGATATCACATCTCATGATAAAGGAAGGGTCTAAGGTTTGGAAGGGGAAAGATTTGGATATCACATCTCATGTTATAGGACGGGTCTCAGGTTTGGTATTAGAAGCATTGAGATATCAAGTCTCATGGTATAAGAAGGGTCTCAGAATTGGAATGGGAAGGAGTTGGATATCACACCTCAAGCTATAGGAAGGGTCTCAGGATTGGAATGGGAAGGAGTTTGATATCACATCTCATGCCATAGTATGGGTCTCAGGTTTGGTAGAAGCATTGGGACATCACATCTCATGCTATCGGAAGGGTATCAGTATTGGATTTGGAAGAAGTTGGATATCCCATCTCATGCTATAGGAAGGGTCTCAGGTTGGAATGGGAAGGAGTTGGATATCACATTTCATGTTATAGGAAGGGTCTCAGGATTGGAATGGGAAGGACTTGGATATCATATCTCATGCTATAGGACGGGTCTCAGGTTTGTTATTAGAATCATTGAGATATCATATTGCATGCTGTAGGAAGGGTCTAAGGCTTGGAATGGGAAGGACTTGGATATCACATCTCATGCTATAGATAGGCTCTTAGGTTTGGAAAGGGAAGGAGTTGGATATCACATTTCATGTTAGAGGAAGGATCTCAGGTTTGGTATTAGAAGCATTGAGATATCACATCTCATGCTATAGGAAGGGTCTCAGGATTGGAATGGGAAGTAGTTGGATATCACATCTCATGCTATAGGAAGGGTCTCAGGTTTGGTATAAGCATTGAGATATCACATCTCATGCTATAGGACGGGTCTCAGGATTGGAATGGAAGGAGTTGGATATCACATCTCATGTTATAGGAAGGATCTCAGGTTTGGTATTAGAAGCATTGAGACATCACATCTCATGCTATAGGAAGGGTCTCAGGGTTGGAATGGGAAGGAGTTGGATATCGCATCTCATCCAATAGGAAGGGTCTCAGGTTTGGAATGGGAAGGAATTGGATATCACATCTCATGTTATAGGAAGGATCTCAGGTTTGGTATTAGAAGCATTGAGATATCACATCTCATGCTATAGGAAGGGTCTCAGGATTGGAATGTGAAGGATTTGGATATCACATCTCATGCTAAAGGAAGGGTCTCAGGTTTGGTAGAAGCATTGAGATATCAGATCTCTGCTATCGGAAGGGTCTCAGGATTGGATTGGGAAGGAGTTGGATATCCCTTCTCATGCTATAGGAAGGGTCTCAGGATGTGAATGGGAAGGAGTTGGATATCACATCTCATGTTATAGGAAGGGTCTCAGGATTGGAATGGGAAGGATTTGGATATTACTTTCTTGCTATAGGAAGGGTCTCATGTTTGGAATGGGAAGGGGTTGGATATCACATATGCTATAGTTAGTATCTCAGGTTTGGAACGGGAAGGAGTTGGATATCACATCTCATGTTATAGGAAGGGTCTCATGTTTGGTATAAGCATTGAGATATCACATCTCTGCTATCGGAAGCGGCTCAGGATTGGAATGGGAAGGAGTTGGATATCCCATCTCATGTTATAGTAAGAGTCTCTGGTTTGGTATTAGAATCATTGAGATATCACATCGCATGCTGTAGGAAGGGTCTAAGGATTGGAATGGGATGGACTTGGATATCACATCTCATGCTATAGGTAGGCTCTCAGGTTTGATATAAGCATTGAGATATCACATCTCATGCTATAGGAAGGGTCTCAGGATTGGAATGGGAAGGATTTGGATATCCCATCTCATGCTATAGGAAGGCTCTCAGGTTTGGAAGGGGAAGGAGTTGGATATCACATTTTATGTTAGAGGACGGATCTCAGGTTTGGTATTAGAGGCCTTGAGATATCACATCTCATGCTAGAGGAAGGGTCTCAGGATTGGAATGGGAAGGAGTTGGATATCACATCTCAAGCTTTAGGAAGGGTCTCAGGTTTGGTATAAGCATTGAGATAGCACATCTCATGCTATAGGAAGGGTCTCAGGATTGGAATGGGAAGGAGTTGGATATCACATCTCATGTTATAGGAAAGATCTCAGGTTTGGTATTAGAAGCATTGAGACATCACATCTCATGTTATAGGAAGGGTCTCAGGATTGGAATGGGAAGAAGTTGGATATCACATCTCATGCTATAGGAAGGGTCTCAGGTTTGGAAGGGGAAGGAGTTGGATATCCAATCTCATGTTATAGGACTGGTCTCAGGTTTGGTATTAGAAGCATTGAGATATCACATCGCATGCTGTAGGAAGGTTCTCAGGTTTGGTATTAGAAGCATTGAGACATCACATCTCATGCTATAGGAAGGGTCTCAGGATTGGAATGGGAAGGAGTTGGATATGACATCTCATGTTATAGGAAGGATCTCAGGTTTGGTATTAGAAGCATTGAGACATCACATCTCATGCTATAGGAAGGGTCTCAGGATTGGAATGGGAAGGAGTTGGATATCACATCTCATGCTATAGGAAGGGTCTCAGATTTGGTATAAGCATTGAGATATCACATCTCATGCTATAGGAAGGGTCTCAGGATTGGATTGGGAAGGAGTTGTATATGACATCTCAGGCCATAGGAAGGGTCTCAGGATTGGTATAAGCATTGAGATATCACATCTCTGCTATCGGAAGGGTCTCAGGATTGGAATGGGAAGGAGTTGGATATCCCATCTCATGTTAAAGGAAGGGTCTCAGGTTTGGTATTAGAAGCATTGAGATATCACATCTCATGCTATAGGAAGGGTCTCAGGATTGGAATGGGGAGGACTTGGATGTCACATCTCATGCTATAGTGAGGGTCTCAAGTTTGATATTAGAAGCATTGAGATAACAAATCTCATGATATCGGAAGGGTCTCAGGATTGGAATGGGAAGGAGTTGGATATCACATCTCATGATAAAGGAAGGGTCTAAGGTTTGGAAGGGGAAAGATTTGGATATCACATCTCATGTTATAGGACGGGTCTCAGGTTTGGTATTAAAAGCATTGAGATATCAAGTCTCATGGCATAGGAAGGGTCTCAGAATTGGAATGTGAAGGAGTTGGATATCACATCTTAAGCTATAGGAAGAGTCTCAGGATTGGAATGGGAAGGAGTTTCTCACATCTCATGCCATAGTATGGGTCTCAGGTTTGGTAGAAGCATTGGGATATCACATCTCATGCTATTGGAAGGGTATCAGTATTGGATTTGGAAGGAGTTGGATATCCCATCTCATGCTATAGGAAGGGTCTCAGGTTGGAATGGGAAGGAGTTGGATATCACATTTCATGTTATAGGAAGGGTCTCAGGATTGGAATGGGAAGGACTTGGATATCATATCTCATGCTATAGGAAGGCTCTCAGGTTTGGAAGGGGAAGGAGTTGGATATCACATTTCATGTTAGAGGAAGGATCTCAGGTTTGGTATTAGAGGCCTTGAGATATCACATCTCATGCTATAGGAAGGGTCTCAGGATTGGAATGGGAAGGAGTTGGATATCACATCTCAAGCTTTAGGAAGGGTCTCAGGTTTGGTATAAGCATTGAGATAGCACATCTCATGCTATAGGAAGGGTCTCAGGATTGGAATGGGAAGGAGTTGGATATCACATCTCATGTTATAGGAAGGATCTCAGGTTTGGTATTAGAAGCATTGAGACATCACATCTCATGCTATAGGAAGGGTCTCAGGATTGGAATGGGAAGGAGTTGGATATCACATCTCATGCTATAGGAAGGGTCTCAGGTTTGGTATAAGCATTGAGATAGCACATCTCATGCTATAGGAAGGGTCTCAGGATTGGAATGGGAAGGAGTTGGATATCACATCTCATGTTATAGGAAAGATCTCAGGTTTGGTATTAGAAGCATTGAGACATCACATCTCATGTTATAGGAAGGGTCTCAGGATTGGAATGGGAGAAAGTTGGATATCACATCTCATGCTATAGGAAGGGTCTCAGGTTTGGAAGGGGAAGGAGCTGGATATCCAATCTCATGTTATTGGACTGGTCTCAGGTTTGGTATTAGAAGCATTGAGATATCACATCGCATGCTGTAGGAAGGTTCTCAGGTTTGGAATGGGGAGGAATTGGATATCACATCTCATGTCATAGGAAGGATCTCAGGTTTGGTATTAGAAGCATTGAGATATCACATCTCATGCTATAGGAATGGTCTCAGGATTGGAATGGGAAGGAGTTGGATATTACATTCCTGCTATAGGAAGGGTCTCATGTTTGGAATGGGAATGTGTTGGATATCACATATGCTATAGGAAGGGTCTCAGGTTTGGAACGGGAAGGAGTTGGATATCACATCTCATGTTATAGGAAGGGTCTCAGGTTTGGTATAAGCATTGAGATATCACATCTCTGCTATCGGGAATGTCTCAGGATTGGAATGGGAAGGTGTTGGATATCCCATCTCATGTTATAGGACGGGTCTCAGGTTTGTTATTAGAATCATTGAGATATCATATTGCATGCTGTAGGAAGGGTCTAAGGATTGGAATGGGAAGGAGTTGGATATCCCATCTCATGTTATAGGAAGAGTCTCAAGTATGGTATTAGAAGCATTTAGCTATCACATCTCATGCTATAGGAAGTGTCTCAGTATTGGAATGGGAAGGAGCTGGATATCACATCTCATGCTAAAGGAAGGGTCTCAGGTTTGGAACGGGAAGGATTTGGATATCACATCTCATGTTATAGGAAGGGTCTCAGGTTTGGTATAAGCATTGAGATATCACATCTCTGCTATCGGAAGTGTCTCAGGATTGGAATGGGAAGGAGTTGGATATCCCATCTCATGTTATAGGACGGGTCTCAGGTTTGTTATTAGAATCATTGAGATATCATATTGCATGCTGTAGGAAGGGTCTAAGGGTTGGAATGGGAAGGACTTGGATATCACATCTCATGCTATAGATAGGCTCTTAGGTTTGGAAAGGGAAGGAGTTGGATATCACATTTCATGTTAGAGGAAGGATCTCAGGTTTGGTATTAGAAGCATTGAGATATCACATCTCATGCTATAGGAAGGGTCTCAGGATTGGAATGGGAAGTAGTTGGATATCACATCTCATGCTATAGGAAGTGTCTCAGGTTTGGTATAAGCATTGAGATATCACATCTCATGCTATAGGACGGGTCTCAGGATTGGAATGGAAGGAGTTGGATATCACATCTCATGTTATAGGAAGGATCTCAGGTTTGCTATTAGAAGCATTGAGACATCACATCTCATGCTATAGGAAGGGTCTCAGGGTTGGAATGGGAAGGAGTTGGATATCACATCTCATCCAATAGGAAGGGTCTCAGGTTTGGAATGGGAAGGAATTGGATATCACATCTCATGTTATAGGAAGGATCTCAGGTTTGGTATTAGAAGCATTGAGATATCACATCTCATGCTATAGGAAGGGTCTCAGGATTGGAATGTGAAGGATTTGGATATCACATCTCATGCTAAAGGAAGGGTCTCAGGTTTGGTAGAAGCATTGAGATATCACGTCTCTGCTATCGGAAGGGTCTCAGGATTGGATTGGGAAGGAGTTGGATATCCCTTCTCATGCTATAGGAAGGGTCTCAGGATTTGAATGGCAAGGAGTTGGATATCACATCTCATGCCATAGGAAGGGTCTCAGGTTTGGTATAAGCATTGAGATATCACATCTCTGCTATCGGGAGGGTCTCAGGATTGGATTGGGAAGGAGTTGGATATCCCTTCTCATGCTATAGGAAGTGTCTCAGGTTGGAATGGGAAGGAGTTGGATATCACATCTCATGTTATAGGAAGGGTCTCAGGATTGGAATGGGAAGGATTTGGATATCACATCTCTTGCTATAGGAAGGGTCTCAGGATTGGAATGGGAAGGAGTTGGATATCACATATGCTATAGTTAGTGTCTCAGGTTTGGAACGGGAAGGAGTTGGATATCACATCTCATGTTATAGGAAGGGTCTCAGGTTTGTTATAAGCATTGAGATATCACATCTCTGATATCGGAAGCGGCTCAGGATTGGAATGGGAAGGAGTTGGATATCCCATCTCATGTTATAGTAAGAGTCTCTGGTTTGGTATTAGAATCATTGAGATATCACATCGCATGCTGTAGGAAGGGTCTAAGGATTGGAATGGGATGGACTTGGATATCACATCTCATGCTATAGGTAGGCTCTCAGGTTTGATATAAGCATTGAGATATCACATCTCATGCTATAGGAAGGGTCTCAGGATTGGAATGGGAAGGATTTGGATATCCCATCTCATGCTATAGGAAGGCTCTCAGGTTTGGAAGGGGAAGGAGTTGGATATCACATTTTATGTTAGAGGACGGATCTCAGGTTTGGTATTAGAGGCCTTGAGATATCACATCTCATGCTATAGGAAGGGTCTCAGGATTGGAATGGGAAGGAGTTGGATATCACATCTCAAGCTTTAGGAAGGGTCTCAGGTTTGGTATAAGCATTGAGATAGCACATCTCATGCTATAGGAAGGGTCTCAGGATTGGAATGGGAAGGAGTTGGATATCACATCTCATGTTATAGGAAAGATCTCAGGTTTGGTATTAGAAGCATTGAGACATCACATCTCATGTTATAGGAAGGGTCTCAGGATTGGAATGGGAAGAAGTTGGATATCACATCTCATGCTATAGGAAGGGTCTCAGGTTTGGAAGGGGAAGGAGTTGGATATCCAATCTCATGTTATAGGACTGGTCTCAGGTTTGGTATTAGAAGCATTAAGATATCACATCGCATGCTGTAGGAAGGTTCTCAGGTTTGGTATTAGAAGCATTGAGACATCACATCTCATGCTATAGGAAGGGTCTCATGATTGGAATGGGAAGGAGTTGGATATGACATCTCATGTTATAGGAAGGATCTCAGGTTTGGTATTAGAAGCATTGAGACATCACATCTCATGCTATAGGAAGGGTCTCAGGATTGGAATGGGAAGGAGTTGGATATCACATCTCATGCTATAGGAAGGGTCTCAGATTTGGTATAAGCATTGAGATATCACATCTCATGCTATAGGAAGGGTCTCAGGATTGGATTGGGAAGGAGTTGTATATGACATCTCAGGCCATAGGAAGGGTCTCAGATTTGGTATAAGCATTGAGATATCACATCTCATGCTATCGGAAGGGTCTCAGGATTGGAATGGGAAGGAGTTGGATATCCCATCTCATGTTAAAGGAAGGGTCTCAGGTTTGGTATTAGAAGCATTGAGATATCACATCTCATGCTATAGGAAGGGTCTCAGGATTGGAATGGGGAGGACTTGGATGTCACATCTCATGCTATAGTGAGGGTCTCAAGTTTGATATTAGAAGCATTGAGATAACAAATCTCATGATATCGGAAGGGTCTCAGGATTGGAATGGGAAGGAGTTGGATATCACATCTCATGATAAAGGAAGGGTCTAAGGTTTGGAAGGGGAAAGATTTGGATATCACATCTCATGTTATAGGACGGGTCTCAGGTTTGGTATTAGAAGCATTGAGATATCAAGTCTCATGGTATAAGAAGGGTCTCAGAATTGGAATGGGAAGGAGTTGGATATCACACCTCAAGCTATAGGAAGGGTCTCAGGATTGGAATGGGAAGGAGTTTGATATCACATCTCATGCCATAGTATGGGTCTCAGGTTTGGTAGAAGCATTGGGACATCACATCTCATGCTATCGGAAGGGTATCAGTATTGGATTTGGAAGAAGTTGGATAGCCCATCTCATGCTATAGGAAGGGTCTCAGGTTGGAATGGGAAGGAGTTGGATATCACATTTCATGTTATAGGAAGGGTCTCAGGATTGGAATGGGAAGGACTTGGATATCATATCTCATGCTATAGGACGGGTCTCAGGTTTGTTATTAGAATCATTGAGATATCATATTGCATGCTGTAGGAAGGGTCTAAGGCTTGGAATGGGAAGGACTTGGATATCACATCTCATGCTATAGATAGGCTCTTAGGTTTGGAAAGGGAAGGAGTTGGATATCACATTTCATGTTAGAGGAAGGATCTCAGGTTTGGTATTAGAAGCATTGAGATATCACATCTCATGCTATAGGAAGGGTCTCAGGATTGGAATGGGAAGTAGTTGGATATCACATCTCATGCTATAGGAAGGGTCTCAGGTTTGGTATAAGCATTGAGATATCACATCTCATGCTATAGGACGGGTCTCAGGATTGGAATGGAAGGAGTTGGATATCACATCTCATGTTATAGGAAGGATCTCAGGTTTGGTATTAGAAGCATTGAGACATCACATCTCATGCTATAGGAAGGGTCTCAGGGTTGGAATGGGAAGGAGTTGGATATCGCATCTCATCCAATAGGAAGGGTCTCAGGTTTGGAATGGGAAGGAATTGGATATCACATCTCATGTTATAGGAAGGATCTCAGGTTTGGTATTAGAAGCATTGAGATATCACATCTCATGCTATAGGAAGGGTCTCAGGATTGGAATGTGAAGGATTTGGATATCACATCTCATGCTAAAGGAAGGGTCTCAGGTTTGGTAGAAGCATTGAGATATCAGATCTCTGCTATCGGAAGGGTCTCAGGATTGGATTGGGAAGGAGTTGGATATCCCTTCTCATGCTATAGGAAGGGTCTCAGGATGTGAATGGGAAGGAGTTGGATATCACATCTCATGTTATAGGAAGGGTCTCAGGATTGGAATGGGAAGGATTTGGATATTACTTTCTTGCTATAGGAAGGGTCTCATGTTTGGAATGGGAAGGGGTTGGATATCACATATGCTATAGTTAGTGTCTCAGGTTTGGAACGGGAAGGAGTTGGATATCACATCTCATGTTATAGGAAGGGTCTCATGTTTGGTATAAGCATTGAGATATCACATCTCTGCTATCGGAAGCGGCTCAGGATTGGAATGGGAAGGAGTTGGATATCCCATCTCATGTTATAGTAAGAGTCTCTGGTTTGGTATTAGAATCATTGAGATATCACATCGCATGCTGTAGGAAGGGTCTAAGGATTGGAATGGGATGGACTTGGATATCACATCTCATGCTATAGGTAGGCTCTCAGGTTTGATATAAGCATTGAGATATCACATCTCATGCTATAGGAAGGGTCTCAGGATTGGAATGGGAAGGATTTGGATATCCCATCTCATGCTATAGGAAGGCTCTCAGGTTTGGAAGGGGAAGGAGTTGGATATCACATTTTATGTTAGAGGACGGATCTCAGGTTTGGTATTAGAGGCCTTGAGATATCACATCTCATGCTATAGGAAGGGTCTCAGGATTGGAATGGGAAGGAGTTGGATATCACATCTCAAGCTTTAGGAAGGGGCTCAGGTTTGGTATAAGCATTGAGATAGCACATCTCATGCTATAGGAAGGGTCTCAGGATTGGAATGGGAAGGAGTTGGATATCACATCTCATGTTATAGGAAAGATCTCAGGTTTGGTATTAGAAGCATTGAGACATCACATCTCATGTTATAGGAAGGGTCTCAGGATTGGAATGGGAAGAAGTTGGATATCACATCTCATGCTATAGGAAGGGTCTCAGGTTTGGAAGGGGAAGGAGTTGGATATCCAATCTCATGTTATAGGACTGGTCTCAGGTTTGGTATTAGAAGCATTGAGATATCACATCGCATGCTGTAGGAAGGTTCTCAGGTTTGGTATTAGAAGCATTGAGACATCACATCTCATGCTATAGGAAGGGTCTCAGGATTGGAATGGGAAGGAGTTGGATATGACATCTCATGTTATAGGAAGGATCTCAGGTTTGGTATTAGAAGCATTGAGACATCACATCTCATGCTATAGGAAGGGTCTCAGGATTGGAATGGGAAGGAGTTGGATATCACATCTCATGCTATAGGAAGGGTCTCAGATTTGGTATAAGCATTGAGATATCACATCTCATGCTATAGGAAGGGTCTCAGGATTGGATTGGGAAGGAGTTGTATATGACATCTCAGGCCATAGGAAGGGTCTCAGGATTGGTATAAGCATTGAGATATCACATCTCTGCTATCGGAAGGGTCTCAGGATTGGAATGGGAAGGAGTTGGATATCCCATCTCATGTTAAAGGAAGGGTCTCAGGTTTGGTATTAGAAGCATTGAGATATCACATCTCATGCTATAGGAAGGGTCTCAGGATTGGAATGGGGAGGACTTGGATGTCACATCTCATGCTATAGTGAGGGTCTCAAGTTTGATATTAGAAGCATTGAGATAACAAATCTCATGATATCGGAAGGGTCTCAGGATTGGAATGGGAAGGAGTTGGATATCACATCTCATGATAAAGGAAGGGTCTACGGTTTGGAAGGGGAAAGATTTGGATATCACATCTCATGTTATAGGACGGGTCTCAGGTTTGGTATTAAAAGCATTGAGATATCAAGTCTCATGGCATAGGAAGGGTCTCAGAATTGGAATGTGAAGGAGTTGGATATCACATCTTAAGCTATAGGAAGAGTCTCAGGATTGGAATGGGAAGGAGTTTCTCACATCTCATGCCATAGTATGGGTCTCAGGTTTGGTAGAAGCATTGGGATATCGCATCTCATGCTATTGGAAGGGTATCAGTATTGGATTTGGAAGGAGTTGGATATCCCATCTCATGCTATAGGAAGGGTCTCAGGTTGGAATGGGAAGGAGTTGGATATCACATTTCATGTTATAGGAAGGGTCTCAGGATTGGAATGGGAAGGACTTGGATATCATATCTCATGCTATAGGAAGGCTCTCAGGTTTGGAAGGGGAAGGAGTTGGATATCACATTTCATGTTAGAGGAAGGATCTCAGGTTTGGTATTAGAGGCCTTGAGATATCACATCTCATGCTATAGGAAGGGTCTCAGGATTGGAATGGGAAGGAGTTGGATATCACATCTCAAGCTTTAGGAAGGGTCTCAGGTTTGGTATAAGCATTGAGATAGCACATCTCATGCTATAGGAAGGGTCTCAGGATTGGAATGGGAAGGAGTTGGATATCACATCTCATGTTATAGGAAGGATCTCAGGTTTGGTATTAGAAGCATTGAGACATCACATCTCATGCTATAGGAAGGGTCTCAGGATTGGAATGGGAAGGAGTTGGATATCACATCTCATGCTATAGGAAGGGTCTCAGATTTGGTATAAGCATTGAGATATCACATCTCTGCTATCGGAAGGGTCTCAGGATTGGAATGGGAAGGAGTTGGATATCCCATCTCATGCTATAGGGAGGGTCTCAATTTTGATATTAGAAGCATTGAGATAACAAATCTCATGATATCGTAAGGGTCTCAGGATTGGAATGGGAAGGAGTTGGATATCACATCTCATGATAAAGGAAGGGTCTAAGGTTTGGAAGGGGAAAGATTTGGATATCACATCTCATGTTATAGGACGGGTCTCAGGTTTGGTATTAGAAGCATTGAGATATCAAGTCTCATGGTATAGGAAGGGTCTCAGAATTGGAATGGGAAGGAGTTGGATATCACATCTCAAGCTATAGGAAGAGTCTCAGGATTGGAATGGGAAGGAGTTTGATATCACATCTCAAGCTTTAGGAAGGGTCTCAGGTTTGGTATAAGCATTGAGATAGCACATCTCATGCTATAGGAAGGGTCTCAGGATTGGAATGGGAAGGAGTTGGATATCACATCTCATGTTATAGGAAAGATCTCAGGTTTGGTATTAGAAGCATTGAGACATCACATCTCATGTTATAGGAAGGGTCTCAGGATTGGAATGGGAGAAAGTTGGATATCACATCTCATGCTATAGGAAGGGTCTCAGGTTTGGAAGGGGAAGGAGCTGGATATCCAATCTCATGTTATTGGACTGGTCTCAGGTTTGGTATTAGAAGCATTGAGATATCACATCGCATGCTGTAGGAAGGTTCTCAGGTTTGGAATGTGGAGGAATTGGATATCACATCTCATGTCATAGGAAGGATCTCAGGTTTGGTATTAGAAGCATTGAGATATCACATCTCATGCTATAGGAATGGTCTCAGGATTGGAATGGGAAGGAGTTGGATATTACATTCCTGCTATAGGAAGGGTCTCATGTTTGGAATGGGAATGTGTTGGATATCACATATGCTATAGGAAGGGTCTCAGGTTTGGAACGGGAAGGAGTTGGATATCACATCTCATGTTATAGGAAGGGTCTCAGGTTTGGTATAAGCATTGAGATATCACATCTCTGCTATCGGGAATGTCTCAGGATTGGAATGGGAAGGTGTTGGATATCCCATCTCATGTTATAGGACGGGTCTCAGGTTTGTTATTAGAATCATTGAGATATCATAGTGCATGCTGTAGGAAGGGTCTAAGGATTGGAATGGGAAGGAGTTGGATATCCCATCTCATGTTATAGGAAGAGTCTCAAGTTTGGTATTAGAAGCATTTAGCTATCACATCTCATGCTATAGGAAGTGTCTCAGGATTGGAATGGGAAGGAGCTGGATATCACATCTCATGCTAAAGGAAGGGTCTCAGGTTTGGAACGGGAAGGATTTGGATATCACATCTCATGTTATAGGAAGGGTCTCAGGTTTGGTATAAGCATTGAGATATCACATCTCTGCTATCGGAAGTGTCTCAGGATTGGAATGGGAAGGAGTTGGATATCCCATCTCATGTTATAGGACCGGTCTCAGGTTTGTTATTAGAATCATTGAGATATCATATTGCATGCTGTAGGAAGGGTCTAAGGGTTGGAATGGGAAGGACTTGGATATCACATCTCATGCTATAGATAGGCTCTTAGGTTTGGAAAGGGAAGGAGTTGGATATCACATTTCATGTTAGAGGAAGGATCTCAGGTTTGGTATTAGAAGCATTGAGATATCACATCTCATGCTATAGGAAGGGTCTCAGGATTGGAATGGGAAGTAGTTGGATATCACATCTCATGCTATAGGAAGTGTCTCAGGTTTGGTATAAGCATTGAGATATCACATCTCATGCTATAGGACGGGTCTCAGGATTGGAATGGAAGGAGTTGGATATCACATCTCATGTTATAGGAAGGATCTCAGGTTTGCTATTAGAAGCATTGAGACATCACATCTCATGCTATAGGAAGGGTCTCAGGGTTGGAATGGGAAGGAGTTGGATATCACATCTCATCCAATAGGAAGGGTCTCAGGTTTGGAATGGGAAGGAATTGGATATCACATCTCATGTTATAGGAAGGATCTCAGGTTTGGTATTAGAAGCATTGAGATATCACATCTCATGCTATAGGAAGGGTCTCAGGATTGGAATGTGAAGGATTTGGATATCACATCTCATGCTAAAGGAAGGGTCTCAGGTTTGGTAGAAGCATTGAGATATCACGTCTCTGCTATCGGAAGGGTCTCAGGATTGGATTGGGAAGGAGTTGGATATCCCTTCTCATGCTATAGGAAGGGTCTCAGGATTTGAATGGCAAGGAGTTGGTTATCACATCTCATGCCATAGGAAGGGTCTCAGGTTTGGTATAAGCATTGAGATATCACATCTCTGCTATCGGGAGGGTCTCAGGATTGGATTGGGAAGGAGTTGGATATCCCTTCTCATGCTATAGGAAGTGTCTCAGGTTGGAATGGGAAGGAGTTGGATATCACATCTCATGTTATAGGAAGGGTCTCAGGATTGGAATGGGAAGGATTTGGATATCACATCTCTTGCTATAGGAAGGGTCTCAGGATTGGAATGGGAAGGAGTTGGATATCACATATGCTATAGTTAGTGTCTCAGGTTTGGAACGGGAAGGAGTTGGATATCACATCTCATGTTATAGGAAGGGTCTCAGGTTTGTTATAAGCATTGAGATATCACATCTCTGCTATCGGAAGCGGCTCAGGATTGGAATGGGAAGGAGTTGGATATCCCATCTCATGTTATAGTAAGAGTCTCTGATTTGGTATTAGAATCATTGAGATATCACATCGCATGCTGTAGGAAGGGTCTAAGGATTGGAATGGGATGGACTTGGATATCACATCTCATGCTATAGGTAGGCTCTCAGGTTTGATATAAGCATTGAGATATCACATCTCATGCTATAGGAAGGGTCTCAGGATTGGAATGGGAGGGATTTGGATATCCCATCTCATGCTATAGGAAGGCTCTCAGGTTTGGAAGGGGAAGGAGTTGGATATCACATTTTATGTTAGAGGACGGATCTCAGGTTTGGTATTAGAGGCCTTGAGATATCACATCTCATGCTATAGGAAGGGTCTCAGGATTGGAATGGGAAGGAGTTGGATATCACATCTCAAGCTTTAGGAAGGGTCTCAGGTTTGGTATTAGAAGCATTGAGACATCACATCTCATGTTATAGGAAGGGTCTCAGGATTGGAATGGGAAGAAGTTGGATATCACAGCTCATGCTATAGGAAGGGTCTCAGGTTTGGAAGGGGAAGGAGTTGGATATCCAATCTCATGTTATAGGACTGGTCTCAGGTTTGGTATTAGAAGCATTGAGATATCACATCGCATGCTGTAGGAAGGTTCTCAGGTTTGGTATTAGAAGCATTGAGACATCACATCTCATGCTATAGGAAGGGTCTCAGGATTGGAATGGGAAGGAGTTGGATATGACATCTCATGTTATAGGAAGGATCTCAGGTTTGGTATTAGAAGCATTGAGACATCACATCTCATGCTATAGGAAGGGTCTCAGGATTGGAATGGGAAGGAGTTGGATATCACATCTCATGCTATAGGAAGGGTCTCAGATTTGGTATAAGCATTGAGATATCACATCTCATGCTATAGGAAGGGTCTCAGGATTGGATTGGGAAGGAGTTGTATATGACATCTCAGGCCATAGGAAGGGTCTCAGGATTGGTATAAGCATTGAGATATCACATCTCTGCTATCGGAAGGGTCTCAGGATTGGAATGGGAAGGAGTTGGATATCCCATCTCATGTTAAAGGAAGGGTCTCAGGTTTGGTATTAGAAGCATTGAGATATCACATCTCATGCTATAGGAAGGGTCTCAGGATTGGAATGGGGAGGACTTGGATGTCACATCTCATGCTATAGTGAGGGTCTCAAGTTTGATATTAGAAGCACATCTCATGTTATAGGAAGGATCTCAGGTTTGGTATTAGAAGCATTGCGATATCACATCTCATGCTATCGGAAGGATCTCAGGTTTGGTATTAGAAGTATTGAGATATCACATCTCATGCTATAGGAAGGGTCTCAGGATTGGAATGGGAAGGAGTTGGATATCACATCTCATGCTAAAGGAAGGGTCTCAGGTTTGGTAGAAGCATTGAGATATCACATCTCATGCTATAGGAAGGGTCTCAGGATTGGAATGGGAAGGACTTAGATATCACATATCATGCTATAGGGAGGGTCTCAGTTTTGATATTAGAAGCATTGAGATATCACATCTCATGCTATCGGAAGTGTCTCAGGATTGGAATGGGAAGGAGCTGGATATCTCATCTCATGCTAAAGGAAGGGTCTCAGGTTTGGAACGGGAAGGAGTTGGATATCACATCTCATGTTATAGGAAGGGTCTCAGGTTTGGTATAAACATTGAGATATCACATCTCTGCTAAACCAGAGACTCTTACTATAACATGAGATGGGATATCCAACTCCTTCCCATTCCAATCCTGAGCCGCTTCCGATAGCAGAGATGTGATATCTCAATGCTTATACCAAACCTGAGACCCTTCCTATAACATGAGATGTGATATCCAACTCCTTCCCGTTCCAAACCTGAGACACTAACTATAGCATATGTGATATCCAACTCCTTCCCATTCCAAACATGAGACCCTTCCTATAGCAAGAAAGTAATATCCAACTCCTACCCATTCCAATCCTGAGACCCTTCCTATAGCAAGAGATGTGATATCCAAATCCTTCCCATTCCAATCCTGAGACCCTTCCTATAACATGAGATGTGATATCCAACTCCTTCCCATTCCAACCTGAGACACTTCCTATAGCATGAGAAGGGATATCCAACTCCTTCCCAATCCAATCCTGAGACCCTTCCGATAGCAGAGATGTGATATCTCAATGCTTATACCAAACCTGAGACCCTTCCTATGGCATGAGATGTGATATCCAACTCCTTGCCATTCAAATCCTGAGACCCTTCCTATAGCATGAGAAGGGATATCCAACTCCTGCCCAATCCAATCCTGAGACCCTTCCGATAGCAGAGACGTGATATCTCAATGCTTCTACCAAACCTGAGACCCTTCCTTTAGCATGAGATGTGATATCCAAATCCTTCACATTCCAATCCTGAGACCCTTCCTATAGCATGAGATGTGATATCTCAATGCTTCTAATACCAAACCTGAGATCCTTCCTATAACATAAGATGTGATATCCAATCCCTTCCCATTCCAAACCTGAGACCCTTCCTATTGGATGAGAGGTGATATCCAACTCCTTCCCATTCCAACCCTGAGACCCTTCCTATAGCATGAGATGTGATGTCTCAATGCTTCTAATACCAAACCTGAGATCCTTCCTATAACATGAGATGTGATATCCAACTCCTTCCATTCCAATCCTGAGACCCGTCCTATAGCATTAGATGTAATATCTCAATGCTTATACCAAACCTGAGACCCTTCCTATAGCATGAGATGTGATATCCAACTACTTCCCATTCCAATCCTGAGACCCTTCCTATAGCATGAGATGTGATATCTCAATGCTTCTAATACCAAACCTGAGATCCTTCCTCTAACATGAAATGTGATATCCAACTCCTTCCCTTTCCAAACCTAAGAGCATATCTATAGCATGAGATGTGATATCCAAGTCCTTCCCATTCCAACCCTTAGACCCTTCCTACAGCATGCAATATGATATCTCAATGATTCTAATAACAAACCTGAGACCCGTCCTATAACATGAGATGGGATATCCAACTCCTTCCCATTCCAATCCTGAGACACTTCCGATAGCAGAGATGTGATATCTCAATGCTTATACCAAACCTGAGACCCTTCCTATAACATGAGATGTGATATCCAAATCCTTCCCGTTCCAAACCTGAGACCCTTCCTTTAGCATGATATGTGATATCTAAGTCCTTCCCATTCCAATCCTGAGACACTCCCTATAGCATGAGATGTGATATCCAACTCTTTCCCATTCCAATCCTGAGACCCTTCCTATAGCATGAGATATGATATCTCAATACTTCTAATACCAAACGTGAGATCCTTCCGATAACATGAGATGTGATATCCAAATCCTTCCCCTTCCAAACCTGAGACCCTCCCTTTAGCATGAGATGTGATATCCAACTCCTTCCCATTCCAATCCTGAGACCCTTCTGATAGCATGAGATGTGATATCTCAATGCTTCTAATACCAAACCTGAGATCCTTCCGATAGCATGAGATGTGATATCTCAATGCTTCTAATACCAAACCTGAGATCCTTCCTATAACATGAGATGTGATATCCAAATCCTTCCCCTTCCAAACCTGAGACCCTCCCTTTAGCATGAGATGTGATATCCAACTCCTTCCCATTCCATTCCTGAGACCCTTCTGATAGCATGAGATGTGATATCTCAATGCCTCTAATACCAAACCTGAGCTCCTACCTCTAACATGAAATGTGATATCCAACTCTTTCCCCTTCCAAACCTGAGAGCCTTCCTATAGCATGAGATGTGATATCCAAGTCCTTCCCATTCCAATCCTGAGACCCTTCCTATAGCTTGAGATGTGATATCCAACTCCTTCCCATTCCAATTCTGAGACCCTTCCTATACTCTGAGACTTGATATCTCAATGCTTCTAATACCAAACCTGAGACCCGTAATATAACATGAGATGTGATATCCAAATCCTTCCCCTTCCAAACCTTAGACCCTTCCTTTATCATGAGATGTGATATCCAACTCCTTCCCATTCCAATCCTGAGACCCTTCCGATATCATGAGATGTGATATCTCAAAGCTTCTAATATCAAACTTGAGACCCTCCCTATAGCATGAGATGTGATATCCAAGTCCTTCCCATTCCAATCCTGAGACCCTTCCTATAGCATGAGATGTGATATCTCAATGCTTCTAATACCAAACCTGAGACCCTTCCTATAACATGAGATGGGAATATCCAACTCCTTCCCATTCCAATCCTGAGACCCTTCCGATAGCAGAGATGTGATATCTCAATGCTTATACCAAACCTGAGACCCTTCCTATGGCATGAGATGTGATATCCAACTCCTTGCCATTCAAATCCTGAGACCCTTCCTATAGCATGAGAAGGGATATCCAACTCCTTCCCAATCCAATCCTGAGACCCTTCCGATAGCAGAGACGTGATATCTCAATGCTTCTACCAAACCTGAGACCCTTCCTTTAGCATGAGATGTGATATCCAAATCCTTCACATTCCAATCCTGAGACCCTTCCTATAGCATGAGATGTGATATCTCAATGCTTCTAATACCAAACCTGAGATCCTTCCTATAACATGAGATGTGATATCCAATTCCTTCCCATTCCAAACCTGAGATCCTTCCTATTGGATGAGATGTGATATCCAACTCCTTCCCATTCCAACCCTGAGACCCTTCCTATAGCATGAGATGTGATGTCTCAATGCTTCTAATACCAAACCTGAGATCCTTCCTATAACATGAGATGTGATATCCAACTCCTTCCATTCCAATCCTGAGACCCGTCCTATAGCATGAGATGTGATATCTCAATGCTTATACCAAACCTGAGACCCTTCCTATAGCATGAGATGTGATATCCAACTACTTCCCATTCCAATCCTGAGACCCTTCCTATAGCATGAGATGTGATATCCAAGTCCTTCCCATTCCAACCCTGAGACCCTTCCTATAGCATGAGATGTGATGTCTCAATGCTTCTAATACCAAACCTGAGATCCTTCCTATAACATGAGATGTGATATCCAACTCCTTCCATTCCAATCCTGAGACCCGTCCTATAGCATTAGATGTGATATCTCAATGCTTATACCAAACCTGAGACCCTTCCTATAGCATGAGATGTGATATCCAACTACTTCCCATTCCAATCCTGAGACCCTTCCTATAGCATGAGATGTGATATCTCAATGCTTCTAATACCAAACCTGAGATCCTTCCTCTAACATGAAATGTGATATCCAACTCCTTCCCTTTCCAAACCTAAGAGCCTATCTATAGCATGAGATGTGATATCCAAGTCCTTCCCATTCCAACCCTTAGACCCTTCCTACAGCATGCAATATGATATCTCAATGATTCTAATAACAAACCTGAGACCCGTCCTATAACATGAGATGGGATATCCAACTCCTTCCCATTCCAATCCTGAGACACTTCCGATAGCAGAGATGTGATATCTCAATGCTTATACCAAACCTGAGACCCTTCCTATAACATGAGATGTGATATCCAAATCCTTCCCGTTCCAAACCTGAGACCCTTCCTTTAGCATGAGATGTGATATCCAGCTCCTTCCCATTCCAATCCTGAGACACTTCCGATAGCATGAGATGTGATATCTCAATGCTTCTAATATCAAAACTGAGACCCCCCTATAGCATGATATGTGATATCTAAGTCCTTCCCATTCCAATCCTGAGACACTCCCTATAGCATGAGATGTGATATCCAACTCTTTCCCATTCCAATCCTGAGACCCTTCCTATAGCATGAGATATGATATCTCAATACTTCTAATACCAAACGTGAGATCCTTCCGATAACATGAGATGTGATATCCAAATCCTTCCCCTTCCAAACCTGAGACCCTCCCTTTAGCATGAGATGTGATATCCAACTCCTTCCCATTCCAATCCTGAGACCCTTCTGATAGCATGAGATGTGATATCTCAATGCTTCTAATACCAAACCTGAGATCCTTCCGATAGCATGAGATGTGATATCTCAATGCTTCTAATACCAAACCTGAGATCCTTCCTATAACATGAGATGTGATATCCAAATCCTTCCCCTTCCAAACCTGAGACCCTCCCTTTAGCATGAGATGTGATATCCAACTCCTTCCCATTCCATTCCTGAGACCCTTCTGATAGCATGAGATGTGATATCTCAATGCCTCTAATACCAAACCTGAGACCTCTAACATGAAATGTGATATCCAACTCTTTCCCCTTCCAAACCTGAGAGCCTTCCTATAGCATGAGATGTGATATCCAAGTCCTTCCCATTCCAATCCTGAGACCCTTCCTATAGCTTGAGATGTGATATCCAACTCCTTCCCATTCCAATTCTGAGACCCTTCCTATACTCTGAGACTTGATATCTCAATGCTTCTAATACCAAACCTGAGACCCGTAATATAACATGAGATGTGATATCCAAATCCTTCCCCTTCCAAACCTTAGACCCTTCCTTTATCATGAGATGTGATATCCAACTCCTTCCCATTCCAATCCTGAGACCCTTCCGATATCATGAGATGTGATATCTCAAAGCTTCTAATATCAAACTTGAGACCCTCCCTATAGCATGAGATGTGATATCCAAGTCCTTCCCATTCCAATCCTGAGACACTTCCTATAGCATGAGATGTGATATCTCAATGCTTCTAATACCAAACCTGAGACCCTTCCTATAACATGAGATGGGAATATCCAACTCCTTCCCATTCCAATCCTGAGACCCTTCCGATAGCAGAGATGTGATATCTCAATGCTTATACCAAACCTGAGACTCTTCCTATGGCATGAGATGTGATATCCAACTCCTTGCCATTCAAATCCTGAGACCCTTCCTATAGCATGAGAAGGGATATCCAACTCCTTCCCAATCCAATCCTGAGACCCTTCCGATAGCAGAGACGTGATATCTCAATGCTTCTACCAAACCTGAGACCCTTCCTTTAGCATGAGATGTGATATCCAAGTCCTTCCCATTCCAATCCTGAGACCCTTCCTATAACATGAAATGTGATATCCAACTCCTTCCCATTCCAACCTGAGACCCTTCCTATAGCATGAGATGGGATATCCAACTTCTTCCAAATCCAATACTGATACCCTTCCGATAGCATGAGATGTGATATCCCAATGCTTCTACCAAACCTGAGACCCATACTATGGCATGAGATGTGATATCAAACTCCTTTCCATTCCAATCCTGAGACCCTTCCTATAGCTTGAGGTGTGATATCCAACTCCTTCCCATTCCAATTCTGAGACCCTTCTTATACCATGAGACTTGATATCTCAATGCTTCTACCTGAGACCCGTCCTATAACATGAGATGTGATATCCAAATCCTTCCCCTTCCAAACCTTAGACCCTTCCTTTATCATGAGATGTGGTATCCAACTCCTTCCCATTCCAATCCTGAGACCCTTCTGATAGCATGAGATGTGATATCTCAATGCTTCTAATACCAAACCTGAGATCCTTCCGATAGCATGAGATGTGATATCTCAATGCTTCTAATACTAAACCTGAGATCCTTCCTATAACATGAGATGTGATATCCAAATCCTTCCCATTCCAATCCTGAGACCCTTCCGATAGCAGAGATGTGATATCTCAATGCTTATACCAAACCTGAGACCCTTCCTATGGCATGAGATGTGATATCCAACTCCTTGCCATTCAAATCCTGAGACCCTTCCTATAGCATGAGAAGGGATATCCAACTCCTTCCCAATCCAATCCTGAGACCCTTCCGATAGCAGAGACGTGATATCTCAATGCTTCTACCAAACCTGAGACCCTTCCTTTAGCATGAGATGTGATATCCAAATCCTTCACATTCCAATCCTGAGACCCTTCCTATAGCATGAGATGTGATATCTCAATGCTTCTAATACCAAACCTGAGATCCTTCCTATAACATGAGATGTGATATCCAATTCCTTCCCATTCCAAACCTGAGACCCTTCCTATTGGATGAGATGTGATATCCAACTCCTTCCCATTCCAACCCTGAGACCCTTCCTATAGCATGAGATGTGATGTCTCAATTCTTCTAATACCAAACCTGAGATCCTTCCTATAACATGAGATGTGATATCCAACTCCTTCCATTCCAATCCTGAGACCCGTCCTATAGCATGAGATGTGATATCTCAATGCTTATACCAAACCTGAGACCCTTCCTATAGCATGAGATGTGATATCCAACTACTTCCCATTCCAATCCTGAGACCCTTCCTATAGCATGAGATGTGATATCTCAATGCTTCTAATACCAAACCTGAGATCCTTCCTCTAACATGAAATGTGATATCCAACTCCTTCCCTTTCCAAACCTAAGAGCCTATCTATAGCATGAGATGTGATATCCAAGTCCTTCCCATTCCAATCCTTAGACCCTTCCTACAGCATGCAATATGATATCTCAATGATTCTAATAACAAACCTGAGACCCGTCCTATAGCATGAGATATGATATCCAAGTCCTTCCCATTCCAATCCTGAGACCCTTCCTATAACATGAAATGTGATATCCAACTCCTTCCCATTCCAACCTGAGACCCTTCCTATAGCATGAGATGGGATATCCAACTTCTTCCAAATCCAATACTGATACCCTTCCGATAGCATGAGATGTGATATCCCAATGCTTCTACCAAACCTGAGACCCATACTATGGCATGAGATGTGATATCAAACTCCTTTCCATTCCAATCCTGAGACCCTTCCTATAGCTTGAGGTGTGATATCCAACTCCTTCCCATTCCAATTCTGAGACCCTTCTTATACCATGAGACTTGATATCTCAATGCTTCTAATACCAAACCTGAGACCCGTCCTATAACATGAGATGTGATATCCAAATCCTTCCCCTTCCAAACCTTAGACCCTTCCTTTATCATGAGATGTGGTATCCAACTCCTTCCCATTCCAATCCTGAGACCCTTCTGATAGCATGAGATGTGATATCTCAATGCTTCTAATACCAAACCTGAGATCCTTCCGATAGCATGAGATGTGATATCTCAATGCTTCTAATACTAAACCTGAGATCCTTCCTATAACATGAGATGTGATATCCAAATCCTTCCCCTTCCAAACCTGAGACCCTCCCTTTAGCATGAGATGTGATATCCAACTCCTTCCCATTCCATTCCTGAGACCCTTCTGATAGCATGAGATGTGATATCTCAATGCCTCTAACACCAAACCTGAGATCCTACCTCTAACATGAAATGTGATATCCAACTCTTTCCCCTTCCAAACCTGAGAGCCTTCCTATAGCATGAGATGTGATATCCAGGTCCTTCCCATTCCAATCCAGAGACCCTTCCTATAGCTTGAGATGTGATATCCAACTCCTTCCCATTCCAATTCTGAGACCCTTCCTATACTCTGAGACTTGATATCTCAATGCTTCTAATACCAAACCTGAGACCCGTAATATAACATGAGATGTGATATCCAAATCCTTCCCCTTCCAAACCTTAGACCCTTCCTTTATCATGAGATGTGATATCCAACTCCTTCCCATTCCAATCCTGAGACCCTTCCGATGTCATGAGATGTGATATATCAAAGCTTCTAATATCAAACTTGAGACCCTCCCTATAGCATGAGATGTGATATCCAAGTCCTTCCCATTCCAATCCTGAGACCCTTCCTATAGCATGAGATGTGATATCTCAATGCTTCTAATACCAAACCTGAGACCCTTCCTATAACATGAGAGGGGAATATCCAACTCCTTCCCATTCCAATCCTGAGACGCTTCCGATAGCAGAGATGTGATATCTCAATGCTTATACCAAACCTGAGACCCTTCCTATGGCATGAGATGTGATATCCAACTCCTTGCCATTCAAATCCTGAGACCCTTCCTATAGCATGAGAAGGGATATCCAACTCCTTCCCAATCCAATCCTGAGACCCTTCCGATAGCAGAGACGTGATATCTCAATGCTTCTACCAAACCTGAGACCCTTCCTTTAGCATGAGATGTGATATCCAAATCCTTCACATTCCAATCCTGAGACCCTTCCTATAGCATGAGATGTGATATCTCAATGCTTCTAATACCAAACCTGAGATCCTTCCTATAACATGAGATGTGATATCCAATTCCTTCCCATTCCAAACCTGAGACCCTTCCTATTGGATGAGATGTGATATCCAACTCCTTCCCATTCCAACCCTGAGACCCTTCCTATAGCATGAGATGTGATGTCTCAATGCTTCTAATACCAAACCTGAGATCCTTCCTATAACATGAGATGTGATATCCAACTCCTTCCATTCCAATCCTGAGACCCGTCCTATAGCATGAGATGTGATATCCAACTACTTCCCATTCCAATCCTGAGACCCTTCCTATAGCATGAGATGTGATATCTCAATGCTTCTAATACCAAACCTGAGATCCTTCCTCTAACATGAAATGTGATATCCAACTCCTTCCCTTTCCAAACCTAAGAGCCTATCTATAGCATGAGATGTGATATCCAAGTCCTTCCCATTCCAATCCTTAGACCCTTCCTACAGCATGCAATATGATATCTCAATGATTCTAATAACAAACCTGAGACCCGTCCTATAGCATGAGATATGATATCCAAGTCCTTCCCATTCCAATCCTGAGACCCTTCCTATAACATGAAATGTGATATCCAACTCCTTCCCATTCCAACCTGAGACCCTTCCTATAGCATGAGATGGGATATCCAACTTCTTCCAAATCCAATACTGATACCCTTCCGATAGCATGAGATGTGATATCCCAATGCTTCTACCAAACCTGAGACCCATACTATGGCATGAGATGTGATATCAAACTCCTTTCCATTCCAATCCTGAGACCCTTCCTATAGCTTGAGGTGTGATATCCAACTCCTTCCCATTCCAATTCTGAGACCCTTCTTATACCATGAGACTTGATATCTCAATGCTTCTAATACCAAACCTGAGACCCGTCCTATAACATGAGATGTGATATCCAAATCCTTCCCCTTCCAAACCTTAGACCCTTCCTTTATCATGAGATGTGGTATCCAACTCCTTCCCATTCCAATCCTGAGACCCTTCCGATATCATGAGATTTGTTATCTCAATGCTTCTAATATCAAACTTGAGACCCTCCCTATAGCATGAGATGTGACATCCAAGTCCTTCCCATTCCAATCCTGAGACCCTTCCTATAGCATGAGATGTGATATCTCTATGCTTCTAATACCAAACCTGAGACCCTTCCTATAACATGAGATGGGATATCCAACTCCTTCCCATTCCAATCCTGAGACCCTTCCGATAGCAGAGATGTGATATCTCAATGTTTATACCAAACCTGAGACCCTTCCTATGGCCTGAGATGTCATATACAACTCCTTCCCATTCCAATCCTGAGACCCTTCCTTTAGCATGAGATGTGATATCTCAATGCTTATACCAAATCTGAGACCCTTCCTATAGCATGAGATGTGATATCCAAATCCTTCCCATTCCAATCCTGAGACCCTTCCTATAGCATGAGATGTGATATCTCAATGCTTATACCAAACCTGAGAGCCTACCTATAGCATGAGATGTGATATCCAAGTCCATCCCATTCCAATCCTTAGACCCTTCCTACAGCATGCAATGTGATATCTCAATGATTCTAATACCAAACCAGAGACTCTTACTATAACATGAGATGGGATATCCAACTCCTTCCCATTCCAATCCTGAGCCGCTTCCGATAGCAGAGATGTGATATCTCAATGCTTATACCAAAACTGAGACCCTTCCTATAACATGAGATGTGATATCCAACTCCTTCCCGTTCCAAACCTGAGACACTAACTATAGCATATGTGATATCCAACTCCTTCCCATTCCAAACATGAGACCCTTCCTATAGCAAGAAAGTAATATCCAACTCCTACCCATTCCAATCCTGAGACCCTTCCTATAGCAAGAGATGTGATATCCAAATCCTTCCCATTCCAATCCTGAGACCCTTCCTATAACATGAGATGTGATATTCAACTCCTTCCCATTCCAACCTGAGACACTTCCTATAGCATGAGAAGGGATATCCAACTCCTTCCCAATCCAATCCTGAGACCCTTCCGATAGCAGAGATGTGATATCTCAATGCTTATACCAAACCTGAGACCCTTCCTATGGCATGAGATGTGATATCCAACTCCTTGCCATTCAAATCCTGAGACCCTTCCTATAGCATGAGAAGGGATATCCAACTCCTTCCCAATCCAATCCTGAGACCCTTCTGTTAAGACAGATTTCTGAACTCTGTCCTGGTGGCGCACAAGTTCAGAAGGCCAACCTAATTACTTGGAACAGGGTAACCTCTGGACAAGCCAGACCAATCAAGGTAGCGATCGTGGCGGTCAAGACTAGGTCTCAAGAGGGGTGAGGGTGACTGAAAGCCCGCAATGAGCACACAAAGCAAGAGCGCTTACAAACTACTCCAAACAGTTGTTATATGAAAAATAGATACACATTTATTTTAAGGCCTTTAAAATAATGACCGTAGCGAGAAAATCACAATATCACAATATTAAACCAACACATACCATATCAACACAATATATATACAAATACACAGTCGCAAGCGTTTAAAGCACGAAATATGTAGTCCCCCTGAAAGGAAAGGAAAACAGGCAGTGCGATAACGCTTTAGACTCAGTTCGCCTTCAGAGGCACCTAACTAGATGGAAGTCCGAGCCCTGCGAAGAGTGGAGCCTTGTGCTCAAAGTACCTGCCACGCCGGTGCCAACGGGCAAAAGGGGAAGCTCTTCGGAGGAAGTCAGGCAGTTCGGGTTAGTGCACAGCAGAAGGAGAACAGGTTCCGCAACTCAAGCGCAGCCTCCACAGCGGGCAGAAGCAGAGCGCGAGTACGGCCAAAAGGGGGCTGTTTTTACACAGCAGGGAAAAGCAATGGGATACTGCAGGAGGGCGACCAGATCCTAGCTAAACTACTCACCGGTCCCCGAAGCAAGCAGACCCAGGCTTCTCCACGTTAGTTTCAGCAGCTGGCAGGTTCAGAAGAGCAGGGAACGCCTCGTAGTCGTGTAGAGCAAAAAGACGTCCCAATCGACGAAACCAGCACAGATTTGTTGCCGCAGCAGGACAACGGAGCGGCCGTGTGTATTCAAGCCAAATGTACACTCCTCCCTTCAGACTTGGGAACGCCAAGTGTACGAAGCGTGGGAGAGTGACAAGGACTCGAAATACAACACAACCTGGCGGCAGTTACAGAGCAGGACTCCCTTGTAAGCTGGTCAGTCAACTGGATGGCCCAGAGACACTTCCGAAGGCTTACTTGGCAGGAGAGGATGAAGTCGCCGGGAATAGCTGTTCCTGCTATTCCAAAGGTCGAAGCACCAGTACAGGCCTTCTGGTTCGATCCAAGGAGGAAAGGGCTTCACAGGACGACCGCAGTGCAAAGGAGGATTCCTTCAGCGGGTCACCAGCGATTCCTCGGTCCAGCCTCTTGGTTGCAGGATACTTGGCTCCTGTATTCCTTCATTCGTGAGAACTCAGGAGATCGACATGGTAGTGGTGTTTCCAGCTCCCTCTTATCCACGGTTCCCTTCGCGCCAAAACGGAGGGGAGCCAATGGGAGATCCGCTCATCAACACACATACCATACGTGGACCAATCACGGACCACGGTGGTCCCAGGCATTCACACCACCCTAGACTCTCTGGCACCCAGGATGTGTATTGGGACCAGACATCCCAGCCCACACCCTGGAGGCACACAAACGACATGTAGAAGCCCGCGAAAGCAACCACGTTTCGCGGGAAAGTACATGCCCAAATAAGGAAGGCCCCGGGTCGCCCGACCTGGGGAAGGTGAAGGGAGCAAGACGGTCAGTGGACAAGACAAAGGAGCCTCGTGGTCTGGCCATTTTGGGAGCCAGGCCACCATTTTGGGTTCAGTGCGAAAAACGTGCTCAGAACGCCAAAAGGAGCTCAAAATAAACAAAACGATCGCTGCCACCATTCGAGTCCCTGAATGACTTGCACCGATCAAATACCATCCTAAAAGAGTATCTAGGGTCTGTAGAAGGCTAGAGACCCAAGAGAGCTGTAACTTAGCTTACAGTGCCCTCTTGTGTCATGTTGCACTAAAGCCGCAACACGATAGAAGAAACTACGGGAAACAGCGTTCCCCGGTACTGACTGTCTTAAGGGCATGTCAGTTTCCCCGTAAGAAAAGAGCGAAAGCCCAGAGGAGTGCGGCAGAAGGCTGCACTTCTCTGGCAAAGTCAATAACAAGGTGAAAACAACAGCAAAAAGTTTAGGGGTTGTCACATGGAAGGAAAATTACCTGCAATCATGAAATCTTTCCTAACACTCGCCCCTCCCAGACTATGGACAGGGGGAACTAATCCACCCCTGGATGAGTCTCTTGTTCAGGTCGGTTAAACATTCTGGACAACCCATCAGCATTGCTATGTTGGACACCTGGCCTATGCTCAATAGTGAAGTCGAAGCCTTGTAGACTTATGGACCACCTAAGCAACTTTGGATTCTCCCCCTTCATGTTCATTAGCCACTTTAACGGCTTATGGTCAGTCTGCACAGTGAAGTGGGTCCCATAGAGGTAGGGCCTCAGCTTCCTTAGGGCCCACACAACAGAGAAACATTCTTTCTCTACCGTGGACCATCTGAGCTCTCTGTCCTTAAGCTGGCGACTAATAAAACCAATAGGGTGTTCCTTACCCTTCTCATCTACTTGTGATAGTACAGCTCCTATCCCAGTGTCAGAGGCATCCGTCTGCACGATAAAAGGTCTTTGATAATCAGGGGCCCTAAGCACAGGCGCCTGGCACAAGGAGTCTTTTAAGCCATTGAAGGCCTTCTCAAACTCGTCGGTCCAAGTTACCTTCTTGGGTTTCTTCGGAGTTGTGAGGGCAGTCAGAGGAGCAGCTATGGTGATATCCAACTCCTTCCCGTTCCAAACCTGAGACACTAACTATAGCATATGTGATATCCAACTGCTTCCCATTCCATACATGAGACCCTTCCTATAGCAAGAAAGTAATATCCAACTCCTACCCATTCCAATCCTGAGACCCTTCCTATAGCAAGAGATGTGATATCCAACTCCTTCCCATTCAAATCCTGAGACCCTTCCTATAGCATGAGAAGGGATATCCAACTCCTTCCCAATCCAATCCTGAGACCCTTCCGATAGCAGAGACGTGATATCTCAATGCTTCTACCAAACCTGAGACCCTTCCTTTAGCATGAGATGTGATATCCAAATCCTTCACATTCCAATCCTGAGACCCTTCCTATAGCATGAGATGTGATATCTCAATGCTTCTAATACCAAACCTGAGATCCTTCCTATAACATGAGATGTGATATCCAATTCCTTCCCATTCCAATCCTGAGACCCTTCCTATTGGATGAGATGTGATATCCAACTCCTTCCCATTCCAACCCTGAGACCCTTCCTATAGCATGAGATGTGATGTCTCAATGCTTCTAATACCAAACCTGAGATCCTTCCTATAACATGAGATGTGATATCCAACTCCTTCCATTCCAATCCTGAGACCCGTCCTATAACATGAGATGTGATATCCAACTCCTTACCATTCCAACCTGAGACACTTCCTATAGCATGAGAAGGGATATCCAACTCCTTCCCAATCCAATCCTGAGACCCTTCCGATAGTAGAGATGTGATATCTCAATGCTTATACCAAACCTGAGACCCTTCCTATGGCATGAGATGTGATATCCAACTTCTTGCCATTCAAATCCTGAGACCCTTCCTATAGCAAGAGATGTGATATCCAAATCCTTCCCATTCCAATCCTGAGACCCTTCCTATAACATGAGATGTGATATCCAACTCCTTCCCATTCCAACCTGAGACACTTCCTATAGCATGAGAAGGGATATCCAACTCCTTCCCAATCCAATCCTGAGACCCTTCCGATAGTAGAGATGTGATATCTCAATGCTTATACCAAACCTGAGACCCTTCCTATGGCATGAGATGTGATATCCAACTCCTTGCCATTCAAATCCTGAGACCCTTCCTATAGCATGAGAAGGGATATCCAACTCCTTCCCAATCCAATCCTGAGACCCTTCTGATAGCAGAGAAGTGATATTTCAATGCTTCTACCAAACCTGAGACCCTTCCTTTAGCATGAGATGTGATATCCAAATCCTTCACATTCCAATCCTGAGACCCTTCCTATAGCATGAGATGTGATATCTCAATGCTTCTAATACCAAACCTGAGATCCTTCCTATAACATGAAATGTGATATCCAATTCCTTCCCATTCCAAACCTGAGACCCTTCCTATTGGATGAGATGTGATATCCAACTCCTTCCCATTCCAACCCTGAGACCCTTCCTATAGCATGAGATGTGATGTCTCAATGCTTCTAATACCAAACCTGAGATCCTTCCTATAACATGAGATGTGATATCCAACTCCTTCCATTCCAATCCTGAGACCCGTCCTATAGCATGAGATTTGATATCTCAATGCTTATACCAAACCTGAGACCCTTCCTATAGCATGAGATGTGATATTCAACTACTTCCCATTCCAATCCTGAGACCCTTCCTATAGCATGAGATGTGATATCTCAATGCTTCTAATACCAAACCTGAGATCCTTCCTCTAACATGAAATGTGATATCCAACTCCTTCCCTTTCCAAACCTAAGAGCCTATCTATAGCATGAGATGTGATATCCAAGTCCTTCCCATTCCAACCCTTAGACCATTCCTACAGCATGCAATATGATATCTCAATGATTATAATAACAAACCTGAGACCCGTCCTATAACATGAGATGGGATATCCAACTCCTTCCCATTCCAATCCTGAGACACTTCCGATAGCAGAGATGTGATATCTCAATGCTTATACCAAACCTGAGACCCTTCCTATAACATGAGATGTGATATCCAAATCCTTCCCGTTCCAAACCTGAGACCCTTCCTTTAGCATGAGATGTGATATCCAGCTCCTTCCCATTCCAATCCTGAGACATTTCCGATAGCATGAGATGTGATATCTCAATGCTTCTAATATCAAAACTGAGACCCTCCCTATAGCATGATATGTGATATCTAAGTCCTTCCCATTCCAATCCTGAGACACTCCCTATAGCATGAGATGTGATATCCAACTCTTTCCCATTCCAATCCTGAGACCCTTCCTATAGCATGAGATATGATATCTCAATACTTCTAATACCAAACGTGAGATCCTTCTGATAACATGAGATGTGATATCCAAATCCTTCCCCTTCCAAACCTGAGACCCTCCCTTTAGCATGAGATGTGATATCCAACTCCTTCCCATTCCAATCCTGAGACCCTTCTGATAGCATGAGATGTGATATCTCAATGCTTCTAATACCAAACCTGAGATTCTTCCGATAGCATGAGATGAGATATCTCAATGCTTCTAATACCAAACCTGAGATCCTTCCTATAACATGAGATGTGATATCCAAATCCTTCCCCTTCCAAACCTGAGACCCTCCCTTTAGCATGAGATGTGATATCCAACTCCTTCCCATTCCATTCCTGAGACCCTTCTGATAGCATGAGATGTGATATCTCAATGCCTCTAATACCAAACCTGAGATCCTACCTCTAATATGAAATGTGATATCCAACTCTTTCCCCTTCCAAACCTGAGAGCCTTCCTATAGCATGAGATGTGATATCCAAGTCCTTCCCATTCCAATCCTGAGACCCTTCCTATAGCTTGAGATGTGATATCCAACTCCTTCCCATTCCAATTCTGAGACCCTTCCTATACTCTGAGACTTGATATCTCAATGCTTCTAATACCAAACCTGAGACCCGTAATATAACATGAGATGTGATATCCAAATCCTTCCCCTTCCAAACCTTAGACCCTTCCTTTATCATGAGATGTGATATCCAACTCCTTCCCATTCCAATCCTGAGACCCTTCCGATATCATGAGATGTGATATCTCAAAGCTTCTAATATCAAACTTGAGACCCTCCCTATAGCATGAGATGTGATATCCAAGTCCTTCCCATTCCAATCCTGAGACCCTTCCTATAGCATGAGATGTGATATCTCAATGCTTCTAATACCAAACCTGAGACCCTTCCTATAACATGAGATGGGAATATCCAACTCCTTCCCATTCCAATCCGGAGACCCTTCCGATAGCAGAGATGTGATATCTCAATGCTTATACCAAACCTGAGACCCTTCCTATGGCATGAGATGTGATATCCAACTCCTTGCCATTCAAATCCTGAGACCCTTCCTATAGCATGAGAAGGGATATCCAACTCCTTCCCAATCCAATCCTGAGACCCTTCCGATAGCAGAGACGTGATATCTCAATGCTTCTACCAAACCTGAGACCCTTCCTTTAGCATGAGATGTGATATCCAAATCCTTCACATTCCAATCCTGAGACCCTTCCTATGGCATGAGATGTGATATCTCAATGCTTCTAATACCAAACCTGAGATCCTTCCTATAACATGAGATGTGATATCCAATTCCTTCCCATTCCAAACCTGAGACCCTTCCTATTGGATGAGATGTGATATCCAACTCCTTCCCATTTCAACCCTGAGACCCTTCCTATAGCATGAGATGTGATGTCTCAATGCTTCTAATACCAAACCTGAGATCCTTCCTATAACATGAGATGTGATATCCAACTCCTTCCATTCCAATCCTGAGACCCGTCCTATAGCATGAGATGTGATATCTCAATGCTTATACCAAACCTGAGACCCTTCCTATAGCATGAGATGTGATATCCAACTACTTCCCATTCCAATCCTGAGACCCTTCCTATAGCATGAGATGTGATATCTCAATGCTTCTAATACCAAACCTGAGATCCTTCCTCTAACATGAAATGTGATATCCAACTCCTTCCCTTTCCAAACCTAAGAGCCTATCTATAGCATGAGATGTGATATCCAAGTCCTTCCCATTCCAATCCTTAGACCCTTCCTACAGCATGCAATATGATATCTCAATGATTCTAATAACAAACCTGAGACCCGTCCTATAGCATGAGATATGATATCCATGTCCTTCCCATTCCAATCCTGAGACCCTTCCTATAACATGAAATGTAATATCCAACTCCTTCCCATTCCAACCTGAGACCCTTCCTATAGCATGAGATGGGATATCCAACTTCTTCCAAATCCAATACTCATACCCTTCCGATAGCATGAGATGTGATATCCCAATGCTTCTACCAAACCTGAGACCCATACTATGGCATGAGATGTGATATCAAACTCCTTCCCATTCCAATCCTGAGACCCTTCCTATAGCTTGAGGTGTGATATCCAACTTCTTCACATTCCAATTCTGAGACCCTTCTTATACCATGAGACTTGATATCTCAATGCTTCTAATACCAAACCTGAGACCCGTCCTATAACATGAGATGTGATATCCAAATCCTTCCCCTTCCAAACCTTAGACCCTTCCTTTATCATGAGATGTGGTATCCAACTCCTTCCCATTCCAATCCTGAGACCCTTCCGATATCATGAGATTTTTTATCTCAATGCTTCTAATATCAAACTTGAGACCCTCCCTATAGCATGAGATGTGACATCCAAGTCCTTCCCATTCCAATCCTGAGACCCTTCCTATAGCATGAAATGTGATATCTCTATGCTTCTAATACCAAACCTGAGACCCTTCCCATAACATGAGATGGGATATCCAACTCCTTCCCATTCCAATCCTGAGACCCTTCCGATAGCAGAGATGTGATATCTCAATGCTTATACCAAACCTGAGACCCTTCCTATGGCCTGAGATGTCATATACAACTCCTTCCCATTCCAATCCTGAGACCCTTCCTTTAGCATGAGATGTGATATCTCAATGCTTATACCAAATCTGAGACCCTTCCTATAGCATGAGATGTGATATCCAAATCCTTCCCATTCCAATCCTGAGACCCTTCCTATAGCATGAGATGTGATATCTCAATGCTTATACCAAACCTGAGAGCCTACCTATAGCATGAGATGTGATATCCAAATCCATCCCATTCCAATCCTTAGACCCTTCCTACAGCATGCGATGTGATATCTCAATGATTCTAATACCAAACCAGAGACTCTTACTATAACATGAGATGGGATATCCAACTCCTTCCCATTCCAATCCTGAGCCGCTTCCGATAGCAGAGATGTGATATCTCAATGCTTATGCCAAACCTGAGACCCTTCCTATAACATGAGATGTGATATACAACTCCTTCCCGTTCCAAACCTGAGACACTAACTATAGCATATGTGATATCCAACTCCTTCCCATTCCAAACATGAGACCCTTCCTATAGCAAGAAAGTAATATCCAACTCCTTCCCAATCCAATCCTGAGACCCTTCCGATAGCAGAGATGTGATATCTCAATTCTTATACCAAACCTGAGACCCTTCCTATGGCATGAGATGTGATATCCAACTCCTTGCCATTCAAATCCTGAGACCCTTCCTATAGCATGAGAAGGGATATCCAACTCCTTCCCAATCCAATCCTGAGACCCTTCCGATAGCAGAGACGTGATATCTCAATGCTTCTACCAAACCTGAGACCCTTCCTTTAGCATGAGATGTGATATCCAAATCCTTAACATTCCAATCCTGAGACCCTTCCTATAGCATGAGATGTGATATCTTAATGCTTCTAATACCAAACCTGAGATCCTTCCTATAACATGAGATGTGATATCCAATTCCTTCCCATTCCAAACCTGAGACCCTTCCTATTGGATGAGATGTGATATCCAACTCCTTCCCATTCCAACCCTGAGACCCTTCCTATAGCATGAGATGTGATGTCTCAATGCTTCTAATACCAAACCTGAGATCCTTCCTATAACATGAGATGTGATATCCAACTCCTTCCATTCCAATCCTGAGACCCGTCCTATAGCATGAGATGTGATATCTCAATGCTTATACCAAACCTGAGACCCTTCCTATAGCATGAGATGTGATATCCAACTACTTCCCATTCCAATCCTGAGACCCTTCCTATAGCATGAGATGTGATATCTCAATGCTTCTAATACCAAACCTGAGATCCTTCCTCTAACATGAAATGTGATATCCAACTCCTTCCCTTTCCAAACCTAAGAGCCTATCTATAGCATGAGATGTGATATCCAAGTCCTTCCCATTCCAACCCTTAGACCCTTCCTACAGCATGCAATATGATATCTCAATGATTCTAATAACAAACCTGAGACCCGTCCTATAACATGAGATGGGATATCCAACTCCTTCCCATTCCAATCCTGAGACACTTCCGATAGCAGAGATGTGATATCTCAATGCTTATACCAAACCTGAGACTCTTCCTATAACATGAGATGTGATATCCAAATCCTTCCCGTTCCAAACCTGAGACCGTTCCTTTAGCATGAGATGTGATATCCAGCTCCTTCCCATTCCAATCCTGAGACACTTCCGATAGCATGAGATGTGATATCCAGCTCCTTCCCATTCCAATCCTGAGACACTTCCGATAGCATGAGATGTGATATCTCAATGCTTCTAATATCAAAACTGAGACCCTCCCTATAGCATGATATGTGATATCTAAGTCCTTCCCATTCCAATCCTGAGACACTCCCTATAGCATGAGATGTGATATCCAACTCTTTCCCATTCCAATCCTGAGACCCTTCCTATAGCATGATATATGATATCTCAATACTTCTAATACCAAACGTGAGATCCTTCCGATAACATGAGATGTGATATCCAAATCCTTCCCCTTCCAAACCTGAGACCCTCCCTTTAGCATGAGATGTGATATCCAACTCCTTCCCATTCCAATCCTGAGACCCTTCTGATAGCATGAGATGTGATATCTCAATGCTTCTAATACCAAACCTGAGATCCTTCCGATAGCATGAGATGTGATATCTCAATGCTTCTAATACCAAACCTGAGATCCTTCCTATAACATGAGATGTGATATCCAAATCCTTCCCCTTCCAAACCTGAGACCCTCCCTTTAGCATGAGATGTGATATCCAACTCCTTCCCATTCCATTCCTGAGACCCTTCTGATAGCATGAGATGTGATATATCAATGCCTCTAATACCAAACCTGAGATCCTTCCTATAGCATGAGATGTGATATCCAACTACTTCCCATTCCAATCCTGAGACCCTTCCTATAGCATGAGATGTGATATCTCAATGCTTCTAATACCAAACCTGAGATCCTTCCTCTAACATGAAATGTGATATCCAACTCCTTCCCTTTCCAAACCTAAGAGCCTATCTATAGCATGAGATGTGATATCCAAGTCCTTCCCATTCCAACCCTTAGACCCTTCCTACAGCATGCAATATGATATCTCAATGATTCTAATAACAAACCTGAGACCCGTCCTATAACATGAGATGGGATATCCAACTCCTTCCCATTCCAATCCTGAGACACTTCCGATAGCAGAGATGTGATATCTCAATGCTTATACCAAACCTGAGACCCTTCCTATAACATGAGATGTGATATCCAAATCCTTCCCGTTCCAAACCTGAGACCGTTCCTTTAGCATGAGATGTGATATCCAGCTCCTTCCCATTCCAATCCTGAGACACTTCCGATAGCATGAGATGTGATATCCAGCTCCTTCCCATTCCAATCCCGAGACACTTCCGATAGCATGAGATGTGAAAACTCAATGCTTCTAATATCAAAACTGAGACCCTCCCTATAGCATGCTATGTGATATCTAAGTCCTTCCCATTCCAATCCTGAGACACTCCCTATAGCATGAGATGTGATATCCAACTCTTTCCCATTCCAATCCTGAGGCCCTTCCTATAGCATGATATATGATATCTCAATACTTCTAATACCAAACGTGAGATCCTTCCGATAACATGAGATGTGATATCCAAATCCTTCCCCTTCCAAACCTGAGACCCTCCCTTTAGCATGAGATGTGATATCCAACTCCTTCCCATTCCAATCCTGAGACCCTTCTGATAGCATGAGATGTGATATCTCAATGCTTCTAATACCAAACCTGAGATCCTTCCGATAGCATGAGATGTGATATCTCAATGCTTCTAATACCAAACCTGAGATCCTTCCTATAACATGAGATTGATATCCAAATCCTTCCCCTTCCAAACCTGAGACCCTCCCTTTAGCATGAGATGTGATATCCAACTCCTTCCCATTCCAATCCTGAGACCCTTCTGATAGCATGAGATGTGATATCTCAATGCTTCTAATACCAAACCTGAGATCCTTCCGATAGCATGAGATGTGATATATCAATGCCTCTAATACCAAACCTGAGATCCTACCTCTAACATGAAATGTGATATCCAACTCTTTCCCCTTCCAAACCTGAGAGCCTTCCTATAGCATGAGATGTGATATCCAAGTCCTTCCCATTCCAATCCTGAGACCCTTCCTATAGCTTGAGATGTGATAACCAACTCCTTCCCATTCCAATTCTGAGACCCGATGTCTCAATGCTTCTAATACCAAACCTGAGACCCGTAATATAACATGAGATGTGATATCCAAATCCTTCCCCTTCCAAACCTTAGACCCTTCCTGTTAGGACGGATTTCTGAACTCTGTCCTGGTGGCGCAGAAGTTCAGAAGGCCAACCTAATTACTTGGAACAGGGTAACCTCTGGACGAGCCAGACCAATCAAGGTAGCGATCGCGGCGGTCAAGACTAGGTCTCAAGAGGGGTGAGGGTGACTGAAAGCCCGCAATGAGCACACAAAGCAAGAGCGCTTACAAACTACTCCAAACAGGTGTTATATCAAAAATATAAACACATTTATTTTAAGGCCTTTAAAACAACGACCGTAGCGAGAAAATCACAATATCACAATATTAAGCCAACACATACCATATCAACACAATATATATACAAACACGACAGTCTCAAGCATTAGAGGCACGAAATGTGTAGTCCACCTGCAAGGGAAGGAAAACAGGCAGTGCGATAATGCTTTAGACTCAGTTCGCCTTCAGAGGCACCTAACTAGATGGAAGTCCGAGCCCTGCGAAGAGTGGAGCCTTGTGCTCAAAGTACCTGCCCACGCTGGTGCCAATGGGCAAAAGGAGAAGCTCTTCGGAGGAAGTCAGGCAGTTCGGGTTAGTGCACCACAGAAGAAGAACAGGTTCCGCGACTCAAGCGCAGCCTCCACAGCGAGCAGAAGCAGAGCGCGAGTACGGACAAAAGGGTGCTGTTTTTACACAGCGGGGAAAAGCAATGGGATACTGCAGGAGGGCGACCAGATCCTAGCTAAACTACTCACCGGTCCCCGATGCAAGCAGACCCAGGCTTCTCCACGTTAGTTTCAGCAGCTGGCAGGTTCAGAAGAGTCGGGAAATGCCTCGTCGTCGTGTAGAGCAAAAAGACGTCCCAATCGAAGAAACCTGCACAGTTTTGTCACCACCGCAGGGCAACGGAGCGGCCGTGTGTATCCGAGCCAAATGTACACTCCTCCCTTCAGACCTGGGAACGCCAAGTGCACGAAGCGTGGGAGAGTGGCAAGGACTCGGGATACAACACAACCTGGCGGCGGTTACAGAGCAGGACTCCCTTGTAAGCTGGTAAGTCAACTTAATGGCCCAGAGACACTTCCGAAGGCTTACTTGGCAGGAGATGATGAAGTCGCCGGGAATAGCTGTTCCTGCTATTCCAAAGGTCGAAGCACCAGTACAGGCCTTCTGGTTCGATCAAAGGAGGAAAGGGTTTCACAAGGCGACAGCAGTGCAGAGGAGCAGTCCTTCAGCGGGTCACCAGCGATTCCTCGGTTCAGCCTCTTGGTTGCAGGATACTTGGCTCCTGTATTCCTTCGTTCGTGAGAACTCAGGAGATCGACATGGTAGTGGTGTTTCCAGCCCCCTCTTATCCACGGTTCCCTTCGCGCCAAAACGGAGGGGACCCAATGGGAGATCCGCTCATCAACACTCACACCATTCGTGGACCTATCACGGACCACGGTGGTCCCAGGCATTCACACCACCCTAGACTCTCTGGCACCCAGGATGTGTATTGGGACCAGACATCCCAGCCCACACCCTGGAGGCACACAAAAGACATGTAGAAGCCTGCGAAAGCATCCGTGTTTCGCGGGAAAGTACATGCCCAAATAAGGAAGGCCCCGGGTCGCTCGACCTGGGGAAGGTGAAGGGAGCAAGACGGTCAGTGGACAGGACAAAGGAGCCTCGTGGTCTGGCCATTTTGGGAGCCAGGCCACCATTTTGGGTTCAGCGCGAAAAATGTGCTCAGAACGCCAAAAGGAGCTCAAAATACACAAAACGATCGCTGCCACCATTCCAGTCCCTGAATGACTTGCACCGATCAAATACAATCCTAAACGAGTATCTAGGGCCTGTAGAAGGCTAGAGACCCAAGAGAGCTGTAACTTAGCTTACAGTGCCCTCTTGTGTCATGTTGCACTAAAGCCGCAACACGATAAAAGAAACTACGGGAAACAGCGTTCCCCGGTACTGACTGTCTTAAGGGCATGTCAGTTTCCCCATAAGAAAAGGAGCGAAAGCCCAGAGGAGTGCAGCAGAAGCCTGCACTTCTCTGGCAAAGTCAAGAACAAGGTGAAAAACAACAGCAAAAAGTTTAGGGGTTGCCACATGGAAGGAAAATTGCCTACAATTACGAAATCTTTCCTAACACTCGCCCCTCCCAGACTATGGACAGGGGGAACTAATCCACCCCTGGATGAGTCTCTTGTTCAGGTCGGTTAAACATTCTGGACAACCCATCAGCATTGCTATGTTGGACACCTGGCCTATGCTCAATAGTGAAGTCGAAGCCTTGTAGACTTATGGACCACCTAAGCAACTTTGGATTCTCCCCTTCATGTTCATTAGCCACTTTAACGGCTTATGGTCAGTTTGCACAGTGAAGTGGGTCCCATAGAGGTAGGGCCTCAGCTTCCTTAGGGCCCACACAACAGAGAAACATTCTTTCTCTACCGTGGACCATCTGAGCTCTCTGTCCTTAAGCTGGCGACTAATAAAACCGATAGGGTGTTCCTTACCCTTCTCATCTACTTGTGATAGTACAGCTCCTATCCCAGTGTCAGAGGCGTCCGTCTGCACGATAAAAGGTCTTTGATAATCAGGTGCCCTAAGGACAGGGGCCTGGCACAAGGAGTCTTTTAAGCCATTGAAGGCCTTCTCACACTCGTCGGTCCAAGTTACCTTCTTGGGTTTCTTCGGAGTTGTGAGGGCAGTCAGAGGAGCAGCTATGGTGCCATAGTCTGCCACAAAATTGCGGTAATACCCCGTGAGTCCTAAGAAGGCTCTCACTTGGGTTTGCGTAGTGGGGGTAGGCCAGTCTTGTACTGCTTGTACTTTACTGGGTAGAGGCTGTCTCCTCCCTCCACCTACTTCATGTCCAAGGTAAACCACTGAGCCTTGTCCATTTTGGTGAGGGGCCACTCGGACACCCTCAAAAGAGCTATCTGAAGGACTGCTTGGGAACAGGTCGGGGAGAGGTTCAGACTCCTCTCCCGCAACGTCTGAAGCCAGTAGCAGTGCTGCGATTTCGACGCTTGGGCCGAAAGCCTTCAGCCTATTCACGTGAAACACTTTTGGAGCCTGTCCAGGCCTTCCAAGGTCCACTGAATAGTTAACCTCACCCAGGGGCTCCACCACTGGGTAAGGGCCTGACCATTTGTCCGGTAAAGCTCGAGGCCTTATGGGATTCATGATCAGGACTTGCTGACCAAGTGTAAAGTTGATGAGGGAAGCTTTCTGGTCGTACCAAGGTTTCACCAGCGCTTGTCCTGCCTTCAATTTATCACTAGCCAAGCCCATCAGAAGTACCATCCGTTTTCTGAGCCCTAGCACATAATCAACTACATTGGTAGTAACAGGGGGAGTGGGCATCTCCCATCCCTCTTTGACGATGGCTAAGGGTCCCCGTACGAGATGACCGAACAGAAGTTCGAAGGGGCTGAAGCCAACACCCTCCTGTGGTACCTCTCGGTAGGCAAACAGTAAGCATGAAACAAGAAGATCCCATTTTCTTCTCTGAGGCTCCTCCAGAGCCCCAATCACGCTCTTTAACGTCCTGTTGAAACGCCCCCCCAGACCATTGGTCTGAGGGTGGTATGCAGAAGAGAACCTGTAGGTGACCCCACATTCTTTCCACATAGCCTGCCTATACTTCGACATAAAGTTGCTGCCATGATCCGACACAACTTCTTTAGGGAAGCCAACCCTAGTAAATATGCCAAGTAAAGCTTCTGCAACTGACTTGGCAGTTACAGTTTTCAATGGGATGGCCTCAGGATACCGGGTTGCATGGTCGACCAGCACCAGGATAAACCTATTGCCCGAGGATGTTTGCGGGTCAAGGGGACCAACGATGTCGATCCCTACCCTTTCAAATGGTACCCCCACAACTGGGAGCGGTACCAACGGAGCTTGGATTGTCGCGCCAACCTTACCAGACAACTGGCAGGCGGCACAACTCCTGCAGTGACTTTCTACTTGCTCCCCCATCTTGGGCCAGTAGAAGTGCATGGATAACCTTTGCTTGGTCCTCCTCATACCAAGGTGACCAGCAAGGGGAACGTCATGCGCCAACTGCAGGAGGAAGGGCCTAACAGCAAGGGGAACCACCAACCTCCTATGGTCTCCTTCTGTAGACTCTGTGGGCTCACTATACAGGAGTCCACCTTCCCAATAAATCCTATGCTTCCCAGGAGGTTCACCCTCAAGCTGGGAGCAGGCCTGTCTCCTTAGGCCTTCCAGAGATGGGCACTCAGTTTGGCCTTTACTGAATTCGTCCCTATCAGGACCTCCTTCAACTAACAAGTCTTTTAGTTCAGGATGATCGTTGGGGTCGAATACTTCAGGCATCGCCACCTCCTCGTCAGGCCCGGGCGATTGACCAACTTCCTCCACCGCAGTGGTAGGCGAGCTCGGGGGAATATTCTCTTTCCCTCGTCGTGACTTGTTGACTCCTTTCGCCTTGGGTTTCCCCTTTGGCTGGGGCGGCGTATTGGACTTGGCCAATGCTGCCCGTGCTTGAGACTGTGTGTAGGGTCTTTCGGCAGTGTCTCCTACGAGCCCTAAAGCTCTGAGATCATTACCTAACCAGACCTTTCCCGGGACGTTTCTCTGAATGCTCACTGGAATCCTGACTGCTGTACCATTTAAAGTAAGATTTACAGGTATTACGGGAAACATACGGAGGGGGCCGTCAGCCAACTTAGTGGGCATCAGAGTAGCTCTGGCAACTTCCTCTGAGTCTACCAAGGTAGAATCCACTACAGTGCGACTGCACCCACTATCCCTAAGAGCTGGAGTATCCACTCCATTGATCAGCACACTGTCTTTAAAGTAGTGCTTGGTATTATCCGGAATCCTAGCATAAGCCTCTGCGACTTTAGGCTCCCAGGAACCCAGGGACACTAAAACTACCTCAGCCTCTATCCCGCTGGGAAATGAGTCTGAGGAGAAGGATGCTCCTGTAATCTCTTCTTCCTCGTAGGAGGAGAAGGCCAGATTAGCGGAGTGGACCCCAAAGGTCTAACCTTACAACGGGGATCCCCCTTCACGTGGTCAGTTGCTCCACAAGAAAAACAAGCCCAGTGGGTCTGTTTACGTAGGGAGGCTTATTGTAACCAGAGTTCTGTTTCGGAGGCTGACCTCCACTACCCTGTGAGTTCTCTTGTGTCTTACCCTTGTTTTTCTTTTTGTGGCCCTTATGGGAAGAAGATTTAGCAGATTCTACACCCTCCATATCTTGGGACTTTTTCCCTTCCTCCTGCTTACCAGGATGAGTTTTGTCCTTATGGGACACTCGATGTGACACCCATAAATCTGCTGCAATGGCCAGCTTCTTAGGATCTATCTCCTTCGAATCGGCCAAATGCTGCTTAAGCTCCGGGGAAGAAGAAGCAAAACTGTGTTCCAGCATGACAAGATTTATCATGCCTTCGAAGGTAGAAACCTTATAACCTTCGACCCAGCCAGTTAAGTTTTTCAAGGATTCAGCGACATAAGATACCCAAGTACCACCTTCCTTTTTCTTATACTCTCGAAAACGCTTTAAATATTGGGCCGGAGTCTTCCCAAACTTTAAAATGAGAGTTTGCTTTAACATTGCGAAATCAGCTCGCTCAGCCTTCGACATTTCCATGATGGCACTACAGCCAGAATGGGGCAGTCTACTGAGCAACCACGCAATCTTATCAGCATTGTCAACTTCTTGAACTTCGCATGCATACTCAAACGCATTCAGCCAGTCCATAATGTCATTCCTTTCTTCATACACACTGAGCAGATCTTTCGGAAATCATGGATGAGAGGAGGCCCCAGACCCATGTCCAGGACCCTTGGACCCATTTGCAAACTGAAGCTTGGCCAGTTCCAACTGGTGATCCCTGTCTTTTTGTTTTTCTGCCTGTTCGATTTTTAGTTTGGCTATGCTGAATTCAAGCTCCTGCTGCCTAAACCGCAGCTCTTGCTTCTTGAATTCAAGCATAGCCTCCCCATCAGCACTGGCAGAGGAAACATTAGACATCTGGTCCTCCCTGTCCTCGTGGTCGCGATGGATCAGTGCGGCGGCAGAACCGTCGGTTCTACCAGTGAGAGCAGCCCCACCACCTTCCGCACTGTCCTCAGAAGTTATAGCGTCAAGCTGCGCTTCTTGCCACGCCACGATTCTTTGGATCATTTCCAATTTCGTGCCTTGAGAGGAAACACCTCTCTCCGCACACATCTTCTTCAATGTTTCTGATTTGGAAGCATTTAAAGTTAAGAAGGTATTTGTTTCCATACTGTTAGATAGGACTATGGCCTTTTTAAAGTTATACTACAACAATTCACTACGTGTCCTGGTTGGAATAACCTGAAATGCCTTAGTTCGTGCGCAACACTAGATACCTTCAGTCGTATCCCACCGCTGTACACCAATTTGTTAAGACGGATTTCTGAACTCTGTCCTGGTGGCGCAGAAGTTCAGAAGGCCAACCTAATTACTTGGAACAGGGTAACCTCTGGACGAGCCAGACCAATCAAGGTAGCGATCGCGGCGGTCAAGACTAGGTCTCAAGAGGGGTGAGGGTGACTGAAAGCCCGCAATGAGCACACAAAGCAAGAGCGCTTACAAACTACTCCAAACAGGTGTTACATCAAAAATATAAACACATTTATTTTAAGGCCTTTAAAACAACGACCGTAGCGAGAAAATCACAATATCACAATATTAAGCCAACACATACCATATCAACACAATATATATACAAACACGACAGTCTCAAGCATTAGAGGCACGAAATGTGTAGTCCACCTGCAAGGGAAGGAAAACAGGCAGTGCGATAATGCTTTAGACTCAGTTCGCCTTCAGAGGCACCTAACTAGATGGAAGTCCGAGCCCTGCGAAGAGTGGAGCCTTGTGCTCAAAGTACCTGCCCACGCTGGTGCCAACGGGCAAAAGGAGAAGCTCTTCGGAGGAAGTCAGGCAGTTCGGGTTAGTGCACCACAGAAGAAGAACAGGTTCCGCGACTCAAGCGCAGCCTCCACAGTGAGCAGAAGCAGAGCGTGAGTACGGACAAAAGGGTGCTGTTTTTACACAGCGGGGAAAAGCAATGGGCTACTGCAGGAGGGCGACCAGATCCTAGCTAAACTACTCACCGGTCCCCGATGGAAGCAGACCCAGGCTTCTCCACGTCAGTTTCAGCAGCTGGCAGGTTCAGAAGAGTCGGGAAATGCCTCGTCGTCGTGTAGAGCAAAAAGACGTCCCAATCGAAGAAACCTGCACAGTTTTGTCACCACCGCAGGGCAACGGAGCGGCCGTGTGTATCCGAGCCAAATGTACACTCCTCCCTTCAGACCTGGGAACGCCAAGTGCACGAAGCGTGGGAGAGTGGCAAGGACTCGGGATACAACACAACCTGGCGGCGGTTACAGAGCAGGACTCCCTTGTAAGCTGGTCAGTCAACTGGATGGCCCAGAGACACTTTCGAAGGCTTACTTGGCAGGAGATGATGAAGTCGCCGGGAAGAGCTGTTCCTGCTATTCCAAAGGTCGAAGCACCAGTACAGGCCTTCTGGTTCGATCAAAGGAGGAAAGGGTTTCACAGGAAGACAGCAGTGCAAAGGAGGAGTCCTTCAGCGGGTCACCATCGATTCCTCGGTCCAGCCTCTTGGTTGCAGGATACTTGGCTCCTGTATTCCTTCGTTCGTGAGAACTCAGGAGATCGACATGGTAGTGGTGTTTCCAGCCCCCTCTTATCCACGGTTCCCTTCGCGCCAAAACGGAGGGGAGCCAATGGGAGATCCGCTCATCAACACACATACCATACGTGGACCAATCACGGACCACGGTGGTCCCAGGCATTCACACTACCCTAGACTCTCTGGCACCCAGGATGTGTATTGGGACCAGACATCCCAGCCCACACCCTGGAGGCACACAAAAGACATGTAGAAGCCTGCGAAAGCATCCGTGTTTCGCTGGAAAGTACATGCCCAAATAAGGAAGGCCCCGGGTCGCTCGACCTGGGGAAGGTGAAGGGAGCAAGACGGTCAGTGGACAGGACAAAGGAGCCTCGTGGTCTGGCCATTTTGGGAGCCAGGCCACCATTTTGGGTTCAGCGCGAAAAATGCGCTCAGAACGCCAAAAGGAGCTCAAAATACACAAAACGATTGCTGCCACCATTCCAGTCCCTGAATGACTTGCACCGATCAAATACAATCCTAAACGAGTATCTAGGGCCTGTAGAAGGCTAGAGACCCAAGAGAGCTGTAACTTAGCTTACAGTGCCCTCTTGTGTCATGTTGCACTAAAGCCGCAACACGATAAAAGAAACTACGGGAAACAGCGTTCCCCGGTACTGACTGTCTTAAGGGCATGTCAGTTTCCCCATAAGAAAAGGAGCGAAAGCCCAGAGGAGTGCAGCAGAAGGCTGCACTTCTCTGGCAAAGTCAAGAACAAGGTGAAAAACGACAGCAAAAAGTTTAGGGGTTGCCACATGGAAGGAAAATTGCCTACAATTACGAAATCTTTCCTAACACTTCCTTTATCATGAGATGTGATATCCAACTCCTTCCCATTCCAATCCTGAGACCCTTCCGATATCATGAGATGTGATATCTCAAAGCTTCTAATATCAAACTTGAGACCCTCCCTATAGCATGAGATGTGATATCCAAGTCCTTCCCATTCCAATCCTGAGACCCTTCCTATAGCATGAGATGTGATATCTCAATGCTTCTAATACTAAACCTGAGACCCTTCCTATAACATGAGATGGGAATATCCAACTCCTTCCCCTTCCAAACCTGAGACCCTCCCTTTAGCATGAGATGTGATATCCAACTCCTTCCATTCCAATCCTGAGACCCTTCCTATAGCATGAGATGTGATATCTCAATGCTTCTACCAAACCTGAGACCCTTCCTATAGCATGAGATGTGATATCCAACTCCTTCCCATTCCAATCCTGAGACCCGTCCTATAGCATGAGATGTGATATCTCAATCCTTATACCAAACCTGAGACCCTTCCTATAGCATGAGATGTGATATCTCAATGCCCCTAATACCAAACCTGAGATCCTTCCTCTAACATGAAATGTGATATCCAACTCCTTCACTTACCAAACCTGAGACCCTTCCTATTGGATGAGATGTGATATCCAACTCCTTCCCATTCCAACCCTGAGACCCTTCCTATAGCATGAGATGTGATGTCTCAATGCTTCTAATACAAAACCTGAGATCCTTCCTATAACATGAGATGTGATATCCAACTCCTTCCATTCCAATCCTGAGACCCGTCCTATAGCATGAGATGTGATATCTCAATCCTTATACCAAACCTGAGACCCTTCCTATAGCATGAGATGTGATATCCAACTACTTCCCATTCCAATCCTGAGACCCTTCCTATAGCATGAGATGTGATATCTCAATGCTTCTAATACCAAACCTGAGATCCATCCTCTAACATGAAATGTGATATCCAACTCCTTCCCTTTCCAAACCTAAGAGCCTATCTATAGCATGAGATGTGATATCCAGGTCCTTCCCATTCCAATCCTTAGACCCTTCCTACAGCATGCAATATGATATCTCAATGATTCTAATAACAAACCTGAGACCCGTCCTATAGCATGAGATATGATATCCAAGTCCTTCCCATTCCAATCCTGAGACCCTTCCTATAACATGAAATGTGATATCCAACTCCTTCCCATTCCAACCTGAGACCCTTCCTATAGCATGAGATGGGATATCCAACTTCTTCCAAATCCAATACTGATACCCTTCCGATAGCATGAGATGTGATATCCCAATGCTTCTACCAAACCTGAGACCCATACTATCGCATGAGATGTGATATAAAACTCCTTCCCATTCCAATCCTGAGACCCTTCCTATAGCTTGAGGTGTGATATCCAACTCCTTCCCATTCCAATTCTGAGACCCTTCTTATACCATGAGACTTGATATCTCAATGCTTCTAATACCAAACCTGAGACCCGTCCTATAACATGAGATGTGATATCCAAATCCTTCCCCTTCCAAACCTTAGACCCTTCCTTTATCGTGAGATGTGGTATCCAACTCCTTCCCATTCCAATCCTGAGACCCTACCGATATCATGAGATTTGTTATCTCAATGCTTCTAATATCAAACTTGAGACCCTCCCTATAGCATGAGATGTGACATCCAAGTCCTTCCCATTACAATCCTGAGACCCTTCCTATAGCATGAGATGTGATATCTCTATGCTTCTAATACCAAACCTGAGACCCTTCCTATAACATGAGATGGGATATCCAACTCCTTCCCATTCCAATCCTGAGAACCTTCCGATAGCAGAGATGTGATATCTCAATGCTTATACCAAACCTGAGACCCTTCCTATGGCCTGAGATGTCATATACAACTCCTTAACATTCCAATCCTGAGACCCTTCCTTTAGCATGAGATGTGATATCTCAATGCCTATACCAAATCTGAGACCCTTCCTATAGCATGAGATGTGATATCCAAATCCTTCCCATTCCAATCCTGAGACCCTTCCTATAGCATGAGATGTGATATCTCAATGCTTATACCAAACCTGAGAGCCTACCTATAGCATGAGATGTGATATCCAAGTCCATCCCATTCCAATCCTTAGACCCTTCCTACAGCATGCGATGTGATATCTCAATGATTCTAATACCAAACCAGAGACTCTTACTATAACATGAGATGGGATATCCAACTCCTTCCCATTCCAATCCTGAGCCGCTTCCGATAGCAGAGATGTGATATCTCAATGCTTATACCAAACCTGAGACCCTTCCTATAACATGAGATGTGATATCCAACTCCTTCCCGTTCCAAACCTGAGACACTAACTATAGCATATGTGATATCCAACTCCTTCCCATTCCAAACATGAGACCCTTCCTATAGCAAGAAAGTAATATCCAACTCCTACCCATTCCAATCCTGAGACCCTTCCTATAGCAAGAGATGTGATATCCAAATCCTTCCCATTCCAATCCTGAGACCCTTCCTATAACATGAGATGTGATATCCAACTCCTTCCCATTCCAACCTGAGACACTTCCTATAGCATGAGAAGGGATATCCAACTCCTTCCCAATCCAATCCTGAGACCCTTCCGATAGCAGAGATGTGATATCTCAATGCTTATACCAAACCTGAGACCCTTCCTATGGCATGAGATGTGATATCCAACTCCTTGCCATTCAAATCCTGAGACCCTTCCTATAGCATGAGAAGGGATATCCAACTCCTTCCCAATCCAATCCTGAGACCCTTCCGATAGCAGAGACGTGATATCTCAATGCTTCTACCAAACCTGAGACCCTTCCTTTAGCATGAGATGTGATATCCAAATCCTTCACATTCCAATCCTGAGACCCTTCCTATAGCATGAGATGTGATATCTCAATGCTTCTAATACCAAACCTGAGATCCTTCCTATAACATGAGATGTGATATCCAATTCCTTCCCATTCCAAACCTGAGACCCTTCCTATTGGATGAGATGTGATATCCAACTCCTTCCCATTCCAACCCTGAGACCCTTCCTATAGCATGAGATGTGATGTCTCAATGCTTCTAATACCAAACCTGAGATCCTTCCTATAACATGAGATGTGATATCCAACTCCTTCCATTCCAATCCTGAGACCCGTCCTATAGCATGAGATGTGATATCTCAATGCTTATACTAAACCTGAGACCCTTCCTATAGCATGAGATGTGATATCCAACTACTTCCCATTCCAATCCTGAGACCCTTCCTATAGCATGAGATGTGATATCTCAATGCTTCTAATACCAAACCTGAGATCCTTCCTCTAACATGAAATGTGATATGCAACTCCTTCCCTTTCCAAACCTAAGAGCCTATCTATAGCATGAGATGTGATATCCAAGTCCTTCCCATTCCAACCCTTAGACCCTTCCTACAGCATGCAATATGATATCTCAATGATTCTAATAACAAACCTGAGACCCGTCCTATAACATGAGATGTGATATCCAACTCCTTCCCATTCCAATCCTGAGACACTTCCGATAGCAGAGATGTGATATCTCAATGCTTATACCAAACCTGAGACCCTTCCTATAACATGAGATGTGATATCCAAATCCTTCCCGTTCCAAACCTGAGACCCTTCCTTTAGCATGAGATGTGATATCCAGCTCCTTCCCATTCCAATCCTGAGACACTTCCGATAGCATGAGATGTGATATCTCAATGCTTCTAATATCAAAACTGAGACCCTCCCTATAGCATGATATGTGATATCTAAGTCCTTCCCATTCCAATCCTGAGACGCTCCCTATAGCATGAGATGTGATATCCAACTCTTTCCCATTCCAATCCTGAGACCCTTCCTATAGCATGAGATATGATATCTCAATACTTCTAATACCAAACGTGAGATCCTTCCGATAACATGAGATGTGATATCCAAATCCTTCCCCTTCCAAACCTGAGACCCTCCCTTTAGCATGAGATGTGATATCCAACTCCTTCCCATTCCAATCCTGAGACCCTTCTGATAGCATGAGATGTGATATCTCAATGCTTCTAATACCAAACCTGAGATCCTTCCGATAGCATGAGATGTGATATCTCAATGCTTCTAATACCAAACCTGAGATCCTTCCTATAACATGAGATGTGATATCCAAATCCTTCCCCTTCCAAACCTGAGACCCTCCCTTTAGCATGAGATGTGATATCCAAATCCTTCCCATTCCATTCCTGAGACCCTTCTGATAGCATGAGATGTGATATCTCAATGCCTCTAATACCAAACCTGAGATCCTACCTCTAACATGAAATGTGATATCCAACTCTTTCCCCTTCCAAACCTGAGAGCCTTCCTATAGCATGAGATGTGATATCCAAGTCCTTCCCATTCCAATCCTGAGACCCTTCCTATAGCTTGAGATGTGATATCCAACTCCTTCCCATTCCAATTCTGAGACCCTTCCTATACTCTGAGACTTGATATCTCAATGCTTCTAATACCAAACCTGAGACCCGTAATATAACATGAGATGTGATATCCAAATCCTTCCCCTTCCAAACCTTAGACCCTTCCTTTATCATGAGATGTGATATCCAACTCCTTCCCATTCCAATCCTGAGACCCTTCCGATATCATGAGATGTGATATCTCAAAGCTTCTAATATCAAACTTGAGACCCTCCCTATAGCATGAGATGTGATATCCAAGTCCTTCCCATTCCAATCCTGAGACCCTTCCTATAGCATGAGATGTGATATCTCAATGCTTCTAATACCAAACCTGAGACCCTTCCTATAACATGAGATGGGAATATCCAACTCCTTCCCATTCCAATCCTGAGACCCTTCCGATAGCAGAGATGTGATATCTCAATGCTTATACCAAACCTGAGACCCTTCCTATGGCATGAGATGTGATATCCAACTCCTTGCCATTCAAATCCTGAGACCCTTCCTATAGCATGAGAAGGGATATCCAACTCCTTCCCAATCCAATCCTGAGACCCTTCCGATAGCAGAGACGTGATATCTCAATGCTTCTACCAAACCTGAGACCCTTCCTTTAGCATGAGATGTGATATCCAAATACTTCACATTCCAATCCTGAGACCCTTCCTATAGCATGAGATGTGATATCTCAATGCTTCTAATACCAAACCTGAGATCCTTCCTATAACATGAGATGTGATATCCAATTCCTTCCCATTCCAAACCTGAGACCCTTCCTATTGGATGAGATGTGATATCCAACTCCTTCCCATTCCAACCCTGAGACCCTTCCTATAGCATGAGATGTGATGTCTCAATGCTTCTAATACCAAACCTGAGATCCTTCCTATAACATGAGATGTGATATCCAACTCCTTCCATTCCAATCCTGAGACCTGTCCTATAGCATGAGATGTGATATCTCAATGCTTATACCAAACCTGAGACCCTTCCTATAGCATGAGATGTGATATCCAACTACTTCCCATTCCAATCCTGAGACCCTTCATATAGCATGAGATGTGATATCTCAATGCTTCTAATACCAAACCTGAGATCCTTCCTCTAACATGAAATGTGATATCCAACTCCTTCCCTTTCCAAACCTAAGAGCCTATCTATAGCATGAGATGTGATATCCAAGTCCTTCCCATTCCAATCCTTAGACCCTTCCTACAGCATGCAATATGATATCTCAATGATTCTAATAACAAACCTGAGACCCGTCCTATAGCATGAGATATGATATCCAAGTCCTTCCCATTCCAATCCTGAGACCCTTCCTATAACATGAAATGTGATATCCAACTCCTTCCCATTCCAACCTGAGACCCTTCCTATAGCATGAGATGGGATATCCAACTTCTTCCAAATCCAATACTGATACCCTTCCGATAGCATGAGATGTGATATCCCAATGCTTCTACCAAACCTGAGACCCATACTATGGCATGAGATGTGATATCAATCTCCTTCCCATTCCAATCCTGAGACCCTTCCTATAGCTTGAGGTGTGATATCCAACTCCTTCCCATTCCAATTCTGAGACCCTTCTTATACCATGAGACTTGATATCTCAATGCTTCTAATACCAAACCCGAGACCCGTCCTATAACATGAGATGTGATATCCAAACCCTTCCCCTTCCAAACCTTAGACCCTTCCTTTATCATGAGATGTGATATCCAACTCCTTCCCATTCCAATCCTGAGACCCTTCCGATATCATGAGATTTGTTATCTCAATGCTTCTAATATCAAACTTGAGACCCTCCCTATAGCATGAGATGTGACATCCAAGTCCTTCCCATTCCAATCCTGAGACCCTTCCTATAACATGAGATGTGATATCCAACTCCTTCCCATTCCAACCTGAGACACTTCCTATAGCATGAGAAGGGATATCTAACTCCTTCCCAATCCAATCCTGAGACCCTTCCGATAGCAGAGATGTGATATCTCAATGCTTATACCAAACCTGAGACCCTTCCTATGGCATGAGATGTGATATCCAACTCCTTGCCATTCAAATCCTGAGACCCTTCCTATAGCATGAGATGTGATATCTCTATGCTTCTAATACCAAGCCTGAGACCCTTCCTATAACATGAGATGGGATATCCAACTCCTTCCCATTCCAATCCTGAGACCCTTCCGATAGCAGAGATGTGATATCTCAATGCTTATACCAAACCTGAGAACCTTCCTATGGCCTGAGATGTCATATACAACTCCTTCCCATTCCAATCCTGAGACCCTTCCTTTAGCATGAGATGTGATATCTCAATGCTTATACCAAATCTGAGACCCTTCCTATAGCATGAGATGTGATATCCAATTCCTTCCCATTCCAATCCTGAGACCCTTCCTATAGCATGAGATGTGATATCTCAATGCTTATACCAAACCTGAGAGCCTACCTATAGCATGAGATGTGATATCCAAGTCCATCCCATTCCAATCCTTAGACCCTTCCTACAGCATGCGATGTGATATCTCAATGATTCCAATACCAAACCAGAGACTCTTCCTATAACATGAGATGGGATATCCAACTCCTTCCCATTCCAATCCTGAGCCGCTTCCGATAGCAGAGATGTGATATCTCAATGCTTATACCAAACCTGAGACCCTTCCTATAACATGAGATGTGATATCCAACTCCTTCCCGTTCCAAACCTGAGACACTAACTATAGCATATGTGATATCCAACTCCTTCCCATTCCAAACATGAGACCCTTCCTATAGCAAGAAAGTAATATCCAACTCCTACCCATTCCAATCCTGAGACCCTTCCTATAGCAAGAGATGTGATATCCAAATCCTTCCCATTCCAATCCTGAGACCCTTCCTATAACATGAGATGTGATATCCAACTCCTTCCCATTCCAACCTGAGACACTTCCTATAGCATGAGAAGGGATATCCAACTCCTTCCCAATCCAATCCTGAGATCCTTCCGATAGCAGAGATGTGATATCTCAATGCTTATACCAAACCTGAGACCCTTCCTATAACATGAGATGTGATATCCAACTCCTTCCCATTCCAACCTGAGACACTTCCTATAGCATGAGAAGGGATATCCAACTCCTTCCCAATCCAATCCTGAGATCCTTCCGATAGCAGAGATGTGATATCTCAATGCTTATACCAAACCTGAGACCCTTCCTATGGCATGAGATGTGATATCCAACTCCTTCCCAATCCAATCCTGAGACCCTTCCGATAGCAGAGACGTGATATCTCAATGCTTCTACCAAACCTGAGACCCTTCCTTTAGCATGAGATGTGATATCCAAATCCTTCACATTCCAATCCTGAGACCCTTCCTATAGCATGAGATGTGATATCTCAATGCTTCTAATACCAAACCTGAGATCCTTCCTATAACATGAGATGTGATATCCAATTCCTTCCCATTCCAAACCTGAGACCCTTCCTATTGGATGAGATGTGATATCCAACTCCTTCCCATTCCAACCCTGAGACCCTTCCTATAGCATGAGATGTGATGTCTCAATGCTTCTAATACCAAACCTGAGATCCTTCCTATAACATGAGATGTGATATCCAACTCCTTCCATTCCAATCCTGAGACCCGTCCTATAGCATGAGATGTGATATCTCAATGCTTATACCAAACCTGAGACCCTTCCTATAGCATGAGATGTGATATCCAACTGCTTCCCATTCCAATCCTGAGACCCTTCCTATAGCATGAGATGTGATATCTCAATGCTTCTAATACCAAACCTGAGATCCTTCCTCTAACATGAAATGTGATATCCAACTCCTTCCCTTTCCAAACCTAAGAGCCTATCTATAGCATGAGATGTGATATCCAAGTCCTTCCTATTCCATTCCTGAGACCCTTCTGATAGCATGAGATGTGATATCTCAATGCCTCTAATACCAAACCTGAGATCCTACCTCTAACATGAAATGTGATATCCAACTCTTTCCCCTTCCAAACCTGAGAGCCTTCCTATAGCATGAGATGTGATATCCAAGTCCTTCCCATTCCAATCCTGAGACCCTTCCTATAGCTTGAGATGTGATATCCAACTCCTTCCCATTCCAATTCTGAGACCCTTCCTATACTATGAGACTTGATATCTCAATGCTTCTAATACAAACGTGAGACCCGTAATATAACATGAGATGTGATATCCAAATCCTTCCCCTTCCAAACCTTAGACCCTTCCTTTATCATGAGATGTGATATCCAACTCCTTCCCATTCCAATCCTGAGACCCTTCCGATATCATGAGATGTGATATCTCAAAGCTTCTAATATCAAACTTGAGACCCTCCCTATAGCATGAGATGTGATATCCAAGTCCTTCCCATTCCAATCCTGAGACCCTTCCTATAGCTTGAGGTGTGATATCCAACTCCTTCCCATTCCAATTCTGAGACCCTTCTTATACCATGAGACTTGATATCTCAATGCTTCTAATACCAAACCTGAGACCCGTCCTATAACATGAGATGTGATATCCAAATCCTTCCCCTTCCAAACCTTAGACCCTTCCTTTATCATGAGATGTGATATCCAACTCCTTCCCATTCCAATCCTGAGACCCTTCCGATATCATGAGATTTGTTATCTCAATGCTTCTAATATCAAACTTGAGACCCTCCCTATAGCATGAGATGTGACATCCAAGTCCTTCCCATTCCAATCCTGAGACCCTTCCTATAACATGAGATGTGATATCCAACTCCTTCCCATTCCAACCTGAGACACTTCCTATAGCATGAGAAGGGATATCTAACTCCTTCCCAATCCAATCCTGAGACCCTTCCGATAGCAGAGATGTGATATCTCAATGCTTATACCAAACCTGAGACCCTTCCTATGGCATGAGATGTGATATCCAACTCCTTGCCATTCAAATCCTGAGACCCTTCCTATAGCATGAGATGTGATATCTCTATGCTTCTAATACCAAACCTGAGACCCTTCCTATAACATGAGATGGGATATCCAACTCCTTCCCATTCCAATCCTGAGACCCTTCCTATAGCATGAGATGTGATATCTCAATGCTTCTAATACCAAACCTGAGATCCTTCCTATAACATGAGATGTGATATCCAATTCCTTCCCATTCCAAACCTGAGACCCTTCCTATTGGATGAGATGCGATATCCAACTCCTTCCCATTCCAACCCTGAGACCCTTCCTATAGCATGAGATGTGATGTCTCAATGCTTCTAATACCAAACCTGAGATCCTTCCTATAACATGAGATGTGATATCCAACTCCTTCCATTCCAATCCTGAGACCCGTCCTATAGCATGAGATGTGATATCTCAATGCTTATACCAAACCTGAGACCCTTCCTATAGCATGAGATGTGATATCCAATTCCTTCCCATTCCAATCCTGAGACCCTTCCTATAGCATGAGATGTGATATCTCAATGCTTATACCAAACCTGAGAGCCTACCTATAGCATGAGATGTGATATCCAAGTCCATCCCATTCCAATCCTTAGACCCTTCCTACAGCATGCGATGTGATATCTCAATGCTTATACCAAATCTGAGACCCTTCCTATAGCATGAGATGTGATATCCAATTCCTTCCCATTCCAATCCTGAGACCCTTCCTATAGCATGAGATGTGATATCTCAATGCTTATACCAAACCTGAGAGCCTACCTATAGCATGAGATGTGATATCCAAGTCCATCCAATTCCAATCCTTAGACCCTTCCTACAGCATGCGATGTGATATCTCAATGATTCTAATACCAAACCAGAGACTCTTCCTATAACATGAGATGGGATATCCAACTCCTTCCCATTCCAATCCTGAGCCGCTTCCGATAGCAGAGATGTGATATCTCAATGCTTATACCAAACCTGAGACCCTTCCTATAACATGAGATGTGATATCCAACTCCTTCCCGTTCCAAACCTGAGACACTAACTATAGCATATGTGATATCCAACGCCTTCCCATTCCAAACATGAGACCCTTCCTATAGCAAGAAAGTAATATCCATCTCCTACCCATTCCAATCCTGAGACCCTTCCTATAGCAAGAGATGTGATATCCAAATCCTTCCCATTCCAATCCTGAGACCCTTCCTATAACATGAGATGTGATATCCAACTCCTTCCCATTCCAACCTGAGACACTTCCTATAGCATGAGAAGGGATATCCAACTCCTTCCCAATCCAATCCTGAGACCCTTCCGATAGCAGAGATGTGATATCTCAATGCTTATACCAAACCTGAGACCCTTCCTATGGCATGCGATGTGATATCCAACTCCTTCCCAATCCAATCCTGAGACCCTTCCGATAGCAGAGACGTGATATCTCAATGCTTCTACCAAACCTGAGACCCTTCCTTTAGCATGAGATGTGATATCCAAATCCTTCACATTCCAATCCTGAGACCCTTCCTATAGCATGAGATGTGATATCTCAATGCTTCTAATACCAAACCTGAGATCCTTCCTATAACATGAGATGTGATATCCAATTCCTTCCCATTCCAAACCTGAGACCCTTCCTATTGGATGAGATGTGATATCCAACTCCTTCCCATTCCAACCCTGAGACCCTTCCTATAGCATGAGATGTGATGTCTCAATGCTTCTAATACCAAACCTGAGATCCTTCCTATAACATGAGATGTGATATCCAACTCCTTCCATTCCAATCCTGAGACCCGTCCTATAGCAGGAGATGTGATATCTCAATGCTTATACCAAACCTGAGACCCTTCCTATAGCATGAGATGTGATATCCAACTGCTTCCCATTCCAATCCTGAGACCCTTCCTATAGCATGAGATGTGATATCTCAATGCTTCTAATTCCAAACCTCAGATCCTTCCTCTAACATGAAATGTGATATCCAACTCCTTCCCTTTCCAAACCTAAGAGCCTATCTATAGCATGAGATGTGATATCCAAGTCCTTCCCATTCCAACCCTTAGACCCTTCCTACAGCATGCAATATGATATCTCAATGATTCTAATAACAAACCTGAGACCCGTCCTATAACATGAGATGGGATATCCAACTCCTTCCCATTCCAATCCTGAGACACTTCCGATAGCAGAGATGTGATATCTCAATGCTTATACCAAACCTGAGACCCTTCCTATAACATGAGATGTGATATCCAAATCCTTCCTGTTCCAAACCTAAGACCCTTCCTTTAGCATGAGATGTGATATCCAGCACCTTCCCATTCCAATCCTGAGACACTTCCTATAGCATGAGATGTGATATCTCAATGCTTCTAATATCAAAACTGAGACCCTCCCTATAGCATGATATGTGATATCTAAGTCCTTCCCATTCCAATCCTGAGACCCTCCCTATAGCATGAGATGTGATATCCAACTCCTTCCCATTCCAATCCTGAGACCCTTCCTATAGCATGAGATATGATATCTCAATACTTCTAATACCAAACGTGAGATCCTTCCGATAACATGAGATGTGATATCCAAATCCTTCCCCTTCCAATCCTGAGACCCTCCCTTTAGCATGAGATGTGATATCCAACTCCTTCCTATTCCAATCCTGAGACCCTTCCTATAGCATGAGATGTGATATCTCAATGCTTCTAATACCAAACCTGAGATCCTTCCTCTAACATGAAATGTGATATCCAACTCCTTCCCTTTCCAAACCTAAGAGCCTATCTATAGCATGAGATGTGATATCCAAGTCCTTCCCATTCCAACCCTTAGACCCTTCCTACAGCATGCAATATGATATCTCAATGATTCTAATAACAAACCTGAGACCCGTCCTATAACATGAGATGGGATATCCAACTCCTTCCCATTCCAATCCTGAGACACTTCCGATAGCAGAGATGTGATATCTCAATGCTTATACCAAACCTGAGACCCTTCCTATAACATGAGATGTGATATCCAAATCCTTCCCGTTCCAAACCTGAGACCCTTCCTTTAGCATGAGATGTGATATCCAGCACCTTCCCATTCCAATCCTGAGGCACTTCCTATAGCATGAGATGTGATATCTCAATGCTTCTAATATCAAAACTGAGACCCTCCCTATAGCATGATATGTGATATCTAAGTCCTTCCCATTCCAATCCTGAGACCCTCCCTATAGCATGAGATGTGATATCCAACTCCTTCCCATTCCAATCCTGAGACCCTTCCTATAGCATGAGATATGATATCTCAATACTTCTAATACCAAACGTGAGATCCTTCCGATAACATGAGATGTGATATGCAAATCATTCCCCTTCCAATCCTGAGACCCTCCCTTTAGCATGAGATGTGATATCCAACTCCTTCCTATTCCAATCCTGAGACCCTTCCTATAGCATGAGATGTGATATCTCAATGCTTCTAATACCAAACCTGAGATCCTTCCTCTAACATGAAATGTGATATCCAACTCCTTCCCTTTCCAAACCTAAGAGCCTATCTATAGCATGAGATGTGATATCCAAGTCCTTCCCATTCCAACCCTTAGACCCTTCCTACAGCATGCAATATGATATCTCAATGATTCTAATAACAAACCTGAGACCCGTCCTATAACATGAGATGGGATATCCAACTCCTTCCCATTCCAATCCTGAGACACTTCCGATAGCAGAGATGTGATATCTCAATGCTTATACCAAACCTGAGACCCTTCCTATAACATGAGATGTGATATCCAAATCCTTCCCGTTCCAAACCTGAGACCCTTCCTTTAGCATGAGATGTGATATCCAGCACCTTCCCATTCCAATCCTGAGACACTTCCTATAGCATGAGATGTGATATCTCAATGCTTCTAATATCAAAACTGAGACCCTCCCTATAGCATGATATGTGATATCTAAGTCCTTCCCATTCCAATCCTGAGACCCTCCCTATAGCATGAGATGTGATATCCAACTCCTTCCCATTCCAATCCTGAGACCCTTCCCATAGCATGATATGATATCTCAATACTTCTAATACCAAACGTGAGATCCTTCCGATAACATGAGATGTGATATCCAAATCCTTCCCCTTCCAATCCTGAGACCCTCCCTTTAGCATGAGATGTGATATCCAACTCCTTCCTATTCCAATCCTGAGACTCTTCTGATAGCATGAGATGTGATATCTCAATGCTTCTAATACCAAACCTGAGATCCTTCCGATAGCATGAGATGTGATATCTCAATGCTTCTAATACCAAACCTGAGATCCTTCCTATAACATGAGATGTGATATCCAAATCCTTCCCCTTCCAAACCTGAGACCCTCCCTTTAGCATGAGATGTGATATCCAACTCCTTCCCATTCCATTCCTGAGACCCTTCTGATAGCATGAGATGTGATATCTCAATGCCTCTAATACCAAACCTGAGATCCTACCTCTAACATGAAATGTGATATCCAACTCTTTCCCCTTCCAAACCTGAGAGCCTTCCTATAGCATGAGATGTGATATCCAAGTCCTTCCCATTCCAATCCTGAGACCCTTCCTATAGCTTGAGATGTGATATCCAACTCCTTCCCATTCCAATTCTGAGACCCTTCCTATACTATGAGACTTGATATCTCAATGCTTCTAATACAAACGTGAGACCCGTAATATAACATGAGATGTGATATCCAAATGCTTCCCCTTCCAAACCTTAGACCCTTCCTTTATCATGAGATGTGATATCCAACTCCTTCCCATTCCAATCCTGAGACCCTTCCGATATCATGAGATGTGATATCTCAAAGCTTCTAATATCAAACTTCAGACCCTCCCTATAGCATGAGATGTGATATCCAAGTCCTTCCCATTCCAATCCTGAGACCCTTCCTATAGCATGAGATGTGATATCTCAATGCTTCTAATACCAAACCTGAGACCCTTCCTATAACATGAGATGGGAATATCCAACTCCTTCCCATTCCAATCCTGAGACCCTTCCGATAGCAGAGATGTGATATCTCAATGCTTATACCAAACCTGAGATCCTTCCTATAACATGAGATGTGATATCCAACTCCTTCCCATTCCAATCCTGAGACACTTCCTATAGCATGAGATGTGATATCTCACTGCTTATACCAAACCTGAGACCCTTCCCATAGCATGAGATGTGATATCCAACTCCTTCCCATTCCAATCCTCAGACCCTTCCTATAGCATGAGATGTGATATCTCAATGCTTCTAATATAAAACTTGAGGCCCTACCTATAGCATGAGATGTGATATCCAAGTCCTTCCCATTACAATCCTGAGACACTTCCTATAGCATGAGATGTGATATCCAACTCCTTCCCATTCCAATCCTGAGACCCTTCCTATAGCATGAGATATGATATCTCAATACTTCTAATACCAAACGTGAGATCCTTCCGATAACATGAGATGTGATATCCAAATCCTTCCCCTTCCAAACCTGAGACCCTCCCTTTAGCATGAGATGTGATATCCAACTCCTTCCCATTCCAATCCTGAGACCCTTCTGATAGCATGAGATGTGATATCTCAATGCTTCTAATACCAAACCTGAGATCTTTCCGATAGCATGAGATGTGATATCTCAATGCTTCTAATACCAAACCTGAGATCCTTCCTATAACATGAGATGTGATATCCAAATCCTTCCCCTTCCAAACCTGAGACCCTCCCTTTAGCATGAGATGTGATATCCAACTCCTTCCCATTCCATTCCCGAGACCCTTCTGATAGCATGAGATGTGATATCTCAATGCCTCTAATACCAAACCTGAGATCCTACCTCTAACATGAAATGTGATATCCAACTCTTTCCCCTTCCAAACCTGAGAGCCTTCCTATAGCATGAGATGTGATATCCAAGTCCTTCCCATTCCAATCCTGAGACCCTTCCTATAGCTTGAGATGTGATATCCACCTCCTTCCCATTCCAATTCTGAGACCCTTCCTATACTCTGAGACTTGATATCTCAATGCTTCTAATACCAAACCTGAGACCCGTAATATAACATGAGATGTGATATCCAAATCCTTCCCCTTCCAAACCTTAGACCCTTCCTTTATCATGAGATGTGATATCCAACTCCTTCCCATTCCAATCCTGAGACCCTTCCGATATCATGAGATGTGATATCTCAAAGCTTCTAATATCAAACTTGAGACCCTCCCTATAGCATGAGATGTGATATCCAAGTCCTTCCCATTCCAATCCTGAGACCCTTCCTATAGCATGAGATGTGATATCTCAATGCTTCTAAAACCAAACCTGAGACCCTTCCTATTACATGAGATGGGAATATCCAACTCCTTCGCATACCAATCCTGAGACCCTTCCGATAGCAGAGATGTGATATCTCAATGCTTATACCAAACCTGAGACCCTTCCTATGGCATGAGATGTCATATACAACTCCTTCCCATTCCAATCCTGAGACCCCTCCTATAGCATGAGATGTGATATCTCAATGCTTATACCAAACCTGAGACCCTTCCTATAGCATGAGATGTGATATTCAACTTCTTCCCATTCCAATCCTAAGACCCTTCCTATAACATGAGATGTGATGTCTCAATGCTTCTAATACCAAACCTGAGATCTTTCCTATAACATGAGATGTGATATCCAACTCCTTCCCATTCCAATCCTGAGACCCTTCCTATAGCATGAGATGTGATATCTCAATGCTTATACCAAACCTGAGACCCTTCCTATAGCTTGAGATGTGATATCCAACTCCTTCCCATTCCAATCCTGAGACCCTTCCTATAGCATGAGATGTGATATCTCAAGGCCTCTAATATCAAACCTGAGATCCTTCCTCTAACATGAAATGTGATATCCAACTCCTTCCCCTTCCAAACCTGAGAGCCTTCCTATAGCATGAGATATGATATCCAAGTCCTTCCCATTCCAATCCTGAGACCCTTCCTATAACATGAAATGTGATATCCAACTCCTTCCCATTCCAACCTGAGACCCTTCCTATAGCATGAGATGGGATATCCAACTCCTTCCAAATCCAATACTGATACCCTTCCAATAGCATGAGATGTGATATCCCAATGCTTCTACCAAACCTGAGACCCATACTATGGCATAAGATGTGACATCAAACTCCTTCCCATTCCAATCCTGAGACCCTTCCTATAGCTTGAGATGTGATATCCAACTCCTTCCCATTCCAATTCTGAGACCCTTCCTATACCATGAGACTTGATATCTCAATGCTTCTAATACCAAACCTGAGACCCGTCCTATAACATGAGATGTGATATCCAAATCCTTCCCCTTCCAAACCTTAGACCCTTCCTTTATCATGAGATGTGATATCCAACTCCTTCCCATTCCAATCCTGAGACCCTTCCTATAGCATGTGATGTGATATCTCAATGCTTCTAATACCAAACCTGAGATCCTTCCGATAGCATGAGATGTGATATCTCAATGCCTCTAATACCAAACCTGAGATCCTACCTCTAACATGAAATGTGATATCCAACTCCTTCCCTTTCCAAACCTGAGAGCCTTCCTACAGCATGAGATGTGATATCCAAGTCCTTCCCATTCCAATCCTAAAACCCTTCCTATAACATGAGATGTCATATCCAACTCCTTCCCATTCCAACCTGAGACCCTTCCTATAGCATGAGATGGGATATCCAACTCCTTCCAAAACCAATCCTGATACCCTTCCGATAGCATGAGATGTGATATCCCAATGCTTCTACAAAACCTGAGACCCATACCATGGCATGAGATGTGATATCAAACTCCCGTCCTATACCATGAGACTTGATATCTCAATGCTTCTAATACCAAACCTGAGACCGGTCCAATAACATGAGATGTGATATCCAAATCCTTCCCCTTCCAAACCTTAGACCCTTCCTTTATCATGAGATGTGATATCCAAGTCCTTCCCATTCCATTCCTGAGACCCTTCCTATAGCATGAGATGTGATATCTCAATGCTTCTAATACCAAACCTGAGACCCTTCCTATAACATGAGATGTGATATCCAAGTCCTTCCCATTTCAATCCTGAGACCCTTCCTATAGCATGAGATGTGATATCTCAATGCTTCTAATACCAAACCTGAGACCCTTCCTATAACATGAATTCTGATATCCAAGTCCTTCCCATTCCAATCCTGAGACCCTTCCAATAGCAGAGATGTGATATCTCAATGCTTCTAATATCAAACCTGAGACCTGTCCTATAACATGAGATGGGATATCCAACTCCTTCCCATTCCAAACCTGATACCCTTCCTATAGCATGAGATGTGATATCCAACTCCTTCCCATTCCAATCCTGAGACCCTTCCTATAGCATGAGATGTGATATCTCAATGCTTATACTGAATCTGAGACCCTTCCTATAGCATGAGATGTGATATCCAACTCCTTCCCATTCCAATCCTGAGACCCTTATGATAGCATGAGATGTGATATCTCAATGCCTCTAATACCAAACCTGAGATACTTCCGATAGCATGAGATGTGATATCTCAATGCTTCTAATACCAAACCTGAGATCCTTCCTATAACATGAGATGTGATTTCCAAATCCTTCCCCTACCAAACCTGAGACCATCCCTTTAGCATGAGATGTGATATACAACTCCTTCCCATTCCAATCCTGAGACCCCCTTCTGATAGCATGAGATGTGATATCTCAATGCCTCTAATACCAAACCTGAGATCCTACCTCTAACATGAAATGTGATATCCATCTCCTTCCATTTCCAAACCTGAGACCCTGCCTATAGCATGAGAGGTGATATTCAAGTCCTTCCCATTCCAATCCTGAGACCCTTCCTATAGCATGTGATGTGATACCTCAATACTTATACCAAACCTGAGACCCTTCCTATGGCATGAGATGTCATATACAACTCCTTCCCATTCCAATCCTGAGACCCTTCCTATAGCATGAGATCTGATATCTCAATGCTTATACCAAACCTGAGACCCTTCCTATAGCATGAGATGTGATATCCAACTTCTTCCCATTCCAATCCTAAGACCCTTCCTATAACATGAGATGTGATGTCTCAATGCTTCTAATACCAAACCTGAGATCTTTCCTATAATATGAGATGTGATATCCAACTCCTTCCCATTCCAATCCTGAGACCCTTCCTATAGCATGAGATGTGATATCTCAATGCTTATACCAAACCTGAGACCCTTCCTATAGCTTGAGATGTGATATCGAACTCCTTCCCATTCCAATCCCGAGACCCTTCCTATAGCATGAGATGTGATATCTCAAGGCCTCTAATACCAAACCTGAGATCCTTCCTCTAACATGAAATGTGATATCCAACTCCTTCCCCTTCCAAACCTGAGAGCCTTCCTATAGCATGAGATATGATATCCAAGTCCTTCCCATTCCAATCCTGAGACCCTTCCTATAACATGAAATGTGATATCCAACTCCTTCCCATTCCAACCTGAGACCCTTCCTATAGCATGAGATGGGATATCCAATTCCTTCAAAATCCAATACTGATACCCTTCCAATAGCATGCGATGTGATATCCCAATGCTTCTACCAAACCTGAGACCCATACTATGGCATAAGATGTGATATCAAACGCCTTCCCTTTCCAATCCTGAGACCCTTCCTATAGCTTGAGATGTGATATCCAACTCCTTCCCATTCCAATTCTGAGACCCTTCCTATACCATGAGACTTGATATCTCAATGCTTCTAATACCAAACCTGAGACCCGTCCTATAACATGAGATGTGATATCCAAATCCTTCCCCTTCCAAACCTTAGACCCTTCCTTTATCATGAGATGTGATATCCAACTCCTTCCCATTCCAATCCTGAGACCCTTCCGATATCATGAGATTTGTTATCTCAATGCTTCTAATATCAAACTTGAGACCCTCCCTATAGCATGAGATGTGACATCCAAGTCCTCCCCATTCCAATCCTGAGACCCTTCCTATAGCATAAGATGTGATATCTCAATGCTTCTAATACCAAACCTGAGACCCTTCCTATAACATGAGATGGGATATCCAACTCCTTCCCATTCCAATCCTGAGACCCTTCCGATAGCAGAGATGTGATATCTCAATGCGTATACCAACCTGAGACCCTTCCTATAACATGAGATGTGATATCCAACTCCTTCCCATTCCAAACCTGAGACCCTTCCTATAGCATATGTGATATCCAACTCCTTCCAATTCCAAACATGAGACCCTTCCCATAGCAAGAATGTAATATCCAACTCCTTCCCATTCCAATCCTGAGACCATTCCTATAGCATGAGATGTGATATCTCAATGCTTCTAATACCAAACCTGAGATCCTTCCTATGACATGAGATGTGCTATCCAATTCCTTCCCATTCCAAACCTGAGACCCTTCCTACAGCATGCAATGTGATATCTCAATGCTTCTAATACCAAACCTGAGACCAGTCCTATAACATGAGATGGGATATCCAACTCCTTCCCGTTCCAATCCTGAGACACTTCCGATTGCAGAGATTTGATATCTCAATGCGTATACCAAACCTGAGACTCTTCCTATAACATGAGATGTGATATCCAACTCCTTCCCGTTCCAAACCTGAGACCCTTCCTATAGCATGAGATGTGATATCCAAATCCTTCCCATCCCAATCCTGAGACACTTCCAATTGCAGAGATGTGATATCTCAATGCTTATACCAAACCTGAGACTCTTCCTATAACACGAGATGTGATATCCAACTCCTTCCCGTTCCAAACCTGAGACCCTTCCTATAGCATGAGATGTGATATCCAACTCCTTCCCATTCCAATGCTGAGACCTTTCCAATAGCATGAGATGTGATATCTCAATGCCTCTAATACCAAACCTGAGATCCTTCCTATAACATGTGATGTGATATTCAAATCCTTCCCCTTCCAAACCTGAGACCCTCCCTTTAGCATGAGATGTGATATACAACTCCTTCCCATTCCAATCCTGAGACCCTTCTGATAGCATGAGATGTGATATCTCAATGCCTCTAATACCAAACCTGAGATCCTACCTCTAACATGAAATGTGATATCCATCTCCTTCCCTTTCCAAACCTGAGACCCTGCCTTTAGCATGAGCTGTGATATCCAAGTCCTTCCCATTCCAATCATGAGACCCTTCCTATAGCATGTGATGTGATATCTCAATGCTTATACCAAACCTGAGACCCTTCTTATGGCATGAGATGTCATATACAACTCCTTCCCATTCCAATCCTGGGACTCTTCCTATAGCATGAGATGTGATATCTCAATGCTTATACCAAACCTGAGACCCTTCCTATAGCATGAGATGTGATATCTCAAGGCCTCTAATACCAAACCTGAGATCCTTCCTCTAACATGAGATGTGATATCCAACTCCTTCCCGTTCCAAACCTGAGACACTTCCTATAGCATATGTGATATCCAACTCCTTCCATTCCAAACATGAGACCCTTCCTATAGCAAGAATGTAATATCCAACTCCTACCCATTCCAATCCTGAGACCCTTCCTATAGCAAGAGATGTGATATCCAAATCCTTCCCATTCCAATCCTGAGACCCTTCCTATAACATGAGATGTGATATCCAACTCCTTCCCATTCCAACCTGAGACACTTCCTATAGCATGAGAAGGGATATCCAACTCCTTCGCAATCCAATCCGGAGACCCTTCCGATAGCAGAGATGTGATATCTCAATGCTTATACCAAACCTGAGACCCTTCCTATGGCATGATATGTGATATCCAACTCCTTGCCATTCAAATCCTGAGACCCTTTTATAGCATGGGAAGGGATATCCAACTCCTTCCCAATCCAATCCTGAGACCCTTCCGATAGCAGAGATGTGATATCTCAACGCTTCTACCAAACCTGAGACCCTTCCTTTACATTGAGATGTGATATCCAAATCCTTCGCATTCCAATCCTGAGACCCTTCCTATAGCATGAGATGTGATATCTCAATGGTTCTAATACCAAACCTGAAATCCTTCCTATAACATGAGATGTGATATCCAGTTCCTTCCCATTCCAAACCTGAGACCCTTCCTATAACATGAAATGTGATATCTCAAGGCCTCTAATACCAAACCTGAGATCCTTCCTCTAACATGAAATGTGATATCCAACTCCTTCCCATTCCAAACCTGAGACCCTTCCTATAACATGAAATGTGATATCCAACTCCATCCCATTCCAACCTGAGACCTTTCCTATAGCATGAGATGGGATATCCAACTCCTTCCAAATCCAATACTGATACCATTCCGATAGCATGAGATGTGATATCCCAATGCTTCTACCAAATCTGAGACCCATACTATGGCATGAGATGTGATATCAAACTCCTTCCCATTCCAATCCTGAGACCCTTCCTAAAGCTTGAGATGTGATATCCAATTTCTTCCCATTCCAATTCTGAGACCCTTCCTATACCATGAGACTTGATATCTCAATGCTTCTAATACCAAACCTGAGACCCGTCCTATAACATGAGATGTGATATCCAAATCCTTCCCCTTCCAAACCTTAGACCCTTCCTTTATCATGAGATGTGATATCCAACTCCTTCCCATTCCAATCCTGAGACCCTTCCGATATCATGAGATTTGTTATCTCAATGCTTCTAATATCAAACCTGAGACCCTCCCTATAGCATGAGATGTGACATCCAAGTCCTCCCCATTCCAATCCTGAGACCCTTCCTATAGCATGAGATGTGATATCTCAATGCTTCTAATACCAAACCTGAGACCCTTCCTATAACATGAGATGGGATATCCAACTCAGATGGGATATCCAACTCCTTCCCATTCCAATCCTGAGACCCTTCCGATAGCAGAGATGTGATATCTAAATGCTTATATCAAACCTGAGACCCTTCCTATGGCCTGAGATGTCATATACAACTCCTTCCCATTCCAATCCTGAGACCCTTCCTATAGCATGAGATGTGATATCTCAATGCTTATACCAAATCTGAGACCCTTCCTGTAGCATGAGATGTGATATCCAACTCCTTCCCATTTCAATCCTGAGACCCTTCCTATAGCATGAGATGTGATGTCTCAATGCTTCTAGTACCAAACCTGAGATCCTTCCTATAACATGAGATGTGATATCCAACTCCTTCCCATTCCAATCCTGAGACCCTTATGATAGCATGAGATGTGATATCTCAATGCCTCTTATACCAAACCTGAGATCCTTCCGATAGCATGAGATGTGATATCTCAATGCTTCTAATACCAAACCTGAGATCCTTCCTATAATATGAGATGTGATTTCCAAATCCTTCCCCTTCCAAACCTGAGACCCTCCCTTTAGCATGAGATGTGATATCCAACTCCTTCCCATTCCAATCCTGAGACCCTTCTGATAGCATGAGATGTGATATCTCAATGCCTCTAATACCAAACCTGAGATCCTACCTCTAACATGAAATGTGATATCCATCTCCTTCCCTTTCCAAACCTGAGACCCTGCCTATAGCATGAGATGTGATATCCAAGTCCTTCCCATTCCAATCCTGAGACCCTTCCTATAGCATGTGATGTGATATCTCAATGCTTATACCAAACCTGAGACCCTTCCTATGGCATGAGATGTCATATACAACTCCTTCCCATTCCAATCCTGAGACCCTTCCTATAGCATGAGATGTGATATCTCAATGCTTATACCAAACCTGAGACCCTTCCTATAGCTTGAGATGTGATATCCAACTCCTTCCCATTCCAATCCTGTGACCCTTCCGATAGCATGAGATGTGATATCTCAAGGCCTCTAATACCAAACCTGAGATCCTTCCTCTAACATGAAATGTGATATCCAACTCCTTCCCTTTCCAAACCTGAGAACCTTCCTATAGCATGAGATATGATATCCAACTCCTTCCCATTCCAACCTGAGACCCTTCCTATAGCATGAGATGGGATATCCAACTCCTTCCAAATCCAATACTGATACCCTTCCGATAGCATGAGATGTGATATCCCAATGCTGCTACCAAACCTGAGAACCATACTATGGCATGAGATGTGATATCAAACTCCTTCCCATTCCAATCCTGAGATGCTTCCTATAGCTTGAGATGTGATATCCAACTCCTTCCCATTCCAATTCTGAGACCCTTCTTATACCATGAGACTTGATATCTCAATGCTTCTAATACCAAACCTGAGACCCGTCCTATAACATGAGATGTGATATCCAAATCCTTCCCCTTCCAAACCTTAGACTCTTCCTTTATCATGAGATGTGATATCCAACTCCTTCCCATTCCAATCCTGAGACCCTTCCGATATCATGAGATTTGTTATCTCAATGCTTCTAATATCAAACTTGAGACCCTCCCTATAGCATGAGATGTGACATCCAAGTCCTTCCCATTCCAATCCTGAGACCCTTCCTATAGCATGAGATGTGATATCTCAATGCTTCTAATACCAAACCTGAGACCTCATGCTAAAGGGAGGGTCTCAGGTTTGAAAGGGGAAGGATTTGGATATCACATCTCATGTTATAGGAAGGATCTCAGGATTGGTATTAGAAGAATTGAGATATCACATCTCATGCTATCGGAAGGATCTCAGGGTTGGTATTAGAAGCATTGAGATATCACATCTCATGCTATCGGAAGGATCTCAGGTTTGGCATTAGAAGCATTGAGATATCACATCTCATGCTATAGCAAGGGTCTCAGGTTTTGAACGGGAAGGAGTTGGATATCCCATCTCATGTTATAGGACTGGTCTCAGGTTTGGTATTAGAAGCATTGAGATATCACATTGCATGTTGTAGGAAGGGTCTCAGGTTTAGAATGGGATGGAATTGGATATCACATCTCATGTCATAGGAAGGATCTCAGGTTTGGTATTAGAAGCATTGAGATATCACATCTCATGCTATAGGAAGGGTCTCAGGATTGGAATGGGAAGGAGTTGGATATCACATATGGTATAGGTAGGGTCTCAGGTTTGGAACGGGAAGGAGTTGGATATCACATCTCATGTTGTAGGCAGCGTCTCAGGTTTGATATAAGCATTGAGATATCACATCTCTGCTATCGGAAGTGTCTCAGGATTGGAATGGGAAGAAGTTGGATATCCCATCTCATGTTATAGGATGGGTCTCAGGTTTGTTATTAGAATCATTGAGATATCATATTGCATGCTGTAGGAAGGGTCTAAGGATTGGAATGGGAAGGACTTGGATATCACATCTCATGCTATAGGTAGGCTCTCAGGTTTGGAAAGGGAAGGCGTTGGATATCACATCTCATGCTATAGGAAGGGTCTCAGGATTGGAATGGGAAGGAGTTGGATATCACATCTCATGCTATAGGAAGGGTCTCAGGTTTGGTATAAGCATTGAGATATCACATCTCTGCTATCGGAAGGGTCTCAGGATTGGAATGGGAAGGACTTAGATATCACATCTCATGCTATAGGGAGGTCTCAGTATTGATATTAGAAGCATTGAGATATCACATCTCAAGCTATCGGAAGGGTCTCAGGATTGGAATGGGAAGGAGTTGGATATCACATCTCATGCTATAGGAAGGGTCTCAGGTTAGGAACGGGAAGGAGTTGGATATCACATCTCATGTTATAGGAAGAGTCTCATGCTAAGACCTGATAGACCCTTCCTATAACATGAGATGGGAATATCCAACTCCTTCTCATTCCAATCCTGAGACCCTTCCCATAGCAGAGATGTGATATCTCAATGCATATACCAAACCTGAGACCCTTCCTATAGCATGAGATGTGATATCCAACTCCTTCCCATTCCAATACTGAGACACTTCCTATAGCATGAGATGTGATATCTCAATGCTTCTAATATCAAACTTGAGACCCTCCCTATAGCATGAGATGTGATATCCAAGTCCTTCCCATTCCAATCCTGAGACACTTCCTATAGCATGAGATGTGATATCTCAATGCTTCTAATACCAAACCTGAGACTCTTCCTATAACATGAGATGGGATATCCAACTCCTTCCCATTACAATCCTGAGACCCTTCCGAAAGCAGAGATGTGATATCTCAATGCTTATACCAAACCTGAGACCCTTCCTATGGCATGAGATGTCATATACAGATCCTTCCCATTCCAATCCTGAGACCCTTCCTATAGCATGAGATGTGATATCTCAATGCTTATACCAAACCTAAAACCCTTCCTATAGCATGAGATGTGATATCCAACTCCTTCCCATTCCAATCCTGAGACCATTCCTATAGCATGAGATGTGATATCCAATGGCTCTAATATCAAACCTGAGATCCTTCCTCTAACATTAAATGTGATATCCAACTCCTTCCCTTTCCAAACCTGAGAGCCTACCTATAGCATGAGATGTGATATCCAAGTCCTTCCCATTCCAATCTTTAGACCCTTCCTACAGCATGCAATATGATATCTCAATGATTCTAATAACAAACCTGAGACCCGTCCTATAACATGAGATGTGATATCCAACTCCTTCCCATTCCAATCCTGAGACACTTCCGATAGCAGAGATGTGATATCTCAATGCTTCTAATACCAAACCTGAGACCAGTCCTATAACATGAGATGGGATATCCAACTCCTTCCCGTTCCAAACCTGAGACCCTTCCTATAGCATGAGATGTGATATCCAACTCCTTCCCATCCCAATCCTGAGACACTTCCGATTGCAGAGATTTGATATCTCAATGCTTATACCAAACCTGAGACTCTTCCTATAACATGAGATGTGATATCCAACTCCTTCCCATTCCAAACCTGAGACCCTTCCTATAGCATGAGATGTGATATCCAACTCCTTCCCATTCCAATCCTGAGACCCTTATGATAGCATGAGATGTGATATCTCAATGCCTCTAATACCAAATCTGAGATTTTTCCGATAGCATGAGATGTGATATCTCAATGCTTCTTATACCAAACCTGAGATCCTTCCTATAACATGAGATGTGATATCCAAATCCTTCCCCTTCCAAACCTGAGACCCTCCCTTTAGCATGAGATGTGATATCCAACTCCTTCCCATTCCAACCTGAGACCCTTCCTATAGCATGAGATGGGATATCCAACTCCTTGGAATTCCAATCCTGATACCCTTCCGATAGCATGAGATTTGATATCCCAATGCTTATACCAAACCTGAGACCCATACTATGGCATGAGATGTGATATCAAACTCCTTCCCATTCTAATCCTGAAATCCTGAGACCCTTCCTATAGCTTGAGATGTGATATCCAACTCCTTCCCATTCCAATTCTGAGACCCTTCCTATACCATGAGTCTTGATATCTCAATGCTTCTAATACCAAACCTGAGACCTGTCCTATAACATGAGATGTGATATCCAATTCCTTCCCCTTCCAAACCTTAGACCCTTCCTTTATCATGAGATGTGATATCCAACTCCTTCCCATTCCAATCCTGAGACCCTTCCGATATCATGAGATGTGATATCTCAATGCTTCTAATATCAAACTCGAGACCCTCCCTATAGCATGAGATGTGATATCCAAGTCCTTCCCATTCCAATCCTGAGACCCTTCCTATTGCATGAGATGTGATGTCTCAATGCTTCTAATACCAAACCTGAGACCCTTCCTATAACATGAGATGGGAATATCCAACTCCTTCCCATTATAATCCTGAGACCCTTCCGATAGCAAACATGTGATATCTCAATGCTTATACCAAACCTGAGATCCTTCCTATAACATGAGATGTGATATCCAACTCCTTCCCATTCCAATCCTGAGACACTTCCTATAGCATGAGATGTGATATCTCACTGCTTATACCAAACCTGAGACCCTTCCTATAGCATGAGATGTGATATCCAAGTCCTTCCCATTCCAATCCTGAGACACTTCCTATAGCATGAGATGTGATATCTCAATGCTTCTAATACCAAACCTGAGACCCTTCCTATGGCATGAGATGTCATATACAGATCCTTCCCATTCCAATCCTGAGACCCTTCCTATAGCATGAGATGTGATATCTCAATGCTTATACCAAACCTAAAACCCTTCCTATAGCATGAGATGTGATATCCAACTCCTTCCCATTCCAATCCTGAGACCCTTCCTATAGCATGAGATGTGATATCCAATGGCTCTAATATCAAACCTGAGATCCTTCCTCTAACATTAAATGTGATATCCAACTCCTTCCCTTTCCAAACCTGAGAGCCTACCTATAGCATGAGATGTGATATCCAAGTCCTTCCATTCCAATCCTTAGACCCTTCCTACAGCATGCAATATGATATCTCAATGATTCTAATAACAAACCTGAGACCCGTCCTATAACATGAGATGTGATATCCAACTCCTTCCCATTCCAATCCTGAGACACTTCCGATTGCAGAGATGTGATATCTCAATGCTTCTAATACCAAACCTGAGACCAGTCCTATAACATGAGATGGGATATCCAACTCCTTCCCGTTCCAAACCTGAGACCCTTCCTATAGCATGAGTTGTGATATCCAACTCCTTCCCATCCCAATCCTGAGACACTTCCGATTGCAGAGATTTGATATCTCAATGCTTATACCAAACCTGAGACTCTTCCTATAATATGAGATGTGATATCCAACTCCTTCCCGTTCCAAACCTGAGACCCTTCCTATAGCATGAGATGTGATATCCAACTCCTTCCCATTCCAATCCTGAGACCCTTATGATAGCATGAGATGTGATATCTCAATGCCTCTAATACCAAATCTGAGATTCTTCCGATAGCATGAGATGTGATATCTCAATGCTTCTTATACCAAACCTGAGATCCTTCCTATAACATGAGATGTGATATCCAAATCCTTCCCCTTCCAAACCTGAGACCCTCCCTTTAGCATGAGATGTGATATCCAACTCCTTCCCATTCTAACCTGAGACCCTTCCTATAGCATGAGATGGGATATCCAACTCCTTGGAATTCCAATCCTGATACCCTTCCGATAGCATGAGATTTGATATCCCAATGCTTATACCAAACCTGAGACCCATACTATGGCATGAGATGTGATATCAAACTTCTTCCCATTCCAATCCTGAGACCCTTCCTATAGCTTGAGATGTGATATCCAACTCCTTCCCATTCCAATTCTGAGACCCTTCCTATAACATGAGACTTGATATCTCACTGCTTCTAATACCAAACCTGAGACCCGTCCTATAACATGAGATGTGATATCCAAATCCTTCCCCTTCCAAACCTTAGACCCTTCCTTTATCATGAGATGTGATATCCAACTCCTTCCCATTCCAATCCTGAGACCCTTCCGATATCATGAGATGTGATATCTCAATGCTTCTAATATCAAACTCGAGACCCTCCCTATAGCATGAGATGTGATATCCAAGTCCTTCCAATTCCAATCCTGAGACCCTTCCTATAGCATGAGATGTGATGTCTCAATGCTTCTAATACCAAACCTGAGATCCTTCCTATAACATGAGATGGGAATATCCAACTCCTTCCCATTCCAATCCTGAGACCCTTCCGAAAGCAGAGATGTGATATCTCAATGCTTATACCAAACCTGAGACCCTTCCTATGGCATGAGATGTCATATACAGATCCTTCCCATTCCAATCCTGAGACCCTTCCTATAGCATGAGATGTGATATCTCAATGCTTATACCAAACCTAAAACCCTTCCTATAGCATGAGATGTGATATCCAACTCCTTCCCATTCCAATCCTGAGACCATTCCTATAGCATGAGATGTGATATCCAATGGCTCTAATATCAAACCTGAGATCCTTCCTCTAACATTAAATGTGATATCCAACTCCTTCCCTTTCCAAACCTGAGAGCCTACCTATAGCATGAGATGTGATATCCAAGTCCTTCCCATTCCAATCCTTAGACCCTTCCTACAGCATGCAATATGATATCTCAATGATTCTAATAACAAACCTGAGACCCGTCCTATAACATGAGATGTGATATCCAACTCCTTCCCATTCCAATCCTGAGACACTTCCGATAGCAGAGATGTGATATCTCAATGCTTCTAATACCAAACCTGAGACCAGTCCTATAACATGAGATGGGATATCCAACTCCTTCCCGTTCCAAACCTGAGACCCTTCCTATAGCATGAGATGTGATATCCAACTCCTTCCCATCCCAATCCTGAGACACTTCCGATTGCAGAGATTTGATATCTCAATGCTTATACCAAACCTGAGACTCTTTCTATAACATGAGATGTGATATCCAACTCCTTCCCATTCCAAACCTGAGACCCTTCCTATAGCATGAGATGTGATATCCAACTCCTTCCCATTCCAATCCTGAGACCCTTATGATAGCATGAGATGTGATATCTCAATGCCTCTAATACCAAATCTGAGATTCTTCCGATAGCATGAGATGTGATATCTCAATGCTTCTTATACCAAACCTGAGATCCTTCCTATAACATGAGATGTGATATCCAAATCCTTCCCCTTCCAAACCTGAGACCCTCCCTTTAGCATGAGATGTGATATCCAACTCCTTCCCATTCCAACCTGAGACCCTTCCTATAGCATGAGATGGGATATCCAACTCCTTGGAATTCCAATCCTGATACCCTTCCGATAGCATGAGATTTGATATCCCAATGCTTATACCAAACCTGAGACCCATACTATGGCATGAGATGTGATATCAAACTCCTTCCCATTCTAATCCTGAAATCCTGAGACCCTTCCTATAGCTTGAGATGTGATATCCAACTCCTTCCCATTCCAATTCTGAGACCCTTCCTATACCATGAGACTTGATATCTCAATGCTTCTAATACCAAACCTGAGACCTGTCCTATAACATGAGATGTGATATCCAAATCCTTTCCCTTCCAAACCTTAGACCCTTCCTTTATCATGAGATGTGATATCCAACTCCTTCCCATTCCAATCGTGAGACCCTTCCGATATCATGAGATGTGATATCTCAATGCTTCTAATATCAAACTCGAGACCCTCCCTATAGCATGAGATGTGATATCCAAGTCCTTCCCATTCCAATCCTGAGACCCTTCCTATAGCATGAGATGTGATGTCTCAATGCTTCTAATACCAAACCTGAGACCCTTCCTATAACATGAGATGGGAATATCCAACTCCTTCCCATTATAATCCTGAGACCCTTCCGATAGCAAACATGTGATATCTCAATGCGTATACCAAACCTGAGATCCTTCCTATAACATGATATGTGATATCCAACTCCTTCCCATTCCAAACCTGAGACACTTCCTATAGCATGAGATGTGATATCTCACTGCTTATACCAAACCTGAGACCCTTCCTATAGCATGAGATGTGATATCCAAGTCCTTCCCATTCCAATCCTGGGACACTTCCTATAGCATGAGATGTGATATCTCAATGCTTCTAATACCAAACCTGAGACCCTTCCTATGGCATGAGATGTCATATACAGATCCTTCCCATTCCAATCCTGAGACCCTTCCTATAGCATGAGATGTGATATCTCAATGCTTATACCAAACCTAAAACCCTTCCTATAGCATGAGATGTGATATCCAACTCCTTCCCATTCCAATCCTGAGACCCTTCCTAGCATGAGATGTGATATCCAATGGCTCTAATATCAAACCTGAGATCCTTCCTCTAACATTAAATGTGATATCCAACTCCTTCCCTTTCCAAACCTGAGAGCCTACCTATAGCATGAGATGTGATATCCAAGTCCTTCCATTCCAATCCTTAGACCCTTCCTACAGCATGCAATATGATATCTCAATGATTCTAATAACAAACCTGAGACCCGTCCTATAACATGAGATGTGATATCCAACTCCTTCCCATTCCAATCCTGAGACACTTCCGATAGCAGAGATGTGATATCTCAATGCTTCTAATACCAAACCTGAGACCAGTCCTATAACATGAGATGGGATATCCAACTCCTTCCCGTTCCAAACCTGAGACCCTTCCTATAGCATGAGATGTGATATCCAACTCCTTCCCATTCCAATCCTGAGACCCTTCCTAGCATGAGATGTGATATCCAATGGCTCTAATATCAAACCTGAGATCCTTCCTCTAACATTAAATGTGATATCCAACTCCTTCCCTTTCCAAACCTGAGAGCCTACCTATAGCATGAGATGTGATATCCAAGTCCTTCCATTCCAATCCTTAGACCCTTCCTACAGCATGCAATATGATATCTCAATGATTCTAATAACAAACCTGAGACCCGTCCTATAACATGAGATGTGATATCCAACTCCTTCCCATCCCAATCCTGAGACACTTCCGATTGCAGAGATTTGATATCTCAATGCTTATACCAAACCTGAGACTCTTCCTATAACATGAGATGTGATATCCAACTCCTTCCCGTTCCAAACCTGAGACCCTTCCTATAGCATGAGATGTGATATCCAACTCCTTCCCATTCCAATCCTGAGACCCTTATGATAGCATGAGATGTGATATCTCAATGCCTCTAATACCAAATCTGAGATTCTTCCGATAGCATGAGATGTGATATCTCAATGCTTCTTATACCAAACCTGAGATCCTTCCTATAACATGAGATGTGATATCCAAATCCTTCCCCTTCCAAACCTGAGACCCTCCCTTTAGCATGAGATGTGATATCCAACTCCTTCCCATTCCAACCTGAGACCCTTCCTATAGCATGAGATGGGATATCCAACTCCTTGGAATTCCAATCCTGATACCCTTCCGATAGCATGAGATTTGATATCCCAATGCTTATACCAAACCTGAGACCCATACTATGGCATGAGATGTGATATCAAACTCCTTCCCATTCCAATCCTGAGACCCTTCCTATAGCTTGAGATGTGATATCCAACTCCTTCCCATTCCAATTCTGAGACCAATCCTATACCATGAGACTTGATATCTCAATGCTTCTAATACCAAACCTGAGACCCGTCCTATAACATGAGATGTGATATCCAAATCCTTCCCCTTCCAAACCTTAGACCCTTCCTTTATCATGAGATGTGATATCCAAGTCCTTCCATTCCAATCCTTAGACCCTTCCTACAGCATGCAATATGATATCTCAATGATTCTAATAACAAACCTGAGACCCGTCCTATAACATGAGATGTGATATCCAACTCCTTCCCATTCCAATCCTGAGACACTTCCGATAGCAGAGATGTGATATCTCAATGCTTCTAATACCAAACCTGAGACCAGTCCTATAACATGAGATGGGATATCCAACTCCTTCCCGTTCCAAACCTGAGACCCTTCCTATAGCATGAGATGTGATATCCAACTCCTTCCCATCCCAATCCTGAGACACTTCCGATTGCAGAGATTTGATATCTCAATGCTTATACCAAACCTGAGACTCTTCCTATAACATGAGATGTGATATCCAACTCCTTCCCGTTCCAAACCTGAGACCCTTCCTATAGCATGAGATGTGATATCCAACTCCTTCCCATTCCAATCCTGAGACCCTTATGATAGCATGAGATGTGATATCTCAATGCCTCTAATACCAAATCTGAGATTCTTCCGATAGCATGAGATGTGATATCTCAATGCTTCTTATACCAAACCTGAGATCCTTCCTATAACGTGAGATGTGATATCCAAATCCTTCCCCTTCCAAACCTGAGACCCTCCCTTTAGCATGAGATGTGATATCCAACTCCTTCCCATTCCAACCTGAGACCCTTCCTATAGCATGAGATGGGATATCCAACTCCTTGGAATTCCAATCCTGATACCCTTCCGATAGCATGAGATTTGATATCCCAATGCTTATACCAAACCTGAGACCCATACTATGGCATGAGATGTGATATCAAACTCCTTCCCATTCCAATCCTGAGACCCTTCCTATAGCTTGAGATGTGATATCCAACTCCTTCCCATTCCAATTCTGAGACCCTTCCTATACCATGAGACTTGATATCTCAATGCTTCTAATACCAAACCTGAGACCCGTCCTATAACATGAGATGTGATATCCAAATCCTTCCCCTTCCAAACCTTAGACCCTTCCTTTATCATGAGATGTGATATCCAACTCCTTCCCATTCCAATCCTGAGACCCTTCCGATATCATGAGATGTGATATCTCAATGCTTCTAATATCAAACTCGAGACCCTCCCTATAGCATGAGATGTGATATCCAAGTCCTTCCCATTCCAATCCTAAAACCCTTCCTATAGCATGAGATGTGATGTCTCAATGCTTCTAATACCAAACCTGAGACCCTTCCTATAACATGAGATGGGAATATCCAACTCCTTCCCATTCCAATCCTGAGACCCTTCCGATAGCAAACATGTGATATCTCAATGCTTATACCAAACCTGAGATCCTTCCTATAACATGAGATGTGATATCCAACTCCTTCCCATTCCAATCCTGAGACACTTCCTATAGCATGAGATGTGATATCTCACTGCTTATACCAAACCTGAGACCCTTACTATAGCATGAGATGTGATATCCAACTCCTTCCCATTCCAATCCTGAGACCCTTCCTATAGCATGAGATGTGATATCTCAATGCTTCTAATACCAAACCTGAGACTCTTCCTATAACATGAGATGGGATATCCAACTCCTTCCCATTGCAATCCTGAGACCCTTCCGATAGCAGAGATGTGATATCTCAATGCTTATACCAAACCTGAGACCCTTCCTACGGCATGAGATGTCATATACAACTCCTTCCCATTCCAATCCTGAGACCCTTCCTATAGCATGAGATGTGATATCTCAATGCTTATACCAAACCTGAGACCCTTCCTATAGCATGAGATGTGATATCCAACTCCTTCCCATTCCAATCCTGAGACCCTTCCTATAGCATGAGATGTGATGTCTAAATGCTTCTAATACCAAACCTGAGATCCTTCCTATAACATGAGATGTGAAATCCACCTCCTTCCATTCCAATCCTGAGACCCTTCCTATAGCATGAGATGTGATATCTCAATGCTTATACTAAACCTGAGACCCTTCCTTTAGCATGAGATGTGATATCCAACTCCTTCCCATTCCAATCCTGAGACCCTTCCTATAGCATGAGATGTGATATCTCAATGCCTCTAATACCAAACCTGAGATCCTTCCTCTAACATGAAATGTGATATCCAACTCCTTCCCTTTCCAAACCTGAGAGCCTATCCATAGCATGAGATGTGATATCCAAGTCCTTCCCATTCCAATCCTTAGACCCTTCCTACAGCATGCAATAACACTACTCACTTCAGACCTGGGAACGCCAAGTGTACGAATCATGTGAGAGTGACAAGGACTCGATATACTACACAACCTGGCGGCGGTTACAGAGCAAGACTCCTGTGTAGGCTGGTCAGTCTGCTGGATGGCCCAGAGACGCTTCCGAAGGCTTACTAGCAGGAGATGGTGAAAATGCCGAGAATAGCTGTCCCCGCTATTCCAAGGGTCGAAGTACCAGTACAGGCCTTCTGGTTCGATCAAAGGTGAAAAGGGTTTCACAAGGCGACAGCAGTGCAGAGGAGCAGTCCTTCAGCGGGTCACCAGCGATTCCTCGGTTCAGCCTCTTGGTTGCAGGATACTTGGCTCCTGTATTCCTTCGTTCGTGAGAACTCAGGAGATCGACATGGTAGTGGTGTTTCCAGCCCCCTCTTATCCACGGTTCCCTTCGCGCCAAAACGGAGGGGACCCAATGGGAGATCCGCTCATCAACACTCACACCATTCGTGGACCTATCACGGACCACGGTGGTCCCAGGCATTCACACCACCCTAGACTCTCTGGCACCCAGGATGTGTATTGGGACCAGACATCCCAGCCCACATCCTGGAGGCACACACAAGACATGTAGAAGCCTGCGAAAGCATCTGTGTTTCGCGGGAAAGCACATGCCCAAATAAGGAAGGCCCCAGGTCGGCTCGACCTGGGGAAGGTGAAGGGAGCAAGACGGTCAGCGGACAGGACAAAGGAGCCTCGTGGTCTGGCCATTTTGGGATCTAGGCCACCATTTTGGGTTAAGCGCGAGAAACGCGCTTAGCACGCCAAAAGGATCTCAAAACACAAGAAACGATCGCTGCCACCATTCCCGTCCGTGAATCACTTGCACCGATCAGTTACAATCCTGAAAGAGTATCTAGGGCCTGTAGAAGGCTAGAGACCCAAGAGAGCAGTAACTTAGCTTACAGTGCCCTCTTGTGTCATGTTGCACGAAAGCTGCAACATGATACAAGAAACTACGGAAACCAGCGTTTCCTGGTACTGACTGTCTTAAGGGCATGACAGTTTCCCCGTAAGAAAGGAGCGAAAGCCCAGAGGAGTGCGGCAGAAGGCTGCACTTCTCGGGCAAAGTCGAGAACAAGGTGAAAAACAACAGCAAAAAGTTTAGGGGTTGCCACATGGAAGGAAAATTACCTACAATTACGAAATCTTTCCTAACACTCGCCCCTCCCAGACTATGGACAGGGGGAACTAATCCACCCCTGGATGAGTCTCTTGTTCAGGTCGGTTAAACATTCTCCACAACCCATCAGCATTGCTATGTTGGACACCTGGCCTATGCTCAATAGTGAAGTCGAAGCCTTGTAGACTTATGGACCACCTAAGCAACTTTGGATTCTCCCCCTTCATGTTTATTAGCCACTTTAAGGGCTTATGGTCAGTTTGCACAGGGAAGTGGGTCCCATAGAGGTAGGGCCTCAGCTTCCTTAGGGCCCACACAACAGAGAAACATTCTTTCTCTACCGTGGACCATCTGAGCTCTCTGTCCTTAAACTGGCGACTAATAAAACCAATAGGGTGTTCCTTACCCTTCTCATCTACTTGCGATAGTACAGCTCCTATCCCAGTGTCAGAGGCGTCCGTCTGCACGATAAAAGGTCTTTGATAATCAGGGGCCCTGAGGACAGGGGCCTGGCACAAGGAGTCTTTTAAGCCATTGAAGGCCTTCTCACACTCGTCGGTCCAAGTTACCTTCTTGGGTTTCTTCAGAGTTGTGAGGGCAGTCAGAGGGGCAGCTATGGTGCCATAGTCTGCCACAAAATTGCGGTGATACCCCGTGAGTCCTAAGAAGGCTCTCACTTGGGTTTGTGTAGTGGGGGTAGGCCAGTCTTGTACTGCTTGTACTTTACTGGGTAGAGGCTGTATCCTCCCTCCACCTACTTCATGTCCAAGGTAAAACACTGAGCCTTGTCCAATCTGGCGTTTACTAGCCTTTATGGTCAAGTGTGCTTTCTGAAGAGCCTGGAGCACAATCCCGAGGTGTTTCACATGGTCAGGTGGCAATGAAAACTGCTATATCGTCCAGATATGCAAGACAGAATTCGTCCAACCCATTCAAAACATGATGCACAAGCCTCTGGAAAGTGGCAGGTGCATTCTTCAACCCGAACGGCATTACCCGGAATTGGTAAAGGCCGTCTGGAGTAGAAAACGCTGTCTTCTCCTTGGCATGTTCTGCTAAAGCTATTTGCCAATAGCCAGCAGTGAGGTCAAACGTGCTGAGGTACTTGGAGGCACCCAAAGTATCCACCAGCTCATCTGTTCGAGGCAAGGGGTGTGCATCTGTCTTGGTGACAGCATTCAGAGCCCTGTAATCCACACAGAACCTCAATTCAGAAGTGCCTGCCTTTGGAACGAAAACCACAGGGCTGGACCAAGGACTACTAGAGGGTTCAATCACCCCAAGGTCTAACATCTTGTTGACCTCGGTCTTAATATAAGACCGTACTTTGTCTGACATCCTGTATCCCCTACTTTTGGTAGGTACACTGTCTCCTGTGTCTATGTTATGTTTGCACCAAGGTGTCAAACCAGGCGACTGTGAAAACAGGGGGGAAAACTGCCTAAGCAAACTTTTCACCTCAGCCTGCTGATCAGAAGTCAGGTGAGGGGCCACTCGGACACCCTCAAAGGAGCTATCTGAAGGACCGCTTTGGAACAGGTCGGGGAGAGGTTCAGACTCCTCTTCCTCAACATCTGAAGCCAGTAACAGTGCTGCGATTTTGACTCTTGGGACGAAAGCCTTCAGCCTATTCACGTGAAACACTTTTGGAGCCTGTCCAGGCCTTCCAAGGTCCACTAAATAGTTAACCTCACCCAGGGGCTCCACCACTGTGTAAGGGCCTGACCATTTGTCCTGTAAAGCTCAAGGCCTTATGGGATTCATGATCAGGACTTGCTGACCAGGTGTAAAGTTGATGAGGGAAGCTTTCTGGTCGTACCAATGTTTCACCAGCGCTTGTACTGCCTTCAATTTATCACTAGCTAAGCCCATCAGAAGTACCATCCGTTTTCTGAGCCCTAGCACATAATCAACTACGTTGGTAGTAACAGGGGGAGTGGGCATCTCCCATCCCTCTTTGACTATGGCTAAGGGTCCCCGTACAGGATGACCAAACAGAAGTTTGAAGGGGCTGAAGCCAACACCCTCCTGTGGTACCTCTCGGTAGGCAAACAGTAAGCATGGTAAAAGAAGATAATACCAAACCTGAGATCCTACCTCTAACATGAAATGAGATAATAATATCCAACTCTTTCCCCTTCCAAACCTGAGAGCCTTCCTATAGCATGAGATGTGATATCCAAGTCCTTCCCATTCCAATACTGAGACCCTTCCTATAGCTTGAGATGTGATATCCAACTCCTTCCCATTCCAATTCTGAGACCCTTCCTATAGCATGAGATGTGATATCTCAATGCTTATACCAAACCTGAGAGCCTACCTATAGCATGAGATGTGATATCCAAGTCCATCCCATTCCAACCCTTAGACCCTTCCTACAGCATGCGATGTGATATCTCAATGATTCTAATACCAAACCAGAGACTCTTCCTATAACATGAGATGGGATATCCAACTCCTTCCCATTCCAATTCTGAGACCCTTCCTATACTATGAGACTTGATATCTCAATGCTTCTAATACCAAACCTGAGACCCGTAATATAACATGAGATGTGATATCCAAATCCTTCCCCTTCCAAACCTTAGACCCTTCCTTTATCATGAGATGTGATATCCAACTCCTTCCCATTCCAATCCTGAGACCCTTCCGATATCATGAGATGTGATATCTCAAAGCTTCTAATATCAAACTTGAGACCCTCCCTATAGCATGAGATGTGATATCCAAGTCCTTCCCATTCCAATCCTGAGACCCTTCCTATAGCATGAGATGTGATATCTCAATGCTTCTAATACCAAACCTGAGACCCTTCCTATAACATGAGATGGGAATATCCAACTCCTTCCCATTCCAATCTTGAGACCCTTCCGATAGCAGAGATGTGATATCTCAATGCTTATACCAAACCTGAGATCCTTCCTATAACATGAGATGTGATATCCAACTCCTTCCCATTCCAATCCTGAGACACTTCCTATAGCATGAGATGTGATATCTCACTGCTTATACCAAACCTGAGACCCTTCCCATAGCAGGAGATGTGATATCCAACTCCTTCCCATTCCAATCCTCAGACCCTTCCTATAGCATGAGATTTGATATCCCAATGCTTATACCAAACCTGAGACCCATACTATGGCATGAGATGTGATATCAAACTCCTTCCCATTCCAATCCTGAGACCCTTCCTATAGCTTGAGATGTGATATCCAACTCCTTCCCATTCCAATTCTGAGACCCTTCCTATACCATGAGACTTGATATCTCAATGCTTCTAATACCAAACCTGAGACCCGTCCTATAACATGAGATGTGATATCCAAATCCTTCCCCTTCCAAACCTTAGACCCTTCCTTTATCATGAGATGTGATATCCAAATCCTTCCCATTCCAATCCTGAGACCCTTCCGATATCATGAGATGTGATATCTCAATGCTTCTAATATCAAACTCGAGACCCTCCCTATAGCATGAGATGTGATATCCAAGTCCTTCCCATTCCAATCCTGAGACCCTTCCTATAGCATGAGATGTGATGTCTCAATGCTTCTAATACCAAACCTGAGACCCTTCCTATAACATGAGATGGGAATATCCAACTCCTTCCCATTCCAATCCTGAGACCCTTCCGAAAGCAGAGATGTGATATCTCAATGCTTATACCAAACCTGAGACCCTTCCTATGGCATGAGATGTCATATACAGATCCTTCCCATTCCAATCCTGAGACCCTTCCTATAGCATGAGATGTGATATCTCAATGCTTATACCAAACCTAAAACCCTTCCTATAGCATGAGATGTGATATCCAACTCCTTCCCATTCCAATCCTGAGACCATTCCTATAGCATGAGATGTGATATCCAATGGCTCTAATATCAAACCTGAGATCCTTCCTCTAACATTAAATGTGATATCCAACTCCTTCCCTTTCCAAACCTGAGAGCCTACCTATAGCATGAGATATGATATCCAACTCCTTCCCATTCCAATCCTGAGACACTTCCGATAGCAGAGATGTGATATCTCAATGCTTCTAATACCAAACCTGAGACCAGTCCTATAACATGAGATGGGATATCCAACTCCTTCCCGTTCCAAACCTGAGACCCTTCCTATAGCATGAGATGTGATATCCAACTCCTTCCCATCCCAATCCTGAGACACTTCCGATTGCAGAGATTTGATATCTCAATGCTTATACCAAACCTGAGACTCTTCCTATAACATGAGATGTGATATCCAACTCCTTCCCATTCCAAACCTGAGACCCTTCCTATAGCATGAGATGTGATATCCAACTCCTTCCCATTCCAATCCTGAGACCCTTATGATAGCATGAGATGTGATATCTAAATGCCTCTAATACCAAATCTGAGATTCTTCCGATAGCATGAGATGTGATATCTCAATGCTTCTTATACCAAACCTGAGATCCTTCCTATAACATGAGATGTGATATCCAAATCCTTCCCCTTCCAAACCTGAGACCCTCCCTTTAGCATGAGATGTGATATCCAACTCCTTCCCATTCCAACCTGAGACCCTTCCTATAGCATGAGATGGGATATCCAACTCCTTGGAATTCCAATCCTGATACCCTTCCGATAGCATGAGATTTGATATCCCAATGCTTATACCAAACCTGAGACCCATACTATGGCATGAGATGTGATATCAAACTCCTTCCCATTCTAATCCTGAAATCCTGAGACCCTTCCTATAGCTTGAGATGTGATATCCAACACCTTCCCATTCCAATTCTGAGACCCTTCCTATACCATGAGACTTGATATCTCAATGCTTCTAATACCAAACCTGAGACCTGTCCTATAACATGAGATGTGATATCCAAATCCTTCCCCTTCCAAACCTTAGACCCTTCCTTTATCATGAGATGTGATATCCAACTCCTTCCCATTCCAATCCTGAGACCCTTCCGATATCATGAGATGTGATATCTCAATGCTTCTAATATCAAACTCGAGACCCTTCCTATAACATGAGATGGGAATATCCAACTCCTTCCCATTATAATCCTGAGACCCTTCCGATAGCAAACATGTGATATCTCAATGCTTATACCAAACCTGAGATCCTTCCTATAACATGAGATGTGATATCCAAGTCCTTCCCATTCCAATCCTGAGACACTTCCTATAGCATGAGATGTGATATCTCAATGCTTCTAATACCAAACCTGAGACCCTTCCTATGGCATGAGATGTCATATACAGATCCTTCCCATTCCAATCCTGAGACCCTTCCTATAGCATGAGATGTGATATCTCAATGCTTATACCAAACCTAAAACCCTTCCTATAGCATGAGATGTGATATCCAACTCCTTCCCATTCCAATCCTGAAACCCTTCCTAGCATGAGATGTGATATCCAATGGCTCTAATATCAAACCTGAGATCCTTCCTCTAACATTAAATGTGATATCCAACTCCTTCCCTTTCCAAACCTGAGAGCCTACCTATAGCATGAGATGTGATATCCAAGTCCTTCCATTCCAATCCTTAGACCCTTCCTACAGCATGCAATATGATATCTCAATGATTCTAATAACAAACCTGAGACCCGTCCTATAACATGAGATGTGATATCCAACTCCTTCCCATTCCAATCCTGAGACACTTCCGATAGCAGAGATGTGATATCTCAATGCTTCTAATACCAAACCTGAGACCAGTCCTATAACATGAGATGGGATATCCAACTCCTTCCCGTTCCAAACCTGAGACCCTTCCTATAGCATGAGATGTGATATCCAACTCCTTCCCATCCCAATCCTGAGACACTTCCGATTGCAGAGATTTGATATCTCAATGCTTATACCAAACCTGAGACTCTTCCTATAACATGAGATGTGATATCCAACTCCTTCCCATTCCAAACCTGAGACCCTTCCTATAGCATGAGATGTGATATCCAACTCCTTCCCATTCCAATCCTGAGACCCTTATGATAGCATGAGATGTGATATCTCAATGCCTCTAATACCAAATCTGAGATTCTTCCGATAGCATGAGATGTGATATCTCAATGCTTCTTATACCAAACCTGAGATCCTTCCTATAACATGAGATGTGATATCCAAATCCTTCCCCTTCCAAACCTGAGACCCTCCCTTTAGCATGAGATGTGATATCCAACTCCTTCCCATTCCAACCTGAGACCCTTCCTATAGCATGAGATGGGATATCCAACTCCTTGGAATTCCAATCCTGATACCCTTCCGATAGCATGAGATTTGATATCCCAATGCTTATACCAAACCTGAGACCCATACTATGGCATGAGATGTGATATCAAACTCCTTCCCATTCCAATCCTGAGACCCTTCCTATAGCTTGAGATGTGATATCCAACTCCTTCCCATTCCAATTCTGAGACCCTTCCTATACCATGAGACTTGATATCTCAATGCTTCTAATACCAAACCTGAGACCCGTCCTATAACATGAGATGTGATATCCAAATCCTTCCCCTTCCAAACCTTAGACCCTTCCTTTATCATGAGATGTGATATCCAACTCCTTCCCATTCCAATCCTGAGACCCTTCCGATATCATGAGATGTGATATCTCAATGCTTCTAATATCAAACTCGAGACCCTCCCTATAGCATGAGATGTGATATCCAAGTCCTTCCCATTCCAATCCTGAGACCCTTCCTATAGCATGAGATGTGATGTCTCAATGCTTCTAATACCAAACCTGAGACCCTTCCTATAACATGAGATGGGAATATCCAACTCCTTCCCATTCCAATCCTGAGACCCTTCCGATAGCAAACATGTGATATCTCAATGCTTATACCAAACCTGAGATCCTTCCTATAACATGAGATGTGATATCCAACTCCTTCCCATTCCAATCCTGAGACACTTCCTATAGCATGAGATGTGATATCTCACTGCTTATACCAAACCTGAGACCCTTCCTATAGCATGAGATGTGATATCCAACTCCTTCCCATTCCAATCCTGAGACCCTTCCTATAGCATGAGATGTGATATCTCAATGCTTCTAATATCAAACTTGAGACCCTCCCTATAGCATGAGATGTGATATCCAAGTCCTTCCCATTCCAATCTTGAGACACTTCCTATAGCATGAGATGTGATATCTCAATGCTTCTAATACCAAACCTGAGACTCTTCCTATAACATGAGATGGGATATCCAACTCCTTCCCATTGCAATCCTGAGACCCTTCCGATAGCAGAGATGTGATATCTCAATGCTTATACCAAACCTGAGACCCTTCCTACGGCATGAGATGTCATATACAACTCCTTCCCATTCCAATCCTGAGACCCTTCCTATAGCATGAGATGTGATATCTCAATGCTTATACCAAACCTGAGACCCTTCCTATAGCATGAGATGTGATATCCAACTCCTTCCCATTCCAATCCTGAGACCCTTCCTATAGCATGAGATGTGATGTCTAAATGCTTCTAATACCAAACCTGAGATCCTTCCTATAACATGAGATGTGAAATCCAACTCCTTCCATTCCAATCCTGAGACCCTTCCTATAGCATGAGATGTGATATCTCAATGCTTATACTAAACCTGAGACCCTTCCTTTAGCATGAGATGTGATATCCAACTCCTTCCCATTCCAATCCTGAGACCCTTCCTATAGCATGAGATGTGATATCTCAATGCCTCTAATACCAAACCTGAGATCCTTCCTCTAACATGAAATGTGATATCCAACTCCTTCCCTTTCCAAACCTGAGAGCCTATCCATAGCATGAGATGTGATATCCAAGTCCTTCCCATTCCAATCCTTAGACCCTTCCTACAGCATGCAATAACACTACTCACTTCAGACCTGGGAACGCCAAGTGTACGAATCATGTGAGAGTGACAAGGACTCGATATACTACACAACCTGGCGGCGGTTACAGAGCAAGACTCCTGTGTAGGCTGGTCAGTCTGCTGGATGGCCCAGAGACGCTTCCGAAGGCTTACTAGCAGGAGATGGTGAAAATGCCGAGAATAGCTGTCCCCGCTATTCCAAGGGTCGAAGTACCAGTACAGGCCTTCTGGTTCGATCAAAGGTGAAAAGGGTTTCACAAGGCGACAGCAGTGCAGAGGAGCAGTCCTTCAGCGGGTCACCAGCGATTCCTCGGTTCAGCCTCTTGGTTGCAGGATACTTGGCTCCTGTATTCCTTCGTTCGTGAGAACTCAGGAGATCGACATGGTAGTGGTGTTTCCAGCCCCCTCTTATCCACGGTTCCCTTCGCGCCAAAACGGAGGGGACCCAATGGGAGATCCGCTCATCAACACTCACACCATTCGTGGACCTATCACGGACCACGGTGGTCCCAGGCATTCACACCACCCTAGACTCTCTGGCACCCAGGATGTGTATTGGGACCAGACATCCCAGCCCACATCCTGGAGGCACACACAAGACATGAAGAAGCCTGCGAAAGCATCTGTGTTTCGCGGGAAAGCACATGCCCAAATAAGGAAGGCCCCAGGTCGGCTCGACCTGGGGAAGGTGAAGGGAGCAAGACGGTCAGCGGACAGGACAAAGGAGCCTCGTGGTCTGGCCATTTTGGGATCTAGGCCACCATTTTGGGTTAAGCGCGAGAAACGCGCTTAGCACGCCAAAAGGATCTCAAAACACAAGAAACGATCGCTGCCACCATTCCCGTCCGTGAATCACTTGCACCGATCAGTTACAATCCTGAAAGAGTATCTAGGGCCTGTAGAAGGCTAGAGACCCAAGAGAGCAGTAACTTAGCTTACAGTGCCCTCTTGTGTCATGTTGCACGAAAGCTGCAACATGATACAAGAAACTACGGAAATCAGCGTTTCCTGGTACTGACTGTCTTAAGGGCATGACAGTTTCCCCCTAAGAAAGGAGCGAAAGCCCAGAGGAGTGCGGCAGAAGGCTGCACTTCTCGGGCAAAGTCGAGAACAAGGTGAAAAACAACAGCAAAAAGTTTAGGGGTTGCCACATGGAAGGAAAATTACCTACAATTACGAAATCTTTCCTAACACTCGCCCCTCCCAGACTATGGACAGGGGGAACTAATCCACCCCTGGATGAGTCTCTTGTTCAGGTCGGTTAAACATTCTCCACAACCCATCAGCATTGCTATGTTGGACACCTGGCCTATGCTCAATAGTGAAGTCGAAGCCTTGTAGACTTATGGACCACCTAAGCAACTTTGGATTCTCCCCCTTCATGTTTATTAGCCACTTTAAGGGCTTATGGTCAGTTTGCACAGTGAAGTGGGTCCCATAGAGGTAGGGCCTCAGCTTCCTTAGGGCCCACACAACAGAGAAACATTCTTTCTCTACCGTGGACCATCTGAGCTCTCTGTCCTTAAACTGGCGACTAATAAAACCAATAGGGTGTTCCTTACCCTTCTCATCTACTTGCGATAGTACAGCTCCTATCCCAGTGTCAGAGGCGTCCGTCTGCACGATAAAAGGTCTTTGATAATCAGGGGCCCTGAGGACAGGGGCCTGGCACAAGGAGTCTTTTAAGCCATTGAAGGCCTTCTCACACTCGTCGGTCCAAGTTACCTTCTTGGGTTTCTTCAGAGTTGTGAGGGCAGTCAGAGGGGCAGCTATCGTGCCATAGTCTGCCACAAAATTGCGGTAATACCCTGTGAGTCCTAAGAAGGCTCTCACTTGGGTTTGTGTAGTGGGGGTAGGCCAGTCTTGTACTGCTTGTACTTTACTGGGTAGAGGCTGTATCCTCCCTCCACCTACTTCATGTCCAAGGTAAAACACTGAGCCTTGTCCAATCTGGCGTTTACTAGCCTTTATGGTCAAGTGTGCTTTCTGAAGAGCCTGGAGCACAATCCCGAGGTGTTTCACATGGTCAGGTGGCACTGAAAACTGCTATATCGTCCAGATATGCAAGACAGAATTCGTCCAACCCATTCAAAACATGATGCACAAGCCTCTGGAAAGTGGCAGGTGCATTCTTCAACCCGAACGGCATTACCCGGAATTGGTAAAGGCCGTCTGGAGTAGAAAACGCTGTCTTCTCCTTGGCATGTTCTGCTAAAGCTATTTGCCAATAGCCAGCAGTGAGGTCAAACGTGCTGAGGTACTTGGAGGCACCCAAAGTATCCACCAGCTCATCTGTTCGAGGCAAGGGGTGTGCATCTGTCTTGGTGACAGCATTCAGAGCCCTGTAATCCACACAGAACCTCAATTCAGAAGTGCCTGCCTTTGGAACGAAAACCACAGGGCTGGACCAAGGACTACTAGAGGGTTCAATCACCCCAAGGTCTAACATCTTGTTGACCTCGGTCTTAATATAAGACCGTACTTTGCCTGACATCCTGTATCCCCTACTTTTGGTAGGTACACTGTCTCCTGTGTCTATGTTATGTTTGCACCAAGGTGTCAAACCAGGCGACTGTGAAAACAGGGGGGAAAACTGCCTAAGCAAACTTTTCACCTCAGCCTGCTGATCAGAAGTCAGGTGAGGGGCCACTCGGACACCCTCAAAGGAGCTATCTGAAGGACCTCTTTGGAACAGGTCGGGGAGAGGTTCAGACTCCTCTTCCTCAACATCTGAAGCCAGTAACAGTGCTGCGATTTTGACTCTTGGGACGAAAGCCTTCAGCCTATTCACGTGAAACACTTTTGGAGCCTGTCCAGGCCTTCCAAGGTCCACTAAATAGTTAACCTCACCCAGGGGCTCCACCACTGTGTAAGGGCCTGACCATTTGTCCTGTAAAGCTCAAGGCCTTATGGGATTCATGATCAGGACTTGCTGACCAGGTGTAAAGTTGATGAGGGAAGCTTTCTGGTCGTACCAATGTTTCACCAGCGCTTGTACTGCCTTCAATTTATCACTAGCCAAGCCCATCAGAAGTACCATCCATTTTCTGAGCCCTAGCACATAATCAACTACGTTGGTAGTAACAGGGGGAGTGGGCATCTCCCATCCCTCTTTGACTATGGCTAAGGGTCCCCGTACAGGATGACCAAACAGAAGTTTGAAGGGGCTGAAGCCAACACCCTCCTGTGGTACCTCTCGGTAGGCAAACAGTAAGCATGGTAAAAGAAGATAATACCAAACCTGAGATCCTACCTCTAACATGAAATGAGATATCCAACTCTTTCCCCTTCCAAACCTGAGAGCCTTCCTATAGCATGAGATGTGATATCCAAGTCCTTCCCATTCCAATACTGAGACCCTTCCTATAGCTTGAGATTTGATATCCAACTCCTTCCCATTCCAATTCTGAGACCCTTCCTATAGCATGAGATGTGATATCTCAATGCTTATACCAAACCTGAGAGCCTACCTATAGCATGAGATGTGATATCCAAGTCCATCCCATTCCAATCCTTAGACCCTTCCTACAGCATGCGATGTGATATCTCAATGATTCTAATACCAAACCAGAGACTCTTCCTATAACATGAGATGGGATATCCAACTCCTTCCCATTCCAATTCTGAGACCCTTCCTATACTATGAGACTTGATATCTCAATGCTTCTAATACCAAACCTGAGACCCGTAATATAACATGAGATGTGATATCCAAATCCTTCCCCTTCCAAACCTTAGACCCTTCCTTTATCATGAGATGTGATATCCAACTCCTTCCCATTCCAATCCTGAGACCCTTCCGATATCATGAGATGTGATATCTCAAAGCTTCTAATATCAAACTTGAGACCCTCCCTATAGCATGAGATGTGATATCCAAGTCCTTCCCATTCCAATCCTGAGACCCTTCCTATAGCATGAGATGTGATATCTCAATGCTTCTAATACCAAACCTGAGACCCTTCCTATAACATGAGATGGGAATATCCAACTCCTTCCCATTCCAATCTTGAGACCCTTCCGATAGCAGAGATGTGATATCTCAATGCTTATACCAAACCTGAGATCCTTCCTATAACATGAGATGTGATATCCAACTCCTTCCCATTCCAATCCTGAGACACTTCCTATAGCATGAGATGTGATATCTCACTGCTTATACCAAACCTGAGACCCTTCCCATAGCAGGAGATGTGATATCCAACTCCTTCCCATTCCAATCCTCAGACCCTTCCTATAGCATGAGATGTGATATCTCAATGCTTCTAATGTCAAACTTGAGACCCTACCCATAGCTTGAGATGTGATATCCAAGTCCTTCCCATTCCAATCCTAAGACACTTCCTATAGCATGAGATTTGATATCTCAATGCTTCTAATACCAAACTTGAGACTCTTCCTATAACATGGGATGGGATATCCAACTCCTTCCCATTCCAATCCTGAGACCCTTTTGATAGCAGAGATGTGATATCTCAATGTTTATACCAAACCTGAGACCCTTCCTACGGCATGAGATGTCATATTCAACTCCTTCCCATTCCAATCCTGAGACCCTTCCTATAGCATGAGATTTGATATCCAACTCCTTCCCATTCCAATCCTGAGACCCTTCCTATAGCATGAGATGTGATGTCTCAATGCTTCTAATACCAAACCTGAGATCCTTCCTATAACATGAGATGTGATATCCAACTCCTTCCATTCCAATCCTGAGACCCTTCCTATAGCATGAGATGTGATATCTCAATGCTTATACCAAACCTGAGACCCTTCCTATAGCATGAGATGTGATATCCAACTCCTTCCCATTCCAATCCTGAGACCCTTCCTATAGCCTGAGATGTGATATCTCAATGCCTCTAATACCAAACCTGAGATCCTTCCTCTAACATGAAATGTGATATCCAACTCCTTCACTTTCCAAACCTGAGAGCCTATCTATAGCATGAAATGTGATATCCAAGTCCTTCGCATTCCAATCCTTAGACCCTTCCTACAGCATGCAATATGATATCTCAATGATTCTAATAAAAAACCTGAGACCCGTCCTATAACATGAGATGGGATATCCAACTCCTTCCCATTCCAATCCTGAGACACTTCCGATAGCAGAGATGTGATATCTCAATGTTTATACCAAACCTGAGACCCTTCCTATAACATGAGATGTGATATCCAACTCCTTCCCGTTCCAAACCTGAGACCCTTCCTTTAGCATGAGATGTGATATCCAGCTCCTTCCCATTCCAATCCTGAGACACTTCCGATAGCATGAGATGTGATATCTCAATGCTTCTAATATCAAAACTGAGACCCTCCCTATAGCATGATATGTGATATCTAAGTCCTTCCCATTCCAATCCTGAGACCCTTCCTATAGCATGAGATGTGATATCTCAATGCTTCTACCAAACCTGAGACCCTTCCTTTAGCATGAGATGTGATATCCAACTCCTTCCCATTCCAATCCTGAGACCCTTCCTATAGCATGAGATGTGATATCTAAATACTTCTAATACCAAACCTGAGATCCTTCCGATAACATGAGATGTGATATCTCAATACTTCTAATACCAAACCTGAGATCCATCCTATAACATGAGATGTGATATCCAAATCCTTCCCCTTCCAAACCTGAGACCCTCCCTTTAGCATGAGATGTGATATCCAACTCCTTCCCATTCCAATCCTGAGACCCTTCTGATAGCATAAGATATGATATCTCAATGCTTCTATATCAAACCTGAGATCCTTCCGATAGCATGAGATGTGATATCTCAATACTTCTAATACCAAACCTGAGATCCTTCCTATAACATGATATGTGATATCCAAATCCTTATCTTCCAAACCTGAGACCCTCCCTTTACCATGAGATGTGATATCCAACTCCTTCCCATTCCAATCCTGAGACTCTTCTGATAGCATAAGATATGATATCTCAATGCTTCTATACCAAACCTGAGATCCTTCTGATAGCATGAGATGTGATATCTCAATGCTTCTAATACCAAACCTGAGATCCTACCTCTAACATGAAATGTGATATCCAACTCTTTCCCCTTGCAAACCTGAGAGCCTTCCTATAGCATGAGATGTGATATCCAAGTCCTTCCCATTCCAATCCTGAGACCCTTCCTATAACATGAGATGTGATATCCAACTCCTTCCCATTCCAACCTGAGACCCTTCCTATAGCATGAGATGGGATATCTAACTCCTTCCAAATCCAATCCCGATACCCTTCCGATAGCATGAGATGTGATAACCCAATGCTTCTACCAAACCTGAGACCCATATTATGGCATGAGATGTGATATCAAACTCCTTCCCATTCTAATCCTGAGACCCTTCCTATAGCTTGAAATGTGATATCCAACTCCTTCCCATTCCAATTCTGAGACCCTTCCTATACCATGAGACTTGATATCTCAATGCTTCTAATACCAAACCTGAGACCCGTCCTATAACATGAGATGTGATATCCAAATCCTTCCCCTTCCAAACCTTAGACCCTTCCTTTATCATGAGATGTGATATCCAACTCCTTCCCATTCCAATCTTGAGACCCTTCCGATATCATGAAATGTGATATCTCAATGCTTCTATCAAACTTGAGACCCTCCCTATAGCATGAGATGTGATATCCAACTCCTTCCCATTCCAATCCTGAGACCCTTCTGATAGCATAAGATATGATATCTCAATGCTTCTATACCAAACCTGAGATCCTTCCGATAGCATGAGATGTGATATCTCAATACTTCTAATACCAAACCTGAGATCCTTCCTATAACATGAGATGAGATATCCAAATCCTTATCTTCCAAACCTGAGACCCTCCCTTTACCATGAGATGTGATATCCAACTCCTTCCCATTCCAATCCTGAGACTCTTCTGATAGCATAAGATATGATATCTCAATGCTTCTAATACCAAACCTGAGATCCTACCTCTAACATGAAATGTGATATCCAACTCTTTCCCCTTGCAAACCTGAGAGCCTTCCTATAGCATGAGATGTGATATCCAAGTCCTTCCCATTCCAATCCTGAGACCCTTCCTATAACATGAGATGTGATATCCAACTCCTTCCCATTCCAACCTGAGACCCTTCCTATAGCATGAGATGGGATATCCAACTCCTTCCAAATCCAATCCCGATACCCTTCCGATAGCATGAGATGTGATAACCCAATGCTTCTACCAAACCTGAGACCCATATTATGGCATGAGATGTGATATCAAACTCCTTCCCATTCTAATCCTGAGACCCTTCCTATAGCTTGAAATGTGATATCCAACTCCTTCCCATTCCAATTCTGAGACCCTTCCTATACCATGAGACTTGATATCTCAATGCTTCTAATACCAAACCTGAGACCCGTCCTATAACATGAGATGTGATATCCAAATCCTTCCCCTTCCAAACCTTAGACCCTTCCTTTATCATGAGATGTGATATCCAACTCCTTCCCATTCCAATCTTGAGACCCTTCCGATATCATGAAATGTGATATCTCAATGCTTCTATCAAACTTGAGACCCTCCCTATAGCATGAGATGTGATATCCAACTCCTTCCCATTCCAATCCTGAGACCCTTCTGATAGCATAAGATATGATATCTCAATGCTTCTATACCAAACCTGAGATCCTTCCGATAGCATGAGATGTGATATCTCAATACTTCTAATACCAAACCTGAGATCCTTCCTATAACATGAGATGAGATATCCAAATCCTTATCTTCCAAACCTGAGACCCTCCCTTTACCATGAGATGTGATATCCAACTCCTTCCCATTCCAATCCTGAGACTCTTCTGATAGCATAAGATATGATATCTCAATGCTTCTAATACCAAACCTGAGATCCTACCTCTAACATGAAATGTGATATCCAACTCTTTCCCCTTGCAAACCTGAGAGCCTTCCTATAGCATGAGATGTGATATCCAAGTCCTTCCCATTCCAATCCTGAGACCCTTCCTATAACATGAGATGTGATATCCAACTCCTTCCCATTCCAACCTGAGACCCTTCCTATAGCATGAGATGGGATATCTAACTCCTTCCAAATCCAATCCCGATACCCTTCCGATAGCATGAGATGTGATAACCCAATGCTTCTACCAAACCTGAGACCCATATTATGGCATGAGATGTGATATCAAACTCCTTCCCATTCTAATCCTGAGACCCTTCCTATAGCTTGAAATGTGATATCCAACTCCTTCCCATTCCAATTCTGAGACCCTTCCTATACCATGAGACTTGATATCTCAATGCTTCTAATACCAAACCTGAGACCCGTCCTATAACATGAGATGTGATATCCAAATCCTTCCCCTTCCAAACCTTAGACCCTTCCTTTATCATGAGATGTGATATCCAACTCCTTCCCATTCCAATCTTGAGACCCTTCCGATATCATGAAATGTGATATCTCAATGCTTCTATCAAACTTGAGACCCTCCCTATAGCATGAGATGTGATATCCAACTCCTTCCCATTCCAATCCTGAGACCCTTCTGATAGCATAAGATATGATATCTCAATGCTTCTATACCAAACCTGAGATCCTTCCGATAGCATGAGATGTGATATCTCAATACTTCTAATACCAAACCTGAGATCCTTCCTATAACATGAGATGAGATATCCAAATCCTTATCTTCCAAACCTGAGACCCTCCCTTTACCATGAGATGTGATATCCAACTCCTTCCCATTCCAATCCTGAGACTCTTCTGATAGCATAAGATATGATATCTCAATGCTTCTAATACCAAACCTGAGATCCTACCTCTAACATGAAATGTGATATCCAACTCTTTCCCCTTGCAAACCTGAGAGCCTTCCTATAGCATGAGATGTGATATCCAAGTCCTTCCCATTCCAATCCTGAGACCCTTCCTATAACATGAGATGTGATATCCAACTCCTTCCCATTCCAACCTGAGACCCTTCCTATAGCATGAGATGGGATATCCAACTCCTTCCAAATCCAATCCCGATACCCTTCCGATAGCATGAGATGTGATAACCCAATGCTTCTACCAAACCTGAGACCCATATTATGGCATGAGATGTGATATCAAACTCCTTCCCATTCTAATCCTGAGACCCTTCCTATAGCTTGAAATGTGATATCCAACTCCTTCCCATTCCAATTCTGAGACCCTTCCTATACCATGAGACTTGATATCTCAATGCTTCTAATACCAAACCTGAGACCCGTCCTATAACATGAGATGTGATATCCAAATCCTTCCCCTTCCAAACCTTAGACCCTTCCTTTATCATGAGATGTGATATCCAACTCCTTCCCATTCCAATCTTGAGACCCTTCCGATATCATGAAATGTGATATCTCAATGCTTCTATCAAACTTGAGACCCTCCCTATAGCATGAGATGTGATATCCAACTCCTTCCCATTCCAATCCTGAGACCCTTCTGATAGCATAAGATATGATATCTCAATGCTTCTATACCAAACCTGAGATCCTTCCGATAGCATGAGATGTGATATCTCAATACTTCTAATACCAAACCTGAGATCCTTCCTATAACATGAGATGAGATATCCAAATCCTTATCTTCCAAACCTGAGACCCTCCCTTTACCATGAGATGTGATATCCAACTCCTTCCCATTCCAATCCTGAGACTCTTCTGATAGCATAAGATATGATATCTCAATGCTTCTAATACCAAACCTGAGATCCTACCTCTAACATGAAATGTGATATCCAACTCTTTCCCCTTGCAAACCTGAGAGCCTTCCTATAGCATGAGATGTGATATCCAAGTCCTTCCCATTCCAATCCTGAGACCCTTCCTATAACATGAGATGTGATATCCAACTCCTTCCCATTCCAACCTGAGACCCTTCCTATAGCATGAGATGGGATATCCAACTCCTTCCAAATCCAATCCCGATACCCTTCCGATAGCATGAGATGTGATAACCCAATGCTTCTACCAAACCTGAGACCCATATTATGGCATGAGATGTGATATCAAACTCCTTCCCATTCTAATCCTGAGACCCTTCCTATAGCTTGAAATGTGATATCCAACTCCTTCCCATTCCAATTCTGAGACCCTTCCTATACCATGAGACTTGATATCTCAATGCTTCTAATACCAAACCTGAGACCCGTCCTATAACATGAGATGTGATATCCAAATCCTTCCCCTTCCAAACCTTAGACCCTTCCTTTATCATGAGATGTGATATCCAACTCCTTCCCATTCCAATCTTGAGACCCTTCCGATATCATGAAATGTGATATCTCAATGCTTCTATCAAACTTGAGACCCTCCCTATAGCATGAGATGTGATATCCAAGTCCTTCCCATTCCAATCCTGAGACCCTTCCTATAGCATGAGATGTGATATCTCAATGCTTCTAATACCAAACCTGAGACCCTTCCTATAACATGAGATGGGAATATCCAACTCCTTCCCATTCCAATCCTTAGACCCTTCCTACAGCATGCAATATGATATCTCAATGATTTTAATTAAAAACCTGAGACCCGTCCTATAACATGAGATGGGATATCCAACTCCTTCCCATTCCAATCCTGAGACACTTCCTATAGCATGAGATGTGATGTCTCAATGCTTCTAATACCAAACCTGAGATCCTTCCTTTAACATGAGATGTGATATCCAACTCCTTCCATTCCAATCCTTAGACCCTTCCTACAGCATGCAATATATCTCAATGATTTTAATAAAAAACCTGAGACCCGTCCTATAACATGAGATGGGATATCCAACTCCTTCCCATTCCAATCCTGAGACACTTCCGATAGCAGAGATGTGATATCTCAATGTTTATACCAAACCTGAGACCCTTCCTATAACATGAGATGTGATATCCAACTCCTTCCCGTTCCAAACCTGAGACCCTTCCTTTAGCATGAGATGTGATATCCAGCTCCTTCCCATTCCAATCCTGAGACACTTCCGATAGCATGAGATGTGATATCTTAATGCTTCTAATATCAAAACTGAGACCCTCCCTATAGCATATGTGATATCTAAATCCTTCCCATTCCAATCCTGAGACCCTATAGCATGAGATGTGCTATCTCAATGCTTATCCTTGATTCCTGTAGTAAATTGATTTCCTTTGCAGGCCGACTCCTGTCACGAATGCCTTGTCTGCATGCATTCTCTCCTGGCCATTCGCTCACCGTGGCTATTTGCCTACCCCCTTCCTCTCTCAGTGGATGGACTTCTCCATCCTAGCCTCCTACCACTCAACTCCGCCTACTTGGAGAATTCAACATGAACCTGTATGCTTCCTGACCTGGACTTTTACGAGATCTGCAACTCTTCATGTCGCTGGCCCTACACACTGCAGGGAATACTCAGGATTTTCTGATCTCAGACCTCCCCCTCTGTAACCCTCTCAACAATCGTCTCCCGTGGTGATCAAGTTCTCATCTCCAAAGAAGGCTAACTGCCAGCTATTCCTCCTCAGAGGAGTTCTCCCTTTCTGTCCCTGCTCCCTGCACAGTTTCGCGTTGCAAACACTCCCTTTCCTGCTCTCTGGCTTAGACGCTTTTCCTTCTCAGAGGCCTTCTTCCTTTCTGCCCTTTTCGCGTTGCAAGTATCGCTTCCCAGCTCTCTGGTTTAGACGCGTGTTCCCTGCCTTCTCTCCTCTTCCCGCTGCCTTCAAATCAAAAAATGAGCTCCAAAAGATACACAGTGCTCAGAATGCTCTATAACACCCATTATTCAACATATAGCCGTAACCCGCTAGACGTATTGAAACGTGCTGTAAACTAGCAAAAACAGCTAGAAAATGTACTTTCCTCGCGTTTTTGTAAATGCTAATTCTGATGGGTTCCCATGTATGTACTGTCCGTGCGTTTGTTGTCGAATCCTGAAGTTTTTAACCACTGTTCTCCCATACAAGGGGGGGTCAACGTCTACTGCTGTTCACAGGCTGAATGTATACGGCTGAAATCTTCAAGGCATTATCAGCTTTCCTGACTGTTTTGGAACGTGTATTTGCCATCTGTTAATGCAGTCGCCCTGTGTTCATCGTCCCTTCTACTTCACAGGCTGCACTCCCCTGGTGATCACATTCTCCTCTCCAGAGCAGGCTGACTACCAGCTGCTCCTCTTCATAGGCGTTCATCCTTTCTGTCCCTGTCCCGTTCCGCGTTGCATGTACTCGCTTCCCAGCTCTCTGGTTTAGATGCTTGTTCCCTGCCTTCTCTCCTCTTCCTACAGCCTTCCAATGAGCTCCACAAGATAGTGTTCAGAATGCTTTATAACCCCATTATTCAACATATAGCTGTAACCCGCTAGACGTATTGAAACGTGCTAAAAACGAGCAGAAACAGCTCGAAAATGTACTTTTCTCGCGTTTTGGTAAATGCGAATTCTGGTGGATTCCCATTTTGTACTCTGTTCGTGCGTTTGTTCAGTCGAATCCTGGTCTTTTGAACCACTCTTCTCCCATACAAAGGAGGGTCAAAATGTGTTGTTCACAGGCTGAATTTATACTGCTGAAATGCTCGCTTCCCTGCTCTCTGGTTTAGATGCGTGTTCCCTGCCTTCTCTCCTCTTCCTACAGCCTTCCAATGAGCTCCACTAGATAGTGTTCAGAATGCTTTATAACCCCATTATTCAACATATAGCTGTAACCCGCTAGACGTATTGAAACGTGCTAAAAACTAGCAAAAATAGCTAGAAAATGTACTTCCCTCGCGTTTTTGTAAATGCGAATTCTGGTGGGTTCCCATGTTGTATGTACTGTGTCCGTGCGTTTGTGTCGAATCCTGACGTTTTTAACCACTGTTCTCCCATACTAGGGAGGGGGGGTCAACATCTGCTGTTCACAGGATGAATGTACACGGCTGAAATCTTCAAGGCATTATCAGCTTTCCTGACTGTTTTGGAACGTGTATTTGCCATCTGTTAATGCAGTCGCCCTTTGTTCATCGTTCCTTCTAGTTTACAGGCTGCACTCCCCTAGTGATCACATTCTTCTCTCCTATGCAGGCTAACTACCAGCTGCTCCTCCTCATAGGTGTTCATCCTTTCTGTCCCTGCTCCCTGCACCGTTTCGCGTTGCATGTACTCGCTTCCCAGCTCTCTGGTTGAGATGCGTGTTCCCTGCCTTCTCTCCTCTTGCTACAGCCTTCCAATTTGCTCCACAAGATACAGTGTTCAGAATGCTTATAACACCCATTATTCAACATATAGCTGTAACCCGATAGACGTATTGAAACGTGCTTAAAACTAGCAAAAACAGCTAGAAAATGTACTTCCCTCGCGTTTTGGTAAATGCAGGGTACACACGTCTAAACCAGAGAGCAGGGAAGCGAGCATTTCAGCAGTATAAATTCAGCCTGTCAACAACACATTTTGACCCTCCCTTGTATGGGAGAAGAGTGGTTCAAAAGACCAGGATTCGACTGAACAAACGCACGAGCAAGTACAAAATGGGAATCCACCAGAATTCGCATTTACCAAAACGCGAGGAAAGTACATGTTCTAGCTGTTTCCGCTCGTTTTTAGCACGTTTCAATACGTCTAGCGGGTTACAGCTATATGTTGAATAATGGGTGTTATAAAGCATTCTGAACACTATCTTGTGGAGCTCATTGGAAGGCTGTAGGAAGAGGAGAGAAGGCAGGGAACACGCATCTAAACCAGAGAGCTGGGAAGCGAGTACTTGCAACGCGAAAAGGGCAGAAAGCAAGAAGGCCTCTGAGAAGGAAAAGCGTCTAAACAAGAGAGCAGGGAAGCGAGTGTTTGCAACGCGAAACGGTGCAGGGAGCAGGGACAGAAAGGGAGAACTCCTCTGAGGAGGAACAGCTGGCAGTTAGCCTTCTTTGAAGATGAGAACTTGATCACCACGGGAGAGGATTGTTGAGAGGGTTACAGAGGGGGAGGTCTGAGATCAGAAAATCCTGAGTAGTCCCTGCAGTGTGTAGGGCCAGCGACATGAAGAGTTGCAGATCTCGTAAAAGTCCAGGTCAGGAAGCATACAGGTTCATGTTGAATTCTCCAAGTAGGCGGAGTTGAGTGGCAGGAGGCTAGGACGGAGAAGTCCATCCACTGAGAGAGGAAGGGGGTAGGCAAATAGCCACGGTGAGAGAATGGCCAGGAGAGAATGCATGCAGACAAGGCATTCGTGACAGGAGTCGGCCTGCAAAGGAAATCAATTTACTACAGGAATCAAGGATAAGCATTGAGATATCACATCTCATGCTATAGGAAGGGTCTCAGGATTGGAATGGGAAGGACTTAGATATCACATATCATGCTATAGGGAGGGTCTCAGTTTAGATATTAGAAGCATTGAGATATCACATCTCATGCTATCGGAAGTGTCTCAGGATTGGAATGGGAAGGAGCTGGATATCACATCTCATGCTAAAGGAAGGGTCTCAGGTTTGGAACGGGAAGGAGTTGGATATCACATCTCATGTTATAGGAAGGGTCTCAGGTTTGGTATAAACATTGAGATATCACATCTCAGGCTATAGGAAGGGTCTCAGGATTGGAATGGGAAGGAGTTGGATATCACATCTCATGCTATAGGAAGGGTCTCAGGATTGGAATGGGAAGGAGTTGGATATCACATTGGATATTCCCATCTCATGTTATAGGAAGGATCTCAGGTTTGGTATTAGAAGCATTGAGATATCACATCTCATGCTATAGGAAGGGTCTCAGGATTGGAATGGGAAGGACTTGGATATCACATCTCATGCTATAAGGAGGGTCTCAAGTTTGATATTAGAAGCATTGAGATATCACATTTCATGATATCGGAAGGGTCTCAAGATTGGAATGGGAAGGAGTTGGATATCACATCTCATGATAAAGGAAGGGTCTAAGGTTTGGAAGGGGAAGGATTTGGATATCACATCTTATGTTATAGGACGGGTCTCAGGTTTGGTATTAGAAGCATTGAGATATCAAGTCTCATGGTATAGGAAGGGTCTCAGAATTGGAATGGGAAGGAGTTGGATATCACATCTCAAGCTATAGGAAGGGTCTCAGGATTAGAATGGGAAGGAGTTTGATATCACATCTCATGCCATAGTATGGGTCTCAGGTTTGGTAGAAGCATTGGGATATCACATCTCATGCTATCGGAAGGTTATCAGGATTGGATTTGGAAGGAGTTGGATATCCCATCTCATGCTATAGGAAGGGTCACAGGTTGGAATGGGAAGGAGTTGGATATCACATCTCATGTTATAGGACGGGTCTCAGGATTGGAATGGGAAGGACTTGGATATCACATCTCATGCTATAGGAAGGCTCTCAGGTTTGCAAGGGGAAAGAGTTGGATATCACATTTCATGTTAGAGGTAGGATCTCAGGTTTGGTATTAGAAGTATTGAGATATCACATCTCATGCTATCAGAAGGATCTCAGGTTTGGTATAGAAGCATTGAGATATCATATCTTATGCTATCAGAAGAGTCTCAGGATTGGAATGGGAAGGAGTTGGATATCACATCTCATGGTAAAGGAAGGGTCTCAGGTTTGGAAGATAAGGATTTGGATATCACATCTCATGTTATAGGAAGGATCTCAGGTTTGGTATTAGAAGTATTGAGATATCACATCTCATGCTATCGGAAGGATCTCAGGTTTGGTATAGAAGCATTGAGATATATCTTATGCTATCAGAAGGGTCTCAGGATTGGAATGGGAAGGAGTTAGATATCACATCTCATGCTAAAGGGAGGGTCTCAGGTTTGGAAGGGGAAGGATTTGGATATCACATCTCATGTTATAGGATGGATCTCAGGTTTGGTATTAGAAGTATTGAGATATCACATCTCATGTTATCGGAAGGATCTCAGGTTTGGTATTAGAAGTATTGAGATATCACATCTCATGCTATAGGAAGGGTCTCAGGATTGGAATGGGAAGGAGTTGGATATCACATCTCATGCTAAAGGAAGGGTCTCAGGTTTGGTAGAAGCATTGAGGTATCACATCTCATGCTATAGGAAGGCTCTCAGGATTGGAATGGGAAGGACTTAGATATCACATATCATGCTATAGGGAGGGTCTCGGTTTTGATATTAGAAGCATTGAGATATCACATCTCATGCTATCGGAAGTGTCTCAGGATTGGAATGGGAAGGAGCTGGATATCTCATCCATCCATCTCATGCTAAAGGAAGGGTCTCAGGTTTGGAACGGGAAGGAGTTGGATATCACATCTCATGTTATAGGAAGGGTCTCAGGTTTGGTATAAACATTGAGATATCACATCTCTGCTATCGGAAGTGTCTCAGGATTGGAATGGGAAGGAGTTGAATATCCCATCTCATGTTATAGGACGGGTCTCAGGTTTTTTATTAGAATCATTGAGATATCATATTGCATGATGTAGGAAGGGTCTAAGGATTGGAATGGGAAGGAGTTGGATATCACATCTCATGTTATAGGAAGGATATCAGGTTTGGTATTAGAAGCATTGAGATCTCACATCTCATGCTATAGATAGGCTCTCAGGTTTGGAAAGTGAAGGAGTTGGATATCACATTTCATGTTAGAGGAAGGATCTCAGGTTTGGTATTAGGGGCATTGAGATATCACATCTCAGGCTATAGGAAGGGTCTCAGGATTGGAATGGGAAGGAGTTGGATATCACATCTCATGCTATAGGAAGGGTCTCAGGTTTGGTAGAACCATTGAGATATCACATCTCATGCTATAGGAAGGGTCTCAGGATTGGAATGGAAGGAGTTGGATATCACATCTCATGTTATAGGAAGGATATCAGGTTTGGTATTAGAAGCATTGAGACATCACATCTCATGCTATAGGAAGGGTCTCAGGATTGGAATGGGAAGGAGTTGGATATCACATCTCATGCTATAGGAAGGGTCTCAGGATTGGAATGGGAAGGAGTTGAATATGACAACTCATGCCGTAGGAAGGGTCTCAGGTTTGGTATAAACATTGAGATATCACATCTCTGCTATCAAAAGGGTCTCAGGATTGGAATGGGAAGGAGTTGGATTCCCCATCTCATGTTATAGGAAGAGTCTCAGGTTTGGTATTAGAAGCATTGAGATATCACATCTCATGCTATAGGAAGTGTCTCAGGATTGGAATGGGAAGGACTTGGATATCACATCTCATGCTATGGGAAGGGTCTCAGGTTTGGTATAAGCAGTGAGATATCACATCTCATGCTATAGGAAGTGTCTCAGGACATCTCATGTTATAGGAAGGATCTCAGGTTTGGTATAAGCATTGAGATATCACATCTCATGCTATAGGAAGGGTCTCAGGATTGGAATGGGAAGGACTTGGATATCACATCTCACGCTATAGGGAGGGTCTCAAGTTTGATATTAGAAGCTTTGAGATATCACATCTCATGATATCGGAAGGGTCTCAGGATTGGAATGGGAAGGAATTGGATATCACATCTCATGCTAAAGGGAGGGTCTCAGGTTTGGAAGGGGAAGGATTTGGATATCACATCTCATGTTATAGGAAGGATCTCAGGTTTGGTATTAGAAGCATTGAGATATCACATCTCATGCTATCGGAAGGATCTCAGGTTTGGTATTAGAAGTATTGAGATATCATATCTCATGCTATAGGAAGGGTCTCAGGATTGGAATGGGAAGGAGTTGGATATCACATCTCATGCTATAGGGAGGGTCTCAGGATTGGAATGGGAAGGACTTAGATATCACATATCATGCTATAGGGAGGGTCTCAGTTTTGATATTAGAAGCATTGAGATATCACATCTCATGCTATCGGAAGTGTCTCAGGATTGGAATGGGAAGGAGCTGGATATCACATCTCATGCTAAAGGAAGGGTCTCAGGTTTGGAACGGGAAGGATTTGGATATCACATCTCATGTTATAGGAAGGGTCTCAGGTTTGGTATAAGCATTGAGATATCACATCTCTGCTATCGGAAGTGTCTCAGGATTGGAATGGGAAGGAGTTGGATATCCCATCTCATGTTATAGGATGGGTCTCAGGTTTGTTATTAGAATCATTGAGATATCATATTGCATGCTGTAGGAAGGGTCTAAGGGTTGGAATGTGAAGGACTTGGATATCACATCTCATGCTATAGATAGGCTCTTAGGTTTGGAAAGGGAAGGAATTGGATATCACATTTCATGTTAGAGGAAGGATCTCAGGTTTGGTATTAGAAGCATTGAGATATCACATCTCATGCTATAGGAAGGGTCTCAGGATTGGAATGGGAAGCAGTTGGATATCACATCTCATGCTATAGGAAGGGTCTCAGGTTTGATATAAGCATTGAGATATCACATCTCATGCTATAGGACGGGTCTCAGGATTGGAATGGAAGGAGTTGGATATCACATCTCATGTTATAAGGAAGGATCTCAGGTTTGGTATTAGAAGCATTGAGACATCACATCTCATGCTATAGGAAGGGTCTCAGGGTTGGCATGGGAAGGAGTTGGATATCACATCTCATCCAATAGGAAGGGTCTCAGGTTTGGAATGGGAAGGAATTGGATATCACATCTCATGTTATAGGAAGGATCTCAGGTTTGGTATTAGAAGCATTGAGATATCACATCTCATGCTATAGGAAGGGTCTCAGGATTGGAATGTGAAGGATTTGGATATCACATCTCATGCTAAAGGAAGGGTCTCAGGTTTGGTAGAAGCATTGAGATATCACGTCTCTGCTATCGGAAGGGTCTCAGGATTGGATTGGGAAGGAGTTGGATATCCCTTCTCATGCTATAGGAAGAGTCTCAGGATTTGAATGGCAAGGAGTTGGATATCACATCTCATGCCATAGGAAGGGTCTCAGGTTTGTTATAAGCATTGAGATATCACATCTCTGCTATCGGAAGGGTCTCAGGATTGGATTGGGAAGGAGTTGGATATCCCTTCTCATGCTATAGGAAGTGTCTCAGGTTGGAATGGGAAGGAGTTGGATATCACATCTCATGTTATAGGAAGGGTCTCAGGATTGGAATGGGAAGGATTTGGATATCACATCCCTTGCTATAGGAAGGGTCTCAGGATTGGAATGGGTAGGAGTTGGATATTACTTTCTTGCTATTGGAAGGGTCTCATGTTTGGAATGGGAAGGAGTTGGATATCACATATGCTATAGTTAGTGTCTCAGGTTTGGAACGGGAAGGAGTTGGATATCACATCTCATGTTATAGGAAGGGTCTCAGGTTTGGTATAAGCATTGAGATATCACATCTCTGCTATCGGAAGCGGCTCAGGATTGGAATGGGAAGGAGTTGGATATCCCATCTAATGTTATAGGAAGAGTCTCTGGTTTGGTATTAGAATCATTGAGATATCACATCGCATGCTGTAGGAAGGGTCTAAGGATTGGAATGGGATGGACTTGGATATCACATCTCATGCTATAGGTAGGCTCTCAGGTTTGGTGTAAGCATTGAGATATCACATCTCATGCTATAGGAAGGGTCTCAGGATTGGAATGGGAAGGAATTGGATATCACATCATGCTATAGGAAGGGTCTCAGATTTGGTATAAGCATTGAGATATCACATCTCATGCTAAAGGAAGGGTCTCAGGATTGGAATGGGAAGGAGTTGTATATGACATCTCAGGCCATAGGAAGGTTCTCAGGTTTGGTATAAGCATTGAGATATCACATCTCTTCTATCGGAAGTGTCTCAGGATTGGAATGGGAAGGAGTTGGATATCCCATCTCATGTTATAGGACGGGTCTCAGGTTTGTTATTAGAATCATTGAGATATCATATTGCATGCTGTTGGAAGGGTCTAAGGGTTGGAATGGGAAGGACTTGGATATCACATCTCATGCTATAGATAGGCTCTTAGGTTTGGAAAGGGAAGGAGTTGGATATCACATTTCATGTTAGAGGAAGGATCTCAGGTTTGGTATTAGAAGCATTGAGATATCACATCTCATGCTATAGGAAGGGTCTCAGGATTGGAATGGGAAGCAGTTGGATATCACATCTCATGCTATAGGAAGGGTCTCAGGTTTGGTATAAGCATTGAGATATCACATCTCATGCTATAGGACGGGTCTCAGGATTGGAATGGAAGGAGTTGGATATCACATCTCATGTTATAAGGAAGGATCTCAGGTTTGGTATTAGAAGCATTGAGACATCACATCTCATGCTATAGGAAGGGTCTCAGGGTTGGAATGGGAAGGAGTTGGATATCACATCTCATCCAATAGGAAGGGTCTCAGGTTTGGAATGGGAAGGAATTGGATATCACATCTCATGTTATAGGAAGGATCTCAGGTTTGGTATTAGAAGCATTGAGATATCACATCTCATGCTATAGGAAGGGTCTCAGGATTGGAATGTGAAGGATTTGGATATCACATCTCATGCTAAAGGAAGGGTCTCAGGTTTGGTAGAAGCATTGAGATATCACGTCTCTGCTATCGGAAGGGTCTCAGGATTGGATTGGGAAGGAGTTGGATATCCCTTCTCATGCTATAGGAAGAGTCTCAGGATTTGAATGGCAAGGAGTTGGATATCACATCTCATGCCATAGGAAGGGTCTCAGGTTTGTTATAAGCATTGAGATATCACATCTCTGCTATCGGAAGGGTCTCAGGATTGGATTGGGAAGGAGTTGGATATCCCTTCTCATGCTATAGGAAGTGTCTCAGGTTGGAATGGGAAGGAGTTGGATATCACATCTCATGTTATAGGAAGGGTCTCAGGATTGGAATGGGAAGGATTTGGATATCACATCCCTTGCTATAGGAAGGGTCTCAGGATTGGAATGGGTAGGAGTTGGATATTACTTTCTTGCTATTGGAAGGGTCTCATGTTTGGAATGGGAAGGAGTTGGATATCACATATGCTATAGTTAGTGTCTCAGGTTTGGAACGGGAAGGAGTTGGATATCACATCTCATGTTATAGGAAGGGTCTCAGGTTTGGTATAAGCATTGAGATATCACATCTCTGCTATCGGAAGCGGCTCAGGATTGGAATGGGAAGGAGTTGGATATCCCATCTAATGTTATAGGAAGAGTCTCTGGTTTGGTATTAGAATCATTGAGATATCACATCGCATGCTGTAGGAAGGGTCTAAGGATTGGAATGGGATGGACTTGGATATCACATCTCATGCTATAGGTAGGCTCTCAGGTTTGGTATAAGCATTGAGATATCACATCTCATGCTATAGGAAGGGTCTCAGGATTGGAATGGGAAGGAATTGGATATCACATCATGCTATAGGAAGGGTCTCAGATTTGGTATAAGCATTGAGATATCACATCTCATGCTAAAGGAAGGGTCTCAGGATTGGAATGGGAAGGAGTTGTATATGACATCTCAGGCCATAGGAAGGTTCTCAGGTTTGGTATAAGCATTGAGATATCACATCTCTTCTATCGGAAGTGTCTCAGGATTGGAATGGGAAGGAGTTGGATATCCCATCTCATGTTATAGGACGGGTCTCAGGTTTGTTATTAGAATCATTGAGATATCATATTGCATGCTGTTGGAAGGGTCTAAGGGTTGGAATGGGAAGGACTTGGATATCACATCTCATGCTATAGATAGGCTCTTAGGTTTGGAAAGGGAAGGAGTTGGATATCACATTTCATGTTAGAGGAAGGATCTCAGGTTTGGTATTAGAAGCATTGAGATATCACATCTCATGCTATAGGAAGGGTCTCAGGATTGGAATGGGAAGCAATTGGATATCACATCTCATGCTATAGGAAGGGTCTCAGGTTTGGTATAAGCATTGAGATATCACATCTCATGCTATAGGACGGGTCTCAGGATTGGAATGGAAGGAGTTGGATATCACATCTCAAGCTATAGGAAGGGTCTCAGGATTAGAATGGGAAGGAGTTTGATATCACATCTCATGCCATAGTATGGGTCTCAGGTTTGGTAGAAGCATTGGGATATCACATCTCATGCTATCGGAAGGTTATCAGGATTGGATTTGGAAGGAGTTGGATATCCCATCTCATGCTATAGGAAGGGTCACAGGTTGGAATGGGAAGGAGTTGGATATCACATCTCATGTTATAGGACGGGTCTCAGGATTGGAATGGGAAGGACTTGGATATCACATCTCATGCTATAGGAAGGCTCTCAGGTTTGCAAGGGGAAAGAGTTGGATATCACATTTCATGTTAGAGGTAGGATCTCAGGTTTGGTATTAGAAGTATTGAGATATCACATCTCATGCTATCAGAAGGATCTCAGGTTTGGTATAGAAGCATTGAGATATCATATCTTATGCTATCAGAAGAGTCTCAGGATTGGAATGGGAAGGAGTTGGATATCACATCTCATGGTAAAGGAAGGGTCTCAGGTTTGGAAGATAAGGATTTGGATATCACATCTCATGTTATAGGAAGGATCTCAGGTTTGGTATTAGAAGTATTGAGATATCACATCTCATGCTATCGGAAGGATCTCAGGTTTGGTATAGAAGCATTGAGATATATCTTATGCTATCAGAAGGGTCTCAGGATTGGAATGGGAAGGAGTTAGATATCACATCTCATGCTAAAGGGAGGGTCTCAGGTTTGGAAGGGGAAGGATTTGGATATCACATCTCATGTTATAGGATGGATCTCAGGTTTGGTATTAGAAGTATTGAGATATCACATCTCATGTTATCGGAAGGATCTCAGGTTTGGTATTAGAAGTATTGAGATATCACATCTCATGCTATAGGAAGGGTCTCAGGATTGGAATGGGAAGGAGTTGGATATCACATCTCATGCTAAAGGAAGGGTCTCAGGTTTGGTAGAAGCATTGAGGTATCACATCTCATGCTATAGGAAGGCTCTCAGGATTGGAATGGGAAGGACTTAGATATCACATATCATGCTATAGGGAGGGTCTCGGTTTTGATATTAGAAGCATTGAGATATCACATCTCATGCTATCGGAAGTGTCTCAGGATTGGAATGGGAAGGAGCTGGATATCTCATCCATCCATCTCATGCTAAAGGAAGGGTCTCAGGTTTGGAACGGGAAGGAGTTGGATATCACATATCATGTTATAGGAAGGGTCTCAGGTTTGGTATAAACATTGAGATATCACATCTCTGCTATCGGAAGTGTCTCAGGATTGGAATGGGAAGGAGTTGAATATCCCATCTCATGTTATAGGACGGGTCTCAGGTTTTTTATTAGAATCATTGAGATATCATATTGCATGATGTAGGAAGGGTCTAAGGATTGGAATGGGAAGGACTTAGATCTCACATCTCATGCTATAGATAGGCTCTCAGGTTTGGAAAGTGAAGGAGTTGGATATCACATTTCATGTTAGAGGAAGGATCTCAGGTTTGGTATTAGGGGCATTGAGATATCACATCTCAGGCTATAGGAAGGGTCTCAGGATTGGAATGGGAAGGAGTTGGATATCACATCTCATGCTATAGGAAGGGTCTCAGGTTTGGTAGAACCATTGAGATATCACATCTCATGCTATAGGAAGGTTCTCAGGATTGGAATGGAAGGAGTTGGATATCACATCTCATGTTATAGGAAGGATATCAGGTTTGGTATTAGAAGCATTGAGACATCACATCTCATGCTATAGGAAGGGTCTCAGGATTGGAATGGGAAGGAGTTGGATATCACATCTCATGCTATAGGAAGGGTCTCAGGATTGGAATGGGAAGGAGTTGAATATGACAACTCATGCCGTAGGAAGGGTCTCAGGTTTGGTATAAACATTGAGATATCACATCTCTGCTATCAAAAGGGTCTCAGGATTGGAATGGGAAGGAGTTGGATTCCCCATCTCATGTTATAGGAAGAGTCTCAGGTTTGGTATTAGAAGCATTGAGATATCACATCTCATGCTATAGGAAGTGTCTCAGGATTGGAATGGGAAGGACTTGGATATCACATCTCATGCTATGGGAAGGGTCTCAGGTTTGGTATAAGCAGTGAGATATCACATCTCATGCTATAGGAAGTGTCTCAGGACATCTCATGTTATAGGAAGGATCTCAGGTTTGGTATAAGCATTGAGATATTACATCTCTGCTATCGGAAGGGTCTCAGGATTGGAATGGGAAGGAGTTGGATATTCCCATCTCATGTTATAGGAAGGGTCTCAGGTTTGGTATTAGAAGCATTGAGATATCACATCTCATGCTATAGGAAGGGTCTCAGGATTGGAATGGGAAGGACTTGGATATCACATCTCACGCTATAGGGAGGGTCTCAAGTTTGATATTAGAAGCTTTGAGATATCACATCTCATGATATCGGAAGGGTCTCAGGATTGGAATGGGAAGGAATTGGATATCACATCTCATGTAAAGGGAGGGTCTCAGGTTTGGAAGGGGAAGGATTTGGATATCACATCTCATGTTATAGGAAGGATCTCAGGTTTGGTATTAGAAGCATTGAGATATCACATCTCATGCTATCGGAAGGATCTCAGGTTTGGTATTAGAAGTATTGAGATATCATATCTCATGCTATAGGAAGGGTCTCAGGATTGGAATGGGAAGGAGTTGGATATCACATCTCATGCTATAGGGAGGGTCTCAGGATTGGAATGGGAAGGACTTAGATATCACATATCATGCTATAGGGAGGGTCTCAGTTTTGATATTAGAAGCATTGAGATATCACATCTCATGCTATCGGAAGTGTCTCAGGATTGGAATGGGAAGGAGCTGGATATCACATCTCATGCTAAAGGAAGGATCTCAGGTTTGGAACGGGAAGGATTTGGATATCACATCTCATGTTATAGGAAGGGTCTCAGGTTTGGTATAAGCATTGAGATATCACATCTCTGCTATCGGAAGTGTCTCAGGATTGGAATGGGAAGGAGTTGGATATCCCATCTCATGTTATAGGATGGGTCTCAGGTTTTTTATTAGAATCATTGAGATATCATATTGCATGCTGTAGGAAGGGTCTAAGGGTTGGAATGTGAAGGACTTGGATATCACATCTCATGCTATAGATAGGCTCTTAGGTTTGGAAAGGGAAGGAATTGGATATCACATTTCATGTTAGAGGAAGGATCTCAGGTTTGGTATTAGAAGCATTGAGATATCACATCTCATGCTATAGGAAGGGTCTCAGGATTGGAATGGGAAGCAGTTGGATATCACATCTCATGCTATAGGAAGGGTCTCAGGTTTGGTATAAGCATTGAGATATCACATCTCATGCTATAGGACGGGTCTCAGGATTGGAATGGAAGGAGTTGGATATCACATCTCATGTTATAAGGAAGGATCTCAGGTTTGGTATTAGAAGCATTGAGACATCACATCTCATGCTATAGGAAGGGTCTCAGGGTTGGAATGGGAAGGAGTTGGATATCACATCTCATCCAATAGGAAGGGTCTCAGGTTTGGAATGGGAAGGAATTGGATATCACTTCTCATGTTATAGGAAGGATCTCAGGTTTGGTATTAGAAGCATTGAGATATCACATCTCATGCTATAGGAAGGGTCTCAGGATTGGAATGTGAAGGATTTGGATATCACATCTCATGCTAAAGGAAGGGTCTCAGGTTTGGTAGAAGCATTGAGATATCACGTCTCTGCTATCGGAAGGGTCTCAGGATTGGATTGGGAAGGAGTTGGATATCCCTTCTCATGCTATAGGAAGAGTCTCAGGATTTGAATGGCAAGGAGTTGGATATCACATCTCATGCCATAGGAAGGGTCTCAGGTTTGTTATAAGCATTGAGATATCACATCTCTGCTATCGGAAGGGTCTCAGGATTGGATTGGGAAGGAGTTGGATATCCCTTCTCATGCTATAGGAAGTGTCTCAGGTTGGAATGGGAAGGAGTTGGATATCACATCTCATGTTATAGGAAGGGTCTCAGGATTGGAATGGGAAGGATTTGGATATCACATCCCTTGCTATAGGAAGGGTCTCAGGATTGGAATGGGTAGGAGTTGGATATTACTTTCTTGCTATTGGAAGGGTCTCATGTTTGGAATGGGAAGGAGTTGGATATCACATATGCTATAGTTAGTGTCTCAGGTTTGGAACGGGAAGGAGTTGGATATCACATCTCATGTTATAGGAAGGGTCTCAGGTTTGGTATAAGCATTGAGATATCACATCTCTGCTATCGGAAGCGGCTCAGGATTGGAATGGGAAGGAGTTGGATATCCCATCTAATGTTATAGGAAGAGTCTCTGGTTTGGTATTAGAATCATTGAGATATCACATCGCATGCTGTAGGAAGGGTCTAAGGATTGGAATGGGATGGACTTGGATATCACATCTCATGCTATAGGTAGGCTCTCAGGTTTGGTATAAGCATTGAGATATCACATCTCATGCTATAGGAAGGGTCTCAGGATTGGAATGGGAAGGAATTGGATATCACATCATGCTATAGGAAGGGTCTCAGATTTGGTATAAGCATTGAGATATCACATCTCATGCTAAAGGAAGGGTCTCAGGATTGGAATGGGAAGGAGTTGTATATGACATCTCAGGCCATAGGAAGGTTCTCAGGTTTGGTATAAGCATTGAGATATCACATCTCTGCTATCGGAAGTGTCTCAGGATTGGAATGGGAAGGAGTTGGATATCCCATCTCATGTTATAGGACGGGTCTCAGGTTTGTTATTAGAATCATTGAGATATCATATTGCATGCTGTTGGAAGGGTCTAAGGGTTGGAATGGGAAGGACTTGGATATCACATCTCATGCTATAGATAGGCTCTTAGGTTTGGAAAGGGAAGTAGTTGGATATCACATTTCATGTTAGAGGAAGGATCTCAGGTTTGGTATTAGAAGCATTGAGATATCACATCTCATGCTATAGGAAGGGTCTCAGGATTGGAATGGGAAGCAATTGGATATCACATCTCATGCTATAGGAAGGGTCTCAGGTTTGGTATAAGCATTGAGATATCACATCTCATGCTATAGGACGGGTCTCAGGATTGGAATGGAAGGAGTTGGATATCACATCTCAAGCTATAGGAAGGGTCTCAGGATTAGAATGGGAAGGAGTTTGATATCACATCTCATGCCATAGTATGGGTCTCAGGTTTGGTAGAAGCATTGGGATATCACATCTCATGCTATCGGAAGGTTATCAGGATTGGATTTGGAAGGAGTTGGATATCCCATCTCATGCTATAGGAAGGGTCACAGGTTGGAATGGGAAGGAGTTGGATATCACATCTCATGTTATAGGACGGGTCTCAGGATTGGAATGGGAAGGACTTGGATATCACATCTCATGCTATAGGAAGGCTCTCAGGTTTGCAAGGGGAAAGAGTTGGATATCACATTTCATGTTAGAGGTAGGATCTCAGGTTTGGTATTAGAAGTATTGAGATATCACATCTCATGCTATCAGAAGGATCTCAGGTTTGGTATAGAAGCATTGAGATATCATATCTTATGCTATCAGAAGAGTCTCAGGATTGGAATGGGAAGGAGTTGGATATCACATCTCATGGTAAAGGAAGGGTCTCAGGTTTGGAAGATAAGGATTTGGATATCACATCTCATGTTATAGGAAGGATCTCAGGTTTGGTATTAGAAGTATTGAGATATCACATCTCATGCTATCGGAAGGATCTCAGGTTTGGTATAGAAGCATTGAGATATATCTTATGCTATCAGAAGGGTCTCAGGATTGGAATGGGAAGGAGTTAGATATCACATCTCATGCTAAAGGGAGGGTCTCAGGTTTGGAAGGGGAAGGATTTGGATATCACATCTCATGTTATAGGATGGATCTCAGGTTTGGTATTAGAAGTATTGAGATATCACATCTCATGTTATCGGAAGGATCTCAGGTTTGGTATTAGAAGTATTGAGATATCACATCTCATGCTATAGGAAGGGTCTCAGGATTGGAATGGGAAGGAGTTGGATATCACATCTCATGCTAAAGGAAGGGTCTCAGGTTTGGTAGAAGCATTGAGGTATCACATCTCATGCTATAGGAAGGCTCTCAGGATTGGAATGGGAAGGACTTAGATATCACATATCATGCTATAGGGAGGGTCTCGGTTTTGATATTAGAAGCATTGAGATATCACATCTCATGCTATCAGAAGTGTCTCAGGATTGGAATGGGAAGGAGCTGGATATCTCATCCATCCATCTCATGCTAAAGGAAGGGTCTCAGGTTTGGAACGGGAAGGAGTTGGATATCACATCTCATGTTATAGGAAGGGTCTCAGGTTTGGTATAAACATTGAGATATCACATCTCTGCTATCGGAAGTGTCTCAGGATTGGAATGGGAAGGAGTTGAATATCCCATCTCATGTTATAGGACGGGTCTCAGGTTTTTTATTAGAATCATTGAGATATCATATTGCATGATGTAGGAAGGGTCTAAGGATTGGAATGGGAAGGACTTAGATCTCACATCTCATGCTATAGATAGGATCTCAGGTTTGGAAAGTGAAGGAGTTGGATATCACATTTCATGTTAGAGGAAGGATCTCAGGTTTGGTATTAGGGGCATTGAGATATCACATCTCAGGCTATAGGAAGGGTCTCAGGATTGGAATGGGAAGGAGTTGGATATCACATCTCATGCTATAGGAAGGGTCTCAGGTTTGGTAGAACCATTGAGATATCACATCTCATGCTATAGGAAGGGTCTCAGGATTGGAATGGAAGGAGTTGGATATCACATCTCATGTTATAGGAAGGATATCAGGTTTGGTATTAGAAGCATTGAGACATCACATCTCATGCTATAGGAAGGGTCTCAGGATTGGAATGGGAAGGAGTTGGATATCACATCTCATGCTATAGGAAGGGTCTCAGGATTGGAATGGGAAGGAGTTGAATATGACAACTCATGCCGTAGGAAGGGTCTCAGGTTTGGTATAAACATTGAGATATCACATCTCTGCTATCAAAAGGGTCTCAGGATTGGAATGGGAAGGAGTTGGATTCCCCATCTCATGTTATAGGAAGGGTCTCAGGTTTGGTATTAGAAGCATTGAGATATCACATCTCATGCTATAGGAAGTGTCTCAGGATTGGAATGGGAAGGACTTGGATATCACATCTCATGCTATGGGAAGGGTCTCAGGTTTGGTATAAGCAGTGAGATATCACATCTCATGCTATAGGAAGTGTCTCAGGACATCTCATGTTATAGGAAGGATCTCAGGTTTGGTATAAGCATTGAGATAACACATCTCTGCTATCGGAAGGGTCTCAGGATTGGAATGGGAAGGAGTTGGATATTCCCATCTCATGTTATAGGAAGGGTCTCAGGTTTGGTATTAGAAGCATTGAGATATCACATCTCATGCTATAGGAAGGGTCTCAGGATTGGAATGGGAAGGACTTGGATATCACATCTCACGCTATAGGGAGGGTCTCAAGTTTGATATTAGAAGCTTTGAGATATCACATCTCATGATATCGGAAGGGTCTCAGGATTGGAATGGGAAGGAATTGGATATCACATCTCATGCTAAAGGGAGGGTCTCAGGTTTGGAAGGGGAAGGATTTGGATATCACATCTCATGTTATAGGAAGGATCTCAGGTTTGGTATTAGAAGCATTGAGATATCACATCTCATGCTATCGGAAGGATCTCAGGTTTGGTATTAGAAGTATTGAGATATCATATCTCATGCTATAGGAAGGGTCTCAGGATTGGAATGGGAAGGAGTTGGATATCACATCTCATGCTATAGGGAGGGTCTCAGGATTGGAATGGGAAGGACTTAGATATCACATATCATGCTATAGGGAGGGTCTCAGTTTTGATATTAGAAGCATTGAGATATCACATCTCATGCTATCGGAAGTGTCTCAGGATTGGAATGGGAAGGAGCTGGATATCACATCTCATGCTAAAGGAAGGGTCTCAGGTTTGGAACGGGAAGGATTTGGATATCACATCTCATGTTATAGGAAGGGTCTCAGGTTTGGTATAAGCATTGAGATATCACATCTCTGCTATCGGAAGTGTCTCAGGATTGGAATGGGAAGGAGTTGGATATCCCATCTCATGTTATAGGATGGGTCTCAGGTTTGTTATTAGAATCATTGAGATATCATATTGCATGCTGTAGGAAGGGTCTAAGGGTTGGAATGTGAAGGACTTGGATATCACATCTCATGCTATAGATAGGCTCTTAGGTTTGGAAAGGGAAGGAATTGGATATCACATTTCATGTTAGAGGAAGGATCTCAGGTTTGGTATTAGAAGCATTGAGATATCACATCTCATGCTATAGGAAGGGTCTCAGGATTGGAATGGGAAGCAGTTGGATATCACATCTCATGCTATAGGAAGGGTCTCAGGTTTGGTATAAGCATTGAGATATCACATCTCATGCTATAGGACGGGTCTCAGGATTGGAATGGAAGGAGTTGGATATCACATCTCATGTTATAAGGAAGGATCTCAGGTTTGGTATTAGAAGCATTGAGACATCACATCTCATGCTATAGGAAGGGTCTCAGGGTTGGAATGGGAAGGAGTTGGATATCACATCTCATCCAATAGGAAGGGTCTCAGGTTTGGAATGGGAAGGAATTGGATATCACATCTCATGTTATAGGAAGGATCTCAGGTTTGGTATTAGAAGCATTGAGATATCACATCTCATGCTATAGGAAGGGTCTCAGGATTGGAATGTGAAGGATTTGGATATCACATCTCATGCTAAAGGAAGGGTCTCAGGTTTGGTAGAAGCATTAAGATATCACGTCTCTGCTATCGGAAGGGTCTCAGGATTGGATTGGGAAGGAGTTGGATATCCCTTCTCATGCTATAGGAAGAGTCTCAGGATTTGAATGGCAAGGAGTTGGATATCACATCTCATGCCATAGGAAGGGTCTCAGGTTTGTTATAAGCATTGAGATATCACATCTCTGCTAACGGAAGGGTCTCAGGATTGGATTGGGAAGGAGTTGGATATCCCTTCTCATGCTATAGGAAGTGTCTCAGGTTGGAATGGGAAGGAGTTGGATATCACATCTCATGTTATAGGAAGGGTCTCAGGATTGGAATGGGAAGGATTTGGATATCACATCCCTTGCTATAGGAAGGGTCTCAGGATTGGAATGGGTAGGAGTTGGATATTACTTTCTTGCTATTGGAAGGGTCTCATGTTTGGAATGGGAAGGAGTTGGATATCACATATGCTATAGTTAGTGTCTCAGGTTTGGAACGGGAAGGAGTTGGATATCACATCTCATGTTATAGGAAGGGTCTCAGGTTTGGTATAAGCATTGAGATATCACATCTCTGCTATCGGAAGCGGCTCAGGATTGGAATGGGAAGGAGTTGGATATCCCATCTAATGTTATAGGAAGAGTCTCTGGTTTGGTATTAGAATCATTGAGATATCACATCGCATGCTGTAGGAAGGGTCTAAGGATTGGAATGGGATGGACTTGGATATCACATCTCATGCTATAGGTAGGCTCTCAGGTTTGGTATAAGCATTGAGATATCACATCTCATGCTATAGGAAGGGTCTCAGGATTGGAATGGGAAGGAATTGGATATCACATCATGCTATAGGAAGGGTCTCAGATTTGGTATAAGCATTGAGATATCACATCTCATGCTAAAGGAAGGGTCTCAGGATTGGAATGGGAAGGAGTTGTATATGACATCTCAGGCCATAGGAAGGTTCTCAGGTTTGGTATAAGCATTGAGATATCACATCTCTGCTATCGGAAGTGTCTCAGGATTGGAATGGGAAGGAGTTGGATATCCCATCTCATGTTATAGGACGGGTCTCAGGTTTGTTATTAGAATCATTGAGATATCATATTGCATGCTGTTGGAAGGGTCTAAGGGTTGGAATGGGAAGGACTTGGATATCACATCTCATGCTATAGATAGGCTCTTAGGTTTGGAAAGGGAAGGAGTTGGATATCACATTTCATGTTAGAGGAAGGATCTCAGGTTTGGTATTAGAAGCATTGAGATATCACATCTCATGCTATAGGAAGGGTCTCAGGATTGGAATGGGAAGCAATTGGATATCACATCTCATGCTATAGGAAGGGTCTCAGGTTTGGTATAAGCATTGAGATATCACATCTCATGCTATAGGACGGGTCTCAGGATTGGAATGGAAGGAGTTGGATATCACATCTCATGTTATAGGAAGGATCTCAGGTTTGGTATTAGAAGCATTGAGACATCACATCTCATGCTATAGGAAGGGTCTCAGGATTGGAATGTGAAGGATTTGGATATCACATCTCATGCTAAAGGAAGGGTCTCATGTTTGGTAGAAGCATTGAGATATCACGCCTCTGCTATCGGAAGGGTCTCAGGATTGGATTGGGAAGGAGTTGGATATCACATCTCATGCCATAGGAAGGGTCTCAGGTTTGGTATAAGCATTGAGATATCACATCTCTGCTATCGGAAGGGTCTCAGGTTTGGATTGGGAAGGAGTTGGATATCCCTTCTCATGCTATAGGAACTGTCTCAGGTTGGAATGGGAAGGAGTTGGATATCACATCTCATTCATGTTATAGGAAGGGTCTCAGGATTGGAATGGGAAGGATTTGGATATCACATCTCTTGCTATAGGAAGGGTCTCAGGATTGGAATGGGTAGGAGTTGGATATTACTTTCTTGCTATAGGAGGGTTCTCATGTTTGGAATGGGAAGGAGTTGGATATCACATATGCTATAGTTAGTGTCTCAGGTTTGCAACGGGAAGGAGTTGGATATCACATCTCATGTTATAGGAAGGGTCTCAGGTTTGGTATAAGCATTGAGATATCACATCTCTGCTATCGGAAGCGGCTCAGGATTGGAATGGGAAGGAGTTGGATATCCCATTTCATGTTATAGGAAGAGTCTCTGGTTTGGTATTAGAATCATTGAGATATCACATCGCATGCTGTAGGAAGGGTCTAAGGATTGGAATGGGATGGACTTGGATATCACATCTCATGCTATAGGTAGGCTCTCAGGTGATTTGGTATAAGCATTGAGATATCACATCTCATGCTATAGGAAGGGTCTCAGGATTGGAATGGGAAGGAATTGGATATCACATCTCATGCTATAGGAAGGGTCTCAGATTTGGTATAAGCATTGAGATATCACATCTCATGCTAAAGGAAGGGTCTCAGGATTGGAATGGGAAGGAGTTGTATATGACATCTCAGGCCATAGGAAGGTTCTCAGGTTTGGTATAAGCATTGAGATATCACATCTCTGCTATCGGAAGGGTCTCAGGATTGGATTGGGAAGGAGTTGGATATCCCTTCTCATGCTATAGGAAGTGTCTCAGGTTGGAATGGGAAGGAGTTGGATATCACATCTCATGTTATAGGAAGGGTCTCAGGATTGGAATGGGAAGGATTTGGATATCACATCTCTTGCTATAGGAAGGGTCTCAGGATTGGAATGGGTAGGAGTTGGATATTACTTTCTTGCTATAGGAAGGGTCTCATGTTTGGAATGGGAAGGAGTTGGATATCACATATGCTATAGTTAGTGTCTCAGGTTTGGAACGGGAAGGAGTTGGATATCACATCTCATGTTATAGGAAGGGTTTCAGGTTTGGTATAAGCATTGAGATATCACATCTCTGCTATCAGAAGCGGCTCAGGATTGGAATGGGAAGGAGTTGGATATCCCATCTCATGTTATAGGAAGAGTCTCTGGTTTGGTATTAGAATCATTGAGATATCACATCGCATGCTGTAGGAAGGGTCTAAGGATTGGAATGGGATGGACTTGGATATCACATCTCATGCTATAGGTAGGCTCTCAGGTTTGGTATAAGCATTGAGATATCACATCTCATGCTATAGGAAGGGTCTCAGGATTGGAATGGGAAGGAATTGGATATCACATCTCATGCTATAGGAAGGGTCTCAGATTTGGTATAAGCATTGAGATATCACATCTCATGCTAAAGGAAGGGTCTCAGGATTGGAATGGGAAGGAGTTGTATATGACATCTCAGGCCATAGGAAGGTTCTCAGGTTTGGTATAAGCATTGAGATATCACATCTCTGCTATAGGAAGGGTCTCAGGATTGGAATGGGAAGGAGTTGGATATCCCATCTCATGTTATAGGAAGGGTCTCAGGTTTGGTATTAGAAGCATAGAGATATCACATCTCATGCTATAGGAAGGGTCTCAGGATTTGAATGGGAAGGAGTTGGATATCACATCTCATGCCATAGGAAGGGTCTCAGGTTTGGTATAAGCATTGAGATATCACATCTCTGCTATCGGAAGGGTCTCAGGATTGGATTGGGAAGGAGTTGGATATCCCTTCTCATGCTATAGGAAGTGTCTCAGGTTGGAATGGGAAGGAGTTGGATATCACATCTCATGTTATAGGAAGGGTCTCAGGATTGGAATGGGAAGGATTTGGATATCACATCTCTTGCTATAGGAAGGGTCTCAGGATTGGAATGGGTAGGAGTTGGATATTACTTTCTTGCTATAGGAAGGGTCTCATGTTTGGAATGGGAAGGAGTTGGATATCACATATGCTATAGTTAGTGTCTCAGGTTTGGAACGGGAAGGAGTTGGATATCACATCTCATGTTATAGGAAGGGTTTCAGGTTTGGTATAAGCATTGAGATATCACATCTCTGCTATCAGAAGCGGCTCAGGATTGGAATGGGAAGGAGTTGGATATCCCATCTCATGTTATAGGAAGAGTCTCTGGTTTGGTATTAGAATCATTGAGATATCACATCGCATGCTGTAGGAAGGGTCTAAGGATTGGAATGGGATGGACTTGGATATCACATCTCATGCTATAGGTAGGCTCTCAGGTTTGGTATAAGCATTGAGATATCACATCTCATGCTATAGGAAGGGTCTCAGGATTGGAATGGGAAGGAATTGGATATCACATCTCATGCTATAGGAAGGGTCTCAGATTTGGTATAAGCATTGAGATATCACATCTCATGCTAAAGGAAGGGTCTCAGGATTGGAATGGGAAGGAGTTGTATATGACATCTCAGGCCATAGGAAGGTTCTCAGGTTTGGTATAAGCATTGAGATATCACATCTCTGCTATCGGAAGGGTCTCAGGATTGGAATGGGAAGGAGTTGGATATCCCATCTCATGTTATAGGAAGGGTCCCAGGTTTGGTATTAGAAGCATAGAGATATCACATCTCATGCTATAGGAAGGGTCTCAGGATTTGAATGGCAAGGAGTTGGATATCACATCTCATGCCATAGGAAGGGTCTCAGGTTTGGTATAAGCATTGAGATATCACATCTCTGCTATCGGAAGGGTCTCAGGATTGGATTGGGAAGGAGTTGGATATCCCTTCTCATGCTATAGGAAGTGTCTCAGGTTGGAATGGGAAGGAGTTGGATATCACATCTCATGTTATAGGAAGGGTCTCAGGATTGGAATGGGAAGGATTTGGATATCACATCTCTTGCTATAGGAAGGGTCTCAGGATTGGAATGGGTAGGAGTTGGATATTACTTTCTTGCTATAGGAAGGGTCTCATGTTTGGAATGGGAAGGAGTTGGATATCACATATGCTATAGTTAGTGTCTCAGGTTTGGAATGGGATGGACTTGGATATCACATCTCATGCTATAGGAAGGGTCTCAGATTTGGTATAAGCATTGAGATATCACATCTCATGCTAAAGGAAGGGTCTCAGGATTGGAATGGGAAGGAGTTGTATATGACATCTCAGGCCATAGGAAGGTTCTCAGGTTTGGTATAAGCATTGAGATATCACATCTCTGCTATCGGAAGGGTCTCAGGATTGGAATGGGAAGGAGTTGGATATCCCATCTCATGTTATAGGAAGGGTCTCAGGTTTGGTATTAGAAGCATTGAGATATCACATCTCATGCTATAGGAAGGGTCTCAGGATTGGAATGTGAAGGATTTGGATATTACATCTCATGCTAAAGGAAGGGTCTCAGGTTTGGTAGAAGCATTGAGATATCACGTCTCTGCTATCGGAAGGGTCTCAGGATTGGATTGGGAAGGAGTTGGATATCCCTTCTCATGCTATAGGAAGGGTCTCAGGATTTGAATGGCAAGGAGTTGGATATCACATCTCATGCCATAGGAAGGGTCTCAGGTTTGGTATAAGCATTGAGATATCACATCTCTGCTATCGGAAGGGTCTCAGGATTGGATTGGGAAGGAGTTGGATATCCCTTCTCATGCTATAGGAAGTGTCTCAGGTTGGAATGGGAAGGAGTTGGATATCACATCTCATGTTATAGGAAGGGTCTCAGGATTGGAATGGGAAGGATTTGGATATCACATCTCTTGCTATCGGAAGGGTCTCAGGATTGGAATGGGTAGGAGTTGGATATTACTTTCTTGCTATAGGAAGGGTCTCATGTTTGGAATGGGAAGGATTTGGATATCACATATGCTATAGTTAGTGTCTCAGGTTTGGAACGGGAAGGAGTTGGATATCACATCTCATGTTATAGGAAGGGTCTCAGGTTTGGTATAAGCATTGAGATATCACATCTCTGCTATCGGAAGCGGCTCAGGATTGGAATGGGAAGGAGTTGGATATCCCATCTTATGTTATAGTAAGAGTCTCTGGTTTGGTATTAGAATCATTGAGATATCACATCGCATGCTGTAGGAAGGGTCTAAGGATTGGAATGGGATGGACTTGGATATCACATCTCATGCTATAGGAAGGGTCTCAGATTTGGTATAAGCATTGAGATATCACATCTCATGCTAAAGGAAGGGTCTCAGGATTGTAGGCTCTCAGGTTTGGTATAAGAATTGAGATATCACATCTCATGCTATAGGAAGGGTCTCAGGATTGGAATGGGAAGGATTTGGATATCACATCTCATGCTATAGGAAGGGTCTCAGATTTGGTATAAGCATTGAGATATCACATCTCATGCTAAAGGAAGGGTCTCAGGATTGGAATGGGAAGGAGTTGTATATGACATCTCAGGCCATAGGAAGGGTCTCAGGTTTGGTATAAGCATTGAGATATCACATCTCTGCTATCGGAAGGGTCTCAGGATTGGAATGGGAAGGAGTTGGATATCCCATCTCATGTTATAGGAAGGGTCTCAGGTTTGGTATTAGAAGTATAGAGATATCACATCTCATGCTATAGGAAGGGTCTCAGGATTGGAATGGGAAGGACTTGGATGTCACATCTCATGCTATAGGGAGGGTCTCAAGTTTGATATTAGAAGCATTGAGATAACAAATCTCATGATATCGGAAGGGTCTCAGGATTGGAATGGGAAGGAGTTGGATACCACATCTCATGATAAAGGAAGGGTCTAAGGTTTGGAAGGGGAAGGATTTGGATATCACATCTCATGTTATAGGACGGGTCTCAGGTTTGGTATTAGAAGCATTGAGATATCAAGTCTCATGGTATAAGAAGGGTCTCAGAATTGGAATGGGAAGGAGTTGGATATCACACCTCAAGCTATAGGAAGGGTCTCAGGATTGGAATGGGAAGGAGTTTGATATCACATCTCATGCCATAGTATGGGTCTCAGGTTTGGTAGAAGCATTGGGACATCACATCTCATGCTATCGGAAGGGTATCAGTATTGGATTTGGAAGAAGTTGGATATCCCATCTCATGCTATAGGAAGGGTCTCAGGTTGGAATGGGAAGGAGTTGGATATCACATTTCATGTTATAGGAAGGGTCTCAGGATTGGAATGGGAAGGACTTGGATATCATATCTCATGCTATAGGACGGGTCTCAGGTTTGTTATTAGAATCATTGAGATATCATATTGCATGCTGTAGGAAGGGTCTAAGGTTTGGAAAGGGAAGGAGTTGGATATCACATTTCATGTTAGAGGAAGGATCTCAGGTTTGGTATTAGAAGCATTGAGATATCACATCTCATGCTATAGGAAGGGTCTCAGGATTGGAATGGGAAGTAGTTGGATATCACATCTCATGCTATTGGAAGGGTCTCAGGTTTGGTATAAGCATTGAGATATCACATCTCATGCTATAGGACGGGTCTCAGGATTGGAATGGAAGGAGTTGGATATCACATCTCATGTTATAGGAAGGATCTCAGGTTTGGTATTAGAAGCATTGAGACATCACATCTCATGCTATAGGAAGGGTCTCAGGGTTGGAATGGGAAGGAGTTGGATATCGCATCTCATCCAATAGGAAGGGTCTCAGGTTTGGATTGGGAAGGAATTGGATATCAAATCTCATGTTATAGGAAGGATCTCAGGTTTGGTATTAGAAGCATTGAGATATCACATCTCATGCTATAGGAAGGGTCTCAGGATTGGAATGTGAAGGATTTGGATATCACATCTCATGCTAAAGGAAGGGTCTCAGGTTTGGTAGAAGCATTGAGATATCAGATCTCTGCTATCGGAAGGGTCTCAGGATTGGATTGGGAAGGAGTTGGATATCCCTTCTCATGCTATAGGAAGGGTCTCAGGATTTGAATGGGAAGGAGTTGGATATCACATCTCATGTTATAGGAAGGGTCTCAGGATTGGAATGGGAAGGATTTGGATATTACTTTCTTGCTATAGGAAGGGTCTCATGTTTGGAATGGGAAGGAGTTGGATATCACATATGCTATAGTTAGTGTCTCAGGTTTGGAACGGGAAGGAGTTGGATATCACATCTCATGTTATAGGAAGGGTCTCATGTTTGGTATAAGCATTGAGATATCACATCTCTGCTATCGGAAGCGGCTCAGGATTGGAATGGGAAGGAGTTGGATATCCCATCTCATGTTATAGTAAGAGTCTCTGGTTTGGTATTAGAATCATTGAGATATCACATCGCATGCTGTAGGAAGGGTCTAAGGATTGGAATGGGATGGACTTGGATATCACATCTCATGCTATAGGTAGGCTCTCAGGTTTGATATAAGCATTGAGATATCACATCTCATGCTATAGGAAGGGTCTCAGGATTGGAATGGGAAGGATTTGGATATCACATCTCATGCTATAGGAAGGGTCTCAGATTTGGTATGAGCATTGAGATATCACATCTCATGCTAAAGGAAGGGTCTCAGGATTGGAATGGGAAGGAGTTGTATATGACATCTCAGGCCATAGGAAGGGTCTCATGTTTGGTATAAGCATTGAGATATCACATCTCTGCTATCGGAAGGGTCTCAGGATTGGAATGGGAAGGAGTTGGATATCCCATCTCATGTTATAGGAAGGGTCTCAGGTTTGGTATTAGAAGCATAGAGATATCACATCTCATGCTATAGGAAGGGTCTCAAGATTGGAATGGGAAGGACTTGGATGTCACATCTCATGCTATAGGGAGGGTCTCAAGTTTGATATTAGAAGCATTGAGATAACAAATCTCATGATATCGGAAGGGTCTCAGGATTGGAATGGGAAGGAGTTGGATACCACATCTCATGATAAAGGAAGGGTCTAAGGTTTGGAAGGGGAAGGATTTGGATATCACATCTCATGTTATAGGACGGGTCTCAGGTTTGGTATTAGAAGCATTGAGATATCAAGTCTCATGGTATAAGAAGGGTCTCAGAATTGGAATGGGAAGGAGTTGGATATCACACCTCAAGCTATAGGAAGGGTCTCAGGATTGGAATGGGAAGGAGTTTGATATCACATCTCATGCCATAGTATGGGTCTCAGGTTTGGTAGAAGCATTGGGATATCACATCTCATGCTATCGGAAGGGTATCAGTATTGGATTTGGAAGAAGTTGGATATCCCATCTCATGCTATAGGAAGGGTCTCAGGTTGGAATGGGAAGGAGTTGGATATCACATTTCATGTTATAGGAAGGGTCTCAGGATTGGAATGGGAAGGACTTGGATATCATATCTCATGCTATAGGACAGGTCTCAGGTTTGTTATTAGAATCATTGAGATATCATATTGCATGCTGTAGGAAGGGTCTAAGGATTGGAACGGGAAGGACTTGGATATCACATCTCATGCTATAGATAGGCTCTTAGGTTTGGAAAGGGAAGGAGTTGGATATCACATTTCATGTTAGAGGAAGGATCTCAGGTTTGGTATTAGAAGCATTGAGATATCACATCTCATGCTATAGGAAGGGTCTCAGGATTGGAATGGGAAGTAGTTGGATATCACATCTCATGCTATAGGAAGGGTCTCAGGTTTGGTATAAGCATTGAGATATCACATCTCATGCTATAGGACGGGTCTCAGGATTGGAATGGAAGGAGTTGGATATCACATCTCATGTTATAGGAAGGATCTCAGGTTTGGTATTAGAAGCATTGAGACATCACATCTCATGCTATAGGAAGGGTCTCAGGGTTGGAATGGGAAGGAGTTGGATATCACATCTCATCCAATAGGAAGGGTCTCAGGTTTGGAATGGGAAGGAATTGGATATCACATCTCATGTTATAGGAAGGATCTCAGGTTTGGTATTAGAAGCATTGAGATATCACATCTCATGCTATAGGAAGGGTCTCAGGATTGGAATGTGAAGGATTTGGATATCACATCTCATGCTAAAGGAAGGGTCTCAGGATTGGTAGAAGCATTGAGATATCACGTCTCTGCTATCGGAGGGGTCTCAGGATTGGATTGGGAAGGAGTTGGATATCCCTTCTCATGCTATAGGAAGGGTCTCAGGATTTGAATGGCAAGGAGTTGGATATCACATCTCATGCCATAGGAAGGGTCTCAGGTTTGGTATAAGCATTGAGATATCACATCTCTGCTATCGGAAGGGTCTCAGGATTGGAATGGGAAGGAGTTGGATATTCCCATCTCATGTTATAGGAAGGGTCTCAGGTTTGGTATTAGAAGCATTGAGATATCACATCTCATGCTATAGGAAGGGTCTCAGGATTGGAATGGGAAGGACTTGGATATCACATCTCATGCTATAGGGAGGGTCTCAAGTTTGATATTAGAAGCTTTGAGATATCACATCTCATGATATCGGAAGGGTCTCAGGATTGGAATGGGAAGGAGTTGGATATCACATCTCATGATAAAGGAAGGGTCTAAGGTTTGGAAGGGGAAGGATTTGGATATCACATCTCATGTTATATTACGGGTCTCAGGTTTGGTATTAGAAGCATTGAGATATCAAGTCTCAGAGTATAGGAAGGGTCTCAGAATTGGAATGGGAAGGATTTGGATATCACATCTCAAGCTATAGGAAGGGTCTCTGGATTGGAATGGGAAGGACTTGGATATCACATCTCATGCTATAGGAAGGCTCTCAGGTTTGGAAGGGGAAAGAGTTGGATATCACATTTCATGTTAGAGGTAGGATCTCAGGTTTGGTATTAGAGGCATTGAGATATCACATCTCATGCTATCAGAAGGGTCTCAGGAATGGAATGGGAAGGAGTTGGATATCACATCTCATGCTAAAGGGAGGGTCTCAGGTTTGGAAGGGGAAGGATTTGGATATCACATCTCATGTTATAGGAAGGATCTCAGGTTTGGTATTAGAACCATTGAGATATCACATCTCATGCTATCGGAAGGATCTCAGGTTTGGTATTAGAAGCATTGAGATATCACATCTCATGCTATCAGAAGGGTCTCAGGATTGGAATGGGAAGGAGTTGGATATCACATCTCATGCTAAAGGGAGGGTCTCAGGTTTGGAAGGGGAAGGATTTGGATATCACATCTCATGTTATCGGAAGGATCTCACGTTTGGTATTAGAAGTATTGAGATATCATATCTCATGCTATAGGAAGGGTCTCAGGATTGGAATGGGAAGGACTTAGATATCACATATCATGCTATAGGGAGGGTCTCAGTTTTGATATTAGAAGCATTGAGATATCACATCTCATGCTATCGGAAGTGTCTCAGGATTGGAATGGGAAGGAGCTGGATATCACATCTCATGCTAAAGGAAGGGTCTCAGGTTTGGAACGGGAAGGATTTGGATATCACATCTCATGTTATAGGAAGGGTCTCAGGTTTGGTATAAGCATTGAGATATCACATCTCTGCTATCAGAAGTGTCTCAGGATTGGAATGGGAAGGAGTTGGATATCCCATCTCATGTTATAGGACGGGTCTCAGGTTTGTTATTAGAATCATTGAGATATCATATTGCATGCTGTAGGAAGGGTCTAAGGGTTGGAATGGGAAGGACTTGGATATCACATCTCATGCTATAGATAGGCTCTTAGGTTTGGAAAGGGAAGGAGTTGGATATCACATTTCATGTTAGAGGAAGGATCTCAGGTTTGGTATTAGAAGCATTGAGATATCACATCTCATGCTATAGGAAGGGTCTCAGGATTGGAATGGGAAGGAGTTGGATATCACATCTCATGCTAAAGGGAGGGTCTCAGGTTTGGAAGGGGAAGGATTTGGATATCACATCTCATGTTATAGGAAGGATCTCAGGTTTGGTATTAGAACCATTGAGATATCACATCTCATGCTATCGGAAGGATCTCAGGTTTGGTATTAGAAGCATTGAGATATCACATCTCATGCTATCAGAAGGGTCTCAGGATTGGAATGGGAAGGAGTTGGATATCACATCTCATGCTAAAGGGAGGGTCTCAGGTTTGGAAGGGGAAGGATTTGGATATCACATCTCATGTTATCGGAAGGATCTCACGTTTGGTATTAGAAGTATTGAGATATCATATCTCATGCTATAGGAAGGGTCTCAGGATTGGAATGGGAAGGACTTAGATATCACATATCATGCTATAGGGAGGGTTTCAGTTTTGATATTAGAAGCATTGAGATATCACATCTCATGCTATCGGAAGTGTCTCAGGATTGGAATGGGAAGGAGCTGGATATCACATCTCATGCTAAAGGAAGGGTCTCAGGTTTGGAACGGGAAGGATTTGGATATCACATCTCATGTTATAGGAAGGGTCTCAGGTTTGGTATAAGCATTGAGATATCACATCTCTGCTATCGGAAGTGTCTCAGGATTGGAATGGGAAGGAGTTGGATATCCCATCTCATGTTATAGGACGGGTCTCAGGTTTGTTATTAGAATCATTGAGATATCATATTGCAAGCTGTAGGAAGGGTCTAAGGGTTGGAATGGGAAGGACTTGGATATCACATCTCATGCTATAGATAGGCTCTTAGGTTTGGAAAGGGAAGGAGTTGGATATCACATTTCATGTTAGAGGAAGGATCTCAGGTTTGGTATTAGAAGCATTGAGACATCACATCTCATGCTATATGAAGGGTCTCAGGATTGGAATGGGAAGTAGTTGGATATCACATCTCATGCTATAGGAAGTGTCTCAGGTTTGGTATAAGCATTGAGATATCACATCTCATGCTATAGGACGGGTCTCAGGATTGGAATGGAAGGAGTTGGATATCACATCTCATGTTATAGGAAGGATCTCAGGTTTGGTATTAGAAGCATTGAGACATCACATCTCATGCTATAGGAAGGGTCTCAGGGTTGGAATGGGAAGGAGTTGGATATCACATCTCATCCAATAGGAAGGGACTCAGGTTTGGAATGGGAAGGAATTGGATATCACATCTCATGTTATAGGAAGGATCTCAGGTTTGGTATTAGAAGCATTGAGATATCACATCTCATGCTATAGGAAGGGTCTCAGTATTGGAATGTGAAGGATTTGGATATCACATCTCATGCTAAAGGAAGGGTCTCAGGTTTGGTAGAAGCATTGAGATATCACGTCTCTGCTATCGGAAGGGTCTCAGGATTGGATTGGGAAGGAGTTGGATATCCCTTCTCATGCTATAGGAAGGGTCTCAGGATTTGAATGGCAAGGAGTTGGATATCACATCTCATGCCATAGGAAGGGTCTCAGGTTTGGTATAAGCATTGAGATATCACATCTCTGCTATCGGAAGGGTCTCAGGATTGGATTGGGAAGGAGTTGGATATCCCTTCTCATGCTATAGGAAGTGTCTCAGGTTTGAATGGGAAGGAGTTGGATATCACATCTCATGTTATAGGAAGGGTCTCAGGATTGGAATGGGAAGGATTTGGATATCACATCTCTTGCTATAGGAAGGGTCTCAGGATTGGAATGGGTAGGAGTTGGATATTACTTTCTTGCTATAGGAAGGGTCTCATGTTTGGAATGGGAATGAGTTGGATATCACATATGCTATAGTTAGTGTCTCAGGTTTGGAACGGGAAGGAGTTGGATATCACATCTCATGTTATAGGAAGGGTCTCAGGTTTGTTATAAGCATTGAGATATCACATCTCTGCTATCGGAAGCGGCTCAGGATTGGAATGGGAAGGAGTTGGATATCCCATCTCATGTTATAGTAAGAGTCTCTGGTTTGGTATTAGAATCATTGAGATATCACATCGCATGCTGTAGGAAGGGTCTAAGGATTGGAATGGGATGGACTTGGATATCACATCTCATGCTATAGGTAGGCTCTCAGGTTTGATATAAGCATTGAGATATCACATCTCATGCTATAGGAAGGGTCTCAGGATTGGAATGGGAAGGATTTGGATATCACATCTCATGCTATAGGAAGGGTCTCAGATTTGGTATAAGCATTGAGATATCACATCTCATGCTAAAGGAAGGGTCTCAGGATTGGAATGGGAAGGAGTTGTATATGACATCTCAGGCCATAGGAAGGGTCTCATGTTTGGTATAAGCATTGAGATATCACATCTCTGCTATCGGAAGGGTCTCAGGATTGGAATGGGAAGGAGTTGGATATCCCATCTCATGTTATAGGAAGGGTCTCAGGTTTGGTATTAGAAGCATAGAGATATCACATCTCATGCTATAGGAAGGGTCTCAGGATTGGAATGGGAAGGACTTGGATGTCACATCTCATGCTATAGGGAGGGTCTCAAGTTTGATATTAGAAGCATTGAGATAACAAATCTCATGATATCGGAAGGGTCTCAGGATTGGAATGGGAAGGAGTTGGATACCACATCTCATGATAAAGGAAGGGTCTAAGGTTTGGAAGGGGAAGGATTTGGATATCAGATCTCATGTTATAGGACGGGTCTCAGGTTTGGTATTAGAAGCATTGAGATATCAAGTCTCATGGTATAAGAAGGGTCTCAGAATTGGAATGGGAAGGAGTTGGATATCACACCTCAAGCTATAGGAAGGGTCTCAGGATTGGAATGGGAAGGAGTTTGATATCACATCTCATGCCATAGTATGGGTCTCAGGTTTGGTAGAAGCATTGGGATATCACATCTCATGCTATCGGAAGGGTATCAGTGTTGGATTTGGAAGAAGTTGGATATCCCATCTCATGCTATAGGAAGGGTCTCAGGTTGGAATGGGAAGGAGTTGGATATCACATTTCATGTTATAGGAAGGGTCTCAGGATTGGAATGGGAAGGACTTGGATATCATATCTCATGCTATAGGACAGGTCTCAGGTTTGTTATTAGAATCATTGAGATATCATATTGCATGCTGTAGGAAGGGTCTAAGGATTGGAACGGGAAGGACTTGGATATCACATCTCATGCTATAGATAGGCTCTTAGGTTTGGAAAGGGAAGGAGTTGGATATCACATTTCATGTTAGAGGAAGGATCTCAGGTTTGGTATTAGAAGCATTGAGATATCACATCTCATGCTATAGGAAGGGTCTCAGGATTGGAATGGGAAGTAGATGGATATCACATCTCATGCTATAGGAAGGATCTCAGGTTTGGTATTAGAAGCATTGAGATATCACATCTCATGCTATAGGAAGGGTCTCAGGGTTGGAATGGGAAGGAGTTGGATATCACATCTCATCCAATAGGAAGGGTCTCAGGTTTGGAATGGGAAGGAATTGGATATCACATCTCATGTTATAGGAAGGATCTCAGGTTTGGTATTAGAAGCATTGAGATATCACATCTCATGCTATAGGAAGGGTCTCAGGATTGGAATGTGAAGGATTTGGATATCACATCTCATGCTAAAGGAAGGGTCTCAGGATTGGTAGAAGCATTGAGATATCACGTCTCTGCTATCGGAGGGGTCTCAGGATTGGATTGGGAAGGAGTTGGATATCCCTTCTCATGCTATAGGAAGGGTCTCAGGATTTGAATGGCAAGGAGTTGGATATCACATCTCATGCCATAGGAAGGGTCTCAGGTTTGGTATAAGCATTGAGATATCACATCTCTGCTATCGGAAGGGTCTCAGGATTGGAATGGGAAGGAGTTGGATATTCCCATCTCATGTTATAGGAAGGGTCTCAGGTTTGGTATTAGAAGCATTGAGATATCACATCTCATGCTATAGGAAGGGTCTCAGGATTGGAATGGGAAGGACTTGGATATCACATCTCATGCTATAGGGAGGGTCTCAAGTTTGATATTAGAAGCTTTGAGATATCACATCTCATGATATCGGAAGGGTCTCAGGATTGGAATGGGAAGGAGTTGGATATCACATCTCATGATAAAGGAAGGGTCTAAGGTTTGGAAGGGGAAGGATTTGGATATCACATCTCATGTTATAGGAAGGATCTCAGGTTTGGTATTAGAACCATTGAGATATCACATCTCATGCTATCGGAAGGATCTCAGGTTTGGTATTAGAAGCATTGAGATATCACATCTCATGCTATCAGAAGGGTCTCAGGATTGGAATGGGAAGGAGTTGGATATCACATCTCATGCTAAAGGGAGGGTCTCAGGTTTGGAAGGGGAAGGATTTGGATATCACATCTCATGTTATCGGAAGGATCTCACATTTGGTATTAGAAGTATTGAGATATCATATCTCATGCTATAGGAAGGGTCTCAGGATTGGAATGGGAAGGACTTGGATATCACATATCATGCTATAGGGAGGGTCTCAGTTTTGATATTAGAAGCATTGAGATATCACATCTCATGCTATCGGAAGTGTCTCAGGATTGGAATGGGAAGGAGCTGGATATCACATCTCATGCTAAAGGAAGGGTCTCAGGTTTGGAACGGGAAGGATTTGGATATCACATCTCATGTTATAGGAAGGGTCTCAGGTTTGGTATAAGCATTGAGATATCACATCTCTGCTATCGGAAGTGTCTCAGGATTGGAATGGGAAGGAGTTGGATATCCCATCTCATGTTATAGGATGGGTCTCAGGTTTGTTATTAGAATCATTGAGATATCATATTGCATGCTGTAGGAAGGGTCCAAGGGTTGGAATGGGAAGGACGTGGATATCACATCTCATGCTATAGATAGGCTCTTAGGTTTGGAAAGGGAAGGAGTTGGATATCACATTTCATGTTAGAGGAAGGATCTCAGGTTTGGTATTAGAAGCATTGAGATATCACATCTCATGCTATAGGAAGGGTCTCAGGATTGGAATGGGAAGGAGTTGGATATCACATCTCATGCTAAAGGGAGGGTCTCAGGTTTGGAAGGGGAAGGATTTGGATATCACATCTCATGTTATAGGAAGGATCTCAGGTTTGGTATTAGAACCATTGAGATATCACATCTCATGCTATCGGAAGGATCTCAGGTTTGGTATTAGAAGCATTGAGATATCACATCTCATGCTATAGGAAGGGTCTCAGGATTGGAATGGGAAGTAGTTGGATATCACATCTCATGCTATAGGAAGTGTCTCAGGTTTGGTATAAGCATTGAGATATCACATCTCATGCTATAGGACGGGTCTCAGGATTGGAATGGAAGGAGTTGGATATCACATCTCATGTTATAGGAAGGATCTCAGGTTTGCTATTAGAAGCATTGAGACATCACATCTCATGCTATAGGAAGGGTCTCAGGGTTTGAATGGGAAGGAGTTGGATATCACATCTCATCCAATAGGAAGGGTCTCAGGTTTGGAATGGGAAGGAATTGGATATCACATCTCATGTTATAGGAAGGATCTCAGGTTTGGTATTAGAAGCATTGAGATATCACATCTCATGCTATAGGAAGGGTCTCAGGATTGGAATGTGAAGGATTTGGATATCACATCTCATGCTAAAGGAAGGGTCTCAGGTTTGGTAGAAGCATTGAGATATCACGTCTCTGCTATCGGAAGGGTCTCAGGATTGGATTGGGAAGGAGTTGGATATCCCTTCTCATGCTATAGGAAGGGTCTCAGGATTTGAATGGCAAGGAGTTGGATATCACATCTCATGCCATAGGAGGGGTCTCAGGTTTGGTATAAGCATTGAGATATCACATCTCTGCTATCGGAAGGGTCTCAGGATTGGATTGGGAAGGAGTTGGATATCCCTTCTCATGCTATAGGAAGTGTCTCAGGTTGGAATGGGAAGGAGTTGGATATCACATCTCATGTTATAGGAAGGGTCTCAGGATTGGAATGGGAAGGATTTGGATATCACATCTCTTGCTATAGGAAGGGTCTCAGGATTGGAATGGGTAGGAGTTGGATATTACTTTCTTGCTATAGGAAGGGTCTCATGTTTGGAATGGGAATGAGTTGGATATCACATATGCTATAGTTAGTGTCTCAGGTTTGGAACGGGAAGGAGTTGGCTATCACATCTCATGTTATAGGAAGGGTCTCAGGTTTGTTATAAGCATTGAGATATCACATCTCTGCTATCGGAAGCGGCTCAGGATTGGAATGGGAAGGAGTTGGATATCCCATCTCATGTTATAGTAAGAGTCTCTGGTTTGGTATTAGAATCATTGAGATATCACATCGCATGCTGTAGGAAGGGTCTAAGGATTGGAATGGGATGGACTTGGATATCACATCTCATGCTATAGGTAGGCTCTCAGGTTTGGTATAAGCATTGAGATATCACATCTCATGCTATAGGAAGGGTCTCAGATTTGGTATAAGCATTGAGATATCACATCTCATGCTAAAGGAAGGGTCTCAGGATTGGAATGGGAAGGAGTTGTATATGACATCTCAGGCCATAGGAAGGGTCTCAGGTTTGGTATAAGCATTGAGATATCACATCTCTGCTATCGGAAGGGTCTCAGGATTGGAATGGGAAGGAGTTGGATATCCCATCTCATGTTATAGGAAGGGTCTCAGGTTTGGTATTAGAAGCATAGAGATATCACATCTCATGCTATAGGAAGGGTCTCAGGATTGGAATGGGAAGGACTTGGATGTCACATCTCATGCTATAGGGAGGGTCTCAAGTTTGATATTAGAAGCATTGAGATAACAAATCTCATGATATCGGAAGGGTCTCAGGATTGGAATGGGAAGGAGTTGGATACCACATCTCATGATAAAGGAAGGGTCTAAGGTTTGGAAGGGGAAGGATTTGGATATCACATCTCATGTTATAGGACGGGTCTCAGGTTTGGTATTAGAAGCATTGAGATATCAAGTCTCATGGTATAAGAAGGGTCTCAGAATTGGAATGGGAAGGAGTTGGATATCACACCTCAAGCTATAGGAAGGGTCTCAGGATTGGAATGGGAAGGAGTTTGATATCACATCTCATGCCATAGTATGGGTCTCAGGTTTGGTAGAAGCATTGGGACATCACATCTCATGCTATCGGAAGGGTATCAGTATTGGATTTGGAAGAAGTTGGATATCCCATCTCATGCTATAGGAAGGGTCTCAGGTTGGAATGGGAAGGAGTTGGATATCACATTTCATGTTATAGGAAGGGTCTCAGGATTGGAATGGGAAGGACTTGAATATCATATCTCATGCTATAGGACGGGTCTCAGGTTTGTTATTAGAATCATTGAGATATCATATTGCATGCTGTAGGAAGGGTCTAAGGCTTGGAATGGGAAGGACTTGGATATCACATCTCATGCTATAGATAGGCTCTTAGGTTTGGAAAGGGAAGGAGTTGGATATCACATTTCATGTTAGAGGAAGGATCTCAGGTTTGGTATTAGAAGCATTGAGATATCACATCTCATGCTATAGGAAGGGTCTCAGGATTGGAATGGGAAGTAGTTGGATATCACATCTCATGCTATAGGAAGGGTCTCAGGTTTGGTATAAGCATTGAGATATCACATCTCATGCTATAGGAAGGGTCTCAGGGTTGGAATGGGAAGGAGTTGGATATCGCATCTCATCCAATAGGAAGGGTCTCAGGTTTGGAATGGGAAGGAATTGGATATCACATCTCATGTTATAGGAAGGATCTCAGGTTTTGGTATTAGAAGCATTGAGATATCACATCTCATGCTATAGGAAGGGTCTCAGGATTGGAATGTGAAGGATTTGGATATCACATCTCATGCTAAAGGAAGGGTCTCAGGTTTGGTAGAAGCATTGAGATATCAGATCTCTGCTATCGGAAGGGTCTCAGGATTGGATTGGGAAGGAGTTGGATATCCCTTCTCATGCTATAGGAAGGGTCTCAGGATGTGAATGGGAAGGAGTTGGATATCACATCTCATGTTATAGGAAGGGTCTCAGGATTGGAATGGGAAGGATTTGGATATTACTTTCTTGCTATAGGAAGGGTCTCATGTTTGGAATGGGAAGGAGTTGGATATCACATATGCTATAGTTAGTGTCTCAGGTTTGGAACGGGAAGGAGTTGGATATCACATCTCATGTTATAGGAAGGGTCTCATGTTTGGTATAAGCATTGAGATATCACATCTCTGCTATCGGAAGCGGCTCAGGATTGGAATGGGAAGGAGTTGGATATCCCATCTCATGTTATAGTAAGAGTCTCTGGTTTGGTATTAGAATCATTGAGATGTCACATCGCATGCTGTAGGAAGGGTCTAAGGATTGGAATGGGATGGACTTGGATATCACATCTCATGCTATAGGTAGGCTCTCAGGTTTGATATAAGCATTGAGATATCACATCTCATGCTATAGGAAGGGTCTCAGGATTGGAATGGGAAGGATTTGGATATCCCATCTCATGCTATAGGAAGGCTCTCAGGTTTGGAAGGGGAAGGAGTTGGATATCACATTTTATGTTAGAGGACGGATCTCAGGTTTGGTATTAGAGGCCTTGAGATATCACATCTCATGCTATAGGAAGGGTCTCAGGATTGGAATGGGAAGGAGTTGGATATCACATCTCAAGCTTTAGGAAGGGTCTCAGGTTTGGTATAAGCATTGAGATAGCACATCTCATGCTATAGGAAGGGTCTCAGGATTGGAATGGGAAGGAGTTGGATATCACATCTCATGTTATAGGAAAGATCTCAGGTTTGGTATTAGACGCATTGAGACATCACATCTCATGTTATAGGAAGGGTCTCAGGATTGGAATGGGAAGAAGTTGGATATCACATCTCATGCTATAGGAAGGGTCTCAGGTTTGGAACTCCTTCCACTTCCAATCCTGAGACCCTTCCTATAGCATGAGATGTGATGTCTCAATGCTTCTAATACCAAACCTGAGAACCTTCCTACAGCATGCGATGTGATATCTCAATGCTTCTAATACCAAACCTGAGACCAGTCCTATAACATGAGATTGGATATCCAACTCCTTCCCCTTCCAAACCTGAGACCCTTCCTATAGCATGAGATGTGATATCCAACTTCTTCCCATTCCAATCCTGAGACCCTTCCTATAACATGAGATGTGATGTCTCAATGCTTCTAATACCAAACCTGAGATCTTTCCTATAACATGAGATGTGATATCCAACTCCTTCCCATTCCAATCCTGAGACCCTTCCTATAGCATGAGATGTGCTATCTCAATGCTTATACCAAACCTGAGACCCTTCCTAAAGCTTGAGATGTGATATCCAACTCCTTCCCATTCCAATCCTGAGACCCTTCCTATAGCATGAGATGTGATATCTCAAGGCCTCTAATACCAAACCTGAGATCCGTCCTCTAACATAAAATGTGATATCCAACTCCTTCCCCTTCCAAACCTGAGAGCCTTCCTATAGCATGAGATGGGATATCCAAATCCTTCCCATTCCAATCCTGGGACCCTTCCTATAGCATGAGATGTGATATCTCAATGCTTATATCAAACCTGAGAGCCTACCTATAGCATGAGATGTGATATCCAAGTCCATCCCATTCCAATCCTTAGACCCTTCCTACAGCATGCGATGTGACATCTCAATGATTCTAATACCAAACCAGAGACTCTTACTATAACATGAGATGGGATATCCAACTCCTTCCCATTCCAATCCTGAGCCGCTTCCGATAGCAGAGATGTGATATCTCAATGCTTATACCAAACATGAGACCCTTCCTATAACATGAGATGTGATATCCAACTCCTTCCCGTTCCAAACCTGAGACACTAACTATAGCATATGTGATATCCAACTCCTTCCCATTCCAAACATGAGACCCTTCCTATAGCAAGAAAGTAATATCCAAATCCTTCCCATTCCAATCCTGAGACCCTTCCTATAACATGAGATGTGATATCCAACTCCTTCCCATTCACATCCTGAGACCCTTCCTATAGCATGAGAAGGGATATCCAACTCCTTCCCAATCCAATCCTGAGACCCTTCCGATAGCAGAGATCTGATATCTCAATGCTTCTACCAAACCTGAGACCCTTCCTTTAGCATGAGATGTGATATCCAAATCCTTCACATTCCAATCCTGAGACCCTTCCTCTAGCATGAGATGTGATATCTCAATGCTTCTAATACCAAACCTGAGATCCTTCATATAACATGATATGTGATATCCAATTCCTTCCCATTCCAAACCTGAGACCCTTCCTATTGGATGAGATGCGATATCCAACTCCTTCCCATTCCAACCCTGAGACCCTTCCTATAGCATGAGATGTGATGTCTCAATGCTTCTAATACCAAACCTGAGATCCTTCCTATAACATGAGATGTGATATCCAACTCCTTCCATTCCAATCATGAGACCCGTCCTATAGCATGAGATGTGATATCTCAATGCTTATACCAAACCTGAGACCCTTCCTATAGCATGAGATGTGATATCCAACTACTTCCCATTCCAATCCTGAGACCCTTCCTATAGCATGAGATGTGATATCTCAATGCTTCTAATACCAAACCTGAGATCCTTCCTCTAACATGAAATGTGATATCCAACTCCTTCCCTTTCCAAACCTAAGAGCCTATCTATAGCATGAGATGTGATATCCAAGTCCTTCCCATTCCAAGCCTTAGACCCTTCCTACAGCATGCAATATGATATCTCAATGATTCTAATAACAAACCTGAGACCCGTCCTATAGCATGAGATATGATATCCAAGTCCTTCCCATTCCAATCCTGAGACCCTTCCTATAACATGAAATGTGATATCCAACTCCTTCCCATTCCAACCTGAGACCCTTCCTATAGCATGAGATGGGATATCCAACTTCTTCCAAATCCAATACTGATACCCTTCCGATAGCATGAGATGTGATGTCCCAATGCTTCTACCAAACCTGAGACCCATACTATGGCATGAGATGTGATATCAAACTCCTTCCCATTCCAATCCTGAGACCCTTCCTATAGCTTGAGGTGTGATATCCAACTCCTTCCCCTTCCAATCCTGAGACCCTTCCTATAGCATGAGATGTGATGTCTCAATGCTTCTAATACCAAACCTGAGAACCTTCCTACAGCATGCGATGTGATATCTCAATGCTTCTACTACCAAACCTGAGACCAGTCCTATAACATGAGATTGGATATCCAACTCCTTCCCCTTCCAAACCTGAGACCCTTCCTATAGCATGAGATGTGATATCCAACTTCTTCCCATTCCAATCCTGAGACCCTTCCTATAACATGAGATGTGATGTCTCAATGCTTCTAATACCAAACCTGAGATCTTTCCTATAACATGAGATGTGATATCCAACTCCTTCCCATTCCAATCCTGAGACCCTTCCTATAGCATGAGATGTGCTATCTCAATGCTTATACCAAACCTGAGACCCTTCCTAAAGCTTGAGATGTGATATCCAACTCCTTCCCATTCCAATCCTGAGACCCTTCCTATAGCATGAGATGTGATATCTCAAGGCCTCTAATACCAAACCTGAGATCCGTCCTCTAACATAAAATGTGATATCCAACTCCTTCCCCTTCCAAACCTGAGAGCCTTCCTATAGCATGAGATGGGATATCCAAATCCTTCCCATTCCAATCCTCAGACCCTTCCTATAGCATGAGATGTGATATCTCAATGCTTATATCAAACCTGAGAGCCTACCTATAGCATGAGATGTGATATCCAAGTCCATCCCATTCCAATCCTTAGACCCTTCCTACAGCATGCGATGTGACATCTCAATGATTCTAATACCAAACCAGAGACTCTTACTATAACATGAGATGGGATATCCAACTCCTTCCCATTCCAATCCTGAGCCGCTTCCGATAGCAGAGATGTGATATCTCAATGCTTATACCAAACATGAGACCCTTCCTATAACATGAGATGTGATATCCAACTCCTTCCCGTTCCAAACCTGAGACACTAACTATAGCATATGTGATATCCAACTCCTTCCCATTCCAAACATGAGACCCTTCCTATAGCAAGAAAGTAATATCCAAATCCTTCCCATTCCAATCCTGAGACCCTTCCTATAACATGAGATGTGATATCCAACTCCTTCCCATTCACATCCTGAGACCCTTCCTATAGCATGAGAAGGGATATCCAACTCCTTCCCAATCCAATCCTGAGACCCTTCCGATAGCAGAGATCTGATATCTCAATGCTTCTACCAAACCTGAGACCCTTCCTTTAGCATGAGATGTGATATCCAAATCCTTCACATTCCAATCCTGAGACCCTTCCTATAGCATGAGATGTGATATCTCAATGCTTCTAATACCAAACCTGAGATCCTTCCTATAACATGAGATGTGATATCCAATTCCTTCCCATTCCAAACCTGAGACCCTTCCTATTGGATGAGATGCGATATCCAACTCCTTCCCATTCCAACCCTGAGACCCTTCCTATAGCATGAGATGTGATGTCTCAATGCTTCTAATACCAAACCTGAGATCCTTCCTATAACATGAGATGTGATATCCAACTCCTTCCATTCCAATCATGAGACCCGTCCTATAGCATGAGATGTGATATCTCAATGCTTATACCAAACCTGAGACCCTTCCTATAGCATGAGATGTGATATCCAACTACTTCCCATTCCAATCCTGAGACCCTTCCTATAGCATGAGATGTGATATCTCAATGCTTCTAATACCAAACCTGAGATCCTTCCTCTAACATGAAATGTGATATCCAACTCCTTCCCTTTCCAAACCTAAGAGCCTATCTATAGCATGAGATGTGATATCCAAGTCCTTCCCATTCCAAGCCTTAGACCCTTCCTACAGCATGCAATATGATATCTCAATGATTCTAATAACAAACCTGAGACCCGTCCTATAGCATGAGATATGATATCCAAGTCCTTCCCATTCCAATCCTGAGACCCTTCCTATAACATGAAATGTGATATCCAACTCCTTCCCATTCCAACCTGAGACCCTTCCTATAGCATGAGATGGGATATCCAACTTCTTCCAAATCCAATACTGATACCCTTCCGATAGCATGAGATGTGATGTCCCAATGCTTCTACCAAACCTGAGACCCATACTATGGCATGAGATGTGATATCAAACTCCTTCCCATTCCAATCCTGAGACCCTTCCTATAGCTTGAGGTGTGATATCCAACTCCTTCCCATTCCAATTCTGAGACCCTTCTTATACCATGAGACTAGATATCTCAATGCTTCTAATACCAAACCTGAGACCCGTCCTATAACATGAGATGTGATATCCAAATCCTTCCCCTTCCAAACCTTAGACCCTTCCTTTATCATGAGATGTGGTATCCAACTCCTTCCCATTCCAATCCTGAGACCCTTCCGATATCATGAGATTTGTTATCTCAATGCTTCTAATATCAAACTTGAGACCCTCCCTATAGCATGAGATGTGACATCCAAGTCCTTCCCATTCCAATCCTGAGACCCTTCCTATAGCATGAGATGTGATATCTCTATGCTTCTAATACCAAACCTGAGACCCTTCCTATAACATGAGATGGGATATCCAACTCCTTCCCATTCCAATCCTGAGACCCTTCCGATAGCAGAGATGTGATATCTCAATGCTTATACCAAACCTGAGACCCTTCCTATGGCCTGAGATGTCATATACAACTCCTTCCCATTCCAATCCTGAGACCCTTCCTTTAGCATGAGATGTGATATCTCAATGCTTATACCAAATCTGAGACCCTTCCTATAGCATGAGATGTGATATCTCAATGCTTATACCAAACCTGAGAGCCTACCTATAGCATGAGATGTGATATCCAAGTCCATCCCATTCCAATCATTAGACCCTTCCTACAGCATGCGATGTGATATCTCAATGATTCTAATACCAAACCAGAGACTCTTACTATAACATGAGATGGGATATCCAACTCCTTCCCATTCCAATCCTGAGCCGCTTCCGATAGCAGAGATGTGATATCTCAATGCTTATAACAAACCTGAGACCCTTCCTATAACATGAGATGTGATATCCAACTCCTTCCCGTTCCAAACCTGAGACACTAACTATAGCATATGTGATATCCAACTCATTCCCATTCCAAACATGAGACCCTTCCTATAGCAAGAAAGTAATATCCAACTCCTACCCATTCCAATCCTGAGACCCTTCCTATAGCAAGAGATGTGATATCCAAATCCTTCCCATTCCAATCCTGAGACCCTTCCTATAACATGAGATGTGATATCCAACTCCTTCCCATTCCAACCTGAGACACTTCCTATAGCATGAGAAGGGATATCCAACTCCTTCCCAATCCAATCCTGAGACCCTTCCGATAGCAGAGATGTGATATCTCAATGCTTATACCAAACCTGAGACCCTTCCTATGGCATGAGATGTGATATCCAACTCCTTGCCATTCAAATCCTGAGACCCTTCCTATAGCATGAGAAGGGATATCCAACTCCTTCCCAATCCAATCCTGAGACCCTTCCGATAGCAGAGACGTGATATCTCAATGCTTCTACCAAACCTGAGACCCTTCCTTTAGCATGAGATGTGATATCCAAATCCTTCACATTCCAATCCTGAGACCCTTCCTATAGCATGAGATGTGATATCTCAATGCTTCTAATACCAAACCTGAGATCCTTCCTATAACATGAGATGTGATATCCAATTCCTTCCCATTCCAAACCTGAGACCCTTCCTATTGGATGAGATGTGATATCCAACTCCTTCCCATTCCAACCCTGAGACCCTTCCTATAGCATGAGATGTGATGTCTCAATGCTTCTAATAGCAAACCTGAGATCCTTCCTATAACATGAGATGTGATATCCAACTCCTTCCATTCCAATCCTGAGACCCGTCCTATAGCATGAGATGTGATATCTCAATGCTTATACCAAACCTGAGACACTTCCTATAGCATGAGATGTGATATCCAACTACTTCCCATTCCAATCCTGAGACCCTTCCTATAGCATGAGATGTGATATCTCAATGCTTCTAATACCAAACCTGAGATCCTTCCTCTAACATGAAATGTGATATCCAACTCCTTCCCTTTCCAAACCTAAGAGCCTATCTATAGCATGAGATGTGATATCCAAGTCCTTCCCATTCCAACCCTTAGACCCTTCCTACAGCATGCAATATGATATCTCAATGATTCTAATAACAAACCTGAGACCCGTCCTATAACATGAGATGGGATATCCAACTCCTTCCCATTCCAATCCTGAGACACTTCCGATAGCAGAGATGTGATATCTCAATGCTTATACCAAACCTGAGACCCTTCCTATAACATGAGATGTGATATCCAAATCCTTCCCGTTCCAAACCTGAGACCCTTCCTTTAGCATGAGATGTGATATCCAGCTCCTTCCCATTCCAATCCTGAGACACTTCCGATAGCATGAGATGTGATATCTCAATGCTTCTAATATCAAAACTGAGACCCTCCCTATAGCATGATATGTGATATCTAAGTCCTTCCCATTCCAATCCTGAGACCCTTCCTATAGCATGAGATATGATATCTCAATACTTCTAATACCAAACGTGAGATCCTTCCGATAACATGAGATGTGATATCCAAATCCTTCCCCTTCCAAACCTGAGACCCTCCCTTTAGCATGAGATGTGATATCCAACTCCTTCCCATTCCAATCCTGAGACCCTTCTGATAGCATGAGATGTGATATCTCAATGCTTCTAATACCAAACCTGAGATCCTTCCGATAGCATGAGATGTGATATCTCAATGGTTCTAATACCAAACCTGAGATCCTTCCTATAACATGAGATGTGATATCCAAATCCTTCCCCTTCCAAACCTGAGACCCTCCCTTTAGCATGAGATGTGATATCCAACTCCTTCCCATTCCAATCCTGAGACCCTTCCTATAGCATGAGATGTGATATCTCAATGCTTCTAATACCAAACCTGAGATCCTTCCTCTAACATGAAATGTGATATCCAACTCCTTCCCTTTCCAAACCTAAGAGCCTATCTATAGCATGAGATGTGATATCCAAGTCCTTCCCATTCCAACCCTTAGACCCTTCCTACAGCATGCAATATGATATCTCAATGATTCTAATAACAAACCTGAGACCCGTCCTATAACATGAGATGGGATATCCAACTCCTTCCCATTCCAATCCTGAGACACTTCCGATAGCAGAGATGTGATATCTCAATGCTTATACCAAACCTGAGACCCTTCCTATAACATGAGATGTGATATCCAAATCCTTCCCGTTCCAAACCTGAGACCCTTCCTTTAGCATGAGATGTGATATCCAGCTCCTTCCCATTCCAATCCTGAGACACTTCCGATAGCATGAGATGTGATATCTCAATGCTTCTAATATCAAAACTGAGACCCTCCCTATATCATGATATGTGATATCTAAGTCCTTCCCATTCCAATCCTGAGACCCTTCCTATAGCATGAGATATGATATCTCAATACTTCTAATACCAAACGTGAGATCCTTCCGATAACATGAGATGTGATATCCAAATCCTTCCCCTTCCAAACCTGAGACCCTCCCTTTAGCATGAGATGTGATATCCAACTCCTTCCCATTCCAATCCTGAGACCCTTCTGATAGCATGAGATGTGATATCTCAATGCTTCTAATACCAAACCTGAGATCCTTCTGATAGCATGAGATGTGATATCTCAATGGTTCTAATACCAAACCTGAGATCCTTCCTATAACATGAGATGTGATATCCAAATCCTTCCCCTTCCAAACCTGAGACCCTCCCTTTAGCATGAGATGTGATATCCAACTCCTTCCCATTCCATTCCTGAGACCCTTCTGATAGCATGAGATGTGATATCTCAATGCCTCTAATACCAAACCTGAGATCCTACCTCTAACATGAAATGTGATATCCAACTCTTTCCCCTTCCAAACCTGAGAGCCTTCCTATAGCATGAGATGTGATATCCAAGTCCTTCCCATTCTAATCCTGAGACCCTTCCTATAGCTTGAGATGTGATATCCAACTCCTTCCCATTCCAATTCTGAGACCCTTCCTATACTCTGAGACTTGATATCTCAATGCTTCTAATACCAAACCTGAGACCCGTAATATAACATGAGATGTGATATCCAAATCCTTCCCTTTCCAAACCTTAGACCCTTGCTTTATCATGAGATGTGATATCCAACTCCTTCCCATTCCAATCCTGAGACCCTTCCTATAGCATGAGATGTGATATCCAAGTCCTTCCCATTCCAATCCTGAGACCCTTCCTATAGCATGAGATGTGATATCTCAATGCTTCTAATACCAAACCTGAGACCCTTCCTATAACATGAGATGGGAATATCCAACTCCTTCCCATTCCAATCCTGAGACCCTTCCGATAGCAGAGATGTGATATCTCAATGCTTATACCAAACCTGAGACCCTTCCTATGGCATGAGATGTGATATCCAACTCCTTGCCATTCAAATCCTGAGACCCTTCCTATAGCATGAGAAGGGATATCCAACTCCTTCCCAATCCAATCCTGAGACCCCTCCGATAGCAGAGACGTGATATCTCAATGCTTCTACCAATCCTGAGACCCTTCCTTTAGCATGAGATGTGATATCCAAATCCTTCACATTCCAATCCTGAGACCCTTCCTATAGCATGAGATGTGATATCTCAATGCTTCTAATACCAAACCTGAGATCCTTCCTATAACATGAGATGTGATATCCAATTCCTTCCCATTCCAAACCTGAGACCCTTCCTATTGGATGAGATGTGATATCCAACTCCTTCCCATTCCAACCCTGAGACCCTTCCTATAGCATGAGATGTGATGTCTCAATGCTTCTAATACCAAACCTGAGATCCTTCCTATAACATGAGATGTGATATCCAACTCCTTCCATTCCAATCCTGAGACCCGTCCTATAGCATGAGATGTGATATCTCAATGCTTATACCAAACCTGAGACCCTTCCTATAGCATGAGATGTGATATCCAACTACTTCCCATTCCAATCCTGAGACCCTTCCTATAGCATGAGATGTGATATCTCAATGCTTCTAATACCAAACCTGAGATCCTTCCTCTAACATGAAATGTGATATCCAACTCCTTCCCTTTCCAAACCTAAGAGCCTATCTATAGCATGAGATGTGATATCCAAGTCCTTCCCGTTCCAATCCTTAGACCCTTCCTACAGCATGCAATATGATATCTCAATGATTCTAATAACAAACCTGAGACCTGTCCTATAGCATGAGATATGATATCCAAGTCCTTCCCATTCCAATCCTGAGACCCTTCCTATAACATGAAATGTGATATCCAACTCCTTCCCATTCCAACCTGAGACCCTTCCTATAGCATGAGATGGGATATCCAACTTCTTCCAAATCCAATACTGATACCCTTCCGATAGCATGAGATGTGATATCCCAATGCTTCTACCAAACCTGAGACCCATACTATGGCATGAGATGTGATATCAAACTCCTTCCCATTCCAATCCTGAGACCCTTCCTATAGCTTGAGGTGTGATATCCAACTCCTTCCCATTCCAATTCTGAGACCCTTCTTATACCATGAGACTTGATATCTCAATGCTTCTAATACCAAACCTGAGACCCGTCCTATAACATGAGATCTGATATCCAAATCCTTCCCCTTCCAAACCTTAGACCCTTCCTTTATCATGAGATGTGGTATCCAACTCCTTCCCATTCCAATCCTGAGACCCTTCCGATATCATGAGATTTGTTATCTCAATGCTTCTAATATCAAACTTGAGACCCTCCCTATAGCATGAGATGTGACATCCAAGTCCTTCCCATTCCAATCCTGAGACCCTTCCTATAGCATGAGATGTGATATCTCTATGCTTCTAATACCAAACCTGAGACCCTTCCTATAACATGAGATGGGATATCCAACTCCTTCCCATTCCAATCCTGAGACCCTTCCGATAGCAGAGATGTGATATCTCAATGCTTATACCAAACATGAGACCCTTCCTATGGCCTGAGATGTCATATACAACTCCTTCCCATTCCAATCCTGAGACCCTTCCTTTAGCATGTGATGTGATATCTCAATGCTTATACCAAATCTGAGACCCTTCCTATAGCATGAGATGTGATATCCAAATCCTTCCCATTCCAATCCTGAGACCCTTCCTATAGCATGAGATGTGATATCTCAATGCTTATATCAAACCTGAGAGCCTACCTATAGCATGAGATGTGATATCCAAGTCCATCCCATTCCAATCCTTAGACCCTTCCTACAGCATGCGATGTGATATCTCAATGATTCTAATACCAAACCAGAGACTCTTACTATAACATGAGATGGGATATCCAACTCCTTCCCATTCCAATCCTGAGCCGCTTCCGATAGCAGAGATGTGATATCTCAATGCTTATAACAAACCTGAGACCCTTCCTATAACATGAGATGTGATATCCAACTCCTTCCCGTTCCAAACCTGAGACACTAACTATAGCATATGTGATATCCAACGCATTCCCAGTCCAAACATGAGACCCTTCCTATAGCAAGAAAGTAATATCCAACTCCTACCCATTCCAATCCTGAGACCCTTCCTATAGCAAGAGATGTGATATCCAAATCCTTCCCATTCCAATCCTGAGACCCTTCCTATAACATGAGATGTGATATCCAACTCCTTCCCATTCAAACCTGAGACACTTCCTATAGCATGAGAAGGGATATCCAACTCCTTCCCAATCCAATCCTGAGACCCTTCCGATAGCAGAGATGTGATATCTCAATGCTTATACCAAACCTGAGACCCTTCCTATGGCATGAGATGTGATATCCAACTCCTTGCCATTCAAATCCTGAGACCCTTCCTATAGCATGAGAAGGGATATCCAACTCCTTCCCAATCCAATCCTGAGACCCTTCCGATAGCAGAGACGTGATATCTCAATGCTTCTACCAAACCTGAGACCCTTCCTTTAGCATGAGATGTGATATCCAAATCCTTCACATTCCAATCCTGAGACCCTTCCTATAGCATGAGATGTGATATCTCAATGCTTCTAATACCAAACCTGAGATCCTTCCTATAACATGAGATGTGATATCCAATTCCTTCCCATTCCAAACCTGAGACCCTTCCTATTGGATGAGATGTGATATCCAACTCCTTCCCATTCCAACCCTGAGACCCTTCCTATAGCATGAGATGTGATGTCTCAATGCTTCTAATACCAAACCTGAGATCCTTCCTATAACATGAGATGTGATATCCAACTCCTTCCATTCCAATCCTGAGACCCGTCCTATAGCATGAGATGTGATATCTCAATGCTTATACCAAACCTGAGACACTTCCTATAGCATGAGATGTGATATCCAACTACTTCCCATTCCAATCCTGAGACCCTTCCTATAGCATGAGATGTGATGGCTCAATGCTTCTAATACCAAACCTGAGATCCTTCCTCTAACATGAAATGTGATATCCAACTCCTTCCCTTTCCAAACCTAAGAGCCTATCTATAGCATGAGATGTGATATCCAAGTCCTTCCCATTCCAACCCTTAGACCCTTCCTACAGCATGCAATATGATATCTCAATGATTCTAATAACAAACCTGAGACCCGTCCTATAACATGAGATGGGATATCCAACTCCTTCCCATTCCAATCCTGAGACACTTCCGATAGCAGTGATGTGATATCTCAATGCTTATACCAAACCTGAGACCCTTCCTATAACATGAGATGTGATATCCAAATCCTTCCCGTTCCAAACCTGAGACCCTTCCTTTAGCATGAGATGTGATATCCAGCTCCTTCCCATTCCAATCCTGAGACACTTCCGATAGCATGAGATGTGATATCTCAATGCTTCTAATATCAAAACTGAGACCCTCCCTATAGCATGATATGTGATATCTAAGTCCTTCCCATTCCAATCCTGAGACCCTTCCTATAGCATGAGATATGATATCTCAATACTTCTAATACCAAACGTGAGATCCTTCCGATAACATGAGATGTGATATCCAAATCCTTCCCCTTCCAAACCTGAGACCCTCCCTTTAGCATGAGATGTGATATCCAATTCCTTCCCATTCCAAACCTGAGACCCTTCCTATTGGATGAGATGTGATATCCAACTCCTTCCCATTCCAACCCTGAGACCCTTCCTATAGCATGAGATGTGATGTCTCAATGCTTCTAATAGCAAACCTGAGATCCTTCCTATAACATGAGATGTGATATCCAACTCCTTCCATTCCAATCCTGAGACCCGTCCTATAGCATGAGATGTGATATCTCAATGCTTATACCAAACCTGAGACACTTCCTATAGCATGAGATGTGATATCCAACTACTTCCCATTCCAATCCTGAGACCCTTCCTATAGCATGAGATGTGATATCTCAATGCTTCTAATACCAAACCTGAGATCCTTCCTCTAACATGAGATGTGATATCCAACTCCTTCCATTCCAATCCTGAGACCCGTCCTATAGCATGAGATGTGATATCTCAATGCTTATACCAAACCTGAGACACTTCCTATAGCATGAGATGTGATATCCAAATCCTTCCCCTTCCAAACCTGAGACCCTCCCTTTAGCATGAGATGTGATATCCAACTCCTTCCCATTCCAATCCTGAGACCTTTCTGATAGCATGAGATGTGATATCTCAATGCTTCTAATACCAAACCTGAGATCCTTCCGATAGCATGAGATGTGATATCTCAATGGTTCTAATACCAAACCTGAGATCCTTCCTATAACATGAGATGTGATATCCAAATCCTTCCCCTTCCAAACCTGAGACCCTCCCTTTAGCATGAGATGTGATATCCAACTCCTTCCCATTCCAATCCTGAGACCCTTCCTATAGCATGAGATGTGATATCTCAATGCTTCTAATACCAAACCTGAGATCCTTCCTCTAACATGAAATGTGATATCCAACTCCTTCCCTTTCCAAACCTAAGAGCCTATCTATAGCATGAGATGTGATATCCAAGTACTTCCCATTCCAACCCTTAGACCCTTCCTACAGCATGCAATATGATATCTCAATGATTCTAATAACAAACCTGAGACCCGTCCTATAACATGAGATGGGATATCCAACTCCTTCCCATTCCAATCCTGAGACACTTCCGATAACAGAGATGTGATATCTCAATGCTTATACCAAACCTGAGACCCTTCCTATAACATGAGATGTGATATCCAAATCCTTCCCGTTCCAAACCTGAGACCCTTCCTTTAGCATGAGATGTGATATCCAGCTCCTTCCCATTCCAATCCTGAGACACTTCCGATAGCATGAGATGTGATATCTCAATGCTTCTAATATCAAAACTGAGACCCTCCCTATAGCATGATATGTGATATCTAAGTCCTTCCCATTCCAATCCTGAGACCCTTCCTATAGCATGAGATATGATATCTCAATACTTCTAATACCAAACGTGAGATCCTTCCGATAACATGAGATGTGATATCCAAATCCTTCCCCTTCCAAACCTGAGACCCTCCCTTTAGCATGAGATGTGATATCCAACTCCTTCCCATTCCAATCCTGAGACCCTTCTGATAGCATGAGATGTGATATCTCAATGCTTCTAATACCAAACCTGAGATCCTTCCGATAGCATGAGATGTGATATCTCAATGGTTCTAATACCAAACCTGAGATCCTTCCTATAACATGAGATGTGATATCCAAATCCTTCCCCTTCCAAACCTGAGACCCTCCCTTTAGCATGAGATGTGATATCCAACTCCTTCCCATTCCATTCCTGAGACCCTTCTGATAGCATGAGATGTGATATCTCAATGCCTCTAATACCAAACCTGAGATCCTACCTCTAACATGAAATGTGATATCCAACTCTGTCCCCTTCCAAACCTGAGAGCCTTCCTATAGCATGAGATGTGATATCCAAGTCCTTCCCATTCCAATCCTGAGACCCTTCCTATAGCTTGAGATGTGATATCCAACTCCTTCCCATTCCAATTCTGAGACCCTTCCTATACTCTGAGACTTGATATCTCAATGCTTCTAATACCAAACCTGAGACCCGTAATATAACATGAGATGTGATATCCAAATCCTTCCCCTTCCAAACCTTAGACCCTTCCTTTATCATGAGATGTGATATCCAACTCCTTCCCATTCCAATCCTGAGACCCTTCCGATATCATGAGATGTGATATCTCAAAGCTTCTAATATCAAACTTGAGACCCTCCCTATAGCATGAGATGTGATATCCAAGTCCTTCCCATTCCAATCCTGAGACCCTTCCTATAGCATGAGATGTGATATCTCAATGCTTCTAATACCAAACCGGAGACCCTTCCTATAACATGAGATGGGAATATCCAACTCCTTCCCATTCCAATCCTGAGACCCTTCCGATAGCAGAGATGTGATATCTCAATGCTTATACCAAACCTGAGACCCTTCCTATGGCATGAGATGTGATATCCAACTCCTTGCCATTCAAATCCTGAGACCCTTCCTATAGCATGAGAAGGGATATCCAACTCCTTCCCAATCCAATCCTGAGACCCCTCCGATAGCAGAGACGTGATATCTCAATGCTTCTACCAATCCTGAGACCCTTCCTTTAGCATGAGATGTGATATCCAAATCCTTCACATTCCAATCCTGAGACCCTTCCTATAGCATGAGATGTGATATCTCAATGCTTCTAATACCAAACCTGAGATCCTTCCTATAACATGAGATGTGATATCCAACTCCTTCCATTCCAATCCTGAGACCCGTCCTATAGCATGAGATGTGATATCTCAATGCTTATACCAAACCTGAGACCCTTCCTATAGCATGAGATGTGATATCCAACTACTTCCCATTCCAATCCTGAGACCCTTCCTATAGCATGAGATGTGATATCTCAATGCTTCTAATACCAAACCTGAGATCCTTCCTCTAACATGAAATGTGATATCCAACTCCTTCCCTTTCCAAACCTAAGAGCCTATCTATAGCATGAGATGTGATATCCAAGTCCTTCCCGTTCCAATCCTTAGACCCTTCCTACAGCATGCAATATGATATCTCAATGATTCTAATAACAAACCTGAGACCTGTCCTATAGCATGAGATATGATATCCAAGTCCTTCCCATTCCAATCCTGAGACCCTTCCTATAACATGAAATGTGATATCCAACTCCTTCCCATTCCAACCTGAGACCCTTTCTATAGCATGAGATGGGATATCCAACTTCTTCCAAATCCAATACTGATACCCTTCCGATAGCATGAGATGTGATATCCCAATGCTTCTACCAAACCTGAGACCCATACTATGGCATGAGATGTGATATCAAACTCCTTCCCATTCCAATCCTGAGACCCTTCCTATAGCTTGAGGTGTGATATCCAACTCCTTCCCATTCCAATTCTGAGACCCTTCTTATACCATGAGACTTGATATCTCAATGCTTCTAATACCAAACCTGAGACCCGTCCTATAACATGAGATGTGATATCCAAATCCTTCCCCTTCCAAACCTTAGACCCTTCCTTTATCATGAGATGTGGTATCCAACTCCTTCCCATTCCAATCCTGAGACCCTTCCGATATCATGAGATTTGTTATCTCAATGCTTCTAATATCAAACTTGAGACCCTCCCTATAGCATGAGATGTGACATCCAAGTCCTTCCCATTCCAATCCTGAGACCCTTCCTATAGCATGAGATGTGATATCTCTATGCTTCTAATACCAAACCTGAGACCCTTCCTATAACATGAGATGGGATATCCAACTCCTTCCCATTCCAATCCTGAGACCCTTCCGATAGCAGAGATGTGATATCTCAATGCTTATACCAAACATGAGACCCTTCCTATGGCCTGAGATGTCATATACAACTCCTTCCCATTCCAATCCTGAGACCCTTCCTTTAGCATGAGATGTGATATCTCAATGCTTATACCAAATCTGAGACCCTTCCTATAGCATGAGATGTGATATCCAAATCCTTCCCATTCCAATCCTGAGACCCTTCCTATAGCATGAGATGTGATATCTCAATGCTTATATCAAACCTGAGAGCCTACCTATAGCATGAGATGTGATATCCAAGTCCATCCCATTCCAATCCTTAGACCCTTCCTACAGCATGCGATGTGATATCTCAATGATTCTAATACCAAACCAGAGACTCTTACTATAACATGAGATGGGATATCCAACTCCTTCCCATTCCAATCCTGAGCCGCTTCCGATAGCATGAGAAGGGATATCCAACTCCTTCCCAATCCAATCCTGAGACCCTTCCGATAGCAGAGATCTGATATCTCAATGCTTATACCAAACATGAGACCCTTCCTATAACATGAGATGTGATATCCAACTCCTTCCCGTTCCAAACCTGAGACACTAACTATAGCATATGTGATATCCAACTCCTTCCCATTCCAAACATGAGACCCTTCCTATAGCAAGAAAGTAATATCCAAATCCTTCCCATTCCAATCCTGAGACCCTTCCTATAACATGAGATGTGATATCCAACTCCTTCCCATTCAAATCCTGAGACCCTTCCTATAGCATGAGAAGGGATATCCAACTCCTTCCCAATCCAATCCTGAGACCCTTCCGATAGCAGAGATCTGATATCTCAATGCTTCTACCAAACCTGAGACCCTTCCTTTAGCATGAGATGTGATATCCAAATCCTTCACATTCCAATCCTGAGACCCTTCCTATAGCATGAGATGTGATATCTCAATGCTTCTAATACCAAACCTGAGATCCTTCCTATAACATGAGATTTGATATCCAATTCCTTCCCATTCCAAACCTGAGACCCTTCCTATTGGATGAGATGCGATATCCAACTCCTTCCCATTCCAACCCTGAGACCCTTCCTATAGCATGAGATGTGATGTCTCAATGCTTCTAATACCAAACCTGAGATCCTTCCTATAACATGAGATGTGATATCCAACTCCTTCCATTCCAATCCTGAGACCCGTCCTATAGCATGAGATGTGATATCTCAATGCTTATACCAAACCTGAGACCCTTCCTATAGCATGAGATGTGATATCCAACTACTTCCCATTCCAATCCTGAGACCCTTCCTATAGCATGAGATGTGATATCTCAATGCTTCTAATACCAAACCTGAGATCCTTCCTCTAACATGAAATGTGATATCCAACTCCTTCCCTTTCCAAACCTTAGACCCTTCCTACAGCATGCAATATGATATCTCAATGATTCTAATAACAAACCTGAGACCCGTCCTATAGCATGAGATATGATATCCAAGTCCTTCCCATTCCAATCCTGAGACCCTTCCTATAACATGAAATGTGATATCCAACTCCTTCCCATTCCAACCTGAGACCCTTCCTATAGCATGAGATGGGATATCCAACTTCTTCCAAATCCAATACTGATACCCTTCCGTTAGCATGAGATGTGATGTCCCAATGCTTCTACCAAACCTGAGACCCATACTATGGCATGAGATGTGATATCAAACTCCTTCCCATTCCAATCCTGAGACCCTTCCTATAGCTTGAGGTGTGATATCCAACTCCTTCCCATTCCAATTCTGAGACCCTTCTTATACCATGAGACTTGATATCTCAATGCTTCTAATACCAAACCTGAGACCCGTCCAATAACATGAGATGTGATATCCAAATCCTTCCCCTTCCAAACCTTAGACCCTTCCTTTATCATGAGATGTGGTATCCAACTCCTTCCCATTCCAATCCTGAGACCCTTCCGATATCATGAGATTTGTTATCTCAATGCTTCTAATATCAAACTTGAGACCCTCCCTATAGCATGAGATGTGACATCCAAGTCCTTCCCATTCCAATCCTGAGACCCTTCCTATAGCATGAGATGTGATATCTCTATACTTCTAATACCAAACCTGAGACCCTTCCTATAACATGAGATGGGATATCCAACTCCTTCCCATTCCAATCCTGAGACCCTTCCGATAGCAGAGATGTGATATCTCAATGCTTATACCAAACCTGAGACCCTTCCTATGGCCTGAGATGTCATATACAACTCCTTCCCATTCCAATCCTGAGACCCTTCCTTTAGCATGAGATGTGATATCTCAATGCTTATACCAAATCTGAGACCCTTCCTATAGCATGAGATGTGATATCTCAATGCTTATACCAAACCTGAGAGCCTACAATCCTGAGACCCTTCCTTTAGCATGAGATGTGATATCTCAAAGCTTATACCAAATCTGAGACCCTTCCTATAGCATGAGATGTGATATCCAAGTCCATCCCATTCCAATCCTTAGACCCTTCCTACAGCATGCGATGTGATATCTCAATGATTCTAATACCAAACCAGAGACTCTTACTATAACATGAGATGGGATATCCAACTCCTTCCCATTCCAATCCTGAGCCGCTTCCGATAGCAGAGATGTGATATCTCAATGCTTATACCAAACCTGAGACCCTTCCTATAACATGAGATGTGATATCCAACTCCTTTCCGTTCCAAACCTGAGACACTAACTATAGCATATGTGATATCCAAATCCTTCCCATTCCAAACATGAGACCCTTCCTATAGCAAGAAAGTAATATCCAACTCCTACCCATTCCAATCCTGAGACCCTTCCTATAGCAAGAGATGTGATATCCAAATCCTTCCCATTCCAATCCTGAGACCCTTCCTATAACATGAGATGTGATATCCAACTCCTTCCCATTCCAACCTGAGACACTTCCTATAGCATGAGAAGGGATATCCAACTCCTTCCCAATCCAATCCTGAGACCCTTCCGATAGCAGAGATGTGATATCTCAATGCTTATACCAAACCTGAGACCCTTCCTATGGCATGAGATGTGATATCCAACTCCTTGCCATTCAAATCCTGAGACCCTTCCTATAGCATGAGAAGGGATATCCAACTCCTTCCCAATCCAATCCTGAGACCCTTCCGATAGCAGAGACGTGATATCTCAATGCTTCTACCAAACCTGAGACCCTTCCTTTAGCATGAGATGTAATATCCAAATCCTTCACATTCCAATCCTGAGACCCTTCCTATAGCATGAGATGTGATATCTCAATGCTTCTAATACCAAACCTGAGACCCTTCCTATAACATGAGATGGGATATCCAACTCCTTCCCATTCCAATCCTGAGACCATTCCGATAGCAGAGATGTGATATCTCAATGCTTATACCAAACCTGAGAACCTTCCTATGGCCTGAGATGTCATATACAACTCCTTCCCATTCCAATCCTGAGACCCTTCCTTTAGCATGAGATGTGATATCTCAATGCTTATACCAAATCTGAGACCCTTCCTATAGCATGAGATGTGATATCCAAGTCCATCCCATTCCAAACCTGAGACACTAACTATAGCATTTGTGATATCCAACTCCTTCCCATTCCAAACATGAGACCCTTCCTATAGCAAGAAAGTAATATCCAACTCCTACCCATTCCAATCCTGAGACCCTTCCTATAGCAAGAGATGTGATATCCAACTCCTTCCCATTCCAATCCTGAGACACTTCCGATAGCAGAGATGTGATATCTCAATGCTTATACCAAACCTGAGACCCTTCCTATAACATGAGATGTGATATCCAAATCCTTCCCGTTCCAAACCTGAGACCCTTCCTTTAGCATGAGATGTGATATCCAGCTCCTTCCCATTCCAATCCTGAGACACTTCCGATAGCATGAGATGTGATATCTCAATGCTTCTAATATCAAAACTGAGACCCTCCCTATAGCATGATATGTGATATCTAAGTCCTTCCCATTCCAATCCTGAGACCCTTCCTATAGCATGAGATATGATATCTCAATACTTCTAATACCAAACGTGAGATCCTTCCGATAACATGAGATGTGATATCCAAATCCTTCCCCTTCCAAACCTGAGACCCTCCCTTTAGCATGAGATGTGATATCCAACTCCTTCCCATTCCAATCCTGAGACCCTTCTGATAGCATGAGATGTGATATCGCAATGCTTCTAATACCAAACCTGAGATCCTTCCGATAGCATGAGATGTGATATCTCAATGGTTCTAATACCAAACCTGAGATCCTTCCTATAACATGAGATGTGATATCCAAATCCTTCCCCTTCCAAACCTGAGACCCTCCCTTTAGCATGAGATGTGATATCCAACTCCTTCCCATTCCATTCCTGAGACCCTTCTGATAGCATGAGATGTGATATCTCAATGCCTCTAATACCAAACCTGAGATCCTACCTCTAACATGAAATGTGATATCCAACTCTTTCCCCTTCCAAACCTGAGAGCCTTCCTATAGCATGAGATGTGATATCCAAGTCCTTCCCATTCCAATCCTGAGACCCTTCCTATAGCTTGAGATGTGATATCCAACTCCTTCCCATTCCAATTCTGAGACCCTTCCTATACTCTGAGACTTGATATCTCAATGCTTCTAATACCAAACCTGAGACCCGTAATATAACATGAGATGTGATATCCAAATCCTTCCCCTTCCAAACCTTAGACCCTTCCTTTATCATGAGATGTGATATCCAACTCCTTCCCATTCCAATCCTGAGACCCTTCCGATATCATGAGATGTGATATCTCAAAGCTTCTAATATCAAACTTGAGACCCTCCCTATAGCATGAGATGTGATATCCAAGTCCTTCCCATTCCAATCCTGAGACCCTTCCTATAGCATGAGATGTGATATCTCAATGCTTCTAATACCAAACCGGAGACCCTTCCTATAACATGAGATGGGAATATCCAACTCCTTCCCATTCCAATCCTGAGACCCTTCCGATAGCAGAGATGTGATATCTCAATGCTTATACCAAACCTGAGACCCTTCCTATGGCATGAGATGTGATATCCAACTCCTTGCCATTCAAATCCTGAGACCCTTCCTATAGCATGAGAAGGGATATCCAACTCCTTCCCAATCCAATCCTGAGACCCCTCCGATAGCAGAGACGTGATATCTCAATGCTTCTACCAATCCTGAGACCCTTCCTTTAGCATGAGATGTGATATCCAAATCCTTCACATTCCAATCCTGAGACCCTTCCTATAGCATGAGATGTGATATCTCAATGCTTCTAATACCAAACCTGAGATCCTTCCTATAACATGAGATGTGACATCCAACTCCTTCCATTCCAATCCTGAGACCCGTCCTATAGCATGAGATGTGATATCTCAATGCTTATACCAAACCTGAGACCCTTCCTATAGCATGAGATGTGATATCCAACTACTTCCCATTCCAATCCTGAGACCCTTCCTATAGCATGAGATGTGATATCTCAATGCTTCTAATACCAAACCTGAGATCCTTCCTCTAACATGAAATGTGATACCCAACTCCTTCCCTTTCCAAACCTAAGAGCCTATCTATAGCATGAGATGTGATATCCAAGTCCTTCCCGTTCCAATCCTTAGACCCTTCCTACAGCATGCAATATGATATCTCAATGATTCTAATAACAAACCTGAGACCTGTCCTATAGCATGAGATATGATATCCAAGTCCTTCCCATTCCAATCCTGAGACCCTTCCTATAACATGAAATGTGATATCCAACTCCTTCCCATTCCAACCTGAGACCCTTCCTATAGCATGAGATGGGATATCCAACTTCTTCCAAATCCAATACTGATACCCTTCCGATAGCATGTGATGTGATATCCCAATGCTTCTACCAAACATGAGACCCATACTATGGCATGAGATGTGATATCAAACTCCTTCCCATTCCAATCCTGAGACCCTTCCTATAGCTTGAGGTGTGATATCCAACTCCTTCCCATTCCAATTCTGAGACCCTTCTTATACCATGAGACTTGATATCTCAATGCTTCTAATACCAAACCTGAGACCCGTCCTATAACATGAGATGTGATATCCAAATCCTTCCCCTTCCAAACCTTAGACCCTTCCTTTATCATGAGATGTGGTATCCAACTCCTTCCCATTCCAATCCTGAGACCCTTCCGATATCATGAGATTTGTTATCTCAATGCTTCTAATATCAAACTTGAGACCCTCCCTATAGCATGAGATGTGACATCCAAGTCCTTCCCATTCCAATCCTGAGACCCTTCCTATAGCATGAGATGTGATATCTCTATGCTTCTAATACCAAACCTGAGACCCTTCCTATAACATGAGATGGGATATCCAACTCCTTCCCATTCCAATCCTGAGACCCTTCCGATAGCAGAGATGTGATATCTCAATGCTTATACCAAACATGAGACCCTTCCTATGGCCTGAGATGTCATATACAACTCCTTCCCATTCCAATCCTGAGACCCTTCCTTTAGCATGAGATGTGATATCTCAATGCTTATACCAAATCTGAGACCCTTCCTATAGCATGAGATGTGATATCCAAATCCTTCCCATTCCAATCCTGAGACCCTTCCTATAGCATGAGATGTGATATCTCAATGCTTATATCAAACCTGAGAGCCTACCTATAGCATGAGATGTGATATCCAAGTCCATCCCATTCCAATCCTTAGACCCTTCCTACAGCATGCGATCTGATATCTCAATGATTCTAATACCAAACCAGAGACTCTTACTATAACATGAGATGGGATATCCAACTCCTTCCCATTCCAATCCTGAGCCGCTTCCGATAGCAGAGATGTGATATCTCAATGCTTATACCAAACATGAGACCCTTCCTATAACATGAGATGTGATATCCAACTCCTTCCCGTTCCAAACCTGAGACACTAACTATAGCATATGTGATATCCAACTCCTTCCCATTCCAAACATGAGACCCTTCCTATAGCAAGAAAGTAATATCCAAATCCTTCCCATTCCAATCCTGAGACCCTTCCTATAACATGAGATGTGATATCCAACTCCTTCCCATTCAAATCCTGAGACCCTTCCTATAGCATGAGAAGGGATATCCAACTCCTTCCCAATCCAATCCTGAGACCCTTCCGATAGCAGAGATCTGATATCTCAATGCTTCTACCAAACCTGAGACCCTTCCTTTAGCATGAGATGTGATATCCAAATCCTTCACATTCCAATCCTGAGACCCTTCCTATAGCATGAGATGTGATATCTCAATGCTTCTAATACCAAACCTGAGATCCTTCCTATAACATGAGATTTGATATCCAATTCCTTCCCATTCCAAACCTGAGACCCTTCCTATTGGATGAGATGCGATATCCAACTCCTTCCCATTCCAACCCTGAGACCCTTCCTATAGCATGAGATGTGATGTCTCAATGCTTCTAATACCAAACCTGAGATCCTTCCTATAACATGAGATGTGATATCCAACTCCTTCCATTCCAATCCTGAGACCCGTCCTATAGCATGAGATGTGATATCTCAATGCTTATACCAAACCTGAGACCCTTCCTATAGCATGAGATGTGATATCCAACTACTTCCCATTCCAATCCTGAGATCCTTCCTATAACATGAGATTTGATATCCAATTCCTTCCCATTCCAAACCTGAGACCCTTCCTATTGGATGAGATGCGATATCCAACTCCTTCCCATTCCAACCCTGAGACCCTTCCTATAGCATGAGATGTGATGTCTCAATGCTTCTAATACCAAACCTGAGACCCTTCCTATAGCATGAGATGTGATATCCAACTACTTCCCATTCCAATCCTGAGACCCTTCCTATAGCATGAGATGTGATATCTCAATGCTTCTAATACCAAACCTGAGATCCTTCCTCTAACATGAAATGTGATATTCAACTCCTTCCCTTTCCAAACCTAAGAGCCTATCTATAGCATGAGATGTGATATCCAAGTCCTTCCCGTTCCAATCCTTAGACCCTTCCTACAGCATGCAATATGATATCTCAATGATTCTAATAACAAACCTGAGACCTGTCCTATAGCATGAGATATGATATCCAAGTCCTTCCCATTCCAATCCTGAGACCCTTCCTATAACATGAAATGTGATATCCAACTCCTTCCCATTCCAACCTGAGACCCTTCCTATAGCATGAGATGGGATATCCAACTTCTTCCAAATCCAATACTGATACCCTTCCTATAGCATGTGATGTGATATCCCAATGCTTCTACCAAACCTGAGACCCATACTATGGCATGAGATGTGATATCAAACTCCTTCCCATTCCAATCCTGAGACCCTTCCTATAGCTTGAGGTGTGATATCCAACTCCTTCCCATTCCAATTCTGAGACCCTTCTTATACCATGAGACTTGATATCTCAATGCTTCTAATACCAAACCTGAGACCCGTCCTATAACATGAGATGTGATATCCAAATCCTTCCCCTTCCAAACCTTAGACCCTTCCTTTATCATGAGATGTGGTATCCAACTCCTTCCCATTCCAATCCTGAGACCCTTCCGATATCATGAGATTTGTTATCTCAATGCTTCTAATATCAAACTTGAGACCCTCCCTATAGCATGAGATGTGACATCCAAGTCCTTCCCATTCCAATCCTGAGACCCTTCCTATAGCATGAGATGTGATATCTCTATGCTTCTAATACCAAACCTGAGACCCTTCCTATAACATGAGATGGGATATCCAACTCCTTCCCATTCCAATCCTGAGACCCTTCCGATAGCAGAGATGTGATATCTCAATGCTTATACCAAACATGAGACCCTTCCTATGGCCTGAGATGTCATATACAACTCCTTCCCATTCCAATCCTGAGACCCTTCCTTTAGCATGAGATGTGATATCTCAATGCTTATACCAAATCTGAGACCCTTCCTATAGCATGAGATGTGATATCCAAATCCTTCCCATTCCAATCGTGAGACCCTTCCTATAGCATGAGATGTGATATCTCAATGCTTATATCAAACCTGAGAGCCTACCTATAGCATGAGATGTGATATCCAAGTCCATCCCATTCCAATCCTTAGACCCTTCCTACAGCATGCGATGTGATATCTCAATGATTCTAATACCAAACCAGAGACTCTTACTATAACATGAGATGGGATATCCAACTCCTTCCCATTCCAATCCTGAGCCGCTTCCGATAGCAGAGATGTGATATCTCAATGCTTATACCAAACATGAGACCCTTCCTATAACATGAGATGTGATATCCAACTCCTTCCCGTTCCAAACCTGAGACACTAACTATAGCATATGTGATATCCAACTCCTTCCCATTCCAAACATGAGACCCTTCCTATAGCAAGAAAGTAATATCCAAATCCTTCCCATTCCAATCCTGAGACCCTTTCTATAACATGAGATGTGATATCCAACTCCTTCCCATTCAAATCCTGAGACCCTTCCTATAGCATGAGAAGGGATATCCAACTCCTTCCCAATCCAATCCTGAGACCCTTCCGATAGCAGAGATCTAATATCTCAATGCTTCTACCAAACCTGAGACCCTTCCTTTAGCATGAGATGTGATATCCAAATACTTCACATTCCAATCCTGAGACCCTTCCTATAGCATGAGATGTGATATCTCAATGCTTCTAATACCAAACCTGAGATCCTTCCTATAACATGAGATTTGATATCCAATTCCTTCCCATTCCAAACCTGAGACCCTTCCTATTGGATGAGATGCGATATCCAACTCCTTCCCATTCCAACCCTGAGACCCTTCCTATAGCATGAGATGTGATGTCTCAATGCTTCTAATACCAAACCTGAGATCCTTCCTATAACATGAGATGTGATATCCAACTCCTTCCATTCCAATCCTGAGACCCGTCCTATAGCATGAGATGTGATATCTCAATGCTTATACCAAACCTGAGACCCTTCCTATAGCATGAGATGTGATATCCAACTACTTCCCATTCCAATCCTGAGACCCTTCCTATAGCATGAGATGTGATATCTCAATGCTTCTAATACCAAACCTGAGATCCTTCCACTAACATGAAATGTGATATCCAACTCCTTCCCTTTCCAAATCTTAGACCCTTCCTACAGCATGCAATATGATATCTCAATGATTCTAATAACAAACCTGAGACCCGTCCTATAGCATGAGATATGATATCCAAGTCCTTCCCATTCCAATCCTGAGACCCTTCCTATAACATGAAATGTGATATCCAACTCCTTCCCATTCCAACCTGAGACCCTTCCTATAGCATGAGATGGGATATCCAACTTCTTCCAAATCCAATACTGATACCCTTCCGATAGCATGAGATGTGATGTCCCAATGCTTCTACCAAACCTGAGACCCATACTATGGCATGAGATGTGATATCAAACTCCTTCCCATTCCAATCCTGAGACCCTTCCTATAGCTTGAGGTGTGATATCCAACTCCTTCCCATTCCAATTCTGAGACCCTTCTTATATCATGAGACTTGATATCTCAATGCTTCTAATACCAAACCTGAGACCCGTCCAATAACATGAGATGTGATATCCAAATCCTTCCCCTTCCAAACCTTAGACCCTTCCTTTATCATGAGATGTGGTATCCAACTCCTTCCCATTCCAATCCTGAGACCCTTCCTTTAGCATGAGATGTGATATCTCAATGCTTATACCAAATCTGAGACCCTTCCTATAACATGAGATGGGATATCCAACTCCTTCCCATTCCAATCCTGAGACCCTTCCGATAGCAGAGATGTGATATCTCAATGCTTATACCAAACCTGAGACCCTTCCTATGGCCTGAGATGTCATATACAACTCCTTCCCATTCCAATCCTGAGACCCTTCCTTTAGCATGAGATGTGATATCTCAATGCTTATACCAAATCTGAGACCCTTCCTATAGCATGAGATGTGATATCCAAATCCTTCCCATTCCAATCCTGAGACCCTTCCTATAGCATGAGATGTGATATCTCAATGCTTATACCAAACCTGAGAGCCTACAATCCTGAGACCCTTCCTTTAGCATGAGATGTGATATCTCAAAGCTTATACCAAATCTGAGACCCTTCCTATAGCATGAGATGTGATATCCAAGTCCATCCCATTCCAATCCTTAGACCCTTCCTACAGCATGCGATGTGATATCTCAATGATTCTAATACCAAACCAGAGACTCTTACTATAACATGAGATGGGATATCCAACTCCTTCCCATTCCAATCCTGAGCCGCTTCCGATAGCAGAGATGTGATATCTCAATGCTTATACCAAACCTGAGACCCTTCCTATAACATGAGATGTGATATCCAACTCCTTCCCGTTCCAAACCTGAGACACTAACTATAGCATATGTGATATCCAAATCCTTCCCATTCCAAACATGAGACCCTTCCTATAGCAAGAAAGTAATATCCAACTCCTACCCATTCCAATCCTGAGACCCTTCCTATAGCAAGAGATGTGATATCCAAATCCTTCCCATTCCAATCCTGAGACCCTTCCTATAACATGAGATGTGATATCCAACTCCTTCCCATTCCAACCTGAGACACTTCCTATAGCATGAGAAGGGATATCCAACTCCTTCCCAATCCAATCCTGAGACCCTTCCGATAGCAGAGATGTGATATCTCAATGCTTATACCAAACCTGAGACCCTTCCTATGGCATGAGATGTGATATCCAACTCCTTGCCATTCAAATCCTGAGACCCTTCCTATAGCATGAGAAGGGATATCCAACTCCTTCCCAATCCAATCCTGAGACCCTTCCGATAGCAGAGACGTGATATCTCAATGCTTCTACCAAACCTGAGACCCTTCCTTTAGCATGAGATGTGATATCCAATTCCTTCACATCCCAATCCTGAGACACCTCCGATAGCAGAGATGTGATATCTCAATGCTTATACCAAACCTGAGAACCTTCCTATGGCCTGAGATGTCATATACAACTCCTTCCCATTCCAATCCTGAGACCCTTCCTTTAGCATGAGATGTGATATCTCAATGCTTATACCAAATCTGAGACCCTTCCTATAGCATGAGATGTGATATCCAAGTCCATCCCATTCCAAACCTGAGACACTAACTATAGCATTTGTGATATCCAACTCCTTCCCATTCCAAACATGAGACCCTTCCTATAGCAAGAAAGTAATATCCAACTCCTACCCATTCCAATCCTGAGACCCTTCCTATAGCAAGAGATGTGATATCCAAATCCTTCCCATTCCAATCCTGAGACCCTTCCTATAACATGAGATGTGATATCCAACTCCTTCCCATTCCAACCTGAGACACTTCCTATAGCATGAGAAGGGATATCCAACTCCTTCCCAATCCAATCCTGAGACCCTTCCGATAGCAGAGATGTGATATCTCAATGCTTATACCAAACCTGAGACCCTTCCTATGGCATGAGATGTGATATCCAACTCCTTGCCATTCAAATCCTGAGACCCTTCCTATAGCATGAGATGTGATATCTCTATGCTTCTAATACCAAACCTGAGACCCTTCCTATAACATGAGATGGGATATCCAACTCCTTCCCATTCCAATCCTGAGACCCTTCCGATAGCAGAGATGTGATATCTCAATGCTTATACCAAACCTGAGAACCTTCCTATGGCCTGAGACGTCATATACAACTCCTTCCCATTCCAATCCTGAGACCCTTCCTTTAGCATGAGATGTGATATCTCAATGCTTATACCAAATCTGAGACCCTTCCTATAGCATGAGATGTGATATCCAATTCCTTCCCATTCCAATCCTGAGACCCTTCCTATAGCATGAGATGTGATATCTCAATGCTTATACCAAACCTGAGAGCCTACCTATAGCATGAGATGTGATATCCAAGTCCATCCCATTCCAATCCTTAGACTCTTCCTACAGCATGCGATGTGATATCTCAATGATTCTAATACCAAACCAGAGACTCTTCCTATAACATGAGATGGGATATCCAACTCCTTCCCATTCCAATCCTGAGCCGCTTCTGATAGCAGAGATGTGATATCTCAATGCTTATACCAAACCTGAGACCCTTCCTATAACATGAGATGTGATATCCAACTCCTTCCCGTTCCAAACCTGAGACACTAACTATAGCATATGTGATATCCAACTCCTTCCCATTCCAAACATGAGACCCTTCCTATAGCAAGAAAGTAATATCCAACTCCTACCCATTCCAATCCTGAGACCCTTCCTATAGCAAGAGATGTGATATCCAAATCCTTCCCATTCCAATCCTGAGACCCTTCCTATAACATGAGATGTGATATCCAACTCCTTCCCATTCCAACCTGAGACACTTCCTATAGCATGAGAAGGGATATCCAACTCCTTCCCAATCCAATCCTGAGACCCTTCCGATAGCAGAGATGTGATATCTCAATGCTTATACCAAACCTGAGACCCTTCCTATGGCATGAGATGTGATATCCAACTCCTTGCCATTCAAATCCTGAGACCCTTCCTATAGCATGAGATGTGATATCTCTATGCTTCTAATACCAAACCTGAGACCCTTCCTATAACATGAGATGGGATATCCAACTCCTTCCCATTCCAATCCTGAGACCCTTCCGATAGCAGAGATGTGATATCTCAATGCTTATACCAAACCTGAGAACCTTCCTATGGCCTGAGATGTCATATACAACTCCTTCCCATTCCAATCCTGAGACCCTTCCTTTAGCATGAGATGTGATATCTCAATGCTTATACCAAATCTGAGACCCTTCCTATAGCATGAGATATGATATCCAATTCCTTCCCATTCCAATCCTGAGACCCTTCCTATAGCATGAGATGTGATATCTCAATGCTTATACCAAACCACCTGAGAGCCTACCTATAGCATGAGATGTGATATCCAAGTCCATCCCATTCCAATCCTTAGACCCTTCCTACAGCATGCGATGTGATATCTCAATGATTCTAATACCAAACCAGAGACTCTTCCTATAACATGAGATGGGATATCCAACTCCTTCCCATTCCAATCCTGAGCCGCTTCCGATAGCAGAGATGTGATATCTCAATGCTTATACCAAACCTGAGACCCTTCCTATAACATGAGATGTGATATCCAACTCCTTCCCGTTGCAAACCTGAGACACTAACTATAGCATATGTGATATCCAACTCCTTCCCATTCCAAACATGAGACCCCTCCTATAGCAAGAAAGTAATATCCAACTCCTACCCATTCCAATCCTGAGACCCTTCCTATAGCAAGAGATGTGATATCCAAATCCTTCCCATTCCAATCCTGAGACCCTTCCTATAACATGAATGAGATGTGATATCCAACTCCTTCCCATTCCAACCTGAGACACTTCCTATAGCATGAGAAGGGATATCCAACTCCTTCCCAATCCAAACCTGAGACCCTTCCGATAGCAGAGATGTGATATCTCAATGCTTATACCAAACCTGAGACCCTTCCTATGGCATGAGATGTGATATCCAACTCCTTCCCAATCCAATCCTGAGACCCTTCCGATAGCAGAGGCGTGATATCTCAATGCTTCTACCAAACCTGAGACCCTTCCTTTAGCATGAGATGTGATATCCAAATCCTTCACATTCCAATCCTGAGACCCTTCCTATAGCATGAGATGTGATATCTCAATGCTTCTAATACCAAACCTGAGATCCCTCCTATAACATGAGATGTGATATCCAATTCCTTCCCATTCCAAACCTGAGGCCCTTCCTATTGGATGAGATGTGATATCCAACTCCTTCCCATTCCAACCCTGAGACCCTTCCTATAGCATGAGATGTGATGTCTCAATGCTTCTAATACCAAACCTGAGATCCTTCCTATAACATGAGATGTGATATCCAACTCCTTCCATTCCAATCCTGAGACCCGTCCTATAGCATGAGATGTGATATCTCAATGCTTATACCAAACCTGAGACCCTTCCTATAGCATGAGATGTGATATTCAATTGCTTCCCATTCCAATCCTGAGACCCTTCCTATAGCATGAGATGTGATATCTCAATGCTTCTAATACCAAACCTGAGATCCTTCCTCTAACATGAAATGTGATATCCAACTCCTTCCCTTTCCAAACCTAAGAGCCTATCTATAGCATGAGATGTGATATCCAAGTCCTTCCCATTCCAACCCTTAGACCCTTCCAACAGCATGCAATATGATATCTCAATGATTCTAATAACAAACCTGAGACCCGTCCTATAACATGAGATGGGATATCCAACTCCTTCCCATTCCAATCCTGAGACACTTCCGATAGCAGAGATGTGATATCTCAATGCTTATACCAAACCTGAGAACCTTCCTATGGCCTGAGATGTCATATACAACTCCTTCCCATTCCAATCCTGAGACCCTTCCTTTAGCATGAGATGTGATATCTCAATGCTTATACCAAATCTGAGACCCTTCCTATAGCATGATGTGATATCCAATTCCTTCCCATTCCAATCCTGAGACCCTTCCTATAGCATGAGATGTGATATCTCAATGCTTATACCAAACCTGAGAGCCTACCTATAGCATGAGATGTGATATCCAAGTCCATCCCATTCCAATCCTTAGACCCTTCCTACAGCATGCAATGTGATATCTCAATGATTCTAATACCAAACCAGAGACTCTTCCTATAACATTAGATGGGATATCCAACTCCTTCCCATTCCAATCCTGAGCCGCTTCCGATAGCAGAGATGTGATATCTCAATGCTTATACCAAACCTGAGACCCTTCCTATAACATGAGATGTGATATCCAACTCCTTCCCGTTCCAAACCTGAGACACTAACTATAGCATATGTGATATCCAACTCCTTCCCATTCCAAACATGAGACCCTTCCAATAGCAAGAAAGTAATATCCAACTCCTACCCATTCCAATCCTGAGACCCTTCCTATAGCAAGGGATGTGATATCCAAATCCTTCCCATTCCAATCCTGAGACCCTTCCTATAACATGAGATGTGATATCCAACTCCTTCCCATTCCAACCTGAGACACTTCCTATAGCATGAGAAGGGATATCCAACTCCTTGCCATTCAAATCCTGAGACTCTTCCTATAGCATGAGAAGGGATATCCAACTCCTTCCCAATCCAATCCTGAGACCCTTCCGATAGCAGCGACGTGATATCTCAATGCTTCTACCAAACCTGAGACCCTTCCTTTAGCATGAGATGTGATATCCAAATCCTTCACATTCCAATCCTGAGACCCTTCCTATAGCATGAGATGTGATATCTCAATGCTTCTAATACCAAACCTGAGATCCTTCCTATAACATGAGATGTGATATCCAATTCCTTCCCATTCCAAACCTGAGACCCTTCCTATTGGATGAGATGTGATATCCAACTCCTTCCCATTCCAACCCTGAGACCCTTCCTATAGCATGAGATGTGATGTCTCAATGCTTCTAATACCAAACCTGAGATCCTTCCTTATAACATGAGATGTGATATCCAACTCCTTCCATTCCAATCCTGAGACCCGTCCTATAGCATGAGATGTGATATCTCAATGCTTATACCAAACCTGAGACCCTTCCTATAGCATGAGATGTGATATCCAACTGCTTCCCATTCCAATCCTGAGACCCTTCCTATAGCATGAGATGTGATATCTCAATGCTTCTAATACCAAACCTGAGATCCTTCCTCTAACATGAAATGTGATATCCAATTCCTTCCCTTTCCAAACCTAAGAGCCTATCTATAGCATGAGATGTGATATCCAAGTCCTTCACATTCCAACCCTTAGACCCTTCCTACAGCATGCAATATGATATCTCAATGATTCTAATAACAAACCTGAGACCCGTCCTATAACATGAGATGGGATATCCAACTCCTTCCCATTCCAATCCTGAGACACTTCCGATAGCAGAGATGTGATATCTCAATGCTTATACCAAACCTGAGACCCTTCCTATAACGAGATGTGATATCCAAATCCTTCCCGTTCCAAACCTGAGACCCTTCCTTTAGCATGAGATGTGATATCCAGCTCCTTCCCATTCCAATCCTGAGACACTTCCGATAGCATGAGATGTGATATCTCAATGCTTCTAATATCAAAACTGAGACCCTCCCTATAGCATGATATGTGATATCTAAGTCCTTCCCATTCCAATCCTGAGAACCTCCCTATAGCATGAGATGTGATCTCCAACTCCTTCCCATTCCAATCCTGAGACCCTTCCTATAGCATGAGATATGATATCTCAATACTTCTAATACCAAACGTGAGATCCTTCCGATAACATGAGATGTGATATCCAAATCCTTCCCCTTCCAAACCTGAGACCCTCCCTTTAGCATGAGATGTTATATCCAACTCCTTCCTATTCCAATCCTGAGACTCTTCTGATAGCATGAGATGTGATATCTCAATGCTTCTAATACCAAACCTGAGATCCTTCCGATAGCATGAGATGTGATATCTCAATGCTTCTAATACCAAACCTGAGATCCTTCCTATAACATGAGATGTGATATCCAAATCCTTCCCCTTCCAAACCTGAGACCCTCCCTTTAGCATGAGATGTGATATCCAACTCCTTCCCATTCCAATCCTGAGACCCTTCCGATATCATGAGATGTGATATCTCAAAGCTTCTAATATCAAACTTGAGACCCTCCCTATAGCGTGAGATGTGATATCCAAGTCCTTCCCATTCCAATCCTGAGACCCTTCCTATAGCATGAGATGTGATATCTCAATGCTTCTAATACCAAACCTGAGACCCTTCCTATAACATGAGATGGGAATATCCAACTCCTTCCCATTCCAATCCTGAGACCCTTCCGATAGCAGAGATGTGATATCTCAATGCTTATACCAAACCTGAGATCCTTCCTATAACATGAGATGTCCTGAGACACTTCCTATAGCATGAGATGTGATATCTCACTGCTTATACCAAACCTGAGACCCTTCCCATAGCATGAGATGTGATATCCAAGTCCTTCCCATTCCAATCCTGAGACACTTCCTATAGCATGAGATGTGATATCTCAATGCTTCTAATACCAAACCTGAGACTCTTCCTATAACATGAGATGGGGAATCCAACTCCTTCCCATTCCAATCCTGAGACCCTTTTGATAGCAGAGATGTGATATCTCAATGTTTATACCAAACCTGAGACCCTTCCTTCGGCATGAGTTGTCATATTCAACTCCTTCCCATTCCAATCCTGAGACCCTTCCTATAGCATGAGATGTGATATCCAACTCCTTCCCATTCCAATCCTGAGACCCTTCCTATAGCATGAGATGTGATGTCTCAATGCTTCTAATACCAAACCTGATATCCTTCCTATAACATGAGATGTGATATCCAACTCCTTCCATTCCAATCCTGAGACCCTTCCTATAGCATGAGATGTGATATCTCAATGGTTCTACCAAACCTGAGACCCTTCCTATAGCATGAGATGTGATATCCAACTCCTTCCCGTTCCAAACCTGAGACACTAACTATAGCATATGTGATATCCAACTCCTTCCCATTCCAAACATGAGACCCTTCCTATAGCAAGAAAGTAATATCCAACTCCTACCCATTCCAATCCTGAGACCCTTCCTATAGCAAGAGATGTGATATCCAAATCCTTCCCATTCCAATCCTGAGACCCTTCCTATAACATGAGATGTGATATCCAACTCCTTCCCATTCCAACCTGAGACACTTCCTATAGCATGAGAAGGGATATCCAACTCCTTCCCAATCCAATCCTGAGACCCTTCCGATAGCAGAGATGTGATATCTCAATGCTTATACCAAACCTGAGACCCTTCCTATGGCATGAGATGTGATATCCAACTCCTTGCCATTCAAATCCTGAGACCCTTCCTATAGCATGAGATGTGATATCTCTATGCTTCTAATACCAAACCTGAGACCCTTCCTATAACATGAGATGGGATATCCAACTCCTTCCCATTCCAATCCTGAGACCCTTCCGATAGCAGAGATGTGATATCTCAATGCTTATACCAAACCTGAGAACCTTCCTATGGCCTGAGATGTCATATACAACTCCTTCCCATTCCAATCCTGAGACCCTTCCTTTAGCATGAGATGTGATATCTCAATGCTTATACCAAATCTGAGACCCTTCCTATAGCATGAGATATGATATCCAATTCCTTCCCATTCCAATCCTGAGACCCTTCCTATAGCATGAGATGTGATATCTCAATGCTTATACCAAACCACCTGAGAGCCTACCTATAGCATGAGATGTGATATCCAAGTCCATCCCATTCCAATCCTTAGACCCTTCCTACAGCATGCGATGTGATATCTCAATGATTCTAATACCAAACCAGAGACTCTTCCTATAACATGAGATGGGATATCCAACTCCTTCCCATTCCAATCCTGAGCCGCTTCCGATAGCAGAGATGTGATATCTCAATGCTTATACCAAACCTGAGACCCTTCCTATAACATGAGATGTGATATCCAACTCCTTCCCGTTGCAAACCTGAGACACTAACTATAGCATATGTGATATCCAACTCCTTCCCATTCCAAACATGAGACCCCTCCTATAGCAAGAAAGTAATATCCAACTCCTACCCATTCCAATCCTGAGACCCTTCCTATAGCAAGAGATGTGATATCCAAATCCTTCCCATTCCAATCCTGAGACCCTTCCTATAACATGAATGAGATGTGATATCCAACTCCTTCCCATTCCAACCTGAGACACTTCCTATAGCATGAGAAGGGATATCCAACTCCTTCCCAATCCAAACCTGAGACCCTTCCGATAGCAGAGATGTGATATCTCAATGCTTATACCAAACCTGAGACCCTTCCTATGGCATGAGATGTGATATCCAACTCCTTCCCAATCCAATCCTGAGACCCTTCCGATAGCAGAGGCGTGATATCTCAATGCTTCTACCAAACCTGAGACCCTTCCTTTAGCATGAGATGTGATATCCAAATCCTTCACATTCCAATCCTGAGACCCTTCCTATAGCATGAGATGTGATATCTCAATGCTTCTAATACCAAACCTGAGATCCCTCCTATAACATGAGATGTGATATCCAATTCCTTCCCATTCCAAACCTGAGGCCCTTCCTATTGGATGAGATGTGATATCCAACTCCTTCCCATTCCAACCCTGAGACCCTTCCTATAGCATGAGATGTGATGTCTCAATGCTTCTAATACCAAACCTGAGATCCTTCCTATAACATGAGATGTGATATCCAACTCCTTCCATTCCAATCCTGAGACCCGTCCTATAGCATGAGATGTGATATCTCAATGCTTATACCAAACCTGAGACCCTTCCTATAGCATGAGATGTGATATTCAATTGCTTCCCATTCCAATCCTGAGACCCTTCCTATAGCATGAGATGTGATATCTCAATGCTTCTAATACCAAACCTGAGATCCTTCCTCTAACATGAAATGTGATATCCAACTCCTTCCCTTTCCAAACCTAAGAGCCTATCTATAGCATGAGATGTGATATCCAAGTCCTTCCCATTCCAACCCTTAGACCCTTCCAACAGCATGCAATATGATATCTCAATGATTCTAATAACAAACCTGAGACCCGTCCTATAACATGAGATGGGATATCCAACTCCTTCCCATTCCAATCCTGAGACACTTCCGATAGCAGAGATGTGATATCTCAATGCTTATACCAAACCTGAGAACCTTCCTATGGCCTGAGATGTCATATACAACTCCTTCCCATTCCAATCCTGAGACCCTTCCTTTAGCATGAGATGTGATATCTCAATGCTTATACCAAATCTGAGACCCTTCCTATAGCATGATGTGATATCCAATTCCTTCCCATTCCAATCCTGAGACCCTTCCTATAGCATGAGATGTGATATCTCAATGCTTATACCAAACCTGAGAGCCTACCTATAGCATGAGATGTGATATCCAAGTCCATCCCATTCCAATCCTTAGACCCTTCCTACAGCATGCAATGTGATATCTCAATGATTCTAATACCAAACCAGAGACTCTTCCTATAACATTAGATGGGATATCCAACTCCTTCCCATTCCAATCCTGAGCCGCTTCCGATAGCAGAGATGTGATATCTCAATGCTTATACCAAACCTGAGACCCTTCCTATAACATGAGATGTGATATCCAACTCCTTCCCGTTCCAAACCTGAGACACTAACTATAGCATATGTGATATCCAACTCCTTCCCATTCCAAACATGAGACCCTTCCAATAGCAAGAAAGTAATATCCAACTCCTACCCATTCCAATCCTGAGACCCTTCCTATAGCAAGGGATGTGATATCCAAATCCTTCCCATTCCAATCCTGAGACCCTTCCTATAACATGAGATGTGATATCCAACTCCTTCCCATTCCAACCTGAGACACTTCCTATAGCATGAGAAGGGATATCCAACTCCTTCCCAATCCAATCCTGAGACCCTTCCGATAGCAGAGATGTGATATCTCAATGCTTATAACAAACCTGAGACCCTTCCTATGGCATGAGATGTGATATCCAACTCCTTGCCATTCAAATCCTGAGACTCTTCCTATAGCATGAGAAGGGATATCCAACTCCTTCCCAATCCAATCCTGAGACCCTTCCGATAGCAGAGACGTGATATCTCAATGCTTCTACCAAACCTGAGACCCTTCCTTTAGCATGAGATGTGATATCCAAATCCTTCACATTCCAATCCTGAGACCCTTCCTATAGCATGAGATGTGATATCTCAATGCTTCTAATACCAAACCTGAGATCCTTCCTATAACATGAGATGTGATATCCAATTCCTTCCCATTCCAAACCTGAGACCCTTCCTATTGGATGAGATGTGATATCCAACTCCTTCCCATTCCAACCCTGAGACCCTTCCTATAGCATGAGATGTGATGTCTCAATGCTTCTAATACCAAACCTGAGATCCTTCCTTATAACATGAGATGTGATATCCAACTCCTTCCATTCCAATCCTGAGACCCGTCCTATAGCATGAGATGTGATATCTCAATGCTTATACCAAACCTGAGACCCTTCCTATAGCATGAGATGTGATATCCAACTGCTTCCCATTCCAATCCTGAGACCCTTCCTATAGCATGAGATGTGATATCTCAATGCTTCTAATACCAAACCTGAGATCCTTCCTCTAACATGAAATGTGATATCCAATTCCTTCCCTTTCCAAACCTAAGAGCCTATCTATAGCATGAGATCTGATATCCAAGTCCTTCACATTCCAACCCTTAGACCCTTCCTACAGCATGCAATATGATATCTCAATGATTCTAATAACAAACCTGAGACCCGTCCTATAACATGAGATGGGATATCCAACTCCTTCCCATTCCAATCCTGAGACACTTCCGATAGCAGAGATGTGATATCTCAATGCTTATACCAAACCTGAGACCCTTCCTATAACGAGATGTGATATCCAAATCCTTCCCGTTCCAAACCTGAGACCCTTCCTTTAGCATGAGATGTGATATCCAGCTCCTTCCCATTCCAATCCTGAGACACTTCCGATAGCATGAGATGTGATATCTCAATGCTTCTAATATCAAAACTGAGACCCTCCCTATAGCATGATATGTGATATCTAAGTCCTTCCCATTCCAATCCTGAGAACCTCCCTATAGCATGAGATGTGATCTCCAACTCCTTCCCATTCCAATCCTGAGACCCTTCCTATAGCATGAGATATGATATCTCAATACTTCTAATACCAAACGTGAGATCCTTCCGATAACATGAGATGTGATATCCAAATCCTTCCCCTTCCAAACCTGAGACCCTCCCTTTAGCATGAGATGTTATATCCAACTCCTTCCTATTCCAATCCTGAGACTCTTCTGATAGCATGAGATGTGATATCTCAATGCTTCTAATACCAAACCTGAGATCCTTCCGATAGCATGAGATGTGATATCTCAATGCTTCTAATACCAAACCTGAGATCCTTCCTATAACATGAGATGTGATATCCAAATCCTTCCCCTTCCAAACCTGAGACCCTCCCTTTAGCATGAGATGTGATATCCAACTCCTTCCCATTCCAATCCTGAGACCCTTCCGATATCATGAGATGTGATATCTCAAAGCTTCTAATATCAAACTTGAGACCCTCCCTATAGCGTGAGATGTGATATCCAAGTCCTTCCCATTCCAATCCTGAGACCCTTCCTATAGCATGAGATGTGATATCTCAATGCTTCTAATACCAAACCTGAGACCCTTCCTATAACATGAGATGGGAATATCCAACTCCTTCCCATTCCAATCCTGAGACCCTTCCGATAGCAGAGATGTGATATCTCAATGCTTATACCAAACCTGAGATCCTTCCTATAACATGAGATGTCCTGAGACACTTCCTATAGCATGAGATGTGATATCTCACTGCTTATACCAAACCTGAGACCCTTCCCATAGCATGAGATGTGATATCCAAGTCCTTCCCATTCCAATCCTGAGACACTTCCTATAGCATGAGATGTGATATCTCAATGCTTCTAATACCAAACCTGAGACTCTTCCTATAACATGAGATGGGGAATCCAACTCCTTCCCATTCCAATCCTGAGACCCTTTTGATAGCAGAGATGTGATATCTCAATGTTTATACCAAACCTGAGACCCTTCCTTCGGCATGAGTTGTCATATTCAACTCCTTCCCATTCCAATCCTGAGACCCTTCCTATAGCATGAGATGTGATATCCAACTCCTTCCCATTCCAATCCTGAGACCCTTCCTATAGCATGAGATGTGATGTCTCAATGCTTCTAATACCAAACCTGATATCCTTCCTATAACATGAGATGTGATATCCAACTCCTTCCATTCCAATCCTGAGACCCTTCCTATAGCATGAGATGTGATATCTCAATGGTTCTACCAAACCTGAGACCCTTCCTATAGCATGAGATGTGATATCCAACTCCTTCCCATTCCAATCCTGAGACCCTTCCTATAGCCTGAGATGTGATATCTCAATGCCCCTAATACCAAACCTGAGATCCTTCCTCTAACATGAAATGTGATATCCAACTCCTTCACTTTCCAAACCTGAGAGCCTATCTATAGCATGAGATGTGAGATCTAAGTCCTTCCCATTCCAATCCTTAGACCCTTCCTACATCATGCAATATGATATCTCAATGATTCTAATAAAAAACCTGAGACCCGTCCTATAACATGAGATGGGATATTCAACTCCTTCCCATTCCAATCCTGAGACACTTCCGATAGAAGAGATGTGATATCTCAATGTTTATACCAAACCTGAGACCCTTCCTATAACATGAGATGTGATATCCAACTCCTTCCCGTTCCAAACCTGAGACCCTTCCTTTAGCATGAGATGGATGGATGAGATATCCAGCTCCTTCCCATTCCAATCCTGAGACACTTCCGATAGCATGAGATGTGATATCTCAATGCTTCTAATATCAAAACCGAGACCCTCCCTATAGCATGATATGTGATATCTAAGTCCTTCCCATTCCAATCCTGAGAGCCTTCCTATAGCATGAGATGTGATACCTCAATGCTTCTACCAAACCTGAGACCCTTCCTTTAGCATGAGATGTGATATCCAACTCCTTCCCATTCCAATCCTGAGACCCTTCCTATAGCATGAGATGTGATATCTCAATACTTCTAATACCAAACCTGAGATCCTTCCACTAACATGAAATGTGATATCCAACTCCTTCCCTTTCCAAATCTTAGACCCTTCCTACAGCATGCAATATGATATCTCAATGATTCTAATAACAAACCTGAGACCCGTCCTATAGCATGAGATATGATATCCAAGTCCTTCCCATTCCAATCCTGAGACCCTTCCTATAACATGAAATGTGATATCCAACTCCTTCCCATTCCAACCTGAGACCCTTCCTATAGCATGAGATGGGATATCCAACTTCTTCCAAATCCAATACTGATACCCTTCCGATAGCATGAGATGTGATGTCCCAATGCTTCTACCAAACCTGAGACCCATACTATGGCATGAGATGTGATATCAAACTCCTTCCCATTCCAATCCTGAGACCCTTCCTATAGCTTGAGGTGTGATATCCAACTCCTTCCCATTCCAATTCTGAGACCCTTCTTATACCATGAGACTTGATATCTCAATGCTTCTAATACCAAACCTGAGACCCGTCCAATAACATGAGATGTGATATCCAAATCCTTCCCCTTCCAAACCTTAGACCCTTCCTTTATCATGAGATGTGGTATCCAACTCCTTCCCATTCCAATCCTGAGACCCTTCCTTTAGCATGAGATGGGATATCTCAATGCTTATACCAAATCTGAGACCCTTCCTATAACATGAGATGGGATATCCAACTCCTTCCCATTCCAATCCTGAGACCCTTCCGATAGCAGAGATGTGATATCTCAATGCTTATACCAAACCTGAGACCCTTCCTATGGCCTGAGATGTCATATACAACTCCTTCCCATTCCAATCCTGAGACCCTTCCTTTAGCATGAGATGTGATATCTCAATGCTTATACCAAATCTGAGACTCTTCCTATAGCATGAGATGTGATATCCAAATCCTTCCCATTCCAATCCTGAGACCCTTCCTATAGCATGAGATGTGATATCTCAATGCTTATACCAAACCTGAGAGCCTACAATCCTGAGACCCTTCCTTTAGCATGAGATGTGATATCTCAAAGCTTATACCAAATCTGAGACCCTTCCTATAGCATGAGATGTGATATCCAAGTCCATCCCATTCCAATCCTTAGACCCTTCCTACAGCATGCGATGTGATATCTCAATGATTCTAATACCAAACCAGAGACTCTTACTATAACATGAGATGGGATATCCAACTCCTTCCCATTCCAATCCTGAGCCGCTTCCGATAGCAGAGATGTGATATCTCAATGCTTATACCAAACCTGAGACCCTTCCTATAACATGAGATGTGATATCCAACTCCTTCCCGTTCCAAACCTGAGACACTAACTATAGCATATGTGATATCCAAATCCTTCCCATTCCAAACATGAGACCCTTCCTATAGCAAGAAAGTAATATCCAACTCCTACCCATTCCAATCCTGAGACCCTTCCTATAGCAAGAGATGTGATATCCAAATCCTTCCCATTCCAATCCTGAGACCCTTCCTATAACATGAGATGTGATATCCAACTCCTTCCCATTCCAACCTGAGACACTTCCTATAGCATGAGAAGGGATATCCAACTCCTTCCCAATCCAATCCTGAGACCCTTCCGATAGCAGAGATGTGATATCTCAATGCTTATACCAAACCTGAGACCCTTCCTATGGCATGAGATGTGATATCCAACTCCTTGCCATTCAAATCCTGAGACCCTTCCTATAGCATGAGAAGGGATATCCAACTCCTTCCCAATCCAATCCTGAGACCCTTCCGATAGCAGAGACGTGATATCTCAATGCTTCTACCAAACCTGAGACCCTTCCTTTAGCATGAGATGTAATATCCAAATCCTTCACATTCCAATCCTGAGACCCTTCCTATAGCATGAGATGTGATATCTCAATGCTTCTAATACCAAACCTGAGACCCTTCCTATAACATGAGATGGGATATCCAACTCCTTCCCATTCCAATCCTGAGACCATTCCGATAGCAGAGATGTGATATCTCAATGCTTATACCAAACCTGAGAACCTTCCTATGGCCTGAGATGTCATATACAACTCCTTCCCATTCCAATCCTGAGACCCTTCCTTTAGCATGAGATGTGATATCTCAATGCTTATACCAAATCTGAGACCCTTCCTATAGCATGAGATGTGATATCCAAGTCCATCCCATTCCAAACCTGAGACACTAACTATAGCATTTGTGATATCCAACTCCTTCCCATTCCAAACATGAGACCCTTCCTATAGCAAGAAAGTAATATCCAACTCCTACCCATTCCAATCCTGAGACCCTTCCTATAGCAAGAGATGTGATATCCAAATCCTTCCCATTCCAATCCTGAGACCCTTCCTATAACATGAGATGTGATATCCAACTCCTTCCCATTCCAACCTGAGACACTTCCTATAGCATGAGAAGGGATATCCAACTCCTTCCCAATCCAATCCTGAGACCCTTCCGATAGCAGAGATGTGATATCTCAATGCTTATACCAAACCTGAGACCCTTCCTATGGCATGAGATGTGATATCCAACTCCTTGCCATTCAAATCCCGAGACCCTTCCTATAGCATGAGATGTGATATCTCTATGCTTCTAATACCAAACCTGAGACCCTTCCTATAACATGAGATGGGATATCCAACTCCTTCCCATTCCAATCCTGAGACCCTTCCGATAGCAGAGATGTGATATCTCAATGCTTATACCAAACCTGAGAACCTTCCTATGGCCTGAGATGTCATATACAACTCCTTCCCATTCCAATCCTGAGACCCTTCCTTTAGCATGAGATGTGATATCTCAATGCTTATACCAAATCTGAGACCCTTCCTATAGCATGAGATGTGATATCCAATTCCTTCCCATTCCAATCCTGAGACCCTTCCTATAGCATGAGATGTGATATCTCAATGCTTATACCAAACCTGAGAGCCTACCTATAGCATGAGATGTGATATCCAAGTCCATCCCATTCCAATCCTTAGACCCTTCCTACAGCATGCGATGTGATATCTCAATGATTCTAATACCAAACCAGAGACTCTTCCTATAACATGAGATGGGATATCCAACTCCTTCCCATTCCAATCCTGAGCCGCTTCTGATAGCAGAGATGTGATATCTCAATGCTTATACCAAACCTGAGACCCTTCCTATAACATGAGATGTGATATCCAACTCCTTCCCGTTCCAAACCTGAGACACTAACTATAGCATATGTGATATCCAACTCCTTCCCATTCCAAACATGAGACCTTTCCTATAGCAAGAAAGTAATATCCAACTCCTACCCATTCCAATCCTGAGACCCTTCCTATAGCAAGAGATGTGATATCCAAATCCTTCCCATTCCAATCCTGAGACCCTTCCTATAACATGAGATGTGATATCCAACTCCTTCCCATTCCAACCTGAGACACTTCCTATAGCATGAGAAGGGATATCCAACTCCTTCCCAATCCAATCCTGAGACCCTTCCGATAGCAGAGATGTGATATCTCAATGCTTATACCAAACCTGAGACCCTTCCTATGGCATGAGATGTGATATCCAACTCCTTGCCATTCAAATCCTGAGACCCTTCCTATAGCATGAGATGTGATATCTCTATGCTTCTAATACCAAACCTGAGACCCTTCCTATAACATGAGATGGGATATCCAACTCCTTCCCATTCCAATCCTGAGACCCTTCCGATAGCAGAGATGTGATATCTCAATGCTTATACCAAACCTGAGAACCTTCCTATGGCCTGAGATGTCATATACAACTCCTTCCCATTCCAATCCTGAGACCCTTCCTTTAGCATGAGATGTGATATCTCAATGCTTATACCAAATCTGAGACCCTTCCTATAGCATGAGATGTGATATCCAATTCCTTCCCATTCCAATCCTGAGACCCTTCCTATAGCATGAGATGTGATATCTCAATGCTTATACCAAACCTGAGAGCCTACCTATAGCATGAGATGTGATATCCAAGTCCATCCCATTCCAATCCTTAGACCCTTCCTACAGCATGCGATGTGATATCTCAATGATTCTAATACCAAACCAGAGACTCTTCCTATAACATGAGATGGGATATCCAACTCCTTCCCATTCCAATCCTGAGCCGCTTCTGATAGCAGAGATGTGATATCTCAATGCTTATACCAAACCTGAGACCCTTCCTATAACATGAGATGTGATATCCAACTCCTTCCCGTTCCAAACCTGAGACACTAACTATAGCATATGTGATATCCAACTCCTTCCCATTCCAAACATGAGACCCTTCCTATAGCAAGAAAGTAATATCCAACTCCTACCCATTCCAATCCTGAGACCCTTCCTATAGCAAGAGATGTGATATCCAAATCCTTCCCATTCCAATCCTGAGACCCTTCCTATAACATGAGATGTGATATCCAACTCCTTCCCATTCCAACCTGAGACACTTCCTATAGCATGAGAAGGGATATCCAACTCCTTCCCAATCCAATCCTGAGACCCTTCCGATAGCAGAGATGTGATATCTCAATGCTTATACCAAACCTGAGACCCTTCCTATGGCATGAGATGTGATATCCAACTCCTTGCCATTCAAATCCTGAGACCCTTCCTATAGCATGAGATGTGATATCTCTATGCTTCTAATACCAAACCTGAGACCCTTCCTATAACATGAGATGGGATATCCAACTCCTTCCCATTCCAATCCTGAGACCCTTCCGATAGCAGAGATGTGATATCTCAATGCTTATACCAAACCTGAGAACCTTCCTATGGCCTGAGATGTCATATACAACTCCTTCCCATTCCAATCCTGAGACCCTTCCTTTAGCATGAGATGTGATATCTCAATGCTTATACCAAATCTGAGACCCTTCCTATAGCATGAGATGTGATATCCAATTCCTTCCCATTCCAATCCTGAGACCCTTCCTATAGCATGAGATGTGATATCTCAATGCTTATACCAAACCACCTGAGAGCCTACCTATAGCATGAGATGTGATATCCAAGTCCATCCCATTCCAATCCTTAGACCCTTCCTACAGCATGCGATGTGATATCTCAATGATTCTAATACCAAACCAGAGACTCTTCCTATAACATGAGATGGGATATCCAACTCCTTCCCATTCCAATCCTGAGCCGCTTCCGATAGCAGAGATGTGATATCTCAATGCTTATACCAAACCTGAGACCCTTCCTATAACATGAGATGTGATATCCAACTCCTTCCCGTTGCAAACCTGAGACACTAACTATAGCATATGTGATATCCAACTCCTTCCCATTCCAAACATGAGACCCCTCCTATAGCAAGAAAGTAATATCCAACTCCTACCCATTCCAATCCTGAGACCCTTCCTATAGCAAGAGATGTGATATCCAAATCCTTCCCATTCCAATCCTGAGACCCTTCCTATAACATGAATGAGATGTGATATCCAACTCCTTCCCATTCCAACCTGAGACACTTCCTATAGCATGAGAAGGGATATCCAACTCCTTCCCAATCCAAACCTGAGACCCTTCCGATAGCAGAGATGTGATATCTCAATGCTTATACCAAACCTGAGACCCTTCCTATGGCATGAGATGTGATATCCAACTCCTTCCCAATCCAATCCTGAGACCCTTCCGATAGCAGAGGCGTGATATCTCAATGCTTCTACCAAACCTGAGACCCTTCCTTTAGCATGAGATGTGATATCCAACTCCTTCCCATTCCAACCTGAGACCCTTCCTATAGCATGAGAAGGGATATCCAACTCCTTCCCAATCCAATCCTGAGACCCTTCCGATAGCAGAGATGTGATATCTCAATGCTTATAACAAACCTGAGACCCTTCCTAAGGCATGAGATGTGATATCCAACTCCTTGCCATTCAAATCCTGAGACTCTTCCTATAGCATGAGAAGGGATATCCAACTCCTTCCCAATCCAATCCTGAGACCCTTCCGATAGCAGAGACGTGATATCTCAATGCTTCTACCAAACCTGAGACCCTTCCTTTAGCATGAGATGTGATATCCAAATCCTTCACATTCCAATCCTGAGACCCTTCCTATAGCATGAGATGTGATATCTCAATGCTTCTAATACCAAACCTGAGATCCTTCCTATAACATGAGATGTGATATCCAATTCCTTCCCATTCCAAACCTGAGACCCTTCCTATTGGATGAGATGTGATATCCAACTCCTTCCCATTCCAACCCTGAGACCCTTCCTATAGCATGAGATGTGATGTCTCAATGCTTCTAATACCAAACCTGAGATCCTTCCTTATAACATGAGATGTGATATCCAACTCCTTCCATTCCAATCCTGAGACCCGTCCTATAGCATGAGATGTGATATCTCAATGCTTATACCAAACCTGAGACCCTTCCTATAGCATGAGATGTGATATCCAACTGCTTCCCATTCCAATCCTGAGACCCTTCCTATAGCATGAGATGTGATATCTCAATGCTTCTAATACCAAACCTGAGATCCTTCCTCTAACATGAAATGTGATATCCAATTCCTTCCCTTTCCAAACCTAAGAGCCTATCTATAGCATGAGATGTGATATCCAAGTCCTTCACATTCCAACCCTTAGACCCTTCCTACAGCATGCAATATGATATCTCAATGATTCTAATAACAAACCTGAGACCCGTCCTATAACATGAGATGGGATATCCAACTCCTTCCCATTCCAATCCTGAGACACTTCCGATAGCAGAGATGTGATATCTCAATGCTTATACCAAACCTGAGACCCTTCCTATAACGAGATGTGATATCCAAATCCTTCCCGTTCCAAACCTGAGACCCTTCCTTTAGCATGAGATGTGATATCCAGCTCCTTCCCATTCCAATCCTGAGACACTTCCGATAGCATGAGATGTGATATCTCAATGCTTCTAATATCAAAACTGAGACCCTCCCTATAGCATGATATGTGATATCTAAGTCCTTCCCATTCCAATCCTGAGACCCTCCCTATAGCATGAGATGTGATCTCCAACTCCTTCCCATTCCAATCCTGAGACCCTTCCTATAGCATGAGATATGATATCTCAATACTTCTAATACCAAACGTGAGATCCTTCCGATAACATGAGATGTGATATCCAAATCCTTCCCCTTCCAAACCTGAGACCCTCCCTTTAGCATGAGATGTGATATCCAACTCCTTCCTATTCCAATCCTGAGACTCTTCTGATAGCATGAGATGTGATATCTCAATGCTTCTAATACCAAACCTGAGATCCTTCCGATAGCATGAGATGTGATATCTCAATGCTTCTAATACCAAACCTGAGATCCTTCCTATAACATGAGATGTGATATCCAAATCCTTCCCCTTCCAAACCTGAGACCCTCCCTTTAGCATGAGATGTGATATCCAACTCCTTCCCATTCCAATCCTGAGACCCTTCCGATATCATGAGATGTGATATCTCAAAGCTTCTAATATCAAACTTGCGACCCTCCCTATAGCGTGAGATGTGATATCCAAGTCCTTCCCATTCCAATCCTGAGACCCTTCCTATAGCATGAGATGTGATATCTCAATGCTTCTAATACCAAACCTGAGACCCTTCCTATAACATGAGATGGGAATATCCAACTCCTTCCCATTCCAATCCTGAGACCCTTCCGATAGCAGAGATGTGATATCTCAATGCTTATACCAAACCTGAGATCCTTCCTATAACATGAGATGTCCTGAGACACTTCCTATAGCATGAGATGTGATATCTCACTGCTTATACCAAACCTGAGACCCTTCCCATAGCATGAGATGTGATATCCAAGTCCTTCCCATTCCAATCCTGAGACACTTCCTATAGCATGAGATGTGATATCTCAATGCTTCTAATACCAAACCTGAGACTCTTCCTATAACATGAGATGGGGAATCCAACTCCTTCCCATTCCAATCCTGAGACCCTTTTGATAGCAGAGATGTGATATCTCAATGTTTATACCAAACCTGAGACCCTTCCTTCGGCATGAGTTGTCATATTCAACTCCTTCCCATTCAAATCCTGAGACCCTTCCTATAGCATGAGATGTGATATCCAACTCCTTCCCATTCCAATCCTGAGACCCTTCCTATAGCATGAGATGTGATGTCTCAATGCTTCTAATACCAAACCTGATATCCTTCCTATAACATGAGATGTGATATCCAACTCCTTCCATTCCAATCCTGAGACCCTTCCTATAGCATGAGATGTGATATCTCAATGGTTCTACCAAACCTGAGACCCTTCCTATAGCATGAGATGTGATATCCAACTCCTTCCCATTCCAATCCTGAGACCCTTCCTATAGCCTGAGATGTGATATCTCAATGCCCCTAATACCAAACCTGAGATCCTTCCTCTAACATGAAATGTGATATCCAACTCCTTCACTTTCCAAAACTGAGAGCCTATCTATAGCATGAGATGTGACATCTAAGTCCTTCCCATTCCAATCCTTAGACCCTTCCTACATCATGCAATATGATATCTCAATGATTCTAATAAAAAACCTGAGACCCGTCCTATAACATGAGATGGGATATTCAACTCCTTCCCATTCCAATCCTGAGACACTTCCGATAGAAGAGATGTGATATCTCAATGTTTATACCAAACCTGAGACCCTTCCTATAACATGAGATGTGATATCCAACTCCTTCCCGTTCCAAACCTGAGACCCTTCCTTTAGCATGAGATGGATGGATGAGATATCCAGCTCCTTCCCATTCCAATCCTGAGACACTTCCGATAGCATGAGATGTGATATCTCAATGCTTCTAATATCAAAACTGAGACCCTCCCTATAGCATGATATGTGATATCTAAGTCCTTCCCATTCCAATCCTGTGAGCCTTCCTATAGCATGAGATGTGATACCTCAATGCTTCTACCAAACCTGAGACCCTTCCTTTAGCATGAGATGTGATATCCAACTCCTTCCCATTCCAATCCTGAGACCCTTCCTATAGCATGAGATGTGATATCTCAATACTTCTAATACCAAACCTGAGATCCTTCCGATAACATGAGATGTGATATCTCAATACTTCTAATACCAAACCTGAGATCCATCCTATAACATGAGATGTGATATCCAAATCCTTCCCCTTCCAAACCTGAGACCCTCCCTTTAGCATGAGATGTGATATCTAACTCCTTCCCATTCCAATCCTGAGACCCTTCTGATAGCATAAGATATATCTCAATGCTTCTATACCAAACCTGAGATCCTTCCGATAGCATGAGATGTGATATCTCAATACTTCTAATACCAAACCTGAGATCCTTCCTATAACATGAGATGTGATATCCAAATCCTTATCTTCCAAACCTGAGACCCTTCCTTTACCATGAGATGTGATATCCAACTCCTTCCCATTCCAATCCTGAGACTCTTCTGATAGCATAAGATATGATATCTCAATGCTTCTATACCAAACCTGAGATCCTTCTGATAGCATGAGATGTGATATCTCAATACTTCTAATACCAAACCTGAGATCCTACCTCTAACATGAAATGTGATATAGAACTCTTTCCCCTTGCAAACCTGAGAGCCTTCCTATAGCATGAGATGTGATATCCAAGTCCTTCCCATTCCAATCCTGAGACCCGTCCTATAACATGAGATGTGATATCCAACTCCTTCCCATTCCAACCTGAGACCCTTCCTATAGCATGAGATGGGATATCCAACTCCTTCCAAATCCAATCCTGATAACCTTCCGATAGCATGAGATGTGATATCCCAATGCTTCTACCAAACCTGAGACCCATACTATGGCATGAGATGTGATATCAAACTCCTTCCCATTCTAATCCTGAGACCCTTCCTATAGCTTGAGATGTGATATCCAACTCCTTCCCATTCCAATTCTGAGACCCTTCCTATACCATGAGACTTGATATCTCAATGCTTCTAATACCAAACCTGAGACCCGTCCTATAACATGAGATGTGATATCCAAATCCTTCCCCTTCCAAACCTTAGACCCTTCCTTTATCATGAGATGTGATATCCAACTCCTTCCCATTCCAATCTTGAGACCCTTCCGATATCATGAAATGTGATATCTCAATGCTTCTAATATCAAACTTGAGACCCTCCTTATAGCATGAGATGTGATATCCAAGTCCTTCCCATTCCAATCCTGAGACCCTTCCTATAGCATGAGATGTGATATCTCAATGCTTCTAATACCAAACCTGAGATCCTTCCTATAACATGAGATGGGAATATCCAATGTGATATCCAACTCCTTCCCATTCCAATCCTGAGACCCTTCCTAGAGCCTATCTATAGCATGAGATGTGATATCCAAGTCCTTCCCATTCCAACCCTTAGACCCTTCCTACAGCATGCAATATGATATCTCAATGATTCTAATAACAAACCTGAGACCCGTCCTATAACATGAGATGGGATATCCAACTCCTTCCCATTCCAATCCTGAGACACTTCCGATAGCAGAGATGTGATATCTCAATGCTTATACCAAACCTGAGACCCTTCCTATAACATGAGATGTGATATCCAAATCCTTCCCGTTCCAAACCTGAGACCCATTCTTTAGCATGAGATGTGATATCCAGCTCCTTCCCATTCCAATCCTGAGACACTTCCGATAGCATGAGATGTGATATCTCAATGCTTCTAATATCAAAACTGAGACCCTCCCTATAGCATGATATGTGATATCTAAGTCCTTCCCATTCCAATCCTGAGACCCTTCCTATAGCATGAGATATGATATCTCAATACTTCTAATACCAAACGTGAGATCCTTCCGATAACATGAGATGTGATATCCAAATCCTTCCCCTTCCAAACCTGAGACCCTCCCTTTAGCATGAGATGTGATATCCAAGTCCTTCCCATTCCAATCCTGAGACCCTTCTGATAGCATGAGATGTGATATCTCAATGCTTCTAATACCAAACCTGAGATCCTTCCGATAGCATGAGATGTGATATCTCAATGGTTCTAATACCAAACCTGAGATTCTTCCTATAACATGAGATGTGATATCCAAATCCTTCCCCTTCCAAACCTGAGACCCTCCCTTTAGCATGAGATGTGATATCCAACTCCTTCCCATTCCAATCCTGAGACCCTTCCTATAGCATGAGATGTGATATCTCAATGCTTCTAATACCAAACCTGAGATCCTTCCTCTAACATGAAATGTGATATCCAACTCCTTCCCTTTCCAAACCTAAGAGCCTATCTATAGCATGAGATGTGATATCCAAGTCCTTCCCATTCCAACCCTTAGACCCTTCCTACAGCATGCAATATGATATCTCAATGATTCTAATAACAAACCTGAGACCCGTCCTATAACATGAGATGGGATATCCAACTCCTTCCCATTCCAATCCTGAGACACTTCCGATAGCAGAGATGTGATATCTCAATGCTTATACCAAACCTGAGACCCTTCCTATAACATGAGATGTGATATCCAAATCCTTCCCGTTCCAAACCTGAGACCCTTCCTTTAGCATGAGATGTGATATCCAGCTCCTTCCCATTCCAATCCTGAGACACTTCCGATAGCATGAGATGTGATATCTCAATGCTTCTAATATCAAAACTGAGACCCTCCCTATAGCATGATATGTGATATCTAAGTCCTTCCCATTCCAATCCTGAGACCCTTCCTATAGCATGAGATATGATATCTCAATACTTCTAATACCAAACGTGAGATCCTTCCGATAACATGAGATGTGATATCCAAATCCTTCCCCTTCCAAACCTGAGACCCTCCCTTTAGCATGAGATGTGATATCCAACTCCTTCCCATTCCAATCCTGAGACCCTTCTGATAGCATGAGATGTGATATCTCAATGCTTCTAATACCAAACCTGAGATCCTTCCGATAGCATGAGATGTGATATCTCAATGGTTCTAATACCAAACCTGAGATCCTTCCTATAACATGAGATGTGATATTCAAATCCTTCCCCTTCCAAACCTGAGACCCTCCCTTTAGCATGAGATGTGATATCCAACTCCTTCCCATTCCATTCCTGAGACCCTTCTGATAGCATGAGATGTGATATCTCAATGCTTCTAATACCAAACCTGAGATCCTTCCGATAGCATGAGATGTGATATCTCAATGCCTCTAATACCAAACCTGAGATCCTACCTCTAACATGAAATGTGATATCCAACTCTTTCCCCTTCCAAACCTGAGAGCCTTCCTATAGCATGAGATGTGATATCCAAGTCCTTCCCATTCCAATCCTGAGACCCTTCCTATAGCTTGAGATGTGATATCCAACTCCTTCCCATTCCAATTCTGAGACCCTTCCTATACTCTGAGACTTGATATCTCAATGCTTCTAATACCAAACCTGAGACCCGTAATATAACATGAGATGTGATATCCAAATCCTTCCCCTTCCAAACCTTAGACCCTTCCTTTATCATGAGATGTGATATCCAACTCCTTCCCATTCCAATCCTGAGACCCTTCCGATATCATGAGATGTGATATCTCAAAGCTTCTAATATCAAACTTGAGACCCTCCCTATAGCATGAGATGTGATATCCAAGTCCTTCCCATTCCAATCCTGAGACCCTTCCTATAGCATGAGATGTGATATCTCAATGCTTCTAATACCAAACCTGAGACCCTTCCTATAACATGAGATGGGAATATCCAACTCCTTCCCATTCCAATCCTGAGACCCTTCCGATAGCAGAGATGTGATATCTCAATGCTTATACCAAACCTGAGACCCTTCCTATGGCATGAGAAGGGATATCCAACTACTTCCCAATCCAATCCTGAGACCCGTCCTATAGCATGAGATGTGATATCTCAATGCTTATACAGAACCTGAAACCCTTCCTATAGCATGAGATGTGATATCCAACTACTTCCCATTCCAATCCTGAGACCCTTCCTATAGCATGAGATGTGATATCTCAATGCTTCTAATACCAAACCTGAGATCCTTCCTCTAACATGAAATGTGATATCCAACTCCTTCCCTTTCCAAACCTTAGACCCTTCCTACAGCATGCAATATGATATCTCAATGATTCTAATAACAAACCTGAGACCCGTCCTATAGCATGAGATATGATATCCAAGTCCTTCCCATTCCAATCCTGAGACCCTTCCTATAACATGAAATGTGATATCCAACTCCTTCCCATTCCAACCTGAGACCCTTCCTATAGCATGAGATGGGATATCCAACTTCTTCCAAATCCAATACTGATACCCTTCCGATAGCATGAGATGTGATGTCCCAATGCTTCTACCAAACCTGAGACCCATACTATGGCATGAGATGTGATATCAAACTCCTTCCCATTCCAATCCTGAGACCCTTCCTATAGCTTGAGGTGTGATATCCAACTCCTTCCCATTCCAATTCTGAGACCCTTCTTATACCATGAGACTTGATATCTCAATGCTTCTAATACCAAACCTGAGACCCGTCCTATAACATGAGATGTGATATCCAAATCCTTCCCCTTCCAAACCTTAGACCCTTCCTTTATCATGAGATGTGGTATCCAACTCCTTCCCATTCCAATCCTGAGACCCTTCCGATATCATGAGATTTGTTATCTCAATGCTTCTAATATCAAACTTGAGACCCTCCCTATAGCATGAGATGTGACATCCAAGTCCTTCCCATTCCAATCCTGAGACCCTTCCTATAGCATGAGATGTGATATCTCTATACTTCTAATACCAAACCTGAGACCCTTCCTATAACATGAGATGGGATATCCAACTCCTTCCCATTCCAATCCTGAGACCCTTCCGATAGCAGAGATGTGATATCTCAATGCTTATACCAAACCTGAGACCCTTCCTATGGCCTGAGATGTCATATACAACTCCTTCCCATTCCAATCCTGAGACCCTTCCTTTAGCATGAGATGTGATATCTCAATGCTTATACCAAATCTGAGACCCTTCCTATAGCATGAGATGTGATATCCAAATCCTTCCCATTCCAATCCTGAGACCCTTCCTATAGCATGAGATGTGATATCTCAATGCTTATACCAAACCTGAGAGCCTACAATCCTGAGACCCTTCCTTTAGCATGAAATGTGATATCTCAATGCTTATACCAAATCTGAGACCCTTCCTATAGCATGAGATGTGATATCCAAGTCCATCCCATTCCAATCCTTAGACCCTTCCTACAGCATGCGATGTGATATCTCAATGATTCTAATACCAAACCAGAGACTCTTACTATAACATGAGATGGGATATCCAACTCCTTCCCATTCCAATCCTGAGCCGCTTCCGATAGCAGAGATGTGATATCTCAATGCTTATACCAAACCTGAGACCCTTCCTATAACATGAGATGTGATATCCAACTCCTTCCCGTTCCAAACCTGAGACACTAACTATAGAATATGTGATATCCAAATCCTTCCCATTCCAAACATGAGACCCTTCCTATAGCAAGAAAGTAATATCCAACTCCTACCCATTCCAATCCTGAGACCCTTCCTATAGCAAGAGATGTGATATCCAAATCCTTCCCATTCCAATCCTGAGACCCTTCCTATAACATGAGATGTGATATCCAACTCCTTCCCATTCCAACCTGAGACACTTCCTATAGCATGTGAAGGGATATCCAACTCCTTCCCAATCCAATCCTGAGACCCTTCCGATAGCAGAGATGTGATATCTCAATGCTTATACCAAACCTGAGACCCTTCCTATGGCATGAGATGTGATATCCAACTCCTTGCCATTCAAATCCTGAGACCCCTTCTATAGCATGAGAAGGGATATCCAACTCCTTCCCAATCCAATCCTGAGACCCTTCCGATAGAAGAGACGTGATATCTCAATGCTTCTACCAAACCTGAGACCCTTCCTTTAGCATGAGATGTAATATCCAAATCCTTCACATTCCAATCCTGAGACCCTTTCTATAGCATGAGATGTGATATCTCAATGCTTCTAATACCAAACCTGAGACCCTTCCTATAACATGAGATGGGATATCCAACTCCTTCCCATTCCAATCCTGAGACCCTTCCGATAGCAGAGATGTGATATCTCAATGCTTATACCAAACCTGAGAACCTTCCTATGGCCTGAGATGTCATATACAACTCCTTCCCATTCCAATCCTGAGACCCTTCCTTTAGCATGAGATGTGATATCTCAATGCTTATACCAAATCTGAGACCCTTCCTATAGCATGAGATGTGATATCCAAGTCCATCCCATTCCAAACCTGAGACACTAACTATAGCATATGTGATATCCAACTCCTTCCCATTCCAAACATGAGACCCTTCCTATAGCAAGAAAGTAATATCCAACTCCTACCCATTCCAATCCTGAGACCCTTCCTATAGCAAGAGATGTGATATCCAAATCCTTCCCATTCCAATCCTGAGACCCTTCCTATAACATGAGATGTGATATCCAACTCCTTCCCATTCCAACCTGAGACACTTCCTATAGCATGAGAAGGGATATCCAACTCCTTCCCAATCCAATCCTGAGACCCTTCCGATAGCAGAGATGTGATATCTCAATGCTTATACCAAACCTGAGACCCTTCCTATGGCATGAGATGTGATATCCAACTCCTTGCCATTCAAATCCTGAGACCCTTCCTATAGCATGAGATGTGATATCTCTATGCTTCTAATACCAAACCTGAGACCCTTCCTATAACATGAGATGGGATATCCAACTCCTTCCCATTCCAATCCTGAGACCCTTCCGATAGCAGAGATGTGATATCGCAATGCTTATACCAAACCTGAGAACCTTCCTATGGCCTGAGATGTCATATACAACTCCTTCCCATTCCAATCCTGAGACCCTTCCTTTAGCATGAGATGTGATATCTCAATGCTTATACCAAATCTGAGACCCTTCCTATAGCATGAGATGTGATATCCAATTCCTTCCCATTCCAATCCTGAGACCCTTCCTATAGCAGGAGATGTGATATCTCAATGCTTATACCAAACCTGAGAGCCTACCTATAGCATGAGATGTGATATCCAAGTCCATCCCATTCCAATCCTTAGACCCTTCCTACAGCATGCGATGTGATATCTCAATGATTCTAATACCAAACCAGAGACTCTTCCTATAACATGAGATGGGATATCCAACTCCTTCCCATTCCAATCCTGAGCCGCTTCTGATAGCAGAGATGTGATATCTCAATGCTTATACCAAACCTGAGACCCTTCCTATAACATGAGATGTGATATCCAACTCCTTCCCGTTCCAAACCTGAGACACTAACTATAGCATATGTGATATCCAACTCCTTCCCATTCCAAACATGAGACCCTTCCTATAGCAAGAAAGTAATATCCAACTCCTACCCATTCCAATCCTGAGACCCTTCCTATAGCAAGAGATGTGATATCCAAATCCTTCCCATTCCAATCCTGAGACCCTTCCTATAACATGAGATGTGATATCCAACTCCTTCCCATTCCAACCTGAGACACTTCCTATAGCATGAGAAGGGATATCCAACTCCTTCCCAATCCAATCCTGAGACCCTTCCGATAGCAGAGATGTGATATCTCAATGCTTATACCAAACCTGAGACCCTTCCTATGGCATGAGATGTGATATCCAACTCCTTGCCATTCAAATCCTGAGACCCTTCCTATAGCATGAGATGTGATATCTCAATGCTTATACCAAACCTGAGACCCTTCCTATAACATGAGATGGGATATCCAACTCCTTCCCATTCCAATTCTGAGACCCTTCTTATACCATGAGACTTGATATCTCAATGCTTCTAATACCAAACCTGAGACCCGTCCTATAACATGAGATGTGATATCCAAATCCTTCCCCTTCCAAACCTTAGACCCTTCCTTTATCATGAGATGTGGTATCCAACTCCTTCCCATTCCAATCCTGAGACCCTTCCGATATCATGAGATTTGTTATCTCAATGCTTCTAATATCAAACTTGAGACCCTCCCTATAGCATGAGATGTGACATCCAAGTCCTTCCCATTCCAATCCTGAGACCCTTCCTATAGCATGAGATGTGATATCTCTATACTTCTAATACCAAACCTGAGACCCTTCCTATAACATGAGATGGGATATCCAACTCCTTCCCATTCCAATCCTGAGACCCTTCCGATAGCAGAGATGTGATATCTCAATGCTTATACCAAACCTGAGACCCTTCCTATGGCCTGATATGTCATATACAACTCCTTCCCATTCCAATCCTGAGACCCTTCCTTTAGCATGAGATGTGATATCTCAATGCTTATACCAAATCTGAGACCCTTCCTATAGCATGAGATGTGATATCCAAATCCTTCCCATTCCAATCCTGAGACCCTTCCTATAGCATGAGATGTGATATCTCAATGCTTATACCAAACCTGAGAGCCTACAATCCTGAGACCCTTCCTTTAGCATGAAATGTGATATCTCAATGCTTATACCAAATCTGAGACCCTTCCTATAGCATGAGATGTGATATCCAAGTCCATCCCATTCCAATCCTTAGACCCTTCCTACAGCATGCGATGTGATATCTCAATGATTCTAATACCAAACCAGAGACTCTTACTATAACATGAGATGGGATATCCAACTCCTTCCCATTCCAATCCTGAGCCGCTTCCGATAGCAGAGATGTGATATCTCAATGCTTATACCAAACCTGAGACCCTTCCTATAACATGAGATGTGATATCCAACTCCTTCCCGTTCCAAACCTGAGACACTAACTATAGAATATGTGATATCCAAATCCTTCCCATTCCAAACATGAGACCCTTCCTATAGCAAGAAAGTAATATCCAACTCCTACCCATTCCAATCCTGAGACCCTTCCTATAGCAAGAGATGTGATATCCAAATCCTTCCCATTCCAATCCTGAGACCCTTCCTATAACATGAGATGTGATATCCAACTCCTTCCCATTCCAACCTGAGACACTTCCTATAGCATGAGAAGGGATATCCAACTCCTTCCCAATCCAATCCTGAGACCCTTCCGATAGCAGAGATGTGATATCTCAATGCTTATACCAAACCTGAGACCCTTCCTATGGCATGAGATGTGATATCCAACTCCTTGCCATTCAAATCCTGAGACCCTTCCTATAGCATGAGAAGGGATATCCAACTCCTTCCCAATCCAATCCTGAGACCCTTCCGATAGAAGAGACGTGATATCTCAATGCTTCTACCAAACCTGAGACCCTTCCTTTAGCATGAGATGTAATATCCAAATCCTTCACATTCCAATCCTGAGACCCTTCCTTTAGCATGAGATGTGATATCTCAATGCTTCTAATACCAAACCTGAGACCCTTCCTATAACATGAGATGGGATATCCAACTCCTTCCCATTCCAATCCTGAGACCCTTCCGATAGCAGAGATGTGATATCTCAATGCTTATACCAAACCTGAGAACCTTCCTATGGCCTGAGATGTCATATACAACTCCTTCCCATTCCAATCCTGAGACCCTTCCTTTAGCATGAGATGTGATATCTCAATGCTTATACCAAATCTGAGACCCTTCCTATAGCATGAGATGTGATATCCAAGTCCATCCCATTCCAAACCTGAGACACTAACTATAGCATATGTGATATCCAACTCCTTCCCATTCCAAACATGAGACCCTTCCTATAGCAAGAAAGTAATATCCAACTCCTACCCATTCCAATCCTGAGACCCTTCCTATAGCAAGAGATGTGATATCCAAATCCTTCCCATTCCAATCCTGAGACCCTTCCTATAACATGAGATGTGATATCCAACTCCTTCCCATTCCAACCTGAGACACTTCCTATAGCATGAGAAGGGATATCCAACTCCTTCCCAATCCAATCCTGAGACCCTTCCGATAGCAGAGATGTGATATCTCAATGCTTATACCAAACCTGAGACCCTTCCTATGGCATGAGATGTGATATCCAACTCCTTGCCATTCAAATCCTGAGACCCTTCCTATAGCATGAGATGTGATATCTCTATGCTTCTAATACCAAACCTGAGACCCTTCCTATAACATGAGATGGGATATCCAACTCCTTCCCATTCCAATCCTGAGACCCTTCCGATAGCAGAGATGTGATATCTCAATGCTTATACCAAACCTGAGAACCTTCCTATGGCCTGAGATGTCATATACAACTCCTTCCCATTCCAATCCTGAGACCCTTCCTTTAGCATGAGATGTGATATCTCAATGCTTATACCAAATCTGAGACCCTTCCTATAGCATGAGATGTGATATCCAATTCCTTCCCATTCCAATCCTGAGACCCTTCCTATAGCAGGAGATGTGATATCTCAATGCTTATACCAAACCTGAGAGCCTACCTATAGCATGAGATGTGATATCCAAGTCCATCCCATTCCAATCCTTAGACCCTTCCTACAGCATGCGATGTGATATCTCAATGATTCTAATACCAAACCAGAGACTCTTCCTATAACATGAGATGGGATATCCAACTCCTTCCCATTCCAATCCTGAGCCGCTTCTGATAGCAGAGATGTGATATCTCAATGCTTATACCAAACCTGAGACCCTTCCTATAACATGAGATGTGATATCCAACTCCTTCCCGTTCCAAACCTGAGACACTAACTATAGCATATGTGATATCCAACTCCTTCCCATTCCAAACATGAGACCCTTCCTATAGCAAGAAAGTAATATCCAACTCCTACCCATTCCAATCCTGAGACCCTTCCTATAGCAAGAGATGTGATATCCAAATCCTTCCCATTCCAATCCTGAGACCCTTCCTATAACATGAGATGTGATATCCAACTCCTTCCCATTCCAACCTGAGACACTTCCTATAGCATGAGAAGGGATATCCAACTCCTTCCCAATCCAATCCTGAGACCCTTACGATAGCAGAGATGTGATATCTCAATGCTTATACCAAACCTGAGACCCTTCCTATGGCATGAGATGTGATATCCAACTCCTTGCCATTCAAATCCTGAGACCCTTCCTATAGCATGAGATGTGATATCTCAATGCTTATACCAAACCTGAGACCCTTCCTATAACATGAGATGGGATATCCAACTCCTTCCCATTCCAATTCTGAGACCCTTCTTATACCATGAGACTTGATATCTCAATGCTTCTAATACCAAACCTGAGACCCGTCCTATAACATGAGATGTGATATCCAAATCCTTCCCCTTCCAAACCTTAGACCCTTCCTTTATCATGAGATGTGGTATCCAACTCCTTCCCATTCCAATCCTGAGACCCTTCCGATATCATGAGATTTGTTATCTCAATGCTTCTAATATCAAACTTGAGACCCTCCCTATAGCATGAGATGTGACATCCAAGTCCTTCCCATTCCAATCCTGAGACCCTTCCTATAGCATGAGATGTGATATCTCTATACTTCTAATACCAAACCTGAGACCCTTCCTATAACATGAGATGGGATATCCAACTCCTTCCCATTCCAATCCTGAGACCCTTCCGATAGCAGAGATGTGATATCTCAATGCTTATACCAAACCTGAGACCCTTCCTATGGCCTGATATGTCATATACAACTCCTTCCCATTCCAATCCTGAGACCCTTCCTTTAGCATGAGATGTGATATCTCAATGCTTATACCAAATCTGAGACCCTTCCTATAGCATGAGATGTGATATCCAAATCCTTCCCATTCCAATCCTGAGACCCTTCCTATAGCATGAGATGTGATATCTCAATGCTTATACCAAACCTGAGAGCCTACAATCCTGAGACCCTTCCTTTAGCATGAAATGTGATATCTCAATGCTTATACCAAATCTGAGACCCTTCCTATAGCATGAGATGTGATATCCAAGTCCATCCCATTCCAATCCTTAGACCCTTCCTACAGCATGCGATGTGATATCTCAATGATTCTAATACCAAACCAGAGACTCTTACTATAACATGAGATGGGATATCCAACTCCTTCCCATTCCAATCCTGAGCCGCTTCCGATAGCAGAGATGTGATATCTCAATGCTTATACCAAACCTGAGACCCTTCCTATAACATGAGATGTGATATCCAACTCCTTCCCGTTCCAAACCTGAGACACTAACTATAGAATATGTGATATCCAAATCCTTCCCATTCCAAACATGAGACCCTTCCTATAGCAAGAAAGTAATATCCAACTCCTACCCATTCCAATCCTGAGACCCTTCCTATAGCAAGAGATGTGATATCCAAATCCTTCCCATTCCAATCCTGAGACCCTTCCTATAACATGAGATGTGATATCCAACTCCTTCCCATTCCAACCTGAGACACTTCCTATAGCATGAGAAGGGATATCCAACTCCATCCCAATCCAATCCTGAGACCCTTCCGATAGCAGAGATGTGATATCTCAATGCTTATACCAAACCTGAGACCCTTCCTATGGCATGAGATGTGATATCCAACTCCTTGCCATTCAAATCCTGAGACCCTTCCTATAGCATGAGAAGGGATATCCAACTCCTTCCCAATCCAATCCTGAGACCCTTCCGATAGAAGAGACGTGATATCTCAATGCTTCTACCAAACCTGAGACCCTTCCTTTAGCATGAGATGTAATATCCAAATCCTTCACATTCCAATCCTGAGACCCTTCCTATAGCATGAGATGTGATATCTCAATGCTTCTAATACCAAACCTGAGACCCTTCCTATAACATGAGATGGGATATCCAACTCCTTCCCATTCCAATCCTGAGACCCTTCCGATAGCAGAGATGTGATATCTCAATGCTTATACCAAACCTGAGAACCTTCCTATGGCCTGAGATGTCATATACAACTCCTTCCCATTCCAATCCTGAGACCCTTCCTTTAGCATGAGATGTGATATCTCAATGCTTATACCAAATCTGAGACCCTTCCTATAGCATGAGATGTGATATCCAAGTCCATCCCATTCCAAACCTGAGACACTAACTATAGCATATGTGATATCCAACTCCTTCCCATTCCAAACATGAGACCCTTCCTATAGCAAGAAAGTAATATCCAACTCCTACCCATTCCAATCCTGAGACCCTTCCTATAGCAAGAGATGTGATATCCAAATCCTTCCCATTCCAATCCTGAGACCCTTCCTATAACATGAGATGTGATATCCAACTCCTTCCCATTCCAACCTGAGACACTTCCTATAGCATGAGAAGGGATATCCAACTCCTTCCCAATCCAATCCTGAGACCCTTCCGATAGCAGAGATGTGATATCTCAATGCTTATACCAAACCTGAGACCCTTCCTATGGCATGAGATGTGATATCCAACTCCTTGCCATTCAAATCCTGAGACCCTTCCGATAGCAGAGATGTGATATCTCAATGCTTATACCAAACCTGAGAACCTTCCTATGGCCTGAGATGTCGTATACAACTCCTTCCCATTCCAATCCTGAGACCCTTCCTTTAGCATGAGATGTGATATCTCAATGCTTATACCAAATCTGAGACCCTTCCTATAGCATGAGATGTGATATCCAATTCCTTCCCATTCCAATCCTGAGACCCTTCCTATAGCATGAGATGTGATATCTCAATGCTTATACCAAACCACCTGAGAGCCTACCTATAGCATGAGATGTGATATCCAAGTCCATCCCATTCCAATCCTTAGACCTTTCCTACAGCATGCGATGTGATATCTCAATGATTCTAATACCAAACCAGAGACTCTTCCTATAACATGAGATGGGATATCCAACTCCTTCCCATTCCAATCCTGAGCCGCTTCCGATAGCAGAGATGTGATATCTCAATGCTTATACCAAACCTGAGACCCTTCCTATAACATGAGATGTGATATCCAACTCCTTCCCGTTGCAAACCTGAGACACTAACTATAGCATATGTGGTATCCAACTCCTTCCCATTCCAAACATGAGACCCCTCCTATAGCAAGAAAGTAATATCCAACTCCTACCCATTCCAATCCTGAGACCCTTCCTATAGCAAGAGATGTGATATCCAAATCCTTCCCATTCCAATCCTGAGACCCTTCCTATAACATGAATGAGATGTGATATCCAACTCCTTCCCATTCCAACCTGAGACACTTCCTATAGCATGAGAAGGGATATCCAACTCCTTCCCAATCCAAACCTGAGACCCTTCCGATAGCAGAGATGTGATATCTCAATGCTTATACCAAACCTGAGACCCTTCCTATGGCATTAGATGTGATATCCAACTCCTTCCCAATCCAATCCTGAGACCCTTCCGATAGCAGAGGCGTGATATCTCAATGCTTCTACCAAACCTGAGACCCTTCCTTTAGCATGAGATGTGATATCCAAATCCTTCACATTCCAATCCTGAGACCCTTCCTATAGCATGAGATGTGATATCTCAATGCTTCTAATACCAAACCTGAGATCCTTCCTATAACATGAGATGTGATATCCAATTCCTTCCCATTCCAAACCTGAGGCCCTTCCTATTGGATGAGATGTGATATCCAACTCCTTCCCATTCCAACCCTGAGACCCTTCCTATAGCATGAGATGTGATGTCTCAATGCTTCTAATACCAAACCTGAGATCCTTCCTATAACATGAGATGTGATATCCAACTCCTTCCATTCCAATCCTGAGACCCGTCCTATAGCATGAGATGTGATATCTCAATGCTTATACCAAACCTGAGACCCTTCCTATAGCATGAGATGTGATATCCAATTGCTTCCCATTCCAATCCTGAGACCCTTCCTATAGCATGAGATGTGATATCTCAATGCTTCTAATACCAAACCTGAGATCCTTCCTCTAACATGAAATGTGATATCCAACTCCTTCCCTTTCCAAACCTAAGAGCCTATCTATAGCATGAGATGTGATATCCAAGTCCTTCCCATTCCAACCCTTAGACCCTTCCAACAGCATGCAATATGATATCTCAATGATTCTAATAACAAACCTGAGACCCGTCCTATAACATGAGATGGGATATCCAACTCCTTCCCATTCCAATCCTGAGACACTTCCGATAGCAGAGATGTGATATCTCAATGCTTATACCAAACCTGAGAACCTTCCTATGGCCTGAGATGTCATATACAACTCCTTCCCATTCCAATCCTGAGACCCTTCCTTTAGCATGAGATGTGATATCTCAATGCTTATACCAAATCTGAGACCCTTCCTATAGCATGATGTGATATCCAATTCCTTCCCATTCCAATCCTGAGACCCTTCCTATAGCATGAGATGTGATATCTCAATGCTTATACCAAACCTGAGAGCCTACCTATAGCATGAGATGTGATATCCAAGTCCATCCCATTCCAATCCTTAGACCCTTCCTACAGCATGCGATGTGATATCTCAATGATTCTAATACCAAACCAGAGACTCTTCCTATAACATTAGATGGGATATCCAACTCCTTCCCATTCCAATCCTGAGCTGCTTCCGATAGCAGAGATTTGATATCTCAATGCTTATACCAAACCTGAGACCCTTCCTATAACATGAGATGTGATATCCAACTCCTTCCCGTTCCAAACCTGAGACACTAACTATAGCATATGTGATATCCAACTCCTTCCCATTCCAAACATGAGACCCTTCCAATAGCAAGAAAGTAATATCCAACTCCTACCCATTCCAAACATGAGACCCTTCCAATAGCAAGAAAGTAATATCCAACTCCTTCCCATTCCAAACATGAGACCCTTCCTATAGCAAGAAAGTAATATCCAACTCCTACCCATTCCAATCCTAAGACCCTTCCTATAGCAAGAGATGTGATATCCAAATCATTCCCATTCCAATCCTGAGACCCTTCCTATAACATGAGATGTGATATCCAACTCCTTCCCATTCCAACCTGAGACACTTCCTATAGCATGAGAAGGGATATCCAACTCCTTCCCAATCCAATCCTGAGACCCTTCCGATAGCAGAGATGTGATATCTCAATGCTTATAACAAACCTGAGACCCTTCCTATGGCATGAGATGTGATATCCAACTCCTTGCCATTCAAATCCTGAGACTCTTCCTATAGCATGAGAAGGGATATCCAACTCCTTCCCAATCCAATCCTGAGACCCTTCCGATAGCAGAGACGTGATATCTCAATGCTTCTACCAAACCTGAGACCCTTCCTTTAGCATGAGATGTGATATCCAAATCCTTCACATTCCAATCCTGAGACCCTTCCTATAGCATGAGATGTGATATCTCAATGCTTCTAATACCAAACCTGAGATCCTTCCTATAACATGAGATGTGATATCCAATTCCTTCCCATTCCAAACCTGAGACCCTTCCTATTGGATGAGATGTGATATCCAACTCCTTCCCATTCCAACCCTGAGACCCTTCCTATAGCATGAGATGTGATGTCTCAATCCTTCTAATACCAAACCTGATATCCTTCCTTATAACATGAGATGTGATATCCAACTCCTTCCATTCCAATCCTGAGACCCGTCCTATAGCATGAGATGTGATGTCTCAATGCTTCTAATACCAAACCTGAGATCCTTCCTATAACATGAGATGTGATATCCAACTCCTTCCATTCCAATCCTGAGACCCGTCCTATAGCATGAGATGTGATATCTCAATGCTTATACCAAACCTGAGACCCTGCCTATAGCATGAGATGTGATATCCAATTGCTTCCCATTCCAATCCTGAGACCCTTCCTATAGCATGAGATGTGATATCTCAATGCTTCTAATACCAAACCTGAGATCCTTCCTCTAACATGAAATGTGATATCCAACTCCTTCCCTTTCCAAACCTAAGAGCCTATCTATAGCATGAGATGTGATATCCAAGTCCTTCCCATTCCCACCCTTAGACCCTTCCAACAGCATGCAATATGATATCTCAATGATTCTAATAACAAACCTGAGACCCGTCCTATAACATGAGATGGGATATCCAACTCCTTCCCATTCCAATCCTGAGACACTTCCGATAGCAGAGATGTGATATCTCAATGCTTATACCAAACCTGAGAACCTTCCTATGGCCTGAGATGTCATATACAACTCCTTCCCATTCCAATCCTGAGACCCTTCCTTTAGCATGAGATGTGATATCTCAATGCTTATACCAAATCTGAGACCCTTCCTATAGCATGATGTGATGTCCAATTCCTTCCCATTCCAATCCTGAGACCCTTCCTATAGCATGAGATGTGATATCTCAATGCTTATACCAAACCTGAGAGCCTACCTATAGCATGAGATGTGATATCCAAGTCCATCCCATTCCAATCCTTAGACCCTTCCTACAGCATGCGATGTGATATCTCAATGATTCTAATACCAAACCAGAGACTCTTCCTATAACATTAGATGGGATATCCAACTCCTTCCCATTCCAATCCTGAGCCGCTTCCGATAGCAGAGATGTGATATCTCAATGCTTATACCAAACCTGAGACCCTTCCTATAACATGAGATGTGATATCCAACTCCTTCCCGTTCCAAACCTGAGACACTAACTATAGCATATGTGATATCCAACTCCTTCCCATTCCAAACATGAGACCCTTCCAATAGCAAGAAAGTAATATCCAACTCCTACCCATTCCAAACATGAGACCCTTCCAATAGCAAGAAAGTAATATCCAACTCCTTCCCATTCCAAACATGAGACCCTTCCTATAGCAAGAAAGTAATATCCAACTCCTACCCATTCCAATCCTGAGACCCTTCCTATAGCAAGAGATGTGATATCCAAATCCTTCCCATTCCAATCCTGAGACCCTTCCTATAACATGAGATGTGATATCCAACTCCTTCCCATTCCAACCTGAGACACTTCCTATAGCATGAGAAGGGATATCCAACTCCTTCCCAATCCAATCCTGAGACCCTTCCGATAGCAGAGATGTGATATCTCAATGCTTATAACAAACCTGAGACCCTTCCTATGGCATGAGATGTGATATCCAACTCCTTGCCATTCAAATCCTGAGACTCTTCCTATAGCATGAGAAGGGATATCCAACTCCTTCCCAATCCAATCCTGAGACCCTTCCGATAGCAGAGACGTGATATCTCAATGCTTCTACCAAACCTGAGACCCTTCCTTTAGCATGAGATGTGATATCCAAATCCTTCACATTCCAATCCTGAGACCCTTCCTATAGCATGAGATGTGATATCTCAATGCTTCTAATACCAAACCTGAGATCCTTCCTATAACATGAGATGTGATATCCAATTCCTTCCCATTCCAAACCTGAGACCCTTCCTATTGGATGAGATGTGATATCCAACTCCTTCCCATTCCAACCCTGAGACCCTTCCTATAGCATGAGATGTGATGTCTCAATCCTTCTAATACCAAACCTGATATCCTTCCTTATAACATGAGATGTGATATCCAACTCCTTCCATTCCAATCCTGAGACCCGTCCTATAGCATGAGATGTGATATCTCAATGCTTATACCAAACCTGAGACCCTTCCTATAGCATGAGATGTGATATCCAACTGCTTCCCATTCCAATCCTGAGACCCTTCCTATAGCATGAGATGTGATATCTCAATGCTTCTAATACCAAACCTGAGATCCTTCCTCTAACATGAAATGTGATATCCAATTCCTTCCCTTTCCAAACCTAAGAGCCTATCTATAGCATGAGATGTGATATCCAAGTCCTTCACATTCCAACCCTTAGACCCTTCCTACAGCATGCAATATGATATCTCAATGATTCTAATAACAAACCTGAGACCCGTCCTATAACATGAGATGGGATATCCAACTCCTTCCCATTCCAATCCTGAGACACTTCCGATAGCAGAGATGTGATATCTCAATGCTTATACCAAACCTGAGATCCTTCCTCTAACATGAAATGTGATATCCAATTCCTTCCCTTTCCAAACCTAAGAGCCTATCTATAGCATGAGATGTGATATCCAAGTCCTTCACATTCCAACCCTTAGACCCTTCCTACAGCATGCAATATGATATCTCAATGATTCTAATAACAAACCTGAGACCCGTCCTATAACATGAGATGGGATATCCAAATCCTTCCCGTTCCAAACCTGAGACCCTTCCTTTAGCATGAGATGTGATATCCAGCTCCTTCCCATTCCAATCCTGAGACACTTCCGATAGCATGAGATGTGATATCTCAATGCTTCTAATATCAAAACTGAGACCCTCCCTATAGCATGATATGTGATATCTAAGTCCTTCCCATTCCAATCCTGAGACCCTCCCTATAGCATGAGATGTGATATCCAACTCCTTCCCATTCCAATCCTGAGACCCTTCCTATAGCATGAGATATGATATCTCAATACTTCTAATACCAAACGTGAGATCCTTCCGATAACATGAGATGTGATATCCAAATCCTTCCCCTTCCAAACCTGAGACCCTCCCTTTAGCATGAGATGTGATATCCAACTCCTTCCTATTCCAATCCTGAGACTCTTCTGATAGCATGAGATGTGATATCTCAATGCTTCTAATACCAAACCTGAGATCCTTCCGATAGCATGAGATGTGATATCTCAATGCTTCTAATACCAAACCTGAGATCCTTCCTATAACATGAGATGTGATATCCAAATCCTTCCCCTTCCAAACCTGAGACCCTCCCTTTAGCATGAGATGTGATATCCAACTCCTTCCCATTCCAATCCTGAGACCCTTCCGATATCATGAGATGTGATATCTCAAAGCTTCTAATATCAAACTTGAGACCCTCCCTATAGCGTGAGATGTGATATCCAAGTCCTTCCCATTCCAATCCTGAGACCCTTCCTATAGCATGAGATGTGATATCTCAATGCTTCTAATACCAAACCTGAGACCCTTCCTATAACATGAGATGGGAATATCCAACTCCTTCCCATTCCAATCCTGAGACCCTTCCGATAGCAGAGATGTGATATCTCAATGCTTATACCAAACCTGAGATCCTTCCTATAACATGAGATGTCCTGAGACACTTCCTATAGCATGAGATGTGATATCTCACTGCTTATACCAAACCTGAGACCCTTCCCATAGCATGAGATGTGATATCCAAGTCCTTCCCATTCCAATCCTGAGACACTTCCTATAGCATGAGATGTGATATCTCAATGCTTCTAATACCAAACCTGAGACTCTTCCTATAACATGAGATGGGGAATCCAACTCCTTCCCATTCCAATCCTGAGACCCTTTTGATAGCAGAGATGTGATATCTCAATGTTTATACCAAACCTGAGACCCTTCCTACGGCATGAGTTGTCATATTCAACTCCTTCCCATTCCAATCCTGAGACCCTTCCTATAGCATGAGATGTGATATCCAACTCCTTCCCATTCCAATCCTGAGACCCTTCCTATAGCATGAGATGTGATGTCTCAATGCTTCTAATACCAAACCTGATATCCTTCCTATAACATGAGATGTGATATCCAACTCCTTCCATTCCAATCCTGAGACCCTTCCTATAGCATGAGATGTGATATCTCAATGGTTCTACCAAACCTGAGACCCTTCCTATAGCATGAGATGTGATATCCAACTCCTTCCCATTCCAATCCTGAGACCCTTCCGATAGCCTGAGATGTGATATCTCAATGCCCCTAATACCAAACCTGAGATCCTTCCTCTAACATGAAATGTGATATCCAACTCCTTCACTTTCCAAACCTGAGAGCCTATCTATAGCATGAGATGTGAGATCTAAGTCCTTCCCATTCCAATCCTTAGACCCTTCCTACATCATGCAATATGATATCTCAATGATTCTAACAAAAAACCTGAGACCCTTCCTATAACATGAGATGTGATATCCAACTCCTTCCCGTTCCAAACCTGAGACCCTTCCTTTAGCATGAGATGTGATATCCAACTGCTTCCCATTCCAATCCTGAGAGCCTTCCTATAGCATGAGATGTGATACCTCAATGCTTCTACCAAACCTGAGACCCTTCCTTTAGCATGAGATGTGATATCCAACTCCTTCCCATTCCAATCCTGAGACCCTTCCTATAGCATGAGATGTGATATCTCAATACTTCTAATACCAAACCTGAGATCCTTCCGATAACATGAGATGTGATATCTCAATACTTCTAATACCAAACCTGAGATCCATCCTATAACATGAGATGTGATATCCAAATCCTTCCCCTTCCAAACCTGAGACCCTCCCTTTAGCATGAGATGTGATATCCAACTCCTTCCCATTCCAATCCTGAGACCCTTCTGATAGCATAAGATATATCTCAATGCTTCTATACCAAACCTGAGATCCTTCCGATAGCATGAGATGTGGTATCTCAATACTTCTAATACCAAACCTGAGATCCTTCCTATAACATGAGATGTGATATCCAAATCCTTATCTTCCAAACCTGAGACCCTTCCTTTACCATGAGATGTGATATCCAACTCCTTCCCATTCCAATCCTGAGACTCTTCTGATAGCATAAGATATGATATCTCAATGCTTCTATACCAAACCTGAGATCCTTCTGATAGCATGAGATGTGATATCTCAATACTTCTAATACCAAACCTGAGATCCTACCTCTAACATGAAATGTGATATCCAACTCTTTCCCCTTGCAAACCTGAGAGCCTTCCCATAGCATGAGATGTGATATCCAAGTCCTTCCCATTCCAATCCTGAGACCCGTCCTATAACATGAGATGTGATATCCAACTCCTTCCCATTCCAACCTGAGACCCTTCCTATAGCATGAGATGGGATATGCAACTCCTTCCAAATCCAATCCTGATAACCTTCCGATAGCATGAGATGTGATATCCCAATGCTTCTACCAAACCTGAGACCCATACTATGGCATGAGATGTGATATCAAACTCCTTCCCATTCTAATCCTGAGACCCTTCCTATAGCTTGAGATGTGATATCCAACTCCTTCCCATTCCAATTCTGAGACCCTTCCTATACCATGAGACTTGATATCTCAATGCTTCTAATACCAAACCTGAGACCCGTCCTATAACATGAGATGTGATATCCAAATCCTTCCCCTTCCAAACCTTAGACCCTTCCTTTATCATGAGATGTGATATCCAACTCCTTCCCATTCCAATCTTGAGACCCTTCCGATATCATGAAATGTGATATCTCAATGCTTCTAATATCAAACTTGAGACCCTCCTTATAGCATGAGATGTGATATCCAAGTCCTTCCCATTCCAATCCTGAGACCCTTCCTATAGCATGAGATGTGATATCTCAATGCTTCTAATACCAAACCTGAGATCCTTCCTATAACATGAGATGGGAATATCCAATGTGATATCCAACTCCTTCCCATTCCAATCCTGAGACCCTTCCTATAGCATGAGATGTGATATCCAACTCCTTCCCATTCCAATCCTGAGACACTTCCGATAGCAGAGATGTGATATCTCAATGTTTATACCAAACCTGAGACCCTTCCTATAACATGAGATGTGATATCCAACTCCTTCCCGTTCCAAACCTGAGACCCTTCCTTTAGCATGAGATGTGATATCCAGCTCCTTCCCATTGCAATCCTGAGACACTTCCGATAGCATGAGATGTGATATCTCAATGCTTCTAATATCTAAACTGAGACCCTCCCTATAGCATGATATGTGATATCTAAGTCCTTCCCATTCCAATCCTGAGACCCTTCCTATAGCATGAGATGTGATATCTCAATGCTTATCCTGGATTCCTGTAGTAAATTGATTTCCTTTGCAGGCCGACTCCTGTCACGAATGCCTTGTCTGCATGCAATCTCTCCTGGCCATTCTCTCACCGTGGCTATTTGCCTACCCCCTTCCTCTCTCAGTGGATGGACTTCTTTGTCCTAGCCTCCTACCACTCAACTCCGCCTACTTGGAGAATTCAACATGAACCTGTATGCTTCCTGACCTGGACTTTTACGAGATCTGCAACTCTTCATGTCGCTGGCCCTACACACTGCAGGGAATACTCAGGATTTTCTGATCTCAGACCTCCCCCTCTGTAACCCTCTCAACAATCCTCTCCCGTGGTGATCAAGTTCTCATCTCCAAAGAAGGCTAACTGCCAGCTATTCCTCCTCAGAGGAGTTCTCCCTTTCTGTCCCTGCTCCCTGCACAGTTTCGCGATGCAAACACTCGCTTTCCTGCTCTCTGGCTTAGACGCTTTTCCTTCTCAGAGGCCTTCTTCCTTTCTGCCCTTTTCGCGTTGCAAGTACTCGCTTCCCAGCTCTCTGGTTTAGACGCGTGTTCCCTGCCTTCTCTCCTCTTCCCGCTGCCTTCAAATCAAAAAATGAGCTCCAAAAGATACACAGTGCTCAGAATGCTCTATAACACCCATTATTCAACATATAGCCGTAACCCGCTAGACGTATTGAAACGTGCTGTAAACTAGCAAAAACAGCTAGAAAATGTACTTTCCTCGCGTTTTTGTAAATGCTAATTCTGATGGGTTCCCATGTATGTACTGTCCGTGCGTTTGTTGTCGAATCCTGAAGTTTTTAACCACTGTTCTCCCATACAAGGGGGGGTCAACGTCTACTGCTGTTCACAGGCTGAATGTATACGGCTGAAATCTTCAAGGCATTATCAGCTTTCCTGACTGTTTTGGAACGTGTATTTGCCATCTGTTAATGCAGTCGCCCTGTGTTCATCGTCCCTTCTACTTCACAGGCTGCACTCCCCTGGTTATCACATTCTCCTCTCCAGAGCAGGCTGACTACCAGCTGCTCCTCCTCATAGGCGTTCATCCTTTCTGTCCCTGCTCCCTGCACCGTTCCGCGTTGCATGTACTCGCTTCCCAGCTCTCTGGTTTAGATGCGTGTTCCCTGCCTTCTCTCCTCTTCCTACAGCCTTCCAATGAGCTCCACAAGATAGTGTTCAGAATGCTTTATAACCCCATTATTCAACATATAGCTGTAACCCGCTAGACGTATTGAAACGTGCTAAAAACGAGCAGAAACAGCTCGAAAATGTACTTTTCTCGCGTTTTGGTAAATGCGAATTCTGGTGGATTCCCATTTTGTACTCTGTTCGTGCGTTTGTTCAGTCGAATCCTGGTCTTTTGAACCACTCTTCTCCCATACAAGGGAGGGTCAAAATGTGTTGTTCACAGGCTGAATTTATACTGCTGAAATGCTCGCTTCCCTGCTCTCTGGTTTAGACGTGTTTACCCTGCATTTACCAAAACGCGAGGGAAGTACATTTTCTAGCTGTTTTTGCTAGTTTTTAGCACGTTTCAATACGTCTATCGGGTTACAGCTATATGTTGAATAATGGGTGTTATAAAGCATTCTGAACACTGTATCTTGTGGAGCAAATTGGAAGGCTGTAGCAAGAGGAGAGAAGGCAGGGAACACGCATCTCAACCAGAGAGCTGGGAAGCGAGTACATGCAACGCGAAACGGTGCAGGGAGCAGGGACAGAAAGGATGAACACCTATGAGGAGGAGCAGCTGGTAGTTAGCCTGCATAGGAGAGAAGAATGTGATCACTAGGGGAGTGCAGCCTGTAAACTAGAAGGAACGATGAACAACGGGCGACTGCATTAACAGATGGCAAATACACGTTCCAAAACAGTCAGGAAAGCTGATAATGCCTTGAAGATTTCAGCCGTATACATTCAGCCTGTGAACAGCAGATGTTGAGCCCCCCCTCCCTAGTATGGGAGAACAGTGGTTAAAAACGTCAGGATTCGACACAAACGCACGGACACAGTACATACAACATGGGAACCCACCAGAATTCGCATTTACAAAAACGCGAGGGAAGTACATTTTCTAGCTATTTTTGCTAGTTTTTAGCACGTTTCAATACGTCTAGCGGGTTACAGCTATATGTTGAATAATGGGGTTATAAAGCATTCTGAACACTATCTAGTGGAGCTCATTGGAAGGCTGTAGGAAGAGGAGAGAAGGCAGGGAACACGCATCTAAACCAGAGAGCAGGGAAGCGAGCATTTCAGCAGTATAAATTCAGCCTGTGAACAACACATTTTGACCCTCCGTTGTATGGGAGAAGAGTGGTTCAAAAGACCAGGATTCGACTGAACAAACGCACGAACAGAGTACAAAATGGGAATCCACCAGAATTCGCATTTACCAAAACGCGAGAAAAGTACATTTTCGAGCTGTTTCTGCTCGTTTTTAGCACGTTTCAATACGTCTAGCGGGTTACAGCTATATGTTGAATAATGGGCAGTGGTCGAAGTGAGCGGGAGCGGTCGGGAGCGGTGCTCCTATACTTTTTTAAATTACCTTTTACAGCTCCTACACTATTATTTTAAAAAGAAACCGTTCCGGAACGGTTTTGTTTTAAAATAAATGTGTAGGAAGCAGTTGAAACTTGCACTTTCAGTGCAGTGCACTGAACATTCCCTTAAACTGCAGGCGCATGCATTTGGGGGTTTATACTGTGCATGGGAGGGGGTATGGCGATGGGGTTTGCTGGGAGCGGTGCAGACCTGTAGGGAACATAGCTCCACTACTTCTTTTCGTACACTTCGACCACTGATAATGGGGTTATAAAGCATTCTGAACACTATCTTGTGGAGCTCATTGGAAGGCTGTAGGAAGAGGAGAGAAGGCAGGGAACACGCATCTAAACCAGAGAGCTGGGAAGCGAGTACATGCAACGCGGAACGGTGCAGGGAGCAGGGACAGAAAGGATGAACGCCTATGAGGAGGAGCAGCTGGTAGTCAGCCTGCTCTGGAGAGGAGAATGTGATCACCAGGGGAGTGCAGCCTGTGAAGTAGAAGGGACGATGAACACAGGGCGACTGCATTAACAGATGGCAAATACACGTTCCAAAACAGTCAGGAAAGCTGATAATGCCTTGAAGATTTCAGCCGTATACATTCAGCCTGTGAACAGCAGTAGACGTTGACCCCCCCTTGTATGGGAGAACAGTGGTTAAAAACTTCAGGATTCGACAACAAACGCACGGACAGTACATACATGGGAACCCATCAGAATTAGCATTTACAAAAACGCGAGGAAAGTACATTTTCTAGCTGTTTTTGCTAGTTTACAGCACGTTTCAATACGTCTAGCGGGTTACGGCTATATGTTGAATAATGGGTGTTATAGAGCATTCTGAGCACTGTGTATCTTTTGGAGCTCATTTTTTGATTTGAAGGCAGCGGGAAGAGGAGAGAAGGCAGGGAACACGCGTCTAAACCAGAGAGCTGGGAAGCGAGTACTTGCAACGCGAAAAGGGCAGAAAGGAAGAAGGCCTCTGAGAAGGAAAAGCGTCTAAGCCAGAGAGCAGGAAAGCGAGTGTTTGCATCGCGAAACTGTGCAGGGAGCAGGGACAGAAAGGGAGAACTCCTCTGAGGAGGAATAGCTGGCAGTTAGCCTTCTTTGGAGATGAGAACTTGATCACCACGGGAGAGGATTGTTGAGAGGGTTACAGAGGGGGAGGTCTGAGATCAGAAAATCCTGAGTATTCCCTGCAGTGTGTAGGGCCAGCGACATGAAGAGTTGCAGATCTCGTAAAAGTCCAGGTCAGGAAGCATACAGGTTCATGTTGAATTCTCCAAGTAGGCGGAGTTGAGTGGTAGGAGGCTAGGATGGAGAAGTCCATCCACTGAGAGAGGAAGGGGGTAGGCAAATAGCCACGGTGAGCGAATGGCCAGGAGAGAATGCATGCAGACAAGGCATTCGTGACAGGAGTCGGCCTGCAAAGGAAATCAATTTACTACAGGAATCAAGGATAAGCATTGAGATAGCACATCTCATGCTATAGGGTCTCAGGATTGGAATGGGAAGGATTTAGATATCACATATGCTATAGGGAGGGTCTCAGTTTTGATATTAGAAGCATTAAGATATCACATCTCATGCTATCGGAAGTTTCTCAGGATTGGAATGGGAAGGAGCTGGATATCACATCTCATGCTAAAGGAAGGGTCTCAGGTTTGGAACGGGAAGGAGTTGGATATCACATCTCATGTTATAGGAAGGGTCTCAGGTTTGGTATAAACATTGAGATATCACATCTCTGCTATCGGAAGTGTCTCAGGATTGGAATGGGAAGGAGTTGGATTTCCCATCTCATGTTATAGGACGGGTCTCAGGTTTTTTATTAAAATCATTGAGATATCATATTGCATGCTGTAGGAAGGGTCTAAGGATTGGAATGGAAGGAGTTGGATATCACATCTCATGTTAAAGGAAGGATCTCAGGTTTGGTATTAGAAGCATTGAGACATCACATCTCATGCTATAGGAAGGGTCTCAGGATTGGAATGGGATGGAGTTGGATATCACATCTCATGCTATAGGAAGGGTCTCAGGATTGGAATGGGAAGGAGTTGGATATCACATCTCGTGTTATAGGAAGGGTCTCAGGTTTGGTATAAACATTGAGATATCACATCTCTGCTATCGGAAGTGTCTCAGGATTGGAATGGGAAGGAGTTGGATATCCCATCTCATGTTATAGGACGGGTCTCAGGTTTTTTATTAAAATCATTGAGATATCATATTGCATGCTGTAGGAAGGGTCTAAGGATTGGAATGGGAAGGAGTTGGATATTCCCATCTCATGTTATAGGAAGGGTCTCAGGTTTGGTATTAGAAGCATTGAGATATCACATCTCATGCTATAGGAAGGGTCTCAGGATTGGAATGGGAAGGAGTTGGATATCACATCTCATGATAAAGGAAGGGTCTAAGGTTTGGAAGGGGAAGGATTTGGATATCACATCTCATGTTATAGGACGGGTCTCAGGTTTGGTATTAGAAGCATTGAGATATCAAGTCTCATGGTATAGGAAGGGTCTCAGAATTGGAATGGGAAGGAGTTGGATATCACATTTCAAGCTATAGGAAGGGTCTCAGTATTAGAATGGGAAAGAGTTTTATATCACATCTCATGCCATAATATGGGTCTCAGGTTTGGTAGAAGCATTGGGTTATCACATCTCATTCTATCGGAAGGGTATCGGGATTGGATTTGGAAGGAGTTGGATATCCCATCTCATGCTATAGGAAGGGTCTCAGGTTGGAATGGGAAGGAGTTGGATATCACATCTCATGTTATAGGAAGGGTCTCAGGATTGGAATGGGAAGGACTTGGATATCACATCTCATGCTATAGGAAGGCTCTCAGGTTTGCAAGGGGAAAGAGTTGGATATCACATTTCATGTTAGAGGTAGGATCTCAGGTTTGGTATTAGAAGCATTGAGATATCACATCTCATGCTATCAGAAGGATCTCAGGTTTGGTATAGAAGCATTGAGAAATCATATCTTATGCTATCAGAAGAGTCTCAGGATTGGAATGGGAAGGAGTTGGATATCACATCTCATGGTAAAGGGAGGGTCTCAGGTTTGGAAGATAAGGATTTGGATATCACATCTCATGTTATAGGAAGGATCTCAGGTTTGGTATTAGAAGTATTGAGATATCACATCTCATGCTATCAGAAGGATCTCAGGTTTGGTATAGAAGCATTGAGATATCATATCTTATGCTATCAGAAGGGTCTCAGGATTGGAATGGGAAGGAGTTGGATATCACATCTCATGCTATAGGGAGGGTCTCAAGTTTGATAGAAGCATTAGGTTATCACATTTCATGATATCGGAAGGGTCTCAAGATTGGAATGGGAAGGAGTTGGATATCACATCTCATGATAAAGGAAGGGTCTAAGGTTTGGAAGGGGAAGGATTTGGATATCACATCTCATGTTATAGGACGGGTCTCAGGTTTGGTATTAGAAGCATTGAGATATCAAGTCTCATGGTATAGGAAGGGTCTCAGAATTGGAATGGGAAGGAGTTGGATATCACATTTCAAGCTATAGGAAGGGTCTCAGGATTAGAATGGGAAGGAGTTTGATATCACATCTCATGCCATAATATGGGTCTCAGGTTTGGTAGAAGCATTGGGTTATCACATCTCATGCTATCGGAAGGGTATCGGGATTGGATTTGGAAGGAGTTAGATATCCCATCTCATGGTATAAGAAGGGTCTCAGGTTGGAATGGGAAGGAGTTGGATATCACATCTCATGTTATAGGAAGGGTCTCAGGATTGGAATGGGAAGGACTTGGATATCACATCTCATGCTATAGGAAGGCTCTCAGGTTTGCAAGGGGAAAGAGTTGGATATCACATTTCATGTTAGAGGTAGGATCTCAGGTTTGGTATTAGAAGCATTGAGATATCACATCTCATGCTATCAGAAGGATCTCAGGTTTGGTATAGAAGCATTGAGATATCATATCTTATGCTATCAGAAGAGTCTCAGGATTGGAATGGGAAGGAGTTGGATATCACATCTCATGGTAAAGGGAGGGTCTCAGGTTTGGAAGATAAGGATTTGGATATCACATCTCATGTTATAGGAAGGATCTCAGGTTTGGTATTAGAAGTATTGAGATATCACATCTCATGCTATCGGAAGGATCTCAGGTTTGGTATAGAAGCATTGAGATATCATATCTTATGCTATCAGAAGGGTCTCAGGATTGGAATGGGAAGGAGTTGGATATCACATCTCATGCTAAAGGGAGGGTCTCAGGTTTGGAAGGGGAAGGATTTGGATATCACATCTCATGTTATAGGATGGATCTCAGGTTTGGTATTAGAAGTATTGAGATATCACATCTCATGTTATCGGAAGGGTCTCAGGATTGGAATGGGAAGGAGTTGGATATCACATCTCATGCTAAAGGAAGGGTCTCAGGTTTGGTAGAAGCATTGAGATATCACATCTCATGCTATAGGAAGGGTCTCAGGATTGGAATGGGAAGGACTTAGATATCACATATCATGCTATAGGGAGGGTCTCAGTTTTGATATTAGAAGCATTGAGATATCACATCTCATGCTATCGGAAGTGTCTCAGGATTGGAATGGGAAGGAGGTGGATATCACATCTCATGCTAAAGGAAGGGTCTCAGGTTTGGAACGGGAAGGAGTTGGATATCACATCTCATGTTATAGGAAGGGTCTCAGGTTTGGTATAAACATTGAGATATCACATCTCTGCTATCGGAAGTGTCTCAGGATTGGAATGGGAAGGAGTTGGATATCCAATCTCATGTTATAGGACGGGTCTCAGGTTTTTTATTAGAATCATTGAGATATCATATTGCATGCTGTAGGAAGGGTCTAAGGATTGGAATGCGAAGGACTTGGATATCACATCTCATGCTATAGATAGGCTCTCAGGTTTGGAAAGTGAAGGATTTGGATATCACATCTCATGTTATAGGAAGAGTCTCAGGTTTGGTATTAGAAGCATTCAGATATCACATCTCATGCTATAGGAAGTGTCTCAGGATTGGAATGGGAAGGACTTGGATATCACATCTCATGCTATAGGTAGGGTCTCAAGTTTGACATTAGAAGCATTGAGATATCACATCTCATGCTATAGGAAGGGTCTGAGGATTGGAATGGGAAGGAGTTGGATATCACATCTCCTGCTATGGGAAGGGTCTCAGGTTTGGTATAAGCAGTGAGATATCACATCTCATGCTATAGGAAGTGTCTCAGGATTGGAATGGGAAGGAGTTGGATATCACATCTCATGTTATAGGAAGGATCTCAGGTGTGGTATAAGCATTGAGATATCACATCTCTGCTATCGGAAGGGTCTCAAGATTGGAATGGGAAGGAGTTGGATATTCCCATCTCATGTTATAGGAAGGGTCTCAGGTTTGGTATTAGAAGCATTGAGATATCACATCTCATGCTATAGGAAGGGTCTCAGGATTGGAATGGGAAGGACTTGGATATCACATCTCATGCTATAGGGAGGGTCTCAAGTTTGATATTAGAAGCTTTGAGATATCACATCTCATGATATCGGAAGGGTCTCAGGATTGGAATGGGAAGGAGTTGGATATCACATCTCATGATAAAGGAAGGGTCTAAGGTTTGGAAGGGGAAGGATTTGGATATCACATCTCATGTTATATTACGGGTCTCAGGTTTGGTATTAGAAGCATTGAGATATCAAGTCTCATAGTATAGGAAGGGTCTCAGAATTGGAATGGGAAGGAGTTGGATATCCCATCTCATGTTATAGGAAGAGTCTCTGGTTTGGTATTAGAATCATTGAGATATCACATCGCATTCTGTAGGAAGGGTCTAAGGATTGGAATGGGATGGACTTGGATGCTATAGGTAGGCTCTCAGGTTTGGTATAAGCATTGAGATATCACATCTCATGCTATAGGAAGGGTCTCAGAATTGGAATGGGAAGGAGTTGGATATCACATCTCAAGCTGTAGGAAGGGTCTCAGTATTGGAATGGGAAGGACTTGGATATCACATCTCATGCTATAGGAAGGCTCTCAGGTTTGGAAGGGGAAAGAGTTGGATATCTCATTTCATGTTAGAGGTAGGATCTCAGGTTTGGTATTAGAGGCATTGAGATATCACATCTCATGCTATCAGAAGGGTCTCAGGAATGGAATGGGAAGGAGTTAGATATCACATCTCATGCTAAAGGGAGGGTCTCAGGTTTGGAAGGGGAAGGATTTGGATATCACATCTCATGTTATAGGAAGGATCTCAGGTTTGGTATTAGAAGCATTGAGATATCACATCTCATGCTATCGGAAGGATCTCAGGTTTGGTATTAGAAGCATTGAGATATCACATCTCATGCTATCAGAAGAGTCTCAGGATTGGAATAGGAAGGAGTTGGATATCACATTTCATGCTAAAGGGAGGGTCTCAGGTTTGGAAGGGGAAGGATTTGGATATCACATCTCATGTTATCGGAAGGATCTCACGTTTGGTATTAGAAGTATTGAGATATCATATCTCATGCTATAGGAAGGGTCTCAGGATTGGAATGGGAAGGAGTTGGATATCACATCTCATGCTATAGGGAGGGTCTCAGGATTGGAATGGGAAGGACTTAGATATCACATATCATGCTATAGGGAGGGTCTCAGTTTTGATATTAGAAGCATTGAGATATCACATCTCATGCTATCGGAAGTGTCTCAGGATGGGAATGGGAAGGAGCTGGATATCACATCTCATGCTAAAGGAAGGGTCTCAGGTTTGGAACGGGAAGGATTTGGATATCACATCTCATGTTATAGGAAGGGTCTCAGGTTTGGTATAAGCATTGAGATATCACATCTCTGCTATCGGAAGTGTCTCAGGATTGGAATGGGAAGGAGTTGGATATCCCATCTCATGTTATAGGACGGGTCTCAGGTTTGTTATTAGAATCATTGAGATATCATATTGCATGCTGTAGGAAGGGTCTAAGGGTTGGAATGTGAAGGACTTGGATATCACATCTCATGCTATAGATAGGCTCTTAGGTTTGGAAAGGGAAGGAGTTGGATATCACATTTCATGTTAGAGGAAGGATCTCAGGTTTGGTATTAGAAGCATTGAGATATCACATCTCATGCTATAGGAAGGGTCTCAGGATTGGAATGGGTAACAGTTGGATATCACATCTCATGCTATAGGAAGGGTCTCAGGTTTGGTATAAGCATTGAGATATCACATCTCATGCTATAGGACGGGTCTCAGGATTGGAATGGAAGGAGTTGGATATCACATCTCATGTTATAGGAAGGATCTCAGGTTTGGTATTAGACGCATTGAGACATCACATCTCATGCTATAGGAAGGGTCTCAGGGTTGGAATGGGAAGGAGTTGGATATCACATCTCATCCAATAGGAAGGGTCTCAGGTTTGGAATGGGAAGGAATTGGATATCACATCTCATGTTATAGGAAGGATCTCAGGTTTGGTATTAGAAGCATTGAGATATCACATCTCATGCTATAGGAAGGGTCTCAGGATTGGAATGTGAAGGATTTGGATATCACATCTCATGCTAAAGGAAGGGTCTCCGGTTTGGTAGAAGCATTGAGATATCACGTCGCTGCTATCGGAAGGGTCTCAGGATTGGATTGGGAAGGAGTTGGATATCCCTTTTCATGCTTTAGGAAGTGTCTCAGGTTGGAATGGCAAGGAGTTGGATATCACATCTCATGCCATAGGAAGGGTCTCAGGTTTGGTATAAGCATTGAGATATCACATCTCTGCTATCGGAAGGGTCTCAGGATTGGATTGGGAAGGAGTTGGATATCCCTTCTCATGCTTTAGGAAGTGTCTCAGGTTGGAAAGGGAAGGAGTTGGATATCACATCTCATGTTATAGGAAGGGTCTCAGGATTGGAATGGGAAGGATTTGGATATCACATCTCTTGCTATAGGAAGGGTCTCAGGTTTGGTATAAGCATTGAGATATCACATCTCTGCTATCGGAAGCGGCTCAGGATTGGAATGGGAAGGAGTTGGATATCCCATCTCATGTTATAGGAGGAGTCTCTGGTTTGGTATTAGAATCATTGAGATATCACATCGCATGCTGTAGGAAGGGTCTAAGGATTGGAATGGGATGGACTTGGATATCACATCTCATGTTATAGGTAGGCTCTCAGGTTTGGTATAAGCATTGAGATATCACATCTCATGCTATAGGGAGGGTCTCAGGATTGGAATGGGAAGGAATTGGATATCACATCTCATGCTATAGGAAGGGTCTCAGATTTGGTATACGCATTGAGATATCACATCTCATGCTAAAGGAAGGGTCTCAGGATTGGAATGGGAAGGAGTTGTATATGACATCTCAGGCCATGACATCTCAGGCCATAGGAAGGTTCTCAGGTTTGGTATAAGCATTGAGATATCATATTGCATGCTGTAGGAAGGGTCTAAGGATTGGAATGGGAAGGACCTGGATATCACATCTCATGCTATAGAACGGCTCTCAGGTTTGGAAAGGGAAGGAGTTGGATATCACATCTCATGTTATAGGATGGATCTCAGGTTTGGTATTAGAAGTATTGAGATATCACATCTCATGTTATCGGAAGGATCTCAGGTTTGGTATTAGAAGTATTGAGATATCACATCTCATGCTATAGGAAGGGTCTCAGGATTGGAATGGGAAGGAGTTGGATATCACATCTCATGCTAAAGGAAGGGTCTCAGGTTTGGTAGAAGCATTGAGATATCACATCTCATGCTATAGGAAGGGTCTCAGGATTGGAATGGGAAGGACTTAGATATCACATATCATGCTATAGGGAGGGTCTCAGTTTTGATATTAGAAGCATTGAGATATCACATCTCATGCTATCGAAAGTGTCTCAGGATTGGAATGGGAAGGAGCTGGATATCACATCTCATGCTAAAGGAAGGGTCTCAGGTTTGGAACGGGAAGGAGTTGGATATCACATCTCATGTTATAGGAAGGGTCTCAGGTTTGGTATAAACATTGAGATATCACATCTCTGCTATCGGAAGTGTCTCAGGATTGGAATGGGAAGGAGTTGGATATCCCATCTCATGTTATAGGACGGGTCTCAGGTTTGTTATTGGAATCATTGAGATATCATATTGCATGCTGTAGGAAGGGTCTAAGGGTTGGAATGTGAAGGACTTGGATATCACATCTCATGCTATAGATAGGCTCTTAGGTTTGGAAAGGGAAGGAGTTGGATCTCACATTTCATGTTAGAGGAAGGATCTCAGGTTTGGTATTAGAAGCATTGAGATATCACATCTCATGCTATAGGAAGGGTCTCAGGTTGGAATTGGAAGGAGTTGGATATCACATCTCATGTTATAGGAAGGGTCTCAGGATTGGAATGGGAAGGACTTGGATATCACATCTCATGCTATAGGAAGGGTCTCAGGATTGGAATGGGAAGGACTTGGATATCACATCTCATGCTATAGGGAGGGTCTCAAGTTTGATATTAGAAGCTTTGAGATATCACATCTCATGATATCGGAAGGGTCTCAGGATTGGAATGGGAAGGAGTTGGATATCACATCTCATGATAAAGGAAGGGTCTAAGGTTTGGAAGGGGAAGGATTTGGATATCACATCTCATGTTATATTACGGGTCTCAGGTTTGGTATTAGAAGCATTGAGATATCAAGTCTCATAGTATAGGAAGGGTCTCAGAATTGGAATGGGAAGGAGTTGGATATCCCATCTCATGTTATAGGAAGAGTCTCTGGTTTGGTATTAGAATCATTGAGATATCACATCGCATTCTGTAGGAAGGGTCTAAGGATTGGAATGGGATGGACTTGGATGCTATAGGTAGGCTCTCAGGTTTGGTATAAGCATTGAGATATCACATCTCATGCTATAGGAAGGGTCTCAGAATTGGAATGGGAAGGAGTTGGATATCACATCTCAAGCTGTAGGAAGGGTCTCAGTATTGGAATGGGAAGGACTTGGATATCACATCTCATGCTATAGGAAGGCTCTCAGGTTTGGAAGGGGAAAGAGTTGGATATCTCATTTCATGTTAGAGGTAGGATCTCAGGTTTGGTATTAGAGGCATTGAGATATCACATCTCATGCTATCAGAAGGGTCTCAGGAATGGAATGGGAAGGAGTTAGATATCACATCTCATGCTAAAGGGAGGGTCTCAGGTTTGGAAGGGGAAGGATTTGGATATCACATCTCATGTTATAGGAAGGATCTCAGGTTTGGTATTAGAAGCATTGAGATATCACATCTCATGCTATCGGAAGGATCTCAGGTTTGGTATTAGAAGCATTGAGATATCACATCTCATGCTATCAGAAGAGTCTCAGGATTGGAATAGGAAGGAGTTGGATATCACATTTCATGCTAAAGGGAGGGTCTCAGGTTTGGAAGGGGAAGGATTTGGATATCACATCTCATGTTATCGGAAGGATCTCACGTTTGGTATTAGAAGTATTGAGATATCATATCTCATGCTATAGGAAGGGTCTCAGGATTGGAATGGGAAGGAGTTGGATATCACATCTCATGCTATAGGGAGGGTCTCAGGATTGGAATGGGAAGGACTTAGATATCACATATCATGCTATAGGGAGGGTCTCAGTTTTGATATTAGAAGCATTGAGATATCACATCTCATGCTATCGGAAGTGTCTCAGGATGGGAATGGGAAGGAGCTGGATATCACATCTCATGCTAAAGGAAGGGTCTCAGGTTTGGAACGGGAAGGATTTGGATATCACATCTCATGTTATAGGAAGGGTCTCAGGTTTGGTATAAGCATTGAGATATCACATCTCTGCTATCGGAAGTGTCTCAGGATTGGAATGGGAAGGAGTTGGATATCCCATCTCATGTTATAGGACGGGTCTCAGGTTTGTTATTAGAATCATTGAGATATCATATTGCATGCTGTAGGAAGGGTCTAAGGGTTGGAATGTGAAGGACTTGGATATCACATCTCATGCTATAGATAGGCTCTTAGGTTTGGAAAGGGAAGGAGTTGGATATCACATTTCATGTTAGAGGAAGGATCTCAGGTTTGGTATTAGAAGCATTGAGATATCACATCTCATGCTATAGGAAGGGTCTCAGGATTGGAATGGGTAACAGTTGGATATCACATCTCATGCTATAGGAAGGGTCTCAGGTTTGGTATAAGCATTGAGATATCACATCTCATGCTATAGGACGGGTCTCAGGATTGGAATGGAAGGAGTTGGATATCACATCTCATGTTATAGGAAGGATCTCAGGTTTGGTATTAGACGCATTGAGACATCACATCTCATGCTATAGGAAGGGTCTCAGGGTTGGAATGGGAAGGAGTTGGATATCACATCTCATCCAATAGGAAGGGTCTCAGGTTTGGAATGGGAAGGAATTGGATATCACATCTCATGTTATAGGAAGGATCTCAGGTTTGGTATTAGAAGCATTGAGATATCACATCTCATGCTATAGGAAGGGTCTCAGGATTGGAATGTGAAGGATTTGGATATCACATCTCATGCTAAAGGAAGGGTCTCCGGTTTGGTAGAAGCATTGAGATATCACGTCGCTGCTATCGGAAGGGTCTCAGGATTGGATTGGGAAGGAGTTGGATATCCCTTTTCATGCTTTAGGAAGTGTCTCAGGTTGGAATGGCAAGGAGTTGGATATCACATCTCATGCCATAGGAAGGGTCTCAGGTTTGGTATAAGCATTGAGATATCACATCTCTGCTATCGGAAGGGTCTCAGGATTGGATTGGGAAGGAGTTGGATATCCCTTCTCATGCTTTAGGAAGTGTCTCAGGTTGGAAAGGGAAGGAGTTGGATATCACATCTCATGTTATAGGAAGGGTCTCAGGATTGGAATGGGAAGGATTTGGATATCACATCTCTTGCTATAGGAAGGGTCTCAGGTTTGGTATAAGCATTGAGATATCACATCTCTGCTATCGGAAGCGGCTCAGGATTGGAATGGGAAGGAGTTGGATATCCCATCTCATGTTATAGGAGGAGTCTCTGGTTTGGTATTAGAATCATTGAGATATCACATCGCATGCTGTAGGAAGGGTCTAAGGATTGGAATGGGATGGACTTGGATATCACATCTCATGTTATAGGTAGGCTCTCAGGTTTGGTATAAGCATTGAGATATCACATCTCATGCTATAGGGAGGGTCTCAGGATTGGAATGGGAAGGAATTGGATATCACATCTCATGCTATAGGAAGGGTCTCAGATTTGGTATACGCATTGAGATATCACATCTCATGCTAAAGGAAGGGTCTCAGGATTGGAATGGGAAGGAGTTGTATATGACATCTCAGGCCATGACATCTCAGGCCATAGGAAGGTTCTCAGGTTTGGTATAAGCATTGAGATATCATATTGCATGCTGTAGGAAGGGTCTAAGGATTGGAATGGGAAGGACCTGGATATCACATCTCATGCTATAGAACGGCTCTCAGGTTTGGAAAGGGAAGGAGTTGGATATCACATCTCATGTTATAGGATGGATCTCAGGTTTGGTATTAGAAGTATTGAGATATCACATCTCATGTTATCGGAAGGATCTCAGGTTTGGTATTAGAAGTATTGAGATATCACATCTCATGCTATAGGAAGGGTCTCAGGATTGGAATGGGAAGGAGTTGGATATCACATCTCATGCTAAAGGAAGGGTCTCAGGTTTGGTAGAAGCATTGAGATATCACATCTCATGCTATAGGAAGGGTCTCAGGATTGGAATGGGAAGGACTTAGATATCACATATCATGCTATAGGGAGGGTCTCAGTTTTGATATTAGAAGCATTGAGATATCACATCTCATGCTATCGAAAGTGTCTCAGGATTGGAATGGGAAGGAGCTGGATATCACATCTCATGCTAAAGGAAGGGTCTCAGGTTTGGAACGGGAAGGAGTTGGATATCACATCTCATGTTATAGGAAGGGTCTCAGGTTTGGTATAAACATTGAGATATCACATCTCTGCTATCGGAAGTGTCTCAGGATTGGAATGGGAAGGAGTTGGATATCCCATCTCATGTTATAGGACGGGTCTCAGGTTTGTTATTGGAATCATTGAGATATCATATTGCATGCTGTAGGAAGGGTCTAAGGGTTGGAATGTGAAGGACTTGGATATCACATCTCATGCTATAGATAGGCTCTTAGGTTTGGAAAGGGAAGGAGTTGGATCTCACATTTCATGTTAGAGGAAGGATCTCAGGTTTGGTATTAGAAGCATTGAGATATCACATCTCATGCTATATGAAGGGTCTCAGGATTGGAATGGGAAGGAGTTGGATATCACATCTCATGCTATAGGAAGGGTCTCAGGTTTGGTATAAGCATTGAGATATCACATCTCATGCTATAGGAAGGGTCTCAGGATTGGAATGGAAGGAGTTGGATATCACATCTCATGTTATAGGAAGGATCTCAGGTTTGGTATTAGAAGCATTGAGACATCACATCTCATGCTATAGGAAGGGTCTCAGGATTGGAATGGGAAGGAGTTGGATATCAAATCTCATGCTATAGGAAGGGTCTCAGGATTGGAATGGGAAGGAGTTGAATATGACATCTCATGCCGTAGGAAGGGTCTCAGGTTTGGTATAAACATTGAGATATCACATCTCTGCTATCAAAAGGGTATCAGGATTGGAATGGGAAGGAGTTGGATATCCCATCTCATGTTATAGGAAGAGTCTCAAGTTTGGTATTAGAAGCATTGAGATATCACATCTCATGCTATAGGAAGTGTCTTAGGATTGGAATGGGAAGGACTTGGATATCACATCTCATGCTATAGGTAGGGTCTCAAGTTTGACATTAGAAGCATTGAGATATCACATCTCATGCTATAGGAAGGGTCTGAGGATTGGAATGGGAAGGAGTTGGATATCACATCTCCTGCTATGGGAAGGGTCTCAGGTTTGGTATAAGCAGTGAGATATCACATCTCATGCTATAGGAAGTGTCTCAGGATTGGAATGGGAAGGAGTTGGATATCACATCTCATGTTATAGGAAGGATCTCAGGTTTGGTATAAGCATTGAGATATCACATCTCTGCTATCGGAAGGGTCTCAAGATTGGAATTGGAAGGAGTTGGATATTCCCATCTCATGTTATAGGAAGGGTCTCAGGTTTGGTATTAGAAGCATTGAGATATCACATCTCATGCTATAGGAAGGGTCTCAGGATTGGAATGGGAAGGACTTGGATATCACATCTCATGCTATAGGGAGGGTCTCAAGTTTGATATTAGAAGCTTTGAGATATCACATCTCATGATATCGGAAGGGTCTCAGGATTGGAATGGGAAGGAGTTGGATATCACATCTCATGATAAAGGAAGGGTCTAAGGTTTGGAAGGGGAAGGATTTGGATATCACATCTCATGTTATATTACGGGTCTCAGGTTTGGTATTAGAAGCATTGAGATATCAAGTCTCATAGTATAGGAAGGGTCTCAGAATTGGAATGGGAAGGAGTTGGATATCCCAACTCATGTTATAGGAAGAGTCTCTGGTTTGGTATTAGAATCATTGAGATATCACATCGCATGCTGTAGGAAGGGTCTAAGGATTGGAATGGGATGGACTTGGATATCACATCTCATGCTATAGAACGGCTCTCAGGTTTGGAAAGGGAAGGAGTTGGATATCACATCTCATGTTATAGGATGGATCTCAGGTTTGGTATTAGAAGTATTGAGATATCACATCTCATGTTATCGGAAGGATCTCAGGTTTGGTATTAGAAGTATTGAGATATCACATCTCATGCTATAGGAAGGGTCTCAGGATTGGAATGGGAAGGAGTTGGATATCACATCTCATGCTAAAGGAAGGGTCTCAGGTTTGGTAGAAGCATTGAGATATCACATCTCATGCTATAGGAAGGGTCTCAGGATTGGAATGGGAAGGACTTAGATATCACATATCATGCTATAGGGAGGGTCTCAGTTTTGATATTAGAAGCATTGAGATATCACATCTCATGCTATCGGAAGTGTCTCAGGATTGGAATGGGAAGGAGCTGGATATCACATCTCATGCTAAAGGAAGGGTCTCAGGTTTGGAACGGGAAGGAGTTGGATATCACATCTCATGTTATAGGAAGGGTCTCAGGTTTGGTATAAACATTGAGATATCACATCTCTGCTATCGGAAGTGTCTCAGGATTGGAATGGGAAGGAGTTGGATATCCCATCTCATGTTATAGGACGGGTCTCAGGTTTGTTATTGGAATCATTGAGATATCATATTGCATGCTGTAGGAAGGGTCTAAGGGTTGGAATGTGAAGGACTTGGATATCACATCTCATGCTATAGATAGGCTCTTAGGTTTGGAAAGGGAAGGAGTTGGATCTCACATTTCATGTTAGAGGAAGGATCTCAGGTTTGGTATTAGAAGCATTGAGATATCACATCTCATGCTATAGGAAGGGTCTCAGGATTGGAATGGGAAGGAGTTGGATATCACATCTCATGCTATAGGAAGGGTCTCAGGTTTGGTATAAGCATTGAGATATCACATCTCATGCTATAGGAAGGGTCTCAGGATTGGAATGGAAGGAGTTGGATATCACATCTCATGTTATAGGAAGGATCTCAGGTTTGGTATTAGAAGCATTGAGACATCACATCTCATGCTATAGGAAGGGTCTCAGGATTGGAATGGGAAGGAGTTGGATATCAAATCTCATGCTATAGGAAGGGTCTCAGGATTGGAATGGGAAGGAGTTGAATATGACATCTCATGCCGTAGGAAGGGTCTCAGGTTTGGTATAAACATTGAGATATCACATCTCTGCTATCAAAAGGGTCTCAGGATTGGAATGGGAAGGAGTTGGATATCCCATCTCATGTTATAGGAAGAGTCTCAAGTTTGGTATTAGAAGCATTGAGATATCACATCTCATGCTATAGGAAGTGTCTTAGGATTGGAATGGGAAGGACTTGGATATCACATCTCATGCTATAGGTAGGGTCTCAAGTTTGACATTAGAAGCATTGAGATATCACATCTCATGCTATAGGAAGGGTCTGAGGATTGGAATGGGAAGGACTTGGATATCACATCTCATGCTATAGATAGGCTCTTAGGTTTGGAAAGGGAAGGAGTTGGATCTCACATTTCATGTTAGAGGAAGGATCTCAGGTTTGGTATTAGAAGCATTGAGATATCACATCTCATGCTATAGGAAGGGTCTCAGGATTGGAATGGGAAGGAGTTGGATATCACATCTCATGCTATAGGAAGGGTCTCAGGTTTGGTATAAGCATTGAGATATCACATCTCATGCTATAGGAAGGGTCTCAGGATTGGAATGGAAGGAGTTGGATATCACATCTCATGTTATAGGAAGGATCTCAGGTTTGGTATTAGAAGCATTGAGACATCACATCTCATGCTATAGGAAGGGTCTCAGGATTGGAATGGGAAGGAGTTGGATATCAAATCTCATGCTATAGGAAGGGTCTCAGGATTGGAATGGGAAGGAGTTGAATATGACATCTCATGCCGTAGGAAGGGTCTCAGGTTTGGTATAAACATTGAGATATCACATCTCTGCTATCAAAAGGGTCTCAGGATTGGAATGGGAAGGAGTTGGATATCCCATCTCATGTTATAGGAAGAGTCTCAAGTTTGGTATTAGAAGCATTGAGATATCACATCTCATGCTATAGGAAGTGTCTTAGGATTGGAATGGGAAGGACTTGGATATCACATCTCATGCTATAGGTAGGGTCTCAAGTTTGACATTAGAAGCATTGAGATATCACATCTCATGCTATAGGAAGGGTCTGAGGATTGGAATGGGAAGGAGTTGGATATCACATCTCCTGCTATGGGAAGGGTCTCAGGTTTGGTATAAGCAGTGAGATATCACATCTCATGCTATAGGAAGTGTCTCAGGATTGGAATGGGAAGGAGTTGGATATCACATCTCATGTTATAGGAAGGATCTCAGGTTTGGTATAAGCATTGAGATATCACATCTCTGCTATCGGAAGGGTCTCAAGATTGGAATGGGAAGGAGTTGGATATTCCCATCTCATGTTATAGGAAGGGTCTCAGGTTTGGTATTAGAAGCATTGAGATATCACATCTCATGCTATAGGAAGGGTCTCAGGATTGGAATGGGAAGGACTTGGATATCACATCTCATGCTATAGGGAGGGTCTCAAGTTTGATATTAGAAGCTTTGAGATATCACATCTCATGATATCGGAAGGGTCTCAGGATTGGAATGGGAAGGAGTTGGATATCACATCTCATGATAAAGGAAGGGTCTAAGGTTTGGAAGGGGAAGGATTTGGATATCACATCTCATGTTATATTACGGGTCTCAGGTTTGGTATTAGAAGCATTGAGATATCAAGTCTCATAGTATAGGAAGGGTCTCAGAATTGGAATGGGAAGGAGTTGGATATCCCAACTCATGTTATAGGAAGAGTCTCTGGTTTGGTATTAGAATCATTGAGATATCACATCGCATGCTGTAGGAAGGGTCTAAGGATTGGAATGGGATGGACTTGGATATCACATCTCATGCTATAGGTAGGCTCTCAGGTTTGGTATAAGCATTGAGATATCACATCTCATGCTATAGGAAGGGTCTCAGAATTGGAATGGGAAGGAGTTGGATATCACATCTCAAGCTATAGGAAGGGTCTCAGTATTGGAATGGGAAGGACTTGGATATCACATCTCATGCTATAGGAAGGCTCTCAGGTTTGGAAGGGGAAAGAGTTCGATATCTCATTTCATGTTAGAGGTAGGATCTCAGGTTTGGTATTAGAGGCATTGAGATATCACATCTTATGCTATCAGAAGGGTCTCAGGAATGGAATGGGAAGGAGTTAGATATCACATCTCATGCTAAAGGGAGGGTCTCAGGTTTGGAAGGGGAAGGATTTGGATATCACATCTCATGTTATAGGAAGGATCTCAGGTTTGGTATTAGAAGCATTGAGATATCACATCTCATGCTATCGGAAGGATCTCAGGTTTGGTATTAGAAGCATTGAGATATCACATCTCATGCTATCAGAAGAGTCTCAGGATTGGAATAGGAAGGAGTTGGATATCACATTTCATGCTAAAGGGAGGGTCTCAGGTTTGGAAGGGGAAGGATTTGGATATCACATCTCATGTTATCGGAAGGATCTCACGTTTGGTATTAGAAGTATTGAGATATCATATCTCATGCTATAGGAAGGGTCTCAGGATTGGAATGGGAAGGAGTTGGATATCACATCTCATGCTATAGGGAGGGTCTCAGGATTGGAATGGGAAGGACTTAGATATCACATATCATGCTATAGGGAGGGTCTCAGTTTTGATATTAGAAGCATTGAGATATCACATCTCATGCTATCGGAAGTGTCTCAGGATGGGAATGGGAAGGAGCTGGATATCACATCTCATGCTAAAGGAAGGGTCTCAGGTTTGGAACGGGAAGGATTTGGATATCACATCTCATGTTATAGGAAGGGTCTCAGGTTTGGTATAAGCATTGAGATATCACATCTCTGCTATCGGAAGTGTCTCAGGATTGGAATGGGAAGGAGTTGGATATCCCATCTCATGTTATAGGACGGGTCTCAGGTTTGTTATTAGAATCATTGAGATATCATATTGCATGCTGTAGGAAGGGTCTAAGGGTTGGAATGTGAAGGACTTGGATATCACATCTCATGCTATAGATAGGCTCTTAGGTTTGGAAAGGGAAGGAGTTGGATATCACATTTCATGTTAGAGGAAGGATCTCAGGTTTGGTATTAGAAGCATTGAGATATCACATCTCATGCTATAGGAAGGGTCTCAGGATTGGAATGGGTAACAGTTGGATATCACATCTCATGCTATAGGAAGGGTCTCAGGTTTGGTATAAGCATTGAGATATCACATCTCATGCTATAGGACGGGTCTCAGGATTGGAATGGAAGGAGTTGGATATCACATCTCATGTTATAGGAAGGATCTCAGGTTTGGTATTAGACGCATTGAGACATCACATCTCATGCTATAGGAAGGGTCTCAGGGTTGGAATGGGAAGGAGTTGGATATCACATCTCATCCAATAGGAAGGGTCTCAGGTTTGGAATGGGAAGGAATTGGATATCACATCTCATGTTATAGGAAGGATCTCAGGTTTGGTATTAGAAGCATTGAGATATCACATCTCATGCTATAGGAAGGGTCTCAGGATTGGAATGTGAAGGATTTGGATATCACATCTCATGCTAAAGGAAGGGTCTCCGGTTTGGTAGAAGCATTGAGATATCACGTCGCTGCTATCGGAAGGGTCTCAGGATTGGATTGGGAAGGAGTTGGATATCCCTTCTCATGCTTTAGGAAGTGTCTCAGGTTGGAATGGCAAGGAGTTGGATATCACATCTCATGCCATAGGAAGGGTCTCAGGTTTGGTATAAGCATTGAGATATCACATCTCTGCTATCGGAAGGGTCTCAGGATTGGATTGGGAAGGAGTTGGATATCCCTTCTCATGCTTTAGGAAGTGTCTCAGGTTGGAAAGGGAAGGAGTTGGATATCACATCTCATGTTATAGGAAGGGTCTCAGGATTGGAATGGGAAGGATTTGGATATCACATCTCTTGCTATAGGAAGGGTCTCAGGTTTGGTATAAGCATTGAGATATCACATCTCTGCTATCGGAAGCGGCTCAGGATTGGAATGGGAAGGAGTTGGATATCCCATCTCATGTTATAGGAAGAGTCTCTGGTTTGGTATTAGAATCATTGAGATATCACATCGCATGCTGTAGGAAGGGTCTAAGGATTGGAATGGGATGGACTTGGATATCACATCTCATGTTATAGGTAGGCTCTCAGGTTTGGTATAAGCATTGAGATATCACATCTCATGCTATAGGGAGGGTCTCAGGATTGGAATGGGAAGGAATTGGATATCACATCTCATGCTATAGGAAGGGTCTCAGATTTGGTATACGCATTGAGATATCACATCTCATGCTAAAGGAAGGGTCTCAGGATTGGAATGGGAAGGAGTTGTATATGACATCTCAGGCCATGACATCTCAGGCCATAGGAAGGTTCTCAGGTTTGGTATAAGCATTGAGATATCATATTGCATGCTGTAGGAAGGGTCTAAGGATTGGAATGGGAAGGACCTGGATATCACATCTCATGCTATAGAACGGCTCTCAGGTTTGGAAAGGGAAGGAGTTGGATATCACATCTCATGTTATAGGATGGATCTCAGGTTTGGTATTAGAAGTATTGAGATATCACATCTCATGTTATCGGAAGGATCTCAGGTTTGGTATTAGAAGTATTGAGATATCACATCTCATGCTATAGGAAGGGTCTCAGGATTGGAATGGGAAGGAGTTGGATATCACATCTCATGCTAAAGGAAGGGTCTCAGGTTTGGTAGAAGCATTGAGATATCACATCTCATGCTATAGGAAGGGTCTCAGGATTGGAATGGGAAGGACTTAGATATCACATATCATGCTATAGGGAGGGTCTCAGTTTTGATATTAGAAGCATTGAGATATCACATCTCATGCTATCGAAAGTGTCTCAGGATTGGAATGGGAAGGAGCTGGATATCACATCTCATGCTAAAGGAAGGGTCTCAGGTTTGGAACGGGAAGGAGTTGGATATCACATCTCATGTTATAGGAAGGGTCTCAGGTTTGGTATAAACATTGAGATATCACATCTCTGCTATCGGAAGTGTCTCAGGATTGGAATGGGAAGGAGTTGGATATCCCATCTCATGTTATAGGACGGGTCTCAGGTTTGTTATTGGAATCATTGAGATATCATATTGCATGCTGTAGGAAGGGTCTAAGGGTTGGAATGTGAAGGACTTGGATATCACATCTCATGCTATAGATAGGCTCTTAGGTTTGGAAAGGGAAGGAGTTGGATCTCACATTTCATGTTAGAGGAAGGATCTCAGGTTTGGTATTAGAAGCATTGAGATATCACATCTCATGCTATAGGAAGGGTCTCAGGATTGGAATGGGAAGGAGTTGGATATCACATCTCATGCTATAGGAAGGGTCTCAGGTTTGGTATAAGCATTGAGATATCACATCTCATGCTATAGGAAGGGTCTCAGGATTGGAATGGAAGGAGTTGGATATCACATCTCATGTTATAGGAAGGATCTCAGGTTTGGTATTAGAAGCATTGAGACATCACATCTCATGCTATAGGAAGGGTCTCAGGATTGGAATGGGAAGGAGTTGGATATCAAATCTCATGCTATAGGAAGGGTCTCAGGATTGGAATGGGAAGGAGTTGAATATGACATCTCATGCCGTAGGAAGGGTCTCAGGTTTGGTATAAACATTGAGATATCACATCTCTGCTATCAAAAGGGTATCAGGATTGGAATGGGAAGGAGTTGGATATCCCATCTCATGTTATAGGAAGAGTCTCAAGTTTGGTATTAGAAGCATTGAGATATCACATCTCATGCTATAGGAAGTGTCTTAGGATTGGAATGGGAAGGACTTGGATATCACATCTCATGCTATAGGTAGGGTCTCAAGTTTGACATTAGAAGCATTGAGATATCACATCTCATGCTATAGGAAGGGTCTGAGGATTGGAATGGGAAGGAGTTGGATATCACATCTCCTGCTATGGGAAGGGTCTCAGGTTTGGTATAAGCAGTGAGATATCACATCTCATGCTATAGGAAGTGTCTCAGGATTGGAATGGGAAGGAGTTGGATATCACATCTCATGTTATAGGAAGGATCTCAGGTTTGGTATAAGCATTGAGATATCACATCTCTGCTATCGGAAGGGTCTCAAGATTGGAATTGGAAGGAGTTGGATATTCCCATCTCATGTTATAGGAAGGGTCTCAGGTTTGGTATTAGAAGCATTGAGATATCACATCTCATGCTATAGGAAGGGTCTCAGGATTGGAATGGGAAGGACTTGGATATCACATCTCATGCTATAGGGAGGGTCTCAAGTTTGATATTAGAAGCTTTGAGATATCACATCTCATGATATCGGAAGGGTCTCAGGATTGGAATGGGAAGGAGTTGGATATCACATCTCATGATAAAGGAAGGGTCTAAGGTTTGGAAGGGGAAGGATTTGGATATCACATCTCATGTTATATTACGGGTCTCAGGTTTGGTATTAGAAGCATTGAGATATCAAGTCTCATAGTATAGGAAGGGTCTCAGAATTGGAATGGGAAGGAGTTGGATATCCCAACTCATGTTATAGGAAGAGTCTCTGGTTTGGTATTAGAATCATTGAGATATCACATCGCATGCTGTAGGAAGGGTCTAAGGATTGGAATGGGATGGACTTGGATATCACATCTCATGCTATAGGATGGATCTCAGGTTTGGTATTAGAAGTATTGAGATATCACATCTCATGTTATCGGAAGGATCTCAGGTTTGGTATTAGAAGTATTGAGATATCACATCTCATGCTATAGGAAGGGTCTCAGGATTGGAATGGGAAGGAGTTGGATATCACATCTCATGCTAAAGGAAGGGTCTCAGGTTTGGTAGAAGCATTGAGATATCACATCTCATGCTATAGGAAGGGTCTCAGGATTGGAATGGGAAGGACTTAGATATCACATATCATGCTATAGGGAGGGTCTCAGTTTTGATATTAGAAGCATTGAGATATCACATCTCATGCTATCGGAAGTGTCTCAGGATTGGAATGGGAAGGAGCTGGATATCACATCTCATGCTAAAGGAAGGGTCTCAGGTTTGGAACGGGAAGGAGTTGGATATCACATCTCATGTTATAGGAAGGGTCTCAGGTTTGGTATAAACATTGAGATATCACATCTCTGCTATCGGAAGTGTCTCAGGATTGGAATGGGAAGGAGTTGGATATCCCATCTCATGTTATAGGACGGGTCTCAGGTTTGTTATTGGAATCATTGAGATATCATATTGCATGCTGTAGGAAGGGTCTAAGGGTTGGAATGTGAAGGACTTGGATATCACATCTCATGCTATAGATAGGCTCTTAGGTTTGGAAAGGGAAGGAGTTGGATCTCACATTTCATGTTAGAGGAAGGATCTCAGGTTTGGTATTAGAAGCATTGAGATATCACATCTCATGCTATAGGAAGGGTCTCAGGATTGGAATGGGAAGGAGTTGGATATCACATCTCATGCTATAGGAAGGGTCTCAGGTTTGGTATAAGCATTGAGATATCACATCTCATGCTATAGGAAGGGTCTCAGGATTGGAATGGAAGGAGTTGGATATCACATCTCATGTTATAGGAAGGATCTCAGGTTTGGTATTAGAAGCATTGAGACATCACATCTCATGCTATAGGAAGGGTCTCAGGATTGGAATGGGAAGGAGTTGGATATCAAATCTCATGCTATAGGAAGGGTCTCAGGATTGGAATGGGAAGGAGTTGAATATGACATCTCATGCCGTAGGAAGGGTCTCAGGTTTGGTATAAACATTGAGATATCACATCTCTGCTATCAAAAGGGTCTCAGGATTGGAATGGGAAGGAGTTGGATATCCCATCTCATGTTATAGGAAGAGTCTCAAGTTTGGTATTAGAAGCATTGAGATATCACATCTCATGCTATAGGAAGTGTCTTAGGATTGGAATGGGAAGGACTTGGATATCACATCTCATGCTATAGGCAGGGTCTCAAGTTTGACATTAGAAGCATTGAGATATCACATCTCATGCTATAGGAAGGGTCTGAGGATTGGAATGGGAAGGAGTTGGATATCACATCTCCTGCTATGGGAAGGGTCTCAGGTTTGGTATAAGCAGTGAGATATCACATCTCATGCTATAGGAAGTGTCTCAGGATTGGAATGGGAAGGAGTTGGATATCACATCTCATGTTATAGGAAGGATCTCAGGTTTGGTATAAGCATTGAGATATCACATCTCTGCTATCGGAAGGGTCTCAAGATTGGAATGGGAAGGAGTTGGATATTCCCATCTCATGTTATAGGAAGGGTCTCAGGTTTGGTATTAGAAGCATTGAGATATCACATCTCATGCTATAGGAAGGGTCTCAGGATTGGAATGGGAAGGACTTGGATATCACATCTCATGCTATAGGGAGGGTCTCAAGTTTGATATTAGAAGCTTTGAGATATCACATCTCATGATATCGGAAGGGTCTCAGGATTGGAATGGGAAGGAGTTGGATATCACATCTCATGATAAAGGAAGGGTCTAAGGTTTGGAAGGGGAAGGATTTGGATATCACATCTCATGTTATATTACGGGTCTCAGGTTTGGTATTAGAAGCATTGAGATATCAAGTCTCATAGTATAGGAAGGGTCTCAGAATTGGAATGGGAAGGAGTTGGATATCCCAACTCATGTTATAGGAAGAGTCTCTGGTTTGGTATTAGAATCATTGAGATATCACATCGCATGCTGTAGGAAGGGTCTAAGGATTGGAATGGGATGGACTTGGATATCACATCTCATGCTATAGGTAGGCTCTCAGGTTTGGTATAAGCATTGAGATATCACATCTCATGCTATAGGAAGGGTCTCAGAATTGGAATGGGAAGGAGTTGGATATCACATCTCAAGCTATAGGAAGGGTCTCAGTATTGGAATGGGAAGGACTTGGATATCACATCTCATGCTATAGGAAGGCTCTCAGGTTTGGAAGGGGAAAGAGTTCGATATCTCATTTCATGTTAGAGGTAGGATCTCAGGTTTGGTATTAGAGGCATTGAGATATCACATCTTATGCTATCAGAAGGGTCTCAGGAATGGAATGGGAAGGAGTTAGATATCACATCTCATGCTAAAGGGAGGGTCTCAGGTTTGGAAGGGGAAGGATTTGGATATCACATCTCATGTTATAGGAAGGATCTCAGGTTTGGTATTAGAAGCATTGAGATATCACATCTCATGCTATCGGAAGGATCTCAGGTTTGGTATTAGAAGCATTGAGATATCACATCTCATGCTATCAGAAGAGTCTCAGGATTGGAATAGGAAGGAGTTGGATATCACATTTCATGCTAAAGGGAGGGTCTCAGGTTTGGAAGGGGAAGGATTTGGATATCACATCTCATGTTATCGGAAGGATCTCACGTTTGGTATTAGAAGTATTGAGATATCATATCTCATGCTATAGGAAGGGCTCAGGATTGGAATGGGAAGGAGTTGGATATCACATCTCATGCTATAGGGAGGGTCTCAGGATTGGAATGGGAAGGACTTAGATATCACATATCATGCTATAGGGAGGGTCTCAGTTTTGATATTAGAAGCATTGAGATATCACATCTCATGCTATCGGAAGTGTCTCAGGATTGGAATGGGAAGGAGCTGGATATCACATCTCATGCTAAAGGAAGGGTCTCAGGTTTGGAACGGGAAGGATTTGGATATCACATCTCATGCTATAGGAAGGGTCTCAGGATTGGAATGTGAAGGATTTGGATATCACATCTCATGCTAAAGGAAGGGTCTCAGGTTTGGTAGAAGCATTGAGATATCACGTCGCTGCTATCGGAAGGGTCTCAGGATTGGATTGGGAAGGAGTTGGATATCCCTTCTCATGCTATAGGAAGGGTCTCAGGATTTGAATGGCAAGGAGTTGGATATCACATCTCATGCCATAGGAAGGGTCTCAGGTTTGGTATAAGCATTGAGATATCACATCTCTGCTATAGGAAGTGTCTCAGGTTGGAATGGGAAGGAGTTGGATATCACATCTCCTGCTATGGGAAGGGTCTCAGGTTTGGTATAAGCAGTGAGATATCACATCTCATGCTATAGGAAGTGTCTCAGGATTGGAATGGGAAGGAGTTGGATATCACATCTCATGTTATAGGAAGGATCTCAGGTTTGGTATAAGCATTGAGATATCACATCTCTGCTATCGGAAGGGTCTCAAGATTGGAATGGGAAGGAGTTGGATATTCCCATCTCATTTTATAGGAAGGGTCTCAGGTTTGGTATTAGAAGCATTGAGATATCACATCTCATGCTATAGGAAGGGTCTCAGGATTGGAATGGGAAGGACTTGGATATCACATCTCATGCTATAGGGAGGGTCTCAAGTTTGATATTAGAAGCTTTGAGATATCACATCTCATGATATCGGAAGGGTCTCAGGATTGGAATGGGAAGGAGTTGGATATCACATCTCATGATAAAGGAAGGGTCTAAGGTTTGGAAGGGGAAGGATTTGGATATCACATCTCATGTTATATTACGGGTCTCAGGTTTGGTATTAGAAGCATTGAGATATCAAGTCTCATAGTATAGGAAGGGTCTCAGAATTGGAATGGGAAGGAGTTGGATATCCCATCTCATGTTATAGGAAGAGTCTCTGGTTTGGTATTATAATCATTGAGATATCACATCGCATGCTGTAGGAAGGGTCTAAGGATTGGAATGGGATGGACTTGGATATCACATCTCATGCTATAGGTAGGCTCTCAGGTTTGGTATAAGCATTGAGATATCACATCTCATGCTATAGGAAGGGTCTCAGAATTGGAATGGGAAGGAGTTGGATATCACATCTCAAGCTATAGGAAGGGTCTCAGTATTGGAATGGGAAGGACTTGGATATCACATCTCATGCTATAGGAAGGCTCTCAGGTTTGGAAGGGGAAAGAGTTGGATATCTCATTTCATGTTAGAGGTAGGATCTCAGGTTTGGTATTAGAGGCATTGAGATATCACATCTCATGCTATCAGAAGGGTCTCAGGAATGGAATGGGAAGGATTTGGATATCACATCTCATGTTATAGGAAGGATCTCAGGTTTGGTATTAGAAGCATTGAGATATCACATCTCATGCTATCGGAAGGATCTCAGGTTTGGTATTAGAGGCATTGAGATATCACATCTCATGCTAAAGGGAGGGTCTCAGGTTTGGAAGGGGAAGGATTTGGATATCACATCTCATGTTATAGGAAGGATCTCAGGTTTGGTATTAGAAGCATTGAGATATCACATCTCATGCTATCGGAAGGATCTCAGGTTTGGTATTAGAAGCATTGAGATATCACATCTCATGCTATCAGAAGAGTCTCAGGATTGGAATAGGAAGGAGTTGGATATCACATTTCATGCTAAAGGGAGGGTCTCAGGTTTGGAAGGGGAAGGATTTGGATATCACATCTCATGTTATCGGAAGGATCTCACGTTTGGTATTAGAAGTATTGAGATATCATATCTCATGCTATAGGAAGGGTCTCAGCATTGGAATGGGAAGGAGTTGGATATCACATCTCATGCTATAGGGAGGGTCTCAGGATTGGAATGGGAAGGACTTAGATATCACATATCATGCTATAGGGAGGGTCTCAGTTTTGATATTAGAAGCATTGAGATATCACATCTCATGCTATCGGAAGTGTCTCAGGATTGGAATGGGAAGGAGCTGGATATCACATCTCATGCTAAAGGAAGGGTCTCAGGTTTGGAACGGGAAGGATTTGGATATCACATCTCATGTTATAGGAAGGGTCTCAGGTTTGGTATAAGCATTGAGATATCACATCTCTGCTATCGGAAGTGTCTCAGGATTGGAATGGGAAGGAGTTGGATATCCCATCTCATGTTATAGGACGGGTCTCAGGTTTGTTATTAGAATCATTGAGATATCATATTGCATGCTGTAGGAAGGGTCTAAGGGTTGGAATGTGAAGGACTTGGATATCACATCTCATGCTATAGATAGGCTCTTAGGTTTGGAAAGGGAAGGAGTTGGATATCACATTTCATGTTAGAGGAAGGATCTCAGGTTTGGTATTAGAAGCAATGAGATTTCACATCTCATTCTATAGGAAGGGTCTCAGGATTGGAATGGGAAGCAGTTGGATATCACATCTCATGCTATAGGAAGGGTCTCAGGTTTGGTATAAGCATTGAGACATCACATCTCATGCTATAGGAAGGGTCTCAGTGTTGGAATGGGAAGGAGTTGGATATCACATCTCATCCAATAGGAAGGGTCTCAGGTTTGGAATGGGAAGGAATTGGATATCACATCTCATGTTATAGGAAGGATCTCAGGTTTGGTATTAGAAGCATTGAGATATCACATCTCATGCTATAGGAAGGGTCTCAGGATTGGAATGTGAAGGATTTGGATATCACATCTCATGCTAAAGGAAGGGTCTCAGGTTTGGTAGAAGCATTGAGATATCACGTCGCTGCTATCGGAAGGGTCTCAGGATTGGATTGGGAAGGAGTTGGATATCCCTTCTCATGCTATAGGAAGGGTCTCAGGATTTGAATGGCAAGGAGTTGGATATCACATCTCATGCCATAGGAAGGGTCTCAGGTTTGGTATAAGCATTGAGATATCACATCTCTGCTATCTGAAGGGTCTCAGGATTGGATTGGGAAGGAGTTGGATATTCCCTTCTCATGCTATAGGAAGTGTCTCAGGTTGGAATGGGAAGGAGTTGGATATCACATCTCATGTTATAGGAAGGGTCTCAGGATTGGAATGGGAAGGATTTGGATATCACATCTCTTGCTATAGGAAGGGTCTCAGGATTGGAATGGGTAGGAGTTGGATATTACTTTCTTGCTATAGGAAGGGTCTCATGTTTGGAATGGGAAGGAGTTGGATATCACATATGCTATAGTTATTGTCTCAGGTTTGGAACGGGAAGGAGTTGGATATCACATCTCATGTTATAGGAAGGGTCTCAGGTTTGGTATAAGCATTGAGATATCACATCTCTGCTATCGGAAGCGGCTCAGGATTGGAATGGGAAGGAGTTGGATATCCCATCTCATGTTATAGGAAGAGTCTCTGGTTTGGTATTAGAATCATTGAGATATCACATCGCATGCTATAGGAAGGGTCTAAGGATTGGAATGGGATGGACTTGGATATCACATCTCATGTTATAGGTAGGCTCTCAGGTTTGGTATAAGCATTGAGATATCACATCTCATGCTATAGGAAGGGTCTCAGGATTGGAATGGGAAGGAGTTGTATATGACATCTCAGGCCATGACATCTCAGGCCATAGGAAGGTTCTCAGGTTTGGTATAAGCATTGAGATATCATATTGCATGCTGTAGGAAGGGTCTAAGGATTGGAATGGGAAGGACCTGGATATCACATCTCATGCTATAGAACAGCTCTCAGGTTTGGAAAGGGAAGGAGTTGGATATCACATCTCATGTTATAGTATGGATCTCAGGTTTGGTATTAGAAGTATTGAGATATCACATCTCATGTTATCGGAAGGATCTCAGGTTTGGTATTAGAAGTATTGAGATATCACATCTCATGCTATAGGAAGGGTCTCAGGATTGGAATGGGAAGGAGTTGGATATCACATCTCATGCTAAAGGAAGGGTCTCAGGTTTGGTAGAAGCATTGAGATATCACATCTCATGCTATAGGAAGGGTCTCAGGATTGGAATGGGAAGGACTTAGATATCACATATCATGCTATAGGGAGGGTCTCAGTTTTGATATTAGAAGCATTGAGATATCACATCTCATGCTATCGGAAGTGTCTCAGGATTGGAATGGGAAGGATCTGGATATCACATCTCATGCTAAAGGAAGGGTCTCAGGTTTGGAACGGGAAGGAGTTGGATATCACATCTCATGTTATAGGAAGGGTCTCAGGTTTGGTATAAACATTGAGATATCACATCTCTGCTATCGGAAGTGTCTCAGGATTGGAATGGGAAGGAGTTGGATATCCCATCTCATGTTATAGGACGGGTCTCAGGTTTGTTATTGGAATCATTGAGATATCATATTGCATGCTGTAGGAAGGGTCTAAGGGTTGGAATGTGAAGGACTTGGATATCACATCTCATGCTATAGATAGGCTCTTAGGTTTGGAAAGGGAAGGAGTTGGATCTCACATTTCATGTTAGAGGAAGGATCTCAGGTTTGGTATTAGAAGCATTGAGATATCACATCTCATGCTATAGGAAGGGTCTCAGGATTGGAATGGGAAGGAGTTGGATATCACATCTCATGCTATAGGAAGGGTCTCAGGTTTGGTATAAGCATTGATATATCACATCTCATGCTATAGGAAGGGTCTCAGGATTGGAATGGAAGGAGTTGGATATCACATCTCATGTTATAGGAAGGATCTCAGGTTTGGTATTAGAAGCATTGAGACATCACATCTCATGCTATAGGAAGGGTCTCAGGATTGGAATGGGAAGGAGTTGGATATCAAATCTCATGCTATAGGAAGGGTCTCAGGATTGGAATGGGAAGGAGTTGAATATGACATCTCATGCCGTAGGAAGGGTCTCAGGTTTGGTATAAACATTGAGATATCACATCTCTGCTATCAAAAGGGTCTCAGGATTGGAATGGGAAGGAGTTGGATATCCCATCTCATGTTATAGGAAGAGTCTCAAGTTTGGTATTAGAAGCATTGAGATATCACATCTCATGCTATAGGAAGTGTCTTAGGATTGGAATGGGAAGGACTTGGATATCACATCTCATGCTATAGGTAGGGTCTCAAGTTTGACATTAGAAGCATTGAGATATCACATCTCATGCTATAGGAAGGGTCTGAGGATTGGAATGGGAAGGAGTTGGATATCACATCTCCTGCTATGGGAAGGGTCTCAGGTTTGGTATAAGCAGTGAGATATCACATCTCATGCTATAGGAAGTGTCTCAGGATTGGAATGGGAAGGAGTTGGATATCACATCTCATGTTATAGGAAGGATCTCAGGTTTGGTATAAGCATTGAGATATCACATCTCTGCTATCGGAAGGGTCTCAAGATTGGAATGGGAAGGAGTTGGATATTCCCATCTCATGTTATAGGAAGGGTCTCAGGTTTGGTATTAGAAGCATTGAGATATCACATCTCATGCTATAGGAAGGGTCTCAGGATTGGAATGGGAAGGACTTGGATATCACATCTCATGCTATAGGGAGGGACTCAAGTTTGATATTAGAAGCTTTGAGATATCACATCTCATGATATCGGAAGGGTCTCAGGATTGGAATGGGAAGGAGTTGGATATCACATCTCATGATAAAGGAAGGGTCTAATGTTTGGAAGGGGAAGGATTTGGATATCACATCACATGTTATATCACGGGTCTCAGGTTTGGTATTAGAAGCATTGAGATATCAAGTCTCATAGTATAGGAAGGGTCTCAGAATTGGAATGGGAAGGAGTTGGATATCCCATCTCATGTTATAGGAAGAGTCTCTGGTTTGGTATTAGAATCATTGAGATATCACATCGCATGCTGTAGGAAGGGTCTAAGGATTGGAATGGGATGGACTTGGATATCACATCTCATGTTATAGGTAGGCTCTCAGGTTTGGTATAAGCATTGAGATATCACATCTCATGCTATAGGAAGGGTCTCAGAAATGGAATGGGAAGGAGTTGGATATCACATCTCAAGCTATAGGAAGGGTCTCAGTATTGGAATGGGAAGGACTTGGATATCACATCTCATGCTATAGGAAGGCTCTCTGGTTTGGAAGGGGAAAGAGTTGGATATCTCATTTCATGTTAGAGGTAGGATCTCAGGTTTGGTATTAGAGGCATTGAGATATCACATCTCATGCTATCAGAAGGGTCTCAGGAATAAAATGGGAAGGAGTTAGATATCACATCTCATGCTAAAGGGAGGGTCTCAGGTTTGGAAGGGGAAGGATTTGGATATCAGATCTCATGTTATAGGAAGGATCTCAGGTTTGGTATTAGAAGCATTGAGATATCACATCTCATGCTATCGGAAGGATCTCAGGTTTGGTATTAGAATCATTGAGATATCACATCTCATGCTATCAGAAGAGTCTCAGGATTGGAATAGGAAGGAGTTGGATATCACATTTCATGCTAAAGGGCGGGTCTCAGGTTTGGAAGGGGAAGGATTTGGATATCACATCTCATGTTATCGGAAGGATCTCACGTTTGGTATTAGAAGTATTGAGATATCATATCTCATGCTATAGGAAGGGTCTCAGGATTGGAATGGGGAGGAGTTGGATATCACATCTCATGCTATAGGGAGGGTCTCAGGATTGGAATGGGAAGGACTTAGATATCACATATCATGCTATAGGGAGGGTCTCAGTTTTGATATTAGAAGCATTGAGATATCACAACTCATGCTATCGGAAGTGTCTCAGGATTGGAATGGGAAGGAGCTGGATATCACATCTCATGCTAAAGGAAGGGTCTCAGGTTTGGAACGGGAAGGATTTGGATATCACATCTCATGTAATAGGAAGGGTCTCAGGTTTGGTATAAGCATTGAGATATCACATCTCTGCTATCGGAAGTGTCTCAGGATTGGAATGGGAAGGAGTTGGATATCCCATCTCATGTTATAGGACGGGTCTCAGGTTTGTTATTAGAATCATTGAGATATCATATTGCATGCTGTAGGAAGGGTCTAAGTGTTGGAATGTGAAGGACTTGGATATCACATCTCATGCTATAGATAGGCTCTTAGGTTTGGAAAGGGAAGGAGTTGGATATCACATTTCATGTTAGAGGAAGGATCTCAGGTTTGGTATTAGAAGCATTGAGATATCACATCTCATGCTATAGGAAGGGTCTCAGGATTGGAATGGGAAGCAGTTGGATATCACATCTCATGCTATAGGAAGGGTCTCAGGTTTGGTATAAGCCTTGAGATATCACATCTCATGCTATAGGACGGGTCTCAGGATTGGAATGGAAGGAGTTGGATATCCCATCTCATGTTATAGGACGGGTCTCAGGTTTGTTATTAGAATCATTGAGATATCATATTGCATGCTGTAGGAAGGGTCTAAGTGTTGGAATGTGAAGGACTTGGATATCACATCTCATGCTATAGATAGGCTGTTAGGTTTGGAAAGGGAAGGAGTTGGATATCACATTTCATGTTAGAGGAAGGATCTCAGGTCTGGTATTAGAAGCATTGAGACATCAAATCTCATGCTATAGGAAGGGTCTCAGGGTTGGAATGGGAAGGAGTTGGATATCACATCTCATCCAATAGGAAGGGTCTCAGGTTTGGAATGGGAAGGAATTGGATATCACATCTCATGTTATAGGAAGGGTCTCAGGATTTGAATGGCAAGGAGTTGGATATCACATCTCATGCCATAGGAAGGGTCTCAGGTTTGGTATAAGCATTGAGATATCACATCTCTGCTATCGGAAGGGTCTCAGGATTGGATTGGGAAGGAGTTGGATATCCCTTCTCATGCTATAGGAAGTGTCTCAGGTTGGAATGGGAAGGAGTTGGATATCACATCTCATGTTATAGGAAGGGTCTCAGGATTGGAATGGGAAGGATTTGGATATCACATCTCTTGCTATAGGAAGGGTCTCAGGATTGGAATGGGTAGGAGTTGGATATTACTTTCTTGCTATAGGAAGGGTCTCATGTTTGGAATGGGAAGGAGTTGGATATCACATATGCTATAGTTAGTGTCTCAGGTTTGGAACGGGAAGGAGTTGGATATCACATCTCATGTTATAGGAAGGGTCTCAGGTTTGGTATAAGCATTGAGATATCACATCTCTGCTATCGGAAGCGGCTCAGGATTGGAATGGGAAGGAGTTGGATATCCCATCTCATGTTATAGGAAGAGTCTCTGGTTTGGTATTAGAATTATTGCGATATCACATCGCATGCTGTAGGAAGGGTCTAAGGATTGGAATGGGATAGACTTGGATATCACATCTCATGTTATAGGTAGGCTCTCAGGTTTGGTATAAGCATTGAGATATCACATCTCATGCTATAGGAAGGGTCTCAGGATTGGAATGGGAAGGAATTGGATATCACATCTCATGCTATAGGAAGTGTCTCAGATTTGGTATAAGCATTGAGATATCACATCTCATGCTAAAGGAAGGGTCTCAGGATTGGAATGGGAAGGAGTTGTATATGACATCTCAGGCCATAGGAAGGTTCTCAGGTTTGGTATAAGCATTGAGATATCACATCTCTGCTATCGGAAAGGTCTCAGGATTGGAATGGGAAGGAGTTGGATATCCCATCTCATGTTATAGGAAGGGTCTCAGGTTTGGTATTAGAAGCATAGAGATATCACATCTCATGCTATAGGAAGGGTCTCAGGATTGGAATAGGAAGGACTTGGATGTCACATCTCATGCTATAGGGAGGGTCTCAAGTTTGATATTAGAAGCATTGAGATAACAAATCTCATGATATCGGAAGGGTCTCAGGATTGGAATGGGAAGGAGTTTGATATCACATCTCATGCCATAGTATGGGTCTCAGGTTTGGTAGAAGCATTGGGATATCACATCTCATGCTATCGGAAGGGTATCAGTATTGGATTTGGAAGAAGTTGGATATCCCATCTCATGCTATAGGAAAGGTCTCAGGTTGAATGGGAAGGAGTTGGATATCACATTTCATGTTATAGGAAGGGTCTCAGGATTGGAATGGGAAGGACTTGGATATCATATCTCATGCTATAGGACGGGTCTCAGGTTTGTTATTAGAATCATTGAGATATCATATTGCATGCTGTAGGAAGGGTCTAAGGATTGGAATGGGAAGGACCTGGATATCACATCTCATGCTATAGAACGGCTCTCAGTTTTGGAAAGGGAAGGAGTTGGATATCACATCTCATGTTATAGGATGGATCTCAGGTTTGGTATTAGAAGTATTGAGATATCATATCTCATGTTATCGGAAGGATCTCAGGTTTGGTATTAGAAGTATTGAGATATCACATCTTATGCTATAGGAAGGGTCTCAGGATTGGAATGGGAAGGAGTTGGATATCACATCTCATGCTAAAGGAAGGGTCTCAGGTTTGGTAGAAGCATTGAGATATCACATCTCATGCTATAGGAAGGGTCTCAGGATTGGAATGGGAAGGACTTAGATATCACATATCATGCTATAGGGAGGGTCTCAGTTTTGATATTAGAAGCATTGAGATATCACATCTCATGCTATCGGAAGTGTCTCAGGATTGGAATGGGAAGGAGCTGGATATCACATCTCATGCTAAAGGAAGGGTCTCAGGTTTGGAACGGGAAGGAGTTGGATATCACATCTCATGTTATAGGAAGGGTCTCAGGTTTGGTATAAACATTGAGATATCACATCTCTGCTATCGGAAGTGTCTCAGGATTGGAATGGGAAGGAGTTGGATATCCCATCTCATGTTATAGGACGGGTCTCAGGTTTGTTATTAGAATCATTGAGATATCATATTGCATGCTGTAGGAAGGGTCTAAGGGTTGGAATGTGAAGGACTTGGATATCACATCTCATGCTATAGATAGGCTCTTAGGTTTGGAAAGGGAAGGAGTTGGATCTAACATTTCATGTTAGAGGAAGGATCTCAGGTTTGGTATTAGAAGCATTGAGATATCACATCTCATGCTATAGGAAGGGTCTCAGAATTGGAATGGGAAGGAGTTGGATATCACATCTCATGCTATAGGAAGGGTCTCAGGTTTGGTATAAGCATTGAGATATCACATCTCATGCTATAGGAAGGGTCTCAGGATTGGAATGGAAGGAGTTGGATATCACATCTCATGTTATAGGAAGGATCTCAGGTTTGGTATTAGAAGCATTGAGACATCACATCTCATGCTATAGGAAGGGTCTCAGGATTGGAATGGAAGGAGTTGGATATCAAATCTCATGCTATAGGAAGCGTCTCAGGATTGGAATGGGAAGGAGTTGAATATGACATCTCATGCCGTAGGAAGGGTCTCAGGTTTGGTATAAACATTGAGATATCACATCTCTGCTATCAAAAGGGTCTCAGGATTGGAATGGGAAGTAGTTGGATATCCCATCTCATGTTATAGGAGAGTCTCAGGTTTGGTATTAGAAGCATTGAGATATCACATCTCATGCTATAGGAAGTGTCTCAGGATTGGAATGGGAAGGAGTTGGATATCACATCTCATGTTATAGGAAGGGTCTCAGGATTGGAATGGGAAGGATTTGGATATCACATCTCTTGCTATAGGAAGGGTCTCAGGATTGGAATGGGTAGGAGTTGGATATTACTTTCTTGCTATAGGAAGGGTCTCATGTTTGGAATGGGAAGGAGTTGGATATCACATCTCATGTTATAGGAAGGGTCTCAGGTTTGGTATAAGCAGTGAGATATCACATCTCTGCTATCGGAAGCGGCTCAGGATTGGAATGGGAAGGAGTTGGATATCCCATCTCATGTTATAGGAAGAGTCTCTGGTTTGGTATTAGAATCATTGAGATATCACATCGCATGCTGTAGGAAGGGTCTAAGGATGGGAATGGGATGGACTTGGATATCACATCTCATGCTATAGGAAGGGTCTCAGATTTGGTATAAGCATTGAGATATCACATCTCATGCTATAGGAAGGGTCTCAGGATTGGAATGGGAAGGAATTGGATATCACATCTCATGCTATAGGAAGGGTCTCAGATTTGGTATAAGCATTGAGATATCACATCTCATGCTAAAGGAAGGGTCTCAGGATTGGAATGGGAAGGAGTTGTATATGACATCTCAGGCCATAGGAAGGTTCTCAGGTTTGGTATAAGCATTGAGATATCACATCTCTGCTATCGGAAAGGTCTCAGGATTGGAATGGGAAGGAGTTGGATATCCCATCTCATGTTATAGGAAGGGTCTCAAGTTTGAAATTAGAAGCATTGAGATAACAAATCTCATGATATCGGAAGGGTCTCAGGATTGGAATGGGAAGGAGTTGGATATCACATCTCATGATAAAGGAAGGGTCTAAGGTTTGGAAGGGGAAGGATTTGGATATCACATCTCATGTTATAGGACGGGTCTCAGGTTTAATATTAGAAGCATTGAGATATCAAGTCTCATGGTATAAGAAGGGTCTCAGAATTGGAATGGGAAGGAGTTGGATATCACACCTCAAGCTATAGGAAGGGTCTCAGGATTGGAATGGGAAGGAGTTTGATATCGCATCTCATGCCATAGTATGGGTCTCAGGTTTGGTAGAAGCATTGGGATATCACATCTCATGCTATCGGAAGGGTATCAGTATTGGATTTGGAAGAAGTTGGATATCCCATCTCATGCTATAGGAAGGGTCTCAGGTTGGAATGGGAAGGAGTTGGATATCACATTTCATGTTATAGGTAGGGTCTCAGGATTGGAATGGGAAGGACTTGGATATCATATCTCATGCTATAGGACGGGTCTCAGGTTTGTTATTAGAATCATTGAGATATCATATTGCATGCTGTAGGAAGGGTCTAAGGATTGGAATGGGAAGGACCTGGATATCACATCTCATGCTATAGAACGGCTCTCAGGTTTGGAAAGGGAAGGAGTTGGATATCACATCTCATGTTATAGGATGGATCTCAGGTTTGGTATTAGAAGTATTGAGATATCACATCTCATGCTATAGGAAGGGTCTCAGGATTGGAATGGGAAGGAGTTGGATATCACATCTCATGCTAAAGGAAGGGTCTCAGGTTTGGTAGAAGCATTGAGATATCACATCTCATGCTATAGGAAGGGTCTCAGGATTGGAATGGGAAGGACTTAGATATCACATATCATGCTATAGGGAGGGTCTCAGTTTTGATATTAGAAGCATTGAGATATCACATCTCATGCTATCGGAAGTGTCTCAGGATTGGAATGGGAAGGAGCTGGATATCACATCTCATGCTAAAGGAAGGGTCTCAGGTTTGGAACGGGAAGGAGTTGGATATCCCATCTCATGTTATAGGACGGGTCTCAGGTTTGTTATTAGAATCATTGAGATATCATATTGCATGCTGTAGGAAGGGTCTAAGGGTTGGAATGTGAAGGACTTGGATATCACATCTCATGCTATAGATAGGCTCTTAGGTTTGGAAAGGGAAGGAGTTGGATCTCACATTTCATGTTAGAGGAAGGATCTCAGGTTTGGTATTAGAAGCATTGAGATATCACATCTCATGCTATAGGAAGGGTCTCATGATTGGAATGGGAAGGAGTTGGATATCACATCTCATGCTATAGGAAGGGTCTCAGGTTTGGTATTAGCATTGAGATATCACATCTCATGCTATAGGATGGTCTCAGGATTGGAATGGAAGGAGTTGGATATCACATCTCATGTCATAGGAAGGATCTCAGGTTTGGTATTAGAAGCATTGAGACATCACATCTCATGCTATAGGAAGGGTCTCAGGATTGGAATGGGAAGGAGTTGGATATCAAATCTCATGCTATAGGAAGGGTCTCAGGATTGGAATGGGAAGGAGTTGAATATGACATCTCATGCCGTAGGAAGGGTCTCAGGTTTGGTATAAACATTGAGATATCACATCTCTGCTATCAAAAGGGTCTCAGGATTGGAATGGGAAGGAGTTGGATATCCCATCTCATGTTATAGGAAGAGTCTCAGGTTTGGTATTAGAAGCATTGAGATATCACATCTCATGCTATAGGAAGTGTCTCAGGATTGGAATGGGAAGGACTTGGATATCACATCTCATGCTATAGGTAGGGTCTCAAGTTTGACATTAGAAGCATTGAGATATCACATCTCATGCTATAGGAAGGGTCTGAGGATTGGAATGGGAAGGAGTTGGATATCACATCTCCTGCTATGGGAAGGGTCTCAGGTTTGGTATAAGCAGTGAGATATCACATCTCATGCTATAGGAAGTGTCTCAGGATTGGAATGGGAAGGAGTTGGATATCACATCTCATGTTATAGGAAGGATCTCAGGTTTGGTATAAGCATTGAGATATCACAACTCTGCTATCGGAAGGGTCTCAAGATTGGAATGGGAAGGAGTTGGATATTCCCATCTCATGTTATAGGAAGGGTCTGAGGTTTGGTATTAGAAGCATTGAGATATCACATCTCACGCTATAGGAAGGGTCTCAGGATTGGAATGGGAAGGACTTGGATATCACATCTCATGCTATAGGGAGGGTCTCAAGTTTGATATTAGAAGCTTTGAGATATCACATCTCATGATATCGGAAGGGTCTCAGGATTGGAATGGGAAGGAGTTGGATATCACATCTCATGATAAAGGAAGGGTCTAAGGTTTGGTATTAGAAGCATTGAGATATCAAGTCTCATAGTATAGGAAGGGTCTCAGAATTGGAATGGGAAGGAGTTGGATATCCCATCTCATGTTATAGGAAGAGTCTCTGGTTTGGTATTAGAATCATTGAGATATCACATCGCATGCTGTAGGAAGGGTCTAAGGATTGGAATGGGATGGACTTGGATATCACATCTCATGTTATAGGAAGGCTCTCAGGTTTGGAAGGGGAAAGAGTTGGATATCTCATTTCATGTTAGAGGTAGGATCTCAGGTTTGGTATTAGAGGCATTGAGATATCACATCTCATGCTATCAGAAGGGTCTCAGGAATGGAATGGGAAGGAGTTAGATATCACATCTAATGCTAAAGGGAGGGTCTCAGGTTTGGAAGGGGAAGGATTTGGATATCACATCTCATGTTATAGGAAGGATCTCAGGTTTGGTATTAGAAGCATTGAGATATCACATCTCATGCTATCGGAAGGATCTCAGGTTTGGTATTAGAAGCATTGAGATATCACATCTCATGCTATCAGAAGAGTCTCAGGATTGGAATAGGAAGGAGTTGGATATCACATTTCATGCAAAAGGGAGGGTCTCAGGTTTGGAAGGGGAAGGATTTGGATATCACATCTCATGTTATAGGAAGGATCTCACGTTTGGTATTAGAAGCATTGAGATATCAAATCTCATGCTATAGGAAGGGTCTCAGGATTGGAATGTGAAGGATTTGGATATCACATCTGATGCTAAAGGAAGGGTCTCAGGTTTGGTAGAAGCATTGAGATTTCACGTCTCTGCTATCGGAAGGGTCTCAGGATTGGATTGGGAAGGAGTTGGATATTCCTTTTCATGCTATAGGAAGGGTCTCAGGATTTGAATGGCAAGGAGTTGGATATCACATCTCATGCCATAGGAAGGGTCTCAGGTTTGGTATAAGCATTGAGATATCACATCTCTGCTATCGGAAGGGTCTCAGGATTGGATTGGGAAGGAGTTGGATATCCCTTCTCATGCTATAGGAAGTGTCTCAGGTTGGAATGGGAAGGAGTTGGATATCACATCTCATGCTAAAGGAAGGGTCTCAGGATTGGAATGTGAAGGATTTGGATATCACATCTCATGCTAAAGGAAGGGTCTCAGGTTTGGTAGAAGCATTGAGATATCACGTCGCTGCTATCGGAAGGGTCTCAGGATTGGATTGGGAAGGAGTTGGATATCCCTTCTCATGCTATAGGAAGGGTCTCAGGATTTGAATGGCAAGGAGTTGGATATCACATCTCATGCCATAGGAAGGGTCTCAGGTTTGGTATAAGCATTGAGATATCACATCTCTGCTCTCGGAAGGGTCTCAGGATTGGATTGGGAAGGAGTTGGATATCCCTTCTCATGCTATAGGAAGTGTCTCAGGTTGGAATGGGAAGGAGTTGGATATCACATCTCATGTTATAGGAAGGGTCTCAGGATTGGAATGGGAAGGATTTGGATATCACATCTCTTGCTATAGGAAGGGTCTCAGGATTGGAATGGGTGGGAGTTGGATATTACTTTCTTGCTATAGGAAGGGTCTCATGTTTGGAATGGGAAGGAGTTGGATATCACATATGCTATAGTTAGTGTCTCAGGTTTGGAACGGGAAGGAGTTGGATATCACATCTCATGTTATAGGAAGGGTCTCAGGTTTGGTATAAGCATTGAGATATCACATCTCTGCTATCTGAAGCGGCTCAGGATTGGAATGGGAAGGAGTTGGATATCCCATCTCATGTTATAGGAAGAGTCTCTGGTTTGGTATTAGAATCATTGAGATATCACATCGCTTGCTGTAGGAAGGGTCTAAGGATTGGAATGGGATGGACTTGGATATCACATCTCATGCTATAGGTAGGCTCTCAGGTTTGGTATAAGCATTGAGATATCACATCTCATGCTATAGGAAGGGTCTCATGATTGGAATGGGAAGGAATTGGATATCACATCTCATGCTATAGGAAGGGTCTCAGATTTGGTATAAGCATTGAGATATCACATCTCATGCTAAAGGAAGGGTCTCAGGATTGGAATGGGAAGGAGTTGTATATGACATCTCAGGCCATAGGAAGGGTCTCAGGTTTGGTATAAGCAATGAGATATCACATCTCTGCTATCGGAAAGGTCTCAGGATTGGAATGGGAAGGAGTTGGATCTCCCATCTCATGTTATAGGAAGGGTCTCAGGTTTGGTATTAGAAGCATAGAGATATCACATCTCATGCTATAGGAAGGGTCTCAGGATTGCAATGGGAAGGACTTGGATGTCACATCTCATGCTATAGGGAGGGTCTCAAGTTTGATATTAGAAGCATTGAGATAACAAATCTCATGATATCGGAAGGGTCTCAGGATTGGAATGGGAAGGAGTTGGATATCACATCTCATGATAAAGGAAGGGTCTAAGGTTTGGAAGGGGAAGGATTTGGATATCACATCTCATGTTATAGGACGGGTCTCAGGTTTGGTATTAGAAGCATTGAGATATCAATTCTCATGGTATAAGAAGGGTCTCAGAATTGGAATGGGAAGGAGTTGGATATCACACCTCAAGCTATAGGAAGGGTCTCAGGATTGGAATGGGAAGGAGTTTGATATCACATCTCATGCCATAGTATGGGTCTCAGGTTTGGTAGAAGCATTGGGATATCACATCTCATGCTATCGGAAGGGTATCAGTATTGGATTTTGAAGAAGTTGGATATCCCATCTTATGCTATAGGAAGGGTCTCAGGTTGGAATGGGAAGGAGTTGGATATCACATTTCATGTTATAGGAAGGGTCTCAGGATTGGAATGGGAAGGACTTGGATATCATATCTCATGCTATAGGACGGGTCTCAGGTTTGTTATTAGAATCATTGAGATATCATATTGCATGCTGTAGGAAGGGTCTAAGGATTGGAATAGGAAGGACCTGGATATCACATCTCATGCTATAGATAGGCTCTTAGGTTTGGAAAGGGAAGGAGTTGGATATCACATTTCATGTTAGAGGAAGGATCTCAGGTTTGGTATTAGAAGCATTGAGATATCACATCTCATGCTATAGGAAGGGTCTCAGGATTGGAATGGGAAGTAGTTGGATATCACATCTCATGCTATAGGAAGGGTCTCAGGTTTGGTATAAGCATTGAGATATCACATCTCATGCTATAGGACGGGTCTCAGGATTGGAATGGAAGGAGTTGGATATCACATCTTATGTTATAGGAAGGATCTCAGGTTTGGTATTAGAATCATTGAGACATCACATCTCATGCTATAGGAAGGGTCTCAGGGTTGGAATGGGAAGGAGTTGGATATCACAACTCATCCAATAGGAAGGGTCTCAGGTTTGGAATGGGAAGGAATTGGATATCACATCTCATGTTATAGGAAGGATCTCAGGTTTGGTATTAGAAGCATTGAGATATCACATCTCATGCTATAGGAAGGGTCTCAGGATTGGAATGTGAAGGATTTGGATATCACATCTCATGCTAAAGGAAGGGTCTCAGGTTTGGTAGAAGCATTGAGATATCACGTCTCTGCTATCGGAAGGGTCTCAGGATTGGATTGGGAAGGAGTTGGATATCCCTTCTCATGCTATAGGAAGGGTCTCAGGATTTGAATGGCAAGGAGTTGGATATCACATCTCATGCCATACGAAGGGTCTCAGGTTTGGTATAAGCATTGAGATATCACATCTCTGCTATCGGAAGGGTCTCAGGATTGGAATGGGAAGGAGTTGGATATTCCCATCTCATGTAATAGGAAGGGTCTCAGGTTTGGTATTAGAAGCATTGAGATATCACATCTCATGCTATAGGAAGGGTCTCAGGATTGGAATGGGAAGGACTTGGATATCACATCTCATGCTATAGGGAGGGTCTCAAGTTTGATATTAGAAGCTTTGAGATATCACATCTCATGATATCGGAAGGGTCTCAGGATTGGAATGGGAAGGAGTTGGATATCACATCTCATGATAAAGGAAGGGTCTAAGGTTTGGAAGGGGAAGGATTTGGATATCACATCTCATGTTATATTACGGGTCTCAGGTTTGGTATTAGAAGCATTGAGATATCAAGTCTCAGAGTATAGGAAGGGTCTCAGAATTGGAATGGGAAAAAGTTGGATATCACATCTCAAGCTATAGGAAGGGTCTCAGGATTGGAATGGGAAGGACTTGGATATCACATCTCATGCTATAGGAAGGCTCTCAGGTTTGGAAGGGGAAAGAGTTGGATATCACATTTCATGTTAGAGGTAGGATCTCAGGTTTGGTATTAGAGGCATTGAGATATCACATCTCATGCTATCAGAAGGGTCTCGGGAATGGAATGGGAAGGAGTTGGATATCACATCTCATGCTAAAGGGAGGGTCTCAGGTTTGGAAGGGGAAGGATTTGGATATCACATCTCATGTTATAGGAAGGATCTCAGGTTTGGTATTAGAAGCATTGAGATATCACATCTCATGCTATCGGAAGGATCTCAGGTTTGGTATTAGAAGCATTGAGATATCACATCTCATGCTATCAGAAGGGTCTCAGGATTGGAATGGGAAGGAGTTGGATATCACATCTCATGCTAAAGGGAGCGTCTCAGGTTTGGAAGGGGAAGGATTTAGATATCACATCTCATGTTATCGGAAGGATCTCACGTTTGGTATTAGAAGTATTGAGATATCATATCTCATGCTATAGGAAGGGTCTCAGGATTGGAATGGGAAGGAGTTGGATATCACATCTCATGCTATAGGAAGTGTCTCAGGATTGTAATGGGAAGGACTTGGATATCACATCTCATGCTATAGGTAGGGTCTCAAGTTTGATATTAGAAGCATTGAGATATCACATCTCATGCTATAGGAAGGGTCTGAGGATTGGAATGGGAAGGAGTTGGATATCACATCTCATGCTATGGGAAGGGTCTCAGGTTTGGTATAAGCAGTGAGATATCACATCTCATGCTATAGGAAGTGTCTCAGGATTGGAATGGGAAGGAGTTGGATATCACATCTCATGTTATAGGAAGGATCTCAGGTTTGGTATAAGCATTGAGATATCACATCTCTGCTATCGGAAGGGTCTCAGGATTGGAATGGGAAGGAGTTGGATATTCCCATCTCATGTTATAGGAAGGTTCTCAGGTTTGGTATTAGAAGCATTGAGATATCACATCTCATGCTATAGGAAGGGTCTCAGGATTGGAATGGGAAGGACTTGGATATCACATCTCATGCTATAGGGAGGGTCTCAAGTTTGATATTAGAAGCTTTGAGATATCACATCTCATGATATCCGAAGGGTCTCAGGATTGGAATGGGAAGGAGTTGGATATCACATCTCATGATAAAGGAAGGGTCTAAGGTTTGGAAGGGGAAGGATTTGGATATCACATCTCATGTTATATTACGGGTCTCACGTTTGTATTAGAAGCATTGAGATATCAAGTCTCATAGTATAGGAAGGGTCTCAGAATTGGAATGGGAAGGAGTTGGATATCACATCTCAAGCTATAGGAAGGGTCTCAGGATTGGAATGGGAAGGACTTGGATATCACATCTCATGCTATAGGAAGGCTCTCAGGTTTGGAAGGGGAAAGAGTTGGATATCACATTTCATGTTAGAGGTAGGATCTCAGGTTTGGTATTAGAGGCATTGAGATATCACATCTCATGCTATCAGAAGGGTCTCAGGAATGGAATGGGAAGGAGTTGGATATCACATCTCATGCTAAAGGGAGGGTCTCAGGTTTGGAAGGGGAAGGATTTGGATATCACATCTCATGTTATAGGAAGGATCTCAGGTTTGGTATTAGAAGCATTGAGATATCACATCTCATGCTATCGGAAGGATCTCAGGTTTGGTATTAGAAGCATTGAGATATCACATCTCATGCTATCAGAAGAGTCTCAGGATTGGAATAGGAAGGAGTTGGATATCACATCTCATGCTAAAGGGAGGGTCTCAGGATTGGAAGGGGAAGGATTTGGATATCACATCTCATGTTATCGGAAGGATCTCACGTTTGGTATTAGAAGTATTGAGATATCATATCTCATGCTATAGGAAGGGTCTCAGGATTGGAATGGGAAGGAGTTGGATATCACATCTCATGCTATAGGGAGGGTCTCAGGATTGGAATGGGAAGGACTTAGATATCACATATCTTGCTATAGGGAGGGTCTCAGTTTTGATATTAGAAGCATTGAGATATCAAATCTCATGCTATAGGAAGTGTCTCAGGATTGGAATGGGAAGGTTCTGGATATCACATCTCATGCTAAAGGAAGGGTCTCAGGTTTGGAACGGGAAGGATTTGGATATCACATCTCATGTTATAGGAAGGGTCTCAGGTTTGGTATAAGCATTGAGATATCACATCTCTGCTATCGGAAGTGTCTCAGGATTGGAATGGGAAGGAGTTGGATATCCCATCTCATGTTATAGGACACGTCTCAGGTTTGTTATTAGAATCATTGAGATATCATATTGCATGCTGTAGGAAGGGTCTAAGGGTTGGGATGGGAAGGACTTGGATATCACATCTCATGCTATAGATAGGCTCTTAGGTTTGGAAAGGGAAGGAGTTGGATATCACATTTCATGTTAGAGGAAGGATCTCAGGTTTGGTATTAGAAACATTGAGATATCACATCTCATGCTATAGGAAGGGTCTCAGGATTGGAATGGGAAGCAGTTGGATATCACATCTCATGCTATAGGAAGGGTCTCAGGTTTGGTATAAGCATTGAGATATCACATCTCATGCTATAGGACGGGTCTCAGGATTGGAATGGAAGGAGTTGGATATCACATCTCATGTTATAGGAAGGATCTCAGGTTTGGTATTAGAAGCATTGAGACATCACATCTCATGCTATAGGAAGGGTCTCAGGGTTGGAATGGGAAGGAGTTGGATATCACATCTCATCCAAAAGGAAGGGTCTCAGGTTTGGAATGGGAAGGAATTGGATATCACATCTCATGTTATAGGAAGGATCTCAGGTTTGGTATTAGAAGCATTGAGATATCACATCTCATGCTATAGGAAGGGTCTCAGGATTGGAATGTGAAGGATTTGGATATCACATCTCATGGTAAAGGAAGGGTCTCAGGTTTGGTAGAAGCATTGAGATATCACGTCTCTGCTATCGGAAGGGTCTCAGGATTGGATTGGGAAGGAGTTGGATATCACATCTCATGCCATAGGAAGGGTCTCAGGATTGGTATAAGCATTGAGATATCACATCTCTGCTATCGGAAGGGTCTCAGGATTGGATTGGGAAGGAGTTGGATATCCCTTCTCATGCTATAGGAAGTGTCTCAGGTTGGAATGGGAAGGAGTTGGATATCACATCTCATGTTATAGGAAGGGTCTCAGGATTGGAATGGGAAGGATTTGGATACCACATCTCTTGCTATAGGAAGGGTCTCAGGATTGGAATGGGTAGGAGTTGGATATTACTTTCTTGCTATAGGAAGGGTCTCATGTTTGGAATGGGAAGGAGTTGGATATCACATATGCTATAGTTAGTGTCTCAGGTTTGGAACGGGAAGGAGTTGGATATCACATCTCATGTTATAGGAAGGGTCTCAGGTTTGGTATAAGCATTGAGATATCACATCTCTGCTATCGGAAGCGCTCAGGATTGGAATGGGAAGGAGTTGGATATCCCATCTCATGTTATAGGAAGAGTCTCTGGTTTGGTATTAGAATCATTGAGATATCACATCGCATGCTGTAGGAAGGGTCTAAGGATTGGAATGGGATGGACTTGGATATCACATCTCATGCTATAGGTAGGCTCTCAGGTTTGGTATAAGCATTGAGATATCACATCTCATGCTATAGGAAGGGTCTCAGGATTGGAATGGGAAGGAATTGGATATCACATCTCATGCTATAGGAAGGGTCTCAGATTTGGTATAAGCATTGAGATATCACATCTCATGCTAAAGGAAGGGTCTCAGGTTTGGAATGGGAAGGAGTTGTATATGACATCTCAGGCCATAGGAAGGTTCTCAGGTTTAGTATAAACATTGAGATATCACATCTCTGCTATCGGAAGGGTCTCAGGATTGGAATGGGAAGGAGTTGGATATCCCATCTCATGTTATAGGAAGGGTCTCAGGTTTGGTATTAGAAGCATAGAGATATCACATCTCATGCTATAGGAAGGGTCTCAGGATTTGAATGGCAAGGAGTTGGATATCACATCTCATGCCATAGGAAGGGTCTCAGGTTTGGTATAAGCATTGAGATATCACATCTCTGCTATCGGAAGGGTCTCAGGATTGGATTGGGAAGGAGTTAGATATCCCTTCTCATGCTATAGGAAGTGTCTCAGGTTGGAATGGGAAGGAGTTGGATATCACATCTCATGTTATAGGAAGGGTCTCAGGATTGGAATGGGAAGGACTTGGATGTCACATCTCATGCTATAGGGAGGGTCTCAAGTTTGATATTAGAAGCATTGAGATAACAAATCTCATGATATCGGAAGGGTCTCAGGATTGGAATGGGAAGGAGTTGGATATCACATCTCATGATAAAGGAAGGGTCTAAGGTTTGGAAGGGGAAGGATTTGGATATCACATCTCATGTTATAGGACGGGTCTCAGGTTTGGTATTAGAAGCATTGAGATATCAAGTCTCATGGTATAAGAAGGGTCTCAGAATTGGAATGGGAAGGAGTTGGATATCACACCTCAAGCTATAGGAAGGGTCTCAGGATTGGAATGGGAAGTAGTTTGATATCACATCTCATGCCATAGTAAGGGTCTCAGGTTTGGTAGAAGCATTGGGATATCACATCTCATGCTATCGGAAGGGTATCAGTATTGGATTTGGAAGAAGTTGGATATCCCATCTCATGCTATAGGACGGGTCTCAGGTTGGAATGGGAAGGAGTTGGATATCATATTTCATGTTATAGGAAGGGTCTCAGGATTGGAATGGGAAGGACTTGGATATCATATCTCATGCTATCGGACGTGTCTCAGGTTTGTTATTAGAATCATTGAGATATCATTTTGCATGCTGTAGGAAGGGTCTAAGGATTGGAATGGGAAGGACTTGGATATCACATCTCATGCTATAGATAGGCTCTTAGGTTTGGAAAGGGAAGGAGTTGGATATCACATTTCATGTTAGAGGAAGGATCTCAGGTTTGGTATTAGAAGCATTGAGATATCACATCTCATGCTATATGAAGGGTCTCAGGATTGGAATGGGAAGGAGTTGGATATCACATCTCATGCTATAGGAAGGGTCTCAGGTTTGGTATAAGCATTGAGATATCACATCTCATGCTATAGGACAGGTCTCAGGATTGGAATGGAAGGAGTTGGATATCACATCTCATGTTATAGGAAGGATCTCAGGTTTGGTATTAGAAGCATTGAGACATCACATCTCATGCTATAGGAAGGGTCTCAGGGTTGGAATGGGAAGGAGTTGGATATCACATCTCATCCAATAGGAAGGGTCTCAGGTTTGGAATGGGAAGGAATTGGATATCACATCTCATGTTATAGGAAGGATCTCAGGTTTGGTATTAGAAGCATTGAGATATCACATCTTATGCTATAGGAAGGGTCTAAGGATTGGAATGTGAAGGATTTGGATATCACATCTCATGCTAAAGGAAGGGTCTCAGGTTTGGTAGAAGCATTGAGATATCACGTCTCTGCTATCGGAAGGGTCTCAGGATTGGATTGGGAAGGAGTTGGATATCCCTTCTCATGCTATAGGAAGGGTCTCAGGATTTGAATGGCAAGGAGTTGGATATCACATCTCATGCCATAGGAAGGGTCTCAGGTTTGGTATAAGCATTGAGATATCACATCTCTGCTTTCGGAAGGGTCTCAGGATTGGAATGGGAAGGAGTTGGATATTCCCATCTCATGTTATAGGAAGGGTCTCAGGTTTGGTATTAGAAGCATTGAGATATCACATCTCATGCTATAGGAAGGGTCTCAGGATTGGAATGGGAAGGACTTGGATATCACATCTCATGCTATAGGGAGGGTCTCAAGTTTGATATTAGAAGCTTTGAGATATCACATCTCATGATATCGGAAGGGTCTCAGGATTGGAATGGGAAGGAGTTGGATATCACATCTCATGATAAAGGAAGGGTCTAAGGTTTGGAAGGGGAAGGATTTGATTATCACATATCATGTTATATTACGGGTCTCAGGTTTGGTATTAGAAGCATTGAGATATCAAGTCTCAGAGTATAGGAAGGGTCTCAGAATTGGAATGGGAAGGAGTTGGATATCACATCTCAAGCTATAGGAAGGGTCTCAGGATTGGAATGGGAAGGACTTGGATATCACATCTCATGCTATAGGAAGGCTCTCAGGTTTGGAAGGGGAAAGAGTTGGATATCACATTTCATGTTAGAGGTAGGATCTCAGGTTTGGTATTAGAGGCATTGAGATATCACATCTCATGCTATCAGAAGGGTCTCAGGAATGGAATGGGAAGGAGTTGGATATCACATCTCATGCTAAAGGGAGGGTCTCAGGTTTGGAAGGAGAAGGATTTGGATACCACATCTCATGTTATAGGAAGGATATCAGGTTTGGTATTAGAAGCATTGAGATATCACATCTCATGCTATCGGAAGGATCTCAGGTTTGGTATTAGAAGCATTGAGATATCACATCTCATGCTATCAGAAGGGTCTCAGGATTGGAATGGGAAGGAGTTGGATATCACATCTCATGCTAAAGGGAGGGTCTCAGGTTTGGAAGGGGAAGGATTTGGATATCACATCTCATGTTATCGGAAGGATCTCACGTTTGGTATTAGAAGTATTGAGATATCATATCTCATGCTATAGGAAGGGTCTCAGGATTGGAATGGGAAAGAGTTGGATATCACATCTCATGCTATAGGGAGTGTCTCAGGATTGGAATGGGAAGGACTTAGATATCACATATCATGCTATAGGGAGGGTCTCAGTTTTGATAGAAGCATTGAGATATCACATCTCATGCTATCGGAAGTGTCTCAGGATTGGAATGGGAAGGAGCTGGATATCACATCTCATGCTAAAGGAAGGGTCTCAGGTTTGGAACGGGAAGGATTTGGATATCACATCTCATGTTATAGGAAGGGTCTCAGGTTTGGTATAAGCATTGAGATATCACATCTCTGCTATCGGAAGTGTCTCAGGATTGGAATGGGAAGGAGTTGGATATCACATCTCATGTTATAGGATGGGTCTCAGGTTTGTTATTAGAATCATTGAGATATCATATTGCATGCTGTAGGAAGGGTCTAAGGGTTGGAATGGGAAGGACTTGGATATCACATCTCATGCTATAGATAGGCTCTTAGGTTTGGAAAGGGAAGGAGTTGGATATCACATTTCATGTTAGAGGAAGGATCTCAGGTTTGGTATTAGAAGCATTGAGATATCACATCTCATGCTATAGGAAGGGTCTCAGGATTGGAATGGGAAGTAGTTGGATATCACATCTCATGCTATAGGAAGGGTCTCAGGTTTAGTATAAGCATTGAGATATCACATCTCATGCTATAGGAAGTGTCTCAGGTTGGAATGGGAAGGAGTTGGATATCACATCTCATGTTATAGGAAGGGTCTCAGGATTGGAATGGGAAGGATTTGGATACCACATCTCTTGCTATAGGAAGGGTCTCAGGATTGGAATGGGTAGGAGTTGGATATTACTTTCTTGCTATAGGAAGGGTCTCATGTTTGGAATGGGAAGGAGTTGGATATCACATATGCTATAGTTAGTGTCTCAGGTTTGGAACGGGAAGGAGTTGGATATCACATCTCATGTTATAGGAAGGGTCTCAGGTTTGGTATAAGCATTGAGATATCACATCTCTGCTATCGGAAGCGCTCAGGATTGGAATGGGAAGGAGTTGGATATCCCATCTCATGTTATAGGAAGAGTCTCTGGTTTGGTATTAGAATCATTGAGATATCACATCGCATGCTGTAGGAAGGGTCTAAGGATTGGAATGGGATGGACTTGGATATCACATCTCATGCTATAGGTAGGCTCTCAGGTTTGGTATAAGCATTGAGATATCACATCTCATGCTATAGGAAGGGTCTCAGGATTGGAATGGGAAGGAATTGGATATCACATCTCATGCTATAGGAAGGGTCTCAGATTTGGTATAAGCATTGAGATATCACATCTCATGCTAAAGGAAGGGTCTCAGGTTTGGAATGGGAAGGAGTTGTATATGACATCTCAGGCCATAGGAAGGTTCTCAGGTTTAGTATAAACATTGAGATATCACATCTCTGCTATCGGAAGGGTCTCAGGATTGGAATGGGAAGGAGTTGGATATCCCATCTCATGTTATAGGAAGGGTCTCAGGTTTGGTATTAGAAGCATAGAGATATCACATCTCATGCTATAGGAAGGGTCTCAGGATTTGAATGGCAAGGAGTTGGATATCACATCTCATGCCATAGGAAGGGTCTCAGGTTTGGTATAAGCATTGAGATATCACATCTCTGCTATCGGAAGGGTCTCAGGATTGGATTGGGAAGGAGTTAGATATCCCTTCTCATGCTATAGGAAGTGTCTCAGGTTGGAATGGGAAGGAGTTGGATATCACATCTCATGTTATAGGAAGGGTCTCAGGATTGGAATGGGAAGGACTTGGATGTCACATCTCATGCTATAGGGAGGGTCTCAAGTTTGATATTAGAAGCATTGAGATAACAAATCTCATGATATCGGAAGGGTCTCAGGATTGGAATGGGAAGGAGTTGGATATCACATCTCATGATAAAGGAAGGGTCTAAGGTTTGGAAGGGGAAGGATTTGGATATCACATCTCATGTTATAGGACGGGTCTCAGGTTTGGTATTAGAAGCATTGAGATATCAAGTCTCATGGTATAAGAAGGGTCTCAGAATTGGAATGGGAAGGAGTTGGATATCACACCTCAAGCTATAGGAAGGGTCTCAGGATTGGAATGGGAAGTAGTTTGATATCACATCTCATGCCATAGTAAGGGTCTCAGGTTTGGTAGAAGCATTGGGATATCACATCTCATGCTATCGGAAGGGTATCAGTATTGGATTTGGAAGAAGTTGGATATCCCATCTCATGCTATAGGACGGGTCTCAGGTTGGAATGGGAAGGAGTTGGATATCATATTTCATGTTATAGGAAGGGTCTCAGGATTGGAATGGGAAGGACTTGGATATCATATCTCATGCTATCGGACGTGTCTCAGGTTTGTTATTAGAATCATTGAGATATCATTTTGCATGCTGTAGGAAGGGTCTAAGGATTGGAATGGGAAGGACTTGGATATCACATCTCATGCTATAGATAGGCTCTTAGGTTTGGAAAGGGAAGGAGTTGGATATCACATTTCATGTTAGAGGAAGGATCTCAGGTTTGGTATTAGAAGCATTGAGATATCACATCTCATGCTATATGAAGGGTCTCAGGATTGGAATGGGAAGGAGTTGGATATCACATCTCATGCTATAGGAAGGGTCTCAGGTTTGGTATAAGCATTGAGATATCACATCTCATGCTATAGGACAGGTCTCAGGATTGGAATGGAAGGAGTTGGATATCACATCTCATGTTATAGGAAGGATCTCAGGTTTGGTATTAGAAGCATTGAGACATCACATCTCATGCTATAGGAAGGGTCTCAGGGTTGGAATGGGAAGGAGTTGGATATCACATCTCATCCAATAGGAAGGGTCTCAGGTTTGGAATGGGAAGGAATTGGATATCACATCTCATGTTATAGGAAGGATCTCAGGTTTGGTATTAGAAGCATTGAGATATCACATCTTATGCTATAGGAAGGGTCTAAGGATTGGAATGTGAAGGATTTGGATATCACATCTCATGCTAAAGGAAGGGTCTCAGGTTTGGTAGAAGCATTGAGATATCACGTCTCTGCTATCGGAAGGGTCTCAGGATTGGATTGGGAAGGAGTTGGATATCCCTTCTCATGCTATAGGAAGGGTCTCAGGATTTGAATGGCAAGGAGTTGGATATCACATCTCATGCCATAGGAAGGGTCTCAGGTTTGGTATAAGCATTGAGATATCACATCTCTGCTTTCGGAAGGGTCTCAGGATTGGAATGGGAAGGAGTTGGATATTCCCATCTCATGTTATAGGAAGGGTCTCAGGTTTGGTATTAGAAGCATTGAGATATCACATCTCATGCTATAGGAAGGGTCTCAGGATTGGAATGGGAAGGACTTGGATATCACATCTCATGCTATAGGGAGGGTCTCAAGTTTGATATTAGAAGCTTTGAGATATCACATCTCATGATATCGGAAGGGTCTCAGGATTGGAATGGGAAGGAGTTGGATATCACATCTCATGATAAAGGAAGGGTCTAAGGTTTGGAAGGGGAAGGATTTGATTATCACATATCATGTTATATTACGGGTCTCAGGTTTGGTATTAGAAGCATTGAGATATCAAGTCTCAGAGTATAGGAAGGGTCTCAGAATTGGAATGGGAAGGAGTTGGATATCACATCTCAAGCTATAGGAAGGGTCTCAGGATTGGAATGGGAAGGACTTGGATATCACATCTCATGCTATAGGAAGGCTCTCAGGTTTGGAAGGGGAAAGAGTTGGATATCACATTTCATGTTAGAGGTAGGATCTCAGGTCTGGTATTAGAGGCATTGAGATATCACATCTCATGCTATCAGAAGGGTCTCAGGAATGGAATGGGAAGGAGTTGGATATCACATCTCATGCTAAAGGGAGGGTCTCAGGTTTGGAAGGGGAAGGATTTGGATACCACATCTCATGTTATAGGAAGGATATCAGGTTTGGTATTAGAAGCATTGAGATATCACATCTCATGCTATCGGAAGGATCTCAGGTTTGGTATTAGAAGCATTGAGATATCACATCTCATGCTATCAGAAGGGTCTCAGGATTGGAATGGGAAGGAGTTGGATATCACATCTCATGCTAAAGGGAGGGTCTCAGGTTTGGAAGGGGAAGGATTTGGATATCACATCTCATGTTATCGGAAGGATCTCACGTTTGGTATTAGAAGTATTGAGATATCATATCTCATGCTATAGGAAGGGTCTCAGGATTGGAATGGGAAAGAGTTGGATATCACATCTCATGCTATAGGGAGTGTCTCAGGATTGGAATGGGAAGGACTTAGATATCACATATCATGCTATAGGGAGGGTCTCAGTTTTGATAGAAGCATTGAGATATCACATCTCATGCTATCGGAAGTGTCTCAGGATTGGAATGGGAAGGAGCTGGATATCACATCTCATGCTAAAGGAAGGGTCTCAGGTTTGGAACGGGAAGGATTTGGATATCACATCTCATGTTATAGGAAGGGTCTCAGGTTTGGTATAAGCATTGAGATATCACATCTCTGCTATCGGAAGTGTCTCAGGATTGGAATGGGAAGGAGTTGGATATCACATCTCATGTTATAGGATGGGTCTCAGGTTTGTTATTAGAATCATTGAGATATCATATTGCATGCTGTAGGAAGGGTCTAAGGGTTGGAATGGGAAGGACTTGGATATCACATCTCATGCTATAGATAGGCTCTTAGGTTTGGAAAGGGAAGGAGTTGGATATCACATTTCATGTTAGAGGAAGGATCTCAGGTTTGGTATTAGAAGCATTGAGATATCACATCTCATGCTATAGGAAGGGTCTCAGGATTGGAATGGGAAGTAGTTGGATATCACATCTCATGCTATAGGAAGGGTCTCAGGTTTAGTATAAGCATTGAGATATCACATCTCATGCTATAGGACGGGTCTCAGGATTGGAATGGAAGGAGTTGGATATCACATCTCATGTTATAGGAAGGATCTCAGGTTTGGTATTAGAAGCATTGAGACATCACATCTCATGCTATAGGAAGGGTCTCAGGGTTGGAATGGGAAGGAGTTGGATATCACATCTCATCCAATAGGAAGGGTCTCAGGTTTGGAATGGGAAGGAATTGGATATCACATCTCATGTTATAGGAAGGATCTCAGGGTTGGTATTAGAAGCATTGAGATATCACATCTCATGCTATAGGAAGGGTCTCAGGATTGGAATGTGAAGGATTTGGATATCACATCTCATGCTAAAGGAAGGGTCTCAGGTTTGGTAGAAGCATTGAGATATCACGTCTCTGCTATCGGAAGGGTCGCAGGATTGGATTGGGAAGGAGTTGGATATCCCTTCTCATGCTATAGGAAGGGTATCAGGATTTGAATGGCAAGGAGTTGGATATCACATCTCATGCCATAGGAAGGGTCTCAGGTTTGGTATAAGCATTGAGATATCACATCTCTGCTATCGGAAGGGTCTCAGGATTGGATTGGGAAGGAGTTGGATATCCCTTCTCATGCTATAGGAAGTGTCTCAGGTTGGAATGGGAAGGAGTTGGATATCACATCTCATGTTATAGGAAGGGTCTCAGGATTGGAATGGGAAGGATTTGGATATCACATCTCTTGCTATAGGAAGGGTCTCAGGATTGGAATGGGTAGGAGTTGGATATTACTTTCTTGCTATAGGAAGGGTCTCATGTTTGGAATGGGAAGGAGTTGGATATCACATATGCTATAGTTAGTGTCTCAGGTTTGGAACGGGAAGGAGTTGGATATCACATCTCATGTTATAGGAAGGGTCTCAGGTTTGGTATAAGCATTGAGATATCACATCTCTGCTATCGGAAGCGGCTCAGGATTGGAATGGGAAGGAGTTGGATATCCCATCTCATGTTATAGTAAGAGTCTCTGGTTTGGTATTAGAATCATTGAGATATCACATCGCATGCTGTAGGAAGGGTCTAAGAATTGGAATGGGATGGACTTGGATATCACATCTCATGCTATAGGTAGGCTCTCAGGTTTGGTATGAGCATTGAGATATCACATCTCATGCTATAGGGAGGGTCTCAGGATTGGAATGGGAAGGATTTGGATATCACATCTCATGCTATAGGACGGGTCTCAGATTTGGTATAAGCATTGAGATATCACATCTCCTGCTAAAGGAAGGGTCTCAGGATTGGAATGGGAAGGAGTTGTATATGACATCTCAGGCCATAGGAAGGGTCTCAGGTTTGGTATAAGCATTGAGATATCACATCTCTGCTATCGGAAGGGTCTCAGGATTGGAATGGGAAGGAGTTGGATATCCCATCTCATGTTATAGGAAGGGTCTCAGGTTTGGTATTAGAAGCATAGAGATATCACATCTCATGCTATAGGAAGGGTCTCAGGATTGGAATGGGAAGGACTTGGATGTCACATCTCATGTTTCCTATGACATGAGATGTGATATCCAATTCCTTCCCATTCCAAACCTGAGACCCTTCCTACAACATGCAATGTGATATCTCAATGCCTCTAATACCAAACCTGAGACCAGTCCTATAACATGAGATGGGATATCCAACTCCTTCCCGTTCCAAACCTGAGACCCTTCCTATAGCATGAGATGTGATATCTCAATGCTTCTAATGCCAAACCTGAGATCCTTCCGATAGCATGAGATGTGATATCTCAATGCTTCTAATACCAAACTTGAGATCCTTCCGATAGCATGAGATGTGATATCTCAATGCTTCTAATACCAATCCTGAGATCCTTCCTATAACATGAGATGTGATATCCAAATCCTTCCCCTTCCAAACCTGAGACCCTCCCTTTAGCATGAGGCCTCAGGTTTGGTATTAGAAGCATTGAGATATCACATCTCATGCTATAGGAAGGGTCTCAGGATTGGAATGGGAAGGACTTGGATGTCACATCTCATGCTATAGGGAGGGTCTCAAGTTTGATATTAGAAGCATTGAGATAACAAATATCATGATATCGGAAGTGTCTCAGGATTGGAATGGGAAGGAGTTGGATATCACATCTCATGATAAAGGAAAGGTCTAAGGTTTGGAAGGGGAAGGATTTGGATATCACATCTCATGTTATAGGACGGGTCTCAGGTTTGGTATTAGAAGCATTGAGATATCAAGTCTCATGGTATAAGAAGGGTCTCAGAATTGGAATGGGAAGGAGTTGGATATCACACCTCAAGCTATAGGAAGCGTCTCAGGATTGGAATGGGAAGGAGTTTGATATCACATCTCATGCCATAGTATGGTTCTCAGGTTTGGTAGAAGCATTGGGATATCACATCCCATGCTATCGGAAGGGTATCAGTATTGGATTTGGAAGGAGTTGGATATCCCATCTCATGCTATAGGAAGGGTCTCAGGTTGGAATGGGAAGGAGTTGGATATCATATCTCATGCTATAGGAAGGTTCTCAGGTTTGGAAGGGGAAGGAGTTGGATATCACATTTCATGTTAGAGGAAGGATCTCAGGTTTGGTATTAGAGGCCTTGAGATATCACATCTCATGCTATCGGAAGGGTCTCATGATTGGAATGGGAAGGAGTTGGATATCACATCTCAAGCTATAGGAAGGGTCTCAGGTTTGGTATAAGCATTGAGATATCACATCTCATGCTATAGGAAGGTTCTCTGGATTGGAATGGGAAGAAGTTGGATATCACATCTCATGCTATAGGAAGGGTCTCAGGTTTGGTATAAGCATTGAGATATCACATCTCATGCTATAGGAAGGGTCTCAGGATTGGAATGGGAAGGAGTTGTATATGACATCTCATGCCATAGGAAGGGTCTCAGGTTTGGTATAAGCATTGAGATATCACATCACATGCTATAGGAAGGGTCTCAGGATTGGAATGGGAAGGACTTGGATATCACATCTCATGCTATAGGCAGGGTCTCAGGTTTGGAAAGGGAAGGAGATGGATATCACATTTCATGTTAGAGGTAGGATCTCAGGTTTGGCATTAGAGGCATTGAGATATCACATCTCATGCTATCAGAAGGGTCTCAGGATTGGAATGGGAAGGAGTTGGATATCACATCTCATGCTAAAAGGAGGGTCTCAGGTTTGGAAGGGGAAGGATTTGGAAATCACATCTCATATTATAGGAAGGATCTCAGGTTTGGTATTAGAAGCATTGAGATATCACATCTCATGCTATCGGAAGGATCTCAGGTTTGGTATAAGAGGCATTGAGATATCACATCTCATGCTATCATAAGGGTCTCAGGATTGGAATGGGAAGGAGTTGGATATCACATCTCATGTTATAGGAAGGATCTCAGGTTTGGTATTAGAAGCATTGAGACATCACATCTCATGCTATAGGAAGGGTCTCAGGATTGGAATGGGAAGGAGTTGGATATCACATCTCATGCTATAGGAAGGGTCTCAGATTTGGTATAAGCATTGAGATATCACATCTCATGCTATAGGAAGGGTCTCAGGATTGGAATGGGAAGGAGTTGTATATGACATCTCATGCTAAAGGGAGGGTCTCAGGTTTGGAAGGAGAAGGATTTGGAAATCACATCTCATGTTATAGGAAGGATCTCAGGTTTGGTATTAGAAGCATTGAGATATCACATCTCATGCTATCGGAAGTATCTCAGGTTTGGTATTAGAGGCATTGAGATATCACATCTCATGCTATCATAAGGGTCTCAGGATTGGAATGGGAAGGAGTTGGATATCACATCTCTTGTTATAGGAAGGATCTCAGGTTTGGTATTAGAAGCATTGAGATATCACATCTCATGCTATAGGAAGGGTCTCAGGATTGGAATGGGAAGGAGTTGGATATCACATCTCATGCTATAGGAAGGGTCTCAGATTTGGTATAATCATTGAGATATCACATCTCATGCTATAGGAAGGGTCTCAGGATTGGAATGGGAAGGAGTTGGATATCACATCTCATGCTATAGGAAGGGTCTCAGGTTTGGAACGGGAAGGAGTTAGATATCACATCTCATGTTATAGGAAGAGTCTCAGGTTTGTTATAAGCATTGAGATATCACATCTCTGCTATCGGAGGTGTCTCAGGATTGGGATGGGAAGGAATTGGATATCACATCTCATGCTATAGGAAGGGTATCAGGTTTGGAACGGGAAGGAGTTGGATATCCCATCTCATGTTATAGGACAGGTCTCAGGTTTGATATTAGAAGCATTAGATATCACATCTCTGCTATTGGAAGGGTCTCAGGATTGGAATGGGAAGGACTTGGATATCAGAATTCATGTTATAGGAAGGGTCTCAGGTTTGGTATTAGAAGCATTGGGATATCACATCTCATGCTATAGGAAGGGTCTCAGGATTAAAATGGGAAGGACTTGGATATCACATCTCATGCTATAGGAAGGGTCTCAGGTTTGGTATAAGCATTGAGATATCACATCTCATGCTATAGGAAGGGTCTCAGGATTGGAATGGGAAGGATATGTATATGACATCTCATGCCATAGGAAGGGTCTCAGGTTTGGTATAAGCATTGAGATATCACATCTCTGCTTTTGGAAGGGTCTCAGGATTGGAATCGGAAGGAGTTGGATATCCCATCTCATGTTATAGGAAGAGTCTCAGGTTTGGTATTAGAAGCATTGAGATATCACATCTCATGCTATCGGAAGTGTCTCAGGATTGGAATGGGAAGGAATTGGATATCACATCTCATGCTATAGGGAGGGTCCCAAGTTTGATATTAGAAGCATTGAGATATCACATCTCATGCTATAGGAAGGGTCTCAGGATTGGAATGGAAGGAGTTGGATATCACATCTCATGTTATAGGAAGGATCTCAGGTTTGGTATTAGAAGCATTGAGACATCACATCTCATGCTATAGGAAGGGTCTCAGGATTGTAATGGGAAGGAGTTGGATATCACATCTCATGCTATATGAAGGGTCTCAGGTTTGGTATAAGCATTCAGATATCACATCTCATGCTATAGGAAGGGTCTCAGGATTGGAATGGGAAGGAGTTGTATATGACATCTCATGCCGTAGGAAGGGTCTCAGGTTTGGTATAAGCATTGAGATATCACATCTCTGCTATCGGAAGGGTCTCAGGATTGGAATGGGAAGGAGTTGGATATCCCATCTCATGTTATAGGACGGGTCTCAGGTTTATTATTAGAATCATTGAGATATCATATTGCATGCTATAGGAAGGGTCTAAGGATTGGAATTGGAAGGACTTGGATATCACATCTCATGCTATAGGTAGGCTCTCAGGTTTGGAAAGGGAAGGAGTTGGATATCACATTTCATGTTAGAGGAAGGATCTCAGGTTTGGTATTAGAGGCATTGAGATATCACATCTCATGCTATAGGAAGGGTCTCAGGATTGGAATGGGAAGGAGTTAGATATCACATCTCATGCTATAGGAAGGGTCTCAGGTTTGGTATAAGCATTGAGATATCACATCTCATGCTATAGGAAGGGTCTCAGGATTGGAATGGGAAGGATATGTATATGACATTTCATGCCATAGGAAGGGTCTCAGGTTTGGTATAAGCATTGAGATATCACATCTATGCTTTTGGAAGGGTCTCAGGATTGGAATGGGAAGGAGTTGGATATCACATCTCAAGCTATAGGAAGGGTCTCAGGTTTGGTATAAGCATTGAGATATCACATCTCATGCTATAGGAAGGTTCTCTGGATTGGAATGGGAAGAAGTTGGATATCACATCTCATGCTATAGGAAGGGTCTCAGGTTTGGTATAAGCATTGAGATATCACATCTCATGCTATAGGAAGGGTCTCAGGATTGGAATGGGAAGGAGTTGTATATGACATCTCATGCCATAGGACGGGTCTCAGGTTTGGTATAAGCATTGAGATATCACATCACATGCTATAGGAAGGGTCTCAGGATTGGAATGGGAAGGACTTGGATATCACATCTCATGCTATAGGCAGGGTCTCAGGTTTGGAAAGGGAAGGAGATGGATATCACATTTCATGTTAGAGGTAGGATCTCAGGTTTGGCATTAGAGGCATTGAGATATCACATCTCATGCTATCAGAAGGGTCTCAGGATTGGAATGGGAAGGAGTTGGATATCACATCTCATGCTAAAGGGAGGGTCTCAGGTTTGGAAGGGGAAGGATTTGGAAATCACATCTCATATTATAGGAAGGATCTCAGGTTTGGTATTAGAAGCATTGAGATATCACATCTCATGCTATCGGAAGGATCTCAGGTTTGGTATAAGAGGCATTGAGATATCACATCTCATGCTATCATAAGGGTCTCAGGATTGGAATGGGAAGGAGTTGGATATCACATCTCATGTTATAGGAAGGATCTCAGGTTTGGTATTAGAAGCATTGAGACATCACATCCCATGCTATAGGAAGGGTCTCAGGATTGGAATGGGAAGGAGTTGGATATCACATCTCATGCTATAGGAAGGGTCTCAGATTTGGTATAAGCATTGAGATATCACATCTCATGCTATAGGAAGGGTCTCAGGATTGGAATGGGAAGGAGTTGTATATGACATCTCATGCTAAAGGGAGGGTCTCAGGTTTGGAAGGAGAAGGATTTGGAAATCACATCTCATGTTATAGGAAGGATCTCAGGTTTGGTATTAGAAGCATTGAGATATCACATCTCATGCTATCGGAAGTATCTCAGGTTTGGTATTAGAGGCATTGAGATATCACATCTCATGCTATCATAAGGGTCTCAGGATTGGAATGGGAAGGAGTTGGATATCACATCTCTTGTTATAGGAAGGATCTCAGGTTTGGTATTAGAAGCATTGAGATATCACATCTCACGCTATAGGAAGGGTCTCAGGATTGGAATGGGAAGGAGTTGGATATCACATCTCATGCTATAGGAAGGGTCTCAGATTTGGTATAAGCATTGAGATATCACATCTCATGCTATAGGAAGGGTCTCAGGATTGGAATGGTAAGGAGTTGGATATCACATCTCATGCTATAGGAAGGGTCTCAGGTTTGGAACGGGAAGGAGTTAGATATCACATCTCATGTTATAGGAAGAGTCTCAGGTTTGTTATAAGCATTGAGATATCACATCTCTGCTATCGGAGGTGTCTCAGGATTGGGATGGGAAGGAATTGGATATCACATCTCATGCTATAGGAAGGGTATCAGGTTTGGAACGGGAAGGAGTTGGATATCCCATTTCATGTTATAGGACAGGTCTCAGGTTTGATATTAGAAGCATTAGATATCACATCTCTGCTATTGGAAGGGTCTCAGGATTGGAATGGGAAGGACTTGGATATCAGAATTCATGTTATAGGAAGGGTCTCAGGTTTGGTATTAGAAGCATTGAGATATCACATCTCATGCTATAGGAAGGGTCTCAGGATTAAAATGGGAAGGACTTGGATATCACATCTCATGCTATAGGAAGGGTCTCAGGTTTGGTATAAGCATTGAGATATCACATCTCATGCTATAGGAAGGGTCTCAGGATTGGAATGGGAAGGATATGTATATGACATCTCATGCCATAGGAAGGGTCTCAGGTTTGGTATAAGCATTGAGATATCACATCTCTGCTTTTGGAAGGGTCTCAGGATTGGAATCGGAAGGAGTTGGATATCCCATCTCATGTTATAGGAAGAGTCTCAGGTTTGGTATTAGAAGCATTGAGATATCACATCTCATGCTATCGGAAGTGTCTCAGGATTGGAATGGGAAGGAATTGGATATCACATCTCATGCTATAGGGAGGGTCTCAAGTTTGATATTAGAAGCATTGAGATATCACATCTCATGCTATAGGAAGGGTCTCAGGATTGGAATGGAAGGAGTTGGATATCACATCTCATGTTATAGGAAGGATATCAGGTTTGGTATTAGAAGCATTGAGACATCACATCTCATGCTATAGGAAGGGTCTCAGGATTGTAATGGGAAGGAGTTGGATATCACATCTCATGCTATATGAAGGGTCTCAGGTTTGGTATAAGCATTCAGATATCACATCTCATGCTATAGGAAGGGTCTCAGGATTGGAATGGGAAGGAGTTGTATGTGACATCTCATGCCGTAGGAAGGGTCTCAGGTTTGGTATAAGCATTGAGATATCACATCTCTGCTATCGGAAGGGTCTCAGGATTGGAATGGGAAGGAGTTGGATATCCCATCTCATGTTATAGGACGGGTCTCAGGTTTATTATTAGAATCATTGAGATATCATATTGCATGCTATAGGAAGGGTCTAAGGATTGGAATTGGAAGGACTTGGATATCACATCTCATGCTATAGGTAGGCTCTCAGGTTTGGAAAGGGAAGGAGTTGGATATCACATTTCATGTTAGAGGAAGGATCTCAGGTTTGGTATTAGAGGCATTGAGATATCACATCTCATGCTATAGGAAGGGTCTCAGGATTGGAATGGGAAGGAGTTAGATATCACATCTCATGCTATAGGAAGGGTCTCAGGTTTGGTATAAGCATTGAGATATCACATCTCATGCTATAGGAAGGGTCTCAGGATTGGAATGGGAAGGATATGTATATGACATTTCATGCCATAGGAAGGGTCTCAGGTTTGGTATAAGCATTGAGATATCACATCTATGCTTTTGGAAGGGTCTCAGGATTGGAATGGGAAGGAGTTGGATATCCCATCTCATGTTATAGGAAGAGTCTCAGGTTTGGTATTAGAAGCATTGAGATATCACATCTCATGCTATAGGAAGTGTCTCAGGATTGGAATGGGAAGGACTTGGATATCACATCTCATGCTATAGGGAGGGTCTCAAGTTTGATATTAGAAGCATTGAGATATCACATCTCATGCTATAGGAAGGGTCTCAGGATTGGAATGGAAGGAGTTGGATACCACATGTCATGTTTTAGGAAGGATCTCAGGTTTGGTATTAGAAGCATTGAGACATCACATCTCATGCTATAGGAAGGGTCTCAGGATTGGAATGGGAAGGAGTTGGATATCACATCTCATGCTATATGAAGGGTCTCAGGTTTGGTATAAGCATTGAGATATCACATCTCATGCTATAGGAAGGGTCTCAGGATTGGAATGGGAAGGAGTTGTATATGACATCTCATGCCGTAGGAAGGGTCTCAGGTTTGGTATAAGCCTTGAGATATCACATCTCTGCTATCGTAAGGGTCTCAGGATTGGAATGGGAAGGAGTTGGATATCCCATCTCATGTTATAGGAAGAGTCTCAGGTTTGGTATTAGAAGCATTGAGATATCACATCTCATGCTATAGGAAGGGTCTCAGGATTGGAATGGGAAGCTGTTGGATATCACATCTCATGCTATAGGAAGGGTCTCAGGTTTGGTATAAGCATTGAGATATCACATCTCAAGCTATAGGAAGGGTCTCAGGATTGGAATGGGAAGGAGTTGGATATCACATCTCATGTTATAGGAAGGATCTCAGGTTTGGTATTAGAAGCATTGAGACATCACATCTCATGCTATAGGAAGGGTCTCAGGATTGGAATGGGAAGGAGTTGTATATGACATCTCATGCCGTAGGAAGGGTCTCAGGTTTGGTATAAGCATTGAGATATCACATCTCTGCTATCGGAAGGGTCTCAGGATTGGAATGGGAAGGAGTTGGATATCCCATCTCATGTTATAGGAAGGGTCTCATGATTGGAATGGGAAGGACTTGGATATCACATCTCATGCTATAGGAAGGCTCTTAGGTTTGGAAGGGGAAAGAGTTGGATATCACATTTCATGTTAGAGGTAGGATCTCAGGTTTGGTATTAGAGGCATTGAGATATCACATCTCATGCTATCAGAAGGGTCTCAGGATTGGAATGGGAAGGAGTTGGATATCACATCTCATGCTAAAGGGAGGGTCTCAGGTTTGGAAGGGGAAGGATTTGGATATCACATCTCATGTTATAGGAAGGATCTGAAGTTTGGTATTAGAAGCATTGAGATATCACATCTCATGCTATCAGAAGGGTCTCAGGATAGGAATGGGAAGGAGTTGGATATCACATCTCATGCTAAAGGGAGGGTCTCAGGTTTGGAAGGGGAAGGATTTGGATATCACATCTCATGTTATCGGAAGGATCTCAGGTTTGGTATTAGAAGTATTGAGATATCACATCTCATGCTATAGGAAGGGTCTCAGGATTGGAATGGGAACGAGTTGGATATCACATCTCATGCTAAAGGAAGGGTCTCAGGTTTGGTAGAAGCATTGAGATATCACATCTCATGCTATAGGAAGGGTCTCAGGATTGGAATGGGAAGGAGTTGTATATGACATCTCATGCCGTAGGAAGGGTCTCAGGTTTGGTATAAGCATTGAGATATCACATCTCTGCTATCGGAAGGGTCTCAGGATTGGAATGGGAAGGAGTTGGATATCCCATCTCATGTTATAGGAAGGGTCTCATGATTGCAATGGGAAGGACTTGGATATCACATCTCATGCTATAGGAAGGCTCTTAGGTTTGGAAGGGGAAAGAGTTGGATATCACATTTCATGTTAGAGGTAGGATCTCAGGTTTGGTATTAGAGGCATTGAGATATCACATCTCATGCTATCAGAAGCGTCTCAGGATTGGAATGGGAAGGAGTTGGATATCACATCTCATGCTAAAGGGAGGGTCTCAGGTTTGGAAGGGGAAGGATTTGGATATCACATCTCATGTTATAGGAAGGATCTCAAGTTTGGTATTAGAAGCATTGAGATATCACATCTCATGCTATCAGAAGGGTCTCAGGATAGGAATGGGAAGGAGTTGGATATCACATCTCATGCTAAAGGGAGGGTCTCAGGTTTGAAAGGGGAAGGATTTGGATATCACATCTCATGTTATTGGAAGGATCTCAGGTTTGGTATTAGAAGTATTGAGATATCACATCTCATGCTATAGGAAGGGTCTCAGGATTGGAATGGGAACGAGTTGGATATCACATCTCATGCTAAAGAAAGGGTCTCAGGTTTGGTAGAAGCATTGAGATATCACATATCATGCTATAGGAAGGGTCTCAGGATTGGAATGGGAAGGAGTTGTATATGACATCTCATGCCGTAGGAAGGGTCTCAGGTTTGGTATAAGCATTGAGATATCACATCTCTGCTATCGGAAGGGTCTCAGGATTGGAATGGGAAGGAGTTGGATATCCCATCTCATGTTATAGGAAGGGTCTCATGATTGGAATGGGAAGGACTTGGATATCACATCTCATGCTATAGGAAGGCTCTTAGGTTTGGAAGGGGAAAGAGTTGGATATCACATTTCATGTTAGAGGTAGGATCTCAGGTTTGGTATTAGAGGCATTGAGATATCACATCTCATGCTATCAGAAGCGTCTCAGGATTGGAATGGGAAGGAGTTGGATATCACATCTAATGCTAAAGGGAGGGTCTCAGGTTTGGAAGGGGAAGGATTTGGATATCACATCTCATGTTATAGGAAGGATCTCAAGTTTGGTATTAGAAGCATTGAGATATCACATCTCATGCTATCAGAAGGGTCTCAGGATAGGAATGGGAAGGATTTGGATATCACATCTCATGCTAAAGGGAGGGTCTCAGGTTTGGAAGGGGAAGGATTTGGATATCACATCTCATGTTATCGGAAGGATCTCAGGTTTGGTATTAGAAGTATTGAGATATCACATCTCATGCTATAGGAAGGGTCTCAGGATTGGAATGGGAACGAGTTGGATATCACATCTCATGCTAAAGGAAGGGTCTCAGGTTTGGTAGAAGCATTGAGATATCACATCTCATGCTATAGGAAGGGTCTCAGGATTGGAATGGGAAGGACTTAGATATCACATATCATGCTATAGGGAGGGTCTCAGCTTTGATATTAGAAGCATTGAGATATCACATCTCATGCTATCAGAAGGGTCTCAGGATAGGAATGGGAAGGAGCTGGATATCACATCTCATGCTAAAGGAAGGGTCTCAGGTTTGGAACGGGAAGGAGTTGGATATCACATCTCATGTTATAGGAAGGGTCTCAGGTTGGTATAAGCATTGATATATCACATCTCTGCTATCGGAAGTGTCTCAGGATTGGAATGGGAAGGAGTTGGATATCCCATCTCATGTTATAGGACGGGTCTCAGGTTTGTTATTAGAATCATTGAGATATCATATTGCATGCTGTAGGAAGGGTCTAAGGATTGGAATGGGAAGGACTTGGATATCACATCTCATGCTATAGATAGGCTCTCAGGTTTGGAAAGGGAAGGAGTTGGATATCACATTTCATGTTAGAGGAAGGATCTCAGGTTTGGTATTAGAGGCATTGAGATATCACATCTCATGCTATAGGAAGGGTCTCAGGTTGGAATTGGAAGGAGTTGGATATCACATCTCATGTTATAGGAAGGGTCTCAGGATTGGAATGGGAAGGACTTGGATATCACATCTCATGCTATAGGAAGGCTCTCAGGTTTGGAAGGGGAAAGAGTTGGATATCACATTTCATGTTAGAGGTAGGATCTCAGGTTTGGTATTAGAGGCAATGAGATATCACATCTCATGCTATCAGAAGGGTCTCAGATTTAGAATGGGAAGGAGTTGGATATCACATCTCATGCTAAAGGGAGGGTCTCAGGTTTGGAAGGGGAAGGATTTGGATATCACATCTCATGTTATAGGAAGGATCTCAGGTTTGGTATTAGAAGCATTGAGATATCACATCTCAGGCTATCGGAAGGATCTCAGGTTTGGTATTAGAAGCATTGAGATATCACATCTCATGCTATCAGAAGGTTCTCAGGATTGGAATGGGAAGGAGTTGGATATCCCATCTCATGCTAAAGGGAGGGTCTCAGGTTTGGAAGGGGAAGGATTTGGATATCACATCTCATGTTATCGGAAGGATCTCAGGTTTGGTATTAGAAGTATTGAGATATCACATCTCATGCTATAGGAAGGGTCTCAGGATTGGAATATGGGAAGTAGTTGGATATCACATCTCATGCTAAAGGAAGGGTCTCAGGCTTGGTAGAAGCATTGAGATATCACATCTCATGCTATAGGAAGGGTCTCAGGAGGATATCACATCTCATGCTATAGGAAGGGTCTCAGATTTGGTATAAGCATTGAGATATCACATCTCATGCTATAGGAAGGGTCTCAGGATTGGAATGGGAAGGAGTTGTATATGACATCTCATGCTAAAGGGAGGGTCTCAGGTTTGGAAGGAGAAGGATTTGGAAATCACATCTCATGTTATAGGAAGGATCTCAGGTTTGGTATTAGAAGCATTGAGATATCACATCTCATGCTATCGGAAGTATCTCAGGTTTGGTATTAGAGGCATTGAGATATCACATCTCATGCTATCATAAGGGTCTCAGGATTGGAATGGGAAGGAGTTGGATATCACATCTCTTGTTATAGGAAGGATCTCAGGTTTGGTATTAGAAGCATTGAGATATCACATCTCATGCTATAGGAAGGGTCTCAGGATTGGAATGGGAAGGAGTTGGATATCACATCTCATGCTATAGGAAGGGTCTCAGATTTGGTATAAGCATTGAGATATCACATCTCATGCTATAGGAAGGGTCTCAGGATTGGAATGGGAAGGAGTTGGATATCACATCTCATGCTATAGGAAGGGTCTCAGGTTTGGAACGGGAAGGAGTTAGATATCACATCTCATGTTATAGGAAGAGTCTCAGGTTTGTTATAAGCATTGAGATATCACATCTCTGCTATCGGAGGTGTCTCAGGATTGGGATGGGAAGGAATTGGATATCACATCTCATGCTATAGGAAGGGTATCAGGTTTGGAACGGGAAGGAGTTGGATATCCCATTTCATGTTATAGGACAGGTCTCAGGTTTGATATTAGAAGCATTAGATATCACATCTCTGCTATTGGAAGGGTCTCAGGATTGGAATGGGAAGGACTTGGATATCAGAATTCATGTTATAGGAAGGGTCTCAGGTTTGGTATTAGAAGCATTGAGATATCACATCTCATGCTATAGGAAGGGTCTCAGGATTAAAATGGGAAGGACTTGGATATCAAGTCTCATAGTATAGGAAGGGTCTCAGAATTGGAATGGGAAGGAGTTGGATATCACATCTCAAGTTATAGGAAGGGTCTCAGGATTGGAATGGGAAGGACTTGGATATCACATCTCATGCTATAGGAAGGCTCTTAGGTTTGGAAGGGGAAAGAGTTGGATATCACATTTCATGTTAGAGGTAGGATCTCAGGTTTGGTATTAGAGGCATTGAGATATCACATCTCATGCTATCAGAAGGGTCTCAGGATTGGAATGGGAAGGAGTTGGATATCACATCTCATGCTAAAGGGAGGGTCTCAGGTTTGGAAGGGGAAGGATTTGGATATCACATCTCATGTTATAGGAAGGATCTGAAGTTTGGTATTAGAAGCATTGAGATATCACATCTCATGCTATCAGAAGGGTCTCAGGATAGGAATGGGAAGGAGTTGGATATCACATCTCATGCTAAAGGGAGGGTCTCAGGTTTGGAAGGGGAAGGATTTGGATATCACATCTCATGTTATCGGAAGGATCTCAGGTTTGGTATTAGAAGTATTGAGATATCACATCTCATGCTATAGGAAGGGTCTCAGGATTGGAATGGGAACGAGTTGGATATCACATCTCATGCTAAAGGAAGGGTCTCAGGTTTGGTAGAAGCATTGAGATATCACATCTCATGCTATAGGAAGGGTCTCAGGATTGGAATGGGAAGGAGTTGTATATGACATCTCATGCCGTAGGAAGGGTCTCAGGATTGGTATAAGCATTGAGATATCACATCTCTGCTATCGGAAGGGTCTCAGGATTGGAATGGGAAGGAGTTGGATATCCCATCTCATGTTATAGGAAGGGTCTCATGATTGCAATGGGAAGGACTTGGATATCACATCTCATGCTATAGGAAGGCTCTTAGGTTTGGAAGGGGAAAGAGTTGGATATCACATTTCATGTTAGAGGTAGGATCTCAGGTTTGGTATTAGAGGCATTGAGATATCACATCTCATGCTATCAGAAGCGTCTCAGGATTGGAATGGGAAGGAGTTGGATATCACATCTCATGCTAAAGGGAGGGTCTCAGGTTTGGAAGGGGAAGGATTTGGATATCACATCTCATGTTATAGGAAGGATCTCAAGTTTGGTATTAGAAGCATTGAGATATCACATCTCATGCTATCAGAAGGGTCTCAGGATAGGAATGGGAAGGAGTTGGATATCACATCTCATGCTAAAGGGAGGGTCTCAGGTTTGAAAGGGGAAGGATTTGGATATCACATCTCATGTTATTGGAAGGATCTCAGGTTTGGTATTAGAAGTATTGAGATATCACATCTCATGCTATAGGAAGGGTCTCAGGATTGGAATGGGAACGAGTTGGATATCACATCTCATGCTAAAGAAAGGGTCTCAGGTTTGGTAGAAGCATTGAGATATCACATATCATGCTATAGGAAGGGTCTCAGGATTGGAATGGGAAGGAGTTGTATATGACATCTCATGCCGTAGGAAGGGTCTCAGGTTTGGTATAAGCATTGAGATATCACATCTCTGCTATCGGAAGGGTCTCAGGATTGGAATGGGAAGGAGTTGGATATCCCATCTCATGTTATAGGAAGGGTCTCATGATTGGAATGGGAAGGACTTGGATATCACATCTCATGCTATAGGAAGGCTCTTAGGTTTGGAAGGGGAAAGAGTTGGATATCACATTTCATGTTAGAGGTAGGATCTCAGGTTTGGTATTAGAGGCATTGAGATATCACATCTCATGCTATCAGAAGCGTCTCAGGATTGGAATGGGAAGGAGTTGGATATCACATCTAATGCTAAAGGGAGGGTCTCAGGTTTGGAAGGGGAAGGATTTGGATATCACATCTCATGTTATAGGAAGGATCTCAAGTTTGGTATTAGAAGCATTGAGATATCACATCTCATGCTATCAGAAGGGTCTCAGGATAGGAATGGGAAGGATTTGGATATCACATCTCATGCTAAAGGGAGGGTCTCAGGTTTGGAAGGGGAAGGATTTGGATATCACATCTCATGTTATCGGAAGGATCTCAGGTTTGGTATTAGAAGTATTGAGATATCACATCTCATGCTATAGGAAGGGTCTCAGGATTGGAATGGGAACGAGTTGGATATCACATCTCATGCTAAAGGAAGGGTCTCAGGTTTGGTAGAAGCATTGAGATATCACATCTCATGCTATAGGAAGGGTCTCAGGATTGGAATGGGAAGGACTTAGATATCACATATCATGCTATAGGGAGGGTCTCAGCTTTGATATTAGAAGCATTGAGATATCACATCTCATGCTATCAGAAGGGTCTCAGGATAGGAATGGGAAGGAGCTGGATATCACATCTCATGCTAAAGGAAGGGTCTCAGGTTTGGAACGGGAAGGAGTTGGATATCACATCTCATGTTATAGGAAGGGTCTCAGGTTGGTATAAGCATTGATATATCACATCTCTGCTATCGGAAGTGTCTCAGGATTGGAATGGGAAGGAGTTGGATATCCCATCTCATGTTATAGGACGGGTCTCAGGTTTGTTATTAGAATCATTGAGATATCATATTGCATGCTGTAGGAAGGGTCTAAGGATTGGAATGGGAAGGACTTGGATATCACATCTCATGCTATAGATAGGCTCTCAGGTTTGGAAAGGGAAGGAGTTGGATATCACATTTCATGTTAGAGGAAGGATCTCAGGTTTGGTATTAGAGGCATTGAGATATCACATCTCATGCTATAGGAAGGGTCTCAGGTTGGAATTGGAAGGAGTTGGATATCACATCTCATGTTATAGGAAGGGTCTCAGGATTGGAATGGGAAGGACTTGGATATCACATCTCATGCTATAGGAAGGCTCTCAGGTTTGGAAGGGGAAAGAGTTGGATATCACATTTCATGTTAGAGGTAGGATCTCAGGTTTGGTATTAGAGGCAATGAGATATCACATCTCATGCTATCAGAAGGGTCTCAGATTTAGAATGGGAAGGAGTTGGATATCACATCTCATGCTAAAGGGAGGGTCTCAGGTTTGGAAGGGGAAGGATTTGGATATCACATCTCATGTTATAGGAAGGATCTCAGGTTTGGTATTAGAAGCATTGAGATATCACATCTCAGGCTATCGGAAGGATCTCAGGTTTGGTATTAGAAGCATTGAGATATCACATCTCATGCTATCAGAAGGTTCTCAGGATTGGAATGGGAAGGAGTTGGATATCCCATCTCATGCTAAAGGGAGGGTCTCAGGTTTGGAAGGGGAAGGATTTGGATATCACATCTCATGTTATCGGAAGGATCTCAGGTTTGGTATTAGAAGTATTGAGATATCACATCTCATGCTATAGGAAGGGTCTCAGGATTGGAATATGGGAAGTAGTTGGATATCACATCTCATGCTAAAGGAAGGGTCTCAGGCTTGGTAGAAGCATTGAGATATCACATCTCATGCTATAGGAAGGGTCTCAGGAGGATATCACATCTCATGCTATAGGAAGGGTCTCAGATTTGGTATAAGCATTGAGATATCACATCTCATGCTATAGGAAGGGTCTCAGGATTGGAATGGGAAGGAGTTGTATATGACATCTCATGCTAAAGGGAGGGTCTCAGGTTTGGAAGGAGAAGGATTTGGAAATCACATCTCATGTTATAGGAAGGATCTCAGGTTTGGTATTAGAAGCATTGAGATATCACATCTCATGCTATCGGAAGTATCTCAGGTTTGGTATTAGAGGCATTGAGATATCACATCTCATGCTATCATAAGGGTCTCAGGATTGGAATGGGAAGGAGTTGGATATCACATCTCTTGTTATAGGAAGGATCTCAGGTTTGGTATTAGAAGCATTGAGATATCACATCTCATGCTACAGGAAGGGTCTCAGGATTGGAATGGGAAGGAGTTGGATATCACATCTCATGCTATAGGAAGGGTCTCAGATTTGGTATAAGCATTGAGATATCACATCTCATGCTATAGGAAGGGTCTCAGGATTGGAATGGGAAGGAGTTGGATATCACATCTCATGCTATAGGAAGGGTCTCAGGTTTGGAACGGGAAGGAGTTAGATATCACATCTCATGTTATAGGAAGAGTCTCAGGTTTGTTATAAGCATTGAGATATCACATCTCTGCTATCGGAGGTGTCTCAGGATTGGGATGGGAAGGAATTGGATATCACATCTCATGCTATAGGAAGGGTATCAGGTTTGGAACGGGAAGGAGTTGGATATCCCATTTCATGTTATAGGACAGGTCTCAGGTTTGATATTAGAAGCATTAGATATCACATCTCTGCTATTGGAAGGGTCTCAGGATTGGAATGGGAAGGACTTGGATATCAGAATTCATGTTATAGGAAGGGTCTCAGGTTTGGTATTAGAAGCATTGAGATATCACATCTCATGCTATAGGAAGGGTCTCAGGATTAAAATGGGAAGGACTTGGATATCACATCTCATGCTATAGGAAGGGTCTCAGGTTTGGTATAAGCATTGAGATATCACATCTCATGCTATAGGAAGGGTCTCAGGATTGGAATGGGAAGGATATGTATATGACATCTCATGCCATAGGAAGGGTCTCAGGTTTGGTATAAGCATTGAGATATCACATCTCTGCTTTTGGAAGGGTCTCAGGATTGGAATCGGAAGGAGTTGGATATCCCATCTCATGTTATAGGAAGAGTCTCAGGTTTGGTATTAGAAGCATTGAGATATCACATCTCATGCTATCGGAAGTGTCTCAGGATTGGAATGGGAAGGAATTGGATATCACATCTCATGCTATAGGGAGGGTCTCAAGTTTGATATTAGAAGCATTGAGATATCACATCTCATGCTATAGGAAGGGTCTCAGGATTGGAATGGAAGGAGTTGGATATCACATCTCATGTTATAGGAAGGATATCAGGTTTGGTATTAGAAGCATTGAGACATCACATCTCATGCTATAGGAAGGGTCTCAGGATTGTAATGGGAAGGAGTTGGATATCACATCTCATGCTATATGAAGGGTCTCAGGTTTGGTATAAGCATTCAGATATCACATCTCATGCTATAGGAAGGGTCTCAGGATTGGAATGGGAAGGAGTTGTATATGACATCTCATGCCGTAGGAAGGGTCTCAGGTTTGGTATAAGCATTGAGATATCACATCTCTGCTATCGGAAGGGTCTCAGGATTGGAATGGGAAGGAGTTGGATATCCCATCTCATGTTATAGGACGGGTCTCAGGTTTATTATTAGAATCATTGAGATATCATATTGCATGCTATAGGAAGGGTCTAAGGATTGGAATTGGAAGGACTTGGATATCACATCTCATGCTATAGGTAGGCTCTCAGGTTTGGAAAGGGAAGGAGTTGGATATCACATTTCATGTTAGAGGAAGGATCTCAGGTTTGGTATTAGAGGCATTGAGATATCACATCTCATGCTATAGGAAGGGTCTCAGGATTGGAATGGGAAGGAGTTAGATATCACATCTCATGCTATAGGAAGGGTCTCAGGTTTGGTATAAGCATTGAGATATCACATCTCATGCTATAGGAAGGGTCTCAGGATTGGAATGGGAAGGATATGTATATGACATTTCATGCCATAGGAAGGGTCTCAGGTTTGGTATAAGCATTGAGATATCACATCTATGCTTTTGGAAGGGTCTCAGGATTGGAATGGGAAGGAGTTGGATATCCCATCTCATGTTATAGGAAGAGTCTCAGGTTTGGTATTAGAAGCATTGAGATATCACATCTCATGCTATAGGAAGTGTCTCAGGATTGGAATGGGAAGGACTTGGATATCACATCTCATGCTATAGGGAGGGTCTCAAGTTTGATATTAGAAGCATTGAGATATCACATCTCATGCTATAGGAAGGGTCTCAGGATTGGAATGGAAGGAGTTGGATACCACATCTCATGTTTTAGGAAGGATCTCAGGTTTGGTATTAGAAGCATTGAGACATCACATCTCATGCTATAGGAAGGGTCTCAGGATTGGAATGGGAAGGAGTTGGATATCACATCTCATGCTATATGAAGGGTCTCAGGTTTGGTATAAGCATTGAGATATCACATCTCATGCTATAGGAAGGGTCTCAGGATTGGAATGGGAAGGAGTTGTATATGACATCTCATGCCGTAGGAAGGGTCTCAGGTTTGGTATAAGCCTTGAGATATCACATCTCTGCTATCGTAAGGGTCTCAGGATTGGAATGGGAAGGAGTTGGATATCCCATCTCATGTTATAGGAAGAGTCTCAGGTTTGGTATTAGAAGCATTGAGATATCACATCTCATGCTATAGGAAGGGTCTCAGGATTGGAATGGGAAGCTGTTGGATATCACATCTCATGCTATAGGAAGGGTCTCAGGTTTGGTATAAGCATTGAGATATCACATCTCAAGCTATAGGAAGGGTCTCAGGATTGGAATGGGAAGGAGTTGGATATCACATCTCATGTTATAGGAAGGATCTCAGGTTTGGTATTAGAAGCATTGAGACATCACATCTCATGCTATAGGAAGGGTCTCAGGATTGGAATGGGAAGGAGTTGTATATGACATCTCATGCCGTAGGAAGGGTCTCAGGTTTGGTATAAGCATTGAGATATCACATCTCTGCTATCGGAAGGGTCTCAGGATTGGAATGGGAAGGAGTTGGATATCCCATCTCATGTTATAGGAAGGGTCTCATGATTGGAATGGGAAGGACTTGGATATCACATCTCATGCTATAGGAAGGCTCTTAGGTTTGGAAGGGGAAAGAGTTGGATATCACATTTCATGTTAGAGGTAGGATCTCAGGTTTGGTATTAGAGGCATTGAGATATCACATCTCATGCTATCAGAAGGGTCTCAGGATTGGAATGGGAAGGAGTTGGATATCACATCTCATGCTAAAGGGAGGGTCTCAGGTTTGGAAGGGGAAGGATTTGGATATCACATCTCATGTTATAGGAAGGATCTGAAGTTTGGTATTAGAAGCATTGAGATATCACATCTCATGCTATCAGAAGGGTCTCAGGATAGGAATGGGAAGGAGTTGGATATCACATCTCATGCTAAAGGGAGGGTCTCAGGTTTGGAAGGGGAAGGATTTGGATATCACATCTCATGTTATCGGAAGGATCTCAGGTTTGGTATTAGAAGTATTGAGATATCACATCTCATGCTATAGGAAGGGTCTCAGGATTGGAATGGGAACGAGTTGGATATCACATCTCATGCTAAAGGAAGGGTCTCAGGTTTGGTAGAAGCATTGAGATATCACATCTCATGCTATAGGAAGGGTCTCAGGATTGGAATGGGAAGGAGTTGTATATGACATCTCATGCCGTAGGAAGGGTCTCAGGTTTGGTATAAGCATTGAGATATCACATCTCTGCTATCGGAAGGGTCTCAGGATTGGAATGGGAAGGAGTTGGATATCCCATCTCATGATATAGGAAGGGTCTCATGATTGCAATGGGAAGGACTTGGATATCACATCTCATGCTATAGGAAGGCTCTTAGGTTTGGAAGGGGAAAGAGTTGGATATCACATTTCATGTTAGAGGTAGGATCTCAGGTTTGGTATTAGAGGCATTGAGATATCACATCTCATGCTATCAGAAGCGTCTCAGGATTGGAATGGGAAGGAGTTGGATATCACATCTCATGCTAAAGGGAGGGTCTCAGGTTTGGAAGGGGAAGGATTTGGATATCACATCTCATGTTATAGGAAGGATCTCAAGTTTGGTATTAGAAGCATTGAGATATCACATCTCATGCTATCAGAAGGGTCTCAGGATAGGAATGGGAAGGAGTTGGATATCACATCTCATGCTAAAGGGAGGGTCTCAGGTTTGAAAGGGGAAGGATTTGGATATCACATCTCATGTTATTGGAAGGATCTCAGGTTTGGTATTAGAAGTATTGAGATATCACATCTCATGCTATAGGAAGGGTCTCAGGATTGGAATGGGAACGAGTTGGATATCACATCTCATGCTAAAGGAAGGGTCTCAGGTTTGGTAGAAGCATTGAGATATCACATATCATGCTATAGGAAGGGTCTCAGGATTGGAATGGGAAGGAGTTGTATATGACATCTCATGCCGTAGGAAGGGTCTCAGGTTTGGTATAAGCATTGAGATATCACATCTCTGCTATCGGAAGGGTCTCAGGATTGGAATGGGAAGGAGTTGGATATCCCATCTCATGTTATAGGAAGGGTCTCATGATTGGAATGGGAAGGACTTGGATATCACATCTCATGCTATAGGAAGGCTCTTAGGTTTGGAAGGGGAAAGAGTTGGATATCACATTTCATGTTAGAGGTAGGATCTCAGGTTTGGTATTAGAGGCATTGAGATATCACATCTCATGCTATCAGAAGCGTCTCAGGATTGGAATGGGAAGGAGTTGGATATCACATCTAATGCTAAAGGGAGGGTCTCAGGTTTGGAAGGGGAAGGATTTGGATATCACATCTCATGTTATAGGAAGGATCTCAAGTTTGGTATTAGAAGCATTGAGATATCACATCTCATGCTATCAGAAGGGTCTCAGGATAGGAATGGGAAGGATTTGGATATCACATCTCATGCTAAAGGGAGGGTCTCAGGTTTGGAAGGGGAAGGATTTGGATATCACATCTCATGTTATCGGAAGGATCTCAGGTTTGGTATTAGAAGTATTGAGATATCACATCTCATGCTATAGGAAGGGTCTCAGGATTGGAATGGGAACGAGTTGGATATCACATCTCATGCTAAAGGAAGGGTCTCAGGTTTGGTAGAAGCATTGAGATATCACATCTCATGCTATAGGAAGGGTCTCAGGATTGGAATGGGAAGGACTTAGATATCACATATCATGCTATAGGGAGGGTCTCAGCTTTGATATTAGAAGCATTGAGATATCACATCTCATGCTATCGGAAGTGTCTCAGGATTGGAATGGGAAGGAGCTGGATATCACATCTCATGCTAAAGGAAGGGTCTCAGGTTTGGAACGGGAAGGAGTTGGATATCACATCTCATGTTATAGGAAGGGTCTCAGGTTGGTATAAGCATTGATATATCACATCTCTGCTATCGGAAGTGTCTCAGGATTGGAATGGGAAGGAGTTGGATATCCCATCTCCAGGGTCGGACTGGGACTAGAAATAGGCCCGGACACACAAAAAAAAGTGGCCCACCCCTCGCCTCAGAAAAGTGGCCCACCCCTCGCCTCAGAAAAGTGGCCCACCCCCCACCTCAAAAAAGTGGCCCTCATGCGACTGCAGAATAACCTGAAGAAGGAACTTGGATAGAGGTAGCTAATAGAGGCAGGCCCACAACAGTAAACACCCAAATGCGTGCATTGCAATGCCCCCATCTACCTTAAACACTGGCCTCGTGAAAGAAGGTGAGTGAGGCGTTAACATGCTGCACCCAAGCTCACCCGTTTCAGTGCACACAGTCAGACAGTCATTCATGCACAGATAGGAAACACTTCTAAGATGCGCGTGCGTAACGTGTAGCGTAGTGATCAAGGTAGGATGGCTGCCCGGCCAACATAAACAGAACACACTGCTCTCTAAAGCCCTCCTTTGCCCACCAGCAGCCCAACTAACGTTTCTAAAATACCAAATGACGTTTTTAGTGATATATATTTTGGGTCAACGTAAGTAAATGCGGGCGGGCCTAAAATAACATGTGACTACGTGGGGATATGGCAAAAACAAACGCAGAACAAGAAAGACAAATAACAAATTACAAAACTTTTCACCCAAAAATGTAAAGTAGCCAACCATAATAAATAAGTGATCAGGCTGCAATGGATGGAGTCGTAATTTGCTGGGGGAGCCACAGATGCAGTGACACTTGCAACTCAACAAACAGGAACACGTTTGAAGGCAAGACGCAAGTTGTCGAGGCTAGCGAGAGTGCATGGCCAGATTATAGAACACACACACACACAACAGCACACACGGCTTGTCACACGCAGTTTAGCAAATCTGTTAAACACCCAGAAAACAAATTCCACGCCGTGTTTGTTTCTATTTGTACAAATGCTGCACATCAATGGCCTTTAAGAACACCAGGTTAAACTAAATTGCTACTGTTTGAAAGAGCCAGAGAAGAGTGCCGCCGGTGTGCCCCATCCATGGAAATCAATGCTTGTGTCAGAGAAAGCAATTAACAGTTGTGTTTGTGTATTACAGAACGTGGATGTCTGTAACATAACATTAACATATCCAGGCAGTGCTACGTTTACATTAGTGCAGGAAGCATGCACGCCAACATCTGGACCGCAATGAAACGTAAAGTCTCTTGCAGTGGCTGTTTTAAGTGTGTTCATAATGAGACAGAAAGAGCAAAAGAGGGGACTAGTTAGGGGTGACGAGTGAGGCAACTTGGCATTGGAAATGAGAGCGGGTGAATTGTTACGTTTGAGGGAGTGTGTGTCGGGAATGAGAGTTTAGGAGGATGGGGGAGAGCAAGAAGATTGAGCAGTCAGAGTAAGTAAAGTGTGTAGGTTGGGGGAGAGGACTGGAAAGGAGGGAGAAGCCGAACTCGACGAGGATGAGATGGGGAAGGATGTATAGGGAAGGGAATTCAGGCAGACATACGAGTGAAGGAGTAAGGCGTGAAATGAAGGACCACCTTGGAGACGAAATGATGGAGAGTAGAAAAAGAAGGAGGAGGGGCCGAGTGTGGCATGCGGAAGAGGAATAGGCAGGAGAGCAAGTTGGAGGGCAGGAGTCAAGAGAAGGAAATGAGGAAAAAAGGGGCAGAGGCGCATATGAGTGGGGGGTGGGGGGGCATGGGAAGGGCAGCATGAAAGGAGGGGAAGTTGCATTAATATAGCTTTAGAAATAAAATGGACCACTGTACAGACAGAAATGAACAGAGGCCAGGAAGCATGGCAAGGAATGAGGGGTATCAGACAGAAACAGGTAGGGATCAGAAACGTGGTGGGGCGGGAGGGGTTAGAAACAGTTGGGGAGGGAAGGTTAGAAACATGTGTGGATTAGAAACTGGTGGGGTCAGAAAAAGGGGAGGGCTTTAAAAACAAGGTCCGAGGAAGGAGCAGGTGGGGGGGAGAGGATGGTGGGCCCGCAGACAAGAGGGGGCAAACTGTTGGAACTTGGAAGAGAGAGGGAGAAGGAACTAATCAGGGATGTGGCGGACGCAGGGTGGTGGGGAAGAGGGCAGGCGCGGATAGAAACAGGCAGATAAGGAACGGAGAGTAACAGGGGTGAGAAGAGGTGGGAGGGGGCAGACAGACATTGTCTGGAGGAGGCAACTCTGGGGAGCAAGGTGTTAGTGGGGCCAAGAGTGGATTGAGATGTGCTGGGGGAGGCGGTGGGAGGGATGGGATGATGGTAAAGTGTCGAGAGTATGGAGTACTAGCAGGAGGGACTGAGGCGGGAGGGGATGGTATGGCAAATGGGGGAAATCGGGTTGGTGAGAGAGTCAGAGAGAGTTGGGGCAGTGGGCACAGTGTGTGTGGCAGGTGGGGCGGTGTGGTATATTCGAGGGGAGACGCGGGCCGAGGCAGGCAGTGGCACAGGTGTTGGTGGGGTGTGTTGGGAACCTAGAGTGGAGCGCGACAGGCAGAACAGTGTGTGGCAGAGTGGGGGGAAGTTAGGAGTAGTCAGAGATGGGATGCGATTGATGTGAGAGAGTAGGGAAGGTGAGGGGTGGGTGTGGGAGAGCGTCAGATCCATGGGAGCCCAGGCAGGGTGGGGGAGTTGGGAGTACAGGGAGGGAGGGATGTCTCGTTGGAGTGAATTGGGAGTTCAGGCTGGGTGGGGTCCTGGACAGTCATGGACATGGTCGGGGGGGTGGAGTAGGCGAGGGTTGGTGTACTATAGGGTGCTGGCGGGGTGGGAAATTGGAAGAGAGGTCACATTGCGCATGGGGTGAAGTGATGGGCGAGTGATGAGGAGCATAGGAGTCAGGACCTGCCGAAAGGTGGGTGCTGTATTATAGTACATTTCCTATGAGGCCTAGTCGTCATTTAGCAGAAAAAGTGCTAAATGTTTGCCTTAAAGCATAGGCCCTGTGTGGATCAATCAATCTTTCTTACCTCACGGACACGGTCGAGAGAGTAGTCGACTCTTCTGTATTTAAGTGTAGCCGCCCGCAGCACCGGTCAACAACTGCTGCCTGCCTGCCAGTTGGTGTTGCTGCTGCTGGGCTCAGGCTTGCACTCACTTCGGTCGACGGACGGTCCCTGTCTGTCTTCTCGGGCCGGGGGGCCTGCCTGCTGGGCTGGTGCTGCGGTGCGTGTGTGTCCTCTGTCGTCACGTCAAGTGGGTACTGTCTGCCAGAGCCAGTCCACTGGCTGTCTCGTCGTGGGGTCGGGTGACGGGTGGCCAAAATATAATGCCCAGGGTGAGGAGGGGAGGCCCACTTTATTCTCAGACTGAGTCACGTGTCTCTCCGCCGACTTCATTGTGGCGACACAGAGTCTGTATCGACCCCCAGCCCCAGGCACAAGTTGCTTTCAACTTTGCAGGGCAAGCAACACGTGATGTAACGTTGTTGTTAGTTCCTGCAAAGTTGAACTTGTTGTGTGAACTTCCCCGCCCCCAGCCCAGCCAGCTCTGCTGCTGCAGAGACAGTAGCACTAGGCCGCCGGCGCTGCCCGGGCCCGGTGCAATGTTCACAATCGTAATCGTATTAACACTTGAGTCGACTTGACTAGGACTTCAGTTCATCAATCATCACAGGAGCACATCGCACGGCCACCGGGCCACCAACCACCCGCTGCGCCACCGCCGGCCTGGTGGCGGCGGCCGGCCCTGATGCATGCATGCAATTTGCAATTGCAAATCATCAAAGCAAGGTAACAATGTGTTGTTACCTTGCGTTGATGAATAATTATGCTTCCAGCAGCGCACCAGGCAGCTCCTCCAGCTTGCTCCAGGCAGCCTGGCTCCAGCCCCTGGGAACATGGCTGTAATCCCCCCCTGGCCCCTGCCCGGCCCCACCCAGAGTCTCAAATTCCTTTCTGATGCTGGCCTGGCCCCGAGCCTCAGGCGAGCTGCTCGGGCCGCACCCAGGCTGCCGCCCACGGAACACACATCTATCTTCATAATTGATAGTGAGACTGACATCAACAATTTTACAACAAAAGTTAAACAAATAATGATGGCCCAGCTTAGGCCGTGCCATGCGCGGCCCGCAGGCCGCAGCAGACACTCTGTGAGTGAGTCGCCGACTCGCGCTGCATATATTACTAAACATTTTACCGGCAAAAAAACCGGCCCAGGGGTGACCTCATGAAAACTGGCCCCCCAGGTCCTCAAAGGTCATCGGCCACTGGCCGATGGGCCGATGCGGCCAGTCCAACCCTGCCCATCTCATGTTATAGGACGGGTCTCAGGTTTGTTATTAGAATCATTGAGATATCATATTGCATGCTGTAGGAAGGGTCTAAGGATTGGAATGGGAAGGACTTGGATATCACATCTCATGCTATAGATAGGCTCTCAGGTTTGGAAAGGGAAGGAGTTGGATATCACATTTCATGTTAGAGGAAGGATCTCAGGTTTGGTATTAGAGGCATTGAGATATCACATCTCATGCTATAGGAAGGGTCTCAGGTTGGAATTGGAAGGAGTTGGATATCACATCTCATGTTATAGGAAGGGTCTCAGGATTGGAATGGGAAGGACTTGGATATCACATCTCATGCTATAGGAAGGCTCTCAGGTTTGGAAGGGGAAAGAGTTGGATATCACATTTCATGTTAGAGGTAGGATCTCAGGTTTGGTATTAGAGGCAATGAGATATCACATCTCATGCTATCAGAAGGGTCTCAGATTTAGAATGGGAAGGAGTTGGATATCACATCTCATGCTAAAGGGAGGGTCTCAGGTTTGGAAGGGGAAGGATTTGGATATCACATCTCATGTTATAGGAAGGATCTCAGGTTTGGTATTAGAAGCATTGAGATATCACATCTCATGCTATCGGAAGGATCTCAGGTTTGGTATTAGAAGCATTGAGATATCACATCTCATGCTATCAGAAGGTTCTCAGGATTGGAATGGGAAGGAGTTGGATATCCCATCTCATGCTAAAGGGAGGGTCTCAGGTTTGGAAGGGGAAGGATTTGGATATCACATCTCATGTTATCGGAAGGATCTCAGGTTTGGTATTAGAAGTATTGAGATATCACATCTCATGCTATAGGAAGGGTCTCAGGATTGGAATATGGGAAGTAGTTGGATATCACATCTCATGCTAAAGGAAGGGTCTCAGGTTTGGTAGAAGCATTGAGATATCACATCTCATGCTATAGGAAGGGTCTCAGGAGGATATCACATCTCATGCTATAGGAAGGGTCTCAGATTTGGTATAAGCATTGAGATATCACATCTCATGCTAAAGGAAGGGTCTCAGGATTGGAATGGGAAGGAGTTGTATATGACATCTCAGGCCATAGGAAGGTTCTCAGGTTTGGTATAAGCATTGAGATATCACATCTCTGCTATCGGAAGGGTCTCAGGATTGGAATGGGAAGGAGTTGGATATCCCTTCTCATGCTATAGGAAGTGTCTCAGGTTGGAATGGGAAGGAGTTGGATATCACATCTCATGTTATAGGAAGGGTCTCGGGATTGGAATGGGAAGGACTTGGATGTCACATCTCATGCTATAGGGAGGGTCTCAAGTTTGATATTAGAAGCATTGAGATAACAAATCTCATGATATCGGAAGGGTCTCAGGATTGGAATGGGAAGGAGTTGGATATCACATCTCATGATAAAGGAAGGGTCTAAGGTTTGGAAGGGGAAGGATTTGGATATCACATCTCATGTTATAGGACGGGTCTCAGGTTTGGTATTAGATGCATTGAGATATCAAGTCTCATGGTATAAGAAGGGTCTCAGAATTGGAATGGGAAGGAGTTGGATATCACACCTCAAGCTATAGGAAGGGTCTCAGGATTGGAATGGGAAGGAGTTTGATATCACATCTCATGCCATAGTATGGGTCTCAGGTTTGGTAGAAGCATTGGGATATCACATCTCATGCTATCGGAAGGGTATCAGTATTGGATTTGGAAGAAGTTGGATATCCCATCTCATGCTAGAGGAAGGGTCTCAGGTTGGAATGGGAAGGAGTTGGATATCACATTTCATGTTATAGGAAGGGTCTCAGGATTGGAATGGGAAGGACTTGGATATCATATCTCATGCTATAGGACGGGTCTCAGGTTTGTTATTAGAATCATTGAGATATCATATTGCATGCTGTAGGAAGGGTCTAAGGATTGGAATGGGAAGGACTTGGATATCACATCTCATGCTATAGATAGGCTCTTAGGTTTGGAAAGGGAAGGAGTTGGATATCACATTTCATGTTAGAGGAAGGATCTCAGGTTTGGTATTAGAAGCATTGAGATATCGCATCTCATGCTATATGAAGGGTCTCAGGATTGGAATGGGAAGTAGTTGGATATCACATCTCATGCTATAGGAAGGGTCTCAGGTTTGGTATAAGCATTGAGATATCACATCTCATGCTATAGGACAGGTCTCAGGATAGGAATGGAAGGAGTTGGATATCACATATCATGTTAAAGGGAGGGTCTCAGGTTTGGAAGGGGAAGGATTTGGATATCACATCTCATGTTATCGGAAGGATCTCAGGTTTGGTATTAGAAGTATTGAGATATCACATCTCATGCTATAGGAAGGGTCTCAGGATTGGAATGGGAACGAGTTGGATATCACATCTCATGCTAAAGGAAGGGTCTCAGGTTTGGTAGAAGCATTGAGATATCACATCTCATGCTATAGGAAGGGTCTCAGGATTGGAATGGGAAGGAGTTGTATATGACATCTCATGCCGTAGGAAGGGTCTCAGGTTTGGTATAAGCATTGAGATATCACATCTCTGCTATCGGAAGGGTCTCAGGATTGGAATGGGAAGGAGTTGGATATCCCATCTCATGATATAGGAAGGGTCTCATGATTGCAATGGGAAGGACTTGGATATCACATCTCATGCTATAGGAAGGCTCTTAGGTTTGGAAGGGGAAAGAGTTGGATATCACATTTCATGTTAGAGGTAGGATCTCAGGTTTGGTATTAGAGGCATTGAGATATCACATCTCATGCTATCAGAAGCGTCTCAGGATTGGAATGGGAAGGAGTTGGATATCACATCTCATGCTAAAGGGAGGGTCTCAGGTTTGGAAGGGGAAGGATTTGGATATCACATCTCATGTTATAGGAAGGATCTCAAGTTTGGTATTAGAAGCATTGAGATATCACATCTCATGCTATCAGAAGGGTCTCAGGATAGGAATGGGAAGGAGTTGGATATCACATCTCATGCTAAAGGGAGGGTCTCAGGTTTGAAAGGGGAAGGATTTGGATATCACATCTCATGTTATTGGAAGGATCTCAGGTTTGGTATTAGAAGTATTGAGATATCACATCTCATGCTATAGGAAGGGTCTCAGGATTGGAATGGGAACGAGTTGGATATCACATCTCATGCTAAAGGAAGGGTCTCAGGTTTGGTAGAAGCATTGAGATATCACATATCATGCTATAGGAAGGGTCTCAGGATTGGAATGGGAAGGAGTTGTATATGACATCTCATGCCGTAGGAAGGGTCTCAGGTTTGGTATAAGCATTGAGATATCACATCTCTGCTATCGGAAGGGTCTCAGGATTGGAATGGGAAGGAGTTGGATATCCCATCTCATGTTATAGGAAGGGTCTCATGATTGGAATGGGAAGGACTTGGATATCACATCTCATGCTATAGGAAGGCTCTTAGGTTTGGAAGGGGAAAGAGTTGGATATCACATTTCATGTTAGAGGTAGGATCTCAGGTTTGGTATTAGAGGCATTGAGATATCACATCTCATGCTATCAGAAGCGTCTCAGGATTGGAATGGGAAGGAGTTGGATATCACATCTAATGCTAAAGGGAGGGTCTCAGGTTTGGAAGGGGAAGGATTTGGATATCACATCTCATGTTATAGGAAGGATCTCAAGTTTGGTATTAGAAGCATTGAGATATCACATCTCATGCTATCAGAAGGGTCTCAGGATAGGAATGGGAAGGATTTGGATATCACATCTCATGCTAAAGGGAGGGTCTCAGGTTTGGAAGGGGAAGGATTTGGATATCACATCTCATGTTATCGGAAGGATCTCAGGTTTGGTATTAGAAGTATTGAGATATCACATCTCATGCTATAGGAAGGGTCTCAGGATTGGAATGGGAACGAGTTGGATATCACATCTCATGCTAAAGGAAGGGTCTCAGGTTTGGTAGAAGCATTGAGATATCACATCTCATGCTATAGGAAGGGTCTCAGGATTGGAATGGGAAGGACTTAGATATCACATATCATGCTATAGGGAGGGTCTCAGCTTTGATATTAGAAGCATTGAGATATCACATCTCATGCTATCGGAAGTGTCTCAGGATTGGAATGGGAAGGAGCTGGATATCACATCTCATGCTAAAGGAAGGGTCTCAGGTTTGGAACGGGAAGGAGTTGGATATCACATCTCATGTTATAGGAAGGGTCTCAGGTTGGTATAAGCATTGATATATCACATCTCTGCTATCGGAAGTGTCTCAGGATTGGAATGGGAAGGAGTTGGATATCCCATCTCATGTTATAGGACGGGTCTCAGGTTTGTTATTAGAATCATTGAGATATCATATTGCATGCTGTAGGAAGGGTCTAAGGATTGGAATGGGAAGGACTTGGATATCACATCTCATGCTATAGATAGGCTCTCAGGTTTGGAAAGGGAAGGAGTTGGATATCACATTTCATGTTAGAGGAAGGATCTCAGGTTTGGTATTAGAGGCATTGAGATATCACATCTCATGCTATAGGAAGGGTCTCAGGTTGGAATTGGAAGGAGTTGGATATCACATCTCATGTTATAGGAAGGGTCTCAGGATTGGAATGGGAAGGACTTGGATATCACATCTCATGCTATAGGAAGGCTCTCAGGTTTGGAAGGGGAAAGAGTTGGATATCACATTTCATGTTAGAGGTAGGATCTCAGGTTTGGTATTAGAGGCAATGAGATATCACATCTCATGCTATCAGAAGGGTCTCAGATTTAGAATGGGAAGGAGTTGGATATCACATCTCATGCTAAAGGGAGGGTCTCAGGTTTGGAAGGGGAAGGATTTGGATATCACATCTCATGTTATAGGAAGGATCTCAGGTTTGGTATTAGAAGCATTGAGATATCACATCTCATGCTATCGGAAGGATCTCAGGTTTGGTATTAGAAGCATTGAGATATCACATCTCATGCTATCAGAAGGTTCTCAGGATTGGAATGGGAAGGAGTTGGATATCCCATCTCATGCTAAAGGGAGGGTCTCAGGTTTGGAAGGGGAAGGATTTGGATATCACATCTCATGTTATCGGAAGGATCTCAGGTTTGGTATTAGAAGTATTGAGATATCACATCTCATGCTATAGGAAGGGTCTCAGGATTGGAATATGGGAAGTAGTTGGATATCACATCTCATGCTAAAGGAAGGGTCTCAGGTTTGGTAGAAGCATTGAGATATCACATCTCATGCTATAGGAAGGGTCTCAGGAGGATATCACATCTCATGCTATAGGAAGGGTCTCAGATTTGGTATAAGCATTGAGATATCACATCTCATGCTAAAGGAAGGGTCTCAGGATTGGAATGGGAAGGAGTTGTATATGACATCTCAGGCCATAGGAAGGTTCTCAGGTTTGGTATAAGCATTGAGATATCACATCTCTGCTATCGGAAGGGTCTCAGGATTGGAATGGGAAGGAGTTGGATATCCCTTCTCATGCTATAGGAAGTGTCTCAGGTTGGAATGGGAAGGAGTTGGATATCACATCTCATGTTATAGGAAGGGTCTCGGGATTGGAATGGGAAGGACTTGGATGTCACATCTCATGCTATAGGGAGGGTCTCAAGTTTGATATTAGAAGCATTGAGATAACAAATCTCATGATATCGGAAGGGTCTCAGGATTGGAATGGGAAGGAGTTGGATATCACATCTCATGATAAAGGAAGGGTCTAAGGTTTGGAAGGGGAAGGATTTGGATATCACATCTCATGTTATAGGACGGGTCTCAGGTTTGGTATTAGATGCATTGAGATATCAAGTCTCATGGTATAAGAAGGGTCTCAGAATTGGAATGGGAAGGAGTTGGATATCACACCTCAAGCTATAGGAAGGGTCTCAGGATTGGAATGGGAAGGAGTTTGATATCACATCTCATGCCATAGTATGGGTCTCAGGTTTGGTAGAAGCATTGGGATATCACATCTCATGCTATCGGAAGGGTATCAGTATTGGATTTGGAAGAAGTTGGATATCCCATCTCATGCTAGAGGAAGGGTCTCAGGTTGGAATGGGAAGGAGTTGGATATCACATTTCATGTTATAGGAAGGGTCTCAGGATTGGAATGGGAAGGACTTGGATATCATATCTCATGCTATAGGACGGGTCTCAGGTTTGTTATTAGAATCATTGAGATATCATATTGCATGCTGTAGGAAGGGTCTAAGGATTGGAATGGGAAGGACTTGGATATCACATCTCATGCTATAGATAGGCTCTTAGGTTTGGAAAGGGAAGGAGTTGGATATCACATTTCATGTTAGAGGAAGGATCTCAGGTTTGGTATTAGAAGCATTGAGATATCGCATCTCATGCTATATGAAGGGTCTCAGGATTGGAATGGGAAGTAGTTGGATATCACATCTCATGCTATAGGAAGGGTCTCAGGTTTGGTATAAGCATTGAGATATCACATCTCATGCTATAGGACAGGTCTCAGGATTGGAATGGAAGGAGTTGGATATCACATATCATGTTATACGAGGGATCTCAGGTTTGGTATTAGAAGCATTGAGACATCACATCTCATGCTATAGGAAGGGTCTCAGGATTGGAATGGGAACGAGTTGGATATCACATCTCATGCTAAAGGAAGGGTCTCAGGTTTGGTAGAAGCATTGAGATATCACATATCATGCTATAGGAAGGGTCTCAGGATTGGAATGGGAAGGAGTTGTATATGACATCTCATGCCGTAGGAAGGGTCTCAGGTTTGGTATAAGCATTGAGATATCACATCTCTGCTATCGGAAGGGTCTCAGGATTGGAATGGGAAGGAGTTGGATATCCCATCTCATGTTATAGGAAGGGTCTCATGATTGGAATGGGAAGGACTTGGATATCACATCTCATGCTATAGGAAGGCTCTTAGGTTTGGAAGGGGAAAGAGTTGGATATCACATTTCATGTTAGAGGTAGGATCTCAGGTTTGGTATTAGAGGCATTGAGATATCACATCTCATGCTATCAGAAGCGTCTCAGGATTGGAATGGGAAGGAGTTGGATATCACATCTAATGCTAAAGGGAGGGTCTCAGGTTTGGAAGGGGAAGGATTTGGATATCACATCTCATGTTATAGGAAGGATCTCAAGTTTGGTATTAGAAGCATTGAGATATCACATCTCATGCTATCAGAAGGGTCTCAGGATAGGAATGGGAAGGATTTGGATATCACATCTCATGCTAAAGGGAGGGTCTCAGGTTTGGAAGGGGAAGGATTTGGATATCACATCTCATGTTATCGGAAGGATCTCAGGTTTGGTATTAGAAGTATTGAGATATCACATCTCATGCTATAGGAAGGGTCTCAGGATTGGAATGGGAACGAGTTGGATATCACATCTCATGCTAAAGGAAGGGTCTCAGGTTTGGTAGAAGCATTGAGATATCACATCTCATGCTATAGGAAGGGTCTCAGGATTGGAATGGGAAGGACTTAGATATCACATATCATGCTATAGGGAGGGTCTCAGCTTTGATATTAGAAGCATTGAGATATCACATCTCATGCTATCGGAAGTGTCTCAGGATTGGAATGGGAAGGAGCTGGATATCACATCTCATGCTAAAGGAAGGGTCTCAGGTTTGGAACGGGAAGGAGTTGGATATCACATCTCATGTTATAGGAAGGGTCTCAGGTTGGTATAAGCATTGATATATCACATCTCTGCTATCGGAAGTGTCTCAGGATTGGAATGGGAAGGAGTTGGATATCCCATCTCATGTTATAGGACGGGTCTCAGGTTTGTTATTAGAATCATTGAGATATCATATTGCATGCTGTAGGAAGGGTCTAAGGATTGGAATGGGAAGGACTTGGATATCACATCTCATGCTATAGATAGGCTCTCAGGTTTGGAAAGGGAAGGAGTTGGATATCACATTTCATGTTAGAGGAAGGATCTCAGGTTTGGTATTAGAGGCATTGAGATATCACATCTCATGCTATAGGAAGGGTCTCAGGTTGGAATTGGAAGGAGTTGGATATCACATCTCATGTTATAGGAAGGGTCTCAGGATTGGAATGGGAAGGACTTGGATATCACATCTCATGCTATAGGAAGGCTCTCAGGTTTGGAAGGGGAAAGAGTTGGATATCACATTTCATGTTAGAGGTAGGATCTCAGGTTTGGTATTAGAGGCAATGAGATATCACATCTCATGCTATCAGAAGGGTCTCAGATTTAGAATGGGAAGGAGTTGGATATCACATCTCATGCTAAAGGGAGGGTCTCAGGTTTGGAAGGGGAAGGATTTGGATATCACATCTCATGTTATAGGAAGGATCTCAGGTTTGGTATTAGAAGCATTGAGATATCACATCTCATGCTATCGGAAGGATCTCAGGTTTGGTATTAGAAGCATTGAGATATCACATCTCATGCTATCAGAAGGTTCTCAGGATTGGAATGGGAAGGAGTTGGATATCCCATCTCATGCTAAAGGGAGGGTCTCAGGTTTGGAAGGGGAAGGATTTGGATATCACATCTCATGCTATAGGAAGGGTCTCAGGAGGATATCACATCTCATGCTATAGGAAGGGTCTCAGATTTGGTATAAGCATTGAGATATCACATCTCATGCTAAAGGAAGGGTCTCAGGATTGGAATGGGAAGGAGTTGTATATGACATCTCAGGCCATAGGAAGGTTCTCAGGTTTGGTATAAGCATTGAGATATCACATCTCTGCTATCGGAAGGGTCTCAGGATTGGAATGGGAAGGAGTTGGATATCCCTTCTCATGCTATAGGAAGTGTCTCAGGTTGGAATGGGAAGGAGTTGGATATCACATCTCATGTTATAGGAAGGGTCTCGGGATTGGAATGGGAAGGACTTGGATGTCACATCTCATGCTATAGGGAGGGTCTCAAGTTTGATATTAGAAGCATTGAGATAACAAATCTCATGATATCGGAAGGGTCTCAGGATTGGAATGGGAAGGAGTTGGATATCACATCTCATGATAAAGGAAGGGTCTAAGGTTTGGAAGGGGAAGGATTTGGATATCACATCTCATGTTATAGGACGGGTCTCAGGTTTGGTATTAGATGCATTGAGATATCAAGTCTCATGGTATAAGAAGGGTCTCAGAATTGGAATGGGAAGGAGTTGGATATCACACCTCAAGCTATAGGAAGGGTCTCAGGATTGGAATGGGAAGGAGTTTGATATCACATCTCATGCCATAGTATGGGTCTCAGGTTTGGTAGAAGCATTGGGATATCACATCTCATGCTATCGGAAGGGTATCAGTATTGGATTTGGAAGAAGTTGGATATCCCATCTCATGCTAGAGGAAGGGTCTCAGGTTGGAATGGGAAGGAGTTGGATATCACATTTCATGTTATAGGAAGGGTCTCAGGATTGGAATGGGAAGGACTTGGATATCATATCTCATGCTATAGGACGGGTCTCAGGTTTGTTATTAGAATCATTGAGATATCATATTGCATGCTGTAGGAAGGGTCTAAGGATTGGAATGGGAAGGACTTGGATATCACATCTCATGCTATAGATAGGCTCTTAGGTTTGGAAAGGGAAGGAGTTGGATATCACATTTCATGTTAGAGGAAGGATCTCAGGTTTGGTATTAGAAGCATTGAGATATCGCATCTCATGCTATATGAAGGGTCTCAGGATTGGAATGGGAAGTAGTTGGATATCACATCTCATGCTATAGGAAGGGTCTCAGGTTTGGTATAAGCATTGAGATATCACATCTCATGCTATAGGACAGGTCTCAGGATTGGAATGGAAGGAGTTGGATATCACATATCATGTTATACGAGGGATCTCAGGTTTGGTATTAGAAGCATTGAGACATCACATCTCATGCTATAGGAAGGGTCTCAGGGTTGGAATGGGAAGGAGTTGGATATCACATCTCATCCAATAGGAAGGGTCTCAGGTTTGGAATGGGAAGGAATTGGATATCACATCTCATGTTATAGGAAGGATCTCAGGTTTGGTATTAGAAGCATTGAGATATCACATCTCATGCTATAGGAAGGGTCTCAGGATTGGAATGTGAAGGATTTGGATATCACATCTCATGCTAAAGGAAGGGTCTCAGGTTTGGTAGAAGCATTGAGATATCACGTCTCTGCTATCGGAAGGGTCTCAGGATTGGATTGGGAAGGAGTTGGATATCCCTTCTCATGCTATAGGAAGGGTCTCAGGATTTGAATGGCAAGGAGTTGGATATCACATCTCATGCCATAGGAAGGGTCTCAGGTTTGGTATAAGCATTGAGATATCACATCTCTGCTATCGGAAGGGTCTCAGGATTGGAATGGGAAGGAGTTGGATATTCCCATCTCATGTTATAGGAAGGGTCATTGGTTTGGTATTAGAAGCATTGAGATATCACATCTCATGCTATAGGAAGGGTCTCAGGATTGGAATGGGAAGGACTTGGATATCACATCCCCTGCTATAGGGAGGGTCTCAAGTTTGATATTAGAAGCTTTGAGATATCACATCTCATGATATCGGAAGGGTCTCAGGATTGGAATGGGAAGGAGTTGGATATCACATCTCATGATAAAGGAAGGGTCTAAGGTTTGGAAGGGGAAGGATTTGGATATCACATCTCATGTTATATTACGGGTCTCAGGTTTGGTATTAGAAGCATTGAGATATCAAGTCTCAGAGTATAGGAAGGGTCTCAGAATTGGAATGGGAAGGAGTTGGATATCACATCTCAAGCTATAGGAAGGGTCTCAGGATTGGAATGGGAAGGACTTGGATATCACATCTCATGCTATAGGAAGGCTCTCAGGTTTGGAAGGGGAAAGAGTTGGATATCACATTTCATGTTAGAGGTAGGATCTCAGGTTTGGTATTAGAGGCATTGAGATATCACATCTCATGCTATCAGAAGGGTCTCAGGAATGGAATGGGAAGGAGTTGGATATCACATCTCATGCTAAAGGGAGGGTCTCAGGTTTGGAAGGGGAAGGATTTGGATATCACATCTCATGTTATAGGAAGGATCTCAGGTTTGGTATTAGAAGCATTGAGATATCACATCTCATGCTATCGGAAGGATCTCAGGTTTGGTATTAGAAGCATTGAGATATCACATCTCATGCTATCAGAAGGGTCTAAGGATTGGAATGGGAAGGAGTTGGATATCACATCTCATGCTAAAGGGAGGGTCTCAGGTTTGGAAGGGGAAGGATTTGGATATCACATCTCATGTTATCGGAAGGATCTCACGTTTGGTATTAGAAGTATTGAGATATCATATCTCATGCTATAGGAAGGGTCTCAGGATTGGAATGGGAAAGAGTTGGATATCACATCTCATGCTATAGGGAGTGTCTCAGGATTGGAATGGGAAGGACTTAGATATCACATATCATGCTATAGGGAGGGTCTCAGTTTTGATATTAGAAGCATTGAGATATCACATCTCATGCTATCGGAAGTGTCTCAGGATTGGAATGGGAAGGAGCTGGATATCACATCTCATGCTAAAGGAAGAGTCTCAGGTTTGGAACGGGAAGGATTTGGATATCACATCTCATGTTATAGGAAAGGTCTCAGGTTTGGTATAAGCATTGAGATATCCCATCTCTGCTATCGGAAGTGTCTCAGGATTGGAATGGGAAGGAGTTGGATATCACATCTCATGTTATAGGACGGGTCTCAGGTTTGTTATTAGAATCATTGAGATATCATATTGCATGCTGTAGGAAGGGTCTAAGGGTTGGAATGGGAAGGACTTGGATATCACATCTCATGCTATAGATAGGCTCTTAGGTTTGGAAAGGGAAGGAGTTGGATATCACATTTCATGTTAGAGGAAGGATCTCAGGTTTGGTATTAGAAGCATTGAGATATCACATCTCATGCTATAGGAAGGGTCTCAGGATTGGAATGGGAAGTAGTTGGATATCACATCTCATGCTATAGGAAGGGTCTCAGGTTTAGTATAAGCATTGAGATATCACATCTCATGCTATAGGACGGGTCTCAGGATTGGAATGGAAGGAGTTGGATATCACATCTCATGTTATAGGAAGGATCTCAGGTTTGGTATTAGAAGCATTGAGACATCACATCTCATGCTATAGGAAGGGTCTCAGGGTTGGAATGGGAAGGAGTTGGATATCACATCTCATCCAATAGGAAGGGTCTCAGGTTTGGAATGGGAAGGAATTGGATATCACATCTCATGTTATAGGAAGGATCTCAGGTTTGGTATTAGAAGCATTGAGATATCACATCTCATGCTATAGGAAGGGTCTCAGGATTGGAATGTGAAGGATTTGGATATCACATCTCATGCTAAAGGAAGGGTCTCAGGTTTGGTAGAAGCATTGAGATATCACGTCTCTGCTATCGGAAGGGTCGCAGGATTGGATTGGGAAGGAGTTGGATATCCCTTCTCATGCTATAGGAAGGGTCTCAGGATTTGAATGGCAAGGAGTTGGATATCACATCTCATGCCATAGGAAGGGTCTCAGGTTTGGTATAAACATTGAGATATCACATCTCTGCTATCGGAAGGGTCTCAGGATTGGATTGGGAAGGAGTTGGATATCCCTTCTCATGCTATAGGAAGTGTCTCAGGTTGGAATGGGAAGGAGTTGGATATCACATATCATGTTATAGGAAGGGTCTCAGGATTGGAATGGGAAGGATTTAGATATCACATCTCTTGCTATAGGAAGGGTCTCAGGATTGGAATGGGTAGGAGTTGGATATTACTTTCTTGCTATAGGAAGGGTCTCATGTTTGGAATGGGAAGGAGTTGGATATCACATATGCTATAGTTAGTGTCTCAGGTTTGGAACGGGAAGGAGTTGGATATCACATCTCATGTTATAGGAAGGGTCTCAGGTTTGGTATAAGCATTGAGATATCACATCTCTGCTATCGGAAGCGGCTCAGGATTGGAATAGGAAGGAGTTGGATATCACATCTCATGTTATAGTAAGAGTCTCTGGTTTGGTATTAGAATCATTGAGATATCACATCGCATGCTGTAGGAAGGGTCTAAGGATTGGAATGGGATGGACTTGGATATCACATCTCATGCTATAGGTAGGCTCTCAGGTTTGGTATAAGCATTGAGATATCACATCTCATGCTATAGGAAGGGTCTCAGGATTGGAATGGGAAGGATTTGGATATCACATCTCATGCTATAGGAAGGGTCTCAGATTTGGTATAAGCATTGAGATATCACATCTCATGCTAAAGGAAGGGTCTCAGGATTGGAATGGGAAGGAGTTGTATATGACATCTCAGGCCATAGGAAGGGTCTCAGGTTTGGTATAAGCATTGAGATATCACATCTCTGCTATCGGAAGGGTCTCAGGATTGGAATGGGAAGGAGTTGGATATCCCATCTCATGTTATAGGAAGGGTCTCAGGTTTGGTATTAGAAGCATAGAGATATCACATCTCATGCTATAGGAAGGGTCTCAGGATTGGAATGGGAAGGACTTGGATGTCACATCTCATGCTATAGGGAGGATCTCAAGTTTGATATTAGAAGCATTGAGATAACAAATCTCATGATATCGGAAGGGTCTCAGGATTGGAATGGGAAGGAGTTGGATACCACATCTCATGATAAAGGAAGGGTCTAAGGTTTGGAAGGGGAAGGATTTGGATATCACATCTCATGTTTTAGGACGGGTCTCAGGTTTGGTATTAGAAGCATTGAGATATCAAGTCTCATGGTATAAGAAGGGTCTCAGAATTGGAATGGGAAGGAGTTTGATATCACATCTCATGCCATAGTATGGGTCTCAGGTTTGGTAGAAGCATTGGGATATCACATCTCATGCTATCGGAAGGGTATCAGTATTGGATTTTGAAGAAGTTGGATATCCCATCTCATGCTATAGGAAGGGTCTCAGGTTGGAATGGGAAGGAGTTGGATATCACATTTCATGTTATAGGAAGGGTCTCAGGATTGGAATGGGAAGGACTTGGATATCATATCTCATGCTATAGGACGGGTCTCAGGTTTGTTATTAGAATCATTGAGATATCATATTGCATGCTGTACTAAGGGTCTAAGGATTGGAATAGGAAGGACCTGGATATCACATCTCATGCTATAGATAGGCTCTTAGGTTTGGAAAGGGAAGGAGTTGGATATCACATTTCATGTTAGAGGAAGGATCTCAGGTTTGGTATTAGAAGCATTGAGATATCACATCTCATGCTATAGGAAGGGTCTCAGGATTGGAATGGGAAGTAGTTGGATATCACATCTCATGCTATAGGAAGGGTCTCAGGTTTGGTATAAGCATTGCGATATCACATCTCATGCTATAGGACGGGTCTCAGGATTGGAATGGAAGGAGTTGGATATCACATCTCATGTTATAGGAAGGATCTCAGGTTTGGTATTAGAATCATTGAGACATCACATCTCATGCTATAGGAAGGGTCTCAGGGTTGGAATGGGAAGGAGTTGGATATCACAACTCATCCAATAGGAAGGGTCTCAGGTTTGGAATGGGAAGGAATTGGATATCACATCTCATGTTATAGGAAGGATCTCAGGTTTGGTATTAGAAGCATTGAGATATCACATCTCATGCTATAGGAAGGGTCTCAGGATTGGAATGTGAAGGATTTGGATATCACATCTCATGCTAAAGGAAGGGTCTCAGGTTTGGTAGAAGCATTGAGATATCACGTCTCTACTATCGGAAGGGTCTCAGGATTGGATTGGGAAGGAGTTGGATATCCCTTCTCATGCTATAGGAAGGGTCTCAGGATTTGAATGGCAAGAAGTTGGATATCACATCTCATGCCATACGAAGGGTCTCAGGTTTGGTATAAGCATTGAGATATCACATCTCTGCTATCGGAAGGGTCTCAGGATTGGAATGGGAAGGAGTTGGATATTCCCATCTCATGTAATAGGAAGGGTCTCAGGTTTGGTATTAGAAGCATTGAGATATCACATCTCATGCTATAGGAAGGGTCTCAGGATTGGAATGGGAAGGACTTGGATATCACATCTCATGCTATAGGGAGGGTCTCAAGTTTGATATTAGAAGCTTTGAGATATCACATCTCATGATATCGGAAGGGTCTCAGGATTGGAATGGGAAGGAGTTGGATATCACATCTCATGATAAAGGAAGGGTCTAAGGTTTGGAAGGGGAAGGATTTGGATATCACATCTCATGTTATATTACGGGTCTCAGGTTTGGTATTAGAAGCATTGAGATATCAAGTCTCAGAGTATAGGAAGGGTCTCAGAATTGGAATGGGAAGGAGTTGGATATCACATCTCAAGCTATAGGAAGGGTCTCAGGATTGGAATGGGAAGGACTTGGATATCACATCTCATGCTATAGGAAGGCTCTCAGGTTTGGAAGGGGAAAGAGTTGGATATCACATTTCATGTTAGAGGTAGGCTCTCAGGTTTGGTATTAGAGGCATTGAGATATCGCATCTCATGCTATCAGAAGGGTCTCGGGAATGGAATGGGAAGGAGTTGGATATCACATCTCATGCTAAAGGGAGGGTCTCAGGTTTGGAAGGGGAAGGATTTGGATATCACATCTCATGTTATAGGAAGGATCTCAGGTTTGGTATTAGAAGCATTGAGATATCACATCTCATGCTATCGGAAGGATCTCAGGTTTGGTATTAGAAGCATTGAGATATCACATCTCATGCTATCAGAAGGGTCTCAGGATTGGAATGGGAAGGAGTTGGATATCACATCTCATGCTAAAGGGAGGGTCTCAGGTTTGGAAGGGGAAGGATTTGGATATCACATCTCATGTTATCGGAAGGATCTCACGTTTGGTATTAGAAGTATTGAGATATCATATCTCATGCTATAGGAAGGGTCTCAGGATTGGAATGGGAAGGAGTTGGATATCACATCTCATGCTATAGGAAGTGTCTCAGGATTGTAATGGGAAGGACTTGGATATCACATCTCATGCTATAGGTAGGGTCTCAAGTTTGATATTAGAAGCATTGAGATATCACATCTCATGCTATAGGAAGGGTCTGAGGATTGGAATGGGAAGGAGTTGGATATCACATCTCATGCTATGGGAAGGGTCTCAGGTTTGGTATAAGCAGTGAGATATCACATCTCATGCTATAGGAAGTGTCTCAGGATTGGAATGGGAAGGAGTTGGATATCACATCTCATGTTATAGGAAGGATCTCAGGTTTGGTAAAAGCATTGAGATATCACATCTCTGCTATCGGAAGGGTCTCAGGATTGGAATGGGAAGGAGTTGGATATTCCCATCTCATGTTATAGGAAGGGTCTCAGGTTTGGTATTAGAAGCATTGAGATATCACATCTCATGCTATAGGAAGGGTCTCAGGATTGGAATGGGAAGGACTTGGATATCACATCTCATGCTATAGGGAGGGTCTCAAGTTTGATATTAGAAGCTTTGAGATATCACATCTCATGATATCGGAAGGGTCTCAGGATTGGAATGGGAAGGAGTTGGATATCACATCTCATGATAAAGGAAGGGTCTAAGGTTTGGAAGGGGAAGGATTTGGATATCACATCTCATGTTATATTACGGGTCTCACGTCTGTATTAGAAGCATTGAGATATCAAGTCTCATAGTATAGGAAGGGTCTCAGAATTGGAATGGGAAGGAGTTGGATATCACATCTCAAGTTATAGGAAGGGTCTCAGGATTGGAATGGGAAGGACTTGGATATCACATCTCATGCTATAGGAAGGCTCTCAGGTTTGGAAGGGGAAAGAGTTGGATATCACATTTCATGTTAGAGGTAGGATCTCAGGTTTGGTATTAGAGGCATTGAGATATCACATCTCATGCTATCAGAAGGGTCTCAGGAATGGAATGGGAAGGAGTTGGATATCACATCTCATGCTAAAGGGAGGGTCTCAGGTTTGGAAGGGGAAGGATTTGGATATCACATCTCATGTTATAGGAAGGATCTCAGGTTTGGTATTAGAAGCATTGAGATATCACATCTCATGCTATCGGAAGGATCTCAGGTTTGGTATTAGAAGCATTGAGATATCATATCTCATGCTATCAGAAGAGTCTCAGGATTGGAATAGGAAGGAGTTCGATATCACATCTCATGCTAAAGGGAGGGTCTCAGGATTGGAAGGGGAAGTATTTGGATATCACATCTCATGTTATCGGAAGGATCTCACGTTTGGTATTAGAAGTATTGAGATATCATATCTCATGCTATAGGAAGGGTCTCAGGATTGGAATGGGAAGGAGTTGGATATCACATCTCATGTTATAGGGAGGGTGTCAGGATTGGAATGGGAAGGACTTAGATATCACATATCATGCTATAGGGAGGGTCTCAGTTTTGATATTAGAAGCATTGAGATATCACATCTCATGCTATAGGAAGTGTCTCAGGATTGGAATGGGAAGGTGCTGGATATCACATCTCATGCTAAAGGAAGGGTCTCAGGTTTGGAACGGGAAGGATTTGGATATCACATCTCATGTTATAGGAAGGGTCTCAGGTTTGGTATAAGCATTGAGATATCACATCTCTGCTATCGGAAGTGTCTCAGGATTGGAATGGGAAGGAGTTGGATATCCCATCTCATGTTATAGGACGGGTCTCAGGTTTGTTATTAGAATCATTGAGATATCATATTGCATGCTGTAGGAAGGGTCTAAGGGTTGGAATGGGAAGGACTTGGATATCACATCTCATGCTATAGATAGGCTCTTAGGTTTGGAAAGGGAAGGAGTTGGATATCACATTTCATGTTAGAGGAAGGATCTCAGGTTTGGTATTAGAAGCATTGAGATATCACATCTCATGCTATAGGAAGGGTCTCAGGATTGGAATGGGAAGCAGTTGGATATCACATCTCATGCTAAAGGAAGGGTCTCAGGTTTGGTATAAGCATTGAGATATCACATCTCATGCTATAGGACGGGTCTCAGGATTTGAATGGAAGGAGTTGGATATCACATCTCATGTTATAGGAAGGATCTCAGGTTTGGTATTAGAAGCATTGAGACATCACATCTCATGCTAAAGGAAGGGTCTCAGGGTTGGAATGGGAAGGAGTTGGATATCACATCGCATCCAATAGGAAGGGTCTCAGGTTTGGAATGGGAAGGAATTGGATATCACATCTCATGTTATAGGAAGGATCTCAGGTTTGGTATTAGAAGCATTGAGATATCACATCTCATGCTATAGGAAGGGTCTCAGGATTGGAATGTGAAGGATTTGGATATCACATCTCATGCTAAAGGAAGGGTCTCAGGTTTGGTAGAAGCATTGAGATATCACGTCTCTGCTATCGGAAGGGTCTCAGGATTGGATTGGGAAGGAGTTGGATATCACATCTCATGCCATAGGAAGGGTCTCAGGTTTGGTATAAGCATTGAGATTTCACATCTCTGCTATCGGGAGGGTCTCAGGATTGGATTGGGAAGGAGTTGGATATCCCTTCTCATGCTATAGGAAGTGTCTCAGGTTGGAATGGGAAGGAGTTGGATATCACATCTCATGTTATAGGAAGGGTCTCAGGATTGGAATGGGAAGGATTTTGATATCACATCTCTTGCTATAGGAAGGGTCTCAGGATTGGAATGGGTAGGAGTTGGATATTACTTTCTTGCTATAGGAAGGGTCTCATGTTTGGAATGGGAAGGAGTTGGATATCACATATGCTATAGTTAGTGTCTCAGGTTTGGAACGGAAGGAGTTGGATATCACATCTCATGTTATAGGAAGGGTCTCAGGTTTGGTATAAGCATTGAGATATCACATCTCTGCTATCGGAAGCGGCTCAGGATTGGAATGGGAAGGAGTTGGATATCCCATCTCATGTTATAGGAAGAGTCTCTGGTTTGGTATTAGAATCATTGAGATATCACATTGCATGCTGTAGGAAGGGTCTAAGGATTGGAATGGGATGGACTTGGATATCACATCTCATGCTATAGGTAGGCTCTCAGGTTTGGTATAAGCATTGAGATATCACATCTCATGCTATAGGAAGGGTCTCAGGATTGGAATGGGAAGGAATTGGATATCACATCTCATGCTATAGGAAGGGTCTCAGATTTGGTATAAGCATTGAGATATCACATCTCATGCTAAAGGAAGGGTCTCAGGATTGGAATGGGAAGGAGTTGTATATGACATCTCAGGCCATAGGAAGGTTCTCAGGTTTGGTATAAGCATTGAGATATCACATCTCTGCTATCGGAAGGGTCTCAGGATTGGAATGGGAAGGAGTTGGATATCCCATCTCATGTTATAGGAAGGGTCTCAGGTTTGGTATTAGAAGCATAGAGATATCACATCTCATGCTATAGGAAGGGTCTCAGGATTTGAATGGCAAGGAGTTGGATATCACATCTCATGCCATAGGAAGGGTCTCAGGTTTGGTATAAGCATTCAGATATCACATCTCTGCTATCGGAAGGGTCTCAGGATTGGATTGGGAAGGAGTTAGATATCCCTTCTCATGCTATAGGAAGTGTCTCAGGTTGGAATGGGAAGGAGTTGGATATCACATCTCATGTTATAGGAAGGGTCTCGGGATTGGAATGGGAAGGACTTGGATGTCACATCTCATGCTTTAGGGAGGGTCTCAAGTTTGATATTAGAAGCATTGAGATAACAAATCTCATGATATCGGAAGGGTCTCAGGATTGGAATGGGAAGGAGTTGGATATCACATCTCATGATAAAGGAAGGGTCTAAGGTTTGGAAGGGGAAGGATTTGGATATCACATCTCATGTTATAGGACGGGTCTCAGGTTTGGTATTAGAATCATTGAGACATCACATCTCATGCTATAGGAAGGGTCTCAGGGTTGGAATGGGAAGGAGTTGGATATCACAACTCATCCAATAGGAAGGGTCTCAGGTTTGGAATGGGAAGGACTTGGATATCACATCTCATGCTATAGGGAGGGTCTCAAGTTTGATATTAGAAGCTTTGAGATATCACATCTCATGATATCGGAAGGGTCTCAGGATTGGAATGGGAAGGAGTTGGATATCACATCTCATGATAAAGGAAGGGTCTAAGGTTTGGAAGGGGAAGGATTTGGATATCACATCTCATGTTATATTACGGGTCTCACGTTTGTATTAGAAGCATTGAGATATCAAGTCTCATAGTATAGGAAGGGTCTCAGAATTGGAATGGGAAGGAGTTGGATATCACATCTCAAGCTATAGGAAGGGTCTCAGGATTGGAATGGGAAGGACTTGGATATCACATCTCATGCTATAGGAAGGCTCTCAGGTTTGGAAGGGGAAATAGTTGGATATCACATTTCATGTTAGAGGTAGGATCTCAGGTTTGGTATTAGAGGCATTGAGATATCACATCTCATGCTATCAGAAGGGTCTTAGGAATGCAATGGGAAGGAGTTGGATATCACATCTCATGCTAAAGGGAGGGTCTCAGGTTTGGAAGGGGAAGGATTTGGATATCACATCTCATGTTATAGGAAGGATCTCAGGTTTGGTATTAGAAGCATTGAGATATCACATCTCATGCTATCGGAAGGATCTCAGGTTTGGTATTAGAAGCATTGAGATATCACATCTCATGCTATCAGAAGAGTCTCAGGATTGGAATAGGAAGGAGTTGGATATCACATCTCATGCTAAAGGGAGGGTCTCAGGATTGGAAGGGGAAGGATTTGGATATCACATCTCATGTTATCGGAAGGATCTCACGTTTGGTATTAGAAGTATTGAGATATCATATCTCATGCTATAGGAAGGGTCTCAGGATTGGAATGGGAAGGAGTTGGATATCACATCTCATGCTATAGGGAGGGTCTCAGGATTGGAATGGGAAGGACTTAGATATCACATATCATGCTATAGGGAGGGTCTCAGTTTTGATATTAGAAGCATTGAGATATCACATCTCATGCTATAGGAAGTGTCTCAGGATTGGAATGGGAAGGTGCTGGATATCACATCTCATGCTAAAGGAAGGGTCTCAGGTTTGGAACGGGAAGGATTTGGATATCACATCTCATGTTATAGGAAGGGTCTCAGGTTTGGTATAAGCATTGAGATATCACATCTCTGCTATCGGAAGTGTCTCAGGATTGGAAAGGGAAGGAGTTGGATATCCCATCTCATGTTATAGGACGGGTCTCAGGTTTGTTATTAGAATCATTGAGATATCATATTGCATGCTGTAGGAAGGGTCTAAGGGTTGGAATGGGAAGGACTTGGATATCACATCTCATGCTATAGATAGGCTCTTAGGTTTGGAAAGGGAAGGAGTTGGATATCACATTTCATGTTAGAGGAAGGATCTCAGGTTTGGTATTAGAAGCATTGAGATATCACATCTCATGCTATAGGAAGGGTCTCAGGATTGGAATGGGAAGCAGTTGGATATCACATCTCATGCTATAGGAAGGGTCTCAGGTTTGGTATAAGCATTGAGATATCACATCTCATGCTATAGGACGGGTCTCAGGATTGGAATGGAAGGAGTTGGATATCACATCTCATGTTATAGGAAGGATCTCAGGTTTGGTATTAGAAGCATTGAGACATCACATCTCATGCTATAGGAAGGGTCTCAGGGTTGGAATGGGAAGGAGTTGGATATCACATCTCATCCAATAGGAAGGGTCTCAGGTTTGGAATGGGAAGGAATTGGATATCACATCTCATGTTATAGGAAGGATCTCAGGTTTGGTATTAGAAGCATTGAGATATCACATCTCATGCTATAGGAAGGGTCTCAGGATTGGAATGTGAAGGATTTGGATATCACATCTCATGCTAAAGGAAGGGTCTCAGGTTTGGTAGAAGCATTGAGATATCACGTCTCTGCTATCGGAAGGGTCTCAGGATTGGATTGGGAAGGTGTTGGATATCGCATCTCATGCCATAGGAAGGGTCTCAGGTTTGGTATAAGCATTGAGATATCACATCTCTGCTATCGGAAGGGTCTCAGGATTGGATTGGGAAGGAGTTGGATATCCCTTCTCATGCTATAGGAAGTGTCTCAGGTTGGAATGGGAAGGAGTTGGATATCACATCTCATGTTATAGGAAGGGTCTCAGGATTGGAATGGGAAGGATTTGGATATCACATCTCTTGCTATAGGAAGGGTCTCAGGATTGGAATGGGTAGGAGTTGGATATTACTTTCTTGCTATAGGAAGGGTCTCATGTTTGGAATGGGAAGGAGTTGGATATCACAAATGCTATAGTTATTGTCTCAGGTTTGGAACGGGAAGGAGTTGGATATCACATCTCATGTTATAGGAAGGGTCTCAGGCTTGGTATAAGCATTGAGATATCACATCTCTGCTATCGGAAGCGGCTCAGGATTGGAATGGGAAGGAGTTGGATATCCCATCTCATGTTATAGGAAGAGTCTCTGGTTTGGTAGAATCATTGAGATATCACATCGCATGCTGTAGGAAGGGTCAAAGGATTGGAATGGGATGGACTGGGATATCACATCTCATGCTATAGGTAGGCTCTCAGGTTTGGTATAAGCATTGAGATATCACATCTCATGCTATAGGAAGGGTCTCAGGATTGGAATGGGAAGGAATTGGATATCACATCTCATGCTATAGGAAGGGTCTCAGATTTGGTATAAGCATTGAGATATCACATCTCATGCTAAAGGAAGAGTCTCAGGATTGGATTGTGAAGGATTTGGATATCACATCTCATGCTAAAGGAAGGGTCTCAGGTTTGGTAGAAGCATTGAGATATCACGTCGCTGCTATCGGAAGCGTCTCAGGATTGGATTGGGAAGGAGTTGGATATCCCTTCTCATGCTATAGGAAGGGTCTCAGGATTTGAATGGCAAGGAGTTGGATATCACATCTCATGCCATAGGAAGGGTCTCAGGTTTGGTATAAGCATTGAGATATCACATCTCTGCTATCGGAAGGGTCTCAGGATTGGATTGGGAAGGAGTTGGATATCCCTTCTCATGCTATAGGAAGTGTCTCAGGTTGGAATGGGAAGGAGTTGGATATCACATCTCATGCTATAGGAAGGGTCTCAGGTTTGGTATAAGCATTGAGATATCACATCTCATGCTATAGGACGGGTCTCAGGATTGTAATGGAAGGAGTTGGATATCACATCTCATGTTATAGGAAGGATCTCAGGTTTGGTATTAGAATCATTGAGACATCACATCTCATGCTATAGGAAGGGTCTCAGGGTTGGAATGGGAAGGAGTTGGATATCACAACTCATCCAATAGGAAGGGTCTCAGGTTTGGAATGGGAAGGAATTGGATATCACATCTCATGTTATAGGAAGGATCTCAGGTTTGGTATTAGAAGCATTGAGATATCACATCTCATGCTATAGGAAGGGTCTCAGGATTGGAATGTGAAGGATTTGGATATCACATCTCATGCTAAAGGAAGGGTCTCAGGTTTGGTAGAAGCATTGAGATATCACGTCTCTGCTATCGGAAGGGTCTCAGGATTGGATTGGGAAGGAGTTGGATATCCCTTTTCATGCTATAGGAAGGGTCTCAGGATTTGAATGGCAAGGAGTTGGATATCACATCTCATGCCACAGGAAGGGTCTCAGGTTTTGTTTAAGCATTGAGATATCATATCTCTGCTATCGGAAGGATCTCAGGATTGGATTGGGAAGGAGTTGGATATCCCTTCTCATGCTATAGGAAGTGTCTCAGGTTGGAATGGGAAGGAGTTGGATATCACATCTCATGTTATAGGAAGGGTCTCAGGATTGGAATGGGAAGGATTTGGATATCACATCTCTTGCTATAGGAAGGGTCTCAGGATTGGAATGGGTAGGAGTTGGATATTACTTTCTTGCTATAGGAAGGGTCTCATGTTTGGAATGGGAAGGAGTTGGATATCACATATGCTATAGTTAGTGTCTCAGGTTCGGAACGGGAAGGAGTTGGATATCACATCTCATGTTATAGGAAGGGTGTCAGGTTTGGTATAAGCATTGAGATATCACATCTCTGCTATCGGAAGCGGCTCAGGATTTGAATGGGAAGGAGTTGGATATCCCATCTCATGTTATAGGAAGAGTCTCTGGTTTGGTATTAGAATCATTGAGATATCACATCGCATGCTGTAGGAAGGGTCTAAGGATTGGAATGGGGTGGACTTGGATATCACATCTCATGCTATAGGTAGGCTCTCAGTTTTGGTATAAGCATTGAGATATCACATCTCATGCTATAGGAAGGGTCTCAGGATTGGAATGGGAAGGAATTGGATATCACATCTCATGCTATAGGAAGGGTCTCAGATTTGGTATAAGCATTGAGATATCACATCTCATGCTAAAGGAAGGGTCTCAGGATTGGAATGGGAAGGAGTTGTATATGACATCTCAGGCCATAGGAAGGTTCTCAGGTTTGGTATAAGCATTGAGATATCACATCTCTGCTATCGGAAAGGTCTCAGGATTGGAATGGGAAGGAGTTGGATATCCCATCTCATGTTATAGGAAGGGTCTCAGGTTTGGTATTAGAAGCATAGAGATATCACATCTCATGCTATAGGAAGGGTCTCAGGATTGGAATGGGAAGGACTTGGATGTCACATCTCATGCTATAGGGAGGGTCTCAAGTTTGATATTAGAAGCATTGAGATAACAAATCTCATGATATCGGAAGGGTCTCAGGATTGGAATGGGAAGGAGTTGGATATCACATCTCATGATAAAGGAAGGGTCTAAGGTTTGGAAGGGGAAGGATTTGGATATCACATCTCATGTTATAGGACGGGTCTCAGGTTTGGTATTAGAAGCATTGAGATATCAAGTCTCATGGTATACGAAGGGTCTCAGAATTGGAATGGGAAGGAGTTGGATATCACACCTCAAGCTATAGGAAGGGTCTCAGGATTGGAATGGGAAGGAGTTTGATATCACATTTCATGCCATAGTATGGGTCTCAGGTTTGGTAGAAGCATTGGGATATCACATCTCATGCTATCGGAAGGGTATCAGTATTGGATTTGGAAGAAGTTGGATATCCCATCTCATGCTATAGGAAGGGTCTCAGGTTGGAATGGGAAGGAGTTGGATATCACATTTCATGTTATAGGAAGGGTCTCAGGATTGGAATGGGAAGGACTTGGATATCATATCTCATGCTATAGGACGGGTCTCAGGTTTGTTATTAGAATCATTGAGATATCATATTGCATGCTGTAGGAAGGGTCTAAGGATTGGAATGGGAAGGACCTGGATATCACATCTCATGCTATAGATAGGCTCTTAGGTTTGGAAAGGGAAGGAGTTGGATATCACATCTCATGTTATAGGATGGATCTCAGGTTTGGTATTAGAAGTATTGAGATATCACATCTCATGTTATCGGAAGGATCTCAGGTTTGGTATTAGAAGTATTGAGATATCACATCTCATGCTATAGGAAGGGTCTCAGGATTGGAATGGGAAGGAGTTGGATATCACATCTCATGCTAAAGGAAGGGTCTCAGGTTTGGTAGAAGCATTGAGATATCACATCTCATGCTATAGGAAGGGTCTCAGGATTGGAATGGGAAGGACTTAGATATCACATATCATGCTATAGGGAGGGTCTCAGTTTTGATATTAGAAGCATTGAGATATCACATCTCATGCTATCGGAAGTGTCTCAGGATTGGAATGGGAAGGATATAACATCTCATGCTAAAGGAAGGGTCTCAGGTTTGGAACGGGAAGGAGTTAAATTTCACATCTCATGTTATAGGAAGGGTCTCAGGTTTGGTATAAACATTGAGATATCACATCTCTGCTATCGGAAGTGTCTCAGGATTGGCATGGGAAGGAGTTGGATATCCCATCTCATGTTATAGGACGGGTCTCAGGTTTGTTATTAGAATCATTGAGATATCATATTGCATGCTGTAGGAAGGGTCTAAGGGTTGGAATGTGAAGGACTTGGATATCACATCTCATGCTATAGATAGGCTCTTAGGTTTGGAAAGGGAAGGAGTTGGATATCACATTTCATGTTAGAGGAAGGATCTCAGGTTTGGTATTAGAAGCATTGAGATATCACATCTCATGCTATAGGAAGGGTCTCAGGATTGGAATGGGAAGGAGTTGGATATCACATCTCATGCTATAGGAAGGGTCTCAGGTTTGGTATAAGCATTGAGATATCACATCTCATGCTATAGGACGGGTCCCAGGATTGGAATGGAAGGAGTTGGATATCACATCTCATGTTATAGGAAGGATCTCAGGTTTGGTATTAGAAGCATTGAGACATCACATCTCATGCTATAGGAAGGGTCTCAGGGTTGGAATGGGAAGGAGTTGGATATCACATCTCATCCAATAGGAAGGGTCTCAGGTTTGGAATGGGAAGTAATTGGATATCACATCTCATGTTATAGGAAGGATCTCAGGTTTGGTGTTAGAAGCATTGAGATATCAAATCTCATGCTATAGGAAGGGTCTCAGGATTGGAATGTGAAGGATTTGGATATCACATCTCATGCTAAAGGAAGGGTCTCAGGTTTGGTAGAAGCATTGAGATATCACGTCTCTGCTATCGGAAGGGTCTCAGGATTGGATTGGGAAGGAGTTGGATATCCCTTTTCATGCTATAGGAAGGGTCTCAGGTTTGGTATAAGCATTGAGATATCACATCTCTGCTATCGGAAGGGTCTCAGGATTGGATTGGGAAGGAGTTGGATATCCCTTCTCATGCTATAGGAAGTGTCTCAGGTTGGAATGGGAAGGAGTTGGATATCACATCTCATGTTATAGGAAGGGTCTCAGGATTGGAATGGGAAGGATTTGGATATCACATCTCTTGCTATAGGAAGGGTCTCAGGATTGGAATGGGTAGGAGTTGGATATTACTTTCTTGCTATAGGAAGGGTCTCATGTTTGGAATGGGAAGGAGTTGGATATCACATATGCTATAGTTAGTGTCTCAGGTTTGGAACGGGAAGGAGTTGGATATCACATCTCATGTTATAGGAAGGGTCTCAGGTTTGGTATAAGCATTGAGATATCACATCTCTGCTATCGGAAGCGGCTCAGGATTGGAATGGGAAGGAGTTGGATATCCCATCTCATGTTATAGGAAGAGTCTCTGGTTTGGTATTAGAATAATTGAGATATCACATTGCATGTTGTAGGAAGGGTCTAAGGATTGGAATGGGATGGACTTGGATATCACATCTCATGATATAGGTAGGCTCTCAGGTTTGGTATAAGCATTGAGATATCACATCTCATGCTATAGGAAGGGTCTCAGGATTGGAATGGGAAGGAATTGGATATCACATCTCATGCTATAGGAAGGGTCTCAGATTTGGTATAAGCATTGAGATATCACATATCATGCTAAAGGAAGGGTCTCAGGATTGGAATGGGAAGGAGTTGTATATGACATCTCAGGCCATAGGAAGGTTCTCAGGTTTGGTATAAGCAGTCAGATATCACATCTCTGCTATCGGAAAGGTCTCAGGATTGGAATGGGAAGGAGTTGGATATCCCATCTCATGTTATAGGAAGGATCTCAGGTTTGGTATTAGAAGCATAGAGATATCACATCTCATGCTATAGGAAGGGTCTCAGGATTGGAATGGGAAGGACTTGGATGTCACATCTCATGCTATAGGGAGGGTCTCAAGTTTGATATTAGAAGCATTGAGATAACAAATCTCATGATATCGGAAGGGTCTCAGGATTGGAATGGGAAGGAGTTGGATATCACATCTCATGATAAAGGAAGGGTCTAAGGTTTGGAAGGGGAAGGATTTGGATATCACATCTCATGTTATAGGACGGGTCTCAGGTTTGGTATTAGAAGCATTGAGATATCAAGTCTCATGGTATAAGAAGGGTCTCAGAATTGGAATGGGAAGGAGTTGGATATCACACCTCAAGCTATAGGAAGGGTCTCAGGATTGGAATGGGAAGGAGTTTGATATCACATCTCATGCCATAGTATGGGTCTCAGGTTTGGTAGAAGCATTGGGATATCACATCTCATGCTATCGGAAGGGTATCAGCATTGGATTTCGAAGAAGTTGGATATCCCATCTCATGCTATAGGAAGGGTCTCAGGTTGGAATGGGAAGGAGTTGGATATCACATTTCATGTTATAGGAAGGGTCTCAGGATTGGAATGGGAAGGACTTGGATATCATATCTCATGCTATAGGACGGGTCTCAGGTTTGTTATTAGAATCATTGAGATATCATATTGCATGCTGTAGGAAGGGTCTAAGGATTGGAATAGGAAGGACCTGGATATCACATCTCATGCTATAGATAGGCTCTTAGGTTTGGAAAGGGAAGGAGTTGGATATCACATTTCATGTTAGAGGAAGGATCTCAGGTTTGGTATTAGAAGCACTGAGATATCACATCTCATGCTATAGGAAGGGTCTCAGGATTGGAATGGGAAGTAGTTGGATATCACATCTCATGCTATAGGAAGGGTCTCAGGTTTGGTATAAGCATTGAGATATCACATCTCATGCTATAGGACGGGTCTCAGGATTGGAATGGAAGGAGTTGGATATCACATCTCATGTTATAGGAAGGATCTCAGGTTTGGTATTAGAATCATTGAGACATCACATCTCATGCTATAGGAAGGGTCTCAGGGTTGGAATGGGAAGGAGTTGGATATCACAACTCATCCAATAGGAAGGGTCTCAGGTTTGGAATGGGAAGGAATTGGATATCACATCTCATGTTATAGGAAGGATCTCAGGTTTGGTATTAGAAGCATTGAGATATCACATCTCATGCTATAGGAAGGGTCTCAGGATTGGAATGTGAAGGATTTGGATATCACATCTCATGCTAAAGGAAGGGTCTCAGGTTTGGTAGAAGCATTGAGATATCACGTCTCTGCTATCGGAAGGATCTCAGGATTGGATTGGGAAGGAGTTGGATATCCCTTCTCATGCTATAGGAAGGGTCTCAGGATTTGAATGGCAAGGAGTTGGATATCACATCTCATGCCATACGAAGGGTCTCAGGTTTGGTATAAGCATTGAGATATCACATCTCTGCTATCGGAAGGGTCTCAGGATTGGAATGGGAAGGAGTTGGATATTCCCATCTCATGTAATAGGAAGGGTCTCAGGTTTGGTATTAGAAGCATTGAGATATCACATCTCATGCTATAGGAAGGGTCTCAGGATTGGAATGGGAAGGACTTGGATATCACATCTCATGCTATAGGGAGGGTCTCAAGTTTGATATTAGAAGCTTTGAGATATCACATCTCATGATATCGGAAGGGTCTCAGGATTGGAATGGGAAGGAGTTGGATATCACATCTCATGATAAAGGAAGGGTCTAAGGTTTGGAAGGGGAAGGATTTGGATATCACATCTCATGTTATATTACGGGTCTCAGGTTTGGTATTAGAAGCATTGAGATATCAAGTCTCAGAGTATAGGAAGGGTCTCAGAATTGGAATGGGAAGGAGTTGGATATCACATCTCAAGCTATAGGAAGGGTCTCAGGATTGGAATGGGAAGGACTTGGATATCACATCTCATGCTATAGGAAGGCTCTCAGGTTTGGAAGGGGAAAGAGTTGGATATCACATTTCATGTTAGAGGTAGGATCTCAGGTTTGGTATTAGAGGCATTGAGATATCACATCTCATGCTATCAGAAGGGTCTCGGGAATGGAATGGGAAGGAGTTGGATATCACATCTCATGCTAAAGGGAGGGTCTCAGGTTTGGAAGGGAAAGGATTTGGATATCACATCTCATGTTATAGGAAGGATCTCAGGTTTGGTATTAGAAGCATTGAGATATCACATCTCATGCTATCAGAAGGGTCTCAGGATTGGAATGGGAAGGAGTTGGATATCACATCTCATGCTAAAGGGAGGGTCTCAGGTTTGGAAGGGGAAGGATTTGGATATCACATCTCATGTTATCGGAAGGATCTCACGTTTGGTATTAGAAGTATTGAGATATCATATCTCATGCAATAGGAAGGGTCTCAGGATTGGAATGGGAAGGAGTTGGATATCACATCTCATGTTATAGGAAGTGTCTCAGGATTGTAATGGGAAGGACTTGGATATCACATCTCATGCTATAGGTAGGGTCTCAAGTTTGATATTAGAAGCATTGAGATATCACATCTCATGCTATAGGAAGGGTCTGAGGATTGGAATGGGAAGGAGTTGGATATCACATCTCATGCTATGGGAAGGGTCTCAGGTTTGGTATAAGCAGTGAGATATCACATCTCATGCTATAGGAAGTGTCTCAGGATTGGAATGGGAAGGAGTTGGATATCACATCTCATGTTATAGGAAGGATCTCAGGTTTGGTATAAGCATTGAGATATCACATCTCTGCTACCGGAAGGGTCTCAGGATTGGAATGGGAAGGAGTTGGATATTCCCATCTCATGTTATAGGAAGGGCCTCAGGTTTGGTATTAGAAGCATTGAGATATCACATCTCATGCTATAGGAAGGGTCTCAGGATTGGAATGGGAAGGACTTGGATATCACATCTCATGCTATAGGGAGGGTCTCAAGTTTGATATTAGAAGCTTTGAGATATCACATCTCATGATATCGGAAGGGTCTCAGGATTGGAATGGGAAGGAGTTGGATATCACATCTCATGATAAAGGAAGGGTCTAAGGTTTGGAAGGGGAAGGATTTGGATATCACATCTCATGTTATATTACGGGTCTCACGTTTGTATTAGAAGCATTGAGATATCAAGTCTCATAGTATAGGAAGGGTCTCAGAATTGGAATGGGAAGGAGTTGGATATCACATCTCAAGCTATAGGAAGGGTCTCAGGATTGGAATGGGAAGGACTTGGATATCACATCTCATGCTATAGGAAGGCTCTCAGGTTTGGAAGGGGAAAGAGTTGGATATCACATTTCATGTTAGAGGTAGGATCTCAGGTTTGGTATTAGAGGCATTGAGATATCACATCTCATGCTATCAGAAGGGTCTCAGGAATGGAATGGGAAGGAGTTGGATATCACATCTCATGCTAAAGGGAGGGTCTCAGGTTTGGAAGGGGAAGGATTTGGATATCACATCTCAACCAAATTCAGCAATACATAGAGACCCACTCTATCCTAGGCAGAAGACAATCGGGCTTTCGCAAAGGCCATGGGACCGAAACTGCCCTACTAGATTTAAAAAATCAAATCACCAAAATAATGGACACAGGCAAACCTGCTCTCCTCCTGCTACTCGACCTCTCTGCGGCATTTGACTTAGTGGACCATGACATCCTCACATCTCACCTATTTAATGCAGCCCACTTCTCCCTTAAAGCAACCTCTTGGATCACCTCCTTTCTAGAAGGCCGAGCCATGAAGGTGTACTCTGATCAGGCCAATGCTCCTCCGACTACCATAAATTGTGGAGTCCCACAAGGGTCATGCACCGCACCGACCCTATACAACCTCTTCACTAAACCCCTCTTCGACCTACTGGACTCTCTCGACATAGCTTATACCAACTATGCCGATGACACACAAGTCCTCCTCCCCCTCACTGGAGACTATGCCCAAGACACAGAAGCCCTCCTTACCATTTACTCCACGATACAGGCATGGATGGCGATCAATGGCCTCTGTCTTAACGGAGACAAAACAGAGATCATCATCCTGGCCCCCAGCGAAATCCTCTCCAAGCTCAGCCAAGACTATTCACACATAACCATCGACAACACCAACATACCCGTCTCCACTGCTGTGAAGACCCTAGGAGTATATCTAGACGCTACTCTCTCCATGACAAGACAGGTCAACGCCATCTCCTCCTCCTCCGCACTGACCACCAAACTCATCCTCGCAATAAAACCCTATCTTACCACTCCCAACTGCCTCTCCATTGCTAGAGCCACCATAGGAGCCAGGCTAGACTATTGCAACGCCCTCCTAGCTGGCACTTCAACCACAAACCTGAATAAACTCCAAACAGTGCAAAACAATGCGCTCCGCGCTGCCCTGCACATCCCCAAATTCGACCATGTGTCGCAGGCCAGAAGAAATGCTCACTGGCTCCCAGTTAAAGAAAGAATTAACTTCAAAGTACTCTCCCTCACACACAAATGTATCAATCATACCGCTCCCTCCTACCTAGCAGAAACCATCACCAGGAAATCCTCCCTTCGTCCTATAAGAACCCCCCATGACAACCAACTCCGAGTCCCCACCATAAGAAGAGCTAAAGCTGGAGGCATTGGCTTCCCACACATAGCACCTAAGCTCTGGAACAACCTCCCTAACTCTCTTAGAGCCGAACCTTCACTGCTTTCCTTTCGGAAATCCCTCAAAACCCTGCTCTTCACATAATCACCTCCTACCCTCCTCTCCGACATGATTGACATATTTTTAAACGCCATGATGTCTGCACTGCTAAGTTTGTAACTAAAACATGTTACTGTAAATCTAATGCCTTGTAAACGTATATTTCTAATACATATACCGTAACTCAAAATGCCTGTAAACTTTAACAACCTTCCTTCTGTAACCAGCCAATTGCTTATATGTAACAGCGCCACGATGCCCACGGGCTGAGCGTGCGCCTTAAAAATATGAATAAATAAATAAATAAATAATCTCATGTTATAGGAAGGATCTCAGGTTTGGTATTAGAAGCATTGAGATATCACATCTCATGCTATCGGAAGGATATCAGGTTTGGTATTAGAAGCATTGAGATATCACATCTCATGCTATCAGAAGAGTCTCAGGATTGGAATAGGAAGGAGTTGGATATCACATCTCATGCTAAAGGGAGGGTCTCAGGATTGGAAGGGGAAGGATTTGGATATCACATCTCATGTTATCGGAAGGATCTCACGTTTGGTATTAGAAGTATTGAGATATCATATCTCATGCTATAGGAAGGGTCTCAGGATTGGAATGGGAAGGAGTTGGATATCACATCTCATGCTATAGGGAGGGTCTCAGGATTGGAATGGGAAGGACTTAGATATCACATATGCTATAGGGAGGGTCTCAGTTTTGATATTAGAAGCATTGAGATATCACATCTCATGCTATAGGAAGTGTCTCAGGATTGGAATGGGAAGGTTCTGGATATCACATCTCATGCTAAAGGAAGGGTCTCAGGTTTGGAACGGGAAGGATTTGGATATCACATCTCATGTTATAGGAAGGGTCTCAGGTTTGGTATAAGCATTGAGATATCACATCTCATGCTATAGGAAGGGTCTCAGGATTGGAATGGGAAGGAATTGGATATCACATCTCATGCTATAGGAAGGGTCTCAGATTTGGTATAAGCATTGAGATATCACATCTCATGCTAAAGGAAGGGTCTCAGGATTGGAATGGGAAGGAGTTGTATATGACATCTCAGGCCATAGGAAGGTTCTCAGGTTTGGTATAAGCATTGAGATATCACATCTCTGCTATCGGAAAGGTCTCAGGATTGGAATGGGAAGGAGTTGGATATCCCATCTCATGTTATAGGAAGGGTCTCAGGTTTGGTATTAGAAGCATAGAGATATCACATCTCATGCTATAGGAAGGGTCTCAGGATTGGAATGGGAAGGACTTGGATGTCACATCTCATGCTATAGGGAGGGTCTCAAGTTTGATATTAGAAGCATTGAGATAACAAATCTCATGATATCGGAAGGGTCTCAGGATTGGAATGGGAAGGAGTTGGATATCACATCTCATGATAAAGGAAGGGTCTAAGGTTTGGAAGGGGAAGGATTTGGATATCACATCTCATGTTATAGGACGGGTCTCAGGTTTGGTATTAGAAGCATTGAGATATCAAGTCTCATGGTATACGAAGGGTCTCAGAATTGGAATGGGAAGGAGTTGGATATCACACCTCAAGCTATAGGAAGGGTCTCAGGATTGGAATGGGAAGGAGTTTGATATCACATCTCATGCCATAGTATGGGTCTCAGGTTTGGTAGAAGCATTGGGATATCACATCTCATGCTATCGGAAGGGTATCAGTATTGGATTTGGAAGAAGTTGGATATCCCATCTCATGCTATAGGAAGGGTCTCAGGTTGGAATGGGAAGGAGTTGGATATCACATTTCATGTTATAGGAAGGGTCTCAGGATTGGAATGGGAAGGACTTGGATATCATATCTCATGCTATAGGACGGGTCTCAGGTTTGTTATTAGAATCATTGAGATATCATATTGCATGCTGTAGGAAGGGTCTAAGGATTGGAATGGGAAGGACGTGGATATCACATCTCATGCTATAGATAGGCTCTTAGCTTTGGAAAGGGAAGGAGTTGGATATCACATCTCATGTTATAGGATGGATCTCAGGTTTGGTATTAGAAGTATTGAGATATCACATCTCATGTTATCGGAAGGATCTCAGGTTTGGTATTAGAAGTATTGAGATATCACATCTCATGCTATAGGAAGGGTCTCAGGATTGGAATGGGAAGGAGTTGGATATCACATCTCATGCTAAAGGAAGGGTCTCAGGTTTGGTAGAAGCATTGAGATATCACATCTCATGCTATAGGAAGGGTCTCAGGATTGGAATGGGAAGGACTTAGATATCACATATCATGCTATAGGGAGGGTCTCAGTTTTGATATTAGAAGCATTGAGATATCACATCTCATGCTATCGGAAGTGTCTCAGGATTGGAATGGGAAGGATATCACATCTCATGCTAAAGGAAGGGTCTCAGGTTTGGAACGGGAAGGAGTTAAATTTCACATCTCATGTTATAGGAAGGGTCTCAGGTTTGGTATAAACATTGAGATATCACATCTCTGCTATCAGAAGTGTCTCAGGATTGGCATGGGAAGGAGTTGGATATCCCATCTCATGTTATAGGACGGGTCTCAGGTTTGTTATTAGAATCATTGAGATATCATATTGCATGCTGTAGGAAGGGTCTAAGGGTTGGAATGTGAAGGACTTGGATATCACATCTCATGCTATAGATAGGCTCTTAGGTTTGGAAAGGGAAGGAGTTGGATATCACATTTCATGTTAGAGGAAGGATCTCAGGTTTGGTATTAGAAGCATTGAGATATCACATCTCATGCTATAGGAAGGGTCTCAGGATTGGAATGGGAAGGAGTTGGATATCACATCTCATGCTATAGGAAGGGTCTCAGGTTTGGTATAAGCATTGAGATATCACATCTCATGCTATAGGACGGGTCTCAGGTTTGGAATGGAAGGAGTTGGATATCACATCTCATGTTATAGGAAGGATCTCAGGTTTGGTATTAGAAGCATTGAGACATCACATCTCATGCTATAGGAAGGGTCTCAGGGTTGGAATGGGAAGGAGTTGGATATCACATCTCATCCAATAGGAAGGGTCTCAGGTTTGGAATGGGAAGTAATTGGATATCACATCTCATGTTATAGGAAGGATCTCAGGTTTGGTATTAGAAGCATTGAGATATCAAATCTCATGCTATAGGAAGGGTCTCAGGATTGGAATGTGAAGGATTTGGATATCACATCTCATGCTAAAGGAAGGGTCTCAGGTTTGGTAGAAGCATTGAGATATCACGTCTCTGCTATCGGAAGGGTCTCAGGATTGGATTGGGAAGGAGTTGGATATCCCTTTTCATGCTATAGGAAGTGTCTCAGGTTTGGTATAAGCATTGAGATATCACATCTCTGCTATCGGAAGGGTCTCAGGATTGGATTGGGAAGGAGTTGGATATCCCTTCTCATGCTATAGGAAGTGTCTCAGGTTGGAATGGGAAGGAGTTGGATATCACATCTCATGTTATAGGAAGGGTCTCAGGATTGGAATGGGAAGGATTTGGATATCACATCTCTTGCTATAGGAAGGGTCTCAGGATTGGAATGGGTAGGAGTTGGATATTACTTTCTTGCTATAGGAAGGGTCTCATGTTTGGAATGGGAAGGAGTTGGATATCACATATGCTATAGTTAGTGTCTCAGGTTTGGAACGGGAAGGAGTTGGATATCACATCTCATGTTATAGGAAGGGTCTCAGGTTTGGTATAAGCATTGAGATATCACATCTCTGCTATCGGAAGCGGCTCAGGATTGGAATGGGAAGGAGTTGGATATCCCATCACATGTTATAGGAAGAGTCTCTGGTTTGGAATTAGAATAATTGAGATATCACATTGCATGTTGTAGGAAGGGTCTAAGGATTGGAATGGGATGGACTTGGATATCACATCTCATGCTATAGGTAGGCTCTCAGGTTTGGTATAAGCATTGAGATATCACATCTCATGCTATAGGAAGGGTCTCAGGATTGGAATGGGAAGGAATTGGATATCACATCTCATGCTATAGGAAGGGTCTCAGATTTGGTGTAAGCATTGAGATATCACATATCATGCTAAAGGAAGGGTCTCAGGATTGGAATGGGAAGGAGTTGTATATGACATCTCAGGCCATAGGAAGGTTCTCAGGTTTGGTATAAGCATTGAGATATCACATCTCTGCTATCGGAAAGGTCTCAGGATTGGAATGGGAAGGAGTTGGATATCCCATCTCATGTTATAGGAAGGATCTCAGGTTTGGTATTAGAAGCATAGAGATATCACATCTCATGCTATAGGAAGGGTCTCAGGATTGGAATGGGAAGGACTTGGATGTCACATCTCATGCTATAGGGAGGGTCTCAAGTTTGATATTAGAAGCATTGAGATAACAAATCTCATGATATCGGAAGGGTCTCAGGATTGGAATGGGAAGGAGTTGGATATCACATCTCATGATAAAGGAAGGGTCTAAGGTTTGGAAGGGGAAGGATTTGGATATCACATCTCATGTTATAGGACGGGTCTCAGGTTTGGTATTAGAAGCATTGAGATATCAAGTCTCATGGTATAAGAAGGGTCTCAGAATTGGAATGGGAAGGAGTTGGATATCACACCTCAAGCTATAGGAAGGGTCTCAGGATTGGAATGGGAAGGAGTTTGATATCACATCTCATGCCATAGTATGGGTCTCAGGTTTGGTAGAAGCATTGGGATATCACATCTCATGCTATCGGAAGGGTATCAGTATTGGATTTTGAAGAAGTTGGATATCCCATCTCATGCTATAGGAAGGGTCTCAGGTTGGAATGGGAAGGAGTTGGATATCACATTTCATGTTATAGGAAGGGTCTCAGGATTGGAATGGGAAGGACTTGGATATCATATCTCATGCTATAGGACGGGTCCCAGGTTTGTTATTAGAATCATTGAGATATCATATTGCATGCTGTAGGAAGGGTCTAAGGATTGGAATAGGAAGGACCTGGATATCACATCTCATGCTATAGATAGGCTCTTAGGTTTGGAAAGGGAAGGAGTTGGATATCACATTTCATGTTAGAGGAAGGATCTCAGGTTTGGTATTAGAAGCACTGAGATATCACATCTCATGCTATAGGAAGGGTCTCAGGATTGGAATGGGAAGTAGTTGGATATCACATCTCATGCTATAGGAAGGGTCTCAGGTTTGGTATAAGCATTGAGATATCACATCTCATGCTATAGGACGGGTCTCAGGATTGGAATGGAAGGAGTTGGATATCACATCTCATGTTATAGGAAGGATCTCAGGTTTGGTATTAGAATCATTGAGACATCACATCTCATGCTATAGGAAGGGTCTCAGGGTTGGAATGGGAAGGAGTTGGATATCACAACTCATCCAATAGGAAGGGTCTCAGGTTTGGAATGGGAAGGAATTGGATATCACATCTCATGTTATAGGAAGGATCTCAGGTTTGGTATTAGAAGCATTGAGATATCACATCTCATGCTATAGGAAGGGTCTCAGGATTGGAATGTGAAGGATTTGGATATCACATCTCATGCTAAAGGAAGGGTCTCAGGTTTGGTAGAAGCATTGAGATATCACGTCTCTGCTATCGGAAGGGTCTCAGGATTGGATTGGGAAGGAGTTGGATATCCCTTCTCATGCTATAGGAAGGGTCTCAGGATTTGAATGGCAAGGAGTTGGATATCACATCTCATGCCATACGAAGGGTCTCAGGTTTGGTATAAGCATTGAGATATCACATCTCTGCTATCGGAAGGGTCTCAGGATTGGAATGGGAAGGAGTTGGATATTCCCATCTCATGTAATAGGAAGGGTCTCAGGTTTGGTATTAGAAGCATTGAGATATCACATCTCATGCTATAGGAAGGGTCTCAGGATTGGAATGGGAAGGACTTGGATATCACATCTCATGCTATAGGGAGGGTCTCAAGTTTGATATTAGAAGCTTTGAGATATCACATCTCATGATATCGGAAGGGTCTCAGGATTGGAATGGGAAGGAGTTGGATATCACATCTCATGATAAAGGAAGGGTCTAAGGTTTGGAAGGGGAAGGATTTGGATATCACATCTCATGTTATATTACGGGTCTCAGGTTTGGTATTAGAAGCATTGAGATATCAAGTCTCAGAGTATAGGAAGGGTCTCAGAATTGGAATGGGAAGGAGTTGGATATCACATCTCAAGCTATAGGAAGGGTCTCAGGATTGGAATGGGAAGGACTTGGATATCACATCTCATGCTATAGGAAGGCTCTCAGGTTTGGAAGGGGAAAGAGTTGGATATCACATTTCATGTTAGAGGTAGGATCTCAGGTTTGGTATTAGAGGCATTGAGATATCACATCTCATGCTATCAGAAGGGTCTCGGGAATGGAATGGGAAGGAGTTGGATATCACATCTCATGCTAAAGGGAGGGTCTCAGGTTTGGAAGGGAAAGGATTTGGATATCACATCTCATGTTATAGGAAGGATCTCAGGTTTGGTATTAGAAGCATTGAGATATCACATCTCATGCTATCAGAAGGGTCTCAGGATTGGAATGGGAAGGAGTTGGATATCACATCTCATGCTAAAGGGAGGGTCTCAGGTTTGGAAGGGGAAGGATTTGGATATCACATCTCATGTTATCGGAAGGATCTCACGTTTGGTATTAGAAGTATTGAGATATCATATCTCATGCTATAGGAAGGGTCTCAGGATTGGAATGGGAAGGAGTTGGATATCACATCTCATGTTATAGGAAGTGTCTCAGGATTGTAATGGGAAGGACTTGGATATCACATCTCATGCTATAGGTAGGGTCTCAAGTTTGATATTAGAAGCATTGAGATATCACATCTCATGCTATAGGAAGGGTCTGAGGATTGGAATGGGAAGGAGTTGGATATCACATCTCATGCTATGGGAAGGGTCTCAGGTTTGGTATAAGCAGTGAGATATCACATCTCATGCTATAGGAAGTGTCTCAGGATTGGAATGGGAAGGAGTTGGATATCACATCTCATGTTATAGGAAGGATCTCAGGTTTGGTATAAGCATTGAGATATCACATCTCTGCTACCGGAAGGGTCTCAGGATTGGAATGGGAAGGAGTTGGATATTCCCATCTCATGTTATAGGAAGGGTCTCAGGTTTGGTATTAGAAGCATTGAGATATCACATCTCATGCTATAGGAAGGGTCTCAGGATTGGAATGGGAAGGACTTGGATATCACATCTCATGCTATAGGGAGGGTCTCAAGTTTGATATTAGAAGCTTTGAGATATCACATCTCATGATATCGGAAGGGTCTCAGGATTGGAATGGGAAGGAGTTGGATATCACATCTCATGATAAAGGAAGGGTCTAAGGTTTGGAAGGGGAAGGATTTGGATATCACATCTCATGTTATATTACGGGTCTCACGTTTGTATTAGAAGCATTGAGATATCAAGTCTCATAGTATAGGAAGGGTCTCAGAATTGGAATGGGAAGGAGTTGGATATCACATCTCAAGCTATAGGAAGGGTCTCAGGATTGGAATGGGAAGGACTTGGATATCACATCTCATGCTATAGGAAGGCTCTCAGGTTTGGAAGGGGAAAGAGTTGGATATCACATTTCATGTTAGAGGTAGGATCTCAGGTTTGGTATTAGAGGCATTGAGATATCACATCTCATGCTATCAGAAGGGTCTCAGGAATGGAATGGGAAGGAGTTGGATATCACATCTCATGCTAAAGGGAGGGTCTCATGTTTGGAAGGGGAAGGATTTGGATATCACATCTCATGTTATAGGAAGGATCTCAGGTTTGGTATTAGAAGCATTGAGATATCACATCTCATGCTATCGGAAGGATCTCAGGTTTGGTATTAGAAGCATTGAGATATCACATCTCATGCTATCAGAAGAGTCTCAGGATTGGAATAGGAAGGAGTTGGATATCACATCTCATGCTAAAGGGAGGGTCTCAGGATTGGAAGGGGAAGGATTTGGATATCACATCTCATGTTATCGGAAGGATCTCACGTTTGGTATTAGAAGTATTGAGATATCATATCTCATGCTATAGGAAGGGTCTCAGGATTGGAATGGGAAGGAGTTGGATATCACATCTCATGCTATAGGGAGGGTCTCAGGATTGGAATGGGAAGGACTTAGATATCACATATCATGCTATAGGGAGGGTCTCAGTTTTGATATTAGAAGCATTGAGATATCACATCTCATGCTATAGGAAGTGTCTCAGGATTGGAATGGGAAGGTGCTGGATATCACATCTCATGCTAAAGGAAGGGTCTCAGGTTTGGAACGGGAAGGATTTGGATATCACATCTCATGTTATAGGAAGGGTCTCAGGTTTGGTATAAGCATTGAGATATCACATCTCTGCTATCGGAAGTGTCTCAGGATTGGAATGGGAAGGAGTTGGATATCCCATCTCATGTTATAGGACGGGTCTCAGGTTTGTTATTAGAATCATTGAGATATCATATTGCATGCTGTAGGAAGGGTCTAAGGGTTGGAATGGGAAGGACTTGGATATCACATCTCATGGTATAGATAGGCTCTTAGGTTTGGAAAGGGAAGGAGTTGGATATCACATTTCATGTTAGAGGAAGGATCTCAGGTTTGGTATTAGAAGCATTGAGATATCACATCTCATGCTATAGGAAGGGTCTCAGGATTGGAATGGGAAGCAGTTGGATATCACATCTCATGCTAAAGGGAGGGTCTCAGATTTGGAAGGGGAAGGATTTGGATATCACATCTCATGTTATAGGAAGGATCTCAGGTTTGGTATTAGAAGCATTGAGATATCACATCTCATGCTATCGGAAGGATCTCAGGTTTGGTATTAGAAGCATTGAGATATCACATCTCATGCTATCAGAAGAGTCTCAGGATTGGAATAGGAAGGAGTTGGATATCACATCTCATGCTAAAGGGAGGGTCTCAGGATTGGAAGGGGAAGTATTTGGATATCACATCTCATGTTATCGGAAGGATCTCACGTTTGGTATTAGAAGTATTGAGATATCATATCTCATGCTATAGGAAGGGTCTCAGGATTGGAATGGGAAGGAGTTGGATATCACATCTCATGCTATAGGGAGGGTCTCAGGATTGGAATGGGAAGGACTTAGATATCACATATCATGCTATAGGGAGGGTCTCAGTTTTGATATTAGAAGCATTGAGATATCACATCTCATGCTATAGGAAGTGTCTCAGGATTGGAATGGGAAGGTGCTGGATATCACATCTCATGCTAAAGGAAGGGTCTCAGGTTTGGAACGGGAAGGATTTGGATATCACATCTCATGTTATAGGAAGGGTCTCAGGTTTGGTATAAGCATTGAGATATCACATCTCTGCTATCGGAAGTGTCTCAGGATTGGAATGGGAAGGAGTTGGATATCCCATCTCATGTTATAGGACGGGTCTCAGGTTTGTTATTAGAATCATTGAGATATCATATTGCATGCTGTAGGAAGGGTCTAAGGGTTGGAATGGGAAGGACTTGGATATCACATCTCATGGTATAGATAGGCTCTTAGGTTTGGAAAGGGAAGGAGTTGGATATCACATTTCATGTTAGAGGAAGGATCTCAGGTTTGGTATTAGAAGCATTGAGATATCACATCTCATGCTATAGGAAGGGTCTCAGGATTGGAATGGGAAGCAGTTGGATATCACATCTCATGCTATAGGAAAGGTCTCAGGTTTGGTATAAGCATTGAGATATCACATCTCATGCTATAGGACGGGTCTCAGGATTGGAATGGAAGGAGTTGGATATCACATCCCATGTTATAGGAAGGATCTCAGGTTTGGTATAAGAAGCATTGAGACATCACATCTCATGCTATAGGAAGGGTCTCAGGGTTGGAATGGGAAGGAGTTGGATATCACATCTCATCCAATAGGAAGGGTCTCAGGTTTGGAATGGGAAGGAATTGGATATCACATCTCATGTTATAGGAAGGATCTCAGGTTTGGTATTAGAAGCATTGAGATATCACATCTCATGCTATAGGAAGGGTCTCAGGATTGGAATGTGAAGGATTTGGATATCACATCTCATGCTAAAGGAAGGGTCTCAGGTTTGGTAGAAGCATTGAGATATCACGTCTCTGCTATCGGAAGAGTCTCAGGATTGGATTGGGAAGGAGTTGGATATCACATCTCATGCCATAGGAAGGGTCTCAGGTTTGGTATAAGCATTGAGATATCACATCTCTGCTATCGGAAGGATCTCAGGATTGGATTGGGAAGGAGTTGGATATCCCTTCTCATGCTATAGGAAGTGTCTCAGGTTGGAATGGGAAGGAGTTGGATATCACATCTCATGTTATAGGAAGGGTCTCAGGATTGGAATGGGAAGGATTTGGTTATCACATCTCTTGCTATAGGAAGGGTCTCAGGATTGGAATGGGTAGGAGTTGGATATTACTTTCTTGCTATAGGAAGGGTCTCATGTTTGGAATGGGAAGGAGTTGGATATCACATATGCTATAGTTAGTGTCTCAGGTTTGGAACGGGAAGGAGTTGGATATCACATCTCATGTTATAGGAAGGGTCTCAGGTTTGGTATAAGCATTGAGATATCACATCTCTGCTATCGGAAGCGGCTCAGGATTGGAATGGGAAGGAGTTGGATATCCCATCTCATGTTATAGGAAGAGTCTCTGGTTTGGTATTAAAATCATTGAGATATCACATCGCATGCTGTAGGAAAGGTCTAAGGATTGGAATGGGATGGACTTGGATATCACATCTCATGCTATAGGTAGGCTCTCAGGTTTGGTATAAGCATTGAGATATCACATCTCATGCTATAGGAAGGGTCTCAGGATTGGAATGGGAAGGAATTGGATATCACATCTCATGCTATAGGAAGGGTCTCAGATTTGGTATAAGCATTGAGATATCACATCTCATGCTAAAGGAAGGGTCTCAGGATTGGAATGGGAAGGAGTTGTATATGACATCTCAGGCCCTAGGAAGGTTCTCAGGTTTGGTATAAGCATTGAGATATCACATCTCTGCTATCGGAAGGGTCTCAGGATTGGAATGGGAAGCAGTTGGATATCCCATCTCATGTTATAGGAAGGGTCTCAGGTTTGGTATTAGAAGCATAGAGATATCACATCTCATGCTATAGGAAGGATCTCAGGATTTGAATGGCAAGGAGTTGGATATCACATCTCATGCCATAGGAAGGGTCTCAGGTTTGGTATAAGCATTGAGATATCACATCTCTGCTATCGGAAGGGTCTCAGGATTGGATTGGGAAGGAGTTAGATATCCCTTCTCATGCTATAGGAAGTGTCTCAGGTTGGAATGGGAAGGAGTTGGATATCACATCTCATGTTATAGGAAGGGTCTCAGGATTGGAATGGGAAGGACTTGGATGTCACATCTCATGCTATAGGGAGGGTCTCAAGTTTGATATTAGAAGCATTGAGATAACAAATCTCATGATATAAGAAGGGTCTCAGAATTGGAATGGGAAGGAGTTGGATATCACATCTCATGATAAAGGAAGGGTCTAAGGTTTGGAAGGGGAAGGATTTGGATATCACATCTCATGTTATAGGACAGGTCTCAGGTTTGGTATTAGATGCATTGAGATATCAAGTCTCATGGTATAAGAAGGGTCTCAGAATTGGAATGGGAAGGAGTTGGATATCACACCTCAAGCTATAGGAAGGGTCTCAGGATTGGAATGGGAAGGAGTTTGATATCACATCTCATGCCATAGTATGGGTCTCAGGTTTGGTAGAAGCATTGGGATATCACATCTCATGCTATCGGAAGGGTATCAGTATTGGATTTGGAAGAAGTTGGATATCCCATCTCATGCTATAGGAAGGGTCTCAGGTTGGAATGGGAAGGAGTTGGATATCATATCTCATGCTATAGGACGGGTCTCAGGTTTGTTATTAGAATCATTGAGATATCATATTGCATGCTGTAGGAAGGGTCTAAGGATTGGAATGGGAAGGACTTGGATATCACATCTCATGCTATAGGACATGTCTCAGGATTGGAATGGAAGGAGTTGGATATCACATATCATGTTATAGGAAGGATCTCAGGTTTGGTATTGGAAGCATTGAGACATCACATCTCATGCTATAGGAAGGGTCTCAGGGTTGGAATGGGAAGGAGTTGGATATCACATCTCATCCAATAGGAAGGGTCTCAGGTTTGGAATGGGAAGGAATTGGATATCACATCTCATGTTATAGGAAAGATCTCAGGTTTGGTATTAGAAGCATTGAGATATCACATCTCATGCTATAGGAAGGGTCTCAGGATTGGAATGTGAAGGATTTGGATATCACATCTCATGCTAAAGGAAGGGTCTCAGGTTTGGTAGAAGCATTGAGATATCACGTCTCTGCTATCGGAAGGGTCTCAGGATTGGATTGGGAAGGAGTTGGATATCCCTTCTCATGCTATAGGAAGGGTCTCAGGATTGGAATGGGAAGGAGTTTGATATCACATCTCATGCCATAGTATGGGTCTCAGGTTTGGTAGAAGCATTGGGATATCACATCTCATGCTATCGGAAGGGTATCAGTATTGGATTTGGAAGAAGTTGGATATCCCATCTCATGCTATAGGAAGGGTCTCAGGTTGGAATGGGAAGGAGTTGGATATCACATTTCATGTTAGAGGAAGGATCTCAGGTTTGGTATTAGAAGCATTGAGATATCACATCTCATGCTATATGAAGGGTCTCAGGATTGGAATGGGAAGTAGTTGGATATCACATCTCATGCTATAGGAAGGGTCTCAGGTTTGGTATAAGCATTGAGATATCACATCTCATGCTATAGGACATGTCTCAGGATTGGAATGGAAGGAGTTGGATATCACATATCATGTTATAGGAAGGATCTCAGGTTTGGTATTGGAAGCATTGAGACATCACATCTCATGCTATAGGAAGGGTCTCAGGGTTGGAATGGGAAGGAGTTGGATATCACATCTCATCCAATAGGAAGGGTCTCAGGTTTGGAATGGGAAGGAATTGGATATCACATCTCATGTTATAGGAAAGATCTCAGGTTTGGTATTAGAAGCATTGAGATATCACATCTCATGCTATAGGAAGGGTCTCAGGATTGGAATGTGAAGGATTTGGATATCACATCTCATGCTAAAGGAAGGGTCTCAGGTTTGGTAGAAGCATTGAGATATCACGTCTCTGCTATCGGAAGGGTCTCAGGATTGGATTGGGAAGGAGTTGGATATCCCTTCTCATGCTATAGGAAGGGTCTCAGGATTTGAATGGCAAGGAGTTGGATATCACATCTCATGCCATAGGAAGGGTCTCAGGTTTGGTATAAGCATTGAGATATCACATCTCTGCTATCGGAAGGGTCTCAGGATTGGAATGGGAAGGAGTTGGATATTCCCATCTCATGTTATAGGAAGGGTCATTGGTTTGGTATTAGAAGCATTGAGATATCACATCTCATGCTATAGGAAGGGTCTCAGGATTGGAATGGGAAGGACTTGGATATCACATCCCCTGCTATAGGGAGGGTCTCAAGTTTGATATTAGAAGCTTTGAGATATCACATCTCATGATATCGGAAGGGTCTCAGGATTGGAATGGGAAGGAGTTGGATATCACATCTCATGATAAAGGAAGGGTCTAAGGTTTGGAAGGGGAAGGATTTGGATATCACATCTCATGTTATATTACGGGTCTCAGGTTTGGTATTAGAAGCATTGAGATATCAAGTCTCAGAGTATAGGAAGGGTCTCAGAATTGGAATGGGAAGGAGTTGGATATCACATCTCAAGCTATAGGAAGGGTCTCAGGATTGGAATGGGAAGGACTTGGATATCACATCTCATGCTATAGGAAGGCTCTCAGGTTTGGAAGGGGAAAGAGTTGGATATCACATTTCATGTTAGAGGTAGGATCTCAGGTTTGGTATTAGAGGCATTGAGATATCACATCTCATGCTATCAGAAGGGTCTCAGGAATGGAATGGGAAGGAGTTGGATATCACATCTCATGCTAAAGGGAGGGTCTCAGGTTTGGAAGGGGAATGATTTGGATATCACATCTCATGTTATAGGAAGGATCTCAGGTTTGGTATTAGAAGCATTGAGATATCACATCTCATGCTATCGGAAGGATCTCAGGTTTGGTATTAGAAGCATTGAGATATCACATCTCATGCTATCGGAAGTGTCTCAGGATTGGAATGGGAAGGAGCTGGATATCACATCTCATGCTAAAGGAAGGGTCTCAGGTTTGGAACGGGAAGGATTTGGATATCACATCTCATGTTATAGGAAGGGTCTCAGGTTTGGTATAAGCATTGAGATATCACATCTCTGCTATCGGAAGTGTCTCAGGATTGGAATGGGAAGGAGTTGGATATCACATCTCATGTTATAGGACGGGTCTCAGGTTTGTTATTAGAATCATTGAGATATCATATTGCATGCTGTAGGAAGGGTCTAAGGGTTGGAATGGGAAGGACTTGGATATCACATCTCATGCTATAGATAGGCTCTTAGGTTTGGAAAGGGAAGGAGTTGGATATCACATTTCATGTTAGAGGAAGGATCTCAGGTTTGGTATTAGAAGCATTGAGATATCACATCTCATGCTATAGGAAGGGTCTCAGGATTGGAATGGGAAGTAGTTGGATATCACATCTCATGCTATAGGAAGGGTCTCAGATTTAGTATAAGCATTGAGATATCACATCTCATGCTATAGGACGGGTCTCAGGATTGGAATGGAAGGAGTTGGATATCACATCTCATGTTATAGGAAGGATCTCAGGTTTGGTATTAAAAGCATTGAGACATCACATCTCATGCTATAGGAAGGGTCTCAGGGTTGGAATGGGAAGGAGTTGGATATCACATCTCATCCAATAGGAAGGGTCTCAGGTTTGGAATGGGAAGGAATTGGATATCACATCTCATGTTATAGGAAGGATCTCAGGTTTGGTATTAGAAGCATTGAGATATCACATCTCATGCTATAGGAAGGGTCTCAGGATTGGAATGTGAAGGATTTGGATATCACATCTCATGCTAAAGGAAGGGTCTCAGGTTTGGTAGAAGCATTGAGATATCACGTCTCTGCTATTGGAAGGGTCGCAGGATTGGATTGGGAAGGAGTTGGATATCCCTTCTCATGCTATAGGAAGGGTCTCAGGATTTGAATGGCAAGGAGTTGGATATCACATCTCATGCCATAGGAAGGGTCTCAGGTTTGGTATAAGCATTGAGATATCACATCTCTGCTATCGGAAGGGTCTCAGGATTGGATTGGGAAGGAGTTGGATATGCCTTCTCATGCTATAGGAAGTGTCTCAGGTTGGAATGGGAAGGAGTTGGATATCACATCTCATGTTATAGGAAGGGTCTCAGGATTGGAATGGGAAGGATTTGGATATCACATCTCTTGCTATAGGAAGGGTCTCAGGATTGGAATGGGTAGGAGTTGGATATTACTTTCTTGCTATAGGAAGGGTCTCATGTTTGGAATGGGAAGGAGTTGGATATCACATATGCTATAGTTAGTATCTCAGGTTTGGAACGGGAAGGAGTTGGATATCACATCTCATGTTATAGGAAGGGTCTCAGGTTTGGTATAAGCATTGAGATATCACATCTCTGCTATCGGAAGCGGCTCAGGATTGGAATGGGAAGGAGTTGGATATCACATCTCATGTTATAGTAAGAGTCTCTGGTTTGGTATTAGAATCATTGAGATATCACATCGCATGCTGTAGGAAGGGTCTAAGGATTGGAATGGGATGGACTTGGATATCACATCTCATGCTATAGGTAGGCTCTCAGGTTTGGTATAAGCATTGAGATATCACATCTCATGCTATAGGAAGGGTCTCAGGATTGGAATGGGAAGGATTTGGATATCACATCTCATGCTATAGGAAGGGTCTCAGATTTGGTATAAGCATTGAGATATCACATCTCATGCTAAAGGAAGGGTCTCAGGATTGGAATGGGAAGGAGTTGTGTATGACATCTCAGGCCATAGGAAGGGTCTCAGGTTTGGTATAAGCATTGAGATATCACATCTCTGCTATCGGAAGGGTCTCAGGATTGGAATGGGAAGGAGTTGGATATCCCATTTCATGTTATAGGAAGGGTCTCAGGTTTGGTATTAGAAGCATAGAGATATCACATCTCATGCTATAGGAAGGGTCTCAGGATTGGAATGGGAAGGACTTGGATGTCAAATCTCATGCTATAGGGAGGATCTCAAGTTTGATATTAGAAGCATTGAGATAACAAATCTCATGATATCGGAAGGGTCTCAGGATTGGAATGGGAAGGAGTTGGATACCACATCTCATGATAAAGGAAGGGTCTAAGGTTTGGAAGGGGAAGGATTTGGATATCACATCTCATGTTATAGGACGGGTCTCAGGTTTGGTATTAGAAGCATTGAGATATCAAGTCTCATGGTATAAGAAGGGTCTCAGAATTGGAATGGGAAGGAGTTGGATATCACACCTCAAGCTATAGGAAGGGTCTCAGGATTGGAATGGGAAGGAGTTTGATATCACATCTCATGCCATAGTATGGGTCTCAGGTTTGGTAGAAGCATTGGGATATCACATCTCATGCTATCGGAAGGGTATCAGTATTGGATTTTGAAGAAGTTGGATATCCCATCTCATGCTATAGGAAGGGTCTCAGGTTGGAATGGGAAGGAGTTGGATATCACATTTCATGTTATAGGAAGGGTCTCAGGATTGGAATGGGAAGGACTTGGATATCATATCTCATGCTATAGGACGGGTCTCAGGTTTGTTATTAGAATCATTGAGATATCATATTGCATGCTGTAGGAAGGGTCTAAGGATTGGAATAGGAAGGACCTGGATATCACATCTCATGCTATAGATAGGCTCTTAGGTTTGGAAAGGGAAGGAGTTGGATATCACATTTCATGTTAGAGGAAGGATCTCAGGTTTGGTATTAGAAGCATTGAGATATCACATCTCATGCTATAGGAAGGGTCTCAGGATTGGAATGGGAAGTAGTTGGATATCACATCTCATGCTATAGGAAGGGTCTCAGGTTTCGTATAAGCATTGCGATATCACATCTCATGCTATAGGACGGGTCTCAGGATTGGAATGGAAGGAGTTGGATATCACATCTCATGTTATAGGAAGGATCTCAGGTTTGGTATTAGAATCATTGAGACATCACATCTCATGCTATAGGAAGGGTCTCAGGGTTGGAATGGGAAGGAGTTGGATATAACAACTCATCCAATAGGAAGGGTCTCAGGTTTGGAATGGGAAGGAATTGGATATCACATCTCATGTTATAGGAAGGATCTCAGGTTTGGTATTAGAAGCATTGAGATATCACATCTCATGCTATAGGAAGGGTCTCAGGATTGGAATGTGAAGGATTTGGATATCACATCTCATGCTAAAGGAAGGGTCTCAGGTTTGGTAGAAGCATTGAGATATCACGTCTCTGCTATCGGAAGGGTCTCAGGATTGGATTGGGAAGGAGTTGGATATTCCCATCTCATGTAATAGGAAGGGTCTCAGGTTTGGTATTAGAAGCATTGAGATATCACATCTCATGCTATAGGAAGGGTCTCAGGATTGGAATGGGAAGGACTTGGATATCACATCTCATGCTATAGGGAGGGTCTCAAGTTTGATATTAGAAGCTTTGAGATATCACATCTCATGATATCGGAAGGGTCTCAGGATTGGAATGGGAAGGAGTTGGATATCACATCTCATGCCATACGAAGGGTCTCAGGTTTGGTATAAGCATTGAGATATCACATCTCTGCTATCGGAAGGGTCTCAGGATTGGAATGGGAAGGAGTTGGATATTCCCATCTCATGTAATAGGAAGGGTCTCAGGTTTGGTATTAGAAGCATTGAGATATCACATCTCATGCTATAGGAAGGGTCTCAGGATTGGAATGGGAAGGACTTGGATATCACATCTCATGCTATAGGGAGGGTCTCAAGTTTGATATTAGAAGCTTTGAGATATCACATCTCATGATATCGGAAGGGTCTCAGGATTGGAATGGGAAGGAGTTGGATATCACATCTCATGATAAAGGAAGGGTCTAAGGTTTGGAAGGGGAAGGATTTGGATATCACATCTCATGTTATATTACGGGTCTCAGGTTTGGTATTAGAAGCATTGAGATATCAAGTCTCAGAGTATAGGAAGGGTCTCAGAATTGGAATGGGAAGGAGTTGGATATCACATCTCAAGCAATAGGAAGGGTATCAGGATTGGAATGGGAAGGACTTGGATATCAGATCTCATGCTATAGGAAGGCTCTCAGGTTTGGAAGGGGAAAGAGTTGGATATCACATTTCATGTTAGAGGTAGGATCTCAGGTTTGGTATTAGAGGCATTGAGATATCACATCTCATGCTATCAGAAGGGTCTCGGGAATGGAATGGGAAGGAGTTGGATATCACATCTCATGCTAAAGGGAGGGTCTCAGGTTTGGAAGGGGAAGGATTTGGATATCACATCTCATGTTATAGGAAGGATCTCAGGTTTGGTATTAGAAGCATTGAGATATCACATCTCATGCTATCGGAAGGATCTCAGGTTTGGTATTAGAAGCATTGAGATATCACATCTCATGCTATCAGAAGGGTCTCAGGATTGGAATGGGAAGGAGTTGGATATCACATCTCATGCTATAGGAAGTGTCTCAGGATTGTAATGGGAAGGACTTGGATATCACATCTCATGCTATAGGTAGGGTCTCAAGTTTGATATTAGAAGCATTGAGATATCACATCTCATGCTATAGGAATGGTCTGAGGATTGGAATGGGAAGGAGTTGGATATCACATCTCATGCTATGGGAAGGGTCTCAGGTTTGGTATAAGCAGTGAGATATCACATCTCATGCTATAGGAAGTGTCTCAGGATTGGAATGGGAAGGAGTTGGATATCACATCTCATGTTATAGGAAGGATCTCAGGTTTGGTATAAGCATTGAGATATCACATCTCTGCTATCGGAAGTGTCTCAGGATTGGAATGGGAAGGAGTTGGATATCCCATCTCATGTTATAGGACGGGTCTCAGGTTTGTTATTAGAATCATTGAGATATCATATTGCATGCTGTAAGAAGGGTCTAAGGGTTGGAATGGGAAGGACTTGGATATCACATCTCATGCTATAGATAGGCTCTTAGGTTTGGAAAGGGAAGGAGTTGGATATCACATTTCATGTTAGAGGAAGGATCTCAGGTTTGGTATTAGAAGCATTGAGATATCACATCTCATGCTATAGGAAGGGTCTCAGGATTGGAATGGGAAGTAGTTGGATATCACATCTCATGCTATAGGAAGGGTCTCAGGTTTGGTATAAGCATTGAGATATCACATCTCATGCTATAGGACGGGTCTCAGGATTTGAATGGAAGGAGTTGGATATCACATCTCATGTTATAGGAAGGATCTCAGGTTTGGTATTAGAAGCATTGAGACATCACATCTCATGCTATAGGAAGGGTCTCAGGGTTGGAATGGGAAGGAGTTGGATATCACATCTCATCCAATAGGAAGGGTCTCAGGTTTGGAATGGGAAGGAATTGGATATCACATCTCATGTTATAGGAAGGATCTCAGGTTTGGTATTAGAAGCATTGAGATATCACATCTCATGCTATAGGCAGGGTCTCAGGATTGGAATGTGAAGGATTTGGATATCACATCTCATGCTAAAGGAAGGGTCTCAGGTTTGGTAGAAGCATTGAGATATCACGTCTCTGCTATCGGAAGGGTCTCAGGATTGGATTGGGAAGGAGTTGGATATCCCTTCTCATGCTATAGGAAGGGTCTCAGGATTTGAATGGCAAGGAGTTGGATATCACATCTCATGCCATAGGAAGGGTCTCAGGTTTGGTATAAGCATTGGGATATCACATCTCTGCTATCGGAAGGGTCTCAGGATTGGATTGGGAAGGAGTTGGATATTACTTTCTTGCTATAGGAAGGGTCTCATGTTTGGAATGGGAAGGAGTTGGATATCACATATGCTATAGTTAGTGTCTCAGGTTTGGAACGGGAAGGAGTTGGATATCACATCTCATGTTATAGGAAGGGTCTCAGGTTTGGCATAAGCATTGAGATATCACATCTCTGCTATCGGAAGCGGCTCAGGATTGGAATGGGAAGGAGTTGGATATCCCATCTCATGTTATAGTAAGAGTCTCTGGTTTGGTATTAGAATCATTGAGATATCACATCGCATGCTGTAGGAAGGGTCTAAGGATTGGAATGGGATGGATTTGGATATCACATCTCATGCTATAGGTAGGCTCTCAGGTTTGGTATAAGCATTGAGATATCACATCTCATGCTATAGGAAGGGTCTCAGGATTGGAATGGGAAGGAATTGGATATCACATCTCATGCTATAGGAAGGGTCTCAGATTTGGTGTAAGCATTGAGATATCACATATCATGCTAAAGGAAGGGTCTCAGGATTGGAATGGGAAGGAGTTGTATATGACATCTCAGGCCATAGGAAGGTTCTCAGGTTTGGTATAAGCATTGAGATATCACATCTCTGCTATCGGAAAGGTCTCAGGATTGGAATGGGAAGGAGTTGGATATCCCATCTCATGTTATAGGAAGGATCTCAGGTTTGGTATTAGAAGCATAGAGATATCACATCTCATGCTATAGGAAGGGTCTCAGGATTGGAATGGGAAGGACTTGGATGTCACATCTCATGCTATAGGGAGGGTCTCAAGTTTGATATTAGAAGCATTGAGATAACAAATCTCATGATATCGGAAGGGTCTCAGGATTGGAATGGGAAGGAGTTGGATATCACATCTCATGATAAAGGAAGGGTCTAAGGTTTGGAAGGGGAAGGATTTGGATATCACATCTCATGTTATAGGACGGGTCTCAGGTTTGGTATTAGAAGCATTGAGATATCAAGTCTCATGGTATAAGAAGGGTCTCAGAATTGGAATGGGAAGGAGTTGGATATCACACCTCAAGCTATAGGAAGGGTCTCAGGATTGGAATGGGAAGGAGTTTGATATCACATCTCATGCCATAGTATGGGTCTCAGGTTTGGTAGAAGCATTGGGATATCACATCTCATGCTATCGGAAGGGTATCAGTATTGGATTTTGAAGAAGTTGGATATCCCATCTCATGCTATAGGAAGGGTCTCAGGTTGGAATGGGAAGGAGTTGGATATCACATTTCATGTTATAGGAAGGGTCTCAGGATTGGAATGGGAAGGACTTGGATATCATATCTCATGCTATAGGACGGGTCCCAGGTTTGTTATTAGAATCATTGAGATATCATATTGCATGCTGTAGGAAGGGTCTAAGGATTGGAATAGGAAGGACCTGGATATCACATCTCATGCTATAGATAGGCTCTTAGGTTTGGAAAGGGAAGGAGTTGGATATCACATTTCATGTTAGAGGAAGGATCTCAGGTTTGGTATTAGAAGCACTGAGATATCACATCTCATGCTATAGGAAGGGTCTCAGGATTGGAATGGGAAGTAGTTGGATATCACATCTCATGCTATAGGAAGGGTCTCAGGTTTGGTATAAGCATTGAGATATCACATCTCATGCTATAGGACGGGTCTCAGGATTGGAATGGAAGGAGTTGGATATCACATCTCATGTTATAGGAAGGATCTCAGGTTTGGTATTAGAATCATTGAGACATCACATCTCATGCTATAGGAAGGGTCTCAGGGTTGGAATGGGAAGGAGTTGGATATCACAACTCATCCAATAGGAAGGGTCTCAGGTTTGGAATGGGAAGGAATTGGATATCACATCTCATGTTATAGGAAGGATCTCAGGTTTGGTATTAGAAGCATTGAGATATCACATCTCATGCTATAGGAAGGGTCTCAGGATTGGAATGTGAAGGATTTGGATATCACATCTCATGCTAAAGGAAGGGTCTCAGGTTTGGTAGAAGCATTGAGATATCACGTCTCTGCTATCGGAAGGGTCTCAGGATTGGATTGGGAAGGAGTTGGATATCCCTTCTCATGCTATAGGAAGGGTCTCAGGATTTGAATGGCAAGGAGTTGGATATCACATCTCATGCCATACGAAGGGTCTCAGGTTTGGTATAAGCATTGAGATATCACATCTCTGCTATCGGAAGGGTCTCAGGATTGGAATGGGAAGGAGTTGGATATTCCCATCTCATGTAATAGGAAGGGTCTCAGGTTTGGTATTAGAAGCATTGAGATATCACATCTCATGCTATAGGAAGGGTCTCAGGATTGGAATGGGAAGGACTTGGATATCACATCTCATGCTATAGGGAGGGTCTCAAGTTTGATATTAGAAGCTTTGAGATATCACATCTCATGATATCGGAAGGGTCTCAGGATTGGAATGGGAAGGAGTTGGATATCACATCTCATGATAAAGGAAGGGTCTAAGGTTTGGAAGGGGAAGGATTTGGATATCACATCTCATGTTATATTACGGGTCTCAGGTTTGGTATTAGAAGCATTGAGATATCAAGTCTCAGAGTATAGGAAGGGTCTCAGAATTGGAATGGGAAGGAGTTGGATATCACATCTCAAGCTATAGGAAGGGTCTCAGGATTGGAATGGGAAGGACTTGGATATCACATCTCATGCTATAGGAAGGCTCTCAGGTTTGGAAGGGGAAAGAGTTGGATATCACATTTCATGTTAGAGGTAGGATCTCAGGTTTGGTATTAGAGGCATTGAGATATCACATCTCATGCTATCAGAAGGGTCTCGGGAATGGAATGGGAAGGAGTTGGATATCACATCTCATGCTAAAGGGAGGGTCTCAGGTTTGGAAGGGAAAGGATTTGGATATCACATCTCATGTTATAGGAAGGATCTCAGGTTTGGTATTAGAAGCATTGAGATATCACATCTCATGCTATCAGAAGGGTCTCAGGATTGGAATGGGAAGGAGTTGGATATCACATCTCATGCTAAAGGGAGGGTCTCAGGTTTGGAAGGGGAAGGATTTGGATATCACATCTCATGTTATCGGAAGGATCTCACGTTTGGTATTAGAAGTATTGAGATATCATATCTCATGCTATAGGAAGGGTCTCAGGATTGGAATGGGAAGGAGTTGGATATCACATCTCATGTTATAGGAAGTGTCTCAGGATTGTAATGGGAAGGACTTGGATATCACATCTCATGCTATAGGTAGGGTCTCAAGTTTGATATTAGAAGCATTGAGATATCACATCTCATGCTATAGGAAGGGTCTGAGGATTGGAATGGGAAGGAGTTGGATATCACATCTCATGCTATGGGAAGGGTCTCAGGTTTGGTATAAGCAGTGAGATATCACATCTCATGCTATAGGAAGTGTCTCAGGATTGGAATGGGAAGGAGTTGGATATCACATCTCATGTTATAGGAAGGATCTCAGGTTTGGTATAAGCATTGAGATATCACATCTCTGCTACCGGAAGGGTCTCAGGATTGGAATGGGAAGGAGTTGGATATTCCCATCTCATGTTATAGGAAGGGTCTCAGGTTTGGTATTAGAAGCATTGAGATATCACATCTCATGCTATAGGAAGGGTCTCAGGATTGGAATGGGAAGGACTTGGATATCACATCTCATGCTATAGGGAGGGTCTCAAGTTTGATATTAGAAGCTTTGAGATATCACATCTCATGATATCGGAAGGGTCTCAGGATTGGAATGGGAAGGAGTTGGATATCACATCTCATGATAAAGGAAGGGTCTAAGGTTTGGAAGGGGAAGGATTTGGATATCACATCTCATGTTATATTACGGGTCTCACGTTTGTATTAGAAGCATTGAGATATCAAGTCTCATAGTATAGGAAGGGTCTCAGAATTGGAATGGGAAGGAGTTGGATATCACATCTCAAGCTATAGGAAGGGTCTCAGGATTGGAATGGGAAGGACTTGGATATCACATCTCATGCTATAGGAAGGCTCTCAGGTTTGGAAGGGGAAAGAGTTGGATATCACATTTCATGTTAGAGGTAGGATCTCAGGTTTGGTATTAGAGGCATTGAGATATCACATCTCATGCTATCAGAAGGGTCTCAGGAATGGAATGGGAAGGAGTTGGATATCACATCTCATGCTAAAGGGAGGGTCTCATGTTTGGAAGGGGAAGGATTTGGATATCACATCTCATGTTATAGGAAGGATCTCAGGTTTGGTATTAGAAGCATTGAGATATCACATCTCATGCTATCGGAAGGATCTCAGGTTTGGTATTAGAAGCATTGAGATATCACATCTCATGCTATCAGAAGAGTCTCAGGATTGGAATAGGAAGGAGTTGGATATCACATCTCATGCTAAAGGGAGGGTCTCAGGATTGGAAGGGGAAGGATTTGGATATCACATCTCATGTTATCGGAAGGATCTCACGTTTGGTATTAGAAGTATTGAGATATCATATCTCATGCTATAGGAAGGGTCTCAGGATTGGAATGGGAAGGAGTTGGATATCACATCTCATGCTATAGGGAGGGTCTCAGGATTGGAATGGGAAGGACTTAGATATCACATATCATGCTATAGGGAGGGTCTCAGTTTTGATATTAGAAGCATTGAGATATCACATCTCATGCTATAGGAAGTGTCTCAGGATTGGAATGGGAAGGTGCTGGATATCACATCTCATGCTAAAGGAAGGGTCTCAGGTTTGGAACGGGAAGGATTTGGATATCACATCTCATGTTATAGGAAGGGTCTCAGGTTTGGTATAAGCATTGAGATATCACATCTCTGCTATCGGAAGTGTCTCAGGATTGGAATGGGAAGGAGTTGGATATCCCATCTCATGTTATAGGACGGGTCTCAGGTTTGTTATTAGAATCATTGAGATATCATATTGCATGCTGTAGGAAGGGTCTAAGGGTTGGAATGGGAAGGACTTGGATATCACATCTCATGGTATAGATAGGCTCTTAGGTTTGGAAAGGGAAGGAGTTGGATATCACATTTCATGTTAGAGGAAGGATCTCAGGTTTGGTATTAGAAGCATTGAGATATCACATCTCATGCTATAGGAAGGGTCTCAGGATTGGAATGGGAAGCAGTTGGATATCACATCTCATGCTAAAGGGAGGGTCTCAGATTTGGAAGGGGAAGGATTTGGATATCACATCTCATGTTATAGGAAGGATCTCAGGTTTGGTATTAGAAGCATTGAGATATCACATCTCATGCTATCGGAAGGATCTCAGGTTTGGTATTAGAAGCATTGAGATATCACATCTCATGCTATCAGAAGAGTCTCAGGATTGGAATAGGAAGGAGTTGGATATCACATCTCATGCTAAAGGGAGGGTCTCAGGATTGGAAGGGGAAGTATTTGGATATCACATCTCATGTTATCGGAAGGATCTCACGTTTGGTATTAGAAGTATTGAGATATCATATCTCATGCTATAGGAAGGGTCTCAGGATTGGAATGGGAAGGAGTTGGATATCACATCTCATGCTATAGGGAGGGTCTCAGGATTGGAATGGGAAGGACTTAGATATCACATATCATGCTATAGGGAGGGTCTCAGTTTTGATATTAGAAGCATTGAGATATCACATCTCATGCTATAGGAAGTGTCTCAGGATTGGAATGGGAAGGTGCTGGATATCACATCTCATGCTAAAGGAAGGGTCTCAGGTTTGGAACGGGAAGGATTTGGATATCACATCTCATGTTATAGGAAGGGTCTCAGGTTTGGTATAAGCATTGAGATATCACATCTCTGCTATCGGAAGTGTCTCAGGATTGGAATGGGAAGGAGTTGGATATCCCATCTCATGTTATAGGACGGGTCTCAGGTTTGTTATTAGAATCATTGAGATATCATATTGCATGCTGTAGGAAGGGTCTAAGGGTTGGAATGGGAAGGACTTGGATATCACATCTCATGGTATAGATAGGCTCTTAGGTTTGGAAAGGGAAGGAGTTGGATATCACATTTCATGTTAGAGGAAGGATCTCAGGTTTGGTATTAGAAGCATTGAGATATCACATCTCATGCTATAGGAAGGGTCTCAGGATTGGAATGGGAAGCAGTTGGATATCACATCTCATGCTATAGGAAAGGTCTCAGGTTTGGTATAAGCATTGAGATATCACATCTCATGCTATAGGACGGGTCTCAGGATTGGAATGGAAGGAGTTGGATATCACATCCCATGTTATAGGAAGGATCTCAGGTTTGGTATAAGAAGCATTGAGACATCACATCTCATGCTATAGGAAGGGTCTCAGGGTTGGAATGGGAAGGAGTTGGATATCACATCTCATCCAATAGGAAGGGTCTCAGGTTTGGAATGGGAAGGAATTGGATATCACATCTCATGTTATAGGAAGGATCTCAGGTTTGGTATTAGAAGCATTGAGATATCACATCTCATGCTATAGGAAGGGTCTCAGGATTGGAATGTGAAGGATTTGGATATCACATCTCATGCTAAAGGAAGGGTCTCAGGTTTGGTAGAAGCATTGAGATATCACGTCTCTGCTATCGGAAGAGTCTCAGGATTGGATTGGGAAGGAGTTGGATATCACATCTCATGCCATAGGAAGGGTCTCAGGTTTGGTATAAGCATTGAGATATCACATCTCTGCTATCGGAAGGATCTCAGGATTGGATTGGGAAGGAGTTGGATATCCCTTCTCATGCTATAGGAAGTGTCTCAGGTTGGAATGGGAAGGAGTTGGATATCACATCTCATGTTATAGGAAGGGTCTCAGGATTGGAATGGGAAGGATTTGGTTATCACATCTCTTGCTATAGGAAGGGTCTCAGGATTGGAATGGGTAGGAGTTGGATATTACTTTCTTGCTATAGGAAGGGTCTCATGTTTGGAATGGGAAGGAGTTGGATATCACATATGCTATAGTTAGTGTCTCAGGTTTGGAACGGGAAGGAGTTGGATATCACATCTCATGTTATAGGAAGGGTCTCAGGTTTGGTATAAGCATTGAGATATCACATCTCTGCTATCGGAAGCGGCTCAGGATTGGAATGGGAAGGAGTTGGATATCCCATCTCATGTTATAGGAAGAGTCTCTGGTTTGGTATTAAAATCATTGAGATATCACATCGCATGCTGTAGGAAAGGTCTAAGGATTGGAATGGGATGGACTTGGATATCACATCTCATGCTATAGGTAGGCTCTCAGGTTTGGTATAAGCATTGAGATATCACATCTCATGCTATAGGAAGGGTCTCAGGATTGGAATGGGAAGGAATTGGATATCACATCTCATGCTATAGGAAGGGTCTCAGATTTGGTATAAGCATTGAGATATCACATCTCATGCTAAAGGAAGGGTCTCAGGATTGGAATGGGAAGGAGTTGTATATGACATCTCAGGCCCTAGGAAGGTTCTCAGGTTTGGTATAAGCATTGAGATATCACATCTCTGCTATCGGAAGGGTCTCAGGATTGGAATGGGAAGCAGTTGGATATCCCATCTCATGTTATAGGAAGGGTCTCAGGTTTGGTATTAGAAGCATAGAGATATCACATCTCATGCTATAGGAAGGATCTCAGGATTTGAATGGCAAGGAGTTGGATATCACATCTCATGCCATAGGAAGGGTCTCAGGTTTGGTATAAGCATTGAGATATCACATCTCTGCTATCGGAAGGGTCTCAGGATTGGATTGGGAAGGAGTTAGATATCCCTTCTCATGCTATAGGAAGTGTCTCAGGTTGGAATGGGAAGGAGTTGGATATCACATCTCATGTTATAGGAAGGGTCTCAGGATTGGAATGGGAAGGACTTGGATGTCACATCTCATGCTATAGGGAGGGTCTCAAGTTTGATATTAGAAGCATTGAGATAACAAATCTCATGATATAAGAAGGGTCTCAGAATTGGAATGGGAAGGAGTTGGATATCACATCTCATGATAAAGGAAGGGTCTAAGGTTTGGAAGGGGAAGGATTTGGATATCACATCTCATGTTATAGGACAGGTCTCAGGTTTGGTATTAGATGCATTGAGATATCAAGTCTCATGGTATAAGAAGGGTCTCAGAATTGGAATGGGAAGGAGTTGGATATCACACCTCAAGCTATAGGAAGGGTCTCAGGATTGGAATGGGAAGGAGTTTGATATCACATCTCATGCCATAGTATGGGTCTCAGGTTTGGTAGAAGCATTGGGATATCACATCTCATGCTATCGGAAGGGTATCAGTATTGGATTTGGAAGAAGTTGGATATCCCATCTCATGCTATAGGAAGGGTCTCAGGTTGGAATGGGAAGGAGTTGGATATCATATCTCATGCTATAGGACGGGTCTCAGGTTTGTTATTAGAATCATTGAGATATCATATTGCATGCTGTAGGAAGGGTCTAAGGATTGGAATGGGAAGGACTTGGATATCACATCTCATGCTATAGGACATGTCTCAGGATTGGAATGGAAGGAGTTGGATATCACATATCATGTTATAGGAAGGATCTCAGGTTTGGTATTGGAAGCATTGAGACATCACATCTCATGCTATAGGAAGGGTCTCAGGGTTGGAATGGGAAGGAGTTGGATATCACATCTCATCCAATAGGAAGGGTCTCAGGTTTGGAATGGGAAGGAATTGGATATCACATCTCATGTTATAGGAAAGATCTCAGGTTTGGTATTAGAAGCATTGAGATATCACATCTCATGCTATAGGAAGGGTCTCAGGATTGGAATGTGAAGGATTTGGATATCACATCTCATGCTAAAGGAAGGGTCTCAGGTTTGGTAGAAGCATTGAGATATCACGTCTCTGCTATCGGAAGGGTCTCAGGATTGGATTGGGAAGGAGTTGGATATCCCTTCTCATGCTATAGGAAGGGTCTCAGGATTGGAATGGGAAGGAGTTTGATATCACATCTCATGCCATAGTATGGGTCTCAGGTTTGGTAGAAGCATTGGGATATCACATCTCATGCTATCGGAAGGGTATCAGTATTGGATTTGGAAGAAGTTGGATATCCCATCTCATGCTATAGGAAGGGTCTCAGGTTGGAATGGGAAGGAGTTGGATATCACATTTCATGTTAGAGGAAGGATCTCAGGTTTGGTATTAGAAGCATTGAGATATCACATCTCATGCTATATGAAGGGTCTCAGGATTGGAATGGGAAGTAGTTGGATATCACATCTCATGCTATAGGAAGGGTCTCAGGTTTGGTATAAGCATTGAGATATCACATCTCATGCTATAGGACATGTCTCAGGATTGGAATGGAAGGAGTTGGATATCACATATCATGTTATAGGAAGGATCTCAGGTTTGGTATTGGAAGCATTGAGACATCACATCTCATGCTATAGGAAGGGTCTCAGGGTTGGAATGGGAAGGAGTTGGATATCACATCTCATCCAATAGGAAGGGTCTCAGGTTTGGAATGGGAAGGAATTGGATATCACATCTCATGTTATAGGAAAGATCTCAGGTTTGGTATTAGAAGCATTGAGATATCACATCTCATGCTATAGGAAGGGTCTCAGGATTGGAATGTGAAGGATTTGGATATCACATCTCATGCTAAAGGAAGGGTCTCAGGTTTGGTAGAAGCATTGAGATATCACGTCTCTGCTATCGGAAGGGTCTCAGGATTGGATTGGGAAGGAGTTGGATATCCCTTCTCATGCTATAGGAAGGGTCTCAGGATTTGAATGGCAAGGAGTTGGATATCACATCTCATGCCATAGGAAGGGTCTCAGGTTTGGTATAAGCATTGAGATATCACATCTCTGCTATCGGAAGGGTCTCAGGATTGGAATGGGAAGGAGTTGGATATTCCCATCTCATGTTATAGGAAGGGTCATTGGTTTGGTATTAGAAGCATTGAGATATCACATCTCATGCTATAGGAAGGGTCTCAGGATTGGAATGGGAAGGACTTGGATATCACATCCCCTGCTATAGGGAGGGTCTCAAGTTTGATATTAGAAGCTTTGAGATATCACATCTCATGATATCGGAAGGGTCTCAGGATTGGAATGGGAAGGAGTTGGATATCACATCTCATGATAAAGGAAGGGTCTAAGGTTTGGAAGGGGAAGGATTTGGATATCACATCTCATGTTATATTACGGGTCTCAGGTTTGGTATTAGAAGCATTGAGATATCAAGTCTCAGAGTATAGGAAGGGTCTCAGAATTGGAATGGGAAGGAGTTGGATATCACATCTCAAGCTATAGGAAGGGTCTCAGGATTGGAATGGGAAGGACTTGGATATCACATCTCATGCTATAGGAAGGCTCTCAGGTTTGGAAGGGGAAAGAGTTGGATATCACATTTCATGTTAGAGGTAGGATCTCAGGTTTGGTATTAGAGGCATTGAGATATCACATCTCATGCTATCAGAAGGGTCTCAGGAATGGAATGGGAAGGAGTTGGATATCACATCTCATGCTAAAGGGAGGGTCTCAGGTTTGGAAGGGGAATGATTTGGATATCACATCTCATGTTATAGGAAGGATCTCAGGTTTGGTATTAGAAGCATTGAGATATCACATCTCATGCTATCGGAAGGATCTCAGGTTTGGTATTAGAAGCATTGAGATATCACATCTCATGCTATCGGAAGTGTCTCAGGATTGGAATGGGAAGGAGCTGGATATCACATCTCATGCTAAAGGAAGGGTCTCAGGTTTGGAACGGGAAGGATTTGGATATCACATCTCATGTTATAGGAAGGGTCTCAGGTTTGGTATAAGCATTGAGATATCACATCTCTGCTATCGGAAGTGTCTCAGGATTGGAATGGGAAGGAGTTGGATATCACATCTCATGTTATAGGACGGGTCTCAGGTTTGTTATTAGAATCATTGAGATATCATATTGCATGCTGTAGGAAGGGTCTAAGGGTTGGAATGGGAAGGACTTGGATATCACATCTCATGCTATAGATAGGCTCTTAGGTTTGGAAAGGGAAGGAGTTGGATATCACATTTCATGTTAGAGGAAGGATCTCAGGTTTGGTATTAGAAGCATTGAGATATCACATCTCATGCTATAGGAAGGGTCTCAGGATTGGAATGGGAAGTAGTTGGATATCACATCTCATGCTATAGGAAGGGTCTCAGATTTAGTATAAGCATTGAGATATCACATCTCATGCTATAGGACGGGTCTCAGGATTGGAATGGAAGGAGTTGGATATCACATCTCATGTTATAGGAAGGATCTCAGGTTTGGTATTAAAAGCATTGAGACATCACATCTCATGCTATAGGAAGGGTCTCAGGGTTGGAATGGGAAGGAGTTGGATATCACATCTCATCCAATAGGAAGGGTCTCAGGTTTGGAATGGGAAGGAATTGGATATCACATCTCATGTTATAGGAAGGATCTCAGGTTTGGTATTAGAAGCATTGAGATATCACATCTCATGCTATAGGAAGGGTCTCAGGATTGGAATGTGAAGGATTTGGATATCACATCTCATGCTAAAGGAAGGGTCTCAGGTTTGGTAGAAGCATTGAGATATCACGTCTCTGCTATTGGAAGGGTCGCAGGATTGGATTGGGAAGGAGTTGGATATCCCTTCTCATGCTATAGGAAGGGTCTCAGGATTTGAATGGCAAGGAGTTGGATATCACATCTCATGCCATAGGAAGGGTCTCAGGTTTGGTATAAGCATTGAGATATCACATCTCTGCTATCGGAAGGGTCTCAGGATTGGATTGGGAAGGAGTTGGATATGCCTTCTCATGCTATAGGAAGTGTCTCAGGTTGGAATGGGAAGGAGTTGGATATCACATCTCATGTTATAGGAAGGGTCTCAGGATTGGAATGGGAAGGATTTGGATATCACATCTCTTGCTATAGGAAGGGTCTCAGGATTGGAATGGGTAGGAGTTGGATATTACTTTCTTGCTATAGGAAGGGTCTCATGTTTGGAATGGGAAGGAGTTGGATATCACATATGCTATAGTTAGTATCTCAGGTTTGGAACGGGAAGGAGTTGGATATCACATCTCATGTTATAGGAAGGGTCTCAGGTTTGGTATAAGCATTGAGATATCACATCTCTGCTATCGGAAGCGGCTCAGGATTGGAATGGGAAGGAGTTGGATATCACATCTCATGTTATAGTAAGAGTCTCTGGTTTGGTATTAGAATCATTGAGATATCACATCGCATGCTGTAGGAAGGGTCTAAGGATTGGAATGGGATGGACTTGGATATCACATCTCATGCTATAGGTAGGCTCTCAGGTTTGGTATAAGCATTGAGATATCACATCTCATGCTATAGGAAGGGTCTCAGGATTGGAATGGGAAGGATTTGGATATCACATCTCATGCTATAGGAAGGGTCTCAGATTTGGTATAAGCATTGAGATATCACATCTCATGCTAAAGGAAGGGTCTCAGGATTGGAATGGGAAGGAGTTGTGTATGACATCTCAGGCCATAGGAAGGGTCTCAGGTTTGGTATAAGCATTGAGATATCACATCTCTGCTATCGGAAGGGTCTCAGGATTGGAATGGGAAGGAGTTGGATATCCCATTTCATGTTATAGGAAGGGTCTCAGGTTTGGTATTAGAAGCATAGAGATATCACATCTCATGCTATAGGAAGGGTCTCAGGATTGGAATGGGAAGGACTTGGATGTCAAATCTCATGCTATAGGGAGGATCTCAAGTTTGATATTAGAAGCATTGAGATAACAAATCTCATGATATCGGAAGGGTCTCAGGATTGGAATGGGAAGGAGTTGGATACCACATCTCATGATAAAGGAAGGGTCTAAGGTTTGGAAGGGGAAGGATTTGGATATCACATCTCATGTTATAGGACGGGTCTCAGGTTTGGTATTAGAAGCATTGAGATATCAAGTCTCATGGTATAAGAAGGGTCTCAGAATTGGAATGGGAAGGAGTTGGATATCACACCTCAAGCTATAGGAAGGGTCTCAGGATTGGAATGGGAAGGAGTTTGATATCACATCTCATGCCATAGTATGGGTCTCAGGTTTGGTAGAAGCATTGGGATATCACATCTCATGCTATCGGAAGGGTATCAGTATTGGATTTTGAAGAAGTTGGATATCCCATCTCATGCTATAGGAAGGGTCTCAGGTTGGAATGGGAAGGAGTTGGATATCACATTTCATGTTATAGGAAGGGTCTCAGGATTGGAATGGGAAGGACTTGGATATCATATCTCATGCTATAGGACGGGTCTCAGGTTTGTTATTAGAATCATTGAGATATCATATTGCATGCTGTAGGAAGGGTCTAAGGATTGGAATAGGAAGGACCTGGATATCACATCTCATGCTATAGATAGGCTCTTAGGTTTGGAAAGGGAAGGAGTTGGATATCACATTTCATGTTAGAGGAAGGATCTCAGGTTTGGTATTAGAAGCATTGAGATATCACATCTCATGCTATAGGAAGGGTCTCAGGATTGGAATGGGAAGTAGTTGGATATCACATCTCATGCTATAGGAAGGGTCTCAGGTTTCGTATAAGCATTGCGATATCACATCTCATGCTATAGGACGGGTCTCAGGATTGGAATGGAAGGAGTTGGATATCACATCTCATGTTATAGGAAGGATCTCAGGTTTGGTATTAGAATCATTGAGACATCACATCTCATGCTATAGGAAGGGTCTCAGGGTTGGAATGGGAAGGAGTTGGATATAACAACTCATCCAATAGGAAGGGTCTCAGGTTTGGAATGGGAAGGAATTGGATATCACATCTCATGTTATAGGAAGGATCTCAGGTTTGGTATTAGAAGCATTGAGATATCACATCTCATGCTATAGGAAGGGTCTCAGGATTGGAATGTGAAGGATTTGGATATCACATCTCATGCTAAAGGAAGGGTCTCAGGTTTGGTAGAAGCATTGAGATATCACGTCTCTGCTATCGGAAGGGTCTCAGGATTGGATTGGGAAGGAGTTGGATATTCCCATCTCATGTAATAGGAAGGGTCTCAGGTTTGGTATTAGAAGCATTGAGATATCACATCTCATGCTATAGGAAGGGTCTCAGGATTGGAATGGGAAGGACTTGGATATCACATCTCATGCTATAGGGAGGGTCTCAAGTTTGATATTAGAAGCTTTGAGATATCACATCTCATGATATCGGAAGGGTCTCAGGATTGGAATGGGAAGGAGTTGGATATCACATCTCATGCCATACGAAGGGTCTCAGGTTTGGTATAAGCATTGAGATATCACATCTCTGCTATCGGAAGGGTCTCAGGATTGGAATGGGAAGGAGTTGGATATTCCCATCTCATGTAATAGGAAGGGTCTCAGGTTTGGTATTAGAAGCATTGAGATATCACATCTCATGCTATAGGAAGGGTCTCAGGATTGGAATGGGAAGGACTTGGATATCACATCTCATGCTATAGGGAGGGTCTCAAGTTTGATATTAGAAGCTTTGAGATATCACATCTCATGATATCGGAAGGGTCTCAGGATTGGAATGGGAAGGAGTTGGATATCACATCTCATGATAAAGGAAGGGTCTAAGGTTTGGAAGGGGAAGGATTTGGATATCACATCTCATGTTATATTACGGGTCTCAGGTTTGGTATTACAAGCATTGAGATATCAAGTCTCAGAGTATAGGAAGGGTCTCAGAATTGGAATGGGAAGGAGTTGGATATCACATCTCAAGCAATAGGAAGGGTATCAGGATTGGAATGGGAAGGACTTGGATATCAGATCTCATGCTATAGGAAGGCTCTCAGGTTTGGAAGGGGAAAGAGTTGGATATCACATTTCATGTTAGAGGTAGGATCTCAGGTTTGGTATTAGAGGCATTGAGATATCACATCTCATGCTATCAGAAGGGTCTCGGGAATGGAATGGGAAGGAGTTGGATATCACATCTCATGCTAAAGGGAGGGTCTCAGGTTTGGAAGGGGAAGGATTTGGATATCACATCTCATGTTATAGGAAGGATCTCAGGTTTGGTATTAGAAGCATTGAGATATCACATCTCATGCTATCGGAAGGATCTCAGGTTTGGTATTAGAAGCATTGAGATATCACATCTCATGCTATCAGAAGGGTCTCAGGATTGGAATGGGAAGGAGTTGGATATCACATCTCATGCTATAGGAAGTGTCTCAGGATTGTAATGGGAAGGACTTGGATATCACATCTCATGCTATAGGTAGGGTCTCAAGTTTGATATTAGAAGCATTGAGATATCACATCTCATGCTATAGGAATGGTCTGAGGATTGGAATGGGAAGGAGTTGGATATCACATCTCATGCTATGGGAAGGGTCTCAGGTTTGGTATAAGCAGTGAGATATCACATCTCATGCTATAGGAAGTGTCTCAGGATTGGAATGGGAAGGAGTTGGATATCACATCTCATGTTATAGGAAGGATCTCAGGTTTGGTATAAGCATTGAGATATCACATCTCTGCTATCGGAAGTGTCTCAGGATTGGAATGGGAAGGAGTTGGATATCCCATCTCATGTTATAGGACGGGTCTCAGGTTTGTTATTAGAATCATTGAGATATCATATTGCATGCTGTAAGAAGGGTCTAAGGGTTGGAATGGGAAGGACTTGGATATCACATCTCATGCTATAGATAGGCTCTTAGGTTTGGAAAGGGAAGGAGTTGGATATCACATTTCATGTTAGAGGAAGGATCTCAGGTTTGGTATTAGAAGCATTGAGATATCACATCTCATGCTATAGGAAGGGTCTCAGGATTGGAATGGGAAGTAGTTGGATATCACATCTCATGCTATAGGAAGGGTCTCAGGTTTGGTATAAGCATTGAGATATCACATCTCATGCTATAGGACGGGTCTCAGGATTTGAATGGAAGGAGTTGGATATCACATCTCATGTTATAGGAAGGATCTCAGGTTTGGTATTAGAAGCATTGAGACATCACATCTCATGCTATAGGAAGGGTCTCAGGGTTGGAATGGGAAGGAGTTGGATATCACATCTCATCCAATAGGAAGGGTCTCAGGTTTGGAATGGGAAGGAATTGGATATCACATCTCATGTTATAGGAAGGATCTCAGGTTTGGTATTAGAAGCATTGAGATATCACATCTCATGCTATAGGCAGGGTCTCAGGATTGGAATGTGAAGGATTTGGATATCACATCTCATGCTAAAGGAAGGGTCTCAGGTTTGGTAGAAGCATTGAGATATCACGTCTCTGCTATCGGAAGGGTCTCAGGATTGGATTGGGAAGGAGTTGGATATCCCTTCTCATGCTATAGGAAGGGTCTCAGGATTTGAATGGCAAGGAGTTGGATATCACATCTCATGCCATAGGAAGGGTCTCAGGTTTGGTATAAGCATTGGGATATCACATCTCTGCTATCGGAAGGGTCTCAGGATTGGATTGGGAAGGAGTTGGATATTACTTTCTTGCTATAGGAAGGGTCTCATGTTTGGAATGGGAAGGAGTTGGATATCACATATGCTATAGTTAGTGTCTCAGGTTTGGAACGGGAAGGAGTTGGATATCACATCTCATGTTATAGGAAGGGTCTCAGGTTTGGCATAAGCATTGAGATATCACATCTCTGCTATCGGAAGCGGCTCAGGATTGGAATGGGAAGGAGTTGGATATCCCATCTCATGTTATAGTAAGAGTCTCTGGTTTGGTATTAGAATCATTGAGATATCACATCGCATGCTGTAGGAAGGGTCTAAGGATTGGAATGGGATGGATTTGGATATCACATCTCATGCTATAGGTAGGCTCTCAGGTTTGGTATAAGCATTGAGATATCACATCTCATGCTATAGGAAGGGTCTCAGGATTGGAATGGGAAGGATTTGGATATCACATCTCATGCTATAGGAAGGGTCTCAGATTTGGTATAAGCATTGAGATATCACATCTCATGCTAAAGGAAGGGTCTCAGGATTGGAATGGGAAGGAGTTGTATATGACATCTCAGGCCATAGGAAGGGTCTCAGGTTTGGTATAAGCATTGAGATATCACATCTCTGCTATCGGAAGGGTCTCAGGATTGGAATGGGAAGGAGTTGGATATCCCATCTCATGTTATGGGAAGGGTCTCAGGTTTGGTATTAGAAGCATAGAGATATCACATCTCATGCTATAGGAAGGGTCTCAGGATTGGAATGGGAAGGACTTGGATGTCACATCTCATGCTATAGGGAGGGTCTCAAGTTTGATATTAGAAGCATTGAGATAAAAAATCTCATGATATCGGAAGGGTCTCAGGATTGGAATGGGAAGGACTTGGATATCACATCTCATGGTATAGATAGGCTCTTAGGTTTGGAAAGGGAAGGAGTTGGATATCACATTTCATGTTAGAGGAAGGATCTCAGGTTTGGTATTAGAAGCATTGAGATATCACATCTCATGCTATAGGAAGGGTCTCAGGATTGGAATGGGAAGCAGTTGGATATCACATCTCATGCTAAAGGGAGGGTCTCAGGTTTGGAAGGGGAAGGATTTGGATATCACATCTCATGTTATAGGAAGGATCTCAGGTTTGGTATTAGAAGCATTGAGATATCACATCTCATGCTATCGGAAGGATCTCAGGTTTGGTATTAGAAGCATTGAGATATCACATCTCATGCTATCAGAAGAGTCTCAGGATTGGAATAGGAAGGAGTTGGATATCACATCTCATGCTAAAGGGAGGGTCTCAGGATTGGAAGGGGAAGTATTTGGATATCACATCTCATGTTATCGGAAGGATCTCACGTTTGGTATTAGAAGTATTGAGATATCATATCTCATGCTATAGGAAGGGTCTCAGGATTGGAATGGGAAGGAGTTGGATATCACATCTCATGCTATAGGGAGGGTCTCAGGATTGGAATGGGAAGGACTTAGATATCACATATCATGCTATAGGGAGGGTCTCAGTTTTGATATTAGAAGCATTGAGATATCACATCTCATGCTATAGGAAGTGTCTCAGGATTGGAATGGGAAGGTGCTGGATATCACATCTCATGCTAAAGGAAGGGTCTCAGGTTTGGAACGGGAAGGATTTGGATATCACATCTCATGTTATAGGAAGGGTCTCAGGTTTGGTATAAGCATTGAGATATCACATCTCTGCTATCGGAAGTGTCTCAGGATTGGAATGGGAAGGAGTTGGATATCCCATCTCATGTTATAGGACGGGTCTCAGGTTTGTTATTAGAATCATTGAGATATCATATTGCATGCTGTAGGAAGGGTCTAAGGGTTGGAATGGGAAGGACTTGGATATCACATCTCATGGTATAGATAGGCTCTTAGGTTTGGAAAGGGAAGGAGTTGGATATCACATTTCATGTTAGAGGAAGGATCTCAGGTTTGGTATTAGAAGCATTGAGATATCACATCTCATGCTATAGGAAGGGTCTCAGGATTGGAATGGGAAGCAGTTGGATATCACATCTCATGCTATAGGAAAGGTCTCAGGTTTGGTATAAGCATTGAGATATCACATCTCATGCTATAGGACGGGTCTCAGGATTGGAATGGAAGGAGTTGGATATCACATCTCATGTTATAGGAAGGATCTCAGGTTTGGTATTAGAAGCATTGAGACATCACATCTCATGCTATAGGAAGGGTCTCAGGGTTGGAATGGGAAGGAGTTGGATATCACATCTCATCCAATAGGAAGGGTCTCAGGTTTGGAATGGGAAGGAATTGGATATCACATCTCATGTTATAGGAAGGATCTCAGGTTTGGTATTAGAAGCATTGAGATATCACATCTCATGCTATAGGAAGGGTCTCAGGATTGGAATGTGAAGGATTTGGATATCACATCTCATGCTAAAGGAAGGGTCTCAGGTTTGGTAGAAGCATTGAGATATCACGTCTCTGCTATCGGAAGAGTCTCAGGATTGGATTGGGAAGGAGTTGGATATCACATCTCATGCCATAGGAAGGGTCTCAGGTTTGGTATAAGCATTGAGATATCACATCTCTGCTATCGGAAGGATCTCAGGATTGGATTGGGAAGGAGTTGGATATCCCTTCTCATGCTATAGGAAGTGTCTCAGGTTGGAATGGGAAGGAGTTGGATATCACATCTCATGTTATAGGAAGGGTCTCAGGATTGGAATGGGAAGGATTTGGTTATCACATCTCTTGCTATAGGAAGGGTCTCAGGATTGGAATGGGTAGGAGTTGGATATTACTTTCTTGCTATAGGAAGGGTCTCATGTTTGGAATGGGAAGGAGTTGGATATCACATATGCTATAGTTAGTGTCTCAGGTTTGTAACGGGAAGGAGTTGGATATCACATCTCATGTTATAGGAAGGGTCTCAGGTTTGGTATAAGCATTGAGATATCACATCTCTGCTATCGGAAGCGGCTCAGGATTGGAATGGGAAGGAGTTGGATATCCCATCTCATGTTATAGGAAGAGTCTCTGGTTTGGTATTAGAATCATTGAGATATCACATCGCATGCTGTAGGAAAGGTCTAAGGATTGGAATGGGATGGACTTGGATATCACATCTCATGCTATAGGTAGGCTCTCAGGTTTGGTATAAGCATTGAGATATCACATCTCATGCTATAGGAAGGGTCTCAGGATTGGAATGGGAAGGAATTGGATATCACATCTCATGCTATAGGAAGGGTCTCAGATTTGGTATAAGCATTGAGATATCACATCTCATGCTAAAGGAAGGGTCTCAGGATTGGAATGGGAAGGAGTTGTATATGACATCTCAGGCCATAGGAAGGTTCTCAGGTTTGGTATAAGCATTGAGATATCACATCTCTGCTATCGGAAGGGTCTCAGGATTGGAATGGGAAGCAGTTGGATATCCCATCTCATGTTATAGGAAGGGTCTCAGGTTTGGTATTAGAAGCATAGAGATATCACATCTCATGCTATAGGAAGGATCTCAGGATTTGAATGGCAAGGAGTTGGATATCACATCTCATGCCATAGGAAGGGTCTCAGGTTTGGTATAAGCATTGAGATATCACATCTCTGCTATCGGAAGGGTCTCAGGATTGGATTGGGAAGGAGTTAGATATCCCTTCTCATGCTATAGGAAGTGTCTCAGGTTGGAATGGGAAGGAGTTGGATATCACATCTCATGTTATAGGAAGGGTCTCAGGATTGGAATGGGAAGGACTTGGATGTCACATCTCATGCTATAGGGAGGGTCTCAAGTTTGATATTAGAAGCATTGAGATAACAAATCTCATGATATAAGAAGGGTCTCAGAATTGGAATGGGAAGGAGTTGGATATCACATCTCATGATAAAGGAAGGGTCTAAGGTTTGGAAGGGGAAGGATTTGGATATCACATCTCATGTTATAGGACGGGTCTCAGGTTTGGTATTAGATGCATTGAGATATCAAGTCTCATGGTATAAGAAGGGTCTCAGAATTGGAATGGGAAGGAGTTGGATATCACACCTCAAGCTATAGGAAGGGTCTCAGGATTGGAATGGGAAGTAGTTTGATATCACATCTCATGCCATAGTATGGGTCTCAGGTTTGGTAGAAGCATTGGGATATCACATCTCATGCTATCGGAAGGGTATCAGTATTGGATTTGGAAGAAGTTGGATATCCCATCTCATGCTATAGGAAGGGTCTCAGGATTGGAATGGGAAGGACTTGGATATCATATCTCATGCTATAGGACGGGTCTCAGGTTTGTTATTAGAATCATTGAGATATCATATTGCATGCTGTAGGAAGGGTCTAAGGATTGGAATGGGAAGGACTTGGATATCACATCTCATGCTATAGATAGGCTCTTAGGTTTGGAAAGGGAAGGAGTTGGATATCACATTTCATGTTAGAGGAAGGATCTCAGGTTTGGTATTAGAAGCATTGAGATATCACATCTCATGCTATATGAAGGGTCTCAGGATTGGAATGGGAAGTAGTTGGATATCACATCTCATGCTATAGGAAGGGTCTCAGGTTTGGTATAAGCATTGAGATATCACATCTCATGCTATAGGACATGTCTCAGGATTGGAATGGAAGGAGTTGGATATCACATATCATGTTATAGGAAGGATCTCAGGATTGGTATTGGAAGCATTGAGACATCACATCTCATGCTATAGGAAGGGTCTCAGGGTTGGAATGGGAAGGAGTTGGATATCACATCTCATCCAATAGGAAGGGTCTCAGGTTTGGAATGGGAAGGAATTGGATATCACATCTCATGTTATAGGAAAGATCTCAGGTTTGGTATTAGAAGCATTGAGATATCACATCTCATGCTATAGGAAGGGTCTCAGGATTGGAATGTGAAGGATTTGGATATCACATCTCATGCTAAAGGAAGGGTCTCAGGTTTGGTAGAAGCATTGAGATATCACGTCTCTGCTATCGGAAGGGTCTCAGGATTGGATTGGGAAGGAGTTGGATATCCCTTCTCATGCTATAGGAAGGGTCTCAGGATTTGAATGGCAAGGAGTTGGATATCACATCTCATGCCATAGGAAGGGTCTCAGGTTTGGTATAAGCATTGAGATATCACATCTCTGCTATCGGAAGGGTCTCAGGATTGGAATGGGAAGGAGTTGGATATTCCCATCTCATGTTATAGGAAGGGTCATTGGTTTGGTATTAGAAGCATTGAGATATCACATCTCATGCTATAGGAAGGGTCTCAGGATTGGAATGGGAAGGACTTGGATATCACATCCCCTGCTATAGGGAGGGTCTCAAGTTTGATATTAGAAGCTTTGAGATATCACATCTCATGATATCGGAAGGGTCTCAGGATTGGAATGGGAAGGAGTTGGATATCACATCTCATGATAAAGGAAGGGTCTAAGGTTTGGAAGGGGAAGGATTTGGATATCACATCTCATGTTATATTACGGGTCTCAGGTTTGGTATTAGAAGCATTGAGATATCAAGTCTCAGAGTATAGGAAGGGTCTCAGAATTGGAATGGGAAGGAGTTGGATATCACATCTCAAGCTATAGGAAGGGTCTCAGGATTGGAATGGGAAGGACTTGGATATCACATCTCATGCTATAGGAAGGCTCTCAGGTTTGGAAGGGGAAAGAGTTGGATATCACATTTCATGTTAGAGGTAGGATCTCAGGTTTGGTATTAGAGGCATTGAGATATCACATCTCATGCTATCAGAAGGGTCTCAGGAATGGAATGGGAAGGAGTTGGATATCACATCTCATGCTAAAGGGAGGGTCTCAGGTTTGGAAGGGGAATGATTTGGATATCACATCTCATGTTATAGGAAGGATCTCAGGTTTGGTATTAGAAGCATTGAGATATCACATCTCATGCTATCGGAAGGATCTCAGGTTTGGTATTAGAAGCATTGAGATATCACATCTCATGCTATCGGAAGTGTCTCAGGGTTGGAATGGGAAGGAGCTGGATATCACATCTCATGCTAAAGGAAGGGTCTCAGGTTTGGAACGGGAAGGATTTGGATATCACATCTCATGTTATAGGAAGGGTCTCAGGTTTGGTATAAGCATTGAGATATCACATCTCTGCTATCGGAAGTGTCTCAGGATTGGAATGGGAAGGAGTTGGATATCACATCTCATGTTATAGGACGGGTCTCAGGTTTGTTATTAGAATCATTGAGATATCATATTGCATGCTGTAGGAAGGGTCTAAGGGTTGGAATGGGAAGGACTTGGATATCACATCTCATGCTATAGATAGGCTCTTAGGTTTGGAAAGGGAAGGAGTTGGATATCACATTTCATGTTAGAGGAAGGATCTCAGGTTTGGTATTAGAAGCATTGAGATATCACATCTCATGCTATAGGAAGGGTCTCAGGATTGGAATGGGAAGTAGTTGGATATCACATCTCATGCTATAGGAAGGGTCTCAGATTTAGTATAAGCATTGAGATATCACATCTCATGCTATAGGACGGGTCTCAGGATTGGAATGGAAGGAGTTGGATATCACATCTCATGTTATAGGAAGGATCTCAGGTTTGGTATTAGAAGCATTGAGACATCACATCTCATGCTATAGGAAGGGTCTCAGGGTTGGAATGGGAAGGAGTTGGATATCACATCTCATCCAATAGGAAGGGTCTCAGGTTTGGAATGGGAAGGAATTGGATATCACATCTCATGTTATAGGAAGGATCTCAGGTTTGGTATTAGAAGCATTGAGATATCACATCTCATGCTATAGGAAGGGTCTCAGGATTGGAATGTGAAGGATTTGGATATCACATCTCATGCTAAAGGAAGGGTCTCAGGTTTGGTAGAAGCATTGAGATATCACGTCTCTGCTATCGGAAGGGTCGCAGGATTGGATTGGGAAGGAGTTGGATATCCCTTCTCATGCTATAGGAAGGGTCTCAGGATTTGAATGGCAAGGAGTTGGATATCACATCTCATGCCATAGGAAGGGTCTCAGGTTTGGTATAAGCATTGAGATATCACATCTCTGCTATCGGAAGGGTCTCAGGATTGGATTGGGAAGGAGTTGGATATGCCTTCTCATGCTATAGGAAGTGTCTCAGGTTGGAATGGGAAGGAGTTGGATATCACATCTCATGTTATAGGAAGGGTCTCAGGATTGGAATGGGAAGGATTTGGATATCACATCTCTTGCTATAGGAAGGGTCTCAGGATTGGAATGGGTAGGAGTTGGATATTACTTTCTTGCTATAGGAAGGGTCTCATGTTTGGAATGGGAAGGAGTTGGATATCACATATGCTATAGTTAGTGTCTCAGGTTTGGAACGGGAAGGAGTTGGATATCACATCTCATGTTATAGGAAGGGTCTCAGGTTTGGTATAAGCATTGAGATATCACATCTCTGCTATCGGAAGCGGCTCAGGATTGGAATGGGAAGGAGTTGGATATCACATCTCATGTTATAGTAAGAGTCCCTGGTTTGGTATTAGAATCATTGAGATATCACATCGCATGCTGTAGGAAGGGTCTAAGGATTGGAATGGGATGGACTTGGATATCACATCTCATGCTATAGGTAGGCTCTCAGGTTTGGTATAAGCATTGAGATATCACATCTCATGCTATAGGAAGGATCTCAGGTTTGGTATTAGAAGCATTGAGATATCACATCTCATGCTATAGGAAGGGTCTCAGGATTGGAATGTGAAGGATTTGGATATCACATCTCATGCTAAAGGAAGGGTCTCAGGTTTGGTAGAAGCATTGAGATATCACGTCTCTGCTATCGGAAGGGTCGCAGGATTGGATTGGGAAGGAGTTGGATATCCCTTCTCATGCTATAGGAAGGGTCTCAGGATTTGAATGGCAAGGAGTTGGATATCACATCTCATGCCATAGGAAGGGTCTCAGGTTTGGTATAAGCATTGAGATATCACATCTCTGCTATCGGAAGGGTCTCAGGATTGGATTGGGAAGGAGTTGGATATGCCTTCTCATGCTATAGGAAGTGTCTCAGGTTGGAATGGGAAGGAGTTGGATATCACATCTCATGTTATAGGAAGGGTCTCAGGATTGGAATGGGAAGGATTTGGATATCACATCTCTTGCTATAGGAAGGGTCTCAGGATTGGAATGGGTAGGAGTTGGATATTACTTTCTTGCTATAGGAAGGGTCTCATGTTTGGAATGGGAAGGAGTTGGATATCACATATGCTATAGTTAGTGTCTCAGGTTTGGAACGGGAAGGAGTTGGATATCACATCTCATGTTATAGGAAGGGTCTCAGGTTTGGTATAAGCATTGAGATATCACATCTCTGCTATCGGAAGCGGCTCAGGATTGGAATGGGAAGGAGTTGGATATCACATCTCATGTTATAGTAAGAGTCTCTGGTTTGGTATTAGAATCATTGAGATATCACATCGCATGCTGTAGGAAGGGTCTAAGGATTGGAATGGGATGGACTTGGATATCACATCTCATGCTATAGGTAGGCTCTCAGGTTTGGTATAAGCATTGAGATATCACATCTCATGCTATAGGAAGGGTCTCAGGATTGGAATGGGAAGGATTTGGATATCACATCTCATGCTATAGGAAGGGTCTCAGATTTGGTATAAGCATTGAGATATCACATCTCATGCTAAAGGAAGGGTCTCAGGATTGGAATGGGAAGGAGTTGTGTATGACATCTCAGGCCATAGGAAGGGTCTCAGGTTTGGTATAAGCATTGAGATATCACATCTCTGCTATCGGAAGGGTCTCAGGATTGGAATGGGAAGGAGTTGGATATCACATCTCATGCTATAGGACGGGTCTCAGGATTGGAATGGAAGGAGTTGGATATCACATCTCATGTTATAGGAAGGATCTCAGGTTTGGTATTAGAAGCATTGAGACATCACATCTCATGCTATAGGAAGGGTCTCAGGGTTGGAATGGGAAGGAGTTGGATATCACATCTCATCCAATAGGAAGGGTCTCAGGTTTGGAATGGGAAGGAATTGGATATCACATCTCATGTTATAGGAAGGATCTCAGGTTTGGTATTAGAAGCATTGAGATATCACATCTCATGCTATAGGAAGGGTCTCAGGATTGGAATGTGAAGGATTTGGATATCACATCTCATGCTAAAGGAAGGGTCTCAGGTTTGGTAGAAGCATTGAGATATCACGTCTCTGCTATCGGAAGGGTCGCAGGATTGGATTGGGAAGGAGTTGGATATCCCTTCTCATGCTATAGGAAGGGTCTCAGGATTTGAATGGCAAGGAGTTGGATATCACATCTCATGCCATAGGAAGGGTCTCAGGTTTGGTATAAGCATTGAGATATCACATCTCTGCTATCGGAAGGGTCTCAGGATTGGATTGGGAAGGAGTTGGATATGCCTTCTCATGCTATAGGAAGTGTCTCAGGTTGGAATGGGAAGGAGTTGGATATCACATCTCATGTTATAGGAAGGGTCTCAGGATTGGAATGGGAAGGATTTGGATATCACATCTCTTGCTATAGGAAGGGTCTCAGGATTGGAATGGGTAGGAGTTGGATATTACTTTCTTGCTATAGGAAGGGTCTCATGTTTGGAATGGGAAGGAGTTGGATATCACATATGCTATAGTTAGTGTCTCAGGTTTGGAACGGGAAGGAGTTGGATATCACATCTCATGTTATAGGAAGGGTCTCAGGTTTGGTATAAGCATTGAGATATCACATCTCTGCTATCGGAAGCGGCTCAGGATTGGAATGGGAAGGAGTTGGATATCACATCTCATGTTATAGTAAGAGTCTCTGGTTTGGTATTAGAATCATTGAGATATCACATCGCATGCTGTAGGAAGGGTCTAAGGATTGGAATGGGATGGACTTGGATATCACATCTCATGCTATAGGTAGGCTCTCAGGTTTGGTATAAGCATTGAGATATCACATCTCATGCTATAGGAAGGGTCTCAGGATTGGAATGGGAAGGATTTGGATATCACATCTCATGCTATAGGAAGGGTCTCAGATTTGGTATAAGCATTGAGATATCACATCTCATGCTAAAGGAAGGGTCTCAGGATTGGAATGGGAAGGAGTTGTGTATGACATCTCAGGCCATAGGAAGGGTCTCAGGTTTGGTATAAGCATTGAGATATCACATCTCTGCTATCGGAAGGGTCTCAGGATTGGAATGGGAAGGAGTTGGATATCCCATTTCATGTTATAGGAAGGGTCTCAGGTTTGGTATTAGAAGCATAGAGATATCACATCTCATGCTATAGGAAGGGTCTCAGGATTGGAATGGGAAGGACTTGGATGTCAAATCTCATGCTATAGGGAGGATCTCAAGTTTGATATTAGAAGCATTGAGATAACAAATCTCATGATATCGGAAGGGTCTCAGGATTGGAATGGGAAGGAGTTGGATACCACATCTCATGATAAAGGAAGGGTCTAAGGTTTGGAAGGGGAAGGATTTGGATATCACATCTCATGTTATAGGACGGGTCTCAGGTTTGGTATTAGAAGCATTGAGATATCAAGTCTCATGGTATAAGAAGGGTCTCAGAATTGGAATGGGAAGGAGTTGGATATCACACCTCAAGCTATAGGAAGGGTCTCAGGATTGGAATGGGAAGGAGTTTGATATCACATCTCATGCCATAGTATGGGTCTCAGGTTTGGTAGAAGCATTGGGATATCACATCTCATGCTATCGGAAGGGTATCAGTATTGGATTTTGAAGAAGTTGGATATCCCATCTCATGCTATAGGAAGGGTCTCAGGTTGGAATGGGAAGGAGTTGGATATCACATTTCATGTTATAGGAAGGGTCTCAGGATTGGAATGGGAAGGACTTGGATATCATATCTCATGCTATAGGACGGGTCTCAGGTTTGTTATTAGAATCATTGAGATATCATATTGCATGCTGTAGGAAGTGTCTAAGGATTGGAATAGGAAGGACCTGGATATCACATCTCATGCTATAGATAGGCTCTTAGGTTTGGAAAGGGAAGGAGTTGGATATCACATTTCATGTTAGAGGAAGGATCTCAGGTTTGGTATTAGAAGCATTGAGATATCACATCTCATGCTATAGGAAGGGTCTCAGGATTGGAATGGGAAGTAGTTGGATATCACATCTCATGCTATAGGAAGGGTCTCAGGTTTCGTATAAGCATTGCGATATCACATCTCATGCTATAGGACGGGTCTCAGGATTGGAATGGAAGGAGTTGGATATCACATCTCATGTTATAGGAAGGATCTCAGATTTGGTATTAGAATCATTGAGACATCACATCTCATGCTATAGGAAGGGTCTCAGGGTTGGAATGGGAAGGAGTTGGATATCACAACTCATCCAATAGGAAGGGTCTCAGGTTTGGAATGGGAAGGAATTGGATATCACATCTCATGTTATAGGAAGGATCTCAGGTTTGGTATTAGAAGCATTGAGATATCACATCTCATGCTATAGGAAGGGTCTCAGGATTGGAATGTGAAGGATTTGGATATCACATCTCATGCTAAAGGAAGGGTCTCAGGTTTGGTAGAAGCATTGAGATATCACGTCTCTGCTATCGGAAGGGTCTCAGGATTGGATTGGGAAGGAGTTGGATATCCCATCTCATGTTATAGGAAGAGTCTCTGGTTTGGTATTAGAATCATTGAGATATCACATCGCATGCTGTAGGAAGGGTCTAAGGATTGGAATGGGATGGATTTGGATATCACATCTCATGCTATAGGTAGGCTCTCAGGTTTGGTATAAGCATTGAGATATCACATCTCATGCTATAGGAAGGGTCTCAGGATTGGAATGGGAAGGATTTGGATATCACATCTCATGCTATAGGAAGGGTCTCAGATTTGGTATAAGCATTGAGATATCACATCTCATGCTAAAGGAAGGGTCTCAGGATTGGAATGGGAAGGAGTTGTATATGACATCTCAGGCCATAGGAAGGGTCTCAGGTTTGGTATAAGCATTGAGATATCACATCTCTGCTATCGGAAGGGTCTCAGGATTGGAATGGGAAGGAGTTGGATATCCCATCTCATGTTATGGGAAGGGTCTCAGGTTTGGTATTAGAAGCATAGAGATATCACATCTCATGCTATAGGAAGGGTCTCAGGATTGGAATGGGAAGGACTTGGATGTCACATCTCATGCTATAGGGAGGGTCTCAAGTTTGATATTAGAAGCATTGAGATAAAAAATCTCATGATATCGGAAGGGTCTCAGGATTGGAATGGGAAGGACTTGGATATCACATCTCATGGTATAGATAGGCTCTTAGGTTTGGAAAGGGAAGGAGTTGGATATCACATTTCATGTTAGAGGAAGGATCTCAGGTTTGGTATTAGAAGCATTGAGATATCACATCTCATGCTATAGGAAGGGTCTCAGGATTGGAATGGGAAGCAGTTGGATATCACATCTCATGCTAAAGGGAGGGTCTCAGGTTTGGAAGGGGAAGGATTTGGATATCACATCTCATGTTATAGGAAGGATCTCAGGTTTGGTATTAGAAGCATTGAGATATCACATCTCATGCTATCGGAAGGATCTCAGGTTTGGTATTAGAAGCATTGAGATATCACATCTCATGCTATCAGAAGAGTCTCAGGATTGGAATAGGAAGGAGTTGGATATCACATCTCATGCTAAAGGGAGGGTCTCAGGATTGGAAGGGGAAGTATTTGGATATCACATCTCATGTTATCGGAAGGATCTCACGTTTGGTATTAGAAGTATTGAGATATCATATCTCATGCTATAGGAAGGGTCTCAGGATTGGAATGGGAAGGAGTTGGATATCACATCTCATGCTATAGGGAGGGTCTCAGGATTGGAATGGGAAGGACTTAGATATCACATATCATGCTATAGGGAGGGTCTCAGTTTTGATATTAGAAGCATTGAGATATCACATCTCATGCTATAGGAAGTGTCTCAGGATTGGAATGGGAAGGTGCTGGATATCACATCTCATGCTAAAGGAAGGGTCTCAGGTTTGGAACGGGAAGGATTTGGATATCACATCTCATGTTATAGGAAGGGTCTCAGGTTTGGTATAAGCATTGAGATATCACATCTCTGCTATCGGAAGTGTCTCAGGATTGGAATGGGAAGGAGTTGGATATCCCATCTCATGTTATAGGACGGGTCTCAGGTTTGTTATTAGAATCATTGAGATATCATATTGCATGCTGTAGGAAGGGTCTAAGGGTTGGAATGGGAAGGACTTGGATATCACATCTCATGGTATAGATAGGCTCTTAGGTTTGGAAAGGGAAGGAGTTGGATATCACATTTCATGTTAGAGGAAGGATCTCAGGTTTGGTATTAGAAGCATTGAGATATCACATCTCATGCTATAGGAAGGGTCTCAGGATTGGAATGGGAAGCAGTTGGATATCACATCTCATGCTATAGGAAAGGTCTCAGGTTTGGTATAAGCATTGAGATATCACATCTCATGCTATAGGACGGGTCTCAGGATTGGAATGGAAGGAGTTGGATATCACATCTCATGTTATAGGAAGGATCTCAGGTTTGGTATTAGAAGCATTGAGACATCACATCTCATGCTATAGGAAGGGTCTCAGGGTTGGAATGGGAAGGAGTTGGATATCACATCTCATCCAATAGGAAGGGTCTCAGGTTTGGAATGGGAAGGAATTGGATATCACATCTCATGTTATAGGAAGGATCTCAGGTTTGGTATTAGAAGCATTGAGATATCACATCTCATGCTATAGGAAGGGTCTCAGGATTGGAATGTGAAGGATTTGGATATCACATCTCATGCTAAAGGAAGGGTCTCAGGTTTGGTAGAAGCATTGAGATATCACGTCTCTGCTATCGGAAGAGTCTCAGGATTGGATTGGGAAGGAGTTGGATATCACATCTCATGCCATAGGAAGGGTCTCAGGTTTGGTATAAGCATTGAGATATCACATCTCTGCTATCGGAAGGATCTCAGGATTGGATTGGGAAGGAGTTGGATATCCCTTCTCATGCTATAGGAAGTGTCTCAGGTTGGAATGGGAAGGAGTTGGATATCACATCTCATGTTATAGGAAGGGTCTCAGGATTGGAATGGGAAGGATTTGGTTATCACATCTCTTGCTATAGGAAGGGTCTCAGGATTGGAATGGGTAGGAGTTGGATATTACTTTCTTGCTATAGGAAGGGTCTCATGTTTGGAATGGGAAGGAGTTGGATATCACATATGCTATAGTTAATGTCTCAGGTTTGTAACGGGAAGGAGTTGGATATCACATCTCATGTTATAGGAAGGGTCTCAGGTTTGGTATAAGCATTGAGATATCACATCTCTGCTATCGGAAGCGGCTCAGGATTGGAATGGGAAGGAGTTGGATATCCCATCTCATGTTATAGGAAGAGTCTCTGGTTTGGTATTAGAATCATTGAGATATCACATCGCATGCTGTAGGAAAGGTCTAAGGATTGGAATGGGATGGACTTGGATATCACATCTCATGCTATAGGTAGGCTCTCAGGTTTGGTATAAGCATTGAGATATCACATCTCATGCTATAGGAAGGGTCTCAGGATTGGAATGGGAAGGAATTGGATATCACATCTCATGCTATAGGAAGGGTCTCAGATTTGGTATAAGCATTGAGATATCACATCTCATGCTAAAGGAAGGGTCTCAGGATTGGAATGGGAAGGAGTTGTATATGACATCTCAGGCCATAGGAAGGTTCTCAGGTTTGGTATAAGCATTGAGATATCACATCTCTGCTATCGGAAGGGTCTCAGGATTGGAATGGGAAGCAGTTGGATATCCCATCTCATGTTATAGGAAGGGTCTCAGGTTTGGTATTAGAAGCATAGAGATATCACATCTCATGCTATAGGAAGGATCTCAGGATTTGAATGGCAAGGAGTTGGATATCACATCTCATGCCATAGGAAGGGTCTCAGGTTTGGTATAAGCATTGAGATATCACATCTCTGCTATCGGAAGGGTCTCAGGATTGGATTGGGAAGGAGTTAGATATCCCTTCTCATGCTATAGGAAGTGTCTCAGGTTGGAATGGGAAGGAGTTGGATATCACATCTCATGTTATAGGAAGGGTCTCAGGATTGGAATGGGAAGGACTTGGATGTCACATCTCATGCTATAGGGAGGGTCTCAAGTTTGATATTAGAAGCATTGAGATAACAAATCTCATGATATAAGAAGGGTCTCAGAATTGGAATGGGAAGGAGTTGGATATCACATCTCATGATAAAGGAAGGGTCTAAGGTTTGGAAGGGGAAGGATTTGGATATCACATCTCATGTTATAGGACGGGTCTCAGGTTTGGTATTAGATGCATTGAGATATCAAGTCTCATGGTATAAGAAGGGTCTCAGAATTGGAATGGGAAGGAGTTGGATATCACACCTCAAGCTATAGGAAGGGTCTCAGGATTGGAATGGGAAGTAGTTTGATATCACATCTCATGCCATAGTATGGGTCTCAGGTTTGGTAGAAGCATTGGGATATCACATCTCATGCTATCGGAAGGGTATCAGTATTGGATTTGGAAGAAGTTGGATATCCCATCTCATGCTATAGGAAGGGTCTCAGGTTGGAATGGGAAGGAGTTGGATATCACATTTCATGATATAGGAAGGGTCTCAGGATTGGAATGGGAAGGACTTGGATATCATATCTCATGCTATAGGACGGGTCTCAGGTTTGTTATTAGAATCATTGAGATATCATATTGCATGCTGTAGGAAGGGTCTAAGGATTGGAATGGGAAGGACTTGGATATCACATCTCATGCTATAGATAGGCTCTTAGGTTTGGAAAGGGAAGGAGTTGGATATCACATTTCATGTTAGAGGAAGGATCTCAGGTTTGGTATTAGAAGCATTGAGATATCACATCTCATGCTATATGAAGGGTCTCAGGATTGGAATGGGAAGTAGTTGGATATCACATCTCATGCTATAGGAAGGGTCTCAGGTTTGGTATAAGCATTGAGATATCACATCTCATGCTATAGGACATGTCTCAGGATTGGAATGGAAGGAGTTGGATATCACATATCATGTTATAGGAAGGATCTCAGGATTGGTATTGGAAGCATTGAGACATCACATCTCATGCTATAGGAAGGGTCTCAGGGTTGGAATGGGAAGGAGTTGGATATCACATCTCATCCAATAGGAAGGGTCTCAGGTTTGGAATGGGAAGGAATTGGATATCACATCTCATGTTATAGGAAAGATCTCAGGTTTGGTATTAGAAGCATTGAGATATCACATCTCATGCTATAGGAAGGGTCTCAGGATTGGAATGTGAAGGATTTGGATATCACATCTCATGCTAAAGGAAGGGTCTCAGGTTTGGTAGAAGCATTGAGATATCACGTCTCTGCTATCGGAAGGGTCTCAGGATTGGATTGGGAAGGAGTTGGATATCCCTTCTCATGCTATAGGAAGGGTCTCAGGATTTGAATGGCAAGGAGTTGGATATCACATCTCATGCCATAGGAAGGGTCTCAGGTTTGGTATAAGCATTGAGATATCACATCTCTGCTATCGGAAGGGTCTCAGGATTGGAATGGGAAGGAGTTGGATATTCCCATCTCATGTTATAGGAAGGGTCATTGGTTTGGTATTAGAAGCATTGAGATATCACATCTCATGCTATAGGAAGGGTCTCAGGATTGGAATGGGAAGGACTTGGATATCACATCCCCTGCTATAGGGAGGGTCTCAAGTTTGATATTAGAAGCTTTGAGATATCACATCTCATGATATCGGAAGGGTCTCAGGATTGGAATGGGAAGGAGTTGGATATCACATCTCATGATAAAGGAAGGGTCTAAGGTTTGGAAGGGGAAGGATTTGGATATCACATCTCATGTTATATTACGGGTCTCAGGTTTGGTATTAGAAGCATTGAGATATCAAGTCTCAGAGTATAGGAAGGGTCTCAGAATTGGAATGGGAAGGAGTTGGATATCACATCTCAAGCTATAGGAAGGGTCTCAGGATTGGAATGGGAAGGACTTGGATATCACATCTCATGCTATAGGAAGGCTCTCAGGTTTGGAAGGGGAAAGAGTTGGATATCACATTTCATGTTAGAGGTAGGATCTCAGGTTTGGTATTAGAGGCATTGAGATATCACATCTCATGCTATCAGAAGGGTCTCAGGAATGGAATGGGAAGGAGTTGGATATCACATCTCATGCTAAAGGGAGGGTCTCAGGTTTGGAAGGGGAAAGAGTTGGATATCACATTTCATGTTAGAGGTAGGATCTCAGGTTTGGTATTAGAGGCATTGAGATATCACATCTCATGCTATCAGAAGGGTCTCAGGAATGGAATGGGAAGGAGTTGGATATCACATCTCATGTTATAGGAAGGATCTCAGGTTTGGTATTAGAAGCATTGAGATATCACATCTCATGCTATCGGAAGGATCTCAGGTTTGGTATTAGAAGCATTGAGATATCACATCTCATGCTATCGGAAGTGTCTCAGGGTTGGAATGGGAAGGAGCTGGATATCACATCTCATGCTAAAGGAAGGGTCTCAGGTTTGGAACGGGAAGGATTTGGATATCACATCTCATGTTATAGGAAGGGTCTCAGGTTTGGTATAAGCATTGAGATATCACATCTCTGCTATCGGAAGTGTCTCAGGATTGGAATGGGAAGGAGTTGGATATCACATCTCATGTTATAGGACGGGTCTCAGGTTTGTTATTAGAATCATTGAGATATCATATTGCATGCTGTAGGAAGGGTCTAAGGGTTGGAATGGGAAGGACTTGGATATCACATCTCATGCTATAGATAGGCTCTTAGGTTTGGAAAGGGAAGGAGTTGGATATCACATTTCATGTTAGAGGAAGGATCTCAGGTTTGGTATTAGAAGCATTGAGATATCACATCTCATGCTATAGGAAGGGTCTCAGGATTGGAATGGGAAGTAGTTGGATATCACATCTCATGCTATAGGAAGGGTCTCAGATTTAGTATAAGCATTGAGATATCACATCTCATGCTATAGGACGGGTCTCAGGATTGGAATGGAAGGAGTTGGATATCACATCTCATGTTATAGGAAGGATCTCAGGTTTGGTATTAGAAGCATTGAGACATCACATCTCATGCTATAGGAAGGGTCTCAGGGTTGGAATGGGAAGGAGTTGGATATCACATCTCATCCAATAGGAAGGGTCTCAGGTTTGGAATGGGAAGGAATTGGATATCACATCTCATGTTATAGGAAGGATCTCAGGTTTGGTATTAGAAGCATTGAGATATCACATCTCATGCTATAGGAAGGGTCTCAGGATTGGAATGTGAAGGATTTGGATATCACATCTCATGCTAAAGGAAGGGTCTCAGGTTTGGTAGAAGCATTGAGATATCACGTCTCTGCTATCGGAAGGGTCGCAGGATTGGATTGGGAAGGAGTTGGATATCCCTTCTCATGCTATAGGAAGGGTCTCAGGATTTGAATGGCAAGGAGTTGGATATCACATCTCATGCCATAGGAAGGGTCTCAGGTTTGGTATAAGCATTGAGATATCACATCTCTGCTATCGGAAGGGTCTCAGGATTGGATTGGGAAGGAGTTGGATATGCCTTCTCATGCTATAGGAAGTGTCTCAGGTTGGAATGGGAAGGAGTTGGATATCACATCTCATGTTATAGGAAGGGTCTCAGGATTGGAATGGGAAGGATTTGGATATCACATCTCTTGCTATAGGAAGGGTCTCAGGATTGGAATGGGTAGGAGTTGGATATTACTTTCTTGCTATAGGAAGGGTCTCATGTTTGGAATGGGAAGGAGTTGGATATCACATATGCTATAGTTAGTGTCTCAGGTTTGGAACGGGAAGGAGTTGGATATCACATCTCATGTTATAGGAAGGGTCTCAGGTTTGGTATAAGCATTGAGATATCACATCTCTGCTATCGGAAGCGGCTCAGGATTGGAATGGGAAGGAGTTGGATATCACATCTCATGTTATAGTAAGAGTCCCTGGTTTGGTATTAGAATCATTGAGATATCACATCGCATGCTGTAGGAAGGGTCTAAGGATTGGAATGGGATGGACTTGGATATCACATCTCATGCTATAGGTAGGCTCTCAGGTTTGGTATAAGCATTGAGATATCACATCTCATGCTATAGGAAGGATCTCAGGTTTGGTATTAGAAGCATTGAGATATCACATCTCATGCTATAGGAAGGGTCTCAGGATTGGAATGTGAAGGATTTGGATATCACATCTCATGCTAAAGGAAGGGTCTCAGGTTTGGTAGAAGCATTGAGATATCACGTCTCTGCTATCGGAAGGGTCGCAGGATTGGATTGGGAAGGAGTTGGATATCCCTTCTCATGCTATAGGAAGGGTCTCAGGATTTGAATGGCAAGGAGTTGGATATCACATCTCATGCCATAGGAAGGGTCTCAGGTTTGGTATAAGCATTGAGATATCACATCTCTGCTATCGGAAGGGTCTCAGGATTGGATTGGGAAGGAGTTGGATATGCCTTCTCATGCTATAGGAAGTGTCTCAGGTTGGAATGGGAAGGAGTTGGATATCACATCTCATGTTATAGGAAGGGTCTCAGGATTGGAATGGGAAGGATTTGGATATCACATCTCTTGCTATAGGAAGGGTCTCAGGATTGGAATGGGTAGGAGTTGGATATTACTTTCTTGCTATAGGAAGGGTCTCATGTTTGGAATGGGAAGGAGTTGGATATCACATATGCTATAGTTAGTGTCTCAGGTTTGGAACGGGAAGGAGTTGGATATCACATCTCATGTTATAGGAAGGGTCTCAGGTTTGGTATAAGCATTGAGATATCACATCTCTGCTATCGGAAGCGGCTCAGGATTGGAATGGGAAGGAGTTGGATATCACATCTCATGTTATAGTAAGAGTCTCTGGTTTGGTATTAGAATCATTGAGATATCACATCGCATGCTGTAGGAAGGGTCTAAGGATTGGAATGGGATGGACTTGGATATCACATCTCATGCTATAGGTAGGCTCTCAGGTTTGGTATAAGCATTGAGATATCACATCTCATGCTATAGGAAGGGTCTCAGGATTGGAATGGGAAGGATTTGGATATCACATCTCATGCTATAGGAAGGGTCTCAGATTTGGTATAAGCATTGAGATATCACATCTCATGCTAAAGGAAGGGTCTCAGGATTGGAATGGGAAGGAGTTGTGTATGACATCTCAGGCCATAGGAAGGGTCTCAGGTTTGGTATAAGCATTGAGATATCACATCTCTGCTATCGGAAGGGTCTCAGGATTGGAATGGGAAGGAGTTGGATATCACATCTCATGCTATAGGACGGGTCTCAGGATTGGAATGGAAGGAGTTGGATATCACATCTCATGTTATAGGAAGGATCTCAGGTTTGGTATTAGAAGCATTGAGACATCACATCTCATGCTATAGGAAGGGTCTCAGGGTTGGAATGGGAAGGAGTTGGATATCACATCTCATCCAATAGGAAGGGTCTCAGGTTTGGAATGGGAAGGAATTGGATATCACATCTCATGTTATAGGAAGGATCTCAGGTTTGGTATTAGAAGCATTGAGATATCACATCTCATGCTATAGGAAGGGTCTCAGGATTGGAATGTGAAGGATTTGGATATCACATCTCATGCTAAAGGAAGGGTCTCAGGTTTGGTAGAAGCATTGAGATATCACGTCTCTGCTATCGGAAGGGTCGCAGGATTGGATTGGGAAGGAGTTGGATATCCCTTCTCATGCTATAGGAAGGGTCTCAGGATTTGAATGGCAAGGAGTTGGATATCACATCTCATGCCATAGGAAGGGTCTCAGGTTTGGTATAAGCATTGAGATATCACATCTCTGCTATCGGAAGGGTCTCAGGATTGGATTGGGAAGGAGTTGGATATGCCTTCTCATGCTATAGGAAGTGTCTCAGGTTGGAATGGGAAGGAGTTGGATATCACATCTCATGTTATAGGAAGGGTCTCAGGATTGGAATGGGAAGGATTTGGATATCACATCTCTTGCTATAGGAAGGGTCTCAGGATTGGAATGGGTAGGAGTTGGATATTACTTTCTTGCTATAGGAAGGGTCTCATGTTTGGAATGGGAAGGAGTTGGATATCACATATGCTATAGTTAGTGTCTCAGGTTTGGAGTGGGAAGGAGTTGGATATCACATCTCATGTTATAGGAAGGGTCTCAGGTTTGGTATAAGCATTGAGATATCACATCTCTGCTATCGGAAGCGGCTCAGGATTGGAATGGGAAGGAGTTGGATATCACATCTCATGTTATAGTAAGAGTCTCTGGTTTGGTATTAGAATCATTGAGATATCACATCGCATGCTGTAGGAAGGGTCTAAGGATTGGAATGGGATGGACTTGGATATCACATCTCATGCTATAGGTAGGCTCTCAGGTTTGGTATAAGCATTGAGATATCACATCTCATGCTATAGGAAGGGTCTCAGGATTGGAATGGGAAGGATTTGGATATCACATCTCATGCTATAGGAAGGGTCTCAGATTTGGTATAAGCATTGAGATATCACATCTCATGCTAAAGGAAGGGTCTCAGGATTGGAATGGGAAGGAGTTGTGTATGACATCTCAGGCCATAGGAAGGGTCTCAGGTTTGGTATAAGCATTGAGATATCACATCTCTGCTATCGGAAGGGTCTCAGGATTGGAATGGGAAGGAGTTGGATATCCCATTTCATGTTATAGGAAGGGTCTCAGGTTTGGTATTAGAAGCATAGAGATATCACATCTCATGCTATAGGAAGGGTCTCAGGATTGGAATGGGAAGGACTTGGATGTCAAATCTCATGCTATAGGGAGGATCTCAAGTTTGATATTAGAAGCATTGAGATAACAAATCTCATGATATCGGAAGGGTCTCAGGATTGGAATGGGAAGGAGTTGGATACCACATCTCATGATAAAGGAAGGGTCTAAGGTTTGGAAGGGGAAGGATTTGGATATCACATCTCATGTTATAGGACGGGTCTCAGGTTTGGTATTAGAAGCATTGAGATATCAAGTCTCATGGTATAAGAAGGGTCTCAGAATTGGAATGGGAAGGAGTTGGATATCACACCTCAAGCTATAGGAAGGGTCTCAGGATTGGAATGGGAAGGAGTTTGATATCACATCTCATGCCATAGTATGGGTCTCAGGTTTGGTAGAAGCATTGGGATATCACATCTCATGCTATCGGAAGGGTATCAGTATTGGATTTTGAAGAAGTTGGATATCCCATCTCATGCTATAGGAAGGGTCTCAGGTTGGAATGGGAAGGAGTTGGATATCACATTTCATGTTATAGGAAGGGTCTCAGGATTGGAATGGGAAGGACTTGGATATCATATCTCATGCTATAGGACGGGTCTCAGGTTTGTTATTAGAATCATTGAGATATCATATTGCATGCTGTAGGAAGGGTCTAAGGATTGGAATAGGAAGGACCTGGATATCACATCTCATGCTATAGATAGGCTCTTAGGTTTGGAAAGGGAAGGAGTTGGATATCACATTTCATGTTAGAGGAAGGATCTCAGGTTTGGTATTAGAAGCATTGAGATATCACATCTCATGCTATAGGAAGGGTCTCAGGATTGGAATGGGAAGTAGTTGGATATCACATCTCATGCTATAGGAAGGGTCTCAGGTTTCGTATAAGCATTGCGATATCACATCTCATGCTATAGGACGGGTCTCAGGATTGGAATGGAAGGAGTTGGATATCACATCTCATGTTATAGGAAGGATCTCAGATTTGGTATTAGAATCATTGAGACATCACATCTCATGCTATAGGAAGGGTCTCAGGGTTGGAATGGGAAGGAGTTGGATATCACAACTCATCCAATAGGAAGGGTCTCAGGTTTGGAATGGGAAGGAATTGGATATCACATCTCATGTTATAGGAAGGATCTCAGGTTTGGTATTAGAAGCATTGAGATATCACATCTCATGCTATAGGAAGGGTCTCAGGATTGGAATGTGAAGGATTTGGATATCACATCTCATGCTAAAGGAAGGGTCTCAGGTTTGGTAGAAGCATTGAGATATCACGTCTCTGCTATCGGAAGGGTCTCAGGATTGGATTGGGAAGGAGTTGGATATTCCCATCTCATGTAATAGGAAGGGTCTCAGGTTTGGTATTAGAAGCATTGAGATATCACATCTCATGCTATAGGAAGGGTCTCAGGATTGGAATGGGAAGGACTTGGATATCACATCTCATGCTATAGGGAGGGTCTCAAGTTTGATATTAGAAGCTTTGAGATATCACATCTCATGATATCGGAAGGGTCTCAGGATTGGAATGGGAAGGAGTTGGATATCACATCTCATGCCATACGAAGGGTCTCAGGTTTGGTATAAGCATTGAGATATCACATCTCTGCTATCGGAAGGGTCTCAGGATTGGAATGGGAAGGAGTTGGATATTCCCATCTCATGTAATAGGAAGGGTCTCAGGTTTGGTATTAGAAGCATTGAGATATCACATCTCATGCTATAGGAAGGGTCTCAGGATTGGAATGGGAATGACTTGGATATCACATCTCATGCTATAGGGAGGGTCTCAAGTTTGATATTAGAAGCTTTGAGATATCACATCTCATGATATCGGAAGGGTCTCAGGATTGGAATGGGAAGGAGTTGGATATCACATCTCATGATAAAGGAAGGGTCTAAGGTTTGGAAGGGGAAGGATTTGGATATCACATCTCATGTTATATTACGGGTCTCAGGATTGGTATTAGAAGCATTGAGATATCAAGTCTCAGAGTATAGGAAGGGTCTCAGAATTGGAATGGGAAGGAGTTGGATATCACATCTCAAGCAATAGGAAGGGTATCAGGATTGGAATGGGAAGGACTTGGATATCAGATCTCATGCTATAGGAAGGCTCTCAGGTTTGGAAGGGGAAAGAGTTGGATATCACATTTCATGTTAGAGGTAGGATCTCAGGTTTGGTATTAGAGGCATTGAGATATCACATCTCATGCTATCAGAAGGGTCTCGGGAATGGAATGGGAAGGAGTTGGATATCACATCTCATGCTAAAGGGAGGGTCTCAGGTTTGGAAGGGGAAGGATTTGGATATCACATCTCATGTTATAGGAAGGATCTCAGGTTTGGTATTAGAAGCATTGAGATATCACATCTCATGCTATCGGAAGGATCTCAGGTTTGGTATTAGAAGCATTGAGATATCACATCTCATGCTATCAGAAGGGTCTCAGGATTGGAATGGGAAGGAGTTGGATATCACATCTCATGCTAAAGGGAGGGTCTCAGGTTTGGAAGGGGAAGGATTTGGATATCACATCTCAATTTATCGGAAGGATCTCACGTTTGGTATTAGAAGTATTGAGATATCATATCTCATGCTATAGGAAGGGTCTCAGGATTGGAATGGGAAGGAGTTGGATATCACATCTCATGCTATAGGAAGTGTCTCAGGATTGTAATGGGAAGGACTTGGATATCACATCTCATGCTATAGGTAGGGTCTCAAGTTTGATATTAGAAGCATTGAGATATCACATCTCATGCTATAGGAATGGTCTGAGGATTGGAATGGGAAGGAGTTGGATATCACATCTCATGCTATGGGAAGGGTCTCAGGTTTGGTATAAGCAGTGAGATATCACATCTCATGCTATAGGAAGTGTCTCAGGATTGGAATGGGAAGGAGTTGGATATCACATCTCATGTTATAGGAAGGATCTCAGGTTTGGTATAAGCATTGAGATATCACATCTCTGCTATCGGAAGTGTCTCAGGATTGGAATGGGAAGGAGTTGGATATCCCATCTCATGTTATAGGACGGGTCTCAGGTTTGTTATTAGAATCATTGAGATATCATATTGCATGCTGTAAGAAGGGTCTAAGGGTTGGAATGGGAAGGACTTGGATATCACATCTCATGCTATAGATAGGCTCTTAGGTTTGGAAAGGGAAGGAGTTGGATATCACATTTCATGTTAGAGGAAGGATCTCAGGTTTGGTATTAGAAGCATTGAGATATCACATCTCATGCTATAGGAAGGGTCTCAGGATTGGAATGGGAAGTAGTTGGATATCACATCTCATGCTATAGGAAGGGTCTCAGGTTTGGTATAAGCATTGAGATATCACATCTCATGCTATAGGACGGGTCTCAGGATTTGAATGGAAGGAGTTGGATATCACATCTCATGTTATAGGAAGGATCTCAGGTTTGGTATTAGAAGCATTGAGACATCACATCTCATGCTATAGGAAGGGTCTCAGGGTTGGAATGGGAAGGAGTTGGATATCACATCTCATCCAATAGGAAGGGTCTCAGGTTTGGAATGGGAAGGAATTGGATATCACATCTCATGTTATAGGAAGGATCTCAGGTTTGGTATTAGAAGCATTGAGATATCACATCTCATGCTATAGGCAGGGTCTCAGGATTGGAATGTGAAGGATTTGGATATCACATCTCATGCTAAAGGAAGGGTCTCAGGTTTGGTAGAAGCATTGAGATATCACGTCTCTGCTATCGGAAGGGTCTCAGGATTGGATTGGGAAGGAGTTGGATATCCCTTCTCATGCTATAGGAAGGGTCTCAGGATTTGAATGGCAAGGAGTTGGATATCACATCTCATGCCATAGGAAGGGTCTCAGGTTTGGTATAAGCATTGGGATATCACATCTCTGCTATCGGAAGGGTCTCAGGATTGGATTGGGAAGGAGTTGGATATTACTTTCTTGCTATAGGAAGGGTCTCATGTTTGGAATGGGAAGGAGTTGGATATCACATATGCTATAGTTAGTGTCTCAGGTTTGGAACGGGAAGGAGTTGGATATCACATCTCATGTTATAGGAAGGGTCTCAGGTTTGGCATAAGCATTGAGATATCACATCTCTGCTATCGGAAGCGGCTCAGGATTGGAATGGGAAGGAGTTGGATATCCCATCTCATGTTATAGTAAGAGTCTCTGGTTTGGTATTAGAATCATTGAGATATCACATCGCATGCTGTAGGAAGGGTCTAAGGATTGGAATGGGATGGATTTGGATATCACATCTCATGCTATAGGTAGGCTCTCAGGTTTGGTATAAGCATTGAGATATCACATCTCATGCTATAGGAAGGGTCTCAGGATTGGAATGGGAAGGATTTGGATATCACATCTCATGCTATAGGAAGGGTCTCAGATTTGGTATAAGCATTGAGATATCACATCTCATGCTAAAGGAAGGGTCTCAGGATTGGAATGGGAAGGAGTTGTATATGACATCTCAGGCCATAGGAAGGGTCTCAGGTTTGGTATAAGCATTGAGATATTACATCTCTGCTATCGGAAGGGTCTCAGGATTGGAATGGGAAGGAGTTGGATATCCCATCTCATGTTATGGGAAGGGTCTCAGGTTTGGTATTAGAAGCATAGAGATATCACATCTCATGCTATAGGAAGGGTCTCAGGATTGGAATGGGAAGGACTTGGATGTCGCATCTCATGCTATAGGGAGGGTCTCAAGTTTGATATTAGAAGCATTGAGATAAAAAATCTCATGATATCGGAAGGGTCTCAGGATTGGAATGGGAAGGAGTTGGATACCACATCTCATGATAAAGGAAGGGTCTAAGGTTTGGAAGGGGAAGGATTTGGATATCACATCTCATGTTATAGGACGGGTCTCAGGTTTGGTATTAGAAGCATTGAGATATCAAGTCTCATGGTATAAGAAGGGTCTCAGAATTGGAATGGGAAGAAGTTGGATATCACACCTCAAGCTATAGGAAGGGTCTCAGGATTGGAATGGGAAGGAGTTTGATATCACATCTCATGCCATAGTATGGGTCTCAGGTTTGGTAGAAGCATTGGGATATCACATCTCATGCTATCGGAAGGGTATCAGTATTGGATTTGGAAGAAGTTGGATATCCCATCTCATGATATAGGAAGGGTCTCAGGTTGGAATGGGAAGGAGTTGGATATCACATTTCATGTTATAGGAAGGGTCTTAGGATTGGAATGGGAAGGACATGGATATCATATCTCATGCTATAGGACGGGTCTCAGGTTTGTTATTAGAATCATTGAGATATCATAATGCATGCTGTAGGAAGGGTCTAAGGATTGGAATGGGAAGGACTTGGATATCACATCTCATGCTATAGATAGGCTCTTAGGTTTGGAAAGGGAAGGAGTTGGATATCACATTTCATGTTAGAGGAAGGATCTCAGGTTTGGTATTAGAAGCATTGAGATATCACATCTCATGCTATAGGAAGGGTCTCAGGATTGGAATGGGAAGTAGTTGGATATCACATCTCATGCTATAGGAAGGGTCTCAGGTTTGGTATAAGCATTGAGATATCACATCTCATGCTATAGGACGGGTCTCAGGATTGGAATGGAAGGAGTTGGATATCACATCTCATGTTATAGGAAGGATCTCAGGTTTGGTATTAGAAGCATTGAGACATCACATCTCATGCTATAGGAAGGGTCTCAGGGTTGGAATGGGAAGGAGTTGGATATCACATCTCATCCAATAGGAAGGGTCTCAGGTTTGGAATGGGAAGGAATTGGATTTCACATCTCATGTTATAGGAAGGATCTCAGGTTTGGTATTAGAAGCATTGAGATATCACATCTCATGCTATAGGAAGGGTCTCAGGATTGGAATGTGAAGGATTTGGATATCACATCTCATGCTAAAGGAAGGGTCTCAGGTTTGGTAGAAGCATTGAGATATCACGTCTCTGCTATCGGAAGGGTCTCAGGATTGGATTGGGAAGGAGTTGGATATCCCTTCTCATGCTATAGGAAGGGTCTCAGGATTTGAATGGCAAGGAGTTGGATATCACATCTCATGCCATAGGAAGGGTCTCAGGTTTGGTATAAGCATTGAGATATCACATCTCTGCTATCGGAAGGGTCTCAGGATTGGAATGGGAAGGAGTTGGATATTCCCATCTCATGTTATAGGAAGGGTCTCAGGTTTGGTATTAGAAGCATTGAGATATCACATCTCATGCTATAGGAAGGGTCTCAGGATTGGAATGGGAAGGACTTGGATATCACATCTCATGCTATAGGGAGGGTCTCAAGTTTGATATTAGAAGCTTTGAGATATCACATCTCATGATATCGGAAGGGTCTCAGGATTGGAATGGGAAGGAGTTGGATATCACATCTCATGATAAAGGAAGGGTCTAAGGTTTGGAAGGGGAAGGATTTGGATATCACATCTCATGTTATATTACGGGTCTCAGGTTTGGTATTAGAAGCATTGAGATATCAAGTCTCAGAGTATAGGAAGGGTCTCAGAATTGGAATGGGAAGGAGTTGGATATCACAACTCAAGCTATAGGAAGGGTCTCAGGATTGGAATGGGAAGGACTTGGATATCACATCTCATGCTATAGGAAGGCTCTCAGGTTTGGAAGGGGAAAGAGTTGGATATCACATTTCATATTAGAGGTAGGATCTCAGGTTTGGTATTAGAGGCATTGAGATATCACATCTCATGCTATCAGAAGGGTCTCAGGAATGGAATGGGAAGGAGTTGGATATCACATCTCATGCTAAAGGGAGGGTCTCAGGTTTGGAAGGGGAAGGATTTGGATATCACATCTCATGTTATAGGAAGGATCTCAGGTTTGGTATTAGAAGCATTGAGATATCTCATCTCATGCTATCGGAAGAATCTCAGGTTTGGTATTAGAAGCATTGAGATATCACATCTCATGCTATCAGAAGGGTCTCAGGATTGGAATGGGAAGGAGTTGGATATCACATCTCATGCTAAAGGGAGGGTCTCAGGTTTGGAAGGGGAAATATTTGGATATCACATCTCATGTTATCGGAAGGATCTCACGTTTGGTATTAGAAGTATTGAGATATCATATCTCATGCTATAGGAAGGGTCTCAGGATTGGAATGGGAAAGAGTTGGATATCACATCTCATGCTATAGGGAGTGTCTCAGGATTGGAATGGGAAGGACTTAGATATCACATATCATGCTATAGGGATGGTCTCAGTTTTGATATTAGAAGCATTGAGATATCACATCTCATGCTATCGGAAATGTCTCAGGATTGGAATGGGAAGGAGCTGGATATCACATCTCATGTTATAGGAAGGGTCTCAGGTTTGGAACGGGAAGGATTTGGATATCACATCTCTATGTTATAGGAAGGGTCTCAGGTTTGGTATAAGCATTGAGATATCACATCTCTGCTATCGGAAGTGTCTCAGGATTGGAATGGGAAGGAGTTGGATATCCCATCTCATGTTATAGGACGGGTCTCAGGTTTGTTATTAGAATCATTGAGATATCATATTGCATGCTGTAGGAATGGTCTAAGGGTTGGAATGGGAAGGACTTGGATATCACATCTCATGCTATAGATAGGCTCTTAGGTTTGGAAAGGGAAGGAGTTGGATATCACATTTCATGTTAGAGGAAGGATCTCAGGTTTGGTATTAGAAGCATTGAGATATCACATCTCATGCTATAGGAAGGGTCTCAGGATTGGAATGGGAAGTAGTTGAATATCACATCTCATGCTATAGGAAGGGTCTCAGGTTTGGTATAAGCATTGAGATATCACATCTCATGCTATAGGACGGGTCTCAGGATTGGAATGGAAGGAGTTGGATATCACATCTCATTTTATAGGAAGGATCTCAGGTTTGGTATTAGAAGCATTGAGACATCACATCTCATGCTATAGGAAGGGTCTCAGGGTTGGAATGGGAAGGAGTTGGATATCACATCTCATCCAATAGGAAGGGTCTCAGGTTTGGAATGGGAAGGAATTGGATATCACATTTCATGTTATAGGAAGGATCTCAGGTTTGGTATTAGAAGCATTGAGATATCACATCTCATGCTATAGGAAGGGTCTCAGGATTGGAATGTGAAGGATTTGGATATCACATCTCATGCTAAAGGAAGGGTCTCAGGTTTGGTAGAAGCATTGAAATATCACGTCTCTGCTATCAGAAGGGTCTCAGGATTGGATTGGGAAGGAGTTGGATATCCCTTCTCATGCTATAGGAAGGGTCTCAGGATTTGAATGGCAAGGAGTTGGATATCACATCTCATGCCATAGGAAGGGTCTCAGGTTTGGTATAAGCATTGAGATATCACATCTCTACTATCGGAAGGGTCTCAGGATTGGATTGGGAAGGAGTTGGATATCCCTTCTCATGCTATAGGAAGTGTCTCAGGTTGGAATGGGAAGGAGTTGGATATCACATCTCATGTTATAGGAAGGGTCTCACAATTGGAATGGGAAGGATTTGGATATCACATCTCTTGCTATAGGAAGGGTCTCAGGATTTGAATGGCAAGGAGTTGGATATCACATCTCATGCCATAGGAAGGGTCTCAGGTTTGGTATAAGCATTGAGATATCACATCTCTACTATCGGAAGGGTCTCAGGATTGGATTGGGAAGGAGTTGGATATCCCTTCTCATGCTATAGGAAGTGTCTCAGGTTGGAATGGGAAGGAGTTGGATATCACATCTCATGTTATAGGACGGGTCTCAGGATTGGAATGGAAGGAGTTGGATATCACATCTCATGTTATAGGAAGGATCTCAGGTTTGGTATTAGAAGCATTGAGACATCACATCTCATGCTATAGGAAGGGTCTCAGGGTTGGAATGGGAAGGAGTTGGATATCGCATCTCATCCAATAGGAAGGGTCTCAGGATTGGAATGGGAAGGAATTGGATATCACATCTCATGTTATAGGAAGGATCTCAGGTTTGGTATTAGAAGCATTGAGATATCACATCTCATGCTATAGGAAGGGTCTCAGGATTGGAATGTGAAGGATTTGGATATCACATCTCATGCTAAAGGAAGGGTCTCAGGTTTGGTAGAAGCATTGAGATATCACGTCTCTGCTATCGGAAGGGTCTCAGGATTGGATTGGGAAGGAGTTGGATATCCCTTCTCATGCTATAGGAAGGGTCTCAGGATTTGAATGGGAAGGAGTTGGATATCACATCTCTTGCTATAGGAAGGGTCTCAGGATTGGAATGGGTAGGAGTTGGATATTACTTTCTTGCTATAGGAAGGGTCTCATGTTTGGAATGGGAAGCAGTTGGATATCACATATGCTATAGTTAGTGTCTCAGGTTTGGAACGGGAAGGAGTTGGATATCACCATAGCTGCTCCTCTGACTGCCCTCACAACTCCGAAGAAACCCAAGAAGGTAACTTGGACCGACGAGTGTGAGAAGGCCTTCAATGGCTTAAAAGACTCCTTGTGCCAGGCGCCTGTGCTTAGGGCTCCTGATTATCAAAGACCTTTTATCGTGCAGACGGATGCCTCTGACACTGGGATAGGAGCTGTACTATCACAAGTAGATGAGAAGGGTAAGGAACACCCTATTGGTTTTATTAGTCACCAGCTTAAGGACAGAGAGCTCAGATGGTCCACGGTAGAGAAAGAATGTTTCTCTGTTGTGTGGGCCCTAAGGAAGCTGAGGCCCTACCTCTATGGGACCCACTTCACTGTGCAGACTGACCATAAGCCGTTAAAGTGGCTAATGAACATGAAGGGGGAGAATCCAAAGTTGCTTAGGTGGTCCATAAGTCTACAAGGCTTCGACTTCACTATTGAGCATAGGCCAGGTGTCCAACATAGCAATGCTGATGGGTTGTCCAGAATGTTTAACCGACCTGAACAAGAGACTCATCCAGGGGTGGATTAGTTCCCCCTGTCCATAGTCTGGGAGGGGCGAGTGTTAGGAAAGATTTCATGATTGCAGGTAATTTTCCTTCCATGTGACAACCCCTAAACTTTTTGCTGTTGTTTTCACCTTGTTATTGACTTTGCCAGAGAAGTGCAGCCTTCTGCCGCACTCCTCTGGGCTTTCGCTCTTTTCTTACGGGGAAACTGACATGCCCTTAAGACAGTCAGTACCGGGGAACGCTGTTTCCCGTAGTTTCTTCTATCGTGTTGCGGCTTTAGTGCAACATGACACAAGAGGGCACTGTAAGCTAAGTTACAGCTCTCTTGGGTCTCTAGCCTTCTACAGACCCTAGATACTCTTTTAGGATGGTATTTGATCGGTGCAAGTCATTCAGGGACTCGAATGGTGGCAGCGATCGTTTTGTTTATTTTGAGCTCCTTTTGGCGTTCTGAGCACGTTTTTCGCACTGAACCCAAAATGGTGGCCTGGCTCCCAAAATGGCCAGACCACGAGGCTCCTTTGTCTTGTCCACTGACCGTCTTGCTCCCTTCACCTTCCCCAGGTCGGGCGACCCGGGGCCTTCCTTATTTGGGCATGTACTTTCCCGCGAAACGTGGTTGCTTTCGCGGGCTTCTACCTGTCGTTTGTGTGCCTCCAGGGTGTGGGCTGGGATGTCTGGTCCCAATACACATCCTGGGTGCCAGAGAGTCTAGGGTGGTGTGAATGCCTGGGACCACCGTGGTCCGTGATTGGCCCACGTATGGTATGTGTGTTGATGAGCGGATCTCCCATTGGCTCCCCTCCGTTTTGGCGCGAAGGGAACCGTGGATAAGAGGGAGCTGGAAACACCACTACCATGTCGATCTCCTGAGTTCTCACGAATGAAGGAATACAGGAGCCAAGTATCCTGCAACCAAGAGGCTGGACCGAGGAATCGCTGGTGACCCGCTGAAGGAATCCTCCTTTGCACTGCGGTCGTCCTGTGAAGCCCTTTCCTCCTTGGATCGAACCAGAAGGCCTGTACTGGTGCTTCGACCTTTGGAATAGCAGGAACAGCTATTCCCGGCGACTTCATCCTCTCCTGCCAAGTAAGCCTTCGGAAGTGTCTCTGGGCCATCCAGTTGACTGACCAGCTTACAAGGGAGTCCTGCTCTGTAACTGCCGCCAGGTTGTGTTGTATTTCGAGTCCTTGTCACTCTCCCACGCTTCGTACACTTGGTGTTCCCAAGTCTGAAGGGAGGAGTGTACATTTGGCTTGAATACACACGGCCGCTCCGTTGTCCTGCTGCGGCAACAAAACTGTGCTGGTTTCGTCGATTGGGACGTCTTTTTGCTCTACACGACTACGAGGCGTTCCCTGCTCTTCTGAACCTGCCAGCTGCTGAAACTAACGTGGAGAAGCCTGGGTCTGCTTGCTTCGGGGACCGGTGAGTAGTTTAGCTAGGATCTGGTCGCCCTCCTGCAGTATCCCATTGCTTTTCCCTGCTGTGTAAAAACAGCCCCCTTTTGGCCGTACTCGCGCTCTGCTTCTGCCCGCTGTGGAGGCTGCGCTTGAGTTGCGGAACCTGTTCTCCTTCTGCTGTGCACTAACCCGAACTGCCTGACTTCCTCCGAAGAGCTTCCCCTTTTGCCCGTTGGCACCGGCGTGGCAGGTACTTTGAGCACAAGGCTCCACTCTTCGCAGGGCTCGGACTTCCATCTAGTTAGGTGCCTCTGAAGGCGAACTGAGTCTAAAGCGTTATCGCACTGCCTGTTTTCCTTTCCTTTCAGGGGGACTACATATTTCGTGCTTTAAACGCTTGCGACTGTGTATTTGTATATATATTGTGTTGATATGGTATGTGTTGGTTTAATATTGTGATATTGTGATTTTCTCGCTACGGTCATTATTTTAAAGGCCTTAAAATAAATGTGTATCTATTTTTCATATAACAACTGTTTGGAGTAGTTTGTAAGCGCTCTTGCTTTGTGTGCTCATTGCGGGCTTTCAGTCACCCTCACCCCTCTTGAGACCTAGTCTTGACCGCCGTGATCGCTACCTTGATTGGTCTGGCTTGTCCAGAGGTTACCCTGTTCCAAGTAATTAGGTTGGCCTTCTGAACTTCTGCGCCACCAGGACAGAGTTCAGAAATCTGTCTTAACAGAAGGGTCTCAGGATTGGATTGGGAAGGAGTTGGATATCCCTTCTCATGCTATAGGAAGGGTCTCAGGATTTGAATGGCAAGGAGTTGGATATCACATCTCATGCCATAGGAAGGGTCTCAGGTTTGGTATAAGCATTGAGATATCACATCTCTGCTATCGGAAGGGTCTCAGGATTGGATTGGGAAGGAGTTGGATATCCCTTCTCATGCTATAGGAAGTGTCTCAGGTTGGAATGGGAAGGAGTTGGATATCACATCTCATGTTATAGGAAGGGTCTCAGGATTGGAATGGGAAGGATTTGGATATCACATCTCTTGCTATAGGAAGGGTCTCAGGATTGGAATGGGTAGGAGTTGTTACTTTCTTGCTATAGGAAGGGTCTCATGTTTGGAATGGGAAGGAGTTGGATATCACATATGCTATAGTTAGTGTCTCAGGTTTGGAACGGGAAGGAGTTGGATATCACATCTCATGTTATAGGAAGGGTCTCAGGTTTGGTATAAGCATTGAGATATCACATCTCTGCTATCGGAAGCGGCTCAGGATTGGAATGGGAAGGAGTTGGATATCCCATCTCATGTTATAGTAAGAGTCTCTGGTTTGGTATTAGAATCATTGAGATATCACATTGCATGCTGTAGGAAGGGTCTAAGGATTGGAATGGGATGGACTTGGATATCACATCTCATGCTATAGGTAGGCTCTCAGGTTTGGTATAAGCATTGAGATATCACATCTCATGCTATAGGAAGGGTCTCAGGATTGGAATGGGAAGGATTTGGATATCACATCTCATGCTATAGGAAGGGTCTCAGATTTGGTATAAGCATTGAGATATCACATCTCATGCTAAAGGAAGGGTCTCAGGATTGGAATGGGAAGGAGTTGTATATGACATCTCAGGCCATAGGAAGGGTCTCAGGTTTGGTATAAGCATTGAGATATCACATCTCTGCTATCGGAAGGGTCTCAGGATTGGAATGGGAAGGAGTTGGATATCCCATCTCATGTTATAGGAAGGGTCTCAGGTTTGGTATTAGAAGCATAGAGATATCACATCTCATGCTATAGGAAGGGTCTCAGGATTGGAATGGGAAGGACTTGGATGTCACATCTCATGCTATAGGGAGGGTCTCAAGTTTGATATTAGAAGCATTGAGATAACAAATCTCATGATATCGGAAGGGTCTCAGGATTGGAATGGGAAGGAGTTGGATACCACATCTCATGATAAAGGAAGGGTCTAAGGTTTGGAAGGGGAAGGATTTGGATATCACATCTCATGTTATAGGACGGGTCTCAGGTTTGGTATTAGAAGCATTGAGATATCAAGTCTCATGGTATAAGAAGGGTCTCAGAATTGGAATGGGAAGGAGTTGGATATCACACCTCAAGCTATAGGAAGGGTCTCAGGATTGGAATGGAAAGGAGTTTGATATCACATCTCATGCCATAGTATGGGTCTCAGGTTTGGTAGAAGCATTGGGATATCACATCTCATGCTATCGGAAGGGTATCAGTATTGGATTTGGAAGAAGTTGGATATCCCATCTCATGCTATAGGAAGGGTCTCAGGTTGGAATGGGAAGGAGTTGGATATCACATTTCATGTTATAGGAAGGGTCTCAGGATTGGAATGGGAAGGACTTGGATATCATATCTCATGCTATAGGACGGGTCTCAGGTTTGTTATTAGAATCATTGAGATATCATATTGCATGCTGTAGGAAGGGTCTAAGGATTGGAATGGGAAGGACTTGGATATCACATCTCATGCTATAGATAGGCTCTTAGGTTTGGAAAGGGAAGGAGTTGGATATCACATTTCATGTTAGAGGAAGGATCTCAGGTTTGGTATTAGAAGCATTGAGATATCACATCTCATGCTATAGGAAGGGTCTCAGGATTGGAATGGGAAGTAGTTGGATATCACATCTCATGCTATAGGAAGGGTCTCAGGTTTGGTATAAGCATTGAGATATCACATCTCATGCTATAGGACGGGTCTCAGGATTGGAATGGAAGGAGTTGGATATCACATCTCATGTTATAGGAAGGATCTCAGGTTTGGTATTAGAAGCATTGAGACATCGCATCTCATGCTATAGGAAGGGTCTCAGGGTTGGAATGGGAAGGAGTTGGATATCACATCTCATCCAATAGGAAGGGTCTCAGGTTTGGAATGGGAAGGAATTGGGTATCACATCTCATGTTATAGGAAGGATCTCAGGTTTGGTATTAGAAGCATTGAGATATCACATCTCATGCTATAGAAAGGGTCTCAGGATTGGAATGTGAAGGATTTGGATATCACATCTTATGCTAAAGGAAGGGTCTCAGGTTTGGTAGAAGCATTGAGATATCACGTCTCTGCTATCGGAAGGGTCTCAGGATTGGATTGGGAAGGAGTTGGATATCCCTTCTCATGCTATAGGAAGGGTCTCAGGATTTGAATGGCAAGGAGTTGGATATCACATCTCATGCCATAGGAAGGGTCTCAGGTTTGGTATAAGCATTGAGATATCACATCTCTGCTATCGGAAGGGTCTCAGGATTGGAATGGGAAGGAGTTGGATATTCCCATCTCATGTTATAGGAAGGGTCTCAGGTTTGGTATTAGAAGCATTGAGATATCACATCTCATGCTATAGGAAGGGTCTCAGGATTGGAATGGGAAGGACTTGGATATCACATCTCATGCTATAGGGAGGGTCTCAAGTTTGATATTAGAAGCTTTGAGATATCACATCTCATGATATCGGAAGGGTCTCAGGATTGGAATGGGAAGGAGTTGGATATCACATCTCATGATAAAGGAAGGGTCTAAGGTTTGGAAGGGGAAGGATTTGGATATCACATCTCATGTTATATTACGGGTCTCAGGTTTGGTATTAGAAGCATTGAGATATCAAGTCTCAGAGTATAGGAAGGGTCTCAGAATTGGAATGGGAAGGAGTTGGATATCACATCTCAAGCTATAGGAAGGGTCTCTGGATTGGAATGGGAAGGACCTGGATATCACATCTCATGCTATAGGAAGGCTCTCAGGTTTGGAAGGGGAAAGAGTTGGATATCACATTTCATGTTAGAGGTAGGATCTCAGGTTTGGTGTTAGAGGCATTGAGATATCACATCTCATGCTATCAGAAGGGTCTCAGGAATGGAATGGGAAGGAGTTGGATATCACATCTCATGCTAAAGGGAGGGTCTCAGGTTTGGAAGGGGAAGGATTTGGATATCACATCTCATGTTATAGGAAGGATCTCAGGTTTGGTATTAGAAGCATTGAGATATCACATCTCATGCTATCGGAAGGATCTCAGGTTTGGTATTAGAAGCATTGAGATATCACATCTCATGCTATCAGAAGGGTCTCAGGATTGGAATGGGAAGGAGTTGGATACCACATCTCATGATAAAGGAAGGGTCTAAGGTTTGGAAGGGGAAGGATTTGGATATCACATCTCATGTTATAGGACGGGTCTCAGGTTTGGTATTAGAAGCATTGAGATATCAAGTCTCATGGTATAAGAAGGGTCTCAGAATTGGAATGGGAAGGAGTTGGATATCACACCTCAAGCTATAGGAAGGGTCTCAGGATTGGAATGGAAAGGAGTTTGATATCACATCTCATGCCATAGTATAGGTCTCAGGTTTGGTAGAAGCATTGGGATATCACATCTCATGCTATCGGAAGGGTATCAGTATTGGATTTGGAAGAAGTTGGATATCCCATCTCATGCTATAGGAAGGGTCTCAGGTTGGAATGGGAAGGAGTTGGATATCACATTTCATGTTATAGGAAGGGTCTCAGGATTGGAATGGGAAGGACTTGGATATCATATCTCATGCTATAGGACGGGTCTCAGGTTTGTTATTAGAATCATTGAGATATCATATTGCATGCTGTAGGAAGGGTCTAAGGATTGGAATGGGAAGGACTTGGATATCACATCTCATGCTATAGATAGGCTCTTAGGTTTGGAAAGGGAAGGAGTTGGATATCACATTTCATGTTAGAGGAAGGATCTCAGGTTTGGTATTAGAAGCATTGAGATATCACATCTCATGCTATAGGAAGGGTCTCAGGATTGGAATGGGAAGTAGTTGGATATCACATCTCATGCTATAGGAAGGGTCTCAGGATTGGAATGTGAAGGATTTGGATATCACATCTCATGCTAAAGGAAGGGTCTCAGGTTTGGTAGAAGCATTGAGATATCACGTCTCTGCTATCGGAAGGGTCTCAGGATTGGATTGGGAAGGAGTTGGATATCCCTTCTCATGCTATAGGAAGGGTCTCAGGATTTGAATGGCAAGGAGTTGGATATCACATCTCATGCCATAGGAAGGGTCTCAGGTTTGGTATAAGCATTGAGATATCACATCTCTGCTATCGGAAGGGTCTCAGGATTGGAATGGGAAGGAGTTGGATATTCCCATCTCATGTTATAGGAAGGGTCTCAGGTTTGGTATTAGAAGCATTGAGATATCACATCTCATGCTATAGGAAGGGTCTCAGGATTGGAATGGGAAGGACTTGGATATCACATCTCATGCTATAGGGAGGGTCTCAAGTTTGATATTAGAAGCTTTGAGATATCACATCTCATGATATCGGAAGGGTCTCAGGATTGGAATGGGAAGGAGTTGGATATCACATCTCATGATAAAGGAAGGGTCTAAGGTTTGGAAGGGGAAGGATTTGGATATCACATCTCATGTTATATTACGGGTCTCAGGTTTGGTATTAGAAGCATTGAGATATCAAGTCTCAGAGTATAGGAAGGGTCTCAGAATTGGAATGGGAAGGAGTTGGATATCACATCTCAAGCTATAGGAAGGGTCTCTGGATTGGAATGGGAAGGACCTGGATATCACATCTCATGCTATAGGAAGGCTCTCAGGTTTGGAAGGGGAAAGAGTTGGATATCACATTTCATGTTAGAGGTAGGATCTCAGGTTTGGTGTTAGAGGCATTGAGATATCACATCTCATGCTATCAGAAGGGTCTCAGGAATGGAATGGGAAGGAGTTGGATATCACATCTCATGCTAAAGGGAGGGTCTCAGGTTTGGAAGGGGAAGGATTTGGATATCACATCTCATGTTATAGGAAGGATCTCAGGTTTGGTATTAGAAGCATTGAGATATCAAGTCTCATGGTATAAGAAGGGTCTCAGAATTGGAATTGGAAGGAGTTGGATATCACACCTCAAGCTATAGGAAGGGTCTCAGGATTGGAATGGAAAGGAGTTTGATATCACATCTCATGCCATAGTATAGGTCTCAGGTTTGGTAGAAGCATTGGGATATCACATCTCATGCTATCGGAAGGGTATCAGTATTGGATTTGGAAGAAGTTGGATATCCCATCTCATGCTATAGGAAGGGTCTCAGGTTGGAATGGGAAGGAGTTGGATATCACATTTCATGTTATAGGAAGGGTCTCAGGATTGGAATGGGAAGGACTTGGATATCATATCTCATGCTATAGGACGGGTCTCAGGTTTGTTATTAGAATCATTGAGATATCATATTGCATGCTGTAGGAAGGGTCTAAGGATTGGAATGGGAAGGACTTGGATATCACATCTCATGCTATAGATAGGCTCTTAGGTTTGGAAAGGGAAGGAGTTGGATATCACATTTCATGTTAGAGGAAGGATCTCAGGTTTGGTATTAGAAGCATTGAGATATCACATCTCATGCTATAGGAAGGGTCTCAGGATTGGAATGGGAAGTAGTTGGATATCACATCTCATGCTATAGGAAGGGTCTCAGGATTGGAATGTGAAGGATTTGGATATCACATCTCATGCTAAAGGAAGGGTCTCAGGTTTGGTAGAAGCATTGAGATATCACGTCTCTGCTATCGGAAGGGTCTCAGGATTGGATTGGGAAGGAGTTGGATATCCCTTCTCATGCTATAGGAAGGGTCTCAGGATTTGAATGGCAAGGAGTTGGATATCACATCTCATGCCATAGGAAGGGTCTCAGGTTTGGTATAAGCATTGAGATATCACATCTCTGCTATCGGAAGGGTCTCAGGATTGGAATGGGAAGGAGTTGGATATTCCCATCTCATGTTATAGGAAGGGTCTCAGGTTTGGTATTAGAAGCATTGAGATATCACATCTCATGCTATAGGAAGGGTCTCAGGATTGGAATGGGAAGGACTTGGATATCACATCTCATGCTATAGGGAGGGTCTCAAGTTTGATATTAGAAGCTTTGAGATATCACATCTCATGATATCGGAAGGGTCTCAGGATTGGAATGGGAAGGAGTTGGATATCACATCTCATGATAAAGGAAGGGTCTAAGGTTTGGAAGGGGAAGGATTTGGATATCACATCTCATGTTATATTACGGGTCTCAGGTTTGGTATTAGAAGCATTGAGATATCAAGTCTCAGAGTATAGGAAGGGTCTCAGAATTGGAATGGGAAGGAGTTGGATATCACATCTCAAGCTATAGGAAGGGTCTCTGGATTGGAATGGGAAGGACCTGGATATCACATCTCATGCTATAGGAAGGCTCTCAGGTTTGGAAGGGGAAAGAGTTGGATATCACATTTCATGTTAGAGGTAGGATCTCAGGTTTGGTGTTAGAGGCATTGAGATATCACATCTCATGCTATCAGAAGGGTCTCAGGAATGGAATGGGAAGGAGTTGGATATCACATCTCATGCTAAAGGGAGGGTCTCAGGTTTGGAAGGGGAAGGATTTGGATATCACATCTCATGTTATAGGAAGGATCTCAGGTTTGGTATTAGAAGCATTGAGATATCACATCTCATGCTATCGGAAGGATCTCAGGTTTGGTATTAGAAGCATTGAGATATCACATCTCATGCTATCAGAAGGGTCTCAGGATTGGAATGGGAAAGAGTTGGATACCACATCTCATGATAAAGGAAGGGTCTAAGGTTTGGAAGGGGAAGGATTTGGATATCACATCTCATGTTATAGGACGGGTCTCAGGTTTGGTATTAGAAGCATTGAGATATCAAGTCTCATGGTATAAGAAGGGTCTCAGAATTGGAATGGGAAGGAGTTGGATATCACACCTCAAGCTATAGGAAGGGTCTCAGGATTGGAATGGAAAGGAGTTTGATATCACATCTCATGCCATAGTATGGGTCTCAGGTTTGGTAGAAGCATTGGGATATCACATCTCATGCTATCGGAAGGGTATCAGTATTGGATTTGGAAGAAGTTGGATATCCCATCTCATGCTATAGGAAGGGTCTCAGGTTGGAATGGGAAGGAGTTGGATATCACATTTCATGTTATAGGAAGGGTCTCAGGATTGGAATGGGAAGGACTTGGATATCATATCTCATGCTATAGGACGGGTCTCAGGTTTGGAAGGGGAAAGAGTTGGATATCACATTTCATGTTAGAGGTCTCAGGTTTGGTATTAGAGGCATTGAGATATCACATCTCATGCTATCAGAAGGGTCTCAGGAATGAAATGGGAAGGAGTTGGATATCACATCTCATGCTAAAGGGAGGGTCTCAGGTTTGGAAGGGGAAGGATTTGGATATCACATCTCATGTTATAGGAAGGATCTCAGGTTTGGTATTAGAAGCATTGAGATATCACATCTCATGCTATCGGAAGGATCTCAGGTTTGGTATTAGAAGCATTGAGATATCACATCTCATGCTATCAGAAGGGTTTCAGGATTGGAATGGGAAGGAGTTGGATATCACATCTCATGCTAAAGGGAGGGTCTCAGGTTTGGAAGGGGAAGGATTTGGATATCACATCTCATGTTATCGGAAGGATCTCACGTTTGGTATTAGAAGTATTGAGATATCATATCTCATGCTATAGGAAGGGTCTCAGGATTGGAATGGGAAAGAGTTGGATATCACATCTCATGCTATAGGGAGTGTCTCAGGATTGGAATGGGAAGGACTTAGATATCACATATCATGCTATAGGGGGGGTCTCAGTTTTGATATTAGAAGCATTGAGATATCACATCTCATGCTATCGGAAGTGTCTCAGGATTGGAATGGGAAGGAGCTGGATATCACATCTCATGCTAAAGGAAGGGTCTCAGGTTTGGAACGGGAAGGATTTGGATATCACATCTCATGTTATAGGAAGGGTCTCAGGTTTGGTATAAGCATTGAGATATCACATCTCTGCTATCGGAAGTGTCTCAGGATTGGAATGGGAAGGAGTTGGATATCCCATCTCATGTTATAGGACGGGTCTCAGGTTTGTTATTAGAATCATTGAGATATCATATTGCATGCTGTAGGAAGGGTCTAAGGGTTGGAATGGGAAGGACTTGGATATCACATCTCATGCTATAGATATGCTCTTAGGTTTGGAAAGGGAAGGAGTTGGATATCACATTTCATGTTAGAGGAAGGATCTCAGGTTTGGTATTAGAAGCATTGAGATATCACATCTCATGCTATAGGAAGGGTCTCAGGATTGGAATGGGAAGTAGTTGGATATCACATCTCATGCTATAGGAAGGGTCTCAGGTTTGGTATAAGCATTGAGATATCACATCTAATGCTATAGGACGGGTCTCAGGATTGGAATGGAAGGAGTTGGATATCACATCTCATGTTATAGGAAGGATCTCAGGTTTGGTATTAGAAGCATTGAGACATCACATCTCATGCTATAGGAAGGGTCTCAGGGTTGGAATGGGAAGGACTTGGATATCACATCTCATGCTATAGGAAGGGTCTCAGGATTGGAATGGGAAGTAGTTGGATATCACATCTCATGCTATAGGAAGGGTCTCAGGTTTGGTATAAGCATTGAGATATCACATCTCATGCTATAGGACGGGTCTCAGGATTGGAATGGAAGGAGTTGGATATCACATCTCATGTTATAGGAAGGATCTCAGGTTTGGTATTAGAAGCATTGAGACATCACATCTCATGCTATAGGAAGGGTCTCAGGGTTGGAATGGGAAGGAGTTGGATATCACATCTCATCCAATAGGAAGGGTCTCAGGTTTGGAATGGGAAGGAATTGGATATCACATCTCATGTTATAGGAAGGATCTCAGGTTTGGTATTAGAAGCATTGAGATATCACATCTCATGCTATAGGAAGGGTCTCAGGATTGGAATGTGAAGGATTTGGATATCACATCTCATGCTAAAGGAAGGGTCTCAGGTTTGGTAGAAGCATTGAGATATCACGTCTCTGCTATCGGAAGGGTCTCAGGATTGGATTGGGAAGGAGTTGGATATCCCTTCTCATGCTATAGGAAGGGTCTCAGGATTTGAATGGCAAGGTGTTGGATATCACATCTCATGCCATAGGAAGGGTCTCAGGTTTGGTATAAGCATTGAGATATCACATCTCTGCTATCGGAAGGGTCTCAGGATTGGAATGGGAAGGAGTTGGATATTCCCATCTCATGTTATAGGAAGGGTCTCAGGTTTGGTATTAGAAGCATTCAGATATCACATCTCATGCTATAGGAAGGGTCTCAGGATTGGAATGGGAAGGACTTGGATATCACATCTCATGCTATAGGGAGGGTCTCAAGTTTGATATTAGAAGCTTTGAGATATCACATCTCATGATATCGGAAGGGTCTCAGGATTGGAATGGGAAGGAGTTGGATATCACATCTCATGATAAAGGAAGGGTCGAAGGTTTGGAAGGGGAAGGATTTGGATATCACATCTCATGTTATATTACGGGTCTCAGGTTTGGTATTAGAAGCATTGAGATATCAAGTCTCAGAGTATAGGAAGGGTCTCAGAATTGGAATGGGAAGGAGTTGGATATCACATCTCAAGCTATAGGAAGGGTCTCAGGATTGGAATGGGAAGGACTTGGATATCACATCTCATGCTATAGGAAGGCTCTCAGGTTTGGAAGGGGAAAGATTTGGATATCACATTTCATGTTAGAGGTAGGAGCTCAGGTTTGGTATTAGAGGCATTGAGATATCACATCTCATGCTATCAGAAGGGTCTCAGGAATGGAATGGGAAGGAGTTGGATATCACATCTCATTCTAAAGGGAGGGTCTCAGGTTTGGAAGGGGAAGGATTTGGATATCACATCTCATGTTATAGGAAGGATCTCAGGTTTGGTATTAGAAGCATTGAGATATCACATCTCATGCTATCGGAAGGATCTCAGGTTTGGTATTAGAAGCATTGAGATATCACATCTCATGCTATCAGAAGGGTCTCAGGATTGGAATGGGAAGGAGTTGGATATCACATCTCATGCTAAAGGGAGGGTCTCAGGTTTGGAAGGGGAAGGATTTGGATATCACATCTCATGTTATCGGAAGGATCTCACGTTTGGTATTAGAAGTATTGAGATATCATATCTCATGCTATAGGAAGGGTCTCAGGATTGGAATGGGAAAGAGTTGGATATCACATCTCATGCTATAGGGAGTGTCCAGGATTGGAATGGGAAGGACTTAGATATCACATATCATGCTATAGGGAGGGTCTCAGTTTTGATATTAGAAGCATTGAGATATCACATCTCATGCTATCGGAAGTGTCTCAGGATTGGAATGGGAAGGAGCTGGATATCACATCTCATGCTAAAGGAAGGGTCTCAGGTTTGGAACGGGAAGGATTTGGATATCACATCTCATGTTATAGGAAGGGTCTCAGGTTTGGTATAAGCATTGAGATATCACATCTCTGCTATCGGAAGTGTCTCAGGATTGGAATGGGAAGGAGTTGGATATCCCATCTCATGTTATAGGACGGGTCTCAGGTTTGTTATTAGAATCATTGAGATATCATATTGCATGCTGTAGGAAGGGTCTAAGGGTTGGAATGGGAAGGACTTGGATATCACATCTCATGCTATAGATATGCTCTTAGGTTTGGAAAGGGAAGGAGTTGGATATCACATTTCATGTTAGAGGAAGGATCTCAGGTTTGGTATTAGAAGCATTGAGATATCACATCTCATGCTATAGGAAGGGTCTCAGGATTGGAATGGGAAGTAGTTGGATATCACATCTCATGCTATAGGAAGGGTCTCAGGTTTGGTATAAGCATTGAGATATCACATCTAATGCTATAGGACGGGTCTCAGGATTGGAATGGAAGGAGTTGGATATCACATCTCATGTTATAGGAAGGATCTCAGGTTTGGTATTAGAAGCATTGAGACATCACATCTCATGCTATAGGAAGGGTCTCAGGGTTGGAATGGGAAGGAGTTGGATATCACCTCTCATCCAATAGGAAGGGTCTCAGGTTTGGAATGGGAAGGGATTGGATATCACATCTTATGTTATAGGACGGATCTCAGGTTTGGTATTAGAAGCATTGAGATATCACATCTCATGCTATAGGAAGGGTCTCAGGATTCGAATGTGAAGGATTTGGATATCACATCTCATGCTAAAGGAAGGGTCTCAGGTTTGGTAGAAGCATTGAGATATCACGTCTCTGCTATCGGAAGGGTCTCAGGATTGGATTGGGCAGGAGTTGGATATCCCTTCTCATGCTATAGGAAGGGTCTCAGGATTTGAATGGCAAGGAGTTGGATATCACATCTCATGCCATAGGAAGGGTCTCAGGTTTGGTATAAGCATTGAGATATCACATCTCTGCTATCGGAAGGGTCTCAGGATTGGATTGGGAAGGAGTTGGATATCCCTTCTCATGCTATAGGAAGTGTCTCAGGTTGGAATGGGAAGGAGTTGGATATCACATATCATGTTATAGGAAGGGTCTCAGGATTGGAATGGGAAGGATTTGGATATCACATCTCTTGCTATAGGAAGGGTCTCAGGATTGGAATGGGTAGGAGTTGGATATTACTTTCTTGCTATAGGAAGGGTCTCATGTTTGGAATGGGAAGGAGTTGGATATCACATATGCTATAGTTAGTGTCTCAGGTTTGGAACGGGAAGGAGTTGGATATCACATCTCATGTTATAGGAAGGGTCTCAGGTTTGGTATAAGCATTGAGATATCACATCTCTGCTATCGGAAGCGGCTCAGGATTGGAATGGGAAGGAGTTGGATATCCCATCTCATGTTATAGTAAGAGTCTCTGGTTTAGCAGAGATGTGATATCTCAATGTTTATACCAAACCTGAGACCCTTCCTATAACATGAGATGTGATATCCAACTCCTTCCCGTTCCAAACCTGAGACCCTTCCTTTAGCATGAGATGTGATATCCAGCTCCTTCCCATTCCAATCCTGAGACACTTCCGATAGCATGAGATGTGATATCTCAATGCTTCTAATATCAAAACTGAGACCCTCCTTATAGCATGATATGTGATATCTAAGTCCTTCCCATTCCAATCCTGAGACCCTTCCTATAGCATGAGATGTGATATCTCAATGCTTCTACCAAACCTGAGACCCTTCCTTTAGCATGAGATGTGATATCCAACTCCTTCCCATTCCAATCCTGAGACCCTTCCTATAGCATGAGATGTGATATCTCAATACTTCTAATACCAAACCTGAGATCCTTCCGATAGCATGAGATGTGATATCGCAATGCTTCTAATACCAAACCTGAGATCCTTCCTATAACATGAGATGCGCTTCTAATATCAAACTTGAGACCCTCACTATAGCATGAGATGTGACATCCAAGTCCTCCCCATTCCAATCCTGAGACCCTTCCTATAGCATGAGATGTGATATCTCAATGCTTCTAATACCAAACCTGAGACCCTTCCTTTAACATGAGATGGGATATCCAACTCCTTCCCATTCCAATCCTGAGACCCTTCCGATAGCAGAGATGTGATATCTCAATGCTTATACCAATCCTGAGACCCTTCCTATGGCCTGAGATGTCATATACAACTCCTTCCCAATCCAATCCTGAGACCCTTCCTATAGCATGAGATGTGATATCTCAATGCTTATACCAAATCTGAGACCCTTCCTATAGCATGAGATGTGATATCCAACTCCTTCCCAATCCAATCCTGAGACCCTTCCTATAGCATGAGATGTGATGTCTCAATGCTTCTAATACCAAACCTGAGATCCTTCCTATAACATGAGATGTCATATCCAACTCCTTCCCATTCCAATCCTGAGACCCTTCCTATAGCATGAGATGTGATGTCTCAATGCTTCTAATACCAAACCTGAGAACCTTCCTACAGCATGCGATGTGATATCTCAATGCTTCTAATACCAAACCTGAGACCAGTCCTATAACATGAGATTGGATATCCAACTCCTTCCCCTTCCAAACCTGAGACCCTTCCTATAGCATGAGCTGTGATATCCAACTTCTTCCCATTCCAATCCTGAGACCCTTCCTATAACATGAGATGTGATGTCTCAATGCTTCTAATACCAAACCTGAGATCTTTCCTATAACATGAGATGTGATATCCAACTCCTTCCCATTCCAATCCTGAGACCCTTCCTATAGAATGAGATGTGCTATCTCAATGCTTATACCAAACCTGAGACCCTTCCTAAAGCTTGAGATGTGATATCCAACTCCTTCCCATTCCAATCCTGAGACCCTTCCTATAGCATGAGATGTGATATCTCAAGGCCTCTAATACCAAACCTGAGATCCGTCCTCTAACATAAAATGTGATATCCAACTCCTTCCCCTTCCAAACCTGAGAGCCTTCCTATAGCATGAGATGGGATATCCAAATCCCTCCCATTCCAATCCTGAGACCCTTCCTATAGCATGAGATGTGATATCTCAATGCTTATATCAAACCTGAGAGCCTACCTATAGCATGAGATGTGATATCCAAGTCCATCCCATTCCAATCCTTAGACCCTTCCTACAGCATGCGATGTGATATCTCAATGATTCTAATACCAAACCAGAGACTCTTACTATAACATGAGATGGGATATCCAACTCCTTCCCATTCCAATCCTGAGCCGCTTCCGATAGCAGAGATGTGATATCTCAATGCTTATAACAAACCTGAGACCCTTCCTATAACATGAGATGTGATATCCAACTCCTTCCCGTTCCAAACCTGAGACACTAACTATAGCATATGTGATATCCAACTCCTTCCCATTCCAATCCTGAGACCCTTCCTATAGCAAGAGATGTGATATCCAAATCCTTCCCATTCCAATCCTGAGACCCTTCCTATAACATGAGATGTGATATCCAACTCCTTCCCATTCCAACCTGAGACACTTCCTATAGCATGAGAAGGGATATCCAACTCCTTCCCAATCCAATCCTGAGACCCTTCCGATAGCAGAGATGTGATATCTCAATGCTTATACCAAACCTGAGACCCTTCCTATGGCATGAGATGTGATATCCAACTCCTTGCCATTCAAATCCTGAGACCCTTCCTATAGCATGAGAAGGGATATCCAACTCCTTCCCAATCCAATCCTGAGACCCTTCCGATAGCAGAGACGTGATATCTCAATGCTTCTACCAAACCTGAGACCCTTCCTTTAGCATGAGATGTGATATCCAAATCCTTCACATTCCAATCCTGAGACCCTTCCTATAGCATGAGATGTGATATCTCAATGCTTCTAATACCAAACCTGAGATCCTTCCTATAACATGAGATGTGATATCCAATTCCTTCCCATTCCAAACCTGAGACCCTTCCTATTGGATGAGATGTGATATCCAACTCCTTCCCATTCCAACCCTGAGACCCTTCCTATAGCATGAGATGTGATGTCTCAATGCTTCTAATAGCAAACCTGAGATCCTTCCTATAACATGAGATGTGATATCCAACTCCTTCCATTCCAATCCTGAGACCCGTCCTATAGCATGAGATGTGATATCTCAATGCTTATACCAAACCTGAGACACTTCCTATAGCATGAGATGTGATATCCAACTACTTCCCATTCCAATCCTGAGACCCTTCCTATAGCATGAGATGTGATATCTCAATGCTTCTAATACCAAACCTGAGAGCCTTCCTATAGCATGAGATGTGATATCCAAGTCCTTCCCATTCCAATCCTGAGACCCTTCCTATAGCTTGAGGTGTGATATCCAACTCCTTCCCATTCCAATTCTGAGACCCTTCTTATACCATGAGACTTGATATCTCAATGCTTCTAATACCAAACCTGAGACCCGTCCTATAACATGAGATGTGATATCCAAATCCTTCCCCTTCCAAACCTTAGACCCTTCCTTTATCATGAGATGTGGTATCCAACTCCTTCCCATTCCAATCCTGAGACCCTTCCGATATCATGAGATTTGTTATCTCAATGCTTCTAATATCAAACTTGAGACCCTCCCTATAGCATGAGATGTGACATCCAAGTCCTTCCCATTCCAATCCTGAGACCCTTCCTATAGCATGAGATGTGATATCTCTATGCTTCTAATACCAAACCTGAGACCCTTCCTATAACATGAGATGGGATATCCAACTCCTTCCCATTCCAATCCCGAGACCCTTCCGATAGCAGAGATGTGATATCTCAATGCTTATACCAAACCTGAGACCCTTCCTATGGCCTGAGATGTCATATACAACTCCTTCCCATTCAAATCCTGAGACCCTTCCTTTAGCATGAGATGTGATATCTCAATGCTTATACCAAATCTGAGACCCTTCCTATAGCATGAGATGTGATATCTCAATGCTTATACCAAACCTGAGAGCCTACCTATAGCATGAGATGTGATATCCAAGTCCATCCCATTCCAATCCTTAGACCCTTCCTACAGCATGCGATGTGATATCTCAATGATTCAAATACCAAACCAGAGACTCTTACTATAACATGAGATGGGATATCCAACTCCTTCCCATTCCAATCCTGAGCCGCTTCCGATAGCAGAGATGTGATATCTCAATGCTTATAACAAACCTGAGACCCTTCCTATAACATGAGTTGTGATATCCAACTCCTTCCCGTTCCAAACCTGAGACACTAACTATAGCATATGTGATATCCAACTCATTCCCATTCCAAACATGAGACCCTTCCTATAGCAAGAAAGTAATATCCAACTCCTACCCATTCCAATACTGAGACCCTTCCTATAGCAAGAGTTGTGATATCCAAATCCTTCCCATTCCAATCCTGAGACCCTTCCTATAACATGAGATGTGATATCCAACTCCTTCCCATTCCAACCTGAGACCCTTCCTATGGCATGAGAAGGGATATCCAACTCCTTCCCAATCCAATCCTGAGACCCTTCCGATAGCAGAGATGTGATATCTCAATGCTTATACCAAACCTGAGACCCTTCCTATGGCATGAGATGTGATATCCAACTCCTTGCCATTCAAATCCTGAGACCCTTCCTATAGCATGAGAAGGGATATCCAACTCCTTCCCAATCCAATCCTGAGACCCTTCCGATAGCAGAGACGTGATATCTCAATGCTTCTACCAAACCTGAGACCCTTCCTTTAGCATGAGATGTGATATCCAAATCCTTCACATTCCAATCCTGAGACCCTTCCTATAGCATGAGATGTGATATCTCAATGCTTCTAATACCAAACCTGAGATCCTTCCTATAAGATGAGATGTGATATCCAATTCCTTCCCATTCCAAACCTGAGACCCTTCCTATTGGATGAGATGTGATATCCAACTCCTTCCCATTCCAACCCTGAGACCCTTCCTATAGCATGAGATGTGATGTCTCAATGCTTCTAATAGCAAACCTGAGATCCTTCCTATAACATGAGATGTGATATCCAACTCCTTCCATTCCAATCCTGAGACCCGTCCTATAGCATGAGATGTGATATCTCAATGCTTATACCAAACCTGAGACACTTCCTATAGCATGAGATGTGATATCCAACTACTTCCCATTCCAATCCTGAGACCCTTCCTATAGCATGAGATGTGATATCTCAATGCTTCTAATACCAAACCTGAGAGCCTTCCTATAGCATGAGATGTGATATCCAAGTCCTTCCCATTCCAATCCTGAGACCCTTCCTATAGCTTGAGGTGTGATATCCAACTCCTTCCCATTCCAATTCTGAGACCCTTCTTATACCATGAGACTTGATATCTCAATGCTTCTAATACCAAACCTGAGACCCGTCCTATAACATGAGATGTGATATCCAAATCCTTCCCCTTCCAAACCTTAGACCCTTCCTTTATCATGAGATGTGGTATCCAACTCCTTCCCATTCCAATCCTGAGACCCTTCCGATATCATGAGATTTGTTATCTCAATGCTTCTAATATCAAACTTGAGACCCTCCCTATAGCATGAGATGTGACATCCAAGTCCTTCCCATTCCAATCCTGAGACCCTTCCTATAGCATGAGATGTGATATCTCTATGCTTCTAATACCAAACCTGAGACCCTTCCTATAACATGAGATGGGATATCCAACTCCTTCCCATTCCAATCCCGAGACCCTTCCGATAGCAGAGATGTGATATCTCAATGCTTATACCAAACCTGAGACCCTTCCTATGGCCTGAGATGTCATATACAACTCCTTCCCATTCAAATCCTGAGACCCTTCCTTTAGCATGAGATGTGATATCTCAATGCTTATACCAAATCTGAGACCCTTCCTATAGCATGAGATGTGATATCTCAATGCTTATACCAAACCTGAGAGCCTACCTATAGCATGAGATGTGATATCCAAGTCCATCCCATTCCAATCCTTAGACCCTTCCTACAGCATGCGATGTGATATCTCAATGATTCAAATACCAAACCAGAGACTCTTACTATAACATGAGATGGGATATCCAACTCCTTCCCATTCCAATCCTGAGCCGCTTCCGATAGCAGAGATGTGATATCTCAATGCTTATAACAAACCTGAGACCCTTCCTATAACATGAGTTGTGATATCCAACTCCTTCCCGTTCCAAACCTGAGACACTAACTATAGCATATGTGATATCCAACTCATTCCCATTCCAAACATGAGACCCTTCCTATAGCAAGAAAGTAATATCCAACTCCTACCCATTCCAATACTGAGACCCTTCCTATAGCAAGAGTTGTGATATCCAAATCCTTCCCATTCCAATCCTGAGACCCTTCCTATAACATGAGATGTGATATCCAACTCCTTCCCATTCCAACCTGAGACCCTTCCTATGGCATGAGAAGGGATATCCAACTCCTTCCCAATCCAATCCTGAGACCCTTCCGATAGCAGAGATGTGATATCTCAATGCTTATACCAAACCTGAGACCCTTCCTATGGCATGAGATGTGATATCCAACTCCTTGCCATTCAAATCCTGAGACCCTTCCTATAGCATGAGAAGGGATATCCAACTCCTTCCCAATCCAATCCTGAGACCCTTCCGATAGCAGAGACGTGATATCTCAATGCTTCTACCAAACCTGAGACCCTTCCTTTAGCATGAGATGTGATATCCAAATCCTTCACATTCCAATCCTGAGACCCTTCCTATAGCATGAGATGTGATATCTCAATGCTTCTAATACCAAACCTGAGATCCTTCCTATAAGATGAGATGTGATATCCAATTCCTTCCCATTCCAAACCTGAGACCCTTCCTATTGGATGAGATGTGATATCCAACTCCTTCCCATTCCAACCCTGAGACCCTTCCTATAGCATGAGATGTGATGTCTCAATGCTTCTAATAGCAAACCTGAGATCCTTCCTATAACATGAGATGTGATATCCAACTCCTTCCATTCCAATCCTGAGACCCGTCCTATAGCATGAGATGTGATATCTCAATGCTTATACCAAACCTGAGACACTTCCTATAGCATGAGATGTGATATCCAACTACTTCCCATTCCAATCCTGAGACCCTTCCTATAGCATGAGATGTGATATCTCAATGCTTCTAATACCAAACCTGAAATCCTTCCTCTAACATGAAATGTGATATCCAACTCCTTCCCTTTCCAAACCTAAGAGCCTATCTATAGCATGAGATGTGATATCCAAGTCCTTCCCATTCCAACCCTTAGACCCTTCCTACAGCATGCAATATGATATCTCAATGATTCTAATAACAAACCTGAGACCCGTCCTATAACATGAGATGGGATATCCAACTCCTTCCCATTCCAATCCTGAGACACTTCCGATAGCAGAGATGTGATATCTCAATGCTTATACCAAACCTGAGACCCTTCCTATAACATGAGATGTGATATCCAAATCCTTCCCGTTCCAAACCTTCCTTTAGCATGAGATGTGATATCCAGCTCCTTCCCATTCCAATCCACTTCCGATAGCAGAGATGTGATATCTCAATGCTTATACCAAACCTGAGACCCTTCCTATAACATGAGATGTGATATCCAAATCCTTCCCGTTCCAAACCTTCCTTTAGCATGAGATGTGATATCCAGCTCCTTCCCATTCCAATCCTGAGACACTTCCGATAGCATGAGATGTGATATCTCAATGCTTCTAATATCAAAACTGAGACCCTCTCTATAGCATGATATGTGATATCTAAGTCCTTCCCATTCCAATCCTGAGACCCTTCCTATAGCATGAGATATGATATCTCAATACTTCTAATACCAAACGTGAGATCCTTCCGATAACATGAGATGTGATATCCAAATCCTTCCCCTTCCAAACCTTAGACCCTCCCTTTAGCATGAGATGTGATATCCAACTCCTTCCCATTCCAATCCTGAGACCCTTCTGATAGCATGAGATGTGATATCTCAATGCTTCTAATACCAAACCTGAGATCCTTCCGATAGCATGAGATGTGATATCTCAATGGTTCTAATACCAAACCTGAGCTCCTTCCTATAACATGAGATGTGATATCCAAATCCTTCCCCTTCCAAACCTGAGACCCTCCCTTTAGCATGAGATGTGATATCCAACTCCTTCCCATTCCAATCCTGAGACCCTTCCTATAGCATGAGATGTGATATCTCAATGCTTCTAATACCAAACCTGAGATCCTTCCTCTAACATGAAATGTGATATCCAACTCCTTCCCTTTCCAAACCTAAGAGCCTATCTATAGCATGAGATGTGATATCCAAGTCCTTCCCATTCCAACCCTTAGACCCTTCCTACAGCATGCAATATGATATCTCAATGATTCTAATAACAAACCTGAGACCCGTCCTATAACATGAGATGGGATATCCAACTCCGTCCCATTCCAATCCTGAGACACTTCCGATAGCAGAGATGTGATATCTCAATGCTTATACCAAACCTGAGACCCTTCCTATAACATGAGATGTGATATCCAAATCCTTCCCGTTCCAAACCTGAGACCCTTCCTTTAGCATGAGATGTGATATCCAGCTCCTTCCCATTCCAATCCTGAGACACTTCCGATAGCATGAGATGTGATATCTCAATGCTTCTAATATCAAAACTGAGACCCTCCCTATAGCATGATATGTGATATCCAACTCCTTTCCATTCCAATCCTGAGACCCTTCCTATAACATGAGATGTGATATCCAAATCCTTCCCCTTCCAAACCTGAGACCCTCCCTTTAGCATGAGATGTGATATCCAACTCCTTCCCATTCCAATCCTGAGACCCTTCTGATAGCATGAGATGTGATATCTCAATGCTTCTAATACCAAACCTGAGATCCTTCCGATAGCATGAGATGCGATATCTCAATGGTTCTAATACCAAACCTGAGATCCTTCCTATAACATGAGATGTGATATCCAAATCCTTCCCCTTCCAAACCTGAGACCCTCCCTTTAGCATGAGATGTGATATCCAACTCCTTCCCATTCCATTCCTGAGACCCTTCTGATAGCATGAGATGTGATATCTCAATGCCTCTAATACCAAACCTGAGATCCTACCTCTAACATGAAATGTGATATCCAACTCTTTCCCCTTCCAAACCTGAGAGCCTTCCTATAGCATGAGATGTGATATCCAAGTCCTTCCCATTCCAATCCTGAGACCCTTCCTATAGCTTGAGATGTGATATCCAACTCCTTCCCATTCCAATTCTGAGACCCTTCCTATACTCTGAGACTTGATATCTCAATGCTTCTAATACCAAACCTGAGACCCGTAATATAACATGAGATGTGATATCCAAATCCTTCCCCTTCCAAACCTTAGACCCTTCCTTTATCATGAGATGTGATATCCAACTCCTTCCCATTCCAATCCTGAGACCCTTCCGATATCATGAGATGTGATATCTCAAAGCTTCTAATATCAAACTTGAGACCCTCCCTATAGCATGAGATGTGATATCCAAGTCCTTCCCATTCCAATCCTGAGACCCTTCCTATAGCATGAGATGTGATATCTCAATGCTTCTAATACCAAACCTGAGACCCTTCCTATAACATGAGATGGGAATATCCAACTCCTTCCCATTCCAATCCTGAGACCCTTCCGATAGCAGAGATGTGATATCTCAATGCTTATACCAAACCTGAGACCCTTCCTATGGCATGAGATGTGATATCCAACTCCTTGCCATTCAAATCCTGAGACCCTTCCTATAGCATGAGAAGGGATATCCAACTCCTTCCCAATCCAATCCTGAGACCCCTCCGATAGCAGAGACTTGATATCTCAATGCTTCTACCAATCCTGAGACCCTTCCTTTAGCATGAGATGTGATATCCAAATCCTTCACATTCCAATCCTGAGACCCTTCCTATAGCATGAGATGTGATATCTCAATGCTTCTAATACCAAACCTGAGATCCTTCCTATAACATGAGATGTGATATCCAATTCCTTCCCATTCCAAACCTGAGACCCTTCCTATTGGATGAGATGTGATATCCAACTCCTTCCCATTCCAACCCTGAGACCCTTCCTATAGCATGAGATGTGATGTCTCAATGCTTCTAATACCAAACCTGAGATCCTTCCTATAACATGAGATGTGATATCCAACTCCTTCCATTCCAATCCTGAGACCCGTCCTATAGCATGAGATGTGATATCTCAATGCTTATACCAAACCTGAGACCCTTCCTATAGCATGAGATGTGATATCCAACTACTTCCCATTCCAATCCTGAGACCCTTCCTATAGCATGAGATGTGATATCTCAATGCTTCTAATACCAAACCTGAGATCCTTCCTCTAACATGAAATGTGATATCCAACTCCTTCCCTTTCCAAACCTAAGAGCCTATCTATAGCATGAGATGTGATATCCAAGTCCTTCCCGTTCCAATCCTTAGACCCTTCCTACAGCATGCAATATGATATCTCAATGATTCTAATAACAAACCTGAGACCTGTCCTATAGCATGAGATATGATATCCAAGTCCTTCCCATTCCAATCCTGAGACCCTTCCTATAACATGAAATGTGATATCCAACTCCTTCCCATTCCAACCTGAGACCCTTCCTATAGCATGAGATGGGATATCCAACTTCTTCCAAATATAAATACTGATACCCTTCCGATAGCATGAGATGTGATATCCCAATGCTTCTACCAAACCTGAGACCCATACTATGGCATGAGATGTGATATCAAACTCCTTCCCATTCCAATCCTGAGACCCTTCCTATAGCTTGAGGTGTGATATCCAACTCCTTCCCATTCCAATTCTGAGACCCTTCTTATACCATGAGACTTGATATCTCAATGCTTCTAATACCAAACCTGAGACCCGTCCTATAACATGAGATGTGATATCCAAATCCTTCCCCTTCCAAACCTTAGACCCTTCCTTTATCATGAGATGTGGTATCCAACTCCTTCCCATTCCAATCCTGAGACCCTTCCGATATCATGAGATTTGTTATCTCAATGCTTCTAATATCAAACTTGAGACCCTCCCTATAGCATGAGATGTGACGTCCAAGTCCTTCCCATTCCAATCCTGAGACCCTTCCTATAGCATGAGATGTGATATCTCTATGCTTCTAATACCAAACCTGAGACCCTTCCTATAACATGAGATGGGATATCCAACTCCTTCCCATTCCAATCCTGAGACCCTTCCGATAGCAGAGATGTGATATCTCAATGCTTATACCAAACATGAGACCCTTCCTATGGCCTGAGATGTCATATACAACTCCTTCCCATTCCAATCCTGAGACCCTTCCTTTAGCATGAGATGTGATATCTCAATGCTTATACCAAATCTGAGACCCTTCCTATAGCATGAGATGTGATATCCAAATCCTTCCCATTCCAATCCTGAGACCCTTCCTATAGCATGAGATGTGATATCTCAATGCTTATATCAAACCTGAGAGCCTACCTATAGCATGAGATGTGATATCCAAGTCCATCCCATTCCAATCCTTAGACCCTTCCTACAGCATGCGATGTGATATCTCAATGATTCTAATACCAAACCAGAGACTCTTACTATAACATGAGATGGGATATCCAACTCCTTCCCATTCCAATCCTGAGCCGCTTCCGATAGCAGAGATGTGATATCTCAATGCTTATAACAAACCTGAGACCCTTCCTATAACATGAAATGTGATATCCAACTCCTTCCCGTTCCAAACCTGAGACACTAACTATAGCATATGTGATATCCAACTCATTCCCATTCCAAACATGAGACCCTTCCTATAGCAAGAAAGTAATATCCAGCTCCTACCCATTCCAATCCTGAGACCCTTCCTATAGCAAGAGATGTGATATCCAAATCCTTCCCATTCCAATCCTGAGACCCTTCCTATAACATGAGATGTGATATCCAACTCCTTCCCATTCCAACCTGAGACACTTCCTACAGCATGAGAAGGGATATCCAACTCCTTCCCAATCCAATCCTGAGACCCTTCCGATAGCAGAGATGTGATATCTCAATGCTTATACCAAACCTGAGACCCTTCCTATGGCATGAGATGTGATATCCAACTCCTTGCCATTCAAATCCTGAGACCCTTCCTATAGCATGAGAAGGGATATCCAACTCCTTCCCAATCCAATCCTGAGACCCTTCCGATAGCAGAGACATGATATCTCAATGCTTCTACCAAACCTGAGACCCTTCCTTTAGCATGAGATGTGATATCCAAATCCTTCACATTCCAATCCTGAGACCCTTCCTATAGCATGAGATGTGATATCTCAATGCTTCTAATACCAAACCTGAGATCCTTCCTATAACATGAGATGTGATATCCAATTCCTTCCCATTCCAAACCTGAGACCCTTCCTATTGGATGAGATGTGATATCCAACTCCTTCCCATTCCAACCCTGAGACCCTTCCTATAGCATGAGATGTGATGTCTCAATGCTTCTAATAGCAAACCTGAGATCCTTCCTATAACATGAGATGTGATATCCAACTCCTTCCATTCCAATCCTGAGACCCGTCCTATAGCATGAGGTGTGATATCTCAATGCTTATACCAAACCTGAGACACTTCCTATAGCATGAGATGTGATATCCAACTACTTCCCATTCCAATCCTGAGACCCTTCCTATAGCATGAGATGTGATGTCTCAATGCTTCTAATACCAAACCTGAGATCCTTCCTCTAACATGAAATGTGATATCCAACTCCTTCCCTTTCCAAACCTAAGAGCCTATCTATAGCATGAGATGTGATATCCAAGTCCTTCCCATTCCAACCCTTAGACCCTTCCTACAGCATGCAATATGATATCTCAATGATTCTAATAACAAACCTGAGACCCGTCCTATAACATGAGATGGGATATCCAACTCCTTCCCATTCCAATCCTGAGACACTTCCGATAGCAGAGATGTGATATCTCAATGCTTATACCAAACCTGAGACCCTTCCTATAACATGAGATGTGATATCCAAATCCTTCCCGTTCCAAACCTGAGACCCTTCCTTTAGCATGAGATGTGATATCCAGCTCCTTCCCATTCCAATCCTGAGACACTTCCGATAGCATGAGATGTGATATCTCAATGCTTCTAATATCAAAACTGAGACCCTCCCTATAGCATGATATGTGATATCTAAGTCCTTCCCATTCCAATCCTGAGACCCTTCCTATAGCATGAGATATGATATCTCAATACTTCTAATACCAAACGTGAGATCCTTCCGATAACATGAGATGTGATATCCAAATCCTTCCCCTTCCAAACCTGAGACCCTCCCTTTAGCATGAGATGTGATATCCAACTCCTTCCCATTCCAATCCTGAGACCCTTCTGATAGCATGAGATGTGATATCTCAATGCTTCTAATACCAAACCTGAGATCCTTCCGATAGCATGAGATGTGATATCTCAATGGTTCTAATACCAAACCTGAGATCCTTCCTATAACATGAGATGTGATATCCAAATCCTTCCCCTTCCAAACCTGAGACCCTCCCTTTAGCATGAGATGTGCTATCCAACTCCTTCCCATTCCAATCCTGAGACCCTTCCTATAGCATGAGATGTGATATCTCAATGCTTCTAATACCAAACCTGAGATCCTTCCTCTAACATGAAATGTGATATCCAACTCCTTCCCTTTCCAAACCTAAGAGCCTATCTATAGCATGAGATGTGATATCCAAGTCCTTCCCATTCCAACCCTTAGACCCTTCCTACAGCATGCAATATGATATCTCAATGATTCTAATAACAAACCTGAGACCCGTCCTATAACATGAGATGGGATATCCAACTCCTTCCCATTCCAATCCTGAGACACTTCCGATAGCAGAGATGTGATATCTCAATGCTTATACCAAACCTGAGACCCTTCCTATAACATGAGATGTGATATCCAAATCCTTCCCGTTCCAAACCTGAGACCCTTCCTTTAGCATGAGATGTGATATCCAGCTCCTTCCCATTCCAATCCTGAGACACTTCCGATAGCATGAGATGTGATATCTCAATGCTTCTAATATCAAAACTGAGACCCTCCCTATAGCATGATATGTGATATCTAAGTCCTTCCCATTCCAATCCTGAGACCCTTCCTATAGCATGAGATATGATATCTCAATACTTCTAATACCAAACGTGAGATCCTTCCGATAACATGAGATGTGATATCCAAATCCTTCCCCTTCCAAACCTGAGACCCTCCCTTTAGCATGAGATGTGATATCCAACTCCTTCCCATTCCAATCCTGAGACCTTTCTGATAGCATGAGATGTGATATCTCAATGCTTCTAATACCAAACCTGAGATCCTTCCGATAGCATGAGATGTGATATCTCAATGCCTCTAATACCAAACCTGAGATCCTACCTCTAACATGAAATGTGATATCCAACTCTTTCCCCTTCCAAACCTGAGAGCCTTCCTATAGCATGAGATGTGATATCCAAGTCCTTCCCATTCCAATCCTGAGACCCTTCCTATAGCTTGAGATGTGATATCCAACTCCTTCCCATTCCAATTCTGAGACCCTTCCTATACTCTGAGACTTGATATCTCAATGCTTCTAATACCAAACCTGAGACCCGTAATATAACATGAGATGTGATATCCAAATCCTTCCCCTTCCAAACCTTAGACCCTTCCTTTATCATGAGATGTGATATCCAACTCCTTCCCATTCCAATCCTGAGACCCTTCCGATATCATGAGATGTGATATCTCAAAGCTTCTAATATCAAACTTGAGACCCTCCCTATAGCATGAGATGTGATATCCAAGTCCTTCCCATTCCAATCCTGAGACCCTTCCTATAGCATGAGATGTGATATCTCAATGCTTCTAATACCAAAATGAGACCCTTCCTATAACATGAGATGGGAATATCCAACTCCTTCCCATTCCAATCCTGAGACCCTTCCGATAGCAGAGATGTGATATCTCAATGCTTATACCAAACCTGAGACCCTTCCTATGGCATGAGATGTGATATCCAACTCCTTGCCATTCAAATCCTGAGACCCTTCCTATAGCATGAGAAGGGATATCCAACTCCTTCCCAATCCAATCCTGAGACCCCTCCGATAGCAGAGACGTGATATCTCAATGCTTCTACCAATCCTGAGACCCTTCCTTTAGCATGAGATGTGATATCCAAATCCTTCACATTCCAATCCTGAGACCCTTCCTATAGCATGAGATGTGATATCTCAATGCTTCTAATACCAAACCTGAGATCCTTCCTATAACATGAGATGTGATATCCAATTCCTTCCCATTCCAAACCTGAGACCCTTCCTATTGGATGAGATGTGATATCCAACTCCTTCCCATTCCAACCCTGAGACCCTTCCTATAGCATGAGATGTGATGTCTCAATGCTTCTAATACCAAACCTGAGATCCTTCCTATAACATGAGATGTGATATCCAACTCCTTCCATTCCAATCCTGAGACCCGTCCTATAGCATGAGATGTGATATCTCAATGCTTATACCAAACCTGAGACCCTTCCTATAGCATGAGATGTGATATCCAACTACTTCCCATTCCAATCCTGAGACCCTTCCTATAGCATGAGATGTGATATCTCAATGCTTCTAATACCAAACCTGAGATCCTTCCTCTAACATGAAATGTGATATCCAACTCCTTCCCTTTCCAAACCTAAGAGCCTATCTATAGCATGAGATGTGATATCCAAGTCCTTCCCGTTCCAATCCTTAGACCCTTCCTACAGCATGCAATATGATATCTCAATGATTCTAATAACAAACCTGAGACCTGTCCTATAGCATGAGATATGATATCCAAGTCCTTCCCATTCCAATCCTGAGACCCTTCCTATAACATGAGATGTGACATCCAAGTCCTTCCCATTCCAATCCTGAGACCCTTCCTATAGCATGAGATGTGATATCTCTATGCTTCTAATACCAAACCTGAGACCCTTCCTATAACATGAGATGGGATATCCAACTCCTTCCCATTCCAATCCTGAGACCCTTCCGATAGCAGAGATGTGATATCTCAATGCTTATACCAAACATGAGACCCTTCCTATGGCCTGAGATGTCATATACAACTCCTTCCCATTCCAATCCTGAGCCCCTTCCTTTAGCATGAGATGTGATATCTCAATGCTTATACCAAATCTGAGACCCTTCCTATAGCATGAGATGTGATATCCAAATCCTTCCCATTCCAATCCTGAGACCCTTCCTATAGCATGAGATGTGATATCTCAATGCTTATATCAAACCTGAGAGCCTACCTATAGCATGAGATGTGATATCCAAGTCCATCCCATTCCAATCCTTAGACCCTTCCTACAGCATGCGATGTGATATCTCAATGATTCTAATACCAAACCAGAGACTCTTACTATAACATGAGATGGGATATCCAACTCCTTCCCATTCCAATCCTGAGCCGCTTCCGATAGCAGAGATGTGATATCTCAATGCTTATAACAAACCTGAGACCCTTCCTATAACATGAGATGTGATATCCAACTCCTTCCCGTTCCAAACCTGAGACACTAACTATAGCATATGTGATATCCAACTCATTCCCATTCCAAACATGAGACCCTTCCTATAGCAAGAAAGTAATATCCAACTCCTACCCATTCCAATCCTGAGACCCTTCCTATAGCAAGAGATGTGATATCCAAATCCTTCCCATTCCAATCCTGAGACCCTTCCTATAACATGAGATGTGATATCCAACTCCTTCCCATTCCAACCTGAGACACTTCCTACAGCATGAGAAGGGATATCCAACTCCTTCCCAATCCAATCCTGAGACCCTTCCGATAGCAGAGATGTGATATCTCAATGCTTATACCAAACCTGAGACCCTTCCTATGGCATGAGATGTGATATCCAACTCCTTGCCATTCAAATCCTGAGACCCTTCCTATAGCATGAGAAGGGATATCCAACTCCTTCCCAATCCAATCCTGAGACCCTTCCGATAGCAGAGACATGATATCTCAATGCTTCTACCAAACCTGAGACCCTTCCTTTAGCATGAGATGTGATATCCAAATCCTTCACATTCCAATCCTGAGACCCTTCCTATAGCATGAGATGTGATATCTCAATGCTTCTAATACCAAACCTGAGATCCTTCCTATAACATGAGATGTGATATCCAATTCCTTCCCATTCCAAACCTGAGACCCTTCCTATTGGATGAGATGTGATATCCAACTCCTTCCCATTCCAACCCTGAGACCCTTCCTATAGCATGAGATGTGATGTCTCAATGCTTCTAATAGCAAACCTGAGATCCTTCCTATAACATGAGATGTGATATCCAACTCCTTCCATTCCAATCCTGAGACCCGTCCTATAGCATGAGATGTGATATCTCAATGCTTATACCAAACCTGAGACACTTCCTATAGCATGAGATGTGATATCCAACTACTTCCCATTCCAATCCTGAGACCCTTCCTATAGCATGAGATGTGATGTCTCAATGCTTCTAATACCAAACCTGAGATCCTTCCTCTAACATGAAATGTGATATCCAACTCCTTCCCTTTCCAAACCTAAGAGCCTATCTATAGCATGAGATGTGATATCCAAGTCCTTCCCATTCCAACCCTTAGACCCTTCCTACAGCATGCAATATGATATCTCAATGATTCTAATAACAAACCTGAGACCCGTCCTATAACATGAGATGGGATATCCAACTCCTTCCCATTCAAATCCTGAGACACTTCCGATAGCAGAGATGTGATATCTCAATGCTTATACCAAACCTGAGACCCTTCCTATAACATGAGATGTGATATCCAAATCCTTCCCGTTCCAAACCTGAGACCCTTCCTTTAGCATGAGATGTGATATCCAGCTCCTTCCCATTCCAATCCTGAGACACTTCCGATAGCATGAGATGTGATATCTCAATGCTTCTAATATCAAAACTGAGACCCTCCCTATAGCATGATATGTGATATCTAAGTCCTTCCCATTCCAATCCTGAGACCCTTCCTATAGCATGAGATATGATATCTCAATACTTCTAATACCAAACGTGAGATCCTTCCGATAACATGAGATGTGATATCCAAATCCTTCCCCTTCCAAACCTGAGACCCTCCCTTTAGCATGAGATGTGATATCCAACTCCTTCCCATTCCAATCCTGAGACCCTTCTGATAGCATGAGATGTGATATCTCAATGCTTCTAATACCAAACCTGAGATCCTTCCGATAGCATGAGATGTGATATCTCAATGGTTCTAATACCAAACCTGAGATCCTTCCTATAACATGAGATGTGATATCCAAATCCTTCCCCTTCCAAACCTGAGACCCTCCCTTTAGCATGAGATGTGATATCCAACTCCTTCCCATTCCAATCCTGAGACCCTTCCTATAGCATGAGATGTGATATCTCAATGCTTCTAATACCAAACCTGAGATCCTTCCTCTAACATGAAATGTGATATCCAACTCCTTCCCTTTCCAAACCTAAGAGCCTATCTATAGCATGAGATGTGATATCCAAGTCCTTCCCATTCCAACCCTTAGACCCTTCCTACAGCATGCAATATGATATCTCAATGATTCTAATAACAAACCTGAGACCCGTCCTATAACATGAGATGGGATATCCAACTCCTTCCCATTCCAATCCTGAGACACTTCCGATAGCAGAGATGTGATATCTCAATGCTTATACCAAACCTGAGACCCTTCCTATAACATGAGATGTGATATCCAAATCCTTCCCGTTCCAAACCTGAGACCCTTCCTTTAGCATGAGATGTGATATCCAGCTCCTTCCCATTCCAATCCTGAGACACTTCCGATAGCATGAGATGTGATATCTCAATGCTTCTAATATCAAAACTGAGACCCTCCCTATAGCATGATATGTGATATCTAAGTCCTTCCCATTCCAATCCTGAGACCCTTCCTATAGCATGAGATATGATATCTCAATACTTCTAATACCAAACGTGAGATCCTTCCGATAACATGAGATGTGATATCCAAATCCTTCCCCTTCCAAACCTGAGACCCTCCCTTTAGCATGAGATGTGATATCCAACTCCTTCCCATTCCAATCCTGAGACCTTTCTGATAGCATGAGATGTGATATCTCAATGCTTCTAATACCAAACCTGAGATCCTTCCGATAGCATGAGATGTGATATCTCAATGGTTCTAATACCAAACCTGAGATCCTTCCTATAACATGAGATGTGATATCCAAATCCTTCCCCTTCCAAACCTGAGACCCTCCCTTTAGCATGAGATGTGATATCCAACTCCTTCCCATTCCATTCCTGAGACCCTTCTGATAGCATGAGATGTGATATCTCAATGCCTCTAATACCAAACCTGAGATCCTACCTCTAACATGAAATGTGATATCCAACTCTTTCCCCTTCCAAACCTGAGAGCCTTCCTATAGCATGAGATGTGATATCCAAGTCCTTCCCATTCCAATCCTGAGACCCTTCCTATAGCTTGAGATGTGATATCCAACTCCTTCCCATTCCAATTCTGAGACCCTTCCTATACTCTGAGACTTGATATCTCAATGCTTCTAATACCAAACCTGAGACCCGTAATATAACATGAGATGTGATATCCAAATCCTTCCCCTTCCAAACCTTAGACCCTTCCTTTATCATGAGATGTGATATCCAACTCCTTCCCATTCCAATCCTGAGACCCTTCCGATATCATGAGATGTGATATCTCAAAGCTTCTAATATCAAACTTGAGACCCTCCCTATAGCATGAGATGTGATATCCAAGTCCTTCCCATTCCAATCCTGAGACCCTTCCTATAGCATGAGATGTGATATCTCAATGCTTCTAATACCAAAATGAGACCCTTCCTATAACATGAGATGGGAATATCCAACTCCTTCCCATTCCAATCCTGAGACCCTTCCGATAGCAGAGATGTGATATCTCAATGCTTATACCAAACCTGAGACCCTTCCTATGGCATGAGATGTGATATCCAACTCCTTGCCATTCAAATCCTGAGACCCTTCCTATAGCATGAGAAGGGATATCCAACTCCTTCCCAATCCAATCCTGAGACCCCTCCGATAGCAGAGACGTGATATCTCAATGCTTCTACCAATCCTGAGACCCTTCCTTTAGCATGAGATGTGATATCCAAATCCTTCACATTCCAATCCTGAGACCCTTCCTATAGCATGAGATGTGATATCTCAATGCTTCTAATACCAAACCTGAGATCCTTCCTATAACATGAGATGTGATATCCAATTCCTTCCCATTCCAAACCTGAGACCCTTCCTATTGGATGAGATGTGATATCCAACTCCTTCCCATTCCAACCCTGAGACCCTTCCTATAGCATGAGATGTGATGTCTCAATGCTTCTAATACCAAACCTGAGATCCTTCCTATAACATGAGATGTGATATCCAACTCCTTCCATTCCAATCCTGAGACCCGTCCTATAGCATGAGATGTGATATCTCAATGCTTATACCAAACCTGAGACCCTTCCTATAGCATGAGATGTGATATCCAACTACTTCCCATTCCAATCCTGAGACCCTTCCTATAGCATGAGATGTGATATCTCAATGCTTCTAATACCAAACCTGAGATCCTTCCTCTAACATGAAATGTGATATCCAACTCCTTCCCTTTCCAAACCTAAGAGCCTATCTATAGCATGAGATGTGATATCCAAGTCCTTCCCGTTCCAATCCTTAGACCCTTCCTACAGCATGCAATATGATATCTCAATGATTCTAATAACAAACCTGAGACCTGTCCTATAGCATGAGATATGATATCCAAGTCCTTCCCATTCCAATCCTGAGACCCTTCCTATAACATGAAATGTGATATCCAACTCCTTCCCATTCCAACCTTAGACCCTTCCTATAGCATGAGATGGGATATCCAACTTCTTCCAAATCCAATACTGATACCCTTCCGATAGCATGAGATGTGATATCCCAATGCTTCTACCAAACCTGAGACCCATACTATGGCATGAGATGTGATATCAAACTCCTTCCCATTCCAATCCTGAGACCCTTCCTATAGCTTGAGGTGTGATATCCAACTCCTTCCCATTCCAATTCTGAGACCCTTCTTATACCATGAGACTTGATATCTCAATGCTTCTAATACCAAACCTGAGACCCGTCCTATAACATGAGATGTGATATCCAAATCCTTCCCCTTCCAAACCTTAGACCCTTCCTTTATCATGAGATGTGGTATCCAACACCTTCCCATTCCAATCCTGAGACCCTTCCGATATCATGGGATTTGTTATCTCAATGCTTCTAATATCAAACTTGAGACCCTCCCTATAGCATGAGATGTGACATCCAAGTCCTTCCCATTCCAATCCTGAGACCCTTCCTATAGCATGAGATGTGATATCTCTATGCTTCTAATACCAAACCTGAGACCCTTCCTATAACATGAGATGGGATATCCAACTCCTTCCCATTCCAATCCTGAGACCCTTCCGATAGCAGAGATGTGATATCTCAATGCTTATACCAAACATGAGACCCTTCCTATGGCCTGAGATGTCATATACAACTCCTTCCCATTCCAATCCTGAGACCCTTCCTTTAGCATGAGATGTGATATCTCAATGCTTATACCAAATCTGAGACCCTTCCTATAGCATGAGATGTGATATCCAAATCCTTCCCATTCCAATCCTGAGACCCTTCCTATAGCATGAGATGTGATATCTCAATGCTTATATCAAACCTGAGAGCCTACCTATAGCATGAGATGTGATATCCAAGTCCATCCCATTCCAATCCTTAGACCCTTCCTACAGCATGCGATGTGATATCTCAATGATTCTAATACCAAACCAGAGACTCTTACTATAACATGAGATGGGATATCCAACTCCTTCCCATTCCAATCCTGAGCCGCTTCCGATAGCAGAGATGTGATATCTCAATGCTTATACCAAACATGAGACCCTTCCTATAACATGAGATGTGATATCCAACTCCTTCCCGTTCCAAACCTGAGACACTAACTATAGCATATGTGATATCCAACTACTTCCCATTCCAAACATGAGACCCTTCCTATAGCAAGAAAGTAATATCCAAATCCTTCCCATTCCAATCCTGAGACCCTTCCTATAACATGAGATGTGATATCCAACTCCTTCCCATTCAAATCCTGAGACCCTTCCTATAGCATGAGAAGGGATATCCAACTCCTTCCCAATCCAATCCTGAGACCCTTCCGATAGCAGAGATCTGATATCTCAATGCTTCTACCAAACCTGAGACCCTTCCTTTAGCATGAGATGTGATATCCAAATCCTTCACATTCCAATCCTGAGACCCTTCCTATAGCATGAGATGTGATATCTCAATGCTTCTAATACCAAACCTGAGATCCTTCCTATAACATGAGATGTGATATCCAATTCCTTCCCATTCCAAACCTGAGACCCTTCCTATTGGATGAGATGCGATATCCAACTCCTTCCCATTCCAACCCTGAGACCCTTCCTATAGCATGAGATGTGATGTCTCAATGCTTCTAATACCAAACCTGAGATCCTTCCTATAACATGAGATGTGATATCCAACTCCTTCCATTCCAATCCTGAGACCCGTCCTATAGCATGAGATGTGATATCTCAATGCTTATACCAAACCTGAGACCCTTCCTATAGCATGAGATGTGATATCCAACTACTTCCCATTCCAATCCTGAGACCCTTCCTATAGCATGAGATGTGATATCTCAATGCTTCTAATACCAAACCTGAGATCCTTCCTCTAACATGAAATGTGATATCCAACTCCTTCCCTTTCCAAACCTTAGACCCTTCCTACAGCATGCAATATGATATCTCAATGATTCTAATAACAAACCTGAGACCCGTCCTATAGCATGAGATATGATATCCAAGTCCTTCCCATTCCAATCCTGAGACCCTTCCTATAACATGAAATGTGATATCCAACTCCTTCCCATTCCAACCTGAGACCCTTCCTATAGCATGAGATGGGATATCCAACTTCTTCCAAATCCAATACTGATACCCTTCCGATAGCATGAGATGTGATGTCCCAATGCTTCTACCAAACCTGAGACCCATACTATGGCATGAGATGTGATATCAAACTCCTTCCCATTCCAATCCTGAGACCCTTCCTATAGCTTGAGGTGTGATATCCAACTCCTTCCCATTCCAATTCTGAGACCCTTCTTATACCATGAGACTTGATAACTCAATGCTTCTAATACCAAACCTGAGACTCGTCCTATAACATGAGATGTGATATCCAAATCCTTCCCCTTCCAAACCTTAGACCCTTCCTTTATCATGAGATGTGGTATCCAACTCCTTCCCATTCCAATCCTGAGACCCTTCCGATATCATGAGATTTGTTATCTCAATGCTTCTAATATCAAACTTGAGACCCTCCCTATAGCATGAGATGTGACATCCAAGTCCTTCCCATTCCAATCCTGAGACCCTTCCTATAGCATGAGATGTGATATCTCTATACTTCTAATACCAAACCTGAGACCCTTCCTATAACATGAGATGGGATATCCAACTCCTTCCCATTCCAATCCTGAGACCCTTCCGATAGCAGAGATGTGATATCTCAATGCTTATACCAAACCTGAGACCCTTCCTATGGCCTGAGATGTCATATACAACTCCTTCCCATTCCAATCCTGAGACCCTTCCTTTAGCATGAGATGTGATATCTCAATGCTTATACCAAATCTGAGACCCTTCCTATAGCATGAGATGTGATATCCAAATCCTTCCCATTCCAATCCTGAGACCCTTCCTATAGCATGAGATGTGATATCTCAATGCTTATACCAAACCTGAGAGCCTACAATCCTGAGACCCTTCCTTTAGCATGAGATGTGATATCTCAATGCTTAAACCAAATCTGAGACCCTTCCTATAGCATGAGATGTGATATCCAAGTCCATCCCATTCCAATCCTTAGACCCTTCCTTCAGCATGCGATGTGATATCTCAATGATTCTAATACCAAACCAGAGACTCTTACTATAACATGAGATGGGATATCCAACTCCTTCCCATTCCAATCCTGAGCCGCTTCCGATAGCAGAGATGTGATATCTCAATGCTTATACCAAACCTGAGACCCTTCCTATAACATGAGATGTGATATCCAACTCCTTCCCGTTCCAAACCTGAGACACTAACTATAGCATATGTGATATCCAAATCCTTCCCATTCCAAACATGAGACCCTTCCTATAGCAAGAAAGTAATATCCAACTCCTACCCATTCCAATCCTGAGACCCTTCCTATAGCAAGAGATGTGATATCCAAATCCTTCCCATTCCAATCCTGAGACCCTTCCTATAACATGAGATGTGATATCCAACTCCTTCCCATTCCAACCTGAGACACTTCCTATAGCATGAGAAGGGATATCCAACTCCTTCCCAATCCAATCCTGAGACCCTTCCGATAGCAGAGATGTGATATCTCAATGCTTATACCAAACCTGAGACCCTTCCTATGGCATGAGATGTGATATCCAACTCCTTGCCATTCAAATCCTGAGACCCTTCCTATAGCATGAGAAGGGATATCCAACTCCTTCCCAATCCAATCCTGAGACCCTTCCGATAGCAGAGACGTGATATCTCAATGCTTCTACCAAACCTGAGACCCTTCCTTTAGCATGAGATGTAATATCCAAATCCTTCACATTCCAATCCTGAGACCCTTCCTATAGCATGAGATGTGATATCTCAATGCTTCTAATACCAAACCTGAGACCCTTCCTATAACATGAGATGGGATATCCAACTCCTTCCCATTCCGATCCTGAGACCCTTCCGATAGCAGAGATGTGATATCTCAATGCTTATACCAAACCTGAGAACCTTCCTATGGCCTGAGATGTCATATACAACTCCTTCCCATTCCAATCATGAGACCCTTCCTTTAGCATGAGATGTGATATCTCAATGCTTATACCAAATCTGAGACCCTTCCTATAGCATGAGATGTGATATCCAAGTCCATCCCATTCCAAACCTGAGACACTAACTATAGCATATGTGATATCCAACTCCTTCCCATTCCAAACATGAGACCCTTCCTATAGCAAGAAAGTAATATCCAACTCCTACCCATTCCAATCCTGAGACCCTTCCTATAGCAAGAGATGTGATATCCAAATCCTTCCCATTCCAATCCTGAGACCCTTCCTATAACATGAGATGTGATATCCAACTCCTTCCCATTCCAACCTGAGACACTTCCTATAGCATGAGAAGGGATATCCAACTCCTTCCCAATCCAATCCTGAGACCCTTCCGATAGCAGAGATGTGATATCTCAATGCTTATACCAAACCTGAGACCCTTCCTATGGCATGAGATGTGATATCCAACTCCTTGCCATTCAAATCCTGAGACCCTTCCTATAGCATGAGATGTGATATCTCTATGCTTCTAATACCAAACCTGAGACCCTTCCTATAACATGAGATGGGATATCCAACTCCTTCCCATTCCAATCCTGAGACCCTTCCGATAGCAGAGATGTGATATCTCAATGCTTATACCAAACCTGAGAACCTTCCTATGGCCTGAGATGTCATATACAACTCCTTCCCATTCCAATCCTGAGACCCTTCCTTTAGCATGAGATGTGATATCTCAATGCTTATACCAAATCTGAGACCCTTCCTATAGCATGAGATGTGATATCCAATTCCTTCCCATTCCAATCCTGAGACCCTTCCTATAGCATGAGATGTGATATCTCAATGCTTATACCAAACCTGAGAGCCTACCTATAGCATGAGATGTGATATCCAAGTCCACCCCATTCCAATCCTTAGACCCTTCCTACAGCATGCGATGTGATATCTCAATGATTCTAATACCAAACCAGAGACTCTTCCTATAACATAAGATGGGATATCCAACTCCTTCCCATTCCAATCCTGAGCCGCTTCTGATAGCAGAGATATGATATCTCAATGCTTATACCAAACCTGAGACCCTTCCTATAACATGAGATGTGATATCCAACTCCTTCCCGTTCCAAACCTGAGACACTGACTATAGCATATGTGATATCCAACTCCTTCCCATTCCAAACATGAGACCCTTCCTATAGCAAGAAAGTAATATCCAACTCCTACCCATTCCAATCCTGAGACCCTTCCTATAGCAAGAGATGTGATATCCAAATCCTTCCCATTCCAATCCTGAGACCCTTCCTATAACATGAGATGTGATATCCAACTCCTTCCCATTCCAACCTGAGACACTTCCTATAGCATGAGAAGGGATATCCAACTCCTTCCCAATCCAATCCTGAGACCCTTCCGATAGCAGAGATGTGATATCTCAATGCTTATACCAAACCTGAGACCCTTCCTATGGCATGAGATGTGATATCCAACTCCTTGCCATTCAAATCCTGAGACCCTTCCTATAGCATGAGATGTGATATCTCTATGCTTCTAATACCAAACCTGAGACCCTTCCTATAACATGAGATGGGATATCCAACTCCTTCCCATTCCAATCCTGAGACCCTTCCGATAGCAGAGATGTGATATCTCAATGCTTATACCAAACCTGAGAACCTTCCTATGGCCTGAGATGTCATATACAACTCCTTCCCATTCCAATCCTGAGACCCTTCCTTTAGCATGAGATGTGATATCTCAATGCTTATACCAAATCTGAGACCCTTCCTATAGCATGAGATGTGATATCCAATTCCTTCCCATTCCAATCCTGAGACCCTTCCTATAGCATGAGATGTGATATCTCAATGCTTATACCAAACCACCTGAGAGCCTACCTATAGCATGAGATGTGATATCCAAGTCCATCCCATTCCAATCCTTAGACCCTTCCTACAGCATGCGATGTGATATCTCAATGATTCTAATACCAAACCAGAGACTCTTACTATAACATGAGATGGGATATCCAACTCCTTCCCATTCCAATCCTGAGCCGCTTCCGATAGCAGAGATGTGATATCTCAATGCTTATACCAAACATGAGACCCTTCCTATAACATGAGATGTGATATCCAACTCCTTCCCGTTCCAAACCTGAGACACTAACTATAGCATATGTGATATCCAACTCCTTCCCATTCCAAACATGAGACCCTTCCTATAGCAAGAAAGTAATATCCAAATCCTTCCCATTCCAATCCTGAGACCCTTCCTATAACATGAGATGTGATATCTCAATGCTTATACCAAACCTGAGACCCTTCCTATAACATGAGATGTGATATCCAACTCCTTCCCGTTGCAAACCTGAGACACTAACTATATCATATGTGATATCCAACTCCTTCCCATTCCAAACATGAGACCCCTCCTATAGCAAGAAAGTAATATCCAACTCCTACCCATTCCAATCCTGAGACCCTTCCTATAGCAAGAGATGTGATATCCAAATCCTTCCCATTCCAATCCTGAGACCCTTCCTATAACATGAATGAGATGTGATATCCAACTCCTTCCCATTCCAACCTGAGACACTTCCTATAGCATGAGAAGGGATATCCAACTCCTTCCCAATCCAAACCTGAGACCCTTCCGATAGCAGAGATGTGATATCTCAATGCTTATACCAAACCTGAGACCCTTCCTATGGCATGAGATGTGATATCCAACTCCTTCCCAATCCAATCCTGAGACCCTTCCGATAGCAGAGGCGTGATATCTCAATGCTTCTACCAAACCTGAGACCCTTCCTTTAGCATGAGATGTGATATCCAAATCCTTCACATTCCAATCCTGAGACCCTTCCTATAGCATGAGATGTGATATCTCAATGCTTCTAATACCAAACCTGAGATCCTTCCTATAACATGTGATGTGATATCCAATTCCTTCCCATTCCAAACCTGAGGCCCTTCCTATTGGATGAGATGTGATATCCAACTCCTTCCCATTCCAACCCTGAGACCCTTCCTATAGCATGAGATGTGATGTCTCAATGCTTCTAATACCAAACCTGAGATCCTTCCTATAACATGAGATGTGATATCCAACTCCTTCCATTCCAATCCTGAGACCCGTCCTATAGCATGAGATGTGATATCTCAATGCTTATACCAAACCTGAGACCCTTCCTATAGCATGAGATGTGATATCCAATTGCTTCCCATTCCAATCCTGAGACCCTTCCTATAGCATGAGATGTGATATCTCAATGCTTCTAATACCAAACCTGAGATCCTTCCTCTAACATGAAATGTGATATCCAACTCCTTCCCTTTCCAAACCTAAGAGCCTATCTATAGCATGAGATGTGATATCCAAGTCCTTCCCATTCCAACCCTTAGACCCTTCCAACAGCATGCAATATGATATCTCAATGATTCTAATAACAAACCTGAGACCCGTCCTATAACATGAGATGGGATATCCAACTCCTTCCCATTCCAATCCTGAGACACTTCCGATAGCAGAGATGTGATATCTCAATGCTTATACCAAACCTGAGAACCTTCCTATGGCCTGAGATGTCATATACAACTCCTTCCCATTCCAATCCTGAGACCCTTCCTTTAGCATGAGATGTGATATCTCAATGCTTATACCAAATCTGAGACCCTTCCTATAGCATGATGTGATATCCAATTCCTTCCCATTCCAATCCTGAGACCCTTCCTATAGCATGAGATGTGATATCTCAATGCTTATACCAAACCTGAGAGCCTACCTATAGCATGAGATGTGATATCCAAGTCCATCCCATTCCAATCCTTAGACCCTTCCTACAGCATGCGATGTGATATCTCAATGATTCTAATACCAAACCAGAGACTCTTCCTATAACATTAGATGGGATATCCAACTCCTTCCCATTCCAATCCTGAGCCGCTTCCGACAGCAGAGATGTGATATCTCAATGCTTATACCAAACCTGAGACCCTTCCTATAACATGAGATGTGATATCCAACTCCTTCCCGTTCCAAACCTGAGACACTAACTATAGCATATGTGATATCCAACTCCTTCCCATTCCAAACATGAGACCCTTCCAATAGCAAGAAAGTAATATCCAACTCCTACCCATTCCAATCCTGAGACCCTTCCTATAGCAAGGGATGTGATATCCAAATCCTTCCCATTCCAATCCTGAGACCCTTCCTATAACATGAGATGTGATATCCAACTCCTTCCCATTCCAACCTGAGACACTTCCTATAGCATGAGAAGGGATATCCAACTCCTTCCCAATCCAATCCTGAGACCCTTCCGATAGCAGAGATGTGATATCTCAATGCTTATAACAAACCTGAGACCCTTCCTATGGCATGAGATGTGATATCCAACTCCTTGCCATTCAAATCCTGAGACTCTTCCTATAGCATGAGAAGGGATATCCAACTCCTTCCCAATCCAATCCTGAGACCCTTCCGATAGCAGAGACGTGATATCTCAATGCTTCTACCAAAAATGAGACCCTTCCTTTAGCATGAGATGTGATATCCAAGTCCTTCACATTCCAATCCTGAGACCCTTCCTATAGCATGAGATGTGATATCTCAATGCTTCTAATACCAAACCTGAGATCCTTCCTATAACATGAGATGTGATATCCAATTCCTTCCCATTCCAAACCTGAGACCCTTCCTATTGGATGAGATGTGATATCCAACTCCTTCCCATTCCAACCCTGAGACCCTTCCTATAGCATGAGATGTGATGTCTCAATGCTTCTAATACCAAACCTGAGATCCTTCCTTATAACATGAGATGTGATATCCAACTCCTTCCATTCCAATCCTGAGACCCGTCCTATAGCATGAGATGTGATATCTCAATGCTTATACCAAACCTGAGACCCTTCCTATAGCATGAGATGTGATATCTCAATGCTTCTAATACCAAACCTGAGATCCTTCCTCTAACATGAAATGTGATATCCAATTCCTTCCCTTTCCAAACCTAAGAGCCTATCTATAGCATGAGATGTGATATCCAAGTCCTTCACATTCCAACCCTTAGACCCTTCCTACAGCATGCAATATGATATCTCAATGATTCTAATAACAAACCTGAGACCCGTCCTATAACATGAGATGGGATATCCAACTCCTTCCCATTCCAATCCTGAGACACTTCCGATAGCAGAGATGTGATATCTCAATGCTTATACCAAACCTGAGACCCTTCCTATAACATGAGATGTGATATCCAAATCCTTCCCGTTCCAAACCCGAGACCCTTCCTTTAGCATGAGATGTGATATCCAGCTCCTTCCCATTCCAATCCTGAGACACTTCCGATAGCATGAGATGTGATATCTCAATGCTTCTAATATCAAAACTGAGACCCTCCCTATAGCATGATATGTGATATCTAAGTCCTTCCCATTCCAATCCTGAGACCCTCCCTATAGCATGAGATGTGATATCCAACTCCTTCCCATTCCAATCCTGAGACCCTTCCTATAGCATGAGATATGATATCTCAATACTTCTAATACCAAACGTGAGATCCTTCCGATAACATGAGATGTGATATCCAAATCCTTCCCCTTCCAAACCTGAGACCCTCCCTTTAGCATGAGATGTGATATCCAACTCCTTCCTATTCCAATCCTGAGACTCTTCTGATAGCATGAGATGTGATATCTCAATGCTTCTAATACCAAACCTGAGATCCTTCCGATAGCATGAGATGTGATATCTCAATGCTTCTAATACCAAACCTGAGATCCTTCCTATAACATGAGATGTGATATCCAAATCCTTCCCCTTCCAAACCTGAGACCCTCCCTTTAGCATGAGATGTGATATCCAACTCCTTCCCATTCCAATCCTGAGACCCTTCCGATATCATGAGATGTGATATCTCAAAGCTTCTAATATCAAACTTGAGACCCTCCCTATAGCGTGAGATGTGATATCCAAGTCCTTCCCATTCCAATCCTGAGACCCTTCCTATAGCATGAGATGTGATATCTCAATGCTTCTAATACCAAACCTGAGACCCTTCCTATAACATGAGATGGGAATATCCAACTCCTTCCCATTCCAATCCTGAGACCCTTCCGATAGCAGAGATGTGATATCTCAATGCTTATACCAAACCTGAGATCCTTCCTATAACATGAGATGTCCTGAGACACTTCCTATAGCATGAGATGTGATATCTCACTGCTTATACCAAACCTGAGACCCTTCCTATAACATGAGATGGGGAATCCAACTCCTTCCCATTCCAATCCTGAGACCCTTTTGATAGCAGAGATGTGATATCTCAATGTTTATTCCAAACCTGATATCCTTCCTATAACATGAGATGTGATATCCAACTCCTTCCATTCCAATCCTGAGACCCTTCCTATAGCATGAGATGTGATATCTCAATGGTTCTACCAAACCTGAGACCCTTCCTATAGCATGAGATGTGATATCCAACTCCTTCCCATTCCAATCCTGAGACCCTTCCTATAGCCTGAGATGTGATATCTCAATGCCCCTAATACCAAACCTGAGATCCTTCCTCTAACATGAAATGTGATATTCAACTCCTTCACTTTCCAAACCTGAGAGCCTATCTATAGCATGAGATGTGAGATCTAAGTCCTTCCCATTCCAATCCTTAGACCCTTCCTACATCATGCAATATGATATCTCAATGATTCTAATAAAAAACCTGAGACCCGTCCTATAACATGAGATGGGATATTCAACTACTTCCCATTCCAATCCTGAGACACTTCCGATAGCAGAGATGTGATATCTCAATGTTTATACCAAAACTGAGACCCTTCCTATAACATGAGATGTGATATCCAACTCCTTCCCGTTCCAAACCTGAGACCCTTCCTTTAGCATGAGATGTTATATCCAGCTCCTTCCCATTCCAATCCTGAGACACTTCCGATAGCATGAGATGTGATATCTCAATGCTTCTAATATCAAAACCGAGACCCTCCCTATAGCATGATATGTGATATCTAAGTCCTTCCCATTCCAATCCTGAGAGCCTTCCTATAGCATGAGATGTGATACCTCAATGCTTCTACCAAACCTGAGACCCTTCCTTTAGCATGAGATGTGATATCCAACTCCTTCCCATTCCAATCCTGAGACCCTTCCTATAGCATGAGATGTGATATCTCAATACTTCTAATACCAAACCTGAGATCCTTCCGATAACATGAGATGTGATATCTCAATACTTCTAATACCAAACCTGAGATCCATCCTATAACATGAGATGTGATATCCAAATCCTTCCCCTTCCAAACCTGAGACCCTCCCTTTAGCATGAGATGTGATATCCAACTCCTTCCCATTCCAATCCTGAGACCCTTCTGATAGCATGATATATCTCAATGCTTCTATACCAAACCTGAGATTCTTCCGATAGCATGAGATGTGATATCTCAATACTTCTAATACCAAACCTGAGATCCTTCCTATAACATGAGATGTGATATCCAAATCCTTATCTTCCAAACCTGAGACCCTTCCTTTACCATGAGATGTGATATCCAACTCCTTCCCATTCCAATCCTGAGACTCTTCTGATAGCATAAGATATGATATCTCAATGCTTCTTTACCAAACCTGAGATCCTTCTGATAGCATGAGATGTGATATCTCAATACTTCTAATACCAAACCGGAGATCCTACCTCTAACATGAAATGTGATATCCAACTCTTTCCCCTTGCAAACCTGAGAGCCTTCCTATAGCATGAGATGTGATATCCAAGTCCTTCCCATTCCAATCCTGAGACCCGTCCTATAACATGAGATGTGATATCCAACTCCTTCCCATTCCAACCTGAGACCCTTCCTATAGCATGAGATGGGATATCCAACTCCTTCCAAATCCAATCCTGATAACCTTCCGATAGCATGAGATGTGATATCCCAATGCTTCTACCAAACCTGAGACCCATACTATGGCATGAGATGTGATATCAAACTCCTTCCCATTCTAATCCTGAGACCCTTCCTATAGCTTGAGATGTGATATCCAACTCCTTCCCATTCCAATTCTGAGACCCTTCCTATACCATGAGACTTGATATCTCAATGCTTCTAATACCAAACCTGAGACCCGTCCTATAACATGAGATGTGATATCCAAATCCTTCCCCTTCCAAACCTTAGACCCTTCCTTTATCATGAGATGTGATATCCAACTCCTTCCCATTCCAATCTTGAGACCCTTCCGATATCATGAAATGTGATATCTCAATGCTTCTAATATCAAACTTGAGACCCTCCTTATAGCATGAGATGTGATATCCAAGTCCTTCCCATTCCAATCCTGAGACCCTTCCTATAGCATGAGATGTGATATCTCAATGCTTCTAATACCAAACCTGAGATCCTTCCTATAACATGAGATGGGAATATCCAATGTGATATCCAACTCCTTCCCATTCCAATCCTGAGACCCTTCCTATAGCATGAGATGTGATATCCAACTCCTTCCCATTCCAATCCTGAGACCCTTCCTATAGCCTGAGATGTGATATCTCAATGTTTATACCAAACCTGAGACCCTTCCTATAACATGAGATGTGATATCCAACTCCTTCCCGTTCCAAACCTGAGACCCTTCCTTTAGCATGAGATGTGATATCCAGCTCCTTCCCATTCCAATCCTGAGACACTTCTGATAGCATGAGATGTGATATCTCAATGCTTCTAATATCTAAACTGAGACCCTCCCTATAGCATGATATGTGATATCTAAGTCCTTCCCATTCCAATCCTGAGACCCTTCCTATAGCATGAGATGTGATATCTCAATGCTTATCCTTGATTCCTGTAGTAAATTGATTTCCTTTGCAGGCCGACTCCTGTCACGAATGCCTTGTCTGCATGCATTCTCTCCTGGCCATTCTCTCACCGTGGCTATTTGCCTACCCCCTTCCTCTCTCAGTGGATGGACTTCTCCGTCCTAGCCTCCTACCACTCAACTCCGCCTACTTGGAGAATTCAACATGAACCTGTATGCTTCCTGACCTGGACTTTTACGAGATCTGCAACTCTTCATGTCGCTGGCCCTACACACTGCAGGGAATACTCGGGATTTTCTGATCTCAGACCTCCCCCTCTGTAACCCTCTCAACAATCCTCTCCCGTGGTGATCAAGTTCTCATCTTCAAAGAAGGCTAACTGCCAGCTGTTCCTCCTCAGAGGAGTTCTCCCTTTCTGTCCCTGCTCCCTGCACCGTTTCGCGTTGCAAACACTCGCTTCCCTGCTCTCTTGTTTAGACGCTTTTCCTTCTCAGAGGCCTTCTTGCTTTCTGCCCTTTTCGCGTTGCAAGTACTCGCTTCCCAGCTCTCTGGTTTAGACGCGTGTTCCCTGCCTTCTCTCCTCTTCCCGCTGCCTTCAAATCAAAAAATGAGCTCCAAAAGATACACAGTGCTCAGAATGCTCTATAACACCCATTATTCAACATATAGCCGTAACCCGCTAGACGTATTGATACGTGCTGTAAACTAGCAAAAACAGCTAGAAAATGTACTTTCCTCGCGTTTTTGTAAATGCTAATTCTGATGGGTTCCCATGTATACTGTCCGTGCGTTTGTTGTCGAATGCTGAAGTTTTTAACCACTGTTCTCCCATACAAGGGGGGGGGGGGTCAACGTCTACTGCTGTTCATAGGCTGAATGTATACGGCTGAAATCTTCAAGGCATTATCAGCTTTCCTGACTGTTTTGGAACGTGTATTTGCCATCTGTTAATGCAGTCGCCCTGTGTTCATAGTCCCTTCTACTTTACAGGCTGCACTCCCCTGGTGATCACATTCTCCTCTCCAGAGCAGGCTGACTACCAGCTGCTCCTCCTCATAGGCGTTCATCCTTTCTGTCCCTGCTCCCTGCACCGTTTCGCGTTGCATGTACTCGCTTCCCAGCTCTCTGGTTTAGATGCGTGTTCCCTGCCTTCTCTCCTCTTCCTACAGCCTTCCAATGAGCTCCACAAGATACAGTGTTCAGAATGCTTTATAACACCCATTATTCAACATATAGCTGTAACCCGCTAGACGTATTGAAACGTGCTAAAAACGAGCAGAAACAGCTAGAACATGTACTTTCCGGAAGGGGATTGATAGATCCTGGAAATCCTGTCAGGAGAAGTTACTAGATTTAGCAGGTCCGCTCGCGAAAATTATGGACCTCGCAGAGAGGGCGAAGGACACGGGAGAAGAGGTCGATCCGGAAGCCCTCGCAGGGTGGGCTCAGAGAGCCGTCTGCCTGCTTGGAAACGCGAATTGTGCCATCGCGTCAGAGAGAAGGAAGGGCCTATTGCTCAAGATAGACTCGAAATTGAGCGATTTGTCGTCGTATGAAGCAGGGGAAGGCGCACAAGGCCTCCTGTTCGGAGAGACCTTTGGGAAGGAGATGGGCCGGTTCGTAGGAACATTCGCATCGCTAGAGAAGGCCCAAGCATCTATTCGCAAGATATTCCCCAGCAGAGTTTTTGGAGGGACCGGCCGCTACAGAGGTCGCGCAGCCGGTCGTTACCAAGGAGGGAGAAGACCTCAGAACACCAGGGCACAGTACTGGGAGAACAAGAGCCAAGACACCTTTTTCCCGTCCAGGGGGCGATTCCCAAGAGGCCGAAGGCCCAGAGGATCAGGAAGAGGTCAAGGATTTACGCCAGGTGAGAGCGATTATGTATCCCCCAGTAGGGGGGAGGACGCGCAGATATTTAGAGAATTGGCGCAAGCTTTCAAGCGATTCCTGGATACTGCAGACCGTCAGCGGTCTGCAACTAGATTTCATAGAAACCCCAGTGCAGCGATACGAACCGCGGGGTCAGAAGCTAGCGCAAGCGGAACAAGCATGGCTAGACAGCGAGATAGCGCAGCTAGTCTCCAAGCAGGCGATAGAGAAATGCGAGACAACCCCGAAATTTGTGAGCAATATGTTCCTAGTGCACAGGAAGGAGAAGGTACGCCCGGTGATAAATCTCAAAGAGTTGAATGGCTGGATCATATATCGGCACTTCAAGATGGAGGGCGTCCATCAGCTCAGAGACTCCCTAAGAGAAGGAGATTGGTTGACGCGTCTAGATCTAAAGGACGCTTACCTCACAGTACCTGTTCGCGAGGAGTACAGACCATTTCTAGCTTTTCGCTGGCGAAGTCGATTCTGGCAATTCAAGTCGATGCCATTCGGTCTTGCTTCGGCACCATGGGCATTCACAAAGCTAATGAAGCCGGTATCAGCAGCAATCAGGGAGAAAGGAGTAAGGCTTATTATTTACCTGGACGATCTCCTGCTGCTTGCAGAAGATCGGGAGGTGTTAGTATACCAAACGAGATGGGTGCAGGACCTTCTGACCTCACTAGGATTTCTAGTGAACACAGAAAAATCAGATACGGTACCAGCGCAAAGGTTAGACTTCCTGGGATTCATTCTAGACACCAAGAAGGCGACCTTAGAACTTCCAGCTCGGAAGATGAGAGACATCAAGAGAGAGATCAGAGTATGCTTAGAGAAGCGACAAGTATCTCTCAGGACATTAGCGAGAATAGTTGGGCTTCTAGCAGCATCTATCCAAGCCATTTTTCCGGGGCCACTACACTACCGTGCACTGCAGAGATTGAAAATAAAGCATCTGCAGCTAGGTCTGAGATACCATCAACAAGTGCCGCTGGATCAGGACTCGATTACAGAGCTAGAATGGTGGTTAAAGAATATGGACGCCTGGAATGGGCGAGCCATATTCGGAGACAAACCGGATTTGATAATAGAGTCGGATGCCAGTCGGAAAGGCTGGGGAGCCAGATGTGGGTCTTTACAGACCGGAGGCAAGTGGAGCGAAGAGGAGCTTCGTCTACACATAAACTGCCTAGAGCTCCTAGCAGGATCATTCGCGATCAAAGCCTTTACGAAAGAGAGAGTGAAATCTTGTGTCCTGCTGAAGATGGACAACATATCAGCAGTGCGCTACATCAACCATTTGGGTGGTACGAGATCCAAGATGCTGGCAGAGTTAGCGAAGGACCTGTGGCATTTCTGCCTACGATCAGGGACGTCGGTGACAGCAGAGTACCTGCCAGGGACACTGAACGTAGTAGCAGATTGGAACTCGCGGTACCTGACGGATTCCAGCGATTGGAGGCTGGATCCAGCAGTGTTTCAGAGACTGAACACGAGATGGGGACCATTGCAAGTAGACCTATTTGCTTCCCGGCTCAATACGCAGAGGAGCAGCTATTTCAGCTGGAGGCTGGATCCGGGAGCGCTAGGAACAGACGCGTTTCTGCAAGAGTGGATAGGAGGTCCGCATTACGCTTTTCCCCCCTTCGTGATGTTGAGCCGAGTATTGGCGAAATGCCGGAGGGAGAAAGCAGAATTGGTATTAGTAGCACCATTATGGAAGTCTCAGGTGTGGTTCCCCACCCTAATGGAACTAGTGTCGGACATTCCCAGAGTCCTCCCCGACGAGGAGCGACTACTCACGGACCCAGCTGGGTCGTGTCATCCTCTGAGAGTGAGAGGGACACTCCCGCTAGTCGCGTGCAGGATATCCGGAAACGGTGGGCCTTGCCAGGAATTTCGGCGCAGGCTGCTCAGCTTATCGCGGAATCCTGGGCTCCATCCACTAGGAGGAGCTATGACGCAGCTTGGGCAAAATGGACAAGCTGGTGCAAGGACAGAGGTGTTCATCCCGTTTCTGCACCTGTAGTGGAGATTCTGAACTTTCTAGCGAACTTATTACAGAGCGGGAGAGCTTTTCGTACTATAGGAGTGTACAGATCAGCGATTTCTGCGGGTCACCTGCCAATAGAGGGCGTCCCGGCAGGGGAACATCCGGCAGTGGTGAGGCTCATCAGAGGAGCTAGATTTAAAGCGCCGCCGGAGCCCAGGTATACCACAACATGGGAGGTGACTACAGTGCTGCGCCTTCTAGCGGGTTGGCCGACCAATAAATATCTCTCGCTTAAGCAATTATCTGGAAAGCTAGCTATGTTGCTATGCTTGATCTCCTGCAAGAGAGTATCGGACGTAAGAGCGCTAGATGTTAACAGACGATCCTTCGGTCCGGAGGGAGTTACATTCTCCATAGTCAGAAGGACCAAGACAGGGACGTCTACGGTACATTATCCGTATTTCCCGAGTAATTCGAAATGGTGCGTAGCACGATGCATTAAGGAGTACGAGAATAGAACTGCAGAGTATAGAGCAGCAAGTACTACTCAGTTATTAATAGCGCGCAGGAAGCCCTATCACGCAGTTGCATCAGCTACCATAGCAAGATGGGTCAAGGAAGTTATGCATGCAGCAGGTCTGAATGTGAGCACATATGGAGCGCATTCGGTGAGAGGAGCAATGGCTTCTTCCGCCGTGAGAGCAGGAGTGCCTTTGAATGAGATAATGCTGGCAGCAGACTGGTCAAGTGATAGGACTTTTAAAGAATTTTACTTTAAGCCAGCGGAGAGTTTAGCAAGTACGGTGTTGGGTAAGCTTTGAACAAGCATAATGCTCGCCTCCAGTCTTGTCATAGAATGAAGATTACCCCTGCTATCTGCGCAGGGAGTATTAATTCTATTAAAGACTAGGAGGCGAGCATTAAATTCCCACCCGGGTCTGGTACTGTGTATACGATGGCAATGCTTTATTATGTATCAGTACGAGACGTTTGCACCACCCTAACGTAATCTTTTGTTGCTCTTTTCATAGGAGAGGATCAGAAGAATAACTGAAGGGGAGGACAGAGCAGAGAGGATCAGGAGTCCAGAGTTGTTTCAGCAATTAAGTTAAAAGTCCAAGAGAGTCTTCGCACAGTTGTCGAGGATCAGTTAGAGACTTTCAGAGCGAGTAAAAGCAGAGGAGGAGTCCAGGCACAGGAAGTGGATTGTGACTGGTGGAGTGAGCATGGACTACAGAGGCTCATGGATTTTGTAGTTTTGGGACAAGAGAAAAGTTGCTAGTTTTAAGACACTTTTTCATGATTTGGTTGTATATGTTTGTTGAACTGCTGAAGAGTAGAATAAAGGAAGATGAAGCATAATGCTCGCCTCCTAGTCTTTAATAGAATTAATACTCCCTGCGCAGATAGCAGGGGTAATCTTCATTAGCCTGCATAGGAGAGAAGAATGTGATCACTAGGGGAGTGCAGCCTGTAAACTAGAAGGAACGATGAACAAAGGGCGACTGCATTAACAGATGGCAAATACACGTTCCAAAACAGTCAGGAAAGCTGATAATGCCTTGAAGATTTCAGCCGTATACATTCAGCCTGTGAACAGCAGATGTTGACCCCCCCCTCCCTAGTATGGGAGAACAGTGGTTAAAAACGTCAGGATTCGACACAAACGCACGGACACAGTACATACAACATGGGAACCCACCAGAATTCGCATTTACAAAAACGCGAGGGAAGTACATTTTCTAGCTATTTTTGCTAGTTTTTAGCACGTTTCAATACGTCTAGCGGGTTACAGCTATATGTTGAATAATGGGGTTATAAAGCATTCTGAACACTATCTAGTGGAGCTCATTGGAAGGCTGTAGGACGAGGAGAGAAGGCAGGGAACACGCATCTAAACCAGAGAGCAGGGAAGCGAGCATTTCAGCAGTATAAATTCAGCCTGTGAACAACACATTTTGACCCTCCTTTGTATGGGAGAAGAGTGGTTCAAAAGACCAGGATTCGACTGAACAAACGCACGAACAGAGTACAAAATGGGAATCCACCAGAATTCGCATTTACCAAAACGCGAGAAAAGTACATTTTCGAGCTGTTTCTGCTCGTTTTTAGCACGTTTCAATACGTCTAGCGGGTTACAGCTATATGTTGAATAATGGGGTTATAAAGCATTCTGAACACTATCTTGTGGAGCTCATTGGAAGGCTGTAGGAAGAGGAGAGAAGGCAGGGAACACGCATCTAAACCAGAGAGCTGGGAAGCGAGTACATGCAACGCGGAACGGTGCAGGGAGCAGGGACAGAAAGGATGAACGCCTATGAGGAGGAGCAGCTGGTAGTCAGCCTGCTCTGGAGAGGAGAATGTGATCACCAGGGGAGTGCAGCCTGTGAAGTAGAAGGGACGATGAACACAGGGCGACTGCATTAACAGATGGCAAATACACGTTCCAAAACAGTCAGGAAAGCTGATAATGCCTTGAAGATTTCAGCCGTATACATTCAGCCTGTGAACAGCAGTAGACGTTGACCCCCCCTTGTATGGGAGAACAGTGGTTAAAAACTTCAGGATTCGACAACAAACGCACGGACAGTACATACATGGGAACCCATCAGAATTAGCATTTACAAAAACGCGAGGAAAGTACATTTTCTAGCTGTTTTTGCTAGTTTACAGCACGTTTCAATACGTCTAGCGGGTTACGGCTATATGTTGAATAATGGGTGTTATAGAGCATTCTGAGCACTGTGTATCTTTTGGAGCTCATTTTTTGATTTGAAGGCAGCGGGAAGAGGAGAGAAGGCAGGGAACACGCGTATAAACCAGAGAGCTGGGAAGCGAGTACTTGCAACGCGAAAAGGGCAGAAAGGAAGAAGGCCTCTGAGAAGGAAAAGCGTCTAAGCCAGAGAGCAGGAAAGCGAGGGTTTGCAACGCGAAACTGTGCAGGGAGCGGGGACAGAAAGGGAGAACTCCTCTGAGGAGGAATAGCTGGCAGTTAGCCTTCTTTGGAGATGAGAACTTGATCACCACGGGAGAGGATTGTTGAGAGGGTTACAGAGGGGGAGGTCTGAGATCAGAAAATCCTGAGTGTTAAGACGGATTTCTGAACTCTGTCCTGGTGGCGCAGAAGTTCAGAAGGCCAACCTAATTACTTGGAACAGGGTAACCTCTGGACAAGCCAGACCAATCAAGGTAGCGATCGCGGCGGTCAAGACTAGGTCTCAAGAGGGGTGAGGGTGACTGAAAGCCCGCAATGAGCACACAAAGCAAGAGCGCTTACAAACTACTCCAAACAGTTGTTATATCAAAAATATAAACACATTTATTTTAAGGCCTTTAAAACAACGACCGTAGCGAGAAAATCACAATAACACAGTATTAAGCCAACACATACCAAATCAACACAATATATATACAAATACACAGTCGCAAGCGTTTAAAGCATGACATATGTAGTCCACCTGCCAGGGAAGGAAAACAGGCAGTGCGATAACGCTTTAGAGTCAGTTCGCCTTTAGAGGCACCTAACTAGATGGAAGTCCGAGCCCTGCGAAGAGTGGAGCCTTGTGCTCAAAGTACCTGCCACGCCGGTGCCAACGGGCAAAAGGGGAAGCTCTTCGGAGGAAGTCAGGCAGTTCGGGTTAGTGCACAGCAGAAGGAGAACAGGTTCCGAAACTCAAGCGCAGCCTCCACAGCGAGCAGAAGCAGAGCGCGAGTACGGCCAAAAGGGTGCTGTTTTTACACAGCAGGGGAAAAGCAATGGGATACTGCAGGAGGGCGACCAGATCCTAGCTAAGCTACTCACCGGTCCCCGAAGCAAGCAGGCCCAGGCTTCTCCACGTTAGTTTCAGCAGCTGGCAGGTTCAGAAGAGCAGGGAACGCCTCGTAGTCGTGTAGAGCAAAAAGACGTCCCAATCGACGAAACCAGCACAGTTTTGTTGCCGCAGCAGGACAACGGAGCGGCCGTGTGTATTCAAGCCAAATGTACACTCCTCCCTTCAGACTTGGGAACGCCAAGTGTACGAAGCGTGGGAGAGTGACAAGGACTCGAAATACAACACAACCTGGCGGCAGTTACAGAGCAGGACTCCCTTGTAAGCTGGTCAGTCAACTGGATGGCCCAGAGACACTTCCGAAGGCTTACTTGGCAGGAGATGATGAAGTCGCCGGGAATAGCTGTTCCTGCTATTCCAAAGGTCGAAGCACCAGCACAGGCCTTCTGGTTCGATCCAAGGAGGAAAGGGCTTCACAGGACGACAGCAGTGCAAAGGAGGATTCCTTCAGCGGGTCACCAGCGATTCCTCGGTCCAGCCTCTTGGTTGCAGGATACTTGGCTCCTGTATTCCTTCGTTCGTGAGAACTCAGGAGATCGACATGGTAGTGGTGTTTCTAGCCCCCTCTTATCCACGGTTCCCTTCGCGCCAAAACGGAGGGGAGCCAATGGGAGATCCGCTCATCAAAACACATACCATACGTGGACCAATCACGGACCACGGTGGTCCCAGGCATTCACCCCACCCCAGACTCTCTGGCACCCAGGATGTGTATTGGGACCAGACATCCCAGCCCACACCCTGGAGGCACACAAACGACATGTAGAAGCCCGCGAAAGCAACCACGTTTCGCGGGAAAGTACATGCCCAAATAAGGAAGGCCCCGGGTCGCCCGACCTGGGGAAGGTGAAGGGAGCAAGACGGTCAGTGGACAAGACAAAGGAGCCTCGTGGTCTGGCCATTTTGGGAGCCAGGCCACCATTTTGGGTTCAGTGCGAAAAACGTGCTCAGAACGCCAAAAGGAGCTCAAAATAAACAAAACGATCGCTGCCACCATTCGAGTCCCTGAATGACTTGCACCGATCAAATACCATCCTAAAAGAGTATCTAGGGCCTGTAGAAGGCTAGAGACCCAAGAGAGCTGTAACTTAGCTTACAGTGCCCTCTTGTGTCGTGTTGCACTAAAGCTGCGACACGATAAAAGAAACTACGGGAAACAGCGTTCCCCGGCACTGACTGTCTTAAGGGCATGTCAGTTTCCCCATAAGAAAAGGAGCGAAAGCCCAGAGAAGTGCGGCAGAAGGCTGTACTTCTCTGGCAAAGTCAAGAACAAGGTTAAAAACAATAGCAAAAAGTTTAGGGGTTGCCACATGGAAGGAAAATTCCCTACAATTACGAAATATTTCCTAACACTCGCCCCTCCCAGACTATGGACAGGGGGAACTAATCCACCCCTGGATGAGTCTCTTGTTCAGGTCGGTAAAACATTCTGGACAACCCATCAGCATTGCTATGTTGGACACCTGGCCTATGCTCAATAGTGAAGTCGAAGCCTTGTAGACTTATGGACCACCTAAGCAACTTTGGATTCTCCCCCTTCATGTTCATTAGCCACTTTAACGGCTTATGGTCAGTCTGCACAGTGAAGTGGGTCCCATAGAGGTAGGGCCTCAGCTTCCTTAGGGCCCACACAACAGAGAAACATTCTTTCTCTACCGTGGACCATCTGAGCTCTCTGTCCTTAAGCTGGCGACTAATTAAACCGATAGGGTGTTCCTTACCCTTCTCATCTACTTGTGATAGTACAGCTCCTATCCCAGTGTCAGAGGCGTCCGTCTGCACGATAAAAGGTCTTTGATAATCAGGGGCCCTGAGGACAGGGGCCTGGCACAGGAGTCTTTTAAGCCATTGAAGGCCTTCTCACACTCGTCGGTCCAAGTTACCTTCTTGGGTTTCTTCGGAGTTGTGAGGGCAGTCAGAGGAGCAGCTATGGTGCCATAGTCTGCCACAAAATTGCGATAATAACCCGTGAGTCCTAAGAAGGCTCTCACTTGGGTTTGCGTAGTGGGGGTAGGCCAGTCTTGTACTGCTTGTACTTTACTGGGTAGAGGCTGTATCCTCCCTCCACCTACTTCATGTCCAAGGTAAACCACTGAGCCTTGTCCAATCTGGCACTTACTAGCCTTTATGGTCAAGTGGGCTTTCTGAAGAGCCTGGAGCACAATCCTGAGGTGTTTCACATGGTCTTCCCAGGTGGCACTGAAAACTGCTATATCGTCCAGATATGCAAGGCAGAATTCGTCCAACCCATTCAACACATGATTCACAAGCCTCTGGAAAGTGGCAGGTGCATTCTTCAATCCAAACGGCATTACCCGGAATTGGTAAAGGCCATCTGGAGTAGAAAATGCTGTCTTCTCCTTGGCATGTTCTGCTAAAGCTATTTGCCAATAGCCAGCAGTGAGGTCAAACGTGCTGAGGTACTTGGAGGCACCCAAAGTATCCACCAGCTCATCTGTTCGAGGCAAGGGGTGTGCGTCTGTCTTGGTGACAGCATTCAGAGCCCTGTAATCCACACAGAACCTCAATTCAGAAGTGCCTGCCTTTGGAACCAAGACCACAGGACTGGACCAAGGACTACTAGAGGGTTCAATCACCCCAAGGTCTAACATCTTGTTGACCTCGGTCTTAATATAAGACCGTACTTTATCTGACATCCTGTATCCCCTACTTTTGGTAGGTACACTGTCTCCTGTGTCAATGTTATGTTTGCACCAAGGTGTCAAACCAGGGGACTGTGAAAACAGGGGGGAAAACTGCCTAAGCAAACTTTTCACCTCAGCCTGCTGATCAGAAGTCAGGTGAGGGGCCACTCGGACACCCTCAACGGAGCTATCTGAAGGACCGCTCTGGAACAGGTCGGGGGGAGGTTCTGACTCCTCTTCGTCAACATCTGAAGCCAGTAGCAGTGCTGCGATTTCGACTCTTGGGACGAAAGCCTTCAGCCTATTCACGTGGAACACTTTTGGAGCCTGTCCAGGCCTTCCAAGGTCCACTAAATAGTTCACCTCACCCAGGGGCTCCACCACTATGTAAGGGCCTGACCATTTGTCCTGTAAAGCTCGAGGCCTTATTGGATTCATGATCAGGACTTGCTGACCAGGTGTAAAGTTGATGAGGGAAGCTTTCTGGTCGTACCAATGTTTCACCAGCGCTTGCCCTGCCTTCAATTTATCACTAGCCAAGCCCATCAGAAGTACCATCCGTTTTCTGAGCCCTAGCACATAGTCAACTACATTGGTAGTAACAGGGGGAGTGGGCATCTCCCATCCCTCTTTGACGATGGCTAAGGGTCCCCGTACGGGATGACCGAACAGAAGTTCGAAGGGGCTGAAGCCAACACCTTCCTGTGGTACCTCTCGGTAGGCAAACAGTAGGCATGGTAAAAGAAGATCCCATTTTCTTCTCTGAGGCTCCTCCAGAGCCCCAATCATGCTCTTTAACGTTCTGTTGAAACGTTCCACCAGACCATTGGTCTGGGGGTGATATGCAGAAGAGAACTTGTAGGTGACCCCACATTCTTTCCACATAGCCTGCATATACTTCGACATAAAGTTGCTGCCACGATCTGACACAACTTCTTTAGGGAAGCCAACCCTAGTAAATATGCCGAGTAAAGCTTTTGCAACTGACTTGGCAGTTACAGTTTTCAATGGGATGGCCTCAGGGTACCTGGTTGCATGGTCGACCAGCACCAGGATAAACCTATTGCCCGAGGATGTTTGCGGGTCAAGGGGACCAACGATGTCGATCCCTACCCTTTCAAATGGTACCCCCACAACTGGGAGCGGTACCAACGGAGCTTGGATTGTCGCGCCAACTTTACCAGACAACTGGCAGGAGGCACAACTCCTGCAGTGACTTTCTACTTGCACCCCCATCTTGGGCCAGTAGAAGTGCATGGATAACCTTTGCTTGGTCCTCTTAATACCAAGGTGACCAGCAAGGGGAACTTCATGCGCCAACTGCAGGAGGAAGGGCCTAACAGCAAGGGGAACCACCAACCTCCTATGGTCTCCTTCTGTAGACTCTGTGGGCTCACTATACAGGAGTCCACCTTCCCAATAAATCCTATGCTTCCCAGGAGGCTCACCCTCAAGCTGGGAGCAGGCCTGTCTCCTTAGGCCTTCCAGAGATGGGCACTCACGTTGGCCTTTACTGAATTCGTCCCTATCAGGACCTCCTTCAACTAACAAGTCTTTTAGTTCAGGATGATCGTTGGGGTCGAATACTTCAGACATCGCCACCTCCTCGTCAGGCTCGGGCGATTGACCAACTTCCTCCACCGCAGTGGTAGGCGAGCTCGGGGGAATATTCTCTTTCCCCCGTCTTGACTTGTAGACTCCTTTCGCCTTGGGTTTCCCCTTCGGCTGGGGCGGCGTATTGGACTTGGCCAATGCTGCCCGTGCTTGAGACCGTGTGTAGGGTCTTTCGGCAGTGTCTCCTACGAGCCCTAAAGCTCTGAGATCATTGCCCAACAAGACCTTTCCTGGGACGTTTCTCTGAATGCTCACTGGAATCCTGACTGCTGTACCATTTAAAGTAAGATTTACAGGGATCACGGGAAACATACGGAGGGGGCCGTCAGCCAACTTAGTGGGCATCAGAGTAGCTCTGGCAACTTCCTCTGAGTCTACCAAGGTAGAATCCACTACAGTTCGACTGCACCCACTATCCCTAAGAGCTGGAGTATCCACTCCATTGATCAGCACACTGTCTTTAAAGTAGTGCTTGGTATTATCCGGAATCCTAGCATAAGCCTCTGCGACTTTAGGCTCCCAGGAACCCAGGGACACTAAAACTACCTCAGCCTCTATTCCGCTGGGAAATGAGTCTGAGGAGAAGGATGCTCCTGTAATCTCTTCTTCCTCGTAGGAGGAGAAGGCCGGATTAGCGGAGTGGACCCCCAAAGGTCTAACCTTACAACGGGGATCCCCCTTCACATGGTCAGTTGCTCCACAAGAAAAACAAGCCCCAGTGGGTCTGTTTACGTAGGGAGGCTTATTGTAACCAGAGTTCTGTTTCGGAGGCGCACCTCCACTACCCTGTGAGTTCTCTTGTGTCTTACCCTTGTTTTTCTTTTTGTGGCCCTTTTGGGAAGAAGATTTAGCAGATTCCCCACCCTCCATATCTTTGGACTTTTTCCCCTCCTCCTGCTTACCAGGATGAGTTTTGTCCTTATGGGACACTCGATGTGACACCCATAAGTCTGCTGCAATGGCCAGCTTCTTAGGATCTATCTCCTTCGAATCGGCCAAATGCTGCTTAAGCTCCGGGGAAGAAGAAGCAAAAATGTGTTCCAGCATGACAAGATTTATCATGCCGTCGAAGGTAGAAACCTTATAGCCTTCGACCCAGCCAGTTAAGTTTTTCAAAGATTCAGCGACATAAGATACCCAAGTACCACCTTCCTTTTTCTTATACTCTCGAAAACGCTTTAAATATTGGGCCGGAGTCTTCCCAAACTTTAAAATGAGAGTCTGCTTTAACATTGCGAAATCAGCCCGCTCAGCCTTCGACATTTCCATAATGGCACTACAGCCAGAATGGTGCAGTCTACTGAGCAACCACGCAATCTTATCAGCATTGTCAACTTCCTGGACCTCGCATGCATACTCAAACGCATTCAGCCAGTCCATAATGTCATTCCTCTCTTCATACACACTGAGCAGATCTTTTGGAAACCGTGGATGAGAGGAAGCCCCAGAACCATGTCCAGGACCCTTGGATCCATTTGCAACCTGAAGCTTGGCCAGTTCCAACTGGTGATCCCTGTCTTTTTGTTTTTCTGCCTGTTCGATTTTTAGTTTGGCTATGCTGAATTCAAGCTCCTGCTGCCTAAACCGCAGCTCTTGCTTCTTGAATTCAAGCATAGCCTCCCCATCAACACTGGCAGAGGAAACATTAGACATTACATCCTCCGTGTCCTCGTGGTCGCGATGGATCAGTGCAGCGGCAGAACCGTCGGTTCTACCAGTGAGAGCAGCCCCACCACCTTCTGCACTGTCCTCGGAAGTTATAGCGTCAAGCTGCGCTTCTTGCCACGCCACGATTCTCTGGATCATTTCCAATTTTGTGCCTTGAGAGGAAACACCTCTCTCCGCACACATCTTTTTCAGCGTTTCTGATTTGGAAGCATTTAAAGTTAACAAGGTATTTGCTTCCATACTGTTTGATAGGACTATGGCCTTTTTAAAGTTATATTACAACAATTCACTACGTGTACTGTTTGGAATAACCTGAAATGCCTTAGTTCGAGCGCAACACTGGATACCTTCAGTCGTATCCCACCGCTGTACACCAATTTGTTAAGACGGATTTCTGAACTCTGTCCTGGTGGCGCAGAAGTTCAGAAGGCCAACCTAATTACTTGGAACAGGGTAACCTCTGGACAAGCCAGACCAATCAAGGTAGCGATCGCGGCGGTCAAGACTAGGTCTCAAGAGGGGTGAGGGTGACTGAAAGCCCGCAATGAGCACACAAAGCAAGAGCGCTTACAAACTACTCCAAACAGTTGTTATATCAAAAATATAAACACATTTATTTTAAGGCCTTTAAAACAACGACCGTAGCGAGAAAATCACAATAACACAGTATTAAGCCAACACATACCAAATCAACACAATATACAGTCGCAAGCGTTTAAAGCATGACATATGTAGTCCACCTGCCAGGGAAGGAAAACAGGCAGTGCGATAACGCTTTAGACTCAGTTCGCCTTTAGAGGCACCTAACTAGATGGAAGTCCGAGCCCTGCGAAGAGTGGAGCCTTGTGCTCAAAGTACCTGCCACGCCGGTGCCAACGGGCAAAAGGGGAAGCTCTTCGGAGGAAGTCAGGCAGTTCGGGTTAGTGCACAGCAGAAGGAGAACAGGTTCCGAAACTCAAGCGCAGCCTCCACAGCGAGCAGAAGCAGAGCGCGAGTACGGCCAAAAGGGTGCTGTTTTTACACAGCAGGGGAAAAGCAATGGGATACTGCAGGAGGGCGACCAGATCCTAGCTAAGCTACTCACCGGTCCCCGAAGCAAGCAGGCCCAGGCTTCTCCACGTTAGTTTCAGCAGCTGGCAGGTTCAGAAGAGCAGGGAACGCCTCGAAGTCGTGTAGAGCAAAAAGACGTCCCAATCGACGAAACCAGCACAGTTTTGTTGCCGCAGCAGGACAACGGAGCGGCCGTGTGTATTCAAGCCAAATGTACACTCCTCCCTTCAGACTTGGGAACGCCAAGTGTACGAAGCGTGGGAGAGTGACAAGGACTCGAAATACAACACAACCTGGCGGCAGTTACAGAGCAGGACTCCCTTGTAAGCTGGTCAGTCAACTGGATGGCCCAGAGACACTTCCGAAGGCTTACTTGGCAGGAGATGATGAAGTCGCCGGGAATAGCTGTTCCTGCTATTCCAAAGGTCGAAGCACCAGCACAGGCCTTCTGGTTCGATCCAAGGAGGAAAGGGCTTCACAGGACGACAGCAGTGCAAAGGAGGATTCCTTCAGCGGGTCACCAGCGATTCCTCGGTCCAGCCTCTTGGTTGCAGGATACTTGGCTCCTGTATTCCTTCGTTCGTGAGAACTCAGGAGATCGACATGGTAGTGGTGTTTCCAGCCCCCTCTTATCCACGGTTCCCTTCGCGCCAAAACGGAGGGGAGCCAATGGGAGATCCGCTCATCAAAACACATACCATACGTGGACCAATCACGGACCACGGTGGTCCCAGGCATTCACCCCACCCCAGACTCTCTGGCACCCAGGATGTGTATTGGGACCAGACATCCCAGCCCACACCCTGGAGGCACACAAACGACATGTAGAAGCCCGCGAAAGCAACCACGTTTCGCGGGAAAGTACATGCCCAAATAAGGAAGGCCCCGGGTCGCCCGACCTGGGGAAGGTGAAGGGAGCAAGACGGTCAGTGGACAAGACAAAGGAGCCTCGTGGTCTGGCCATTTTGGGAGCCAGGCCACCATTTTGGGTTCAGTGCGAAAAACGTGCTCAGAACGCCAAAAGGAGCTCAAAATAAACAAAACGATCGCTGCCACCATTCGAGTCCCTGAATGACTTGCACCGATCAAATACCATCCTAAAAGAGTATCTAGGGCCTGTAGAAGGCTAGAGACCCAAGAGAGCTGTAACTTAGCTTACAGTGCCCTCTTGTGTCGTGTTGCACTAAAGCTGCGACACGATAAAAGAAACTACGGGAAACAGCGTTCCCCGGCACTGACTGTCTTAAGGGCATGTCAGTTTCCCCATAAGAAAAGGAGCGAAAGCCCAGAGAAGTGCGGCAGAAGGCTGTACTTCTCTGGCAAAGTCAAGAACAAGGTTAAAAACAATAGCAAAAAGTTTAGGGGTTGCCACATGGAAGGAAAATTCCCTACAATTACGAAATATTTCCTAACACTGAGTATTCCCTGCAGTGTGTAGGGCCAGCGACATGAAGAGTTGCAGATCTCGTAAAAGTCCAGGTCAGGAAGCATACAGGTTCATGTTGAATTCTCCAAGTAGGCGGAGTTGAGTGGTAGGAGGCTAAGATGGAGAAGTCCATCCACTGAGAGAGGAAGGGGGTAGGCAAATAGCCACGGTGAGCGAATGGCCAGGAGAGAATGCATGCAGACAAGGCATTCGTGACAGGAGTCGGCCTGCAAAGGAAATCAATTTACTACAGGAATCAAGGATAAGCATTGAGATGGCACATCTCATGCTATAGGGTCTCAGGATTGGAATGGGAAGGATTTAGATATCACATATGCTATAGGGAGGGTCTCAGTTTTGATATTAGAAGCATTAAGATATCACATCTCATGCTATCGGAAGTGTCTCAGGATTGGAATGGGAAGGAGCTGGATATCACATCTCATGCTAAAGGAAGGGTCTCAGGTTTGGAACGGGAAGGAGTTGGATATCACATCTCATGTTATAGGAAGGGTCTCAGGTTTGGTATAAACATTGAGATATCACATCTCTGCTATCCGAAGTGTCTCAGGATTGGAATGGGAAGGAGTTGGATATCCCATCTCATGTTATAGGACGGGTCTCAGGTTTTTTATCAAAATCATTGAGATATCATATTGCATGCTGTAGGAAGGGTCTAAGGATTGGAATGGAAGGAGTTGGATATCACATCTCATGTTAAAGGAAGGATCTCAGGTTTGGTATTAGAAGCATTGAGACATCACATCTCATGCTATAGGAAGGGTCTCAGGATTGGAATGGGATGGAGTTGGATATCACATCTCATGCTATAGGAAGGGTCTCAGGATTGGAATGGGAAGGAGTTGGATATCACATCTCATGTTATAGGAAGGGTCTCAGGTTTGGTATAAACATTGAGATATCACATCTCTGCTATCGGAAGTGTCTCAGGATTGGAATGGGAAGGAGTTGGCTATCCCATCTCATGTTATAGGACGGGTCTCAGGTTTTTTATTAAAATCATTGAGATATCATATTGCATGCTGTAGGAAGGGTCTAAGGATTGGAATGGGAAGGAGTTGGATATTCCCATCTCATGTTATAGGAAGGGTCTCAGGTTTGGTATTAGAAGCATTGAGATATCACATCTCATGCTATAGGAAGGGTCTCAGGATTGGAATGGGAAGGACTTGGATATCACATCTCATGCTACAGGGAGGGTCTCAAGTTTGATAGAAGCATTGAGATATCACATTTCATGATATCGGAAGGGTCTCAAGATTGGAATGGGAAGGAGTTGGATATCACATCTCATGATAAAGGAAGGGTCTAAGGTTTGGAAGGGGAAGGATTTGGATATCACATCTCATGTTATAGGACGGGTCTCAGGTATGGTATTAGAAGCATTGAGATATCAAGTCTCATGGTATAGGAAGGGTCTCAGAATTGGAATGGGAAGGAGTTTGATATCACATCTCATGCCATAATATGGGTCTCAGGTTTGGTAGAAGCATTGGGTTATCACATCTCATGCTATCGGAAGGGTATCGGGATTGGATTTGGAAGGAGTTGGATATCCCATCTCATGCTATAGGAAGGGTCTCAGGTTGGAATGGGAAGGAGTTGGATATCACATCTCATGTTATAGGAAGGGTCTCAGGATTGGAATGGGAAGGACTTGGATATCACATCTCATGCTATAGGAAGGCTCTCAGGTTTGCAAGGGGAAAGAGTTGGATATCACATTTCATGTTAGAGGTAGGATCTCAGGTTTGGTATTAGAAGCATTGAGATTTCACATCTCATGCTATCAGAAGGATCTCAGGTTTGGTATAGAAGCATTGAGATATCATATCTTATGCTATCAGAAGAGTCTCAGGATTGGAATGGGAAGGAGTTGGATATCACATCTCATGGTAAAGGGAGGGTCTCAGGTTTGGAAGATAAGGATTTGGATATCACATCTCATGTTATAGGAAGGATCTCAGGTTTGGTATTAGAAGTATTGAGATATCACATCTCATGCTATCGGAAGGATCTCAGGTTTGGTATAGAAGCATTGAGATATCATATCTTATGCTATCAGAAGGGTCTCAGGATTGGAATGGGAAGGAGTTGGATATCACATCTCATGCTATAGGGAGGGTCTCAAGTTTGATAGAAGCATTGAGATATCACATTTCATGATATCGGAAGGGTCTCAAGATTGGAATGGGAAGGAGTTGGATATCACATCTCATGATAAAGGAAGGGTCTAAGGTTTGGAAGGGGAAGGATTTGGATATCACATCTCATGTTATAGGACGGGTCTCAGGTTTGGTATTAGAAGCATTGAGATATCAAGTCTCATGGTATAGGAAGGGTCTCAGAATTGGAATGGGAAGGAGTTGGATATCACATTTCAAGCTATAGGAAGGGTCTCAGGATTAGAATGGGAAGGAGTTTGATATCACATCTCATGCCATAATATGGGTCTCAGGTTTGGTAGAAGCATTGGGTTATCACATCTCATGCTATCGGAAGGGTATCGGGATTGGATTTGGAAGGAGTTAGATATCCCATCTCATGCTATAGGAAGGGTCTCAGGTTGGAATGGGAAGGAGTTGGATATCACATCTCATGTTATAGGAAGGGTCTCAGGATTGGAATGGGAAGGACTTGGATATCACATCTCATGCTATAGGAAGGCTCTCAGGTTTGCAAGGGGAAAGAGTTGGATATCACATTTCATGTTAGAGGTAGGATCTCAGGTTTGGTATTAGAAGCATTGAGATATCACATCTCATGCTATCAGAAGGATCTCAGGTTTGGTATAGAAGCATTGAGATATCATATCTTATGCTATCAGAAGAGTCTCAGGATTGGAATGGTAAGGAGTTGGATATCACATCTCATGGTAAAGGGAGGGTCTCAGGTTTGGAAGATAAGGATTTGGATATCACATCTCATGTTATAGGAAGGATCTCAGGTTTGGTATTAGAAGTATTGAGATATCACATCTCATGCTATCGGAAGGATCTCAGGTTTGGTATAGAAGCATTGAGATATCATATCTTATGCTATCAGAAGGGTCTCAGGATTGGAATGGGAAGGAGTTGGATATCACATCTCATGCTAAAGGGAGGGTCTCAGGTTTGGAAGGGGAAGGATTTGGATATCACATCTCATGTTATAGGATGGATCTCAGGTTTGGTATTAGAAGTATTGAGATATCACATCTCATGTTATCGGAAGGATCTCAGGTTTGGTATTAGAAGTATTTAGATATCACATCTCATGCTATAGGAAGGGTCTCAGGATTGGAATGGGAAGGAGTTGGATATCACATCTCATGCTAAAGGAAGGGTCTCAGGTTTGGTAGAAGCATTGAGATATCACATCTCATGCTATAGGAAGGGTCTCAGGATTGGAATGGGAAGGACTTAGATATCACATATCATGCTATAGGGAGGGTCTCAGTTTTGATATTAGAAGCATTGAGATATCACATCTCATGCTATCGGAAGTGTCTCAGGATTGGAATGGGAAGGAGCTGGATATCACATCTCATGCTAAAGGAAGGGTCTCAGGTTTGGAACGGGAAGGAGTTGGATATCACATCTCATGTTATAGGAAGGGTCTCAGGTTTGGTATAAACATTGAGATATCACATCTCTGCTATCGGAAGTGTCTCAGGATTGGAATGGGAAGGAGTTGGATATCCCATCTCATGTTATAGGACGGGTCTCAGGTTTTTTATTAGAATCATTGAGATATCATATTGCATGCTGTAGGAAGGGTCTAAGGAATGGAATGCGAAGGACTTGGATATCACATCTCATGCTATAGATAGGCTCTCAGGTTTGGAAAGTGAAGGAGTTGGATATCACATTTCATGTTAGAGGAAGGATCTCAGGTTTGGTATTAGAGGCATTGAGATATCACATCTCAGGCTATAGGAAGGGTCTCAGGATTGGAATGGAAGGAGTTGGATATCACATCTCATGTTATAGGAAGGATCTCAGGTTTGTTATTAGAAGCATTGAGACATCACATCTCATGCTATAGGAAGGGTCTCAGGATTGGAATGGGAAGGAGTTGGGTATCAAATCTCATGCTATAGGAAGGGTCTCAGGATTGGAATGGGAAGGAGTTGAATATGACATCTCATGCCGTAGGAAGGGTCTCAGGTTTGGTATAAACATTGAGATATCACATCTCTGCTATCAAAAGGGTCTCAGGATTGGAATTGGAAGGAGTTGGATATCCCATCTCATGTTATAGGAAGAGTCTCAGGTTTGGTATTAGAAGCATTGAGATATCACATCTCATGCTATAGGAAGTGTCTCAGGATTGGAATGGGAAGGACTTGGATATCACATCTCATGCTATAGGTAGGGTCTCAAGTTTGACATTAGAAGCATTGAGATATCACATCTCATGCTATAGGAAGGGTCTGAGGATTGGAATGGGAAGGAGTTGGATATCACATCTCCTGCTATGGGAAGGGTCTCAGGTTTGGTATAAGCAGTGAGATATCACATCTCATGCTATAGGAAGTGTCTCAGGATTGGAATGGGAAGGAGTTGGATATCACATCTCATGTTATAGGAAGGATCTCAGGTGTGGTATAAGCATTGAGATATCACATCTCTGCTATCGGAAGGGTCTCAAGATTGGAATGGGAAGGAGTTGGATATTCCCATCTCATGTTATAGGAAGGGTCTCAGGTTTGGTATTAGAAGCATTGAGATATCACATCTCATGCTATAGGAAGGGTCTCAGGATTGGAATGGGAAGGACTTGGATATCACATCTCATGCTATAGGGAGGGTCTCAAGTTTGATAGAAGCATTGAGATATCACATTTCATGATATCGGAAGGGTCTCAAGATTGGAATGGGAAGGAGTTGGATATCCCTTCTCATGCTTTAGGAAGTGTCTCAGGTTGGAATGGGAAGGAGTTGGATATCACATCTCATGTTATAGGAAGGGTCTCAGGATTGGAATGGGAAGGATTTGGATATCACATCTCTTGCTATAGGAAGGGTCTCAGGATTGGAATGGGTAGGAGTTGGATATTACTTTCTTGCTATAGGAAGGGTCTCATGTTTGGAATGGGAAGGAGTTGGATATCACATATGCTATAGTTAGTGTCTCAGGTTTGGAACGGGAAGGAGTTGGATATCACATCTCATGTTATAGGAAGGGTCTCAGGTTTGGTATAAGCATTGAGATATCACATCTCTGCTATCGGAAGCGGCTCAGGATTGGAATGGGAAGGAGTTGGATATCCCATCTCATGTTATAGGAAGAGTCTCTGGTTTGGTATTAGAATCATTGAGATATCACATCGCATGCTGTAGGAAGGGTCTAAGGATTGGAATGGGATGGACTTGGATATCACATCTCATGTTATAGGTAGGCTCTCAGGTTTGGTATAAGCATTGAGATATCACATCTCATGCTATAGGGAGGGTCTCAGGATTGGAATGGGAAGGAATTGGATATCACATCTCATGCTATAGGAAGGGTCTCAGATTTGGTATAAGCATTGAGATATCACATCTCATGCTAAAGGAAGGGTCTCAGGATTGGAATGGGAAGGAGTTGTATATGACATCTCAGGCCATGACATCTCAGGCCATAGGAAGGTTCTCAGGTTTGGTATAAGCATTGAGATATCATATTGCATGCTGTAGGAAGGGTCTAAGGATTGGAATGGGAAGGACCTGGATATTACATCTCATGCTATAGAACGGCTCTCAGGTTTGGAAAGGGAAGGAGTTGGATATCACATCTCATGTTATAGGATGGATCTCAGGTTTGGTATTAGAAGTATTGAGATATCACATCTCATGTTATCGGAAGGATCTCAGGTTTGGTATTAGAAGTATTGAGATATCACATCTCATGCTATAGGAAGGGTCTCAGGATTGGAATGGGAAGGAGTTGGATATCACATCTCATGCTATAGGAAGGGTCTCAGGATTGGAATGGGAAGGACTTAGATATCACATATCATGCTATAGGGAGGGTCTCAGTTTTGATATTAGAAGCATTGAGATATCACATCTCATGCTATCGGAAGTGTCTCAGGATTGGAATGGGAAGGAGCTGGATATCACATCTCATGCTAAAGGAAGGGTCTCAGGATTGGAATGGGAAGGAGTTGAATATGACATCTCATGCCGTAGGAAGGGTCTCAGGTTTGGTATAAACATTGAGATATCACATCTCTGCTATCAAAAGGGTCTCAGGATTGGAATGGGAAGGAGTTGGATATCCCATCTCATGTTATAGGAAGAGTCTCAGGTTTGGTATAAACATTGAGATATCACATCTCTGCTATCGGAAGTGTCTCAGGATTGGAATGGGAAGGAGTTGGATATCCCATCTCATGTTATAGGACGGGTCTCAGGTTTGTTATTGGAATCATTGAGATATCATATTGCATGCTGTAGGAAGGGTCTAAGGGTTGGAATGTGAAGGACTTGGATATCACATCTCATGCTATAGATAGGCTCTTAGGTTTGGAAAGGGAAGGAGTTGGATCTCACATTTCATGTTAGAGGAAGGATCTCAGGTTTGGTATTAGAAGCATTGAGATATCACATCTCATGCTATAGGAAGGGTCTCAGGATTGGAATGGGAAGGAGTTGGATATCACATCTCATGCTATAGGAAGGGTCTCAGGTTTGGTATAAGCATTGAGATATCACATCTCATGCTATAGGAAGGGTCTCAGGATTGGAATGGAAGGAGTTGGATATCACATCTCATGTTATAGGAAGGATCTCAGGTTTGGTATTAGAAGCATTGAGACATCACATCTCATGCTATAGGAAGGGTCTCAGGATTGGAATGGGAAGGAGTTGGATATCAAATCTCATGCTATAGGAAGGGTCTCAGGATTGGAATGGGAAGGAGTTGAATATGACATCTCATGCCGTAGGAAGGGTCTCAGGTTTGGTATAAACATTGAGATATCACATCTCTGCTATCAAAAGGGTCTCAGGATTGGAATGGGAAGGAGTTGGATATCCCATCTCATGTTATAGGAAGAGTCTCAAGTTTGGTATTAGAAGCATTGAGATATCACATCTCATGCTATAGGAAGTGTCTTAGGATTGTAATGGGAAGGACTTGGATATCACATCTCATGCTATAGGTAGGGTCTCAAGTTTGACATTAGAAGCATTGAGATATCACATCTCATGCTATAGGAAGGGTCTGAGGATTGGAATGGGAAGGAGGTGGATATCACATCTCCTGCTATGGGAAGGGTCTCAGGTTTGGTATAAGCAGTGAGATATCACATCTCATGCTATAGGAAGTGTCTCAGGATTGGAATGGGAAGGAGTTGGATATCACATCTCATGTTATAGGAAGGATCTCAGGTTTGGTATAAGCATTGAGATATCACATCTCTGCTATCGGAAGGGTCTCAAGATTGGAATGGGAAGGAGTTGGATATTCCCATCTCATGTTATAGGAAGGGTCTCAAGTTTGGTATTAGAAGCATTGAGATATCACATCTCATGCTATAGGAAGGGTCTCAGGATTGGAATGGGAAGGACTTGGATATCACATCTCATGCTATAGGGAGGGTCTCAAGTTTGATATTAGAAGCTTTGAGATATCACATCTCATGATATCGGAAGGGTCTCAGGATTGGAATGGGAAGGAGTTGGATATCACATCTCATGATAAAGGAAGGGTCTAAGGTTTGGAAGGGGAAGGATTTGGATATCACATCTCATGTTATATTACGGGTCTCAGGTTTGGTATTAGAAGCATTGAGATATCAAGTCTCATAGTATAGGAAGGGTCTCAGAATTGGAATGGGAAGGAGTTGGATATCCCATCTCATGTTATAGGAAGAGTCTCTGGTTTGGTATTAGAATCATTGAGATATCACATCGCATGCTGTTTAAAGGGTCTAAGGATTGGAATGGGATGGACTTGGATATCACATCTCATGCTTTAGGTAGGCTCTCAGGTTTGGTATAAGCATTGAGATATCACATCTCATGCTATAGGAAGGGTCTCAGAATTGGAATGGGAAGGAGTTGGATATCACATCTCAAGCTATAGGAAGGGTCTCAGTATTGGAATGGGAAGGACTTGGATATCACATCTCATGCTATAGGAAGGCTCTCAGGTTTGGAAGGGGAAAGAGTTGGATATCTCATTTCATGTTAGAGGTAGGATCTCAGGTTTGGTATTATCTTCTTTTACTATGCTTAATGTTTGCCTACCGAGAGGTACCACAGGAGGGTGTTGGCTTCAGCCCCTTCAAACTTCTGTTTGGTCATCCTGTACGGGGACCCTTAGCCATAGTCAAAGAGGGATGGGAGATGCCCACTCCCCCTGTTACTACCAACGTAGTTGATTATGTGCTAGGGCTCAGAAAACGGATGGTACTTCTGATGGGCTTGGCTAGTGATAAATTGAAGGCAGTACAAGCGCTGGTGAAACATTGGTACGACCAGAAAGCTTCCCTCATCAACTTTACACCTGGTCAGCAAGTCCTGATCATGAATCCCATAAGGCCTTGAGCTTTACAGGACAAATGGTCAGGCCCTTACACAGTGGTGGAGCCCCTGGGTGAGGTTAACTATTTAGTGGACCTTGGAAGGCCTGGACAGGCTCCAAAAGTGTTTCACGTGAATAGGCTGAAGGCTTTCGTCCCAAGAGTCAAAATCGCAGCACTGTTACTGGCTTCAGATGTTGAGGAAGAGGAGTCTGAACCTCTCCCCGACCTGTTCCAAAGCGGTCCTTCAGATAGCTCCTTTGAGGGTGTCCGAGTGGCCCCTCACCTGACTTCTGATCAGCAGGCTGAGGTGAAAAGTTTGCTTAGGCAGTTTTCCCCCCTGTTTTCACAGTCGCCTGGTTTGACACCTTGGTGCAAACATAACATAGACACAGGAGACAGTGTACCTACCAAAAGTAGGGGATACAGGATGTCAGACAAAGTACGGTCTTATATTAAGACCGAGGTCAACAAGATGTTAGACCTTGGGGTGATTGAACCCTCTAGTAGTCCTTGGTCCAGTCCTGTGGTTTTCGTTCCAAAGGCAGGCACTTCTGAATTGAGGTTCTGTGTGGATTACAGGGCTCTGAATGCTGTCACCAAGACAGATGCACACCCCTTGCCTCGAACAGATGAGCTGGTGGATACTTTGGGTGCCTCCAAGTACCTCAGCACGTTTGACCTCACTGCTGGCTATTGGCAAATAGCTTTAGCAGAACATGCCAAGGAGAAGACAGCGTTTTCTACTCCAGACGGCCTTTACCAATTCCGGGTAATGCCGTTCGGGTTGAAGAATGCACCTGCCACTTTCCAGAGGCTTGTGCATCATGTTTTGAATGGGTTGGACGAATTCTGTCTTGCATATCTGGACGATATAGCAGTTTTCAGTGCCACCTGACCATGTGAAACACCTCGGGATTGTGCTCCAGGCTCTTCAGAAAGCACACTTGACCATAAAGGCTAGTAAACGCCAGATTGGACAAGGCTCAGTGTTTTACCTTGGACATGAAGTAGGTGGAGGGAGGATACAGCCTCTACCCAGTAAAGTACAAGCAGTACAAGACTGGCCTACCCCCACTACACAAACCCAAGTGAGAGCCTTCTTAGGACTCACGGGGTATTACCGCAATTTTGTGGCAGACTATGGCACCATAGCTGCCCCTCTGACTGCCCTCACAACTCTGAAGAAACCCAAGAAGGTAACTTGGACCGACGAGTGTGAGAAGGCCTTCAATGGCTTAAAAGACTCCTGTGCCAGGCCCCTGTCCTCAGGGCCCCTGATTATCAAAGACCTTTTATCGTGCAGACGGACGCCTCTGACACTGGGATAGGAGCTGTACTATCGCAAGTAGATGAGAAGGGTAAGGAACACCCTATTGGTTTTATTAGTCGCCAGTTTAAGGACAGAGAGCTCAGATGGTCCACGGTAGAGAAAGAATGTTTCTCTGTTGTGTGGGCCCTAAGGAAGCTGAGGCCCTACCTCTATGGGACCCACTTCACTGTGCAAACTGACCATAAGCCCTTAAAGTGGCTAATAAACATGAAGGGGGAGAATCCAAAGTTGCTTAGGTGGTCCATAAGTCTACAAGGCTTCGACTTCACTATTGAGCATAGGCCAGGTGTCCAACATAGCAATGCTGATGGGTTGTGGAGAATGTTTAACCGACCTGAACAAGAGACTCATCCAGGGGTGGATTAGTTCCCCCTGTCCATAGTCTGGGAGGGGCGAGTGTTAGGAAAGATTTCGTAATTGTAGGTAATTTTCCTTCCATGTGGCAACCCCTAAACTTTTTGCTGTTGTTTTTCACCTTGTTCTCGACTTTGCCCGAGAAGTGCAGCCTTCTGCCGCACTCCTCTGGGCTTTCGCTCCTTTCTTACGGGGAAACTGTCATGCCCTTAAGACAGTCAGTACCAGGAAACGCTGGTTTCCGTAGTTTCTTGTATCATGTTGCAGCTTTCGTGCAACATGACACAAGAGGGCACTGTAAGCTAAGTTACTGCTCTCTTGGGTCTCTAGCCTTCTACAGGCCCTAGATACTCTTTCAGGATTGTAAATGATTGGTGCAAGTGATTCACGGACGGGAATGGTGGCAGCGATCGTTTCTTGTGTTTTGAGATCCTTTTGGCGTGCTAAGCGCGTTTCTCGCGCTTAACCCAAAATGGTGGCCTAGATCCCAAAATGGCCAGACCAAGAGGCTCCTTTGTCCTGTCCGCTGACCGTCTTGCTCCCTTCACCTTCCCCAGGTCGAGCCGACCTGGGGCCTTCCTTATTTGGGCATGTGCTTTCCCGCGAAACACAGATGCTTTCGCAGGCTTCTACATGTCTTGTGTGTGCCTCCAGGATGTGGGCTGGGATGTCTGGTCCCAATACACATCCTGGGTGCCAGAGAGTCTAGGGTGGTGTGAATGCCTGGGACCACCGTGGTCCGTGATAGGTCCACGAATGGTGTGAGTGTTGATGAGCGGATCTCCCATTGGGTCCCCTCCGTTTTGGCGCGAAGGGAACCGTGGATAAGAGGGGGCTGGAAACACCACTACCATGTCGATCTCCTGAGTTCTCACGAACGAAGGAATACAGGAGCCAAGTATCCTGCAACCAAGAGGCTGAACCGAGGAATCGCTGGTGACCCGCTGAAGGACTGCTCCTCTGCACTGCTGTCGCCTTGTGAAACCCTTTTCACCTTTGATCGAACCAGAAGGCCTGTACTGGTACTTCGACCCTTGGAATAGCGGGGACAGCTATTCTCGGCATTTTCACCATCTCCTGCTAGTAAGCCTTCGGAAGCGTCTCTGGGCCATCCAGCAGACTGACCAGCCTACACAGGAGTCTTGCTCTGTAACCGCCGCCAGGTTGTGTAGTATATCGAGTCCTTGTCACTCTCACATGATTCGTACACTTGGCGTTCCCAGGTCTGAAGTGAGTAGTGTTATTGCATGCTGTAGGAAGGGTCTAAGGATTGGAATGGGAAGGACTTGGATATCACATCTCATGCTATGGATAGGCTCTCAGGTTTGGAAAGGGAAGGAGTTGGATATCACATTTCATGTTAGAGGAAGGATCTCAGGTTTGGTATTAGAGGCATTGAGATATCACATCTCATGCTATAGGAAGGGTCTCAGGATTGGAATGGGAAGGAGTTGGATATCACATCTCATGCTAAAGGAAGGGTCTCAGGTTTAGTATAAGCATTGAGATATCACATCTCATGCTATAGGAAGGGTCTCAGGATTGGAATGGAAGGAGTTGGATTTCACATCTCATGTTATAGGAAGGATCTCAGGTTTGGTATTAGAAGCATTTAGACATCACATCTCATGCTATAGGAAGGGTCTCAGGATTGGAATGGGAAGGAGTTGGATATCACATCTCATGCTATAGGAAGGGTCTCAGGTTTGGTATAAGCATTGAGATATCACATCTCATGCTATAGGAAGGGTCTCAGGATTGGAATGGGAAGGAGTTGTATATGACATCTCATGCCGTAGGAAGGGTCTCAGGTTTGGTATAAGCATTGGGATATCAAATCTCATGCTATCGGAAGGGTATCAGGATTGGAATTCCAAGGAGTTGGATATCCCATCTCATGCTATAGGAAGGGTCTCAGGTTGGAATGGGAAGGAGTTGGATATCACATCTCATGCTAAAGGGAGGGTCTCAGGTTTGGAAGGGGAAGGATTTGGATATCACATCTCATGTTATAGGAAGGATCTCAGGTTTGGTATAAGAAGCATTGAGATATCACATCTCATGCTATCGGAAAAATCTCAGATTTGGTATTAGAGGCATTGAGATATCACATCTCATGCTATCATAAGGGTCTCAGGATTGGAATGGGAAGGAGTTGGATATCACATCACATGCTATAGGAAGGGTCTCAGGTTTGGAATGGGAAGGAGTTGGATATCACATCTCATGTTATAGGAAGAGTCTCAGGTTTGGTATAAGCATTGAGATATCAAATCTCTGCAATCGGAAGTGTCTCAGGATTGGGATGGGAAGGAGTTGGATATCACATCTCATGCTATAGGAAGGGTCTCAGGTTTGGAACGGGAAGGAGTTGGATATCCCATCTCATGTTATAGGACTGGTCTCAGGTTTGGTATTAGAAGCATTGAGATATCACATCTCTGCTATCGGAAGTGTCTCAGGATTGGAATGGGAAGGAGTTGGATATCACATCTCATGTTATAGGACGGGTCTCAGGTTTGTTATTAGAATCATTGAGATATCATATTGCATGCTGTAGGAAGGGTCTAAGGATTGGAATGGGAAGGACTTGGATATCACATCTCATGCTATAGGTAGGCTCTCAGGTTTGGAAAGGGAAGGAGTTGGATATCACATTTAATGTTAGAGGAAGGATCTCAGGTTTGATATTAGAGCCATTGGATATCACATCTCATGCTATAGGAATGGTCTCAGGATTGGAATGGGAAGGAGTTGGATATCACATCTCATGCTATAGGAAGGGTTTTAGGTTTGGTATACGCATTGAGATATCACATCTCATGCTATAGGAAGGGTCTCAGGATTGGAATGGGAAGGATCTGTATATGACATCTCATGCCATAGGAAGGGTCTCAGGTTTGGTATAAGCATTGAGATATCACATCTCTGCTTTCGGAAGGGTCTCAGGATTGTAATGGGAAGGAGTTGGATATCCCATCTCATGTTATAGGAAGAGTCTCAGGTTTGGTATTAGAAGCATTGAGATATCACATCTCATGCTATAGGAAGTGTCTCAGGATTGGAATGGGAAGGACTTGGATATCACATCTCATGCTATAGGGAGGGTCTCAAGTTTGATATTAGAAGCATTGAGATATCACATCTCATGCTATAGGAAGGGTCTCAGTATTGGAATGGGAAGGAGTTGGATATCACATCTCATGCTATAGGAAGGGTCTCAGGTTTGGTATAAGCATTGAGATATCACATCTCTCCTATGGGAAGGGTCTCAGGATTGGAATGAGAAGGAGTTGGATATTCCCATCTCATGTTATAGGAAGGGTCTATCAGGTCTTAGCATGAGACTCTTCCTATAACATGAGATGTGATATCCAACTCCTTCCCGTTCCTAACCTGAGACCCTTCCTATAGCATGAGATGTGATATCCAACTCCTTCCCATTCCAATCCTGAGACCCTTCCGATAGCTTGAGATGTGATATCTCAATGCTTCTAATATCAATACTGAGACCTCCCTATAGCATTAGATGTGATATCTAAGTCCTTCCCATTCCAATCCTGAGACCCTTCCGATAGCAGAGATGTGATATCTCAATGCTTATACCAAACCTGAGACCCTTCCTATAGCATGAGATGTGATATCCAACTCCTTCCCATTCCAATCCTGAGACCCTTCCTATAGCATGAGATGTGATATCCAACGCCTTCCCTTTCCAAACCTGAGAGCCTACCTATAGCATGAGATGTGATATCCAAGTCCTTCCCATTCCAATCCTTAGACCCTTCCTACAGCATGCAATATGATATCTCAATGATTCTAATAACAAACCTGAGACCCATCCTATAACATGAGATGGGATATCCAACTTCTTCCCATTCCAATCCTGAGACACTTCCGATAGCAGAGATGTGATATCTCAATGCTTATATCAAACCTGAGACGCTTCCTACAACATGAGATGTGATATCCAACTCCTTCCCGTTCCAAACCTGAGACCCTTCCTATACCATATGTGATATCCAACTCCTTCCCATTCCAAACATGAGACCCTTCCTATAGCAAGAATGTAATATCCAACTCCTTCCCATTCCAATCCTGAGACCATTCCTATAGCATGAGATGTGATATCTCAATGCTTCTAATACCAAACCTGAGATCCTTCCGATAGCATGAGATGTGATATCCAATTCCATCCCATTCTAAACCTGAGACCCTTCCTACAACATGCAATGTGATATCTCAATGCTTCTAATACCAAACCTGAGACCAGTCCTATAACATGAGATGGGATATCCAACTCCTTCCCGTTCAAAACCTGAGACCCTTGCTATAGCATGAGATGTGATATCTCAATGCTTCTAATGCCAAACCTGAGATCCTTCCGATAGCATGAGATGTGATATCTCAATGCTTCTAATACCAAACCTGAGATCCTTCCGATAGCATGAGATGTGATATCTCAATGCTTCTAATACCAATCCTGAGATCCTTCCTATAACATGAGATGTGATATCCAAATCCTTCCCCTTTCAAACCTGAGACCCTCCCTTTAGCATGAGGTCTCAGGTTTGGTATTAGAAGCATTGAGATATCACATCTCATGCTATAGGAAGGGTCTCAGGATTGGAATGGGAAGGACTTGGATGTCACATCTCATGCTATAGGGAGGGTCTCAAGTTTGATATTAGAAGCAATGAGATAACAAATCTCATGATATCGGAAGGGTCTCAGGATTGGAATGGGAAGGAGTTGGATATCACATCTCATGATAAAGGAAGAGTCTAAGGTTTGGAAGGGGAAGGATTTGGATATCACATCTCATGTTATAGGACGGGTCTCAGGTTTGGTATTAGAAGCATTGAGATATCAAGTCTCATGGTATAAGAAGGGTCTCAGAATTGGAATGGGAAGGAGTTGGATATCACATCTCAAGCTATAGGAAGCATCTCAGGATTGGAATGGGAAGGAGTTTGATATCACATCTCATGCCATAGTATGGTTCTCAGGTTTGGTAGCAGCATTGGGATATCACATCTCATGCTATCGGAAGGGTATCAGTATTGGATTTGGAAGGAGTTGGATATCCCATCTCATGCTATAGGAAGGGTCTCAGGTTGGAATGGGAAGGAGTTGGATATCATATCTCATGCTATAGGAAGGTTCTCAGGTTTGGAAAGGGAAGGAGTTGGATATCACATTTCATGTTAGAGGAAGGATCTCAGGTTTGGTATTAGAGGCCTTGAGATATCACATCTCATGCTATCGGAAGGGTCACAGGATTGGAATGGGAAGGAGTTGGATATCACATCTCAAGCTATAGGAAGGGTCTCAGGTTTGGTATAAGCATTGAGATATCACATCTCATGCTATAGGAAGGGTCTCTGGATTGGAATGGGAAGAAGTTGGATATCACATCTCATGCTATAGGAAGGGTCTCAGGTTTGGTATAAGCATTGAGATATCACATCTGATGCTATAGGAAGGGTCTCAGGATTGGAATGGGAAGGAGTTGTATATGACATCTCATGCCATAGGAAGGGTCTCAGGTTTGGTATAAGCATTGAGATATCACATCACATGCTATAGGAAGGGTCTCAGGATTGGAATGGGAAGGACTTGGATATCACATCTCATGCTATAGGCAGGGTCTCAGGTTTGGAAAGGGAAGGAGATGGATATCACATTTCATGTTAGAGGTAGGATCTCAGGTTTGGTATTAGAGGCATTGAGATATCACATCTCATGCTATCAGAAGGGTCTCAGGATTGGAATGGGAAGGAGTTGGATATCACATCTCATGCTAAAGGGAGGGTCTCAGGTTTGGAAGGGGAAGGATTTGGAAATCACATCTCATATTATAGGAAGGATCTCAGGTTTGGTATTAGAAGCATTGAGATATCACATCTCATGCTATCGGAAGGATCTCAGGTTTGGTATAAGAGGCATTGAGATATCACATCTCATGCTATCATAAGGGTCTCAGGATTGGAATGGGAAGGAGTTGGATATCACATCTCATGTTATAGGAAGGATCTCAGGTTTGGTACTAGAAGCATTGAGACATCACATCTCATGCTATAGGAAGGGTCTCAGGATTGAAATGGGAAGGAGTTGGATATCACATCTCATGCTACAGGAAGGGTCTCAGATTTGGTATAAGCATTGAGATATCACATCTCATGCTATAGGAAGGGTCTCAGGATTGGAATGGGAAGGAGTTGTATATGACATCTCAGGCCATAGGAAGGGTCTCAGGTTTGATATAAGCATTGAGATATCACATCTCTGCTATCGGAAGGGTCTCAGGATTGGAATGGGAAGGAGTTGGATATCCCACCTGAGTTGGATATCCCATCTCATGTTATAGGAAGGGTCTCAGGTTTGGTATTAGAAGCATTGAGATATCACATCTCATGCTATAGGAAGGGTCTCAGGATTGGAATGGGGAGGACTTGGATGTCACATCTCATGCTATAGGGAGGGTCTCAGGTTTGATATTAGAAGCATTGAGATAACAAATCTCATGATATCGGAAGGGTCTCAGGATTGGAATGGGAAGGAGTTGGATATCACATCTCATGATAAAGGAAGGGTCTAAGGTTTGGAAGGGGAAGGATTTGGATATCACATCTCATGTTATAGGACGGGTCTCAGGTTTGGTATTAGAAGCATTGAGATATCAAGTCTCATGGTATAGGAAGGGTCTCAGAATTGGAATGGGAAGAAATTGGATATCACATCTCAAGCTTTAGGAAGGGTCTCAGGATTGGAATGGGAAGGAGTTTGATATCACATCTCATGCCATAGTATGGGTCTCAGATTTGGTAGAAGCATTGGGATATCACATCTCATGCTATCGGAATGGTATCAGTATTGGATTTGGAAGGAGTTGGATATCCCATCTCATGCTATAGGAAAGGTCTCAGGTTGGAATGGGATGGAGTTGGATATCACATTTCATGTTATAGGAAGGGTCTCAGGTTTGGAATGGGAAGGAGTTGGATATCACATTTCATGTTAGAGGAAGGATCTCAGGTTTGGTATTAGAGGCCTTGAGATATCACATTTCATGTTATAGGAAGGGTCTCAGGTTTGGAATGGGAAGGAATTGGATATCACATCTCATGTTATAGGAAGGATCTCAGGTTTGGTATTAGAACCATTGAGATATCACATCTCATGCTATAGGAAGGGTCTCAGGATTGGAATGCGAAGGATTTGGATATCACATCTCATGCTAAAGGAAGGGTCTCAGGTTTGGTAGAAGCGTTGAGATATCACATCTCTGCTATCGGAAGGGTCTCAGGATTGGATTGGGAAGGAGTTGGATATCCCTTCCCATGCTATAAAAGGGTCTCAGGATTTGAATGGCAAGGAGTTGGATATCACATATCATGCCATAGGAAGGGTCTCAGGTTTGGTATAAGCATTGAGATATCACATCTCTGCTATCGGAAGGGTCTCCGGATTGGATTGCGAAGGAGTTGGATATCCCTTCTCATGCTATAGGAAGTGTCTCAGGTTGGAATGGGAAGGAGTTGGATATCACATCTCATGTTATAGGAAGGGTCTCAGGATTGGAATGGGAAGGATTTGGATATCACATCTCTTGCTATAGGAAGGGTCTCAGGATTGGAATGGGTAGGAGTTGGATATTACATTCTTGCTATAGGAAGGGTCTCATGTTTGGAATGGAAGGAGTTGGATATCACATATGCTATAGGACGTGTCTCAGGTTTGGAACGGGAAGGAGTTGGATATCACATCTCATGTTAGAGGAAGGATCTCAGGTTTGGTATTAGAGGCCTTGAGATATCACATCTCATGCTATAGGAAGGGTCTCAGGTTTGGTATAAGCATTGAGATATCACATCTCATGCTATAGGAAGGGTCCCAGGATTGGAATGGGAAGGAGTTGTATATGACATCTCATGCCATAAGAAGGGTCTCAGGTTTGGTATAAGCATTGAGATATCACATCACATGCTATAGGAAGGGTCTCATGATTGGAATGGGAAGGACTTGGATATCACAGCTCATGCTAAAGGCAGGGTCTCAGGTTTGGAAAGGGAAGGAGATGGATATCACATTTCATGTTAGAGGTAGGATCTCAGGTTTGGTATTAGAGGCATTCAGATATCACATCTCATGCTATCAGAAGGGTCTCAGGATTGGAATGGGAAGGAGTTGTATATCACATCTCATGCTAAAGGGAGGGTCTCAGGTTTGGAAGGGGAAGGATTTGAATATCACATCACATGTTATAGGAAGGATCTCAGGTTTGGTATTAGAGGCATTGAGATATCACATCTCATGCTATTGGAAAGGTCTCAGGATTGGAATGGGAAGGAGTTGGATATCACATCTCATGCTATAGGAAGGGTCTCAGGTTTGGAACGGGAAGGAGTTGGATATCACATCTCGTGTTATAGGAAGAGTCTCAGGTTTGGTATAAGCATTGAGATATCACATCTCTGCAATTGGAAGTGTCTCAGGATTGGGATGGGAAGGATTTGGATATCACATCTCATGCTATAGGAAGGGTCTCAGGTTTGGAACGGGAAGGAGTTGGATATCACATCTCATGTTATAGGAAGAGTCTCAGGTTTGGTATAAGCATTGAGATATCAAATCTCTGCAATCGGAAGTGTCTCAGGATTGGAACGGGAAGGAGTTGGATATCCCATCTCATGTTATAGGACTGGTCTCAGGTTTGGTATTAGAAGCATTGAGATATCACATTGCATGCTGTAGGAAGGGTCTCAGGTTTGGAATGGGAAGGAATTGGATAGCACATCTCATGTCATAGGAAGGATCTCAGGTTTGGTATTAGAAGCATTGAGATATCACATCTCATGCTATAGGAATGGTCTCAGGATTGGAATGGGAAGGAGTTGGATATTACATTCTTGCTATGGGAAGGGTCTCATGTTTGGAATTGGAAGGAGTTGGATATCACATATGCTATAGGAAGGGTCTCAGGTTTGGAATGGGAAGGAGTTGGATATCACATCTCATGTTATAGGAAGGGTCTCAGGTTGGTATACGCATTGAGATATCACATCTCTGCTATCGGAAGGGTCTCAGGATTGGAATGGGAAGGAGTTGGATATCCCATCTCATGTTATAGGAAGGGTCTCAGGTTTGGTATTAGAAGCATTGAGATATCACATCTTATGCTATAGGAAGGGTCTCAGGATTGGAATGGGGAGGACTTGGATGTCACATCTCATGCTATAGGGAGGGTCTCAAGTTTGATATTAGAAGCATTGAGATAACAAATCTCATGATATCGGAAGGGTCTCAGGAGTGGAATGGGAAGGAGTTGGATATCACATCTCATGATAAAGGAAGGGTCTAAGGTTTGGAAGGGGAAGGATTTGGATATCACATCTCATGTTATTGGACGGGTCTCAGGTTTGGGATTAGAAGCATTGAGATATCAAGTCTCATGGTATAGGAAGGGTCTCAGAATTGGAATGGGAAGGAGTTGGATATCACATCTCAAGCTATAGGAAGGGTCTCAGGATTGGAAAGGGAAGGCTTTTGATATCACATCTTATGCCATAGTATGGGTCTCAGGTTTGGTAGAAGCATTGGGATATCACATCTCATGCTATTGGAAGGGTATCAGTATTGGATTTGGAAGGAGTTGGATATCCCATCTCATGCTATAGGAAGGGTCTCAGGTTGGAATGGGAAGGAGTTGGATATCACATTTCATGTTATAGGAAGGGTCTCAGGATTGGAATGGGAAGGACTTGGATATCATATCGCATGCTATAGGAAGGCTCTCAGGTTTGGAAGGGGAAGGAGTTGGATATCACATTTCATGTTAGAGGAAGGATCTCAGGTTTGGTATTAGAGGCCTTGAGATATCACATCTCATGCTATAGGAAGGGTCTCGGGATTGGAATGGGAAGGAGTTCGATATCACATCTCAAGCTATAGGAAGGGTCTCAGGTTTGGTATAAGCATTGAGATATCACATCTCATGCTATAGGAAGGGTCTCAGGATTGGAATGGGAAGGAGTTGGATATCACATCTCATATTATAGGAAAGATCTCAGGTTTGGTATTAGAAGCATTGAGACATCACATCTCATGTTATAGGAAGGGTCTTAGGATTGGAATGGGAAGAAGTTGGATATCACATCTCATGCTATAGGAAGGGTCTCAGGTTTGGTATAAGCATTGAGATATCAGATCTCATGCTATAGGAAGGGTCTCAGGATTGGAATGGGAAGGAGTTGTATATGACATCTCATGCCATAGGAAGGGTCTCAGGTTTGGTATAAGTATTGAGGTATCACATCACATGCTATAGGAAGGGTCTCAGGATTGGAATGGGAAGGACTTGAATATCACATCTCATGCTATAGGCAGGGTCTCAGGTTTGGAAAGGGAAGGAGATGGATATCACATTTCATGTTAGAGGTAGGATCTCAGGTTTGGTATTAGAGGCATTGAGATATCACATCTCATGCTATCGGAAGTATCTCAGGTTTGGTATTAGAGGCATTGAGATATCACATCTCATGCTATCATAAGGGTCTCAGGATTGGAATGGGAAGGAGTTGGATATCACATCTCATGCTATAGGAAGGGTCTCAGATTCAGTATAAGCATTGAGATATCACATCTCATGCTATAGGAAGGGTCTCAGGATTGGAATGGGAAGGAGTTGGATATCACATCTCATGCTATAGGAAGGGTCTCAGGTTTGGAACGGGAAGGAGTTAGATATCACATCTCATGTTATAGGAAGAGTCTCAGGTTTGGTATAAGCATTGAGATATCACATCTCTGCTATCGGAGGTGTCTCAGGATTGGGATGGGAAGGAATTGGATATCACATCTCATGTTATAGGAAGGGTATCAGGTTTGGAATGGGAAGGAGTTGGATATCTCATCTCATGTTATAGGACAGGTCTCAGGTTTGATATTAGAAGCATTGAGATATCACATCTCTGCTATTGGAAGGGTCTCAGGATTGGAATGGGAAGGACTTGGATATCAGAATTCATGTTATAGGAAGGGTCTCAGGTTTGGTATTAGAAGCATTGAGATATCACATCTCATGCTATAGGAAGTGTCTCAGGATTGAAATGGGAAGGACTTGGATATCACATCTCATGTTATAGGAAGGGTCTCAGGTTTGGTATTAGAAGCATTGAGATATCACATCTCATGCTATAGGAAGGGTCTCAGGAATGGAATGGGAAGGACTTGGATATCACATCTCATGATAAAGGAAGGGTCGAAGGTTTGGAAGGGGAAGGATTTGGATATCACATCTCATGTTATTGGACCGGTCTCAGGTTTGGTATTAGAAGCATTGAGATATCAAGTCTCATGGTATAGGACGGGAGTTTGATATCACATCTCATGCCATGGTATGGGTATCAGGATTGGTTTTGGAAGGAGTTGGATATCCCATCTCATGCTATAGGAAGGGTCTCAGGTTGGAATGGGAAGGAGTTGGATATGACATCTCATGTTATAGGAAGGGTTTTAGGATTGGAATGGGAAGGACTTGGATATCACATCTCATGCTGTAGGAAGGCTCTCAGGTTTGGAAAGGGAAGGAGTTGGATATCACATTTCATCTTAGAGGTAGGATCTCAGGTTTGGTATTAGAGGCATTGAGATATCACATCTCATGCTATCAGAAGGGTATCAGGATTGGAATGGGAAGGAGTTGGATATCACATCTCATGCTAAAGGGAGGGTCTCAGGTTCGGAAGGGGAAGGATTTGGATATCACATCTCATGCTATCGGAAGGATCTCAGGTTTGGTATTAGAAGCATTGAGATATCACATCTCATGCTATCGGAAGGATCTCAGGTTTGGTATTAGAAGCATTGAGATATCACATCTCATGCTATATGAAGGGTCTCAGGATTGGAATGGGAAGTAGTTGGATATCACATCTCATGCTATAGGAAGGGTCTCAGGTTTGGTATAAGCATTGAGATATCACATCTCATGCTATAGGACAGGTCTCAGGATTGGAATGGAAGGAGTTGGATATCACATCTCATGTTATAGGAAGGATCTCAGGTTTGGTATTAGAAGCATTGAGACATCACATCTCATGCTATAGGAAGGGTCTCAGTATTGGATTGGGAAGGAGTTAGATATCCCTTCTCATGCTATAGGAAGTGTCTCAGGTTGGAATGGGAAGGAGTTGGATATCACATCTCATGTTATAGGAAGGGTCTCAGGATTGGAATGGGAAGGACTTGGATGTCACATCTCATGCTATAGGGAGGGTCTCAAGTTTGATATTAGAAGCATTGAGATAACAAATCTCATGATATCGGAAGGGTCTCAGGATTGGAATGGGAAGGAGTTGGATATCACATCTCATGATAAAGGAAGGGTCTAAGGTTTGGAAGGGTAAGGATTTGGATATCACATCTCATGTTATAGGACGGGTCTCAGGTTTGGTATTAGAAGCATTGAGATATCAAGTCTCATGGTATAAGAAGGGTCTCAGAATTGGAATGGGAAGGAGTTGGATATCACACCTCAAGCTATAGGAAGGGTCTCAGGATTGGAATGGGAAGGAGTTTGATATCACATCTCATGCCATAGTATGGGTCTCAGGTTTGGTAGAAGCATTGGGATATCACATCTCATGCTATCGGAAGGGTATCAGTATTGGATTTGGAAGAAGTTGGATATCCCATCTCATGCTATAGGAAGGGTCTCAGGTTGGAATGGGAAGGAGTTGGATATCACATTTCATGTTATAGGAAGGGTCTCAGGATTGGAATGGGAAGGACTTGGATATCATATCTCATGCTATAGAACGGGTCTCAGGTTTGTTATTAGAATCATTGAGATATCATATTGCATGCTGTAGGAAGGGTCTAAGGATTGGAATGGGAAGGACTTGGATATCACATCTCATGCTATAGATAGGCTCTTAGGTTTGGAAAGGGAAGGAGTTGGATATCACATTTCATGTTAGAGGAAGGATCTCAGGTTTGGTATTAGAAGCATTGAGATATCACATCTCATGCTATATGAAGGGTCTCAGGATTGGAATGGGAAGTAGTTGGATATCACATCTCATGCTATAGGAAGGGTCTCAGGTTTGGTATAAGCATTGAGATATCACATCTCATGCTATAGGACAGGTCTCAGGATTGGAATGGAAGGAGTTGGATATCACATCTCATGTTATAGGAAGGATCTCAGGTTTGGTATTAGAAGCATTGAGACATCACATCTCATGCTATAGGAAGGGTCTCGGGGTTGGAATGGGAAGGAGTTGGATATCACATCTCATCCAATAGGAAGGGTCTCAGGTTTGGAATGGGAAGGAATTGGATATCACATCTCATGTTATAGGAAGGATCTCAGGTTTGGTATTAGAAGCATTGAGATATCACATCTCATGCTATAGGAAGGGTCTCAGGATTGGAATGTGAAGGATTTGGATATCACATCTCATGCTAAAGGAAGGGTCTCAGGTTTGGTAGAAGCATTGAGATATCACGTCTCTGCTATCGGAAGGGTCTCAGGATTGGATTGGGAAGGAGTTGGATATCCCTTCTCATGCTATAGGAAGGGTCTCAGGATTTGAATGGCAAGGAGTTGGATATCACATCTCATGCCATAGGAAGGGTCTCAGGTTTGGTATAAGCATTGAGATATCACATCTCTGCTATCGGAAGGGTCTCAGGATTGGAATGGGAAGGATTTGGATATCACATCTCATGTTATAGGAAGGATCTCAGGTTTGGTATTAGAAGCATTGAGATATCACATCTCATGCTATCGGAAGGATCTCAGGTTTGGTATTAGAAGCATTGAGATATCACATCTCATGCTATAGGAAGGGTCTCAGGATTGGAATGGGAAGGAGTTGGATATCACATCTCATGATAAAGGAAGGGTCTAAGGTTTGGAAGGGGAAGGATTTGGATATCACATCTCATGTTATAGGACGGGTCTCAGGTTTGGTATTAGAAGCATTGAGATATCAAGTCTCATGGTATAGGAAGGGTCTCAGAATTGGAATGGGAAGGAGTTTGATGTCACATCTTATGCCATAGTATGGGTCTCAGGTTTGGTAGAAGCATTGGGATATCACATCTCATGCTATTGGAAGGGTATCAGTATTGGATTTGGAAGGAGTTGGATATCCCATCTCATGCTATAGGAAGGGTCTCAGGTTGGAATGGGAAGGAGTTGGATATCACATTTCATGTTATAGGAAGGGTCTCAGGATTGGAATGGGAAGGACTTGGATATCATATCTCATGCTATAGGAAGGCTCTCAGGTTTGGAAGGGGAAGGAGTTGGATATCACATTTCATGTTAGAGGAAGGATCTCAGGTTTGATATTAGAGGCCTTGAGATATCACATCTCATGCTATAGGAAGGGTCTCAGGATTGGAATGGGAAGGAGTTGGATATCACATCTCAAGCTATAGGAAGGGTCTCAGGTTTGGTATAAGCATTGAGATATCACATCTCATGCTATAGGAACGGTCTCAGGATTGGAATGGGAAGGAGTTGGATATCACATCTCATGTTATAGGAAAGATCTCAGGTTTGGTATTAGAAGCATTGAGACATCACATCTCATGTTATAGGAAGGGTCTTAGGATTGGAATGGGAAGAAGTTGAATATCACATCTCATGCTATAGGAAGGGTCTCAGGTTTGGTATAAGCATTGAGATATCACATCTCATGCTATAGGAGGGGTCTCAGGATTGGAATGGGAAGGAGTTGTATATGACATCTCATGCCATAGGAAGGGTCTCAGGTTTGGTATAAGCATTGAGATATCACATCTCTGCTATCGGAAGGGTCTCAGGATTGGTATGCGAAGGAGTTGGATATTCCCATCTCATGTAATAGGAAGGGTCTCAGGTTTGGTATTAGAAGCATTGAGATATCACATCTCATGCTATAGGAAGGGTCTCAGGATTGGAATGGGAAGGACTTGGATATCACATCTCATGCTATAGGGAGGGTCTCAAGTTTGATATTAGAAGCTTTGAGATATCACATCTCATGATATCGGAAGGGTCTCAGGATTGGAATGGGAAGGAGTTGGATATCACATCTCATGATAAAGGAAGGGTCTAAGGTTTGGAAGGGGAAGGATTTGGATATCACATCTCATGTTATATTACGGGTCTCAGGTTTGGTATTAGAAGCATTGAGATAGCAAGTCTCAGAGTATAGGAAGGGTCTCAGAATTGGAATGGGAAGGAGGTGGATATCACATCTCAAGCTATAGGAAGGGTCTCAGGATTGGAATGGGAAGGACTTGGATATCACATCTCATGCTATAGGAAGGCTCTCAGGTTTGGAAGGGGAAAGAGTTGGATATCACATTTCATGTTAGAGGTAGGATCTCAGGTTTGGTATTAGAGGCATTGAGATATCACATCTCATGCTATCAGAAGGGTCTCGGGAATGGAATGGGAAGGAGTTGGATATCACATCTCATGCTAAAGGGAGGGTCTCAGGTTTGGAAGGGGAAGGATTTGGATATCACATCTCATGTTATAGGAAGGATCTCAGGTTTGGTATTAGAAGCATTGAGATATCACATCTCATGCTATCGGAAGGATCTCAGGTTTGGTATTAGAAGCATTGAGATATCACATCTCATGCTATCAGAAGGGTCTCAGGATTGGAATGGGAAGGAGTTGGATATCACATCTCATGCTAAAGGGAGGGTCTCAGGTTTGGAAGGGGAAGGATTTGGATATCACATCTCATGTTATCGGAAGGATCTCACGTTTGGTATTAGAAGTATTGAGATATCATATCTCATGCTATAGGAAGGGTCTCAGGATTGGAATGGGAAGGAGTTGGATATCACATCTCATGCTATAGGAAGTGTCTCAGGATTGTAATGGGAAGGACTTGGATATCACATCTCATGCTATAGGTAGGGTCTCAAGTTTTATATTAGAAGCATTGAGATATCACATCTCATGCTATAGGAAGGGTCTGAGGATTGGAATGGGAAGGAGTTGGATATCACATCTCATGCTATGGGAAGGGTCTCAGGTTTGGTATAAGCAGTGAGATATCACATCTCATGCTATAGGAAGTGTCTCAGGATTGGAATGGGAGGGAGTTGGATATCACATCTCATGTTATAGGAAGGATCTCAGGTTTGGTATAAGCATTGAGATATCACATCTCTGCTATCGGAAGGGTCTCAGGATTGGAATGGGAAGGAGTTGGATATTCCCATCTCATGTTATAGGAAGGGTCTCAGGTTTGGTATTAGAAGCATTGAGATATCACATCTCATGCTATAGGAAGGGTCTCAGGATTGGAATGGGAAGGACTTGGATATCACATCTCATGCTATAGGGAGGGTCTCAAGTTTGATATTAGAAGCTTTGAGATATCACATCTCATGATATCGGAAGGGTCTCAGGATTGGAATGGGAAGGAGTTGGATATCACATCTCATGATAAAGGAAGGGTCTAAGGTTTGGAAGGGGAAGGATTTGGATATCACATCTCATGTTATATTACGGGTCTCACGTTTGTATTAGAAGCATTGAGATATCAAGTCTCATAGTATAGGAAGGGTCTCAGAATTGGAATGGGAAGGAGTTGGATATCACATCTCAAGCTATAGGAAGGGTCTCAGGATTGGAATGGGAAGGACTTGGATATCACATCTCATGCTATAGGAAGGCTCTCAGGTTTGGAAGGGGAAGAGTTGGATATCACATTTCATGTTAGAGGTAGGATCTCAGGTTTGGTATTAGAGGCATTGAGATATCACATCTCATGCTATCAGAAGGGTCTCAGGAATGGAATGGGAAGGAGTTGGATATCACATCTCATGCTAAAGGGAGGGTCTCAGGTTTGGAAGGGGAAGGATTTGGATATCACATCTCATGTTATAGGAAGGATCTCAGGTTTGGTATTAGAAGCATTGAGATATCACATCTCATGCTATCGGAAGGATCTCAGGTTTGGTATTAGAAGCATTGAGATATCACATCTCATGCTATCAGAAGAGTCTCAGGATTGGAATAGGAAGGAGCGGGATATCACATCTCATGCTAAAGGGAGGGTCTCAGGATTGGAAGGGGAAGGATTTGGATATCACATCTCATGTTATCGGAAGGATCTCACGTTTGGTATTAGAAGTATTGAGATATCATATCTCATGCTATAGGAAGGGTCTCAGGATTGGAATGGGAAGGAGTTGGATATCACATCTCATGCTATAGGGAGGGTCTCAGGATTGGAATGGGAAGGACTTAGATATCACATATCATGCTATAGGGAGGGTCTCAGTTTTGATATTAGAAGCATTGAGATATCACATCTCATGCTATAGGAAGTGTCTCAGGATTGGAATGGGAAGGTGCTGGATATCACATCTCATGCTAAAGGAAGGATCTCAGGTTTGGAACGGGAAGGATTTGGATATCACATCTCATGTTATAGGAAGGGTCTCAGGTTTGGTATAAGCATTGAGATATCACATCTCTGCTATCGGAAGTGTCTCAGGATTGGAATGGGAAGGAGTTGGATATCCCATCTCATGTTATAGGACGGGTCTCAGGTTTGTTATTAGAATCATTGAGATATCATATTGCATGCTGTAGGAAGGGTCTAAGGGTTGGAATGGGAAGGACTTGGATATCACATCTCATGCTATAGATAGGCTCTTAGGTTTGGAAAGGGAAGGAGTTGGATATCACATTTCATGTTAGAGGAAGGATCTCAGGTTTGGTATTAGAAGCATTGAGATATCACATCTCATGCTATAGGAAGGGTCTCAGGATTGGAATGGGAAGCAGTTGGATATCACATCTCATGCGATAGGAAGGGTCTCAGGTTTGGTATAAGCATTGAGATATCACATCTCATGCTATAGGACGGGTCTCAGGATTGGAATGGAAGGAGTTGGATATCACATCTCATGTTATAGGAAGGATCTCAGGTTTGGTATTAGAAGCATTGAGACATCACATCTCATGCTATAGGAAGGGTCTCAGGGTTGGAATGGGAAGGAGTTGGATATCACATCTCATCCAATAGGAAGGGTCTCAGGTTTGGAATGGGAAAGAATTGGATATCACATCTCATGTTATAGGAAGGATCTCAGGTTTGGTATTAGAAGCATTGAGATATCACATCTCATGCTATAGGAAGAGTCTCAGGATTGGAATGTGAAGGATTTGGATATCACATCTCATGCTAAAGGAAGGGTCTCAGGTTTGGTAGAAGCATTGAGAGATCACGTCTCTGCTATCGGAAGGGTCTCAGGATTGGATTGGGAAGGAGTTGGATATCACATCTCATGCCATAGGAAGGGTCTCAGGTTTGGTATAAGCATTGAGATGTCACATCTCTGCTATCGGAAGGGTCTCAGGATTGGATTGGGAAGGAGTTGGATATCCCTTCTCATGCTATAGGAAGTGTCTCAGGTTGGAATGGGAAGGAGTTGGATATCACATCTCATGTTATAGGAAGGGTCTCAGGATTGGAATGGGAAGGATTTGGATATCACATCTCTTGCTATAGGAAGGGTCTCAGGATTGGAATGGGTAGGAGTTGGATATTACTTTCATGCTATAGGAAGGGTCTCATGTTTGGAATGGGAAGGAGTTGGATATCACATATGCTATAGTTAGTGTCTCAGGTTTGGAACGGGAAGGAGTTGGATATCACATCTCATGTTATAGGAAGGGTCTCAGGTTTGGTATAAGCATTGAGATATCACATCTCTGCTATCGGAAGCGGCTCAGGATTGGAATGGGAAGGAGTTGGATATCCCATCTCATGTTATAGGAAGAGTCTCTGGTTTGGTATTAGAATCATTGAGATATCACATCGCATGCTGTAGGAAGGGTCTAAGGATTGGAATGGGATGGACTTGGATATCACATCTCATGCTATAGGTAGGCTCTCAGGTTTGGTATAAGCATTGAGATATCACATCTCATGCTATAGGAAGGGTCTCAGGATTGGAATGGGAAGGAATTGGATATCACATCTCATGCTATAGGAAGGGTCTCAGATTTGGTATAAGCATTGAGATATCACATCTCATGCTAAAGGAAGGGTCTCAGGATTGGAATGGGAAGGAGTTGTATATGACATCTCAGGCCATAGGAAGGTTCTCCGGTTTGGTATAAGCATTGAGATATCACATCTCTGCTATCGGAAGGGTCTCAGGATTGGAATGGGAAGGAGTTGGATATCCCATCTCATGTTATAGGAAGGGTCTCAGGTTTGGTATTAGAAGCATAGAGATATCACATCTCATTCTATAGGAAGGGTCTCAGGATTTGAATGGCAAGGAGTTGGATATCACATCTCATGCCATAGGAAGGGTCTCAGGTTTGGTATAAGCATTGAGATATCACATCTCTGCTATCGGAAGGGTCTCAGGATTGGATTGGGAAGGAGTTAGATATCCCTTCTCATGCTATAGGAAGTGTCTCAGGTTGGAATGGGAAGGAGTTGGATATCACATCTCATGTTATAGGAAGGGTCTCAGGATTGGAATGGGAAGGACTTGGATGTCACATTTCATGCTATAGGGAGGGTCTCAAGTTTGATATTAGAAGCATTGAGATAACAAATCTCATGATATCGGAAGGGTCTCAGGATTGGAATGGGAAGGAGTTGGATATCACATCTCATGATAAAGGAAGGGTCTAAGGTTTGGAAGGGTAAGGATTTGGATATCACATCTCATGTTATAGGACGGGTCTCAGGTTTGGTATTAGAAGCATTGAGATATCAAGTCTCATGGTATAAGAAGGGTCTCTGAATTGGAATGGGAAGGAGTTGGATATCACACCTCAAGCTATAGGAAGGGTCTCAGGATTGGAATGGGAAGGAGTTTGATATCACATCTCATGCCATAGTATGGGTCTCAGGTTTGGTAGAAGCATTGGGATATCACATCTCATGCTATCGGAAGGGTATCAGTATTGGATTTGGAAGAAGTTGGATATCCCATCTCATGCTATAGGAAGGGTCTCAGGTTGGAATGGGAAGGAGTTGGATATCACATTTCATGTTATAGGAAGGGTCTCAGGATTGGAATGGGAAGGACTTGGATATCATATCTCATGCTATAGGACGGGTCTCAGGTTTGTTATTAGAATCATTGAGATATCATATTGCATGCTGTAGGAAGGGTCTAAGGATTGGAATGGGAAGGACTTGGATATCACATCTCATGCTATAGATAGGCTCTTAGGTTTGGAAAGGGAAGGAGTTGGATATCACATTTCATGTTAGAGGAAGGATCTCAGGTTTGGTATTAGAAGCATTGAGATATCACATCTCATGCTATATGAAGGGTCTCAGGATTGGAATGGGAAGAAGTTGGATATCACATCTCATGCTATAGGAAGGGTCTCAGGTTTGGTATAAGCATTGAGATATCACATCTCATGCTATAGGACAGGTCTCAGGATTGGAATGGAAGGAGTTGGATATCACATCTCATGTTATAGGAAGGATCTCAGGTTTGGTATTAGAAGCATTGAGACATCACATCTCATGCTATAGGAAGGGTCTCAGGGTTGGAATGGGAAGGAGTTGGATATCACATCTCATCCAATAGGAAGGGTCTCAGGTTTGGAATGGGAAGGAATTGGATATCACATCTCATGTTATAGGAAGGATCTCAGGTTTGGTATTAGAAGCATTGAGATATCACATCTCATGCTATAGGAAGGGTCTCAGGATTGGAATGTGAAGGATTTGGATATCACATCTCATGCTAAAGGAAGGGTCTCAGGTTTGGTAGAAGCATTGAGATATCACGTCTCTGCTATCGGAAGGGTCTCAGGATTGGATTGGGAAGGAGTTGGATATCCCTTCTCATGCTATAGGAAGGGTCTCAGGATTTGAATGGCAAGGAGTTGGATATCACATCTCATGCCATAGGAAGGGTCTCAGGTTTGGTATAAGCATTGAGATATCACATCTCTGCTATCGGAAGGGTCTCAGGATTGGAATGGGAAGGAGTTGGATATTCCCATCTCATGTTATAGGAAGGGTCTCAGGTTTGGTATTAGAAGCATTGAGATATCACATCTCATGCTATAGGAAGGGTCTCAGGATTGGAATGGGAAGGACTTGGATATCACATCTCATGCTATAGGGAGGGTCTCAAGTTTGATATTAGAAGCTTTGAGATATCACATCTCATGATATCGGAAGGGTCTCAGGATTGGAATGGGAAGGAGTTGGATATCACATCTCATGATAAAGGAAGGGTCTAAGGTTTGGAAGGGGAAGGATTTGGATATCACATCTCATGTTATATTACGGGTCTCAGGTTTGGTATTAGAAGCATTGAGATATCAAGTCTCAGAGTATATTAAGGGTCTCAGAATTGGAATGGGAAGGAGTTGGATATCACATCTCAAGCTATAGGAAGGGTCTCAGGATTGGAATGGGAAGGACTTGGATATCACATCTCATGCTATAGGAAGGCTCTCAGGTTTGGAACGGGAAAGTGTTGGATATCACATTTCATGTTAGAGGTAGGATCTCAGGTTTGGTATTAGAGGCATTGAGATATCACATCTCATGCTATCAGAAGGGTCTCAGGAATGGAATGGGAAGGAGTTGGATATCACATCTCATGCTAAAGGGAGGGTCTCAGGTTTGGAAGGGGAAGGATTTGGATTTCGCATCTCATGTTATAGGAAGGATCTCAGGTTTGGTATTAGAAGCATTGAGATATCACATCTCATGCTATCGGAAGGATCTCAGGTTTGGTATTAGAAGCATTGAGATATCAAATCTCATGCTATCAGAAGGGTCTCAGGATTGGAATGGGAAGGAGTTGGATATCACATCTCATGCTAAAGGGAGGGTCTCAGGTTTGGAAGGGGAAGGATTTGGATATCACATCTCATGTTATCGGAAGGATCTCACGTTTGGTATTAGAAGTATTGAGATATCATATCTCATGCTATAGGAAGGGTCTCAGGATTGGAATGGGAAAGAGTTGGATATCACATCTCATGCTATAGGGAGTGTCTCAGGATTGGAATGGGAAGGACTTAGATATCACATATCATGCTATAGGGAGGGTCTCAGTTTTGATATTAGAAGCATTGAGATATCACATCTCATGCTATAGGAAGTGTCTCAGGATTGGAATGGGAAGGAGCTGGATATCACATCTCATGCTAAAGGAAGGGTCTCAGGTTTGGAACGGGAAGGATTTGGATATCACATCTCATGTTATAGGAAGGGTCTCAGGTTTGGTATAAGCATTGAGATATCACATCTCTGCTATCGGAAGTGTCTCAGGATTGGAATGGGAAGGAGTTGGATATCACATCTCATGTTATAGGACGGGTCTCAGGTTTGGTATTAGAATCATTGAGATATCATATTGCATGCTGTAGGAAGGGTCTAAGGGTTGGAATGGGAAGGACTTGGATATCACATCTCATGCTATAGATAGGCTCTTAGGTTTGGAAAGGGAAGGAGTTGGATATCACATTTCATGTTAGAGGAAGGATCTCAGGTTTGGTATTAGAAGCATTGAGATATCACATCTCATGCTATATGAAGGGTCTCAGGATTGGAATGGGAAGTAGTTGGATATCACATCTCATGCTATAGGAAGGGTCTCAGGTTTAGTATAAGCATTGAGATATCACATCTCATGCTATAGGACGGGTCTCAGGATTGGAATGGAAGGAGTTGGATATCACATCTCATGTTATAGGAAGGATCTCAGGTTTGGTATTAGAAGCATTGAGACATCACATCTCATGCTATAGGAAGGGTCTCAGGGTTGGAATGGGAAGGAGTTGGATATCACATCTCATCCAATAGGAAGGGTCTCAGGTTTGGAATGGGAAGGAATTGGATATCACATCTCATGTTATAGGAAGGATCTCAGGTTTGGTATTAGAAGCATTGAGATATCACATCTCATGCTATAGGAAGGGTCTCAGGATTGGAATGTGAAGGATTTGGATATCACATCTCATGCTAAAGGAAGGGTCTCAGGTTTGGTAGAAGCATTGAGATATCACGTCTCTGCTATCGGAAGGGTCGCAGGATTGGATTGGGAAGGAGTTGGATATCCCTTCTCATGCTATAGGAAGGGTCTCAGGATTTGAATGGCAAGGAGTTGGATATCACATCTCATGCCATAGGAAGGGTCTCAGGTTTGGTATAAGCATTGAGATATCACATCTCTGCTATCGGAAGGGTCTCAGGATTGGATTGGGAAGGAGTTGGATATCCCTTCTCATGCTATAGGAAGTGTCTCAGGTTGGAATGGGAAGGAGTTGGATATCACATCTCATGTTATAGGAAGGGTCTCAGGATTGGAATGGGAAGGATTTGGATATCACATCTCTTGCTATAGGAAGGGTCTCAGGATTGGAATGGGTAGGAGTTGGATATTACTTTCTTGCTATAGGAAGGGTCTCATGTTTGGAATGGGAAGGAGTTGGATATCACATATGCTATAGTTAGTGTCTCAGGTTTGGAACGGGAAGGAGTTGGATATCACATCTCATGTTATAGGAAGGGTCTCAGGTTTGGTATAAGCATTGAGATATCACATCTCTGCTATCGGAAGCGGCTCAGGATTGGAATGGGAAGGAGTTGGATATCCCATCTCATGTTATAGTAAGAGTCTCTGGTTTGGTATTAGAATCATTGAGATATCACATCGCATGCTGTAGGAAGGGTCTAAGGATTGGAATGGGATGGACTTGGATATCACATCTCATGCTATAGGTAGGCTCTCAGGTTTGGTATAAGCATTGAGATATCACATCTCATGCTATAGGAAGGGTCTCAGGATTGGAATGGGAAGGATTTGGATATCACATCTCATGCTATAGGAAGGGTCTCAGATTTGGTATAAGCATTGAGATATCACATCTCATGCTAAAGGAAGGGTCTCAGGATTGGAATGGGAAGGAGTTGTATATGACATCTCAGGCCATAGGAAGGGTCTCAGGTTTGGTATAAGCATTGAGATATCACATCTCTGCTATCGGAAGGGTCTCAGGATTGGAATGGGAAGGAGTTGGATATCCCATCTCATGTTATAGGAAGGGTCTCAGGTTTGGTATTAGAAGCATAGAGATATCACATCTCATGCTATAGGAAGGGTCTCAGGATTGGAATGGGAAGGACTTGGATGTCACATCTCATGCTATAGGGAGGATCTCAAGTTTGATATAAAAGCATTGAGATAACAAATCTCATGATATCGGAAGGGTCTCAGGATTGGAATGGGAAGGAGTTGGATACCACATCTCATGATAAAAGAAGGGTCTAAGGTTTGGAAGGGGAAGGATTTGGATATCACATCTCATGTTATAGGACGGGTCTCAGGTTTGGTATTAGAAGCATTGAGATATCAAGTCTCATGGTATAAGAAGGGTCTCAGGATTGGAATGGGAAGGAGTTTGATATCACATCTCATGCCATAGTATGGGTCTCAGGTTTGGTAGAAGCATTGGGATATCACATCTCATGCTATCGGAAGGGTATCAGTATTGGATTTTGAAGAAGTTGGATATCCCATCTCATGCTATAGGAAGGGTCTCAGGTTGGAATGGGAAGGAGTTGGATATCACATTTCATGTTATAGGAAGGGTCTCAGGATTGGAATGGGAAGGACTTGGATATCATATCTCATGCTATAGGACGGGTCTCAGGTTTGTTATTAGAATCATTGAGATATCATATTGCATGCTGTAGGAAGGGTCTAAGGATTGGAATAGGAAGGACCTGGATATCACATCTCATGCTATAGATAGGCTCTTAGGTTTGGAAAGGGAAGGAGTTGGATATCACATTTCATGTTAGAGGAAGGATCTCAGGTTTGGTATTAGAAGCATTGAGATATCACATCTCATGCTATAGGAAGGGTCTCAGGATTGGAATGGGAAGTAGTTGGATATCACATCTCATGCTATAGGAAGGGTCTCAGGTTTGGTATAAGCATTGAGATATCACATCTCATGCTATAGGACGGGTCTCAGGATTGGAATGGAAGGAGTTGGATATCACATCTCATGTTATAGGAAGGATCTCAGGTTTGGTATTAGAATCATTGAGACATCACAGCTCATGCTATAGGAAGGGTCTCAGGGTTGGAATGGGAAGGAGTTGGATATCACAACTCATCCAATAGGAAGGGTCTCAGGTTTGGAATGGGAAGGAATTGGATATCACATCTCATGTTATAGGAAGGATCTCAGGTTTGGTATTAGAAGCATTGAGATATCACATCTCATGCTATAGGAAGGGTCTCAGGATTGGAATGTGAAGGATTTGGATATCACATCTCATGCTAAAGGAAGGGTCTCAGGTTTGGTAGAAGCATTGAGATATCACGTCTCTGCTATCGGAAGGGTCTCAGGATTGGATTGGGAAGGAGTTGGATATCCCTTCTCATGCTATAGGAAGGGTCTCAGGATTTGAATGGCAAGGAGTTGGATATCACATCTCATGCCATACGAAGGGTCTCAGGTTTGGTATAAGCATTGAGATATCACATCTCTGCTATCGGAAGGGTCTCAGGATTGGAATGGGAAGGAGTTGGATATTCCCATCTCATGTAATAGGAAGGGTCTCAGGTTTGGTATTAGAAGCATTGAGATATCACATCTCATGCTATAGGAAGGGTCTCAGGATTGGAATGGGAAGGACTTGGATATCACATCTCATGCTATAGGGAGGGTCTCAAGTTTGATATTAGAAGCTTTGAGATATCACATCTCATGATATCGGAAGGGTCTCAGGATTGGAATGGGAAGGAGTTGGATATCACATCTCATGATAAAGGAAGGGTCTAAGGTTTGGAAGGGGAAGGATTTGGATATAACATCTCATGTTATATTACGCGTCTCACGTTTGTATTAGAAGCATTGAGATATCAAGTCTCATAGTATAGGAAGGGTCTCAGAATTGGAATGGGAAGGAGTTGGATATCACATCTCAAGCTATAGGAAGGGTCTCAGGATTGGAATGGGAAGGACTTGGATATCACATCTCATGCTCTAGGAAGGCTCTCAGGTTTGGAAGGGGAAAGAGTTGGATATCACATTTCATGTTAGAGGTAGGATCTCAGGTTTGGTATTAGAGGCATTGAGATATCACATCTCATGCTATCAGAAGGGTCTCAGGAATGGAATGGGAAGGAGTTGGATATCACATCTCATGCTAAAGGGAGGGTCTCAGGTTTGGAAGGGGAAGGATTTGGATATCACATCTCATGTTATAGGAAGGATCTCAGGTTTGGTATTAGAAGCATTGAGATATCACATCTCATGCTATCGGAAGGATCTCAGGTTTGGTATTAGAAGCATTGAGATATCACATCTCATGCTATCGGAAGGATCTCAGGTTTGGTATTAGAAGCATTGAGATATCACATCTCATGCTATCAGAAGGGTCTCAGGATTGGAATGGGAAGGAGTTGGATATCACATCTCATGCTAAAGGGAGGGTCTCAGGTTTGGAAGGGGAAGGATTTGGATATCACATCTCATGTTATCGGAAGGATCTCACGTTTGGTATTAGAAGTATTGAGATATCATATCTCATGCTATAGGAAGGGTCTCAGGATTGGAATGGGAAGGAGTTGGATATCACATCTCATGCTATAGGAAGGGTCTGAGGATTGGAATGGGAAGAAGTTGGATATCACATCTCATGCTATGGGAAGGGTCTCAGATTTGGTATAAGCAGTGAGATATCACATCTCATGCTATAGGAAGTGTCTCAGGATTGGAATGGGAAGGAGTTGGATATCACATCTCATGTTATAGGAAGGATCTCAGGTTTGGTATAAGCATTGAGATATCACATCTCTGCTATCGGAAGGGTCTCAGGATTGGAATGGGAAGGAGTTGGATATTCCCATCTCATGTTATAGGAAGGGTCTCAGGTTTGGTATTAGAAGCATTGAGATATCACATCTCATGCTATAGGAAGGGTCTCAGGATTGGAATGGGAAGGACTTGGATATCACATCTCATGCTATAGGGAGGGTCTCAAGTTTGATATTAGAAGCTTTGAGATATCACATCTCATGATATCAGAAGGGTCTCAGGATTGGAATGGGAAGGAGTTGGATATCACATCTCATGATAAAGGAAGGGTCTAAGGTTTGGAAGGGGAAGGATTTGGATATCACATCTCATGTTATATTACGGGTCTCACGTTTGTATTAGAAGCATTGAGATATCAAGTCTCATAGTATAGGAAGGGTCTCAGAATTGGAATGGGAAGGAGTTGGATATCACATCTCAAGCTATAGGAAGGGTCTCAGGATTGGAATGGGAAGGACTTGGATATCACATCTCATGCTATAGGAAGGCTCCCAGGTTTGGAAGGGGAAAGAGTTGGATATCACATTTCATGTTAGAGGTAGGATCTCAGGTTTGGTATTAGAGGCATTGAGATATCACATCTCATGCTATCAGAAGGGTCTCAGGAATGGAATGGGAAGGAGTTGGATATCACATCTCATGCTAAAGGGAGGGTCTCAGGTTTGGAAGGGGAAGGATTTGGATATCACATCTCATGTTATAGGAAGGATCTCAGGTTTGGTATTAGAAGCATTGAGATATCACATCTCATGCTATCGGAAGGATCTCAGGTTTGGTATTAGAAGCATTGAGATATCACATCTCATGCTATCAGAAGAGTCTCAGGATTGGAATAGGAAGGAGTTGGATATCACATCTCATGCTAAAGGGAGGGTCTCAGGTTTGTTATTAGAATCATTGAGATATCATATTGCATGCTGTAGGAAGGGTCTAAGGGTTGGAATGGGAAGGACTTGGATATCACATCTCATGCTATAGATAGGCTCTTAGGTTTGGAAAGGGAAGGAGTTGGATATCACATTTCATGTTAGAGGAAGGATCTCAGGTTTGGTATTAGAAGCATTGAGATATCACATCTCATGCTATAGGAAGGGTCTCAGGATTGGAATAGGAAGGAGTTGGATATCACATCTCATGCTAAAGGGAGGGTCTCAGGATTGGAAGGGGAAGGATTTGGATATCACATCTCATGTTATCGGAAGGATCTCACGTTTGGTATTAGAAGTATTGAGATATCATATCTCATGCTATAGGAAGGGTCTCAGGATTGGAATGGGAAGGAGTTGGATATCACATCTCATGCTATAGGGAGGGTCTCAGGATTGGAATGGGAAGGACTTAGATATCACATATCATGCTATAGGGAGGGTCTCAGTTTTGATATTAGAAGCATTGAGATATCACATCTCATGCTATAGGAAGTGTCTCAGGATTGGAATGGGAAGGTGCTGGATATCACATCTCATGCTAAAGGAAGGGTCTCAGGTTTGGAACAGGAAGGATTTGGATATCACATCTCATGTTATAGGAAGGGTCTCAGGTTTGGTATAAGCATTGAGATATCACATCTCTGCTATCGGAAGTGTCTCAGGATTGGAATGGGAAGGAGTTGGATATCCCATCTCATGTTATAGGACGGGTCTCAGGTTTGTTATTAGAATCATTGAGATATCATATTGCATGCTGTAGGAAGGGTCTAAGGGTTGGAATGGGAAGGACTTGGATATCACATCTCATGCTATAGATAGGCTCTTAGGTTTGGAAAGGGAAGGAGTTGGATATCACATTTCATGTTAGAGGAAGGATCTGAGGTTTGGTATTAGAAGCATTGAGATATCACATCTCATGCTATAGGAAGGGTCTCAGGATTGGAATGGGAAGCAGTTGGATATCACATCTCATGCTATAGGAAGGGTCTCAGGTTTGGTATAAGCATTGAGATATCACATCGCATGCTATAGGACGGGTCTCAGGATTGGAATGGAAGGAGTTGGATATCACATCTCATGTTATAGGAAGGATCTCAGGTTTGGTATTAGAAGCATTGAGACATCACATCTCATGCTATAGGAAGGGTCTCAGGGTTGGAATGGGAAGGAGTTGGATATCACATCTCATCCAATAGGAAGGGTCTCAGGTTTGGAATGGGAAGGAATTGGATATCACATCTCATGTTATAGGAAGGATCTCAGGTTTGGTATTAGAAGCATTGAGATATCACATCTCATGCTATAGGAAGGGTCTCAGGATTGGAATGTGAAGGATTTGGATATCACATCTCATGCTAAAGGAAGGGTCTCAGGTTTGGTAGAAGCATTGAGATATCACGTCTCTGCTATCGGAAGGGTCTCAGGATTGGATTGGGAAGGAGTTGGATATCACATCTCATGCCATAGGAAGGGTCTCAGGTTTGGTATAAGCATTGAGATATCACATCTCTGCTATCGGAAGGGTCTCAGGATTGGATTGGGAAGGAGTTGGATATCCCTTCTCATGCTATAGGAAGTGTCTCAGGTTGGAATGGGAAGGAGTTGGATATCACATCTCATGTTATAGGAAGGGTCTCAGGATTGGAATGGGAAGGATTTGGATATCACATCTCTTGCTATAGGAAGGGTCTCAGGATTGGAATGGGTAGGAGATGGATATTACTTTCTTGCTATAGGAAGGGTCTCATGTTTGGAATGGGAAGGAGTTGGATATCACATATGCTATAGTTAGTGTCTCAGGTTTGGAACGGGAAGGAGTTGGATATCACATCTCATGTTATAGGAAGGGTCTCAGGTTTGGTATTAGAAGCATAGAGATATCACATCTCATGCTATAGGAAGGGTCTCAGGATTTGAATGGCAAGGAGTTGGATATCACATCTCATGCCATAGGAAGGGTCTCAGGTTTGGTATAAGCATTGAGATATCACATCTCTGCTATCGGAAGGGTCTCAGGATTGGATTGGGAAGGAGTTAGATATCCCATCTCATGTTATAGGAAGAGTCTCTGGATTGGTATTAGAATCATTGAGATATCACATCGCATGCTGTAGGAAGGGTCTAAGGATTGGAATGGGATGGACTTGGATATCACATCTCATGCTATAGGTAGGCTCTCAGGTTTGGTATAAGCATTGAGATATCACATCTCATGCTATAGGAAGTGTCTCAGGATTGGAATGGGAAGAAATTGGATATCACATCTCATGCTATAGGAAGGGTCTCAGATTTGGTATAAGCATTGAGATATCACATCTCATGCTAAAGGAAGGGTCTCAGGATTGGAATGGGAAGGAGTTGTATATGACATCTCAGGCCATAGGAAGGTTCTCAGGTTTGGTATAAGCATTGAGATATCACATCTCTGCTATCGGAAGGGTCTCAGGATTGGAATGGGAAGGAGTTGGATATCCCATCTCATGTTATAGGAAGGGTCTCAGGTTTGGTATTAGAAGCATAGAGATATCACATCTCATGCTATAGGAAGGGTCTCAGGATTTGAATGGCAAGGAGTTGGATATCACATCTCATGCCATAGGAAGGGTCTCAGGTTTGGTATAAGCATTGAGATATCACATCTCATGTTATAGGAAGGGTCTCAGTATTGGAATGGGAAGGACTTGGATGTCACATCTCATGCTATAGGGAGGGTCTCAAGTTTGATATTAGAAGCATTGAGATAACAAATCTCATGATATCGGAAGGGTCTCAGGATTGGAATGGGAAGGAGTTGGATATCACATCTCATGATAAAGGAAGGGTCTAAGGTTTGGAAGGGGAAGGATTTGGATATCACATCTCATGTTATAGGACGGGTCTCAGGTTTGGTATTAGAAGCATTGAGATATCAAGTCTCATGGTATAAGAAGGGTCTCAGAATTGGAATGGGAAGGAGTTGGATATCACACCTCAAGCTATAGGAAGGGTCTCAGGATTGGAATGGGAAGGACTTGGATATCACATCTCATGCTATAGGGAGGGTCTCAAGTTTGATATTAGAAGCTTTGAGATATCACATCTCATGATATCGGAAGGGTCCCAGGATTGGAATGGGAAGGAGTTGGATATCACATCTCATGATAAAGAAGGGTCTAAGGTTTGGAAGGGGAAGGATTTGGATATCACATCTCATGTTATATTACGGGTCTCACGTTTGTATTAGAAGCATTGAGATATCAAGTCTCATAGTATAGGAAGGGTCTCAGAATTGGAATGGGAAGGAGTTGGATATCACATCTCAAGCTATAGGAAGGGTCTCAGGATTGGAATGGGAAGGACTTGGATATCACATCTCATGCTATAGGAAGGCTCTCAGGTTTGGAAGGGGAAAGAGTTGGATATCACATTTCATGTTAGAGGTAGGATCTCAGGTTTGGTATTAGAGGCATTGAGATATCACATCTCATGCTATCAGAAGGGTCTCAGGAATGGAATGGGAAGGAGTTGGATATCACATCTCATGCTAAAGGGAGGGTCTCAGGTTTGGAAGGGGAAGGATTTGGATATCACATCTCATGTTATAGGAAGGATCTCAGGTTTGGTATTAGAAGCATTGAGATATCACATCTCATGCTATCGGAAGGATCTCAGGTTTGGTATTAGAAGCATTGAGATATCACATCTCATGCTATCAGAAGAGTCTCAGGATTGGAATAGGAAGGAGTTGGATATCACATCTCATGCTAAAGGGAGGGTCTCAGGATTGGAAGGGGAAGGATTTGGATATCACATCTCATGTTATCGGAAGGATCTCACGTTTGGTATTAGAAGTATTGAGATATCATATCTCATGCTATGGGAAGGGTCTCAGGATTGGAATGGGAAGGAGTTGGATATCACATCTCATGCTATAGGGAGGGTCTCAGGATTGGAATGGGAAGGACTTAGATATCACATATCATGCTATAGGGAGGGTCTCAGTTTTGATATTAGAAGCATTGAGATATCACATCTCATGCTATAGGAAGTGTCTCAGGATTGGAATGGGAAGGTGCTGGATATCACATCTCATGCTAAAGGAAGGGTCTCAGGTTTGGAACGGGAAGGATTTGGATATCACATCTCATGTTATAGGAAGGGTCTCAGGTTTGGTATAAGCATTGAGATATCACATCTCTGCTATCGGAAGTGTCTCAGGATTGGAATGGGAAGGAGTTGGATATCCCATCTCATGTTATAGGACGGGTCTCAGGTTTGTTATTAGAATCATTGAGATATCATATTGCATGCTGTAGGAAGGGTCTAAGGGTTGGAACGGGAAGGACTTGGATATCACATCTCATGCTATAGATAGGCTCTTAGGTTTGGAAAGGGAAGGAGTTGGATATCACATTTCATGTTAGAGGAAGGATCTCAGGTTTGGTATTAGAAGCATTGAGATATCACATCTCATGCTATAGGAAGGGTCTCAGGATTGGAATGGGAAGCAGTTGGATATCACATCTCATGCTATAGGAAGGGTCTCAGGTTTGGTATAAGCATTGAGATATCACATCTCATGCTATAGGACGGGTCTCAGGATTGGAATGGAAGGAGTTGGATATCACATCTCATGTTATAGGAAGGATCTCAGGTTTGGTATTAGAAGCATTGAGACATCACATCTCATGCTATAGGAAGGGTCTCAGGGTTGGAATGGGAAGGAGTTGGATATCACATCTCATCCAATAGGAAGGGTCTCAGGTTTGGAATGGGAAGGAATTGGATATCACATCTCATGTTATAGGAAGGATCTCAGGTTTGGTATTAGAAGCATTGAGATATCACATCTCATGCTATAGGAAGGGTCTCAGGATTGGAATGTGAAGGATTTGGATATCACATCTCATGCTAAAGGAAGGGTCTCAGGTTTGGTAGAAGCATTGAGATATCACGTCTCTGCTATCGGAAGGGTCTCAGGATTGGATTGGGAAGGAGTTGGATATCACATCTCATGCCATAGGAAGGGTCTCAGGTTTGGTATAAGCATTGAGATATCACATCTCTGCTATCGGAGGGTCTCAGGATTGGATTGGGAAGGAGTTGGATATCCCTTCTCATGCTATAGGAAGTGTCTCAGGTTGGAATGGGAAGGAGTTGGATATCACATCTCATGTTATAGGAAGGGTCTCAGGATTGGAATGGGAAGGATTTGGATATCACATCTCTTGCTATAGGAAGGGTCTCAGGATTGGAATGGGTAGGAGTTGGATATTACTTTCTTGCTATAGGAAGGGTCTCATGTTTGGAATGGGAAGGAGTTGGATATCACATATGCTATAGTTAGTGTCTCAGGTTTGGAACGGGAAGGAGTTGGATATCACATCTCATGTTATAGGAAGGGTCTCAGGTTTGGTATAAGCATTGAGATATCACATCTCTGCTATCGAAAGCGGCTCAGGATTGGAATGGGAAGGAGTTGGATATCCCATCTCATGTTATAGTAAGAGTCTCTGGTTTGGTATTAGAATCATTGAGATATCACATCGCATGCTGTAGGAAGGGTCTAAGGATTGGAATGGGATGGACTTGGATATCACATCTCATGCTATAGGTAGGCTCTCAGGTTTGGTATAAGCATTGAGATATCACATCTCATGCTATAGGAAGGGTCTCAGGATTGGAATGGGAAGGATTTGGATATCACATCTCATGCTATAGGAAGGGTCTCAGATTTGGTATAAGCATTGAGATATCACATCTCATGCTAAAGGAAGGGTCTCAGGATTGGAATGGGAAGGAGTTGTATATGACATCTCAAGCCATAGGAAGGGTCTCAGGTTTGGTATAAGCATTGAGATATCACATCTCTGCTATCGGAAGGGTCTCAGGATTGCAATGGGAAGGAGTTGGATATCCCATCTCATGTTGTAGGAAGAGTCTCAGGTTTGGTATTAGAAGCATTGAGATATCACATCTCATGCTATAGGAAGTGTCTCAAGATTGGAATGGGAAGGACTTGGATATCACATCTCATGCTATAGGGAGGGTCTCAAGTTTGATATTAGAAGCATTGAGATATCACATCTCATGCTATAGGAAGGGTCTCAGGATTGGAATGGGAAGGAGTTGGATATCACATCTCATGCTATAGGAAGGGTCTCAGGTTTGGTATAAGCAGTGAGATATCACATCTCATGCTATAGGAAGTGTCTCAGGATTGGAATGGGAAGGAGTTGGATATCACATCTCATGTTATAGGAAGGATCTCAGGTTTGGTATAAGCATTGAGATATCACATGTTTGCTATCGGAAGGGTCTCAGGATTGGAATGGGAAGGAGTTGGATATTCCCATCTCATGTTATAGGAAGGGTCTCAGGTTTGGTATTAGAAGCATTGAGACATCACATCTCATGCTATAGGAAGGGTCTCAGGATTGGAATGGGAAGGACTTGGATATCACATCTCATGCTATAGGGAGGGTCTCGAGTTTGATATTAGAAGCATTGAGATATCACATCTCATGATATCGGAAGGGTCTCAGGATTGGAATGGGAAGGAGTTGGATATCACATCTCATGATAAAGGAAGGGTCTAAGGTTTGGAAGGGGAAGGATTTGGATATCACATCTCATGTTATAGGACGGGTCTCAGGTTTGGTATTAGAAGCATTGAGATATCAAGTCTCATGGTATAGGAAGGGTCTCAGAATTGGAATGGGAAGGAGTTGGATATCACATCTCAAGCTATAGGAAGGGTCTCAGGATTGGAATGGGAAGGAGTTTGATATCACATCTCATGCCATAGTATGGGTCTCAGGTTTGGTATAAGCATTGGGATATCAAATCTCATGCTATCGGAAGGGTATCAGGATTGGAATTCCAAGGAGTTGGATATCCCATCTCATGCTATAGGAAGGGTCTCAGGTTGGAATGGGAAGGAGTTGGATATCACATCTCATGCTAAAGGGAGGGTCTCAGGTTTGGAAGGGGAAGGATTTGTATATCACATCTCATGTTATAGGAAGGATCTCAGGTTTGGTATAAGAAGCATTGAGATATCACATCTCATGCTATCGGAAGAATCTCAGATTTGGTATTAGAGGCATTGAGATATCACATCTCATGCTATCATAAGGGTCTCAGGATTGGAATGGGAAGGAGTTGGATATCACATCTCATGCTATAGGAAGGGTCTCAGGTTTGGAACGGGAAGGAGTTGGATATCACATCTCATGTTATAGGAAGAGTCTCAGGTTTGGTATAAGCATTGAGATATCAAATCTCTGCAATCGGAAGTGTCTCAGGATTGGGATGGGAAGGAGTTGGATATCACATCTCATGCTATAGGAAGGGTCTCAGGTTTGGAACGGGAAGGAGTTGGATATCCCATCTCATGTTATAGGACTGGTCTCATGTTTGGTATTAGAAGCATTGAGATATCACATCTCTGCTATCGGAAGGGTCTCAGGATTGGAATGGGAAGGAGTTGGATATCCCATCTCATGTTATAGGAAGGGTCTCAGGTTTGGTATTAGAAGCATAGAGATATCACATCTCATGCTATAGGAAGGGTCTCAGGATTTGAATGGCAAGGAGTTGGATATCACATCTCATGCCATAGGAAGGGTCTCAGGTTTGGTATAAGCATTGAGATATCACATCTCTGCTATCGGAAGGGTCTCAGGATTGGATTGGGAAGGAGTTAGATATCCCTTCTCATGCTATAGGAAGTGTCTCAGGTTGGAATGGGAAGGAGTTGGATATCACATCTCATGTTATAGGAAGGGTCTCAGGATTGGAATGGGAAGGACTTGGATGTCACATCTCATGCTATAGGGAGGGTCTCAAGTTTGATATTAGAAGCATTGAGATAACAAATCTCATGATATCGGAAGGGTCTCAGGATTGGAATGGGAAGGAGTTGGATATCACATCTCATGATAAAGGAAGGGTCTCAGGTTTGGAAGGGGAAGGGTTTGGATATCACATCTCATGTTATAGGACGGGTCTCAGGTTTGGTATTAGAAGCATTGAGATATCAAGTCTCATGGTATAAGAAGGGTCTCAGAATTGGAATGGGAAGGAGTTGGATATCACACCTCAAGCTATAGGAAGGGTCTCAGGATTGGAATGGGAAGGAGTTTGATATCACATCTCATGCCATAGTATGGGTCTCAGGTTTGGTAGAAGCATTGGGATATCACATCTCATGCTATCGGAAGGGTATCAGTATTGGATTTGGAAGAAGTTGGATATCCCATCTCATGCTATAGGAAGGGTCTCAGGTTGGAATGGGAAGGAGTTGGATATCACATTTCATGTTATAGGAAGGGTCTCAGGATTGGAATGGGAAGGACTTGGATATCATATCTCATGCTATAGGACGGGTCTCAGGTTTGTTATTAGAATCATTGAGATATCATATTGCATGTTGTAGGAAGGGTCTAAGGATTGGAATGGGAAGGACTTGGATATCACATCTCATGCTATAGATAGGCTCTTAGGTTTGGAAAGGGAAGGAGTTGGATATCACATTTCATGTTAGAGGAAGGATCTCAGGTTTGGTATTAGAAGCATTGAGATATCACATCTCATGCTATATGAAGGGTCTCAGGATTGGAATGGGAAGTAGTTGGATATCACATCTCATGCTATAGGAAGGGTCTCAGGTTTAGTATAAGCATTGAGATATCACATCTCATGCTATAGGACGGGTCTCAGGATTGGAATGGAAGGAGTTGGATATCACATCTCATGTTATAGGAAGGATCTCAGGTTTGGTATTAGAAGCATTGAGACATCACATCTCATGCTATAGGAAGGGTCTCAGGGTTGGAATGGGAAGGAGTTGGATATCACATCTCATCCAATAGGAAGGGTCTCAGGTTTGGAATGGGAAGGAATTGGATATCACATCTCATGTTATAGGAAGGATCTCAGGTTTGGTATTAGAAGCATTGAGATATCACATCTCATGCTATAGGAAGGGTCTCAGGATTGGAATGTGAAGGATTTGGATATCACATCTCATGCTAAAGGAAGGGTCTCAGGTTTGGTAGAAGCATTGAGATATCACGTCTCTGCTATCGGAAGGGTCGCAGGATTGGATTGGGAAGGAGTTGGATATCCCTTCTCATGCTATAGGAAGGGTCTCAGGATTTGAATGGCAAGGAGTTGGATATCACATCTCATGCCATAGGAAGGGTCTCAGGTTTGGTATAAGCATTGAGATATCACATCTCTGCTATCGGAAGGGTCTCAGGATTGGATTGGGAAGGAGTTGGATATCCCTTCTCACGCTATAGGAAGTGTCTCAGGTTGGAATGGGAAGGAGTTGGATATCACATCTCATGTTATAGGAAGGGTCTCAGGATTGGAATGGGAAGGATTTGGATATCACATCTCTTGCTATAGGAAGGGTCTCAGGATTGGAATGGGTAGGAGTTGGATATTACTTTCTTGCTATAGGAAGGGTCTCATGTTTGGAATGGGAAGGAGTTGGATATGACATATGCTATAGTTAGTGTCTCAGGTTTGGAACGGGAAGGAGTTGGATATCACATCTCATGTTATAGGAAGGGTCTCAGGTTTGGTATAAGCATTGAGATATCACATCTCTGCTATCGGAAGCGGCTCAGGATTGGAATGGGAAGGAGTTGGATATCCCATCTCATGTTATAGTAAGAGTCTCTGGTTTGGTATTAGAATCATTGAGATATCACATCGCATGCTGTAGGAAGGGTCTAAGGATTGGAATGGGATGGACTTGGATATCACATCTCATGCTATAGGTAGGCTCTCAGGTTTGGTATAAGCATTGAGATATCACATCTCATGCTATAGGAAGGGTCTCAGGATTGGAATGGGAAGGATTTGGATATCACATCTCATGCTATAGGAAGGGTCTCAGATTTGGTATAAGCATTGAGATATCACATCTCATGCTAAAGGAAGGGTCTCAGGATTGGAATGGGAAGGAGTTGTATATGACATCTCAGGCCATAGGAAGGGTCTCAGGTTTGGTATAAGCATTGAGATATCACATCTCTGCTATCGGAAGGGTCTCAGGATTGGAATGGGAAGGAGTTGGATATCCCATCTCATGTTATAGGAAGGGTCTCAGGTTTGGTATTAGAAGCATAGAGATATCACATCTCATGCTATAGGAAGGGTCTCAGGATTGGAATGGGAAGGACTTGGATGTCACATCTCATGCTATAGGGAGGATCTCAAGTTTGATATAAAAGCATTGAGATAACAAATCTCATGATATCGGAAGGGTCTCAGGATTGGAATGGGAAGGAGTTGGATACCACATCTCATGATAAAAGAAGGGTCTAAGGTTTGGAAGGGGAAGGATTTGGATATCACATCTCATGTTATAGGACGGGTCTCAGGTTTGGTATTAGAAGCATTGAGATATCAAATCTCATGGTATAAGAAGGGTCTCAGGATTGGAATGGGAAGGAGTTTGATATCACATCTCATGCCATAGTATGGGTCTCAGGTTTGGTAGAAGCATTGGGATATCACATCTCATGCTATCGGAAGGGTATCAGTATTGGATTTTGAAGAAGTTGGATATCCCATCTCATGCTATAGGAAGGGTCTCAGGTTGGAATGGGAAGGAGTTGGATATCACATTTCATGTTATAGGAAGGGTCTCAGGATTGGAATGGGAAGGACTTGGATATCATATCTCATGCTATAGGACGGGTCTCAGGTTTGTTATTAGAATCATTGAGATATCATATTGCATGCTGTAGGAAGGGTCTAAGGATTGGAATAGGAAGGACCTGGATATCACATCTCATGCTATAGATAGGCTCTTAGGTTTGGAAAGGGAAGGAGTTGGATATCACATTTCATGTTAGAGGAAGGATCTCAGGTTTGGTATTAGAAGCATTGAGATATCACATCTCATGCTATTGGAAGGGTCTCAGGATTGGAATGGGAAGTAGTTGGATATCACATCTCATGCTATAGGAAGGGTCTCAGGTTTGGTATAAGCATTGAGATATCACATCTCATGCTATAGGACGGGTCTCAGGATTGGAATGGAAGGAGTTGGATATCACATCTCATGTTATAGGAAGGATCTCAGGTTTGGTATTAGAATCATTGAGACATCACAGCTCATGCTATAGGAAGGGTCTCAGGGTTGGAATGGGAAGGAGTTGGATATCACAACTCATCCAATAGGAAGGGTCTCAGGTTTGGAATGGGAAGGAATTGGATATCACATCTCATGTTATAGGAAGGATCTCAGGTTTGGTATTAGAAGCATTGAGATATCACATCTCATGCTATAGGAAGGGTCTCAGGATTGGAATGTGAAGGATTTGGATATCACATCTCATGCTAAAGGAAGGGTCTCAGGTTTGGTAGAAGCATTGAGATATCACGTCTCTGCTATCGGAAGGGTCTCAGGATTGGATTGGGAAGGAGTTGGATATCCCTTCTCATGCTATAGGAAGGGTCTCAGGATTTGAATGGCAAGGAGTTGGATATCACATCTCATGCCATACGAAGGGTCTCAGGTTTGGTATAAGCATTGAGATATCACATCTCTGCTATCGGAAGGGTCTCAGGATTGGAATGGGAAGGAGTTGGATATTCCCATCTCATGTAATAGGAAGGGTCTCAGGTTTGGTATTAGAAGCATTGAGATATCACATCTCATGCTATAGGAAGGGTCTCAGGATTGGAATGGGAAGGACTTGGATATCACATCTCATGCTATAGGGAGGGTCTCAAGTTTGATATTAGAAGCTTTGAGATATCACATCTCATGATATCGGAAGGGTCTCAGGATTGGAATGGGAAGGAGTTGGATATCACATCTCATGATAAAGGAAGGGTCTAAGGTTTGGAAGGGGAAGGATTTGGATATAACATCTCATGTTATATTACGCGTCTCACGTTTGTATTAGAAGCATTGAGATATCAAGTCTCATAGTATAGGAAGGGTCTCAGAATTGGAATGGGAAGGAGTTGGATATCACATCTCAAGCTATAGGAAGGGTCTCAGGATTGGAATGGGAAGGACTTGGATATCACATCTCATGCTATAGGAAGGCTCTCAGGTTTGGAAGGGGAAAGAGTTGGATATCACATTTCATGTTAGAGGTAGGATCTCAGGTTTGGTATTAGAGGCATTGAGATATCACATCTCATGCTATCAGAAGGGTCTCAGGAATGGAATGGGAAGGAGTTGGATATCACATCTCATGCTAAAGGGAGGGTCTCAGGTTTGGAAGGGGAAGGATTTGGATATCACATCTCATGTTATAGGAAGGATCTCAGGTTTGGTATTAGAAGCATTGAGATATCACATCTCATGCTATCGGAAGGATCTCAGGTTTGGTATTAGAAGCATTGAGATATCACATCTCATGCTATCGGAAGGATCTCAGGTTTGGTATTAGAAGCATTGAGATATCACATCTCATGCTATCAGAAGGGTCTCAGGATTGGAATGGGAAGGAGTTGGATATCACATCTCATGCTAAAGGGAGGGTCTCAGGTTTGGAAGGGGAAGGATTTGGATATCACATCTCATGTTATCGGAAGGATCTCACGTTTGGTATTAGAAGTATTGAGATATCATATCTCATGCTATAGGAAGGGTCTCAGGATTGGAATGGGAAGGAGTTGGATATCACATCTCATGCTATAGGAAGGGTCTGAGGATTGGAATGGGAAGAAGTTGGATATCACATCTCATGCTATGGGAAGGGTCTCAGATTTGGTATAAGCAGTGAGATATCACATCTCATGCTATAGGAAGTGTCTCAGGATTGGAATGGGAAGGAGTTGGATATCACATCTCATGTTATAGGAAGGATCTCAGGTTTGGTATAAGCATTGAGATATCACATCTCTGCTATCGGAAGGGTCTCAGGATTGGAATGGGAAGGAGTTGGATATTCCCATCTCATGTTATAGGAAGGGTCTCAGGTTTGGTATTAGAAGCATTGAGATATCACATCTCATGCTATAGGAAGGGTCTCAGGATTGGAATGGGAAGGACTTGGATATCACATCTCATGCTATAGGGAGGGTCTCAAGTTTGATATTAGAAGCTTTGAGATATCACATCTCATGATATCAGAAGGGTCTCAGGATTGGAATGGGAAGGAGTTGGATATCACATCTCATGATAAAGGAAGGGTCTAAGGTTTGGAAGGGGAAGGATTTGGATATCACATCTCATGTTATATTACGGGTCTCACGTTTGTATTAGAAGCATTGAGATATCAAGTCTCATAGTATAGGAAGGGTCTCAGAATTGGAATGGGAAGGAGTTGGATATCACATCTCAAGCTATAGGAAGGGTCTCAGGATTGGAATGGGAAGGACTTGGATATCACATCTCATGCTATAGGAAGGCTCCCAGGTTTGGAAGGGGAAAGAGTTGGATATCACATTTCATGTTAGAGGTAGGATCTCAGGTTTGGTATTAGAGGCATTGAGATATCACATCTCATGCTATCAGAAGGGTCTCAGGAATGGAATGGGAAGGAGTTGGATATCACATCTCATGCTAAAGGGAGGGTCTCAGGTTTGGAAGGGGAAGGATTTGGATATCACATCTCATGTTATAGGAAGGATCTCAGGTTTGGTATTAGAAGCATTGAGATATCACATCTCATGCTATCGGAAGGATCTCAGGTTTGGTATTAGAAGCATTGAGATATCACATCTCATGCTATCAGAAGAGTCTCAGGATTGGAATAGGAAGGAGTTGGATATCACATCTCATGCTAAAGGGAGGGTCTCAGGTTTGTTATTAGAATCATTGAGATATCATATTGCATGCTGTAGGAAGGGTCTAAGGGTTGGAATGGGAAGGACTTGGATATCACATCTCATGCTATAGATAGGCTCTTAGGTTTGGAAAGGGAAGGAGTTGGATATCACATTTCATGTTAGAGGAAGGATCTCAGGTTTGGTATTAGAAGCATTGAGATATCACATCTCATGCTATAGGAAGGGTCTCAGGATTGGAATAGGAAGGAGTTGGATATCACATCTCATGCTAAAGGGAGGGTCTCAGGATTGGAAGGGGAAGGATTTGGATATCACATCTCATGTTATCGGAAGGATCTCACGTTTGGTATTAGAAGTATTGAGATATCATATCTCATGCTATAGGAAGGGTCTCAGGATTGGAATGGGAAGGAGTTGGATATCACATCTCATGCTATAGGGAGGGTCTCAGGATTGGAATGGGAAGGACTTAGATATCACATATCATGCTATAGGGAGGGTCTCAGTTTTGATATTAGAAGCATTGAGATATCACATCTCATGCTATAGGAAGTGTCTCAGGATTGGAATGGGAAGGTGCTGGATATCACATCTCATGCTAAAGGAAGGGTCTCAGGTTTGGAACAGGAAGGATTTGGATATCACATCTCATGTTATAGGAAGGGTCTCAGGTTTGGTATAAGCATTGAGATATCACATCTCTGCTATCGGAAGTGTCTCAGGATTGGAATGGGAAGGAGTTGGATATCCCATCTCATGTTATAGGACGGGTCTCAGGTTTGTTATTAGAATCATTGAGATATCATATTGCATGCTGTAGGAAGGGTCTAAGGGTTGGAATGGGAAGGACTTGGATATCACATCTCATGCTATAGATAGGCTCTTAGGTTTGGAAAGGGAAGGAGTTGGATATCACATTTCATGTTAGAGGAAGGATCTGAGGTTTGGTATTAGAAGCATTGAGATATCACATCTCATGCTATAGGAAGGGTCTCAGGATTGGAATGGGAAGCAGTTGGATATCACATCTCATGCTATAGGAAGGGTCTCAGGTTTGGTATAAGCATTGAGATATCACATCGCATGCTATAGGACGGGTCTCAGGATTGGAATGGAAGGAGTTGGATATCACATCTCATGTTATAGGAAGGATCTCAGGTTTGGTATTAGAAGCATTGAGACATCACATCTCATGCTATAGGAAGGGTCTCAGGGTTGGAATGGGAAGGAGTTGGATATCACATCTCATCCAATAGGAAGGGTCTCAGGTTTGGAATGGGAAGGAATTGGATATCACATCTCATGTTATAGGAAGGATCTCAGGTTTGGTATTAGAAGCATTGAGATATCACATCTCATGCTATAGGAAGGGTCTCAGGATTGGAATGTGAAGGATTTGGATATCACATCTCATGCTAAAGGAAGGGTCTCAGGTTTGGTAGAAGCATTGAGATATCACGTCTCTGCTATCGGAAGGGTCTCAGGATTGGATTGGGAAGGAGTTGGATATCACATCTCATGCCATAGGAAGGGTCTCAGGTTTGGTATAAGCATTGAGATATCACATCTCTGCTATCGGAAGGGTCTCAGGATTGGATTGGGAAGGAGTTGGATATCCCTTCTCATGCTATAGGAAGTGTCTCAGGTTGGAATGGGAAGGAGTTGGATATCACATCTCATGTTATAGGAAGGGTCTCAGGATTGGAATGGGAAGGATTTGGATATCACATCTCTTGCTATAGGAAGGGTCTCAGGATTGGAATGGGTAGGAGATGGATATTACTTTCTTGCTATAGGAAGGGTCTCATGTTTGGAATGGGAAGGAGTTGGATATCACATATGCTATAGTTAGTGTCTCAGGTTTGGAACGGGAAGGAGTTGGATATCACATCTCATGTTATAGGAAGGGTCTCAGGTTTGGTATTAGAAGCATAGAGATATCACATCTCATGCTATAGGAAGGGTCTCAGGATTTGAATGGCAAGGAGTTGGATATCACATCTCATGCCATAGGAAGGGTCTCAGGTTTGGTATAAGCATTGAGATATCACATCTCTGCTATCGGAAGGGTCTCAGGATTGGATTGGGAAGGAGTTAGATATCCCATCTCATGTTATAGGAAGAGTCTCTGGATTGGTATTAGAATCATTGAGATATCACATCGCATGCTGTAGGAAGGGTCTAAGGATTGGAATGGGATGGACTTGGATATCACATCTCATGCTATAGGTAGGCTCTCAGGTTTGGTATAAGCATTGAGATATCACATCTCATGCTATAGGAAGTGTCTCAGGATTGGAATGGGAAGAAATTGGATATCACATCTCATGCTATAGGAAGGGTCTCAGATTTGGTATAAGCATTGAGATATCACATCTCATGCTAAAGGAAGGGTCTCAGGATTGGAATGGGAAGGAGTTGTATATGACATCTCAGGCCATAGGAAGGTTCTCAGGTTTGGTATAAGCATTGAGATATCACATCTCTGCTATCGGAAGGGTCTCAGGATTGGAATGGGAAGGAGTTGGATATCCCATCTCATGTTATAGGAAGGGTCTCAGGTTTGGTATTAGAAGCATAGAGATATCACATCTCATGCTATAGGAAGGGTCTCAGGATTTGAATGGCAAGGAGTTGGATATCACATCTCATGCCATAGGAAGGGTCTCAGGTTTGGTATAAGCATTGAGATATCACATCTCATGTTATAGGAAGGGTCTCAGTATTGGAATGGGAAGGACTTGGATGTCACATCTCATGCTATAGGGAGGGTCTCAAGTTTGATATTAGAAGCATTGAGATAACAAATCTCATGATATCGGAAGGGTCTCAGGATTGGAATGGGAAGGAGTTGGATATCACATCTCATGATAAAGGAAGGGTCTAAGGTTTGGAAGGGGAAGGATTTGGATATCACATCTCATGTTATAGGACGGGTCTCAGGTTTGGTATTAGAAGCATTGAGATATCAAGTCTCATGGTATAAGAAGGGTCTCAGAATTGGAATGGGAAGGAGTTGGATATCACACCTCAAGCTATAGGAAGGGTCTCAGGATTGGAATGGGAAGGACTTGGATATCACATCTCATGCTATAGGGAGGGTCTCAAGTTTGATATTAGAAGCTTTGAGATATCACATCTCATGATATCGGAAGGGTCCCAGGATTGGAATGGGAAGGAGTTGGATATCACATCTCATGATAAAGAAGGGTCTAAGGTTTGGAAGGGGAAGGATTTGGATATCACATCTCATGTTATATTACGGGTCTCACGTTTGTATTAGAAGCATTGAGATATCAAGTCTCATAGTATAGGAAGGGTCTCAGAATTGGAATGGGAAGGAGTTGGATATCACATCTCAAGCTATAGGAAGGGTCTCAGGATTGGAATGGGAAGGACTTGGATATCACATCTCATGCTATAGGAAGGCTCTCAGGTTTGGAAGGGGAAAGAGTTGGATATCACATTTCATGTTAGAGGTAGGATCTCAGGTTTGGTATTAGAGGCATTGAGATATCACATCTCATGCTATCAGAAGGGTCTCAGGAATGGAATGGGAAGGAGTTGGATATCACATCTCATGCTAAAGGGAGGGTCTCAGGTTTGGAAGGGGAAGGATTTGGATATCACATCTCATGTTATAGGAAGGATCTCAGGTTTGGTATTAGAAGCATTGAGATATCACATCTCATGCTATCGGAAGGATCTCAGGTTTGGTATTAGAAGCATTGAGATATCACATCTCATGCTATCAGAAGAGTCTCAGGATTGGAATAGGAAGGAGTTGGATATCACATCTCATGCTAAAGGGAGGGTCTCTGGATTGGAAGGGGAAGGATTTGGATATCACATCTCATGTTATCGGAAGGATCTCACGTTTGGTATTAGAAGTATTGAGATATCATATCTCATGCTATGGGAAGGGTCTCAGGATTGGAATGGGAAGGAGTTGGATATCACATCTCATGCTATAGGGAGGGTCTCAGGATTGGAATGGGAAGGACTTAGATATCACATATCATGCTATAGGGAGGGTCTCAGTTTTGATATTAGAAGCATTGAGATATCACATCTCATGCTATAGGAAGTGTCTCAGGATTGGAATGGGAAGGTGCTGGATATCACATCTCATGCTAAAGGAAGGGTCTCAGGTTTGGAACGGGAAGGATTTGGATATCACATCTCATGTTATAGGAAGGGTCTCAGGTTTGGTATAAGCATTGAGATATCACATCTCTGCTATCGGAAGTGTCTCAGGATTGGAATGGGAAGGAGTTGGATATCCCATCTCATGTTATAGGACGGGTCTCAGGTTTGTTATTAGAATCATTGAGATATCATATTGCATGCTGTAGGAAGGGTCTAAGGGTTGGAACGGGAAGGACTTGGATATCACATCTCATGCTATAGATAGGCTCTTAGGTTTGGAAAGGGAAGGAGTTGGATATCACATTTCATGTTAGAGGAAGGATCTCAGGTTTGGTATTAGAAGCATTGAGATATCACATCTCATGCTATAGGAAGGGTCTCAGGATTGGAATGGGAAGCAGTTGGATATCACATCTCATGCTATAGGAAGGGTCTCAGGTTTGGTATAAGCATTGAGATATCACATCTCATGCTATAGGACGGGTCTCAGGATTGGAATGGAAGGAGTTGGATATCACATCTCATGTTATAGGAAGGATCTCAGGTTTGGTATTAGAAGCATTGAGACATCACATCTCATGCTATAGGAAGGGTCTCAGGGTTGGAATGGGAAGGAGTTGGATATCACATCTCATCCAATAGGAAGGGTCTCAGGTTTGGAATGGGAAGGAATTGGATATCACATCTCATGTTATAGGAAGGATCTCAGGTTTGGTATTAGAAGCATTGAGATATCACATCTCATGCTATAGGAAGGGTCTCAGGATTGGAATGTGAAGGATTTGGATATCACATCTCATGCTAAAGGAAGGGTCTCAGGTTTGGTAGAAGCATTGAGATATCACGTCTCTGCTATCGGAAGGGTCTCAGGATTGGATTGGGAAGGAGTTGGATATCACATCTCATGCCATAGGAAGGGTCTCAGGTTTGGTATAAGCATTGAGATATCACATCTCTGCTATCGGAGGGTCTCAGGATTGGATTGGGAAGGAGTTGGATATCCCTTCTCATGCTATAGGAAGTGTCTCAGGTTGGAATGGGAAGGAGTTGGATATCACATCTCATGTTATAGGAAGGGTCTCAGGATTGGAATGGGAAGGATTTGGATATCACATCTCTTGCTATAGGAAGGGTCTCAGGATTGGAATGGGTAGGAGTTGGATATTACTTTCTTGCTATAGGAAGGGTCTCATGTTTGGAATGGGAAGGAGTTGGATATCACATATGCTATAGTTAGTGTCTCAGGTTTGGAACGGGAAGGAGTTGGATATCACATCTCATGTTATAGGAAGGGTCTCAGGTTTGGTATAAGCATTGAGATATCACATCTCTGCTATCGAAAGCGGCTCAGGATTGGAATGGGAAGGAGTTGGATATCCCATCTCATGTTATAGTAAGAGTCTCTGGTTTGGTATTAGAATCATTGAGATATCACATCGCATGCTGTAGGAAGGGTCTAAGGATTGGAATGGGATGGACTTGGATATCACATCTCATGCTATAGGTAGGCTCTCAGGTTTGGTATAAGCATTGAGATATCACATCTCATGCTATAGGAAGGGTCTCAGGATTGGAATGGGAAGGATTTGGATATCACATCTCATGCTATAGGAAGGGTCTCAGATTTGGTATAAGCATTGAGATATCACATCTCATGCTAAAGGAAGGGTCTCAGGATTGGAATGGGAAGGAGTTGTATATGACATCTCAAGCCATAGGAAGGGTCTCAGGTTTGGTATAAGCATTGAGATATCACATCTCTGCTATCGGAAGGGTCTCAGGATTGCAATGGGAAGGAGTTGGATATCCCATCTCATGTTGTAGGAAGAGTCTCAGGTTTGGTATTAGAAGCATTGAGATATCACATCTCATGCTATAGGAAGTGTCTCAAGATTGGAATGGGAAGGACTTGGATATCACATCTCATGCTATAGGGAGGGTCTCAAGTTTGATATTAGAAGCATTGAGATATCACATCTCATGCTATAGGAAGGGTCTCAGGATTGGAATGGGAAGGAGTTGGATATCACATCTCATGCTATAGGAAGGGTCTCAGGTTTGGTATAAGCAGTGAGATATCACATCTCATGCTATAGGAAGTGTCTCAGGATTGGAATGGGAAGGAGTTGGATATCACATCTCATGTTATAGGAAGGATCTCAGGTTTGGTATAAGCATTGAGATATCACATGTTTGCTATCGGAAGGGTCTCAGGATTGGAATGGGAAGGAGTTGGATATTCCCATCTCATGTTATAGGAAGGGTCTCAGGTTTGGTATTAGAAGCATTGAGACATCACATCTCATGCTATAGGAAGGGTCTCAGGATTGGAATGGGAAGGACTTGGATATCACATCTCATGCTATAGGGAGGGTCTCGAGTTTGATATTAGAAGCATTGAGATATCACATCTCATGATATCGGAAGGGTCTCAGGATTGGAATGGGAAGGAGTTGGATATCACATCTCATGATAAAGGAAGGGTCTAAGGTTTGGAAGGGGAAGGATTTGGATATCACATCTCATGTTATAGGACGGGTCTCAGGTTTGGTATTAGAAGCATTGAGATATCAAGTCTCATGGTATAGGAAGGGTCTCAGAATTGGAATGGGAAGGAGTTGGATATCACATCTCAAGCTATAGGAAGGGTCTCAGGATTGGAATGGGAAGGAGTTTGATATCACATCTCATGCCATAGTATGGGTCTCAGGTTTGGTATAAGCATTGGGATATCAAATCTCATGCTATCGGAAGGGTATCAGGATTGGAATTCCAAGGAGTTGGATATCCCATCTCATGCTATAGGAAGGGTCTCAGGTTGGAATGGGAAGGAGTTGGATATCACATCTCATGCTAAAGGGAGGGTCTCAGGTTTGGAAGGGGAAGGATTTGTATATCACATCTCATGTTATAGGAAGGATCTCAGGTTTGGTATAAGAAGCATTGAGATATCACATCTCATGCTATCGGAAGAATCTCAGATTTGGTATTAGAGGCATTGAGATATCACATCTCATGCTATCATAAGGGTCTCAGGATTGGAATGGGAAGGAGTTGGATATCACATCTCATGCTATAGGAAGGGTCTCAGGTTTGGAACGGGAAGGAGTTGGATATCACATCTCATGTTATAGGAAGAGTCTCAGGTTTGGTATAAGCATTGAGATATCAAATCTCTGCAATCGGAAGTGTCTCAGGATTGGGATGGGAAGGAGTTGGATATCACATCTCATGCTATAGGAAGGGTCTCAGGTTTGGAACGGGAAGGAGTTGGATATCCCATCTCATGTTATAGGACTGGTCTCATGTTTGGTATTAGAAGCATTGAGATATCACATCTCTGCTATCGGAAGGGTCTCAGGATTGGAATGGGAAGGAGTTGGATATCCCATCTCATGTTATAGGAAGGGTCTCAGGTTTGGTATTAGAAGCATAGAGATATCACATCTCATGCTATAGGAAGGGTCTCAGGATTTGAATGGCAAGGAGTTGGATATCCCATCTCATGTTATAGGACGGGTCTCAGGTTTGTTATTAGAATCATTGAGATATCATATTGCATGCTGTAGGAAGGGTCTAAGGGTTGGAACGGGAAGGACTTGGATATCACATCTCATGCTATAGATAGGCTCTTAGGTTTGGAAAGGGAAGGAGTTGGATATCACATTTCATGTTAGAGGAAGGATCTCAGGTTTGGTATTAGAAGCATTGAGATATCACATCTCATGCTATAGGAAGGGTCTCAGGATTGGAATGGGAAGCAGTTGGATATCACATCTCATGCTATAGGAAGGGTCTCAGGTTTGGTATAAGCATTGAGATATCACATCTCATGCTATAGGACGGGTCTCAGGATTGGAATGGAAGGAGTTGGATATCACATCTCATGTTATAGGAAGGATCTCAGGTTTGGTATTAGAAGCATTGAGACATCACATCTCATGCTATAGGAAGGGTCTCAGGGTTGGAATGGGAAGGAGTTGGATATCACATCTCATCCAATAGGAAGGGTCTCAGGTTTGGAATGGGAAGGAATTGGATATCACATCTCATGTTATAGGAAGGATCTCAGGTTTGGTATTAGAAGCATTGAGATATCACATCTCATGCTATAGGAAGGGTCTCAGGATTGGAATGTGAAGGATTTGGATATCACATCTCATGCTAAAGGAAGGGTCTCAGGTTTGGTAGAAGCATTGAGATATCACGTCTCTGCTATCGGAAGGGTCTCAGGATTGGATTGGGAAGGAGTTGGATATCACATCTCATGCCATAGGAAGGGTCTCAGGTTTGGTATAAGCATTGAGATATCACATCTCTGCTATCGGAGGGTCTCAGGATTGGATTGGGAAGGAGTTGGATATCCCTTCTCATGCTATAGGAAGTGTCTCAGGTTGGAATGGGAAGGAGTTGGATATCACATCTCATGTTATAGGAAGGGTCTCAGGATTGGAATGGGAAGGATTTGGATATCACATCTCTTGCTATAGGAAGGGTCTCAGGATTGGAATGGGTAGGAGTTGGATATTACTTTCTTGCTATAGGAAGGGTCTCATGTTTGGAATGGGAAGGAGTTGGATATCACATATGCTATAGTTAGTGTCTCAGGTTTGGAACGGGAAGGAGTTGGATATCACATCTCATGTTATAGGAAGGGTCTCAGGTTTGGTATAAGCATTGAGATATCACATCTCTGCTATCGAAAGCGGCTCAGGATTGGAATGGGAAGGAGTTGGATATCCCATCTCATGTTATAGTAAGAGTCTCTGGTTTGGTATTAGAATCATTGAGATATCACATCGCATGCTGTAGGAAGGGTCTAAGGATTGGAATGGGATGGACTTGGATATCACATCTCATGCTATAGGTAGGCTCTCAGGTTTGGTATAAGCATTGAGATATCACATCTCATGCTATAGGAAGGGTCTCAGGATTGGAATGGGAAGGATTTGGATATCACATCTCATGCTATAGGAAGGGTCTCAGATTTGGTATAAGCATTGAGATATCACATCTCATGCTAAAGGAAGGGTCTCAGGATTGGAATGGGAAGGAGTTGTATATGACATCTCAAGCCATAGGAAGGGTCTCAGGTTTGGTATAAGCATTGAGATATCACATCTCTGCTATCGGAAGGGTCTCAGGATTGCAATGGGAAGGAGTTGGATATCCCATCTCATGTTGTAGGAAGAGTCTCAGGTTTGGTATTAGAAGCATTGAGATATCACATCTCATGCTATAGGAAGTGTCTCAAGATTGGAATGGGAAGGACTTGGATATCACATCTCATGCTATAGGGAGGGTCTCAAGTTTGATATTAGAAGCATTGAGATATCACATCTCATGCTATAGGAAGGGTCTCAGGATTGGAATGGGAAGGAGTTGGATATCACATCTCATGCTATAGGAAGGGTCTCAGGTTTGGTATAAGCAGTGAGATATCACATCTCATGCTATAGGAAGTGTCTCAGGATTGGAATGGGAAGGAGTTGGATATCACATCTCATGTTATAGGAAGGATCTCAGGTTTGGTATAAGCATTGAGATATCACATGTTTGCTATCGGAAGGGTCTCAGGATTGGAATGGGAAGGAGTTGGATATTCCCATCTCATGTTATAGGAAGGGTCTCAGGTTTGGTATTAGAAGCATTGAGACATCACATCTCATGCTATAGGAAGGGTCTCAGGATTGGAATGGGAAGGACTTGGATATCACATCTCATGCTATAGGGAGGGTCTCGAGTTTGATATTAGAAGCATTGAGATATCACATCTCATGATATCGGAAGGGTCTCAGGATTGGAATGGGAAGGAGTTGGATATCACATCTCATGATAAAGGAAGGGTCTAAGGTTTGGAAGGGGAAGGATTTGGATATCACATCTCATGTTATAGGACGGGTCTCAGGTTTGGTATTAGAAGCATTGAGATATCAAGTCTCATGGTATAGGAAGGGTCTCAGAATTGGAATGGGAAGGAGTTGGATATCACATCTCAAGCTATAGGAAGGGTCTCAGGATTGGAATGGGAAGGAGTTTGATATCACATCTCATGCCATAGTATGGGTCTCAGGTTTGGTATAAGCATTGGGATATCAAATCTCATGCTATCGGAAGGGTATCAGGATTGGAATTCCAAGGAGTTGGATATCCCATCTCATGCTATAGGAAGGGTCTCAGGTTGGAATGGGAAGGAGTTGGATATCACATCTCATGCTAAAGGGAGGGTCTCAGGTTTGGAAGGGGAAGGATTTGTATATCACATCTCATGTTATAGGAAGGATCTCAGGTTTGGTATAAGAAGCATTGAGATATCACATCTCATGCTATCGGAAGAATCTCAGATTTGGTATTAGAGGCATTGAGATATCACATCTCATGCTATCATAAGGGTCTCAGGATTGGAATGGGAAGGAGTTGGATATCACATCTCATGCTATAGGAAGGGTCTCAGGTTTGGAACGGGAAGGAGTTGGATATCACATCTCATGTTATAGGAAGAGTCTCAGGTTTGGTATAAGCATTGAGATATCAAATCTCTGCAATCGGAAGTGTCTCAGGATTGGGATGGGAAGGAGTTGGATATCACATCTCATGCTATAGGAAGGGTCTCAGGTTTGGAACGGGAAGGAGTTGGATATCCCATCTCATGTTATAGGACTGGTCTCATGTTTGGTATTAGAAGCATTGAGATATCACATCTCTGCTATCGGAAGGGTCTCAGGATTGGAATGGGAAGGAGTTGGATATCCCATCTCATGTTATAGGAAGGGTCTCAGGTTTGGTATTAGAAGCATAGAGATATCACATCTCATGCTATAGGAAGGGTCTCAGGATTTGAATGGCAAGGAGTTGGATATCACATCTCATGCCATAGGAAGGGTCTCAGGTTTGGTATAAGCATTGAGATATCACATCTCTGCTATCGGAAGGGTCTCAGGATTGGATTGGGAAGGAGTTAGATATCCCTTCTCATGCTATAGGAAGTGTCTCAGGTTGGAATGGGAAGGAGTTGGATATCACATCTCATGTTATAGGAAGGGTCTCAGGATTGGAATGGGAAGGACTTGGATGTCACATCTCATGCTATAGGGAGGGTCTCAAGTTTGATATTAGAAGCATTGAGATAACAAATCTCATGATATCGGAAGGGTCTCAGGATTGGAATGGGAAGGAGTTGGATATCACATCTCATGATAAAGGAAGGGTCTCAGGTTTGGAAGGGGAAGGGTTTGGATATCACATCTCATGTTATAGGACGGGTCTCAGGTTTGGTATTAGAAGCATTGAGATATCAAGTCTCATGGTATAAGAAGGGTCTCAGAATTGGAATGGGAAGGAGTTGGATATCACACCTCAAGCTATAGGAAGGGTCTCAGGATTGGAATGGGAAGGAGTTTGATATCACATCTCATGCCATAGTATGGGTCTCAGGTTTGGTAGAAGCATTGGGATATCACATCTCATGCTATCGGAAGGGTATCAGTATTGGATTTGGAAGAAGTTGGATATCCCATCTCATGCTATAGGAAGGGTCTCAGGTTGGAATGGGAAGGAGTTGGATATCACATTTCATGTTATAGGAAGGGTCTCAGGATTGGAATGGGAAGGACTTGGATATCATATCTCATGCTATAGGACGGGTCTCAGGTTTGTTATTAGAATCATTGAGATATCATATTGCATGCTGTAGGAAGGGTCTAAGGATTGGAATGGGAAGGACTTGGATATCACATCTCATGCTATAGATAGGCTCTTAGGTTTGGAAAGGGAAGGAGTTGGATATCACATTTCATGTTAGAGGAAGGATCTCAGGTTTGGTATCAGAAGCATTGAGATATCACATCTCATGCTATATGAAGGGTCTCAGGATTGGAATGGGAAGTAGTTGGATATCACATCTCATGCTATAGGAAGGGTCTCAGGTTTGGTATAAGCATTGAGATATCACATCTCATGCTATAGGACAGGTCTCAGGATTGGAATGGAAGGAGTTGGATATCACATCTCATGTTATAGGAAGGATCTCAGGTTTGGTATTAGAAGCATTGAGACATCACATCTCATGCTATAGGAAGGGTCTCAGGGTTGGAATGGGAAGGAGTTGGATATCACATCTCATCCAATAGGAAGGGTCTCAGGTTTGGAATGGGAAGGAATTGGATATCACATCTCATGTTATAGGAAGGATCTCAGGTTTGGTATTAGAAGCATTGAGATATCACATCTCATGCTATAGGAAGGGTCTCAGTATTGGAATGTGAAGGATTTGGATATCACATCTCATGCTAAAGGAAGGTCTCAGGTTTGGTAGAAGCATTGAGATATCACGTCTCTGCTATCGGAAGGGTCTCAGGATTGGATTGGGAAGGAGTTGGATATCCCTTCTCATGCTATAGGAAGGGTCTCAGGATTTGAATGGCAAGGAGTTGGATATCACATCTCATGCCATAGGAAGGGTCTCAGGTTTGGTATAAGCATTGAGATATCACATCTCTGCTATCGGAAGGGTCTCAGGATTGGAATGGGAAGGAGTTGGATATTCCCATCTCATGTTATAGGAAGGGTCTCAGGTTTGGTATTAGAAGCATTGAGATATCACATCTCATGCTATAGGAAGGGTCTCAGGATTGGAATGGGAAGGACTTGGATATCACATCTCATGCTATAGGGAGGGTCTCAAGTTTGATATTAGAAGCTTTGAGATATCACATCTCATGATATCGGAAGGGTCTCAGGATTGGAATGGGAAGGAGTTGGATATCACATCTCATGATAAAGGAAGGGTCTAAGGTTTGGAAGGGGAAGGATTTGGATATCACATCTCATGTTATATTACGGGTCTCAGGTTTGGTATTAGAAGCATTGAGATATCAAGTCTCAGAGTATAGGAAGGGTCTCAGAATTGGAATGGGAAGGAGTTGGATATCACATCTCAAGCTATAGGAAGGGTCTCAGGATTGGAATGGGAAGGACTTGGATATCACATCTCATGCTATAGGAAGGCTCTCAGGTTTGGAAGGGGAAAGAGTTGGAAATCACATTTCATGTTAGAGGTAGGATCTCAGGTTTGGTATTAGAGGCATTGAGATATCACATCTCATGCTATCAGAAGGGTCTCAGGAATGGAATGGGAAGGAGTTGGATATCACATCTCATGCTAAAGGGAGGGTCTCAGGTTTGGAAGGGGAAGGATTTGGATATCACATCTCATGTTATAGGAAGGATCTCAGGTTTGGTATTAGAAGCATTGAGATATCACATCTCATGCTATCGGAAGGATCTCAGGTTTGGTATTAGAAGCATTGAGATATCACATCTCATGCTATCAGAAGGGTCTCAGGATTGGAATGGGAAGGAGTTGGATATCACATCTCATGCTAAAGGGAGGGTCTCAGGTTTGGAAGGGGAAGGATTTGGATATCACATCTCATGTTATCGGAAGGATCTCATGTTTGGTATTAGAAGTATTGAGATATCATATCTCATGCTATAGGAAGGGTCTCAGGATTGGAATGGGAAAGAGTTGGATATCACATCTCATGCTATAGGGAGTGTCTCAGGATTGGAATGGGAAGGACTTAGATATCACATATCATGCTATAGGGAGGGTCTCAGTTTTGATATTAGAAGCATTGAGATATCACATCTCATGCTATCGGAAGTGTCTCAGGATTGGAATGGGAAGGAGCTGGATATCACATCTCATGCTAAAGGAAGGGTCTCAGGTTTGGAACGGGAAGGATTTGGATATCACATCTCATGTTATAGGAAGGGTCTCAGGTTTGGTATAAGCATTGAGATATCACATCTCTGCTATCGGAAGTGTCTCAGGATTGGAATGGGAAGGAGTTGGATATCACATCTCATGTTATAGGACGGGTCTCAGGTTTGTTATTAGAATCATTGAGATATCATATTGCATGCTGTAGGAAGGGTCTAAGGGTTGGAATGGGAAGGACTTGGATATCACATCTCATGCTATAGATAGGCTCTTAGGTTTGGAAAGGGAAGGAGTTGGATATCACATTTCATGTTAGAGGAAGGATCTCAGGTTTGGTATTAGAAGCATTGAGATATCACATCTAATGCTATAGGAAGGGTCTCAGGATTGGAATGGGAAGTAGTTGGATATCACATCTCATGCTATAGGAAGGGTCTCAGGTTTAGTATAAGCATTGAGATATCACATCTCAGGATCTCAGGTCAGGTCTCAGGATTGGAATGGAAGGAGTTGGATATCACATCTCATGTTATAGGAAGGATCTCAGGTTTGGTATTAGAAGCATTGAGACATCACATCTCATGCTATAGGAAGGGTCTCAGGGTTGGAATGGGAAGGAGTTGGATATCACATCTCATCCAATAGGAAGGGTCTCAGGTTTGGAATGGGAAGGAATTGGATATCACATCTCATGTTATAGGAAGGATCTCAGGTTTGGTATTAGAAGCATTGAGATATCACATCTCATGCTATAGGAAGGGTCTCAGGATTGGAATGTGAAGGATTTGGATATCACATCTCATGCTAAAGGAAGGGTCTCAGGTTTGGTAGAAGCATTGAGATATCACGTCTCTGCTATCGGAAGGGTCGCAGGATTGGATTGGGAAGGAGTTGGATATCCCTTCTCATGCTATAGGAAGGGTCTCAGGATTTGAATGGCAAGGAGTTGGATATCACATCTCATGCCATAGGAAGGGTCTCAGGTTTGGTATAAGCATTGAAATATCACATCTCTGCTATCGGAAGGGTCTCAGGATTGGATTGGGAAGGAGTTGGATATCCCTTCTCATGCTATAGGAAGTGTCTCAGGTTGGAATGGGAAGGAGTTGGATATCACATCTCATGTTATAGGAAGGGTCTCAGGATTGGAATGGGAAGGATTTGGATATCACATCTCTTGCTATAGGAAGGGTCTCAGGATTGGAATGGGTAGGAGTTGGATATTACTTTCTTGCTATAGGAAGGGTCTCATGTTTGGAATGGGAAGGAGTTGGTTATCACATATGCTATAGTTAGTGTCTCAGGTTTGGAACGGGAAGGAGTTGGATATCACATCTCATGTTATAGGAAGGGTCTCAGGTTTGGTATAAGCATTGAGATATCACATCTCTGCTATCGAAAGCGGCTCAGGATTGGAATGGGAAGGAGTTGGATATCCCATCTCATGTTATAGTAAGAGTCTCTGGTTTGGTATTAGAATCATTGAGATATCACATCGCATGCTGTAGGAAGGGTCTAAGGATTGGAATGGGATGGACTTGGATATCACATCTCATGCTATAGGTAGGCTCTCAGGTTTGGTATAAGCATTGAGATATCACATCTCATGCTATAGGAAGGGTCTCAGGATTGGAATGGGAAGGATTTGGATATCACATCTCATGCTATAGGAAGGGTCTCAGATTTGGTATAAGCATTGAGATATCACATCTCATGCTAAAGGAAGGGTCTCAGGATTGGAATGGGAAGGAGTTGTATATGACATCTCAAGCCATAGAAAGGGTCTCAGGTTTGGTATAAGCATTGAGATATCACATCTCTGCTATCGGAAGGGTCTCAGGATTGCAATGGGAAGGAGTTGGATATCCCATCTCATGTTGTAGGAAGAGTCTCAGGTTTGGTATTAGAAGCATTGAGATATCACATCTCATGCTATAGGAAGTGTCTCAAGATTGGAATGGGAAGGACTTGGATATCACATCTCATGCTATAGGGAGGGTCTCAAGTTTGATATTAGAAGCATTGAGATATCACATCTCATGCTATAGGAAGGGTCTCAGGATTGGAATGGGAAGGAGTTGGATATCACATCTCATGCTATAGGAAGGGTCTCAGGTTTGGTATAAGCAGTGAGATATCACATCTCATGCTATAGGAAGTGTCTCAGGATTGGAATGGGAAGGAGTTGGATATCACATCTCATGTTATAGGAAGGATCTCAGGTTTGGTATAAGCATTGAGATGTCACATGTTTGCTATCGGAAGGGTCTCAGGATTGGAATGGGAAGGAGTTGGATATTCCCATCTCATGTTATAGGAAGGGTCTCAGGTTTGGTATTAGAAGCATTGAGACATCACATCTCATGCTATAGGAAGGGTCTCAGGATTGGAATGGGAAGGACTTGGATATCACATCTCATGCTATAGGGAGGGTCTCGAGTTTGATATTAGAAGCATTGAGATATCACATCTCATGATATCGGAAGGGTCTCAGGATTGGAATGGGAAGGAGTTGGATATCACATCTCATGATAAAGGAAGGGTCTAAGGTTTGGAAGGGGAAGGATTTGGATATCACATCTCATGTTATAGGACGGGTCTCAGGTTTGGTATTAGAAGCATTCAGATATCAAGTCTCATGGTATAGGAAGGGTCTCAGAATTGGAATGGGAAGGAGTTGGATATCACATCTCAAGCTATAGGAAGGGTCTCAGGATTGGAATGGGAAGGAGTTTGATATCACATCTCATGCCATAGTATGGGTCTCAGGTTTGGTATAAGCATTGGGATATCAAATCTCATGCTATCGGAAGGGTATCAGGATTGGAATTCCAAGGAGTTGGATATCCCATCTCATGCTATAGGAAGGGTCTCAGGTTGGAATGGGAAGGAGTTGGATATCACATCTCATGCTAAAGGGAGGGTCTCAGGTTTGGAAGGGGAAGGATTTGTATATCACATCTCATGTTATAGGAAGGATCTCAGGTTTGGTATAAGAAGCATTGAGATATCACATCTCATGCTATCGGAAGAATCTCAGATTTGGTATTAGAGGCATTGAGATATCACATCTCATGCTATCATAAGGGTCTCAGGATTGGAATGGGAAGGAGTTGGATATCACATCTCATGCTATAGGAAGGGTCTCAGGTTTGGAACGGGAAGGAGTTGGATATCACATCTCATGTTATAGGAAGAGTCTCAGGTTTGGTATAAGCATTGAGATATCAAATCTCTGCAATCGGAAGTGTCTCAGGATTGGGATGGGAAGGAGTTGGATATCACATCTCATGCTATAGGAAGGGTCTCAGGTTTGGAACGGGAAGGAGTTGGATATCCCATCTCATGTTATAGGACTGGTCTCATGTTTGGTATTAGAAGCATTGAGATATCACATCTCTGCTATCGGAAGTGTCTCAGGATTGGAATGGGAAGGAGTTGGATATCACATCTCTTGTTATAGGACGGGTCTCAGGTTTGTTATTAGAATCATTGAGATATCATATTGCATGCTGTAGGAAGGGTCTAAGGATTGGAATGGAAGGACTTGGATATCACATCTCATGCTATAGGTAGGCTCTCAGGTTTGGAAAGGGAAGGAGTTGGATATCACATTTAATGTTAGAGGAAGGATCTCAGGTTTGATATTAGAGCCATTGGATATCACATCTCAATCTATAGGAAGGGTCTCAGGATTGGAATGGGAAGGAGTTGGATATCACATCTCATGCTATAGGAAGGGTTTTAGGTTTGGTATAAGCATTGAGATATCACATCTCATGCTATAGGAAGGGTCTCAGGATTGGAATGGGAAGGATCTGTATATGACATCTCATGCCATAGGAAGGGTCTCAGGTTTGGTATAAGCATTGAGATATCACATCTCTGCTTTCGGAAGGGTCTCAGGATTGTAATGGGAAGGAGTTGGATATCCCATCTCATGTTATAGGAAGAGTCTCAGGTTTGGTATTAGAAGCATTGAGATATCACATCTCATGCTATAGGAAGTGTCTCAGGATTGGAATGGGAAGGACTTGGATATCACATCTCATGCTATAGGAAGGGTCTCAGGTTTGGTATAAGCAGTGAGATATCACATCTCATGCTATAGGAAGTGTCTCAGGATTGGAATGGGAAGGAGTTGGATATCACATCTCATGTTATAAGAAGGATCTCAGGTTTGGTATAAGCATTGAGATATCACATGTTTGCTATCGGAAGGGTCTCAGGATTGGAATGAGAAGGAGTTGGATATTCCCATCTCATGTTATAGGAAGGGTCTCAGGTTTGTTATTAGAATCATTGAGATATCATATTGCATGCTGTAGGAAGGGTCTAAGGATTGGAATGGGAAGGACTTGGATATCACATCTCATGCTATAGGTAGGCTCTCAGGTTTGGAAAGGGAAGGAGTTGGATATCACATTTAATGTTAGAGGAAGAGTCTCAGGTTTGGTATTAGAAGCATTGAGATATCACATCTCATGCTATAGGAAGTGTCTCAGGATTGGAATGGGAAGGACTTGGATATCACATCTCATGCTATAGGAAGGGTCTCAGGGTTGGAATGGGAAGGAGTTGGATATCACATCTCATCCAATAGGAAGGGTCTCAGGTTTGGAATGGGAAGGAATTGGATATCACATCTCATGTTATAGGAAGGATCTCAGGTTTGGTATTAGAAGCATTGAGATATCACATCTCATGCTATAGGAAGGGTCTCAGGATTGGAATGTGAAGGATTTGGATATCACATCTCATGCTAAAGGAAGGGTCTCAGGTTTGGTAGAAGCATTGAGATATCACGTCTCTGCTATCGGAAGGGTCTCAGGATTGGATTGGGAAGGAGTTGGATATCACATCTCATGCCATAGGAAGGGTCTCAGGTTTGGTATAAGCATTGAGATATCACATCTCTGCTATCGGAAGGGTCTCAGGATTGGATTGGGAAGGAGTTGGATATCCCTTCTCATGCTATAGGAAGTGTCTCAGGTTGGAATGGGAAGGAGTTGGATATCACATCTCATGTTATAGGAAGGGTCTCAGGATTGGAATGGGAAGGATTTGGATATCACATCTCTTGCTATAGGAAGGGTCTCAGGATTGGAATGGGTAGGAGATGGATATTACTTTCTTGCTATAGGAAGGGTCTCATGTTTGGAATGGGAAGGAGTTGGATATCACATATGCTATAGTTAGTGTCTCAGGTTTGGAACGGGAAGGAGTTGGATATCACATCTCATGTTATAGGAAGGGTCTCAGGTTTGGTATAAGCATTGAGATATCACATCTCATGCTAAAGGAAGGGTCTCAGGATTGGAATGGGAAGGAGTTGTATATGACATCTCAGGCCATAGGAAGGTTCTCAGGTTTGGTATAAGCATTGAGATATCACATCTCTGCTATCGGAAGGGTCTCAGGATTGGAATGGGAAGGAGTTGGATTTCCCATCTCATGTTATAGGAAGGGTCTCAGGTTTGGTATTAGAAGCATAGAGATATCACATCTCATGCTATAGGAAGGGTCTCAGGATTTGAATGGCAAGGAGTTGGATATCACATCTCATGCCATAGGAAGGGTCTCAGGTTTGGTATAAGCATTGAGATATCACATCTCTGCTATCGGAAGGGTCTCAGGATTGGATTGGGAAGGAGTTAGATATCCCATCTCATGTTATAGGAAGAGTCTCTGGATTGGTATTAGAATCATTGAGATATCACATCGCATGCTGTAGGAAGGGTCTAAGGATTGGAATGGGATGGACTTGGATATCACATCTCATGCTATAGGTAGGCTCTCAGGTTTGGTATAAGCATTGAGATATCACATCTCATGCTATAGGAAGTGTCTCAGGATTGGAATGGGAAGGAATTGGATATCACATCTCATGCTATAGGAAGGGTCTCAGATTTGGTATAAGCATTGAGATATCACATCTCATGCTAAAGGAAGGGTCTCAGGATTGGAATGGGAAGGAGTTGTATATGACATCTCAGGCCATAGGAAGGTTCTCAGGTTTGGTATAAGCATTGAGATATCACATCTCTGCTATCGGAAGGGTCTCAGGATTGGAATGGGAAGGAGTTGGATATCCCATCTCATGTTATAGGAAGGGTCTCAGGTTTGGTATTAGAAGCATAGAGATATCACATCTCATGCTATAGGAAGGGTCTCAGGATTTGAATGGCAAGGAGTTGGATATCACATCTCATGCCATAGGAAGGGTCTCAGGTTTGGTATAAGCATTGAGATATCACATCTCTGCTATCGGAAGGGTCTCAGGATTGGATTGGGAAGGAGTTAGATATCCCTTCTCATGCTATAGGAAGTGTCTCAGGTTGGAATGGGAAGGAGTTGGATATCACATCTCATGTTATAGGAAGGGTCTCAGTATTGGAATGGGAAGGACTTGGATGTCACATCTCATGCTATAGGGAGGGTCTCAAGTTTGATATTAGAAGCATTGAGATAACAAATCTCATGATATCGGAAGGGTCTCAGGATTGGAATGGGAAGGAGTTGGATATCACATCTCATGATAAAGGAAGGGTCTAAGGTTTGGAAGGGGAAGGATTTGGATATCACATCTCATGTTATAGGACGGGTCTCAGGTTTGGTATTAGAAGCATTGAGATATCAAGTCTCATGGTATAAGAAGGGTCTCAGAATTGGAATAGGAAGGAGTTGGATATCACACCTCAAGCTATAGGAAGGGTCTCAGGATTGGAATGGGAAGGACTTGGATATCACATCTCATGCTATAGGGAGGGTCTCAAGTTTGATATTAGAAGCTTTGAGATATCACATCTCATGATATCGGAAGGGTCCCAGGATTGGAATGGGAAGGAGTTGGATATCACATCTCATGATAAAGAAGGGTCTAAGGTTTGGAAGGGGAAGGATTTGGATATCACATCTCATGTTATATTACGGGTCTCACGTTTGTATTAGAAGCATTGAGATATCAAGTCTCATAGTATAGGAAGGGTCTCAGAATTGGAATGGGAAGGAGTTGGATATCACATCTCAAGCTATAGGAAGGGTCTCAGGATTGGAATGGGAAGGACTTGGATATCACATCTCATGCTATAGGAAGGCTCTCAGGTTTGGAAGGGGAAAGAGTTGGATATCACATTTCATGTTAGAGGTAGGATCTCAGGTTTGGTATTAGAGGCATTGAGATATCACATCTCATGCTATCAGAAGGGTCTCAGGAATGGAATGGGAAGGAGTTGGATATCACATCTCATGCTAAAGGGAGGGTCTCAGGTTTGGAAGGGGAAGGATTTGGATATCACATCTCATGTTATAGGAAGGATCTCAGGTTTGGTATTAGAAGCATTGAGATATCACATCTCATGCTATCGGAAGGATCTCAGGTTTGGTATTAGAAGCATTGAGATATCACATCTCATGCTATCAGAAGAGTCTCAGGATTGGAATAGGAAGGAGTTGGATATCACATCTCATGCTAAAGGGAGGGTCTCAGGATTGGAAGGGGAAGGATTTGGATATCACATCTCATGTTATCGGAAGGATCTCACGTTTGGTATTAGAAGTATTGAGATATCATATCTCATGCTATGGGAAGGGTCTCAGGATTGGAATGGGAAGGAGTTGGATATCACATCTCATGCTATAGGGAGGGTCTCAGGATTGGAATGGGAAGGACTTAGATATCACATATCATGCTATAGGGAGGGTCTCAGTTTTGATATTAGAAGCATTGAGATATCACATCTCATGCTATAGGAAGTGTCTCAGGATTGGAATGGGAAGGTGCTGGATATCACATCTCATGCTAAAGGAAGGGTCTCAGGTTTGGAACGGGAAGGATTTGGATATCACATCTCATGTTATAGGAAGGGTCTCAGGTTTGGTATAAGCATTGAGATATCACATCTCTGCTATCGGAAGTGTCTCAGGATTGGAATGGGAAGGAGTTGGATATCCCATCTCATGTTATAGGACGGGTCTCAGGTTTGTTATTAGAATCATTGAGATATCATATTGCATGCTGTAGGAAGGGTCTAAGGGTTGGAACGGGAAGGACTTGGATATCACATCTCATGCTATAGATAGGCTCTTAGGTTTGGAAAGGGAAGGAGTTGGATATCACATTTCATGTTAGAGGAAGGATCTCAGGTTTGGTATTAGAAGCATTGAGATATCACATCTCATGCTATAGGAAGGGTCTCAGGATTGGAATGGGAAGCAGTTGGATATCACATCTCATGCTATAGGAAGGGTCTCAGGTTTGGTATAAGCATTGAGATATCACATCTCATGCTATAGGACGGGTCTCAGGATTGGAATGGAAGGAGTTGGATATCACATCTCATGTTATAGGAAGGATCTCAGGTTTGGTATTAGAAGCATTGAGACATCACATCTCATGCTATAGGAAGGGTCTCAGGGTTGGAATGGGAAGGAGTTGGATATCACATCTCATCCAATAGGAAGGGTCTCAGGTTTGGAATGGGAAGGAATTGGATATCACATCTCATGTTATAGGAAGGATCTCAGGTTTGGTATTAGAAGCATTGAGATATCACATCTCATGCTATAGGAAGGGTCTCAGGATTGGAATGTGAAGGATTTGGATATCACATCTCATGCTAAAGGAAGGGTCTCAGGTTTGGTAGAAGCATTGAGATATCACGTCTCTGCTATCGGAAGGGTCTCAGGATTGGATTGGGAAGGAGTTGGATATCACATCTCATGCCATAGGAAGGGTCTCAGGTTTGGTATAAGCATTGAGATATCACATCTCTGCTATCGGAGGGTCTCAGGATTGGATTGGGAAGGAGTTGGATATCCCTTCTCATGCTATAGGAAGTGTCTCAGGTTGGAATGGGAAGGAGTTGGATATCACATCTCATGTTATAGGAAGGGTCTCAGGATTGGAATGGGAAGGATTTGGATATCACATCTCTTGCTATAGGAAGGGTCTCAGGATTGGAATGGGTAGGAGTTGGATATTACTTTCTTGCTATAGGAAGGGTCTCATGTTTGGAATGGGAAGGAGTTGGATATCACATATGCTATAGTTAGTGTCTCAGGTTTGGAACGGGAAGGAGTTGGATATCACATCTCATGTTATAGGAAGGGTCTCAGGTTTGGTATAAGCATTGAGATATCACATCTCTGCTATCGGAAGCGGCTCAGGATTGGAATGGGAAGGAGTTGGATATCCCATCTCATGTTATAGGAAGAGTCTCTGGTTTGGTATTAGAATCATTGAGATATCACATCGCATGCTGTAGGAAGGGTCTAAGGATTGGAATGGGATGGACTTGGATATCACATCTCATGCTATAGGTAGGCTCTCAGGTTTGGTATAAGCATTGAGATATCACATCTCATGCTATAGGAAGGGTCTCAGGATTGGAATGGGAAGGAATTGGATATCACATCTCATGCTATAGGAAGGGTCTCAGATTTGGTATAAGCATTGAGATATCACATCTCATGCTAAAGGAAGGGTCTCAGGATTGGAATGGGAAGGAGTTGTATATGACATCTCAGGCCATAGGAAGGTTATCAGGTTTGGTATAAGCATTGAGATATCACATCTCTGCTATCGGAAGGGTCTCAGGATTGGAATGGGAAGGAGTTGGATATCCCATCTCATGTTATAGGAAGGGTCTCAGGTTTGGTATTAGAAGCATAGAGATATCACATCTCATGCTATAGGAAGGGTCTCAGGATTTGAATGGCAAGGAGTTGGATATCACATCTCATGCCATAGGAAGGGTCTCAGGTTTGGTATAAGCATTGAGATATCACATCTCTGCTATCGGAAGGGTCTCAGGATTGGATTGGGAAGGAGTTAGATATCCCTTCTCATGCTATAGGAAGTGTCTCAGGTTGGAATGGGAAGGAGTTGGATATCACATCTCATGTTATAGGAAGGGTCTCAGGATTGGAATGGGAAGGACTTGGATGTCACATCTCATGCTATAGGGAGGGTCTCAAGTTTGATATTAGAAGCATTGAGATAACAAATCTCATGATATCGGAAGGGTCTCAGGATTGGAATGGGAAGGAGTTGGATATCACATCTCATGATAAAGGAAGGGTCTCAGGTTTGGAAGGGGAAGGGTTTGGATATCACATCTCATGTTATAGGACGGGTCTCAGGTTTGGTATTAGAAGCATTGAGATATCAAGTCTCATGGTATAAGAAGGGTCTCAGAATTGGAATGGGAAGGAGTTGGATATCACACCTCAAGCTATAGGAAGGGTCTCAGGATTGGAATGGGAAGGAGTTTGATATCACATCTCATGCCATAGTATGGGTCTCAGGTTTGGTAGAAGCATTGGGATATCACATCTCATGCTATCGGAAGGGTATCAGTATTGGATTTGGAAGAAGTTGGATATCCCATCTCATGCTATAGGAAGGGTCTCAGGTTGGAATGGGAAGGAGTTGGATATCACATTTCATGTTATAGGAAGGGTCTCAGGATTGGAATGGGAAGGACTTGGATATCATATCTCATGCTATAGGACGGGTCTCAGGTTTGTTATTAGAATCATTGAGATATCATATTGCATGCTGTAGGAAGGGTCTAAGGATTGGAATGGGAAGGACTTGGATATCACATCTCATGCTATAGATAGGCTCTTAGGTTTGGAAAGGGAAGGAGTTGGATATCACATTTCATGTTAGAGGAAGGATCTCAGGTTTGGTATCAGAAGCATTGAGATATCACATCTCATGCTATATGAAGGGTCTCAGGATTGGAATGGGAAGTAGTTGGATATCACATCTCATGCTATAGGAAGGGTCTCAGGTTTGGTATAAGCATTGAGATATCACATCTCATGCTATAGGACAGGTCTCAGGATTGGAATAGAAGGAGTTGGATATCACATCTCATGTTATAGGAAGGATCTCAGGTTTGGTATTAGAAGCATTGAGACATCACATCTCATGCTATAGGAAGGGTCTCAGGGTTGGAATGGGAAGGAGTTGGATATCACATCTCATCCAATAGGAAGGGTCTCAGGTTTGGAATGGGAAGGAATTGGATATCACATCTCATGTTATAGGAAGGATCTCAGGTTTGGTATTAGAAGCATTGAGATATCACATCTCATGCTATAGGAAGGGTCTCAGGATTGGAATGTGAAGGATTTGGATATCACATCTCATGCTAAAGGAAGGGTCTCAGGTTTGGTAGAAGCATTGAGATATCACGTCTCTGCTATCGGAAGGGTCTCAGGATTGGATTGGGAAGGAGTTGGATATCCCTTCTCATGCTATAGGAAGGGTCTCAGGATTTGAATGGCAAGGAGTTGGATATCACATCTCATGCCATAGGAAGGGTCTCAGGTTTGGTATAAGCATTGAGATATCACATCTCTGCTATCGGAAGGGTCTCAGGATTGGAATGGGAAGGAGTTGGATATTCCCATCTCATGTTATAGGAAGGGTCTCAGGTTTGGTATTAGAAGCATTGAGATATCACATCTCATGCTATAGGAAGGGTCTCAGGATTGGAATGGGAAGGACTTGGATATCACATCTCATGCTATAGGGAGGGTCTCAAGTTTGATATTAGAAGCTTTGAGATATCACATCTCATGATATCGGAAGGGTCTCAGGATTGGAATGGGAAGGAGTTGGATATCACATCTCATGATAAAGGAAGGGTCTAAGGTTTGGAAGGGGAAGGATTTGGATATCACATCTCATGTTATATTACGGGTCTCAGGTTTGGTATTAGAAGCATTGAGATATCAAGTCTCAGAGTATAGGAAGGGTCTCAGAATTGGAATGGGAAGGAGTTGGATATCACATCTCAAGCTATAGGAAGGGTCTCAGGATTGGAATGGGAAGGACTTGGATATCACATCTCATGCTATAGGAAGGCTCTCAGGTTTGGAAGGGGAAAGAGTTGGATATCACATTTCATGTTAGAGGTAGGATCTCAGGTTTGGTATTAGAGGCATTGAGATATCACATCTCATGCTATCAGAAGGGTCTCAGGAATGGAATGGGAAGGAGTTGGATATCACATCTCATGCTAAAGGGAGGGTCTCAGGTTTGGAAGGGGAAGGATTTGGATATCACATCTCATGTTATAGGAAGGATCTCAGGTTTGGTATTAGAAGCATTGAGATATCACATCTCATGCTATCGGAAGGATCTCAGGTTTGGTATTAGAAGCATTGAGATATCACATCTCATGCTATCAGAAGGGTCTCAGGATTGGAATGGGAAGGAGTTGGATATCACATCTCATGCTAAAGGGAGGGTCTCAGGTTTGGAAGGGGAAGGATTTGGATATCACATCTCATGTTATCGGAAGGATCTCATGTTTGGTATTAGAAGTATTGAGATATCATATCTCATGCTATAGGAAGGGTCTCAGGATTGGAATGGGAAAGAGTTGGATATCACATCTCATGCTATAGGGAGTGTCTCAGGATTGGAATGGGAAGGACTTAGATATCACATCTCATGTTATAGGAAGTGTCTCAGGATTGGAATGGGAAGGAGCTGGATATCACATCTCATGCTAAAGGAAGGGTCTCAGGTTTGGAACGGGAAGGATTTGGATATCACATCTCATGTTATAGGAAGGGTCTCAGGTTTGATATTAGAAGCATTGAGATATCACATCTCATGCTATCGGAAGTGTCTCAGGATTGGAATGGGAAGGAGCTGGATATCACATCTCATGCTAAAGGAAGGGTCTCAGGTTTGGAACGGGAAGGATTTGGATATCACATCTCATGTTATAGGAAGGGTCTCAGGTTTGGTATAAGCATTGAGATATCACATCTCTGCTATCGGAAGTGTCTCAGGATTGGAATGGGAAGGAGTTGGATATCACATCTCATGTTATAGGACGGGTCTCAGGTTTGTTATTAGAATCATTGAGATATCATATTGCATGCTGTAGGAAGGGTCTAAGGGTTGGAATGGGAAGGACTTGGATATCACATCTCATGCTATAGATAGGCTCTTAGGTTTGGAAAGGGAAGGAGTTGGATATCACATTTCATGTTAGAGGAAGGATCTTAGGTTTGGTATTAGAAGCATTGAGATATCACATCTAATGCTATAGGAAGGGTCTCAGGATTGGAATGGGAAGTAGTTGGATATCACATCTCATGCTATAGGAAGGGTCTCAGGTTTAGTATAAGCATTGAGATATCACATCTCAGGATCTCAGGTCAGGTCTCAGGATTGGAATGGAAGGAGTTGGATATCACATCTCATGTTATAGGAAGGATCTCAGGTTTGGTATTAGAAGCATTGAGACATCACATCTCATGCTATAGGAAGGGTCTCAGGGTTGGAATGGGAAGGAGTTGGATATCACATCTCATCCAATAGGAAGGGTCTCAGGTTTGGAATGGGAAGGAATTGGATATCACATCTCATGTTATAGGAAGGATCTCAGGTTTGGTATTAGAAGCATTGAGATATCACATCTCATGCTATAGGAAGGGTCTCAGGATTGGAATGTGAAGGATTTGGATATCACATCTCATGCTAAAGGAAGGGTCTCAGGTTTGGTAGAAGCATTGAGATATCACGTCTCTGCTATCGGAAGGGTCGCAGGATTGGATTGGGAAGGAGTTGGATATCCCTTCTCATGCTATAGGAAGGGTCTCAGGATTTGAATGGCAAGGAGTTGGATATCACATCTCATGCCATAGGAAGGGTCTCAGGTTTGGTATAAGCATTGAAATATCACATCTCTGCTATCGGAAGGGTCTCAGGATTGGATTGGGAAGGAGTTGGATATCCCTTCTCATGCTATAGGAAGTGTCTCAGGTTGGAATGGGAAGGAGTTGGATATCACATCTCATGTTATAGGAAGGGTCTCAAGATTGGAATGGGAAGGATTTGGATATCACATCTCTTGCTATAGGAAGGGTCTCAGGATTGGAATGGGTAGGAGTTGGATATTACTTTCTTGCTATAGGAAGGGTCTCATGTTTGGAATGGGAAGGAGTTGGATATCACATATGCTATAGTTAGTGTCTCAGGTTTGGAACGGGAAGGAGTTGGATATCACATCTCATGTTATAGGAAGGGTCTCAGGTTTGGTATAAGCATTGAGATATCACATCTCTGCTATCGAAAGCGGCTCAGGATTGGAATGGGAAGGAGTTGGATATCCCATCTCATGTTATAGTAAGAGTCTCTGGTTTGGTATTAGAATCATTGAGATATCACATCGCATGCTGTAGGAAGGGTCTAAGGATTGGAATGGGATGGACTTGGATATCACATCTCATGCTATAGGTAGGCTCTCAGGTTTGGTATAAGCATTGAGATATCACATCTCATGCTATAGGAAGGGTCTCAGGATTGGAATGGGAAGGATTTGGATATCACATCTCATGCTATAGGAAGGGTCTCAGATTTGGTATAAGCATTGAGATATCACATCTCATGCTAAAGGAAGGGTCTCAGGATTGGAATGGGAAGGAGTTGTATATGACATCTCAGGCCATAGGAAGGGTCTCAGGTTTGGTATAAGCATTGAGATATCACATCTCTGCTATCGGAAGGGTCTCAGGATTGCAATGGGAAGGAGTTGGATATCCCATCTCATGTTGTAGGAAGAGTCTCAGGTTTGGTATTAGAAGCATTGAGATATCACATCTCATGCTATAGGAAGTGTCTCAAGATTGGAATGGGAAGGACTTGGATATCACATCTCATGCTATAGGGAGGGTCTCAAGTTTGATATTAGAAGCATTGAGATATCACATCTCATGCTATAGGAAGGGTCTCAGGATTGGAATGGGAAGGAGTTGGATATCACATCTCATGCTATAGGAAGGGTCTCAGGTTTGGTATAAGCAGTGAGATATCACATCTCATGCTATAGGAAGTGTCTCAGGATTGGAATGGGAAGGAGTTGGATATCACATCTCATGTTATAGGAAGGATCTCAGGTTTGGTATAAGCATTGAGATATCACATGTTTGCTATCGGAAGGGTTTCAGGATTGGAATGGGAAGGAGTTGGATATTCCCATCTCATGTTATAGGAAGGGTCTCAGGTTTGGTATTAGAAGCATTGAGACATCACATCTCATGCTATAGGAAGGGTCTCAGGATTGGAATGGGAAGGACTTGGATATCACATCTCATGCTATAGGGAGGGTCTCGAGTTTGATATTAGAAGCATTGAGATATCACATCTCATGATATCGGAAGGGTCTCAGGATTGGAATGGGAAGGAGTTGGATATCACATCTCATGATAAAGGAAGGGTCTAAGGTTTGGAAGGGGAAGGATTTGGATATCACATCTCATGTTATAGGACGGGTCTCAGGTTTGGTATTAGAAGCATTGAGATATCAAGTCTCATGGTATAGGAAGGGTCTCAGAATTGGAATGGGAAGGAGTTGGATATCACATCTCAAGCTATAGGAAGGGTCTCAGGATTGGAATGGGAAGGAGTTTGATATCACATCTCATGCCATAGTATGGGTCTCAGGTTTGGTATAAGCATTGGGATATCAAATCTCATGCTATCGGAAGGGTATCAGGATTGGAATTCCAAGGAGTTGGATATCCCATCTCATGCTATAGGAAGGGTCTCAGGTTGGAATGGGAAGGAGTTGGATATCACATCTCATGCTAAAGGGAGGGTCTCAGGTTTGGAAGGGGAAGGATTTGTATATCACATCTCATGTTATAGGAAGGATCTCAGGTTTGGTATAAGAAGCATTGAGATATCACATCTCATGCTATCGGAAGAATCTCAGATTTGGTATTAGAGGCATTGAGATATCACATCTCATGCTATCATAAGGGTCTCAGGATTGGAATGGGAAGGAGTTGGATATCACATCTCATGCTATAGGAAGGGTCTCAGGTTTGGAACGGGAAGGAGTTGGATATCACATCTCATGTTATAGGAAGAGTCTCAGGTTTGGTATAAGCATTGAGATATCAAATCTCTGCAATTGGAAGTGTCTCAGGATTGGGATGGGAAGGAGTTGGATATCACATCTCATGCTATAGGAAGGGTCTCAGGTTTGGAACGGGAAGGAGTTGGATATCCCATCTCATGTTATAGGACTGGTCTCATGTTTGGTATTAGAAGCATTGAGATATCACATCTCTGCTATCGGAAGTGTCTCAGGATTGGAATGGGAAGGAGTTGGATATCACATCTCTTGTTATAGGACGGGTCTCAGGTTTGTTATTAGAATCATTGAGATATCATATTGCATGATGTAGGAAGGGTCTAAGGATTGGAATGGAAGGACTTGGATATCACATCTCATGCTATAGGTAGGCTCTCAGGTTTGGAAAGGGAAGGAGTTGGATATCACATTTAATGTTAGAGGAAGGATCTCAGGTTTGATATTAGAGCCATTGGATATCACATCTCAATCTATAGGAAGGGTCTCAGGATTGGAATGGGAAGGAGTTGGATATCACATCTCATGCTATAGGAAGGGTTTTAGGTTTGGTATAAGCATTGAGATATCACATCTCATGCTATAGGAAGGGTCTCAGGATTGGAATGGGAAGGATCTGTATATGACATCTCATGCCATAGGAAGGGTCTCAGGTTTGGTATAAGCATTGAGATATCACATCTCTGCTTTCGGAAGGGTCTCAGGATTGTAATGGGAAGGAGTTGGATATCCCATCTCATGTTATAGGAAGAGTCTCAGGTTTGGTATTAGAAGCATTGAGATATCACATCTCATGCTATAGGAAGTGTCTCAGGATTGGAATGGGAAGGACTTGGATATCACATCTCATGCTATAGGAAGGGTCTCAGGTTTGGTATAAGCAGTGAGATATCACATCTCATGCTATAGGAAGTGTCTCAGGATTGGAATGGGAAGGAGTTGGATATCACATCTCATGTTATAAGAAGGATCTCAGGTTTGGTATAAGCATTGAGATATCACATGTTTGCTATCGGAAGGGTCTCAGGATTGGAATGAGAAGGAGTTGGATATTCCCATCTCATGTTATAGGAAGGGTCTCAGGTTTGTTATTAGAATCATTGAGATATCATATTGCATGCTGTAGGAAGGGTCTAAGGATTGGAATGGGAAGGACTTGGATATCACATCTCATGCTATAGGTAGGCTCTCAGGTTTGGAAAGGGAAGGAGTTGGATATCACATTTAATGTTAGAGGAAGAATCTCAGGTTTGATATTAGAGCCATTGGATATCACATCTCATGCTATAGGAATGGTCTCAGGATTGGAATGGGAAGGAGTTGGATATCACATCTTATGCTATAGGAAGGGTTTTAGGTTTGGTATAAGCATTGAGATATCACATCTCATGCTATAGGAAGGGTCTCAGGATTGGAATGGGAAGGATCTGTATATGACATCTCATGCCATAGGAAGGGTCTCAGGTTTGGTATAAGCATTGAGATATCACATCTCTGCTTTCGGAAGGGTCTCAGGATTGTAATGGGAAGGAGTTGGATATCCCATCTCATGTTATAGGAAGAGTCTCAGGTTTGGTATTAGAAGCATTGAGATATCACATCTCATGCTATAGGAAGTGTCTCAGGATTGGAATGGGAAGGACTTGGATATCACATCTCATGCTATAGAGAGGGTCTCAAGTTTGATATTAGAAGCATTGAGATATCACATCTCATGCTATAGGAAGGGTCTCAGTATTGGAATGGGAAGGAGTTGGATATCACATCTCATGCTATAGGAAGGGTCTCAGGTTTGGTATAAGCATTGAGATATCACATCTCTGCTATCGGAAGGGTCTCAGGATTGGAATGGGAAGGAGTTGGATATTCCCATCTCATGTTATAGGAAGGGTCTATCAGGTCTTAGCATGAGACTCTTCCTATAACATGAGATGTGATATCCAACTCCTTCCCGTTCCTAACCTGAGACCCTTCCTATAGCATGAGATGTGATATCCAACTCCTTCCCATTCCAATCCTGAGACCCTTCCGATAGCTTGAGATGTGATATCTCAATGCTTCTAATATCAATACTGAGACCCTCCCTATAGCATGAGATGTGATATCTAAGTCCTTCCCATTCCAATCCTGAGACCCTTCCGATAGCAGAGATGTGATATCTCAATGCTTATACCAAACCTGAGACCCTTCCTATAGCATGAGATGTGATATCCAACTCCTTCCCATTCCAATCCTGAGACCCTTCCTATAGCATGATATGTGAAATCTCAATGCTTCTACCAAAACTGAGACCCTTCCTTTAGCATGAGATGTGATATCCAACTCCTTCCCATTCCAATCCTGAGACCAGTCCTATAGCATGAGATGTGATATCTCAATGCTTCTAATACCAAACCTGAGATCCTTCCTATAACATGAGATGTGATATCCAACTCCTTCCCATTCCAATCCTGAGACCCTTCCTATAGCATGAGATGTGATATCTCAATGCTTCTAATACCAAACCTGAGATCCTTCCGATAGCATGAGATGTGATATCTCAATGCTTCTAATACCAAACCTGAGATACTTCCTATAACATGAGATGTGATATCCAAATCCTTCCCCTTCCGAACCTGAGACCCTCCCTTTAGCATGAGACGTGATATCTCAATGCTTATACCAAACCTGAGACCCTTCCTATAGCATGAGATGTGATATCCAACTCCTTCCCATTCCAATCCTGAGACCCTTCCTATAGCATGATATGTGAAATCTCAATGCTTCTACCAAAACTGAGACCCTTCCTTTAGCATGAGATGTGATATCCAACTCCTTCCCATTCCAATCCTGAGACCAGTCCTATAGCATGAGATGTGATATCTCAATGCTTCTAATACCAAACCTGAGATCCTTCCTATAACATGAGATGTGATATCCAACTCCTTCCCATTCCAATCCTGAGACCCTTCCTATAGCATGAGATGTGATATCTCAATGCTTCTAATACCAAACCTGAGATCCTTCCGATAGCATGAGATGTGATATCTCAATGCTTCTAATACCAAACCTGAGATACTTCCTATAACATGAGATGTGATATCCAAATCCTTCCCCTTCCGAACCTGAGACCCTCCCTTTAGCATGAGATGTGATATCCAACTCCTTCTCATTCCATTCCTGATACCATTCTGATAGCATGAGATGTGATATCTCAATGCCTCTAATACCAAACCTGAGATCCTACCTCTAACATGAAATGTGATATCCAACTCCTTCCCTTTCCAAACCTGAGAGCCTTCCTACAGCATGAGATGTGATATCCAAGTCCTTCCCATTCCAATCCTGAGACCCTTCCTATAACATGAGATGTCATATCCAACTCCTTCCCATTCCAACCTGATACCCTTCCTATAGCATGAGATGGGATATCCAACTCCTTCCAAATCCAATCCTGATACCCTTCCGATAGCATGAGATGTGATATCCCAATGCTTCTACAAAACCTGATACCCATACCATGGCATGAGATGTGATATCAAACTCCCGTCCCATACCATGAGACTTGATATCTCAATGCTTCTAATACCAAACCTGAGACCGGTCCAATAACATGAGATGTGATATCCAAATCCTTCCCCTTCCAAACCTTAGACCCTTCCTTTATCATGAGATGTGATATCCAAGTCCTTCCCATTCCATTCCTGAGACCCTTCCTATAGCATGAGATGTGATATCTCAATGCTTCTAATACCAAACCTGAGACCCTTCCTATAACATGAGATGTGATATCCAAGTCCTTCCCATTTCAATCCTGAGACCCTTCCTATAGCATGAGATGTGATATCTCAATGCTTCTAATACCAAACCTGAGACCCTTCCTATAACATGAATTCTGATATCCAAGTCCTTCCCATTCCAATCCTGAGACCCTTCCAATAGCAGAGATGTGATATCTCAATGCTTCTAATATCAAACCTGAGACCTGTCCTATAACATGAAATGGGATATCCAACTCCTTCCCGTTCCAAACCTGATACCCTTCCTATAGCATGAGATGTGATATCCAATTCCTTCCCATCCCAATCCTGAGACACCTCCGATAGCAGAGATGTGATATCTCAATGCTTATACCAAACCTGAGACTCTTCCTATAACATGAGATGTGATATCTAACTCCTTTCCGTTCCAAACCTGAGACCCTTCCTATAGCATGAGATGTGATATCCAACTCCTTCCCGTTCCAAACCTGATACCCTTCCTATAGCATGAGATGTGATATCCAATTCCTTCCCATCCCAATCCTGAGACACCTCCGATAGCAGAGATGTGATATCTCAATGCTTATACCAAACCTGAGACTCTTCCTATAACATGAGATGTGATATCTAACTCCTTTCCGTTCCAATCCTGAGACCCTTCCTATAGCATGAGATGTGATATCTCAATGCTTATACCAAATCTGAGACCCTTCCTATAGCATGAGATGTGATATCCAACTCCTTCCCATTCCAATCCTGAGACCCTTCCTATAGCATGAGATGTGATATCTCAATGCTTCTAATACCAAACCTGAGATCCTTCCTATAACAAGAGATGTGATATCCAACTCCTTCCCATTCCAATCCTGAGACCCTTATGATAGCATGAGATGTGATATCTCAATGCCTCTAATACCAAACCTGAGATACTTCCGATAGCATGAGATGTGATATCTCAATGCTTCTAATACCAAACCTGAGATCCTTCCTATAACATGAGATGTGATTTCCAAATCCTTCCCCTTCCAAACCTGAGACCCTCCCTTTAGCATGAGATGTGATATACAATTCCTTCCCATTCCAATCCTGAGACCCTTCCTATAGCATGATATGTGAAATCTCAATGCTTCTACCAAAACTGAGACCCTTCCTTTAGCATGAGATGTGATATCCAACTCCTTCCCATTCCAATCCTGAGACCAGTCCTATAGCATGAGATGTGATATCTCAATGCTTCTAATACCAAACCTGAGATCCTTCCTATAACATGAGATGTGATATCCAACTCCTTCCCATTCCAATCCTGAGACCCTTCCTATAGCATGAGATGTGATATCTCAATGCTTCTAATACCAAACCTGAGATCCTTCCGATAGCATGAGATGTGATATCTCAATGCTTCTAATACCAAACCTGAGATACTTCCTATAACATGAGATGTGATATCCAAATCCTTCCCCTTCCGAACCTGAGACCCTCCCTTTAGCATGAGATGTGATATCCAACTCCTTCTCATTCCAATCCTGATACCCTTCTGATAGCATGAGATGTGATATCTCAATGCCTCTAATACCAAACCTGAGATCCTACCTCTAACATGAAATGTGATATCCAACTCCTTCCCTTTCCAAACCTGAGAGCCTTCCCACAGCATGAGATGTGATATCCAAGTCCTTCCCATTCCAATCCTGAGACCCTTCCTATAACATGAGATGTCATATCCAACTCCTTCCCATTCCAACCTGATACCCTTCCTATAGCATGAGATGGGATATCCAACTCCTTCCAAATCCAATCCTGATACCCTTCCGATAGCATGAGATGTGATATCCCAATGCTTCTACAAAACCTGATACCCATACCATGGCATGAGATGTGATATCAAACTCCCGTCCCATACCATGAGACTTGATATCTCAATGCTTCTAATACCAAACCTGAGACCGGTCCAATAACATGAGATGTGATATCCAAATCCTTCCCCTTCCAAACGTTAGACCCTTCCTTTATCATGAGATGTGATATCCAAGTCCTTCCCATTCCATTCCCGAGACCCTTCCTATAGCATGAGATGTGATATCTCAATGCTTCTAATAACAAACCTGAGACCCTTCCTATAACATGAGATGTGATATCCAAGTCCTTCCCATTTCAATCCTGAGACCCTTCCTATAGCATGAGATGTGATATCTCAATGCTTCTAATACCAAACCTGAGACCCTTCCTATAACATGAATTCTGATATCCAAGTCCTTCCCATTCCAATCCTGAGACCCTTCCAATAGCAGAGATGTGATATCTCAATGCTTCTAATATCAAACCTGAGACCTGTCCTATAACATGAGATGGGATATCCAACTCCTTCCCGTTCCAAACCTGATACCCTTCCTATAGCATGAGATGTGATATCCAATTCCTTCACATCCCAATCCTGAGACACCTCCGATAGCAGAGATGTGATATCTCAATGCTTATACCAAATCTGAGACCCTTCCTATAGCATGGGATGTGATATCCAACTCCTTCCCATTCCAATCCTGAGACCCTTCCTATAGCATGAGATGTGATATATCAATGCTTCTAATACCAAACCTGAGATCCTTCCTATAACAAGAGATGTGATATCCAACTCCTTCCCATTCCAATCCTGAGACCCTTATGATAGCATGAGATGTGATATCTCAATGCCTCTAATACCAAACCTGAGATACTTCCGATAGCATGAGATGTGATATCTCAATGCTTCTAATACCAAACCTGAGATCCTTCCTATAACATGAAATGTGATTTCCAAATCCTTCCCCTTCCAAACCTGAGACCCTCCCTTTAGCATGAGATGTGATATACAACTCCTTCCCATTCCAATCCTGAGACCCTTCTGATAGCATGAGATGTGATATCTCAATGCCTATAATACCAAACCTGAGATCCTACCTCTAACATGAAATGTGATATCCATCTCCTTCCCTTTCCAAACCTGAGACCCTGCCTATAGCATGAGATGTGATATCCAAGTCCTTCCCATTCCAATCCTGAGACCCTTCATATAGAATGTGATGTGATATCTCAATGCTTATACCAAACCTGAGACACTTCCTATGGCATGAGATGTCATATACAACTCCTTCCCATTCCAATCATGAGACCCTTCCTATAGCATGAGATGTGATATCTCAATGCTTATACCAAACCTGAGACCCTTCCTATAGCATGAGATGTGATATCCAACTTCTTCCCATTCCAATCCTAAGACCCTTCCTATAACATGAGATGTGATGTCTCAATGCTTCTAATACCAAACCTGAGATCTTTCCTATAACATGAGATGTGATATCCAACTCCTTCCCATTCCAATCCTGAGACCCTTCCTATAGCATGAGATGTGATATCTCAATGTTTATACCAAACCTGAGACCCTTCCTATAGCTTGAGATGTGATATCCAACTCCTTCCCATTCCAATCCTGAGACCCTTCCTATAGCATGAGATGTGATATCTCAAGGCCTCTAATACCAAACCTGAGATCCTTCCTCTAACATGAAATGTGATATCCAACTCCTTCCCCTTCCAAACCTGAGAGCCTTCCTATAGCATGAGATATGATATCCAAGTCCTTCCCATTCCAATCCTGAGACCCTTCCTATAACATGAAATGTGATATCCAACTCCTTCCCATTCCAACCTGAGACCCTTCCTATAGCATGAGATGGGATATCCAACTCCTTCCAAATCCAATACTGATACCCTTCCAATAGCATGAGATGTGATATCCCAATGCTTCTACCAAACCTGAGACCCATACTATGGCATAAGATGTGACATCAAACTCCTTCCCATTCCAATCCTGAGACCCTTCCTATAGCTTGAGATGTGATATCCACCTCCTTCCCATTCCAATTCTGAGACCCCTCCTATACCATGAGACTTGATATCTCAATGCTTCTAATACCAAACCTGAGACCCGTCCTATAACATGAGATGTGATATCCAAATCCTTCCCCTTCCAAACCTTAGACCCTTCCTTTATCATGAGATGTGATATCCAACTCCTTCCCATTCCAATCCTGAGACCCTTCCTATAGCATGAGATGTGATATCTCAATGCTTCTAATACCAAACCTGAGATCCTTCCGATAGCATGAGATGTGATATCTCAATGCTTCTAATACCAAACCTGAGATCCTTCCTATAACATGAGATGTGATATCCAAATCCTTCCCCTTCTGAACCTGAGACCCTCCCTTTAGCATGAGATGTGATATCCAACTCCTTCCCATTCCAATCCTGATACCCTTCTGATAGCATGAGATGTGATATCTCAATGCCTCTAATACCAAACCTGAGATCCTACCTCTAACATGAAATGTGATATCCAACTCCTTCCCTTTCCAAACCTGAGAGCCTTCCTACAGCATGAGATGTGATATCCAAGTCCTTCCCATTCCAATCCTAAAACCCTTCCGATAACATGAGATGTCATATCCAACTCCTTCCCATTCCAACCTGAGACCCTTCCTATAGCATGAGATGGGATATCCAACTCCTTCCAAAACCAATCCTGATACCCTTCCGATAGCATGAGATGTGATATCCCAATGCTTCTACAAAACCTGAGACCCATACCATGGCATGAGATGTGATATCAAACTCCCGTCCTATACCATGAGACTTGATATCTCAATGCTTCTAATACCAAACCTGAGACCGGTCCAATAACATGAGATGTGATATCCAAATCCTTCCACTTCCAGACCTTAGACCCTTCCTTTATCATGAGATGTGATATCCAAGTCCTTCCCATTCCATTCCTGAGACCCTTCCTATAGCATGAGATGTGATATCTCAATGCTTCTAATACCAAACCTGAGACCCTTCCTATAACATGAGATGTGATATCCAAGTCCTTCCCATTTCAATCCTGAGACCCTTCCTATAGCATGAGATGTGATATCTCAATGCTTCTAATACCAAACCTGAGACCCTTCCTATAACATGAATTCTGATATCCAAGTCCTTCCCATTCCAATCCTGAGACCCTTCCAATAGCAGAGATGTGATATCTCAATGCTTCTAATATCAAACCTGAGACCTGTCCTATAACATGAGATGGGATATCCAACTCCTTCCCGTTCCAAACCTGATACCCTTCCTATAGCATGAGATGTGATATCCAATTCCTTCCCATCCCAATCCTGAGACACCTCCGATAGCAGAGATGTGATATCTCAATGCTTATACCAAACCTGAGACTCTTCCTATAACATGAGATGTGATATCTAACTCCTTCCCGTTCCAAACCTGAGACCCTTCCTATAGCATGAGATGTGATATCCAACTCCTTCCCATTCCAATCCTGAGACCCTTCCTATAGCATGAGATGTGATATCTCAATGCTTATACCAAATCTGAGACCCTTCCTATAGCATGAGATGTGATATCCAACTCCTTCCCATTCCAATCCTGAGACCCTTCCTATAGCATGAGATGTGATATCTCAATGCTTCTAATACCAAACCTGAGATCCTTCCTATAACATGAGATGTGATATCCAACTCCTTCCCATTCCAATCCTGAGACCCTTATGATAGCATGAGATGTGATATCTCAATGCCACTAATACCAAACCTGAGATACTTCCGATAGCATGAGATGTGATATCTCAATGCTTCTAATACCAAACCTGAGATCCTTCCTATAACATGAGATGTGATTTCCAAATCCTTCCCCTACCAAACCTGAGACCATCCCTTTAGCATGAGATGTGATATACAACTCCTTCCCATTCCAATCCTGAGACCCTTCTGATAGCATGAGATGTGATATCTCAATGCCTCTAATACCAAACCTGAGATCCTACCTCTAACATGAAATGTGATATCCATCTCCTTCCCTTTCCAAACCTGAGACCCTGCCTATAGCATGAGATGTGATATTCAAGTCCTTCCCATTCCAATCCTGAGACCCTTCCTATAGCATGTGATGTGATATCTCAATACTTATACCAAACCTGAGACCCTTCCTATGGCATGAGATGTCATATACAACTCCTTCCCATTCCAATCCTGAGACCCTTCCTATAGCATGAGATGTGATATCTCAATGCTTATACCAAACCTGAGACCCTTCCTATAGCATGAGATGTGATATCCAACTTCTTCCCATTCCAATCCTAAGACCCTTCCTATAATATGAGATGTGATATCCAACTCATTATTGGAATTAGAAGGACTTGGATATCACATCTCATGCTATAGGAAGGCTCTCAGGTTTGGAATGGGAAGGAGTTGGATATCACATCTCATGCTAAAGGGAGGGTCTCAGGTTTGGAAGGGGAAGGATTTGGATATCACATCTCATGTTATAGGAAGGATCTCAGGTTTGGTATTAGAAGCATTGAGATATCACATCTCATGCTATCGGAAGGATCTCAGGTTTGGTATAGAAGCATTGAGATATCACATCTCATGCTATCAGAAGGGTCTCAGGAATGGAATGGGAAGGAGTTGGATATCACATCTCATGCTAAAGGGAGGGTCTCAGGTTTGGAAGGGGAAGGATTTGGATATCACATCTCATGTTATAGGAAGGATCTCAGGTTTGGTATTAGAAGCATTGAGATATCGCATCTCATGCTATCGGAAGGATCTCAGGTTTGGTATTAGAAGCATTGAGATATCACATCTCATGCTATCAGAAGAGTCTCAGGATTGGAATAGGAAGGAGTTGGATATCACATCTCATGCTAAAGGGAGGGTCTCAGGATTGGAAGGGAAAGGATTTGGATATCACATCTCATGTTATCGGAAGGATCGCACGTTTGGTATTAGAAGTATTGAGATATCATATCTCATGCTATAGGAAGGGTCTCAGGACTGGAATGGGAAGGAGTTGGATATCACATCTCATGCTATAGGGAGGGTCTCAGGATTGGAATGGGAAGGACTTAGATATCACATATCATGCTATAGGGAGGGTCTCAGTTTTGATATTAGAAGCATTGAGATATCACATCTCATGCTATAGGAAGTGCCTCAGGATTGGAATGGGAAGGTGCTGGATATCACATCTCATGCTAAAGGAAGGGTCTCAGGTTTGGAACGGGAAGGATTTGGATATCATATCTCATGTTATAGGAAGGGTCTCAGGTTTGGTATAAGCATTGAGATATCACATCTCTGCTATCGGAAGTGTCTCAGGATTGGAATGGGAAGGAGTTGGATATCCCATCTCATGTTATAGGACGGGTCTCAGGTTTGTTATTAGAATCATTGAGATATCATATTGCAAGCTGTAGGAAGGGTCTAAGGATTGGAATGGGAAGGAGTTGGATATCCCATCTCATGTTATAGGACGGGTCTCAGGTTTGTTATTAGAATCATTGAGATATCACATCTCATGCTTTAGGAAGGGTCTCAGGATTGGAATGGGAAGCAGTTGGATATCACATCTCATGCTATAGGAAGGGTCTCAGGTTTGGTATAAGCATTGAGATATCACATCTCATGCTATAGGACGGGTCTCAGGATTGGAATGGAAGGAGTTGGATATCACATCTCATGTTATAGGAAGGATCTCAGGTTTGGTATTAGAAGCATTGAGACATCACATCTCATGCTATAGGAAGGGTCTCAGGGTTGGAATGGGAAGGAGTTGGATATCACATCGCATCCAATAGGAAGGGTCTCAGGTTTGGAATGGGAAGGAATTGGATATCACATCTCATGTTATAGGAAGGATCTCAGGTTTGGTATTAGAAGCATTGAGATATCACATCTCATGCTATAGGAAGGGTCTCAGGATTGGAATGTGAAGGATTTGAATATCACATCTCATGCTAAAGGAAGGGTCTCAGGTTTGGTAGAAGCATTGAGATATCACGTCTCTGCTATCGGAAGGGTCTCAGGATTGGATTGGGAAGGAGTTGGATATCACATCTCATGCCATAGGAAGGGTCTCAGGTTTGGTATAAGCATTGAGATATCACATCTCTGCTATCGGAAGGGTCTCAGGATTGGATTGGGAAGGAGTTGGATATCCCTTCTCATGCTATAGGAAGTGTCTCAGGTTGGAATGGGAAGGAGTTGGATATCACATCTCATGTTATAGGAAGGGTCTCAGGATTGGAATGGGAAGGATTTGGATATCACATCTCTTGCTATAGGAAGGGTCTCAGGATTGGAATGGGTAGGAGTTGGATATTACTTTCTTGCTATAGGAAGTGTCTCATGTTTGGAATGGGAAGGAGTTGGATATCACATATGCTATAGTTAGTGTCTCAGGTTTGGAACGGGAAGGAGTTGGATATCACATCTCATGTTATAGGAAGGGTCTCAGGTTTGGTATAAGCATTGAGATATCACATCTCTGCTATCGGAAGCGGCTCAGGATTGGAATGGGAAGGAGTTGGATATCCCATCTCATGTTATAGGAAGAGTCTCTGGTTTGGTATTAGAATCATTGAGATATCACATTGCATGCTGTAGGAAGGGTCTAAGGATTGGAATGGGATGGACTTGGATATCACATCTCATGCTATAGGTAGGCTCTCAGGTTTGGTATAAGCATTGAGATATCACATCTCATGCTATAGGAAGGGTCTCAGGATTGGAATGGGAAGGAATTGGATATCACATCTCATGCTATAGGAAGGGTCTCAGATTTGGTATAAGCATTGAGATATCACATCTCATGCTAAAGGAAGGGTCTCAGGATTGGAATGGGAAGGAGTTGTATATGACATCTCAGGCCATAGGAAGGTTCTCAGGTTTGGTATAAGCATTGAGATATCACATCTCTGCTATCGGAAGGGTCTCAGGATTGGAATGGGAAGGAGTTGGATTTCCCATCTCATGTTATAGGAAGGGTCTCAGGTTTGGTATTAGAAGCATAGAGATATCACATCTCATGCTATAGGAAGGGTCTCAGGATTTGAATGGCAAGGAGTTGGATATCACATCTCATGCCATAGGAAGGGTCTCAGGTTTGGTATAAGCATTCAGATATCACATCTCTGCTATCGGAAGGGTCTCAGGATTGGATTGGGAAGGAGTTAGATATCCCTTCTCATGCTATAGGAAGTGTCTCAGGTTGGAATGGGAAGGAGTTGGATATCACATCTCATGTTATAGGAAGGGTCTCAGGATTGGAATGGGAAGGATTTGGATATCACATCTCTTGCTATAGGAAGGGTCTCAGGATTGGAATGGGTAGGAGTTGGATATTACTTTCTTGCTATAGGAAGTGTCTCATGTTTGGAATGGGAAGGAGTTGGATATCACATCTCATGTTATAGGAAGGGTCTCAGGTTGGAATGGGAAGGAGTTGGATATCACATCTCATGTTATAGGAAGGGTCTCAGGATTGGAATGGGAAGGACTTGGATGTCACATCTCATGCTATAGGGAGGGTCTCAAGTTTGATATTAGAAGCATTGAGATAACAAATCTCATGATATCGGAAGGGTCTCAGGATTGGAATGGGAAGGAGTTGGATATCACATCTCATGATAAAGGAAGGGTCTAAGGTTTGGAAGGGGAAGGATTTGGATATCACATCTCATGTTACAGGACGGGTCTCAGGTTTGGTATTAGAAGCATTGAGATATCAAGTCTCATGGTATAAGAAGGGTCTCAGAATTGGAATGGGAAGGAGTTGGATATCACACCTCAAGCTATAGGAAGGGTCTCAGGATTGGAATGGGAAGGACTTGGATATCACATCTCATGCTATAGGGAGGGTCTCAAGTTTGATATTAGAAGCTTTGAGATATCACATCTCATGATATCGGAAGGGTCTCAGGATTGGAATGGGAAGGAGTTGGATATCACATCTCATGATAAAGGAAGGGTCTAAGGTTTGGAAGGGGAAGCATTTGGATATCACATCTCATGTTATATTACGGGTCTCACGTTTGTATTAGAAGCATTGAGATATCAAGTCTCATAGTATAGGAAGGGTCTCAGAATTGGAATGGGAAGGAGTTGGATATCACATCTCAAGCTATAGGAAGGGTCTCAGGATTGGAATGGGGAGGACTTGGATATCACATCTCATGCTATAGGAAGGCTCTCAGGTTTGGAAGGGGAAATAGTTGGATATCACATTTCATGTTAGAGGTAGGATCTCAGGTTTGGTATTAGAGGCATTGAGATATCACATCTCATGCTATCAGAAGGGTCTCAGGAATGGAATGGGAAGGAGTTGGATATCACATCTCATGCTAAAGGGAGGGTCTCAGGTTTGGAAGGGGAAGGATTTGGATATCACATCTCATGTTATAGGAAGGATCTCAGGTTTGGTATTAGAAGCATTGAGATATCACATCTCATGCTATCGGAAGGATCTCAGGTTTGGTATTAGAAGCATTGAGATATCACATCTCATGCTATCAGAAGAGTCTCAGGATTGGAATAGGAAGGAGTTGGATATCACATCTCATGCTAAAGGGAGGGTCTCAGGATTGGAAGGGGAAGGATTTGGATATCACATCTCATGTTATCGGAAGGATCTCAAGTTTGGTATTAGAAGTATTGAGATATCATATCTCATGCTATAGGAAGGGTCTCAGGATTGGAATGGGAAGGAGTTGGATATCACATCTCATGCTATAGGGAGGGTCTCAGGATTGGAATGGGAAGGACTTAGATATCACATATCATGCTATAGGGAGGGTCTCAGTTTTGATATTAGAAGCATTGAGATATCACATCTCATGCTATAGGAAGTGTCTCAGGATTGGAATGGGAAGGTGCTGGATATCACATCTCATGCTAAAGGAAGGGTCTCAGGTTTGGAACGGGAAGGATTTGGATATCACATCTCATGTTATAGGAAGGGTCTCAGGTTTGGTATAAGCATTGAGATATCACATCTCTGCTATCGGAAGTGTCTCAGGATTGGAATGGGAAGGAGTTGGATATCCCATCTCATGTTATAGGACGGGTCTCAGGTTTGTTATTAGAATCATTGAGATATCATATTGCATGCTGTAGGAAGGGTCTAAGGGTTGGAATGGGAAGGACTTGGATATCACATCTCATGCTATAGATAGGCTCTTAGGTTTGGAAAGGGAAGGAGTTGGATATCACATTTCATGTTAGAGGAAGGATCTCAGGTTTGGTATTAGAAGCATTGAGATATCACATCTCATGCTATAGGGAGGGTCTCAAGTTTGATATTAGAAGCTTTGAGATATCACATCTCATGATATCGGAAGTGTCTCAGGATTGGAATGGGAAGGAGTTGGATATCACATCTCATGATAAAGGAAGGGTCTAAGGTTTGGAAGGGGAAGCATTTGGATATCACATCTCATGTTATATTACGGGTCTCACGTTTGTATTAGAAGCATTGAGATATCAAGTCTCATAGTATAGGAAGGGTCTCAGAATTGGAATGGGAAGGAGTTGGATATCACATCTCAAGCTATAGGAAGGGTCTCAGGATTGGAATGGGGAGGACTTGGATATCACATCTCATGCTATAGGAAGGCTCTCAGGTTTGGAAGGGGAAATAGTTGGATATCACATTTCATGTTAGAGGTAGGATCTCAGGTTTGGTATTAGAGGCATTGAGATATCACATCTCATGCTATCAGAAGGGTCTCAGGAATGGAATGGGAAGGAGTTGGATATCACATCTCATGCTAAAGGGAGGGTCTCAGGTTTGGAAGGGGAAGGATTTGGATATCACATCTCATGTTATAGGAAGGATCTCAGGTTTGGTATTAGAAGCATTGAGATATCACATCTCATGCTATCGGAAGGATCTCAGGTTTGGTATTAGAAGCATTGAGATATCACATCTCATGCTATCAGAAGAGTCTCAGGATTGGAATAGGAAGGAGTTGGATATCACATCTCATGCTAAAGGGAGGGTCTCAGGATTGGAAGGGGAAGGATTTGGATATCACATCTCATGTTATCGGAAGGATCTCAAGTTTGGTATTAGAAGTATTGAGATATCATATCTCATGCTATAGGAAGGGTCTCAGGATTGGAATGGGAAGGAGTTGGATATCACATCTCATGCTATAGGGAGGGTCTCAGGATTGGAATGGGAAGGACTTAGATATCACATATCATGCTATAGGGAGGGTCTCAGTTTTGATATTAGAAGCATTGAGATATCACATCTCATGCTATAGGAAGTGTCTCAGGATTGGAATGGGAAGGTGCTGGATATCACATCTCATGCTAAAGGAAGGGTCTCAGGTTTGGAACGGGAAGGATTTGGATATCACATCTCATGTTATAGGAAGGGTCTCAGGTTTGGTATAAGCATTGAGATATCACATCTCTGCTATCGGAAGTGTCTCAGGATTGGAATGGGAAGGAGTTGGATATCCCATCTCATGTTATAGGACGGGTCTCAGGTTTGTTATTAGAATCATTGAGATATCATATTGCATGCTGTAGGAAGGGTCTAAGGGTTGGAATGGGAAGGACTTGGATATCACATCTCATGCTATAGATAGGCTCTTAGGTTTGGAAAGGGAAGGAGTTGGATATCACATTTCATGTTAGAGGAAGGATCTCAGGTTTGTTATTAGAAGCATTGAGATATCACATCTCATGCTATAGGAAGGGTCTCATGATTGGAATGGGAAGCAGTTGGATATCACATCTCATGTTATAGGAAGGATCTCAGGTTTGGTATTAGAAGCATTGAGACATCACATCTCATGCTATAGGAAGGGTCTCAGGGTTGGAATGGGAAGGAGTTGGATATCACATCTCATCCAATAGGAAGGGTCTCAGGTTTGGAATGGGAAGGAATTGGATATCACATCTCATGTTATAGGAAGGATCTCAGGTTTGGTATTAGAAGCATTGAGATATCACATCTCATGCTATAGGAAGGGTCTCAGGATTGGAATGTGAAGGATTTGGATATCACATCTCATGCTAAAGGAAGGGTCTCAGGTTTGGTAGAAGCATTGAGATATCACGTCTCTGCTATCGGAAGGGTCTCAGGATTGGATTGGGAAGGAGTTGGATATCACATCTCATGCCATAGGAAGGGTCTCAGGTTTGGTATAAGCATTGAGATATCACATCTCTGCTATCGGAAGGGTCTCAGGATTGGATTGGGAAGGAGTTGGATATCCCTTCTTATGCTATAGGAAGTGTCTCAGGTTGGAATGGGAAGGAGTTGGATATCACATCTCATGTTATAGGAAGGGTCTCAGGATTGGAATGGGAAGGATTTGGATATCACATCTCTTGCTATAGGAAGGGTCTCAGGATTGGAATGGGTAGGAGTTGGATATTACTTTCTTGCTATAGGAAGGGTCTCATGTTTGGAATGGGAAGGAGTTGGATATCACATATGCTATAGTTAGTGTCTCAGGTTTGGAACGGGAAGGAGTTGGATATCACATCTCATGTTATAGGAAGGGTCTCAGGTTTGGTATAAGCATTGAGATATCACATCTCTGCTATCGGAAGCGGCTCAGGATTGGAATGGGAAGGAGTTGGATATCCCATCTCATGTTATAGGAAGAGTCTCTGGTTTGGTAGAATCATTGAGATATCACATCGCATGCTGTAGGAAGGGTCAAAGGATTGGAATGGGATGGACTTGGATATCACATCTCATGCTATAGGTAGGCTCTCAGGTTTGGTATAAGCATTGAGATATCACATCTCATGCTATAGGAAGGGTCTCAGGATTGGAATGGGAAGGAATTGGATATCACATCTCATGCTATAGGAAGGGTCTCAGATTTGGTATAAGCATTGAGATATCACATCTCATGCTAAAGGAAGGGTCTCAGGATTGGAATGTGAAGGATTTGGATATCACATCTCATGCTAAAGGAAGGGTCTCAGGTTTGGTAGAAGCATTGAGATATCACGTCGCTGCTATCGGAAGGGTCTCAGGATTGGATTGGGAAGGAGTTGGATATCCCTTCTCATGCTATAGGAAGGGTCTCAGGATTTGCTATAGGAAGGGTCTCAGGATTGGAATGGGTAGGAGTTGGATATTACTTTCTTGCTATAGGAAGGGTCTCATGTTTGGAATGGGAAGGAGTTGGATATCACATATGCTATAGTTATTGTCTCAGGTTTGGAACGGGAAGGAGTTGGATATCACATCTCATGTTATAGGAAGGGTCTCAGGTTTGGTATAAGCATTGAGATATCACATCTCTGCTATCGGAAGCGGCTCAGGATTGGAATGGGAAGGAGTTGGATATCCCATCTCATGTTATAGGAAGAGTCTCTGGTTTGGTAGAATCATTGAGATATCACATTGCATGCTGTAGGAAGGGTCAAAGGATTGGAATGGGATGGACTTGGATATCACATCTCATGCTATAGGTAGGCTCTCAGGTTTGGTATAAGCATTGAGATATCACATCTCATGCTATAGGAAGGGTCTCAGGATTCGAATGGGAAGGAATTGGATATCACATCTCATACTATAGGAAGGGTCTCAGATTTGGTATAAGCATTGAGATATCACATCTCATGCTAAAGGAAGGGTCTCAGGATTGGAATGTGAAGGATTTGGATATCACATCTCATGCTAAAGGAAGGGTCTCAGGTTTGGTAGAAGCATTGAGATATCACGTCGCTGCTATCGGAAGGGTCTCAGGATTGGATTGGGAAGGAGTTGGATATCCCTTCTCATGCTATAGGAAGGGTCTCAGGATTTGAATGGCAAGGAGTTGGATATCACATCTCATGCCATAGGAAGGGTCTCAGGTTTGGTATAAGCATTGAGATATCACATCTCTGCTATCGGAAGGGTCTCAGGATTGGATTGGGAAGGAGTTGAATATCCCTTCTCATGCTATAGGAAGTGTCTCAGGTTGGAATGGGAAGGAGTTGGATATCACATCTCATGTTATAGGAAGGGTCTCAGGATTGGAATGGGAAGGATTTGGATATCACATCTCTTGCTATAGGAAGGGTCTCAGGATTGGAATGGGTAGGAGTTGGATATTACTTTCTTGCTATAGGAAGGGTCTCATGTTTGGAATGGGAAGGAGTTGGATATCACATATGCTATAGTTAGTGTCTCAGGTTTGGAACGGGAAGGAGTTGGATATCACATCTCATGTTATAGGAAGGGTCTCAGGTTTGGTATAAGCATTGAGATATCACATCTCTGCTATCGGAAGCGGCTCAGGATTGGAATGGGAAGGAGTTGGATATCCCATCTCATGTTATAGGAAGAGTCTCTGGTTTGGTATTAGAATCATTGAGATATCACATCGCATGCTGTAGGAAGGGTCTAAGGATTGGAATGGGATGGACTTGGATATCACATCTCATGTTATAGGTAGGCTCTCAGGTTTGGTATAAGCATTGAGATATCACATCTCATGCTATAGGAAGGGTCTCAGGATTGGAATGGGAAGGAATTGGATATCACATCTCATGCTATAGGAAGGGTCTCAGATTTGGTATAAGCATTGAGATATCACATCTCATGCTAAAGGAAGGGTCTCAGGATTGGAATGGGAAGGAGTTGTATATGACATCTCAGGCCATAGGAAGGTTCTCAGGTTTGGTATAAGCATTGAGATATCACATCTCTGCTATCGGAAAGGTCTCAGGATTGGAATGGGAAGGAGTTGGATATCCCATCTCATGTTATAGGAAGGGTCTCAGGTTTGGTATTAGAAGCATAGAGATATCACATCTCATGCTATAGGAAGGGTCTCAGGATTGGAATGGGAAGGACTTGGATGTCACATCTCATGCTATAGGGAGGGTCTCAAGTTTGATATTAGAAGCATTGAGATAACAAATCTCATGATATCGGAAGGGTCTCAGGATTGGAATGGGAAGGAGTTGGATATCACATCTCATGATAAAGGAAGGGTCTAAGGTTTGGAAGGGGAAGGATTTGGATATCACATCTCATGTTATAGGACGGGTCTCAGGTTTGGTATTAGAAGCATTGAGATATCAAGTCTCATGGTATAAGAAGGGTCTCAGAATTGGAATGGGAAGGAGTTGGATATCACACCTCAAGCTATTGGAAGGGTCTCAGGATTGGAATGGGAAGGAGTTTGATATCACATCTCATGCCATAGTATGGGTCTCAGGTTTGGTAGAAGCATTGGGATATCACATCTCATGCTATCGGAAGGGTATCAGTATTGGATTTGGAAGAATTTGGATATCCCATCTCATGCTATAGGAAGGGTCTCAGGTTGGAATGGGAAGGAGTTGGATATCACATTTCATGTTATAGGAAGGGTCTTAGGATTGGAATGGGAAGGACTTGGATATCATATCTCATGCTATAGGACGGGTCTCAGGTTTGTTATTAGAATCATTGAGATATCATATTGCATGCTGTAGGAAGGGTCTAAGGATTGGAATGGGAAGGACCTAGATATCACATCTCATGCTATAGATAGGCTCTCAGGTTTGGAAAGGGAAGGAGTTGGATATCACATCTCATGTTATAGGATGGATCTCAGGTTTGGTATTAGAAGTATTGAGATATCACATCTCATGTTATCGGAAGGATCTCAGGTTTGGTATTAGAAGTATTGAGATATCACATCTCATGCTATAGGAAGGGTCTCAGGATTGGAATGGGAAGGAGTTGGATATCACATCTCATGCTAAAGGAAGGGTCTCAGGTTTGGTAGAAGCATTGAGATATCACATCTCATGCTATAGGAAGGGTCTCAGGATTGGAATGGGAAGGACTTAGATATCACATATCATGCTATAGGGAGGGTCTCAGTTTTGATATTAGAAGCATTGAGATATCACATCTCATGCTATCGGAAGTGTCTCAGGATTGGAATGGGAAGGAGCTGGATATCACATCTCATGCTAAAGGAAGGGTCTCAGGTTTGGAACGGGAAGGAGTTGGATATCACATCTCATGTTATAGGAAGGGTCTCAGGTTTGGTATAAACATTGAGATATCACATCTCTGCTATCGGAAGTGTCTCAGGATTGGAATGGGAAGGAGTTGGATATCCCATCTCATGTTATAGGACGGGTCTCAGGTTTGTTATTAGAATCATTGAGATATCATATTGCATGCTGTAGGAAGGGTCTAAGGGTTGGAATGTGAAGGACTTGGATATCACATCTCATGCTATAGATAGGCTCTTAGGTTTGGAAAGGGAAGGAGTTGGATATCACATTTCATGTTAGAGGAAGAATCTCAGGTTTGGTATTAGAAGCATTGAGATATCACATCTCATGCTATAGGAAGGGTCTCAGGTTTGGTATAAGCAATGAGATATCACATCTCATGCTATAGGACGGGTCTCAGGATTGGAATGGAAGGAGTTGGATATCACATCTCATGTTATAGGAAGGATCTCAGGTTTGGTATTAGAAGCATTGAGACATCACATCTCATGCTATAGGAAGGGTCTCAGGGTTGGAATGGGAAGGAGTTGGATATCACATCTCATCCAATAGGAAGGGTCTCAGGTTTGGAATGGGAAGGAATTGGATATCACATCTCATGTTATAGGAAGGATCTCAGGTTTGGTATTAGAAGCATTGAGATATCACATCTCATGCTATAGGAAGGGTCTCAGGATTGGAATGTGAAGGATTTGGATATCACATCTCATGCTAAAGGAAGGGTCTCAGGTTTGGTAGAAGCATTGAGATATCACGTCTCTGCTATCGGAAGGGTCTAAGGATTGGATTGGGAAGGAGTTGGATATCCCTTTTCATGCTATAGGAAGGGTCTCAGGATTTGAATGGCAAGGAGTTGGATATCACATCTCATGCCATAGGAAGGGTCTCAGGTTTGGTATAAGCATTGAGATATCACATCTCTGCTATCGGAAGGGTCTCAGGATTGGATTGGGAAGGAGTTGGATATCCCTTCTCATGCTATAGGAAGTGTCTCAGGTTGGAATGGGAAGGAGTTGGATATCACATCTCATGTTATAGGAAGGGTCTCAGGATTCGAATGGGAAGGAGTTGGATACCACATCTCATGATAAAGGAAGGGTCTAAGGTTTGGAAGGGGAAGGATTTGGATATCACATCTCATGTTATAGGACGGTCTCAGGTTTGGTATTAGAAGCATTGAGATATCAAGTCTCATGGTATAAGAAGGGTCTCAGAATTGGAATGGGAAGGAGTTGGATATCACACCTCAAGCTATAGGAAGGGTCTCAGGATTGGAATGGGAAGGAGTTTGATATCATATCTCATGCCATAGTATGGGTCTCAGGTTTGGTATAAGCATTGAGATATCACATCTCATGCTATAGGAAGGGTCTCAGGATTGGAATGGGAAGGAATTGGATATCACATCTCATGCTATAGGAAGGGTCTCAGATTTGGTAAAAGCATTGAGATATCACATCTCATGCTAAAGGAAGGGTCTCAGGATTGGAATGGGAAGGAGTTGTATATGACATCTCAGGCCATAGGAAGGTTCTCAGGTTTGGTATAAGCATTGAGATATCACATCTCTGCTATCGGAAGGGTCTCAGGATTGGAATGGGAAGGAGTTGGATATCCCATCTCATGTTATAGGAAGGGTCTCAGGTTTGGTATTAGAAGCATAGAGATATCACATCTCATGCTATAGGAAGGGTCTCAGGATTTGAATGGCAAGGAGTTGGATATCACATCTCATGCCATAGGAAGGGTCTCAGGTTTGGTATAAGCATTGAGATATCACATCTCTGCTATCGGAAGGGTCTCAGGATTGGATTGGGAAGGAGTTGGATATCCCTTCTCATGCTATAGGAAGTGTCTCAGGTTGGAATGGGAAGGAGTTGGATATCACATCTCATGTTATAGGAAGGGTCTCAGGATTGGAATGGGAAGGATTTGGATATCACATCTCTTGCTATAGGAAGGGTCTCAGGTTGGAATGGGAAGGAGTTGGATATCACATTTCATGTTATAGGAAGGGTCTCAGGATTGGAATGGGAAGGACTTGGATATCATATCTCATGCTATAGGACGGGTCTCAGGTTTGTTATTAGAATCATTGAGATATCATATTGCATGCTGTAGGAAGGGTCTAAGGATTGGAATGGGAAGGAGTTGGATATCCCATCTCATGTTATAGGAAGGGTCTCAGGTTTGGTATTAGAAGCATAGAGATATCACATCTCATGCTATAGGAAGGGTCTCAGGATTGGAATGGGAAGGACTTGGATGTCACATCTCATGCTATAGGGAGGGTCTCAAGTTTGATATTAGAAGCATTGAGATAACAAATCTCATGATATCGGAAGGGTCTCAGGATTGGAATGGGAAGGAGTTGGATATCACATCTCATGATAAAGGAAGGGTCTAAGGTTTGGAAGGGGAAGGATTTGGATATCACATCTCATGTTATAGGACGGGTCTCAGGTTTGGTATTAGAAGCATTGAGATATCAAGTCTCATGGTATAAGAAGGGTCTCAGAATTGGAATGGGAAGGAGTTGGATATCACACCTCAAGCTATTGGAAGGGTCTCAGGATTGGAATGGGAAGGAGTTTGATATCACATCTCATGCCATAGTATGGGTCTCAGGTTTGGTAGAAGCATTGGGATATCACATCTCATGCTATCGGAAGGGTATCAGTATTGGATTTGGAAGAATTTGGATATCCCATCTCATGCTATAGGAAGGGTCTCAGGTTGGAATGGGAAGGAGTTGGATATCACATTTCATGTTATAGGAAGGGTCTTAGGATTGGAATGGGAAGGACTTGGATATCATATCTCATGCTATAGGACGGGTCTCAGGTTTGTTATTAGAATCATTGAGATATCATATTGCATGCTGTAGGAAGGGTCTAAGGATTGGAATGGGAAGGACCTAGATATCACATCTCATGCTATAGATAGGCTCTCAGGTTTGGAAAGGGAAGGAGTTGGATATCACATCTCATGTTATAGGATGGATCTCAGGTTTGGTATTAGAAGTATTGAGATATCACATCTCATGTTATCGGAAGGATCTCAGGTTTGGTATTAGAAGTATTGAGATATCACATCTCATGCTATAGGAAGGGTCTCAGGATTGGAATGGGAAGGAGTTGGATATCACATCTCATGCTAAAGGAAGGGTCTCAGGTTTGGTAGAAGCATTGAGATATCACATCTCATGCTATAGGAAGGGTCTCAGGATTGGAATGGGAAGGACTTAGATATCACATATCATGCTATAGGGAGGGTCTCAGTTTTGATATTAGAAGCATTGAGATATCACATCTCATGCTATCGGAAGTGTCTCAGGATTGGAATGGGAAGGAGCTGGATATCACATCTCATGCTAAAGGAAGGGTCTCAGGTTTGGAACGGGAAGGAGTTGGATATCACATCTCATGTTATAGGAAGGGTCTCAGGTTTGGTATAAACATTGAGATATCACATCTCTGCTATCGGAAGTGTCTCAGGATTGGAATGGGAAGGAGTTGGATATCCCATCTCATGTTATAGGACGGGTCTCAGGTTTGTTATTAGAATCATTGAGATATCATATTGCATGCTGTAGGAAGGGTCTAAGGGTTGGAATGTGAAGGACTTGGATATCACATCTCATGCTATAGATAGGCTCTTAGGTTTGGAAAGGGAAGGAGTTGGATATCACATTTCATGTTAGAGGAAGAATCTCAGGTTTGGTATTAGAAGCATTGAGATATCACATCTCATGCTATAGGAAGGGTCTCAGGTTTGGTATAAGCAATGAGATATCACATCTCATGCTATAGGACGGGTCTCAGGATTGGAATGGAAGGAGTTGGATATCACATCTCATGTTATAGGAAGGATCTCAGGTTTGGTATTAGAAGCATTGAGACATCACATCTCATGCTATAGGAAGGGTCTCAGGGTTGGAATGGGAAGGAGTTGGATATCACATCTCATCCAATAGGAAGGGTCTCAGGTTTGGAATGGGAAGGAATTGGATATCACATCTCATGTTATAGGAAGGATCTCAGGTTTGGTATTAGAAGCATTGAGATATCACATCTCATGCTATAGGAAGGGTCTCAGGATTGGAATGTGAAGGATTTGGATATCACATCTCATGCTAAAGGAAGGGTCTCAGGTTTGGTAGAAGCATTGAGATATCACGTCTCTGCTATCGGAAGGGTCTAAGGATTGGATTGGGAAGGAGTTGGATATCCCTTTTCATGCTATAGGAAGGGTCTCAGGATTTGAATGGCAAGGAGTTGGATATCACATCTCATGCCATAGGAAGGGTCTCAGGTTTGGTATAAGCATTGAGATATCACATCTCTGCTATCGGAAGGGTCTCAGGATTGGATTGGGAAGGAGTTGGATATCCCTTCTCATGCTATAGGAAGTGTCTCAGGTTGGAATGGGAAGGAGTTGGATATCACATCTCATGTTATAGGAAGGGTCTCAGGATTCGAATGGGAAGGAGTTGGATACCACATCTCATGATAAAGGAAGGGTCTAAGGTTTGGAAGGGGAAGGATTTGGATATCACATCTCATGTTATAGGACGGTCTCAGGTTTGGTATTAGAAGCATTGAGATATCAAGTCTCATGGTATAAGAAGGGTCTCAGAATTGGAATGGGAAGGAGTTGGATATCACACCTCAAGCTATAGGAAGGGTCTCAGGATTGGAATGGGAAGGAGTTTGATATCATATCTGATGCCATAGTATGGGTCTCAGGTTTGGTATAAGCATTGAGATATCACATCTCATGCTATAGGAAGGGTCTCAGGATTGGAATGGGAAGGAATTGGATATCACATCTCATGCTATAGGAAGGGTCTCAGATTTGGTAAAAGCATTGAGATATCACATCTCATGCTAAAGGAAGGGTCTCAGGATTGGAATGGGAAGGAGTTGTATATGACATCTCAGGCCATAGGAAGGTTCTCAGGTTTGGTATAAGCATTGAGATATCACATCTCTGCTATCGGAAGGGTCTCAGGATTGGAATGGGAAGGAGTTGGATATCCCATCTCATGTTATAGGAAGGGTCTCAGGTTTGGTATTAGAAGCATAGAGATATCACATCTCATGCTATAGGAAGGGTCTCAGGATTTGAATGGCAAGGAGTTGGATATCACATCTCATGCCATAGGAAGGGTCTCAGGTTTGGTATAAGCATTGAGATATCACATCTCTGCTATCGGAAGGGTCTCAGGATTGGATTGGGAAGGAGTTGGATATCCCTTCTCATGCTATAGGAAGTGTCTCAGGTTGGAATGGGAAGGAGTTGGATATCACATCTCATGTTATAGGAAGGGTCTCAGGATTGGAATGGGAAGGATTTGGATATCACATCTCTTGCTATAGGAAGGGTCTCAGGTTGGAATGGGAAGGAGTTGGATATCACATTTCATGTTATAGGAAGGGTCTCAGGATTGGAATGGGAAGGACTTGGATATCATATCTCATGCTATAGGACGGGTCTCAGGTTTGTTATTAGAATCATTGAGATATCATATTGCATGCTGTAGGAAGGGTCTAAGGATTGGAATGGGAAGGACTTGGATATCACATCTCATGCTATAGGTAGGCTCTCAGGTTTGGAAAGGGAAGGAGTTCGATATCACATTTCATGTTAGAGGAAGGATCTCAGGTTTGGTATTAGAAGCATTGAGATATCACATCTCATGCTATAGGAAGGGTCTCAGGATTGGAATGGGAAGTAGTTGGATATCACATCTCATGCTATAGGAAGGGTCTCAGGTTTGGTATAAGCATTGAGATATCACATCTCATGCTATAGGACGGGTCTCAGGATTGGAATGGAAGGAGTTGGATATCACATCTCATGTTATAGGAAGGATCTCAGGTTTGGTATTAGAAGCATTGAGACATCACATCTCATGCTATAGGAAGGGTCTCAGGGTTGGAATGGGAAGGAGTTGGATATCACATCTCATCCAATAGGAAGGGTCTCAGGTTTGGAATGGGAAGGAATTGGATATCACATCTCATGTTATAGGAAGGATCTCAGGTTTGGTATTAGAAGCATTGAGATATCACATCTCATGCTATAGGAAGGGTCTCAGGATTGGAATGTGAAGGATTTGGATATCACATCTCATGCTAAAGGAAGGGTCTCAGGTTTGGTAGAAGCATTGAGATATCACGTCTCTGCTATCGGAAGGGTCTCAATACTTCTAATACCAAACCTGAGATCCTTCCGATAACATGAGATGTGATATCTCAATACTTCTAATACCAAACCTGAGATCCATCCTATAACATGAGATGTGATATCCAACTCCTTCCCTTTCCAAACCTAAGAGCCTATCTATAGCATGAGATGTGATATCCAGGTCCTTCCCATTCCAATCCTTAGACCCTTCCTACAGCATGCAATATGATATCTCAATGATTCTAATAACAAACCTGAGACCCGTCCTATTGCATGAGATATGATATCCAAGTACTTCCCATTCCAATCCTGAGACCCTTCCTATAACATGAAATGTGATATCCAACTCCTTCCCATTCCAACCTGAGACCCTTCCTATAGCATGAGATGGGATATCCAACTTCTTCCAAATCCAATACTGATACCCTTCCGATAGCATGAGATGTGATATCCCAATGCTTCTACCAAACCTGAGACCCATACTCTGGCATGAGATGTGATATCAAACTCCTTCCCATTCCAATCCTGAGACCCTTCGTATAGCTTGAGGTGTGATATCCAACTCCTTCCCATTCCAATTCTGAGACCCTTCTTATACCATGAGACTTGATATCTCAATGCTTCTAATACCAAACCTGAGACTCGTCCTATAACATGAGATGTGATATCCAAATCCTTCTCCTTCCAAACCTTAGACCCTTCCTTTATCATGAGATGTGATATCCAACTCCTTCCCATTCCAATCCTGAGACCCTTCCGATATCATGAGATTTGTTATCTCAATGCTTCTAATATCAAACTTGAGACCCTCCCTATAGCATGAGATGTGACATCCAAGTCCTTCCCATTCCAATCCTGAGACCCTTCCTATAGCATGAGATGTGATATCTCTATGCTTCTAATACCAAACCTGAAACCCTTCCTATAACATGAGATAGGATATCCAACTCCTTCCCATTCCAATCCTGAGACCTTTCCGATAGCAGAGATGTGATATCTCAATGCTTTTACCAAACCTGAGAACCTTCCTATGGCCTGAGATGTCATATACAACTCCTTCCCATTCCAATCCTGAGACCCTTCCTTTAGCATGAGATGTGATATCTCAATGCTTATACCAAATCTGAGACCCTTCCTATAGCATGAGATGTGATATCTCAATGCTTATACCAGACCTGAGAGCCTACCTATAACATGAGATGTGATATCCAAGTCCATCCCATTCCAATCCTTAGACCCTTCCTACAGCATGCGATGTGATATCTCAATGATTCTAATACCAAACCAGAGACTCTTCCTATAACATGAGATGGGATATCCAACTCCTTCCCATTCCAATCCTGAGCCGCTTCCGATAGCAGAGATGTGATATCTCAATGCTTATACCAAACCTGAGACCCTTCCTATAACATGAGATGTGATATCCAACTCCTTCCCGTTCCAAACCTGAGACACTAACTATAGCATATGTGATACCCACCTCCTTCCCATTCCAAACATGAGACCCTTCCTATAGCAAGAAAGTAATATCCAACTCCTAGCCATTCCAATCCTGAGACCCTTCCTATAGCAAGAGATGTGATATCCAAATCCTTCCCATTCCAATCCTGAGACCCTTCCTATAACATGAGATGTGATATCCAACTCCTTCCCATTCCAACCTGAGACACTTCCTATAGCATGAGAAGGGATATCCAACTCCTTCCCAATCCAATCCTGAGACCGTTCTGATAGCAGAGATGTGATATCTCAATGCTTATACCAAACCTGAGACCCTTCCTATGGCATGAGATGTGATATCCAACTCCTTGCCATTCAAATCCTGAGACCCTTCCTATAGCATGAGAAGGGATATCCAACTCCTTCCCAATCCAATCCTGAGACCCTTCCGAAAGCAGAGACGTGATATCTCAATGCTTCTACCAAACCTGAGACCCTTCCTTTAGCATGAGATGTGATATCCAAATCCTTCACATTCCAATCCTGAGACCCTTCCTATAGCATGAGATGTGATATCTCAATGCTTCTAATACGAAACCTGAGATCCTTCCTATAACATGAGATGTGATATCCAATTCCTTCCCATTCCAAACCTGAGACCCTTCCTATTGGATGAGATGTGATATCCAACTCCTTCCCATTCCAACCCTGAGACCCTTCCTATAGCATGAGATGTGATGTCTCAATGCTTCTAATACCAAACCTGAGATCCTTCCTATAACATGAGATGTGATATCCAACTCCTTCCATTCCAATCCTGAGACCCGTCCTATAGCATGAGATGTGATATCTCAATGCTTATACCAAACCTGAGACCCTTCCTATAGCATGAGATGTGATATCCAACTGCTTCCCATTCCAATCCTGAGACCCTTCCTATAGCATGAGATGTGATATCTCAATGCTTCTAATACCAAACCTGAGATCCTTCCTCTATTATGAAATGTAATATCCAACTCCTTCCCTTTCCAAACCTAAGAGCCTATCTATAGCATAAGATGTGATATCCAAGTCCTTCACATTCCAACCCTTAGACCCTTCCTACAGCATGCAATATGATATCTCAATGATTCTAATAACAAACCTGAGACCCGTCCTATAACATGAGATGGGATATCCAACTCCTTCCCATTCCAATCCTGAGACACTTCCGATAGCAGAGATGTGATATCTCAATGCTTAAACCAAACCTGAGACCCTTCCTATAACATGAGATGTGATATCCAAATCCTTCCCGTTCCAAACCTGAGACCCTTCCTTTAGCATGAGATGTGATATCCAGCTCCTTCCCATTCCAATCCTGAGACACTTCCGATAGCATGAGATGTGATATCTCAATGCTTCTAATATCAAAACTGAGACCCTCCCTATAGCATGATATGTGATATCTAAGTCCTTCCCATTCCAATCCTGAGACCCTCCCTATAGCATGAGATGTGATATCCAACTCCTTCCCATTCCAATCCTGAGACCCTTCCTATAGCATGAGATATGATATCTCAATACTTCTAATACCAAACGTGAGATCCTTCCGATAACATGAGATGTGATATCCAAATCCTTCCCCTTCCAAACCTGAGACCCTCCCTTTAGCATGAGATGTGATATCCAACTCCTGCCCATTCCATTCCTGAGACCCTTCTGATAGCATGAGATGTGATATCTCAATGCCTCTAATACCAAACCTGAGATCCTACCTCTAACATGAAATGTGATATCCAACTCTTTCCCCTTCCAAACCTGAGAGCCTTCCTATAGCATGAGATGTGATATCCAAGTCCTTCCCATTCCAATCCTGAGACCCTTCCTATAGCTTGAGATGTGATATCCAACTCCTTCCCATTCCAATTCTGAGACCCTTCCTATACTATGAGACTTGATATCTCAATGCTTCTAATACCAAAGGTGAGACCCGTAATATAACATGAGATGTGATATCCAAATCCTTCCCCTTCCAAACCTTAGACCCTTCCTTTATCATGAGATGTGATATCCAACTCCTTCCCATTCCAATCCTGAGACCCTTCCGATATCATGAGATGTGATATCTCAAAGCTTCTAATATCAAACTTGAGACCCTCCCTATAGCATGAGATGTGATATCCAAGTCCTTCCCATTCCAATCCTGAGACCCTTCCTATAGCATGAGATGTGATATCTCAATGCTTCTAATACCAAACCTGAGACCCTTCCTATAACATGAGATGGGAATATCCAACTCCTTCCCATTCCAATCCTGAGACCCTTCCGATAGCAGAGATGTGATATCTCAATGCTTATACCAAACCTGAGATCCTTCCTATAACATGAGATGTGATATCCAACTCCTTCCCATTCCAATCCTGAGACACTTCCTATAGCATGAGATGTGATATCTCACTGCTTATACCAAACCTGAGACCCTTCCCATAGCATGATATGTGATATCCAACTCCTTCCCATTCCAATCCTCAGACCCTTCCTATAGCATGAGATGTGATATCTCAATGCTTCTAATATCAAACTTGAGACCCTACCTATAGCATGAGATGTGATATCCAAGTCCTTCCCATTACAATCCTGAGACCCTTCCTATAGCATGAGATATGATATCTCAATACTTCTAATACCAAACGTGAGATCCTTCCGATAACATGAGATGTGATATCCAAATCCTTCCCCTTCCAAACCTGAGACCCTCCTCCCAGGGAAACTAAAACTACCTCAGCCTCTATCCCGCTGGGAAATGAGTCTGAGGAGAAGGATTCTCCTGTAATCTCTTCTTCCTCGTAGGAGGAGAAGGCCAGATTAGCGGAGTGGACCCCCAAAGGTCTAACCTTACACCGGGGATCCCCCTTCACGTGGTCAGTTGCTCCACAAGCAAAACAAGATCCATTGGGTCTGTTTACATAGGGAGGCTTATTGTAAGACAGTGTGCTGATCAATGGAGTAGATACTCCAGCTCTTAGGGATAGTGGGTGCAGTCGAACTGTAGTGGATTCTACCTTGGTAGACTCAGAGGAAGTTGCCAGAGCTACTCTGATGCCCACTAAGTTGGCTGACGGCCCACTCCGTATGTTCCCAGTAATACCTGTAAATCTTACTTTAAATGGTACAGCAGTCAGGATTCCAGTGAGCATTCAGAGAAACGTCCCGGGAAAGGTCTTGTTAGGTAATGATCTCAGAGCTTTAGGGCTCATAGGAGACACTGCCGAAAGACCCTACACACGGTCTCAAGCACGGGCAGCATTGGCCAAGACCAATACGCCGCCCCAGCCGAAGGGGAAACCCAAGGCGAAAGGAGTCAACAAGTCAAGACGAGGGAAAGAGAATATTCCCCCGAGCTCGCCTACCACTGCGGTGGAGGAAGTTGGTCAATCGCCCGGGCCTGAGGAGGAGGTGGCGATGCCTGAAGTATTTGACCCCAACGACCATCCTGAACTAAAAGACTTGTTAGTTGAAGGAGGTCCTGATAGGGACGAATTCAGTAAAGGCCAACGTGAGTGCCCATCTCTGGAAGGCCTAAGGAGACAGGCCTGCTCCCAGCTTGAGGGTGAACCTCCTGGGACGCATAGGATTTATTGGGAAGGTGGACTCCTGTATAGTGAGCCCACAGAGTCTACAGAAGGAGACCATAGGAGGTTGGTGGTTCCCCTTGCTGTTAGGCCCTTCCTCCTGCAGTTGGCGCATGAAGTGCTCCTTGCTGGTCACCTTGGTATTAAGAGGACCAAGCAAAGGTTATCCATGCACTTCTACTGGCCCAAGATGGGGGTGCAAGTAGAAAGTCACTGCAGGAGTTGTGCCTCCTGCCAGTTATCTGGTAAGGTTGGCTCGACAATCCAAGCTCCGTTGGTACCGCTCCCAGTTGTGGGGGTACCATTTGAAAGGGTAGGGATCGACATCGTTGGTCCCCTTGACCCGCAAACATCCTCGGGCAATAGGTTTATCCTGGTGCTGGTCGACCATGCAACCAGATATCCTGAGGCCATCCCATTGAAAACTGTAACTGCCAAGTCAGTTGCAAAAGCTTTACTTGGCATATTTACTAGGGTTGGCTTCCCTAAAGAAGTTGTGTCAGATCGTGGCAGCAACTTTATGTCGAAGTATATGCAGGCTATGTGGAAAGAATGTGGGGTCACCTACAAGTTCTCTTCTGCATACCACCCCCAGACCAATGGTCTGGTGGAACGTTTCAACAGAACGTTAAAAAGCATGATTGGGGCTCTGGAGAAGCTTCAGAGAAGACAATGGGATCTTCTTTTACCATGCTTACTGTTTGCCTACCGAGAGGTACCACAGGAGGGTGTTGGCTTCAGCCCCTTCAAACTTCTGTTTGGTCATCCTGTACGGGGACCCTTAGCCATAGTCAAAGAGGGATGGGAGATGCCCACTCCCCCTGTTACTACCAACGTAGTTGATTATGTGCTAGGGCTCAGAAAACGGATGGTACTTCTGATGGGCTTGGCTAGTGATAAATTGAAGGCAGTACAAGCGCTGGTGAAACATTGGTACGACCAGAAAGCTTCCCTCATCAACTTTACACCTGGTCAGCAAGTCCTGATCATGAATCCCATAAGGCCTTGAGCTTTACAGGACAAATGGTCAGGCCCTTACACAGTGGTGGAGCCCCTGGGTGAGGTTAACTATTTAGTGGACCTTGGAAGGCCTGGACAGGCTCCAAAAGTGTTTCACGTGAATAGGCTGAAGGCTTTCGTCCCAAGAGTCGAAATCGCAGCACTGTTACTGGCTTCAGATGTTGAGGAAGAGGAGTCTGAACCTCTCCCCGACCTGTTCCAAAGCGGTCCTTCAGATAGCTCCTTTGAGGGTGTCCGAGTGGCCCCTCACCTGACTTCTGATCAGCAGGCTGAGGTGAAAAGTTTGCTTAGGCAGTTTTCCCCCGTTTTCACAGTCGCCTGGTTTGACACCTTGGTGCAAACATATCATAGACACAGGAGACAGTGTACCTACCAAAAGTAGGGGATACAGGATGTCAGACAAAGTACGGTCTTATATTAAGACCGAGGTCAACAAGATGTTAGACCTTGGGGTGATTGAACCCTCTAGTAGTCCTTGGTCCAGCCCTGTGGTTTTCGTTCCAAAGGCAGGCACTTCTGAATTGAGGTTCTGTGTGGATTACAGGGCTCTGAATGCTGTCACCAAGACAGATGCACACCCCTTGCCTCGAACAGATGAGCTGGTGGATACTTTGGGTGCCTCCAAGTACCTCAGCACGTTTGACCTCACTGCTGGCTATTGGCAAATAGCTTTAGCAGAACATGCCAAGGAGAAGACAGCGTTTTCTACTCCAGACGGCCTTTACCAATTCCGGGTAATGCCGTTCGGGTTGAAGAATGCACCTGCCACTTTCCAGAGGCTTGTTCATCATGTTTTGAATGGGTTGGACGAATTCTGTCTTGCATATCTGGACGATATAGCAGTTTTCAGTGCCACCTGACCATGTGAAACACCTCGGGATTGTGCTCCAGGCTCTTCAGAAAGCACACTTGACCATAAAAGCTAGTAAATGCCAGATTGGACAAGGCTCAGTGTTTTACCTTGGACATGAAGTAGGTGGAGGGAGGATACAGCCTCTACCCAGTAAAGTACAAGCAGTACAAGACTGGCCTACCCCCACTACACAAACCCAAGTGAGAGCCTTCTTAGGACTCACGGGGTATTACCGCAATTTTGTGGCAGACTATGGCACCATAGCTGCCCCTCTGACTGCCCTCACAACTCTGAAGAAACCCAAGAAGGTAACTTGGACCGACGAGTGTGAGAAGGCCTTCAATGGCTTAAAAGACTCCTTGTGCCAGGCCCCTGTCCTCAGGGCCCCTGATTATCAAAGACCTTTTATCGTGCAGACGGACGCCTCTGACACTGGGATAGGAGCTGTACTATCGCAAGTAGATGAGAAGGGTAAGGAACACCCTATTGGTTTTATTAGTCGCCAGTTTAAGGACAGAGAGCTCAGATGGTCCACGGTAGAGAAAGAATGTTTCTCTGTTGTGTGGGCCCTAAGGAAGCTGAGGCCCTACCTCTATGGGACCCACTTCACTGTGCAAACTGACCATAAGCCCTTAAAGTGGCTAATAAATATGAAGGGGGAGAATCCAAAGTTGCTTAGGTGGTCCATAAGTCTACAAGGCTTCGACTTCACTATTGAGCATAGGCCAGGTGTCCAACATAGCAATGCTGATGGGTTGTGGAGAATGTTTAACCGACCTGAACAAGAGACTCATCCAGGGGTGGATTAGTTCCCCCTGTCCATAGTCTGGGAGGGGCGAGTGTTAGGAAAGATTTCGTAATTGTAGGTAATTTTCCTTCCATGTGGCAACCCCTAAACTTTTTGCTGTTGTTTTTCACCTTGTTCTCGACTTTGCCCGAGAAGTGCAGCCTTCTGCCGCACTCCTCTGGGCTTTCGCTCCTTTCTTAAGGGGAAACTGTCATGCCCTTAAGACAGTCAGTACCAGGAAACGCTGGTTTCCGTAGTTTCTTGTATCATGTTGCAGCTTTCGTGCAACATGACACAAGAGGGCACTGTAAGCTACGTTACTGCTCTCTTGGGTCTCTAGCCTTCTACAGGCCCTAGATACTCTTTCAGGATTGTAACTGATCGGTGCAAGTGATTCACGGACGGGAATGGTGGCAGCGATCGTTTCTTGTGTTTTGAGATCCTTTTGGCGTGCTAAGCGCGTTTCTCGCGCTTAACCCAAAATGGTGGCCTAGATCCCAAAATAGCCAGACCACGAGGCTCCTTTGTCCTGTCGGCTGACCGTCTTGCTCCCTTCACCTTCCCCAGGTCGAGCCGACCTGGGGCCTTCCTTATTTGGGCATGTGCTTTCCCGCGAAACACAGATGCTTTCGCAGGCTTCTACATGTCTTGTGTGTGCCTCCAGGATGTGGGCTGGGATGTCTGGTCCCAATACACATCCTGGGTGCCAGAGAGTCTAGGGTAGTGTGAATGCCTGGGACCACCGTGGTCCGTGATAGGTCCACGAATGGTGTGAGTGTTGATGAGCGGATCTCCCATTGGGTCCCCTCCGTTTTGGCGCCAAGGGAACCGTGGATAAGAGGGGGCTGGAAACACCACTACCATGTCGATCTCCTGAGTTCTCACGAACGAAGGAATACAGGAGCCAAGTATCCTGCAACCAAGAGGCTGAACCGAGGAATCGCTGGTGACCCGCTGAAGGACTGCTCCTCTGCACTGCTGTCGCCTTGTGAAACCCTTTTCACCTTTGATCGAACCAGAAGGCCTGTACTGGTACTTCGACCCTTGGAATAGCGGGGACAGCTATTCTCGGCATTTTCACCATCTCCTGCTAGTAAGCCTTCGGAAGCGTCTCTGGGCCATCCAGCAGACTGACCAGCCTACACAGGAGTCTTGCTCTGTAACCGCCGCCAGGTTGTGTAGTATATCGAGTCCTTGTCACTCTCACATGATTCGTACACTTGGCGTTCCCAGGTCTGAAGTGAGTAGTGTTATTGCATGCTGTAGGAAGGGTCTAAGGATTGGAATGGGAAGGACTTGGATATCACATCTCATGCTATGGATAGGCTCTCAGGTTTGGAAAGGGAAGGAGTTGGATATCACATTTCATGTTAGAGGAAGGATCTCAGGTTTGGTATTAGAGGCATTGAGATATCACATCTCATGCTATAGGAAGGGTCTCAGGATTGGAATGGGAAGGAGTTGGATATCACATCTCATGCTAAAGGAAGGGTCTCAGGTTTAGTATAAGCATTGAGATATCACATCTCATGCTATAGGAAGGGTCTCAGGATTGGAATGGAAGGAGTTGGATTTCACATCTCATGTTATAGGAAGGATCTCAGGTTTGGTATTAGAAGCATTGAGACATCACATCTCATGCTAAAGGAAGGGTCTCAGGATTGGAATGGGAAGGAGTTGGATATCACATCTCATGCTATAGGAAGGGTCTCAGGTTTGGTATAAGCATTGAGATATCACATCTCATGCTATAGGAAGGGTCTCAGGATTGGAATGGGAAGGAGTTGTATATGACATCTCATGCCGTAGGAAGGGTCTCAGGTTTGGTATAAGCATTGAGATATCAGATCTCTGCTATCGGAAGGGTCTCAGGATTGCAATGGGAAGGAGTTGGATATCCCATCTCATGTTATAGGAAGAGTCTCAGGTTTGGTATTAGAAGCATTGAGATATCACATCTCATGCTATAGGAAGTGTCTCAAGATTGGAATGGGAAGGACTTGGATATCACATCTCATGCTATAGGGAGGGTCTCAAGTTTGATATTAGAAGCATTGAGATATCACATCTCATGCTATAGGAAGGGTCTCAGGATTGGAATGGGAAGGAGTTGGATATCACATCTCATGCTATAGGAAGGGTCTCAGGTTTGGTATAAGCAGTGAGATATCACATCTCATGCTATAGGAAGTGTCTCAGGATTGGAATGGGAAGGAGTTGGATATCACATCTCATGTTATAGGAAGGATCTCAGGTTTGGTATAAGCATTGAGATATCACATGTTTGCTATCGGAAGGGTCTCAGGATTGGAATGGGAAGGAGTTGGATATTCCCATCTCATGTTATAGGAAGGGTCTCAGGTTTGGTATTAGAAGCATTGAGACATCACATCTCATGCTATAGGAAGGGTCTCAGGATTGGAATGGGAAGGACTTGGATATCACATCTCATGCTATAGGGAGGGTCTCGAGTTTGATATTAGAAGCATTGAGATTTCACATCTCATGATATCGGAAGGGTCTCAGGATTGGAATGGGAAGGAGTTGGATATCACATCTCATGATAAAGGAAGGGTCTAAGGTTTGGAAGGGGAAGGATTTGGATATCACATCTCATGTTATAGGACGGGTCTCAGGTTTGGTATTAGAAGCATTGAGATATCAAGTCTCATGGTATAGGAAGGGTCTCAGAATTGGAATGGGAAGGAGTTGGATATCACATCTCAAGCTATAGGAAGGGTCTCAGGATTGGAATGGGAAGGAGTTTGATATCACATCTCATGCCATAGTATGGGTCTCAGGTTTGGTATAAGCATTGGGATATCAAATCTCATGCTATCGGAAGGGTATCAGGATTGGAATTCCAAGGAGTTGGATATCCCATCTCATGCTATAGGAAGGGTCTCAGGTTGGAATGGGAAGGAGTTGGATATCACATCTCATGCTAAAGGGAGGGTCTCAGGTTTGGAAGGGGAAGGATTTGGATATCACATCTCATGTTATAGGAAGGATCTCAGGTTTGGTATAAGAAGCATTGAGATATCACATCTCATGCTATCGGAAGAATCTCAGATTTGGTATTAGAGGCATTGAGATATCACATCTCATGCTATCATAAGGGTCTCAGGATTGGAATGGGAAGGAGTTGGATATCACATCTCATGCTATAGGAAGGGTCTCAGGTTTGGAACGGGAAGGAGTTGGATATCACATCTCATGTTATAGGAAGAGTCTCAGGTTTGGTATAAGCATTGAGATATCAAATCTCTGCAATCGGAAGTGTCTCAGGATTGGGATGGGAAGGAGTTGGATATCACATCTCATGCTATAGGAAGGGTCTCAGGTTTGGAACGGAAAGGAGTTGGATATCCCATCTCATGTTATAGGACTGGTCTCAGGTTTGGTATTAGAAGCATTGAGATATCACATCTCTGCTATCGGAAGTGTCTCAGGATTGGAATGGGAAGGAGTTGGATATCATATCTCATGTTATAGGACGGGTCTCAGGTTTGTTATTAGAATCATTGAGATATCATATTGCATGCTGTAGGAAGGGTCTAAGGATTGGAATGGAAGGACTTGGATATCACATCTCATGCTATAGGTAGGCTCTCAGGTTTGGAAAGGGAAGGAGTTGGATATCACATTTAATGTTAGAGGAAGGATCTCAGGTTTGATATTAGAGCCATTGGATATCACATCTCATGCTATAGGAAGGGTCTCAGGATTGGAATGGGAAGGAGTTGGATATCACATCTCATGCTATAGGAAGGGTTTTAGGTTTGGTATAAGCATTGAGATATCACATCTCATGCTATAGGAAGGGTCTCAGGATTGGAATGGGAAGGATCTGTATATGACATCTCATGCAATAGGAAGGGTCTCAGGTTTGGTATTAGAAGCATTGAGATATCACATCTCATGCTATAGGAAGTGTCTCAGGATTGGAATGGGAAGGACTTGGATATCACATCTCATGCTATAGGAAGGGTCTCAGGTTTGGTATAAGCAGTGAGATATCACATCTCATGCTATAGGAAGTGTCTCAGGATTGGAATGGGAAGGAGTTGGATATCACATCCCATGTTATAGGAAGGATCTCAGGTTTGGTATAAGCATTGAGATATCACATGTTTGCTATCGGAAGGGTCTCAGGATTATAATGGGAAGGAGTTGGATATTCCCATCTCATGTTATAGGAAGGGTCTCAGGTTTGGTATTAGAAGCATTGAGACATCACATCTCATGCTGTAGGAAGGGTCTCAGGATTGGAATGGGAAGGACTTGGATATCACATCTCATGCTATAGGGAGGGTCTCGAGTTTGATATTAGAAGCATTGAGATATCACATCTCATGATATCGGAAGGGTCTCAGGATTGGAATGGGAAGGAGTTGGATATCACATCTCATGATAAAGGAAGGGTCTAAGGTTTGGAAGGGGAAGGATTTGGATATCACATCTCATGTTATAGGACAGGTCTCAGGTTTGGTATTAGAAGCATTGAGATATCAAGTCTCATGGTATAGGAAGGGTCTCAGAATTGGAATGGGAAGGAGTTGGATATCACATCTCGTTATAGGAAGGGTCTCAGGATTGGAATGGGAAGGAATTGGATATCATATCTCATGTTATAGGACCGGTCCCAGGTCTGGTATTAGAAGCATTGAGATATCACATCTCATGCTATAGGAGGAGTCTCAGGATTGGAATGGGAAGGAGTTGGATATCACGTTTCATGTTATACGAAGGGTCTCAGGATTGGAATGGGAAGGAGTTGAATATCACATCTCATGCTAAAGGAAGGGTATCAGGTTTGATAGAAGCATTGAGATATCACATCGCATGCTATAGGAAGGAACTCAGGATTGGAATGGGAAGGAGTTGGATATCACATCTAATGCCATAGGAAGGGTCATCAGGTTTGGTATAAGCATTGAGATATCACATCTCTGCTATCGGAAGGGTCTCAGGATAGGAATGGGGAGGACTTAGAATTCACATCTCATACTATAGGGAGGGTCTCAGTTTTGATATTAGAAGCATTGAGCTATCACATCTCATGCTATCGGAAGGGTCTCAGGATTGGAATCGGATGGAGTTGGATATCACATCTCAAGCTATCTCAGGATTGGAATGGGAAGGAGTTTGATATTTCATCTCAAGCTATAGGAAGGGTCTCAGGTTTGGAAAGGGAAGGATTTGGATTTCACATCTCATGTTATAGGATGGTTCTCATGTTTGGTTTTAGAAGCATTGAGATATCACATCTCATGCTATCGGAAGGGTCTCAGGTTTGGAATGGGAAGGAGTTGGATATCACATCTCTGCTATCTGAAGGGTCTCAGGATTGGAATGGGAAGGAGTTGGATATCCCATCTCGTTATAGGAAGGGTCTCAGGTTTGGTATTAGAAGCAATGAGATATCACATCTCATGCTATAGGAAGGGTCTAAGGTTTGGAAGGGGACGGATTTGGGTATCACATCTCATGTTATAGGACGGGTCTCAGGTTTGGTATTTGAAGCATTGAGATATCAAGTCTCATGGTATAGGACGGGTCTCAGAATTGGAATGAGAAGGAGTTGGATATCACATCTCAAGCTATAGGAAGGGTCTCAGGATTGGAATGGGAAGGACTTGGATATCACATCTCATTCTATACGAAGGCTCTCAGGATTGGAAGGGGAAGGAGTTGGATATCACATTTCATGTTAGAGGTAGGATCTCAGGTTTGGTTTTAGAGGCATTGAGATATCACATCTCATGCCATCAGAAGGGTCTCAGGATTGGAATGGGAAGGAGTTGGATATCAAATCTCATGCTAAAGGGATGGTCTAATGTTTGGAAGGGGAGGGATTTGGACATCATATCTCATGTTATTGGAAGGATCTCAGGTTTGGTATTAGAAGCATTGAGATATCACATCTCATGCTATCGGAAGGGTCTTAGGTTTGGTATAAGCATTGAGATATCACATCTCTGCTATCGGAAGGGTCTCAGGATTGGAATGGGAAGGATTTGGACATCACAATTCATGTTATAGGAAGGGTCTCAGGTTTGGTATTAGAAGCATTGAGATATCACATCTCATGCTATAGGAAGGGTCTCAGGATTGGAATGGGAAGGACTTGGATATCACATCTCATGTTATAGGAAGGGTCTCAGGTTTGGTATTAGAAGCATTGAGATATCACATCTCATGCTATAGGAAGGGTCTCAGGATTGGAATGGGAAGGACTTGGATATCACATCTCATGCTATAGGAAGGGTCTCAGGAATGGAATGGAAAGGACTTGGATATCACATCTCATGATAAAGGAAGGGTCTAAGGTTTGGAAGGGGAAGGATTTGGATATCACATCTCATGTTATTGGACCGGTCTCAGGTTTGGTATTAGAAGCATTGAGATATCAAGTCTCATGGTATAGGACGGGAGTTTGATATCACATCTCATGCCATGGTATGGGTGTCAGGTTTTGTAGAAGCATTGGGATATCACATCTCATGCTATAAGAAGGGTATCAGGATTGGATTTGGAAGGAGTTGGATATCCCATCTCATGCTATAGGAAGGGTCTCAGGTTGGAATAGAAGGAGTTGGATATCACATCTCATGTTATAGGAAGGGTCTCAGGATTGGAATGGGAAGGACTTGGATATCACATCTTGTTAGGAAAGATTTCGTAATTGTAGGGAATTTTCCTTCCATGTGGCAACCCCTAAACTTTTTGCTATTGTTTTTAACCTTGTTCTTGACTTTGCCAGAGAAGTACAGCCTTCTGCCGCACTTCTCTGGGCTTTCGCTCCTTTTCTTACGGGGAAACTGACATGCCCTTAAAACAGTCAGTACCGGGGAACGCTGTTTCCCGTAGTTTCGTTTATCATGTTGCGGCTTTAGTGCAACATGACACAAGAGGGCACTGTAAGCTAAGTTACAGCTCTCTTGGGTCTCTAGCCTTCTACGGGCCCTAGATACTCTTTTAGGATGGTATTTGATCGGTGCAAGTCATTCAGGGACTGGAATGGTGGCAGCGATCGTTTTGTTTATTTTGAGCTCCTTTTGGCGTTCTGAGCACGTTTTTCGCACTGAACCCAAAATGGTGGCCTGGCTCCCAAAATGGCCAGTCCACGAGGCTCCTTTGTCCTGTCCACTGACCGTCTTGCTCCCTTCACCTTCCCCAGGTCGGGCGACCCGGGGCCTTCCTTATTTGGGCATGTACTTTCCCGCGAAACGTGGTTGCTTTCGCGGGCTTCTACATGTCGTTTGTGTGCCTCCAGGGTGTGGGCTGGGATGTCTGGTCCCAATACACATCCTGGGTGCCAGAGAGTCTGGGGTGGTGTGAATGCCTGGGACCACCGTGGTCCGTGATTGGTCCACGTATGGTATGTGTGTTGATGTGCGGATCTCCCATTGGCTCCCCTCCGTTTTGGCGCGAAGGGAACCGTGGATAAGAGGGAGCTGGAAACACCACTACCATGTCGATCTCCTGAGTTCTCACGAACGAAGGAATACAGGAGCCAAGTATCCTGCAACCAAGAGGCTGGACCGAGGAATCGCTGGTGACCCGCTGAAGGAATCCTCCTTTGCACTGCTGTCGACCTGTGAAACCCTTTCCTCCTTGGATCGAACCAGAAGGCCTGTACTGGTGCTTCGACCTTTGGAATAGCAGGAACAGCTATTCCCGGCGACTTCATCATCTCCTGCCAAGTAAGCCTTCGGAAGTGTCTCTGGGCCATCCAGTTGACTGACCAGCTTACAAGGGAGTCCTGCTCTGTAACTGCCGCCAGGTTGTGTTGTATTTCGAGTCCTTGTCACTCTCCCACGCTTCGTACACTTGGCGTTCCCAAGTCTGAAGGGAGGAGTGTACATTTGGCTTGAATACACACGGCCGCTCCGTTGTCCTGCTGCGGCAACAAACTGTGCTGGTTACGTCGATTGGGACGTCTTTTTGCTCTACACGACTTTGAGGCGTTCCCTGCTCTTCTGAACCTGCCAGCTGCTGAAACTAACGTGGAGAAGCCTGGGTCTGCTTGCTTCGGGGACCGGTGAGTAGTTTAGCTAGGATCTGGTCGCCCTCCTGCAGTATCCCATTGCTTTCCCTGCTGTGTAAAAACAGCACCCTTTTGGCCGTACTCGCGCTCTGCTTCTGCCCGCTGTGGAGGCTGCGCTTGAGTTGCGGAACCTGTTCTCCTTCTGCTGTGCACTAACCCGAACTGCCTGACTTCCTCCGAAGAGCTTCCCCTTTTGCCCGTTGGCACCGGCGTGGCAGGTACTTTGAGCACAAGGCTCCACTCTTCGCAGGGCTCGGACTTCCATCTAGTTAGGTGCCTCTGAAGGCGAACTGAGTCTAAAGCGTTATCGCACTGCCTGTTTTCCTTTCCTTTCAGGTGGACTACATATTTCGTGCTTTAAACGCTTGCGACTGTGTATTTGTATATATATTGTGTTGATATGGTATGTGTTGGTTTAATATTGTGATATTGTGATTTTCTCGCTACGGTCATTATTTTAAAGGCCTTAAAATAAATGTGTATCTATTTTTGATATAACAACTGTTTGGAGTAGTTTGTAAGCGCTCTTGCTTTGTGTGCTCATTGTGGGCTTTCAGTCACCCTCACCCCTCTTGAGACCTAGTCTTGACCGCCGCGATCGCTACCTTGATTGGTCTGGCTCGTCCAGAGGTTACCCTGTTCCAAGTAATTAGGTTGGCCTTCTGAACTTCTGCGCCACCAGGACAGAGTTCAGAAATCCGTCTTAACAAATTGGTGTACAGCGGTGGGATACGACTGAAGGTATCCAGTGTTGCGCTCGAACTAAGGCATTTCAGGTTATTCCAAACAGTACACGTAGTGAATTGTTGTAATATAACTTTAAAAAGGCCATAGTCCTATCAAACAGTATGGAAGCAAATACCTTGTTAACTTTAAATGCTTCCAAATCAGAAACATTGAAGAAGATGTGTGCGGAGAGAGGTGTTTCCTCTCAAGGCACTAAATTGGAAATGATCCAGAGAATCGTGGCGTGGCAAGAAGCGCAGCTTGACGCTATAACTTCCGAGGACAGTGCAGAAGGTGGTGGGGCTGCTCTCACTGGTAGAACCGACGGTTCTGCCGCTGCACTGATCCATCGCGACCACGAGGACAGGGAGGATGTGATGTCTAATGTTTCCTCTGCCAGTGTTGATGGGGAGGCTATGCTTGAATTCAAGAAGCAAGAGCTGCGGTTTAGGCAGCAGGAGCTTGAATTCAGCATAGCCAAACTAAAAATCGAACAGGCAGAAAAACAGAAAGACAGGGATCACCAGTTGGAACTGGCCAAGCTTCAGGTTGCAAATGGGTCCAAGGGTCCTGGACATGGCTCTGGGGCTTCCTCTCATCCACGGTTTCCGAAAGATCTGCTCAGTGTGTATGAAGAAAGGAATGACATTATGGACTGGCTGAATGCGTTTGAGTATGCATGCAAGGTTCAAGAAGTTGACAATGCTGATAAGATTGCTTGGTTGCTCAGTAGACTGCCCCATTCTGGCTGCAGTGCCATTATGGAAATGTCGAAGGCTGAGCGGGCTGATTTCGCAATGTTAAAGCAAACTCTCATTTTAAAGTTTGGGAAGACTCCGGCCCAATATTTAAAGCGTTTTCGAGAGTATAAGAAAAAGGAAGGTGGTACTTGGGTATCTTATGTCGCTGAATCTTTGAAAAACTTAACTGGCTGGGTCGAAGGTTATAAGGCTTCTACCTTCGAAGGCATGATCAATCTGGTCATGCTGGAACACATTTTTGCTTCTTCTTCCCCGGAGCTTAAGCAGCATTTGGCCGATTCGAAGGAGATAGATCCTAAGAAGCTGGCCATTGCAGCAGACTTATGGGTGTCACATCGAGTGTCCCATAAGGACAAAAATCCTGGTAAGCAGGAGGAAGGGAAAAAGTCCAAAGATATGGAGGGTGGGGAATCTGCTAAATCTTCTTCCCATAAGGGCCACAAAAAGAAAAACAAGGGTAAGACACAAGAGAACTCACAGGGTAGTGGAGGTTCGCCTCCGAAACAGAACTCTGGTTACAATAAGCCTCCCTACGTAAACAGACCCACTGGGGCTTGTTTTTCTTGTGGAGCAACTGACCATGTGAAGGGGGATCCCCGGTGTAAGGTTAGACCTTTGGGGGTCCACTCTGCTAATCTGGCCTTCTCCTCCTACGAGGAAGAAGAGATTACAGGAGCATCCTTCTCCTCAGACTCATTTCCCAGCGGGATAGAGGCTGAGGTAGTTTTAGTGTCCCTGGGTTCCTGGGAGCCTAAAGTCGCAGAGGCTTATGCTAGGATTCCGGATAATACCAAGCACTACTTTAAAGACAGCGTGCTGATCAATGGAGTGGATACTCCAGCTCTTAGGGATAGTGGGTGCAGTCGAACAGTAGTGGATTCTACCTTGGTAGACTCAGAGGAAGTTGCCAGAGCTACTCTGATGCCCACTAAGTTTGCTGACGGCCCCCTCCGTATGTTTCCCGTGATCCCTGTAAATCTTACTTTAAATGGTACAGCAGTCAGGATTCCAGTGAGCATTCAGAGAAACGTCCCGGGAAAGGTCTTGCTGGGTAATGATCTCAGAGCTTTAGGGCTCGTAGGAGACACTGCCGAAAGACCCTACACACGGTCTCAAGCACGGGCAGCATTGGCCAAGTCCAATACGCCGCCCCAGCCGAAGGGGAAACCCAAGGCGAAGGGAGTCTACAAGTCAAGACGAGGGAAAGAGAATATTCCCCCGAGCTCGCCTACCACTGCGGTGGAGGAAGTTGGTCAATCGCCCGGGCCTGACGAGGAGGTGGCGATGCCTGAAGTTTTCGACCCCAACGATCATCCTGAACTAAAAGACTTGTTAGTTGAAGGAGGTCCTGATAGGGACGAATTCAGTAAAGGCCAACGTGAGTGCCCATCTCTGGAAGGCCTAAGGAGACAGGCCTGCTCCCAGCTTGAGGGTGAGCCTCCTGGGAAGCATAGGATTTATTGGGAAGGTGGACTCCTGTATAGTGAGCCCACAGAGTCTACAGAAGGAGACCATAGGAGGTTGGTGGTTCCCCTTGCTGTTAGGCCCTCCCTCCTGCAGTTGGCGCATGAAGTTCCCCTTGCTGGTCACCTTGGTATGAAGAGGACCAAGCAAAGGTTATCCATGCACTTCTACTGGCCCAAGATGGGGGTGCAAGTAGAAAGTCACTGCAGGAGTTGTGCCTCCTGCCAGTTGTCTGGTAAGGTTGGCGCGACAATCCAAGCTCCGTTGGTACCGCTCCCAGTTGTGGGGGTACCATTTGAAAGGGTAGGGATCGACATCGTTGGTCCCCTTGACCCGCAAACATCCTCGGGCAATAGGTTTATCCTGGTGCTGGTCGACCATGCAACCAGGTATCCTGAGGCCATCCCATTGAAAACTGTAACTGCCAAGTCAGTTGCAAAAGCTTTACTCGGCATATTTACTAGGGTTGGCTTCCCTAAAGAAGTTGTGTCAGATCGTGGCAGCAACTTTATGTCGAAGTATATGCAGGCTATGTGGAAAGAATGTGGGGTCACCTACAAGTTCTCTTCTGCATACCACCCCCAGACCAATGGTCTGGTGGAACGTTTCAACAGAACGTTAAAAAGCATGATTGGGGCTCTGGAGGAGCCCCAGAGAAGAAAATGGGATCTTCTTTTACCATGCCTACTGTTTGCCTACCGAGAGGTACCACAGGAGGGTGTTGGCTTCAGCCCCTTCGAACTTCTGTTCGGTCATCCCGTACGGGGACCCTTAGCCATCGTCAAAGAGGGATGGGAGATGCCCACTCCCTCTGTTACTACCAATGTAGTTGATTATGTGCTAGGGCTCAGAAAACGGATGGTACTTCTGATGGGCTTGGCTAGTGATAAATTGAAGGCAGGGCAAGCGCTGGTGAAACATTGGTACGACCAGAAAGCTTCCCTCATCAACTTTACACCTGGTCAGCACGTCCTGATCATGAATCCAATAAGGCCTCGCGCTTTACAGGACAAATGGTCAGGCCCTTACACAGTGGTGGAGCCCCTGGGTGAGGTGAACTATTTAGTGGACCTTGGAAGGCCTGGACAGGCTCCAAAAGTGTTTCACGTGAATAGGCTGAAGGCTTTCGTCCCAAGAGTCGAAATCGCAGCACTGCTACTGGCTTCAGATGTTGAGGAAGAGGAGTCAGAACCTCTCCCCGACCTGTTCCAAAGCGGTCCTTCAGATGGCTCCGTTGAGGGTGTCCGAGTGGCCCCTCACCTGACTTCTGATCAGCAGGCTGAGGTGAAAAGTTTGCTTAGGCAGTTTTCCCCCCTGTTTTCACAGTCCCCTGGTTTGACACCTTGGTGCAAACATAACATTGACACAGGAGACAGTGTACCTACCAAAAGTAGGGGATACAGGATGTCAGATAAAGTACGGTCTTATATTAAGACCGAGGTCAACAAGATGTTAGACCTTGGGGTGATTGAACCCTCTAGTAGTCCTTGGTCCAGTCCTGTGGTTTTGGTTCCAAAAGCAGGCACTTCTGAATTGAGGTTCTGCGTGGATTACAGGGCTCTGAATGCTGTCACCAAGACAGATGCACACCCCTTGCCTCGAACAGATGAGCTGGTGGATACGTTGGGTGCCTCCAAGTACCTCAGCACGTTTGACCTCACTGCTGGCTATTGGCAAATAGCTTTAGCAGAACATGCCAAGGAGAAGACAGCATTTTCTACTCCAGACGGCCTTTACCAATTCCGGGTAATGCCGTTCGGGTTGAAGAATGCACCTGGCACTTTCCAGAGGCTTGTGAATCATGTGTTGAATGGGTTGGACGAATTCTGTCTTGCATATCTAGACGATATAGCAGTTTTCAGTGCCACCTGGGAAGACCATGTGAAACACCTCAGGATTGTGCTCCAGGCCCTTCAGAAAGCCCACTTGACCATAAAGGCTAGTAAATGCCAGATTGGACAAGGCTCAGTGGTTTACCTTGGACATGAAGTAGGTGGAGGGAGGATACAGCCTCTACCCAGTAAAGTACAAGCAGTACAAGACTGGCCTACCCCCACTACGCAAACCCAAGTGAGAGCCTTCTTAGGACTCACAGGTTATTATCGCAATTTTGTGGCAGACTATGGCACCATAGCTGCTCCTCTGACTGCCCTCACAACTCCGAAGAAACCCAAGAAGGCAACTTGGACTGACGAGTGTGAGAAGGCCTTCAATGGCTTAAAAGACTCCTTGTGCCAGGCCCCTGTGCTCAGGGCCCCTGATTATCAAAGACCTTTTATCGTGCAGACGGATGCCTCTGACACTGGGATAGGAGCTGTACTATCACAAGTACATGAGAAGGGTAAGGAACACCCTATCGGTTTTATTAGTCACCAGCTTAAGGACAGAGAGCTCAGATGGTCCACGGTAGAGAAAGAATGTTTCTCTGTTGTGTGGGCCCTAAGGAAGCTGAGGCCCTACCTCTATGGGACCCACTTCACTGTGCAGACTGACCATAAGCCGTTAAAGTGGCTAATGAACATGAAGGGGGAGAATCCAAAGTTGCTTAGGTGGTCCATAAGTCTACAAGGCTTCGACTTCACTATTGAGCATAGGCCAGGTGTCCAACATAGCAATGCTGATGGGTTGTCCAGAATGTTTAACCGACCTGAACAAGAGACTCATCCAGGGGTGGATTAGTTCCCCCTGTCCATAGTCTGGGAGGGGCGAGTGTTAGGAAAGATTTCGTAACTGTAGGGAATTTTCATTCCATGTAGCAACCCCTAAACTTTTTGCTATTGTTTTTAACCTTGTTCTTGACTTTGCCAGAGAAGTACAGCCTTCTGCCGCACTTCTCTGGGCTTTCGCTCCTTTTCTTACGGGGAAACTGACATGCCCTTAAGACATTCAGTACCGGGGAACGCTGTTTCCCGTAGTTTCGTTTATCATGTTGCGGCTTTAGTGCAACATGACACAAGAGGGCACTGTAAGCTAAGTTACAGCTCTCTTGGGTCTCTAGCCTTCTAGGGGCCCTAGATACTCTTTTAGGATGGTATTTGATCGGTGCAAGTCATTCAGGGACTGGAATGGTGGCAGCGATCGTTTTGTTTATTTTGAGCTCCTTTTGGCGTTCTGAGCACGTTTTTCGCACTGAACCCAAAATGGTGGCCTGGCTCCCAAAATGGCCAGTCCACAAGGCTCCTTTGTCCTGTCCACTGACCGTCTTGCTCCCTTCACCTTCCCCAGGTCGGGCGACCCGGGGCCTTCCTTATTTGGGCATGTACTTTCCCGCGAAACGTGGTTGCTTTCGCGGGCTTCTACATGTCGTTTGTGTGCCTCCAGGGTGTGGGCTGGGATGTCTGGTCCCAATACACATCCTGGGTGCCAGAGAGTCTGGGGTGGTGTGAATGCCTGGGACCACCGTGGTCCGTGATTGGTCCACGTATGGTATGTGTGTTGATGTGCGGATCTCCCATTGGCTCCCCTCCGTTTTGGCGCGAAGGGAACCGTGGATAAGAGGGAGCTGGAAACACCACTACCATGTCGATCTCCTGAGTTCTCACGAACGAAGGAATACAGGAGCCAAGTATCCTGCAACCAAGAGGCTGGACCGAGGAATCGCTGGTGACCCGCTGAAGGAATCCTCCTTTGCACTGCTGTCGTCCTGTGAAACCCTTTCCTCCTTGGATCGAACCAGAAGTGTCTGTACTGGTGCTTCGACCTTTGGAATAGCAGGAACAGCTATTCCCGGCGACTTCATCACCCCCTCCAAGTAAGCCTTCGGAAGTGTCTCTGGGCCATCCAGTTGACTGACCAGCTTACAAGGGAGTCCTGCTCCCTTGTTGTGTTGTATTTCGAGTCCTTGTCACTCTCCCACGCTTCGTACACTTGGCGTTCCCAAGTCTGAAGGGAGGAGTGTACATTTGGCTTGAATACACACGGCCGCTCCGTTGTCCTGCTGCGGCAACAAACTGTGCTGGTTTCGTCGATTGGGACGTCTTTTTGCTCTACACGACTTCGAGGCGTTCCCTGCTCTTCTGAACCTGCCAGCTGCTGAAACTAACGTGGAGAAGCCTGGGTCTGCTTGCTTCGGGGACCGGTGAGTAGTTTAGCTAGGATCTGGTCGCCCTCCTGCAGTATCCAATTGCTTTCCCTGCTGTGTAAAAACAGCACCCTTTTGGCCGTACTCGCGCTCTGCTTCTGCCCGCTGTGGAGGCTGCGCTTGAGTTGCGGAACCTGTTCTCCTTCTGCTGTGCACTAACCCGAACTGCCTGACTTCCTCCGAAGAGCTTCCCCTTTTGCCCGTTGGCACCGGCGTGGCAGGTACTTTGAGCACAAGGCTCCACTCTTCGCAGGGCTCGGACTTCCATCTAGTTAGGTGCCTCTGAAGGCGAACTGAGTCTAAAGCGTTATCGCACTGCCTGTTTTCCTTTCCTTTCAGGTGGACTACATATTTCGTGCTTTAAACGCTTGCGACTGTGTATTTGTATATATATTGTGTTGATATGGTATGTGTTGGTTTAATATTGTGATATTGTGATTTTCTCGCTACGGTCATTATTTTAAAGGCCTTAAAATAAATGTGTATCTATTTTTGATATAACAACTGTTTGGAGTAGTTTGTAAGCGCTCTTGCTTTGTGTGCTCATTGCGGGCTTTTAGTCACCCTCACCCCTCTTGAGACCTAGTCTTGACCGCCGCGATCGCTACCTTGATTGGTCTGGCTCGTCCAGAGGTTACCCTGTTCCAAGTAATTAGGTTGGCCTTCTGAACTTCTGCGCCACCAGGACAGAGTTCAGAAATCCGTCTTAACACATCTCATGCTGTAGGAAGGGTCTCAGGTTTGGAAAAGGAAGGAGTTGGATATCACATTTCATGTTAGAGGTAGGATCTCAGGTTTGGTATTAGAGGCATTGAGATATCACATCTCATGCTATCAGAAGGGTATCAGGATTGGAATGGGAAGGAGTTGGATATCACATCTCATGCTAAAGGGAGGGTCTCAGGTTTGGAATGGGAAGGATTTGGATATCACATCTCATGTTATAGGAAGGACCTTAGGTTTGGTATTAGAAGCATTGAGATATCACATCTCATGCTATAGGAAGGGTCTCGGGATTGGAATGGGAAGGAGTTGGATATCACATCTCATGTTATAGGAAGGATCTCAGGTTTGGTATTAGAAACATTGAGATATAACATCTCATGCTATAGGAAGGGTCTCAGGATTGGAATGGGAAGGAGTTGGATATCACATCTCATGCTATGGGAAGGGTCTCAGGTTTGGTATTAGAAGCATTGTGATATCACATCTCATGCTATAGGAAGGGTTTCAGGTTTGGTAGAAGCATTGAGATATCACATCTCATGCTATAGGAAGAGTCTCAGGTTTGGGAAGGGAAGGATTTGGATTTCACATCTCATGTTATAGGATGGTTCTCATGTTTGGTTTTTGAAGCATTGAGATATCACATCTCATGCTATCGGAAGGGTCTCAGGTTTGGAATGGGAAGGAGTTGGATATCACATCTCATGTTATAGGAAGGGTCTCAGGTTTGGAATGGGAAGGAGTTGGATATGACATCTCTTGTTATAGGGAGGGTCTCAGGATTTGAATGGTAAGGAGTTGGATATCACATCTCATGCTATAGGAAGGGTCTCAGGCTGGAATGGGAAGGAGTTGGATATCACATCTCATGTTATATACAGGAAGGGTCTCAGGATTGGAATGGGAAGGATTTGGATATCACATCTCTTGCTATAGGAAGGGTCTCAGGTTTTTTATTAGAAACATTGAGATATCACATCTCATGCTATAGGAAGGGTTTTAGGATTGGAATGGGAAGTATTTGGATATCACATCTCATGCTAAAGGAAGGGTCTCAGGTCTGGAATGGGAAGGAATTGGATATCACATCTCATGTTATAGGAAGGGTCTCAGGTTTTTTATTAGAAACATTGAGATATCACATCTCATGTTATAGGACGGTTCCCAGGTTTGGTATTAGAAGCATTGAGATATCACATCTCATGGTATAGGAAGGGTCTCAGGGTTGGAATGGGAAGGAGTTGGATATCACATCTCATCCAATAGGAAGGGTCTCAGGTTTGGAATGGGAAGGAATTGGATATCACATCTCATGTTATAGGAAGGATCTCAGGTTTGGTATTAGAAGCATTGAGATATCACATCTCATGCAATAGGAAGGGTCTCAGGATTGGAATGTGAAGGATTTGGATATCACATCTCATGCTAAAGGAAGGGTCTCAGGTTTGGTAGAAGCATTGAGATATCACATCTCATGCTATAGGAAGGGTCTCAGGATTTGAATGGCAAGGAGTTGGATATCACATCTCATGCCATAGGAAGGGTCTCAGGTTTGGTATAAGCATTGAGATATCACATCTCTGCTATCGGAAGGTTCTCAGGATTGGATTGGGAAGGAGTTGGATATCCCTTCTCATGCTATAGGAAGTGTCTCAGGTTGGAATGGGAAGGAGTTGAATATCACATCTCATGTTATAGGAAGGGTCTCAGGATTGGAATGGGAAGGATTTGGATATCACATCTCTTGCTATAGGAAGGGTCTCAGGATTGGAATGGGAAGGATTTGGATATTTCCCATTCCAATCCTGAGACCCTTCCTATAACATGAGATGTGATATCCAACTCCTTCCCATTCCAACCTGAGACACTTCCTATAGCATGAGAAGGGATATCCAACTCCTTCCCAATCCAATCCTGAGACCCTTCCGATAGCAGAGATGTGATATCTCAATGCTTATACCAAACCTGAGACCCTTCCTATGGCATGAGATGTGATATCCACCTCCTTGCCATTCAAATCCTGAGACCCTTCCTATAGCATGAAAAGGGATATCCAACTCCTTCCCAATCCAATCCTGAGACCCTTCCGATAGCAGAGACGTGAAATCTCAATGCTTCTACCAAACCTGAGACCCTTCCTTTAGCATGAGATGTGATATCCAAATCCTTCACATTCCAATCCTGAGACCCTTCCTATAGCATGAGATTTGATATCTCAATGCTTCTAATACCAAACGTGAGATCCTTCCTATAACATGAGATGTGATATCCAAATCCTCCCCTTCCAAACCTGAGACCCTCCCTTTAGCATGAAATGTGATATCCAACTCCTTCCTATTCCAATCCTGAGACTCTTCTGATAGCATGAGATGTGATATCTCAATGCTTCTAATACCAAACCTGAGATCCTTCCGATAGCATGAGATGTGATATCTCAATGCTTCTAATAACAAACCTGAGATCCTTCCTATAACACGAGATGTGATATCCAAATCCTTCCCCTTCCAAACCTGAGACCCTCCCTTTAGCATGAGATGTGATATCTAACTCCTTCCCATTCCATTCCTGAGACCCTTCTGATAGCATGAGATGTGATATCTCAATGCCTCTAATACCAAACCTGAGATCCTACCTCTAACATGAAATGAGATATCCAACTCTTTCCCCTTCCAAACCTGAGAGCCTTCCTATAGCATGAGATGTGATATCCAAGTCCTTCCCATTTCAATACTGAGACCCTTCCTATAGCTTGAGATGTGATATCCAACTCCTTCCCATTCCAATTCTGAGACCCTTCCTATAGCATGAGATGTGATATCTCAATGCTTATACCAAACCTGAGAGCCTACCTATAACATGAGATGTGATATCCAAGTCCATCCCATTCCAATCCTTAGGCCCTTCCTACAGCATGCGATGTGATATCTCAATGATTTTAATACCAAACCAGAGACTCTTCCTATAACATGAGATGGGATATCCAACTCCTTCCCATTCCAATTCTGAGACCCTTCCTATACTATGAGACTTGATATCTCAATGCTTCTAATACCAAACCTGAGACCCGTAATATAACATGAGATGTGATATCCAAATCCTTCCCCTTCCAAACCTTAGACCCTTCCTTTATCATGAGATGTGATATCCAACTCATTCCCATTCCAATCCTGAGACCCTTCCGATATCATGAGATGTGATATCTCAAACTTCTAATATCAAACTTGAGAACCTCCCTATAGCATGAGATGTGATATCCAAGTCCTTCCCATTCCAATCCTGAGACCCTTCCTATAGCATGAGATGTGATATCTCAATGCTTCTAATACCAAACCTGAGACCCTTCCTATAACATGAGATGGGAATATCCAACTCCTTCCCATTCCAATCTTGAGACCCTTCCGATAGCAGAGATGTGATATCTCAATGCTTATACCAAACCTGAGATCCTTCCTATAACATGAGATGTGATATCCAACTCCTTCCCATTCCAATCCTGAGACACTTCCTATAGCATGAGATGTGATATCTCACTGCTTATACCAAACCTGAGACCCTTCCCATAGCAGGAGATGTGATATCCAACTCATTCCCATTCCAATCCTCAGACCCTTCCTATAGCATGAGATGTGATATCTCAATGCTTCTAATGTCAAACTTGAGACCCTACCTATAGCATGAGATGTGATATCCAAGTCCTTCCCATTCCAATCCTGAGACACTTCCTATAGCATGATATGTGATATCTCAATGCTTCTAATACCAAACCTGAGACTCTTCCTATAACATGAGATGGGATATCCAACTCCTTCCCATTCCAATCCTGAGACCCTTTTGATAGCAGAGATGTGATATCTCAATGTTTATACCAAACCTGAGACCCTTCATACGGCATGAGATGTCATATTCAACTCCTTCCCATTCCAATCCTGAGACCCTTCCTATAGCATGAGATTTGATATCCAACTCCTTCCCATTCCAATCCTGAGACCCTTCCTATAGCATGAGATGTGATGTCTCAATGCTTCTAATACCAAACCTGAGATCCTTCATATAACATGAGATGTGATATCCAACTCCTTCCATTCCAATCCTGAGACCCTTCCTATAGCATGAGATGTGATATCTCAATGCTTATACCAAACCTGAGACCCTTCCTATAGCATGAGATGTGATATCCAACTCCTTCCCATTCCAATCATGAGACCCTTCCTATAGCATGAGATGTGATATCTCAATGCTTCTAATACCAAACCTGAGATCCTTCCTCTAACATGAAATGTGAGATCCAACTCCTTCCCTTTCCAAACCTAAGAGCCTATCTATAGCATGAGATGTGATATCCAAGTCCTTCACATTCCAACCCTTAGACCCTTCCTACAGCATGCAATATGATATCTCAATGATTCTAATAACAAACCTGAGACCCGTCCTATAACATGAGATGGGATATCCAACTCCTTCCCATTCCAATCCTTAGACACTTCCGATAGCAGAGATGTGATATCTCAATGTTTATACCAAACCTGAGACCCTTCCTATAACATGAGATGTGATATCCAACTCCTTCCCGTTCCAGACCTGAGACCCTTCCTTTAGCATGAGATGTGATATCCAGCTCCTTCCCATTCCAATCCTGAGACACTTCCGATAGCATGAGATGTGATATCTCAATGCTTCTAATATCAAAACTGAGACCCTCCCTATAGCATGATATGTGATATCTAAGTCCTTCCCATTCCAATCCTGAGACCCTTCCTATAGCATGAGATGTGATATCTCAATGCTTCTACCAAACCTGAGACCCTTCCTTTAGCATGAGATGTAATATCCAACTCCTTCCCATTCCAATCCTGAGACCCTTCCTATAGCATGAGATGTGATATCTCAATACTTCTAATACCAAACCTGAGATCCATCCTATAACATGAGATGTGATATCCAACTCCTTCCCTTTCCAAACCTGAGAGCCGTTCTATAGCATGAGATGTGATATCCAGGTCCTTCCCATTCCAATCCTTAGACCCTTCCTACAGCATGCAATATGATATCTCAATGATTCTAATAACAAACCTGAGACCCGTCCTATAGCATGAGATATGATATCCAAGTCCTTCCCATTCCAATCCTGAGACCCTTCCTATAACATGAAATGTGATATCCAACTCCTTCCCATTCCAACCTGAGACCCTTCCTATAGCATGAGATGGGATATCCAACTTCTTCCAAATCCAATACTGATACCCTTCCGATAGCATGAGATGTGATATCCCAATGCTTCTACCAAACCTGAGACCCATACTATGGCATGAGATGTGATATCAAACTCCTTCCCATTCCAATCCTGAGACCCTTCCTATAGCTTGAGGTGTGATATCCAACTCCTTCCCATTCCAATTCTGAGACCCTTCTTATACCATGAGACTTGATATCTCAATGCTTCTAATATTAAACCTGAGACCCGTCCTATAACATGAGATGTGATATCCAAATCCTTCCCCTTCCAAACCTTAGACCCTTCCTTTATCATGAGATGTGATATCCAACTCCTTCCCATTCCAATCCTGAGACCCTTCCGATATCATGAGATTTGTTATCTCAATGCTTCTAATATCAAACTTGAGACCCTCCCTATAGCATGAGATGTGACATCCAAGTCCTTCCCATTCCAATCCTGAGACCCTTCCTATAGCATGAGATGTGATATTTCTATGCTTCTAATACCAAACCTGAGACCCTTCCTATAACATGAGATGGGATATCCAACTCCTTCCCATTCCAATCCTGAGACCTTTCCAATAGCAGAGATGTGATATCTCAATGCTTATACCAAACCTGAGAACCTTCCTATGGCCTGAGATGTCATATACAACTCCTTCCCATTCCAATCCTGAGACCCTTCCTTTAGCATGAGATGTGATATCTCAATGCTTATACCAAATCTGAGACCCTTCCTATAGCATGAGATGTGATATCCAATTCCTTCCCATTCCAATCCTGAGACCCTTCCTATAGCATGAGATGTGATATCTCAATGCTTATACCAAACCTGAGAGCCTACCTATAACATGAGATGTGATATCCAAGTCCATCCCATTCCAATCCTTAGACCCTTCCTACAGCATGCGATGTGATATCTCAATGATTCTAATACCAAACAGAGACTCTTCCTATAACATGAGATGGGATATCCAACTCCTTCCCATTCCAATCCTGAGCCGCTTCCGATAGCAGAGATGTGATATCTCAATGCTTATACCAAACCTGAGACCCTTCCTATAACATGAGATGTGATATCCAACTCCTTCCCGTTCCAAACCTGAGACACTAACTATAGCATATGTGATATCCAACTCCTTCCCATTCCAAACATGAGACCCTTCCTATAGCAAGAAAGTAATATCCAACTCCTACCCATTCCAATCCTGAGACCCTTCCTATAGCAAGAGATGTGATATCCAAATCCTTCCCATTCCAATCCTGAGACCCTTCCTATAACATGAGATGTGATATCCAACTCCTTCCCATTCCAATCCTGAGACACTTCCTATAGCATGAGATGTGATATCTCAATGCTTCTAATACCAAACCTGAGACTCTTCCTATAACATGAGATGGGATATCCAACTCCTTCCCATTCCAATCCTGAGACCCTTTTGATAGCAGAGATGTGATATCTCAATGTTTATACCAAACCTGAGACCCTTCCTACGGCATGAGATGTCATATTCAACTCCTTCCCATTCCAATCCTCAGACGCTTCCTATAGCATGAGATTTGATATCCAACTCCTTCCCATTCCAATCCTGAGACCCTTCCTATAGCATGAGATGTGATGTCTCAATGCTTCTAATACCAAACCTGAGATCCTTCCTATAACATGAGATGTGATATCCAACTCCTTCCATTCCAATCCTGAGACCCTTCCTATAGCATGAGATGTGATATCTCAATGCTTATACCAAACCTGAGACCCTTCCTATAGCATGAGATGTGATATCCAACTCCTTCCCATTTCAATCCTGAGACCCTTCCTATAGCATGAGATGTGATATCTCAATGCTTCTAATACCAAACCTGAGATCCTTCCTCTAACATGAGATGTGATATGCAACTCCTTCCCGTTCCAAACCTGACACCCTTCCTTTAGCATGAGATGTGATATCCAGCTCCTTCCCATTCCAATCCTGAGACACTTCCGATAGCATGAGATGTGATATCTCAATGATTCTAATAACAAACCTGAGACCCGTCCTATAACATGAGATGGGATATCCAACTCCTTCCCATTCCAATCCTGAGACACTTCCGATAGCAGAGATGTGATATCTCAATGTTTATACCAAACCTGAGACCCTTCCTATAACATGAGATGTGATATCCAACTCCTTCCCGTTCCAAACCTGACACCCTTCCTTTAGCATGAGATGTGATATCCAGCTCCTTCCCATTCCAATCCTGAGACACTTCCAATAGCATGAGATGTGATATCTCAATGCTTCTAATATCAAAACTGAGACCCTCCCTATAGCATGATATGTGATATCTAAGTCCTTCCCATTCCAATCCTGAGACCCTTCCTATAGCATGAGATGTGATATCTCAATGCTTCTACCAAACCTGAGACCCTTCCTTTAGCATGAGATGTGATATCCAACTCCTTCCCATTCCAATCCTGAAACCCTTCCTATAGCATGAGATGTGATATCTCAATACTTCTAATACCAAACCTGAGATCCTTCCGATAACATGAGATGTGATATCTCAATACTTCTAATACCAAACCTGAGATCCATCCTATAACATGAGATGTGATATCCAACTCCTTCCCTTTCCAAACCTGAGAGCCGTTCTATAGCATGAGATGTGATATCCAGGTCCTTCCCATTCCAATCCTTAACCCTTCCTACAGCATGCAATATGATATCTCAATGATTCTAATAACAAACCTGAGACCCGTCCTATAGCATGAGATATGATATCCAAGTCCTTCCCATTCCAATCCTGAGACCCTTCCTATAACATGAAATGTGATATCCAACTCCTTCCCATTCCAACCTGAGACCCTTCCTATAGCATGAGATGGGATATCCAACTTCTTCCAAATCCAATACTGATACCCTTCCGATAGCATGAGATGTGATATCCCAATGCTTCTACCAAACCTGAGACCCATACTATGGCATGAGATGTGATATCAAACTCCTTCCCATTCCAATCCTGAGACCCTTCCTATAGCTTGAGGTGTGATATCCAACTCCTTCCCATTCCAATTCTGAGACCCTTCTTATACCATGAGACTTGATATCTCAATGCTTCTAATATTAAACCTGAGACCCGTCCTATAACATGAGATGTGATATCCAAATCCTTCCCCTTCCAAACCTTAGACCCTTCCTTTATCATGAGATGTGATATCCAACTCCTTCCCATTCCAATCCTGAGACCCTTCCGATATCATGAGATTTGTTATCTCAATGCTTCTAATATCAAACTTGAGACCCTCCCTATAGCATGAGATGTGACATCCAAGTCCTTCCCATTCCAATCCTGAGACCCTTCCTATAGCATGAGATGTGATATCTCTATGCTTCTAATACCAAACCTGAGACCCTTCCTATAACATGAGATGGGATATCCAACTCCTTCCCATTCCAATCCTGAGACCTTTCCGATAGCAGAGATGTGATATCTCAATGCTTATACCAAACCTGAGAACCTTCCTATGGCCTGAGATGTCATATACAACTCCTTCCCATTCCAATCCTGAGACCCTTCCTTTAGCATGAGATGTGATATCTCAATGCTTATACCAAATCTGAGACCCTTCCTATAGCATGAGATGTGATATCCAATTCCTTCCCATTCCAATCCTGAGACCCTTCCTATAGCATGAGATGTGATATCTCAATGCTTATACAAAACCTGAGAGCCTACCTATAACATGAGATGTGATATCCAAGTCTATCCCATTCCAATCCTTAGACCCTTCCTACAGCATGCGATGTGATATCTCAATAATTCTAATACCAAACCAGAGACTCTTCCTATAACATGAGATGGGATATCCAACTCCTTCCCATTCCAATCCTGAGCCGCTTCCGATAGCAGAGATGTGATATCTCAATGCTTATACCAAACCTGAGACCCTTCCTATAACATGAGATGTGATATCCAACTCCTTCCCGTTCCAAACCTGAGACACTAACTATAGCATGTGTGATATCCAACTCCTTCCCATTCCAAACATGAGACCCTTCCTATAGCAAGAAAGTAATATCCAACTCCTACCCATTCCAATCCTGAGACCCTTCCTATAGCAAGAGATGTGATATCCAACTCCTTCCCATTCCAACCTGAGACACTTCCTATAGCATGAGAAGGGATATCCAACTCCTTCCCAATCCAATCCTGAGACCCTTCCGATAGCAGAGATGTGATATCTCAATGCTTATACCAAACCTGAGACCCTTCCTATGGCATGAGATGTGATATCCAACTCCTTGCCATTCAAATCCTGAGACCCTTCCTATAGCATGAGAAGGGATATCCAACTCCTTCCCAATCCAATCCTGAGACCCTTCCGATAGCAGCGACGTGATATCTCAATGCTTCTACCAAACCTGAGACCCTTCCTTTAGCATGAGATGTGATATCCAAATCCTTCACATTCCAATCCTGAGACCCTTCCTATAGCATGAGATGTGATATCTCAATGCTTCTAATACCAAACCTGAGATCCTTCCTATAACATGAGATGTGATATCCAATTCCTTCCCATTCCAAACCTGAGACCCTTCCTATTGGATGAGATGTGATATCCAACTCCTTCCCATTCCAACCTTGAGACCCTTCCTATATCATGAGATGTGATGTCTCAATGCTTCTAATACCAAACCTGAGATCCTTCCTATAACATGAGATGTGATATCCAACTCCTTCTATTCCAATCCTGAGACCCGTCCTATAGCATGAGATGTGATATCTCAAGGCTTATACCAAACCTGAGACCCTTCCTATAGCATGAGATGTGATATCCAACTGCTTCCCATTCCAATCCTGAGACCCTTCCTATAGCATGCAATATGATATCTCAATGATTCTAATAACAAACCTGAGACCCGTCCTATAGCATGAGATATGATATCCAAGTCCTTCGCATTCCAATCCTGAGACCCTTCCTATAACATGAAATGTGATATCCAACTCCTTCCCATTCCAACCTGAGACCATTCCTATAGCATGAGATGGGATATCCAACTTCTTCCAAATCCAATACTGATACCCTTCCGATAGCATGAGATGTGATATCCCAATGCTTCTACCAAACCTGAGACCCATACTATGGCATGAGATGTGATATCAAACTCCTTCCCATTCCAATCCTGAGACCCTTCCTATAGCTTGAGGTGTGATATCCAACTCCTTCCCATTCCAATTCTGAGACCCTTCTTATACCATGAGACTTGATATCTCAATGCTTCTAATATTAAACCTGAGACCCGTCCTATAACATGAGATGTGATATCCAAATCCTTCCCCTTCCAAACCTTAGACCCTTCCTTTATCATGAGATGTGATATCCAACTCCTTCCCATTCCAATCCTGAGACCCTTCCGATATCATGAGATTTGTTATCTCAATGCTTCTAATATCAAACTTGAGACCCTCCCTATAGCATGAGATGTGACATCCAAGTCCTTCCCATTCCAATCCTGAGACCCTTCCTATAGCATGAGATGTGATATCTCTATGCTTCTAATACCAAACCTGAGACCCTTCCTATAACATGAGATGGGATATCCAACTCCTTCCCATTCCAATCCTGAGACCTTTCCGATAGCAGAGATGTGATATCTCAATGCTTATACCAAACCTGAGAACCTTCCTATGGCCTGAGATGTCATATACAACTCCTTCCCATTCCAATCCTGAGACCCTTCCTTTAGCATGAGATGTGATATCTCAATGCTTATACCAAATCTGAGACCCTTCCTATAGCATGAGATGTGATATCCAATTCCTTCCCATTCCAATCCTGAGACCCTTCCTATAGCATGAGATGTGATATCTCAATGCTTATACCAAACCTGAGAGCCTACCTATAACATGAGATGTGATATCCAAGTCTATCCCATTCCAATCCTTAGACCCTTCCTACAGCATGCGATGTGATATCTCAATAATTCTAATACCAAACCAGAGACTCTTCCTATAACATGAGATGGGATATCCAACTCCTTCCCATTCCAATCCTGAGCCGCTTCCGATAGCAGAGATGTGATATCTCAATGCTTATACCAAACCTGAGACCCTTCCTATAACATGAGATGTGATATCCAACTCCTTCCCGTTCCAAACCTGAGACACTAACTATAGCATATGTGATATCCAACTCCTTCCCATTCCAAACATGAGACCCTTCCTATAGCAAGAAAGTAATATCCAACTCCTACCCATTCCAATCCTGAGACCCTTCCTATAGCAAGAGATGTGATATCCAAATCCTTCCCATTCCAATCCTGAGACCCTTCCTATAACATGAGATGTGATATCCAACTCCTTCCCATTCCAACCTGAGACACTTCCTATAGCATGAGAAGGGATATCCAACTCCTTCCCAATCCAATCCTGAGACCCTTCCGATAGCAGAGATGTGATATCTCAATGCTTATACCAAACCTGAGTCCCTTCCTATGGCATGAGATGTGATATCCAACTCCTTGCCATTCAAATCCTGAGACCCTTCCTACAGCATGAGAAGGGATATCCAACTCCTTCCCAATCCAATCCTGAGACCCTTCCGATAGCAGCGACGTGATATCTCAATGCTTCTACCAAACCTGAGACCCTTCCTTTAGCATGAGATGTGATATCCAAATCCTTCACATTCCAATCCTGAGACCCTTCCTATAGCATGAGATGTGATATCTCAATGCTTCTAATACCAAACCTGAGATCCTTCCTATAACATGAGATGTGATATCCAATTCCTTCCCATTCCAAACCTGAGACCCTTCCTATTGGATGAGATGTGATATCCAACTCCTTCCCATTCCAACCTTGAGACCCTTCCTATAGCATGAGATGTGATGTCTCAATGCTTCTAATACCAAACCTGAGATCCTTCCTATAACATGAGATGTGATATCCAACTCCTTCCATTCCAATCCTGAGACCCGTCCTATAGCATGAGATGTGATATCTCAAGGCTTATACCAAACCTGAGACCCTTCCTATAGCATGAGATGTGATATCCAACTGCTTCCCATTCCAATCCTGAAACCCTTCCTATAGCATGAGATGTGATATCTCAATGCTTCTAATACCAAACCTGAGATCCTTCCTCTAACATGAAATGTGATATCCAACTCCTTCCCTTTCCAAACCTAAGAGCCTATCTATAGCATGAGATGTGATATCCAAGTCCTTCACATTCCAACCCTTAGACCCTTCCTACAGCATGCAATATGATATCTCAATGATTCTAATAACAAACCTGAGACCCGTCCTATAACATGAGATGGGATATCCAACTCCTTTCCATTCCAATCCTGAGACACTTCTGATAGCAGAGATGTGATATCTCAATGCTTATACCAAACCTGAGACCCTTCCTATAACATGAGATGTGATATCCAAATCCTTCCCGTTCCAAACCTGAGACCCTTCCTTTAGCATGAGATGTGATATCCAGCTCCTTCCCATTCCAATCCTGAGACACTTCCGATAGCATGAGATGTGATATCTCAATGCTTCTAATATCAAAACTGAGACCCTCCCTATAGCATGATATGTGATATCTAAGTCCTTCCCATTCCAATCCTGAGACCCTCCCTATAGCATGAGATGTGATATCCAACTCCTTCCCATTCCAATCCTGAGACCCTTCCTATAGCATGAGATATGATATCTCAATACTTCTAATACCAAACGTGAGATCCTTCCGATAACATGAGATGTGATATCCAAATCCTTCCCCTTCCAAACCTGAGACCCTCCCTTTAGCATGAAATGTGATATCCAACTCCTTCCTATTCCAATCCTGAGACTCTTCTGATAGCATGAGATGTGATATCTCAATGCTTCTAATACCAAACCTGAGATCCTTCCGATAGCATGAGATGTGATATCTCAATGCTTCTAATACCAAACCTGAGATCCTTCCTATAACATGAGATGTGATATCCAAATCCTTCCCCTTCCAAACCTGAGACCCTCCCTTTAGCATGAGATGTGATATCTAACTCCTTCCCATTCCATTCCTGAGACCCTTCTGATAGCATGAGATGTGATATCTCAATGCCTCTAATACCAAACCTGAGATCCTACCTCTAACATGAAATGAGATATCCAACTCTTTCCCCTTCCAAACCTGAGAGCCTTCCTATAGCATGAGATGTGATATCCAAGTCCTTCCCATTTCAATACTGAGACCCTTCCTATAGCTTGAGCTGTGATATCCAACTCCTTCCCATTCCAATTCTGAGACCCTTCCTATAGCATGAGATGTGATATCTCAATGCTTATACCAAACCTGAGAGCCTACCTATAACATGAGATGTGATATCCAACTCCATCCCATTCCAATCCTTAGACCCTTCCTACAGCATGCGATGTGATATCTCAATGATTTTAATACCAAACCAGAGACTCTTCCTATAACATGAGATGGGATATCCAACTCCTTCCCATTCCAATTCTGAGACCCTTCCTATACTATGAGACTTGATATCTCAATGCTTCTAATACCAAACCTGAGACCCGTAATATAACATGAGATGTGATATCCAAATCCTTCCCCTTCCAAACCTTAGACCCTTCCTTTATCATGAGATGTGATATCCAACTCATTCCCATTCCAATCCTGAGACCCTTCCGATATCATGAGATGTGATATCTCAAACTTCTAATATCAAACTTGAGAACCTCCCTATAGCATGAGATGTGATATCCAAGTCCTTCCCATTCCAATCCTGAGACCCTTCCTATAGCATGAGATGTGATATCTCAATGCTTCTAATACCAAACCTGAGACCCTTCCTATAACATGAGATGGGAATATCCAACTCCTTCCCATTCCAATCTTGAGACCCTTCCGATAGCAGAGATGTGATATCTCAATGCTTATACCAAACCTGAGATCCTTCCTATAACATGAGATGTGATATCCAACTCCTTCCCATTCCAATCTTGAGACACTTCCTATAGCATGAGATGTGATATCTCACTGCTTATACCAAACCTGAGACCCTTCCCATAGCAGGAGATGTGATATCCAACTCATTCCCATTCCAATCCTCAGACCCTTCCTATAGCATGAGATGTGATATCTCAATGCTTCTAATGTCAAACTTGAGACCCTACCTATAGCATGAGATGTGATATCCAAGTCCTTCCCATTCCAATCCTGAGACACTTCCTATAGCATGAGATGTGATATCTCAATGCTTCTAATACCAAACCTGAGACTCTTCCTATAACATGAGATGGGATATCCAACTCCTTCCCATTCCAATCCTGAGACCCTTTTGATAGCAGAGATGTGATATCTCAATGTTTATACCAAACCTGAGACCCTTCCTACGGCATGAGATGTCATATTCAACTCCTTCCCATTCCAATCCTGAGACCCTTCCTATAGCATGAGATTTGATATCCAACTCCTTCCCATTCCAATCCTGAGACCCTTCCTATAGCATGAGATGTGATGTCTCAATGCTTCTAATACCAAACCTGAGATCCTTCCTATAACATGAGATGTGATATCCAACTCCTTCCATTCCAATCCTGAGACCCTTCCTATAGCATGAGATGTGATATCTCAATGCTTCTAATACCAAACCTGAGACTCTTCCTATAACATGAGATGGGATATCCAACTCCTTCCCATTCCAATCCTGAGACCCTTTTGATAGCAGAGATGTGATATCTCAATGTTTATACCAAACCTGAGACCCTTCCTACGGCATGAGATGTCATATTCAACTCCTTCCCATTCAAATCCTGAGACCCTTCCTATAGCATGAGATTTGATATCCAACTCCTTCCCATTCCAATCCTGAGACCCTTCCTATAGCATGAGATGTGATGTCTCAATGCTTCTAATACCAAACCTGAGATCCTTCCTATAACATGAGATGTGATATCCAACTCCTTCCATTCCAATCCTGAGACCCTTCCTATAGCATGAGATGTGATATCTCAATGCTTCTAATACCAAACCTGAGATCCTTCCTCTAACATGAAATGTGAGATCCAACTCCTTCCCTTTCCAAACCTAAGAGCCTATCTATAGCATGAGATGTGATATCCAAGTCCTTCACATTCCAACCCTTAGACCCTTCCTACAGCATGCAATATGATATCTCAATGATTCTAATAACAAACCTGAGACCCGTCCTATAACATGAGATGGGATATCCAACTCCTTCCCATTCCAATCCTGAGACACTTCCGATAGCAGAGATGTGATATCTCAATGTTTATACCAAACCTGAGACCCTTCCTATAACATGAGATGTGATATCCAACTCCTTCCCGTTCCAAACCTGAGACCCTTCCTTTAGCATGAGATGTGATATCCAGCTCCTTCCCATTCCAATCCTGAGACACTTCCGATAGCATGAGATGTGATATCTCAATGCTTCTAATATCAAAACTGAGACCCTCCCTATAGCATGATATGTGATATCTAAGTCCTTCCCATTCCAATCCTGAGACCCTTCCTATAGCATGAGATGTGATATCTCAATGCTTCTACCAAACCTGAGACCCTTCCTTTAGCATGAGATGTAATATCCAACTCCTTCCCATTCCAATCCTGAGACCCTTCCTATAGCATGAGATGTGATATCTCAATACTTCTAATACCAAACCTGAGATCCTTCCTCTAACATGAAATGTGAGATCCAACTCCTTCCCTTTCCAAACCTAAGAGCCTATCTATAGCATGAGATGTGATATCCAAGTCCTTCACATTCCAACCCTTAGACCCTTCCTACAGCATGCAATATGATATCTCAATGATTCTAATAACAAACCTGAGACCCGTCCTATAACATGAGATGGGATATCCAACTCCTTCCCATTCCAATCCTGAGACACTTCCGATAGCAGAGATGTGATATCTCAATGTTTATACCAAACCTGAGACCCTTCCTATAACATGAGATGTGATATCCAACTCCTTCCCGTTCCAAACCTGAGACCCTTCCTTTAGCATGAGATGTGATATCCAGCTCCTTCCCATTCCAATCCTGAGACACTTCCGATAGCATGAGATGTGATATCTCAATGCTTCTAATATCAAAACTGAGACCCTCCCTATAGCATGATATGTGATATCTAAGTCCTTCCCATTCCAATCCTGAGACCCTTCCTATAGCATGAGATGTGATATCTCAATGCTTCTACCAAACCTGAGACCCTTCCTTTAGCATGAGATGTAATATCCAACTCCTTCCCATTCCAATCCTGAGACCCTTCCTATAGCATGAGATGTGATATCTCAATACTTCTAATACCAAACCTGAGATCCATCCTATAACATGAGATGTGATATCCAACTCCTTCCCTTTCCAAACCTGAGAGCCGTTCTATAGCATGAGATGTGATATCCAGGTCCTTCCCATTCCAATCCTTAGACCCTTCCTACAGCATGCAATATGATATCTCAATGATTCTAATAACAAACGGGAGACCCGTCCTATAGCATGAGATATGATATCCAAGTCCTTCCCATTCCAATCCTGAGACCCTTCCTATAACATGAAATGTGATATCCAACTCCTTCCCATTCCAACCTGAGACCCTTCCTATAGCATGAGATGGGATATCCAACTTCTTCCAAATCCAATACTGATACCCTTCCGATAGCATGAGATGTGATATCCCAATGCTTCTACCAAACCTGAGACCCATACTATGGCATGAGATGTGATATCAAACTCCTTCCCATTCCAATCCTGAGACCCTTCCTATAGCTTGAGGTGTGATATCCAACTCCTTCCCATTCCAATTCTGAGACCCTTCTTATACCATGAGACTTGATATCTCAATGCTTCTAATATTAAACCTGAGACCTGTCCTATAACATGAGATGTGATATCCAAATCCTTCCCCTTCCAAACCTTAGACCCTTCCTTTATCATGAGATGTGATATCCAACTCCTTCCCATTCCAATCCTGAGACCCTTCCGATATCATGAGATTTGTTATCTCAATGCTTCTAATATCAAACTTGAGACCCTCCCTATAGCATGAGATGTGACATCCAAGTCCTTCCCATTCCAATCCTGAGACCCTTCCTATAGCATGAGATGTGATATTTCTATGCTTCTAATACCAAACCTGAGACCCTTCCTATAACATGAGATGGGATATCCAACTCCTTCCCATTCCAATCCTGAGACCTTTCCGATAGCAGAGATGTGATATCTCAATGCTTATACCAAACCTGAGAACCTTCCTATGGCCTGAGATGTCATATACAACTCCTTCCCATTCCAATCCTGAGACCCTTCCTTTAGCATGAGATGTGATATCTCAATGCTTATACCAAATCTGAGACCCTTCCTATAGCATGAGATGTGATATCCAATTCCTTCCCATTCCAATCCTGAGACCCTTCCTATAGCATGAGATGTGATATCTCAATGCTTATACCAAACCTGAGAGCCTACCTATAACATGAGATGTGATATCCAAGTCCATCCCATTCCAATCCTTAGACCCTTCCTACAGCATGCGATGTGATATCTCAATGATTCTAATACCAAACAGAGACTCTTCCTATAACATGAGATGGGATATCCAACTCCTTCCCATTCCAATCCTGAGCCGCTTCCGATAGCAGAGATGTGATATCTCAATGCTTATACCAAACCTGAGACCCTTCCTATAACATGAGATGTGATATCCAACTCCTTCCCGTTCCAAACCTGAGACACTAACTATAGCATATGTGATATCCAACTCCTTCCCATTCCAAACATGAGACCCTTCCTATAGCAAGAAAGTAATATCCAACTCCTACCCATTCCAATCCTGAGACCCTTCCTATAGCAAGAGATGTGATATCCAAATCCTTCCCATTCCAATCCTGAGACCCTTCCTATAACATGAGATGTGATATCCAACTCCTTCCCATTCCAATCCTGAGACACTTCCTATAGCATGAGATGTGATATCTCAATGCTTCTAATACCAAACCTGAGACTCTTCCTATAACATGAGATGGGATATCCAACTCCTTCCCATTCCAATCCTGAGACCCTTTTGATAGCAGAGATGTGATATCTCAATGTTTATACCAAACCTGAGACCCTTCCTACGGCATGAGATGTCATATTCAACTCCTTCCCATTCCAATCCTGAGACGCTTCCTATAGCATGAGATTTGATATCCAACTCCTTCCCATTCCAATCCTGAGACCCTTCCTATAGCATGAGATGTGATATCTCAATGCTTATACCAAACCTGAGACCCTTCCTATAGCATGAGATGTGATATCCAACTCCTTCCCATTCCAATCCTGAGACCCTTCCTATAGCATGAGATGTGATATCTCAATGCTTCTAATACCAAACCTGAGATCCTTCCTATAACATGAGATGTGATATCCAACTCCTTCCATTCCAATCCTGAGACCCTTCCTATAGCATGAGATGTGATATCTCAATGCTTATACCAAACCTGAGACCCTTCCTATAGCATGAGATGTGATATCCAACTCCTTCCCATTCCAATCCTGAGACCCTTCCTATAGCATGAGATGTGATATCTCAATGCTTCTAATACCAAACCTGAGATCCTTCCTCTAACATGAAATGTGAGATCCAACTCCTTCCCTTTCCAAACCTAAGAGCCTATCTATAGCATGATATGTGATATCCAAGTCCTTCACATTCCAACCCTTAGACCCTTCCTACAGCATGCAATATGATATCTCAATGATTCTAATAACAAACCTGAGACCCGTCCTATAACATGAGATGGGATATCCAACTCCTTCCCATTCCAATCCTGAGACACTTCCGATAGCAGAGATGTGATATCTCAATACTTCTAATACCAAACCTGAGATCCTTCCGATAACATGAGATGTGATATCTCAATACTTCTAATACCAAACCTGAGATCCATCCTATAACATGAGATGTGATATCCAGCTCCTTCCCATTCCAATCCTGAGACACTTCCGATAGCATGAGATGTGATATCTCAATGCTTCTAATATCAAAACTGAGACCCTCCCTATAGCATGATATGTGATATCTAAGTCCTTCCCATTCCAATCCTGAGACCCTTCCTATAGCATGAGATGTGATATCTCAATGCTTCTACCAAACCTGAGACCCTTCCTTTAGCATGAGATGTGATATCCAACTCCTTCCCATTCCAATCCTGAAACCCTTTCTATAGCATGAGATGTGATATCTCAATACTTCTAATACCAAACCTGAGATCCTTCCGATAACATGAGATGTGATATCTCAATACTTCTAATACCAAACCTGAGATCCATCCTATAACATGAGATGTGATATCCAACTCCTTCCCTTTCCAAACCTGAGAGCCGTTCTATAGCATGAGATGTGATATCCAGGTCCTTCCCATTCCAATCCTTAACCCTTCCTACAGCATGCAATATGATATCTCAATGATTCTAATAACAAACCTGAGACCCGTCCTATAGCATGAGATATGATATCCAAGTCCTTCCCATTCCAATCCTGAGACCCTTCCTATAACATGAAATGTGATATCCAACTCCTTCCCATTCCAACCTGAGACCCTTCCTATAGCATGAGATGGGATATCCAACTTCTTCCAAATCCAATACTGATACCCTTCCGATAGCATGAGATGTGATATCCCAATGCTTCTACCAAACCTGAGACCCATACTATGGCATGAGATGTGATATCAAACTACTTCCCATTGCAATCCTGAGACCCTTCCTATAGCTTGAGGTGTGATATCCAACTCCTTCCCATTCCAATTCTGAGACCCTTCTTATACCATGAGACTTGATATCTCAATGCTTCTAATATTAAACCTGAGACCCGTCCTATAACATGAGATGTGATATCCAAATCCTTCCCCTTCCAAACCTTAGACCCTTCCTTTATCATGAGATGTGATATCCAACTCCTTCCCATTCCAATCCTGAGACCCTTCCGATATCATGAGATTTGTTATCTCAATGCTTCTAATATCAAACTTGAGACCCTCCCTATAGCATGAGATGTGACATCCAAGTCCTTCCCATTCCAATCCTGAGACCCTTCCTATAGCATGAGATGTGATATCTCTATGCTTCTAATACCAAACCTGAGACCCTTCCTATAACATGAGATGGGATATCCAACTCCTTCCCATTCCAATCCTGAGACCTTTCCGATAGCAGAGATGTGATATCTCAATGCTTATACCAAACCTGAGAACCTTCCTATGGCCTGAGATGTCATATACAACTCCTTCCCATTCCAATCCTGAGACCCTTCCTTTAGCATGAGATGTGATATCTCAATGCTTATACCAAATCTGAGACCCTTCCTATAGCATGAGATGTGATATCCAATTCCTTCCCATTCCAATCCTGAGACCCTTCCTATAGCATGAGATGTGATATCTCAATGCTTATACAAAACCTGAGAGCCTACCTATAACATGAGATGTGATAACCAAGTCTATCCCATTCCAATCCTTAGACCCTTCCTACAGCATGCGATGTGATATCTCAATAATTCTAATACCAAACCAGAGACTCTTCCTATAACATGAGATGGGATATCCAACTCCTTCCCATTCCAATCCTGAGCCGCTTCCGATAGCAGAGATGTGATATCTCAATGCTTATACCAAACCTGAGACCCTTCCTATAACATGAGATGTGATATCCAACTCCTTCCCGTTCCAAACCTGAGACACTAACTATAGCATATGTGATATCCAACTCCTTCCCATTCCAAACATGAGACCCTTCCTATAGCAAGAAAGTAATATCCAACTCCTACCCATTCCAATCCTGAGACCCTTCCTATAGCAAGAGATGTGATATCCAAATCCTTCCCATTCCAATCCTGAGACCCTTCCTATAACATGAGATGTGATATCCAACTCCTTCCCATTCCAACCTGAGACACTTCCTATAGCATGAGAAGGGATATCCAACTCCTTCCCAATCCAATCCTGAGACCCTTCCGATAGCAGAGATGTGATATCTCAATGCTTATACCAAACCTGAGACCCTTCCTATGGCATGAGATGTGATATCCAACTCCTTGCCATTCAAATCCTGAGACCCTTCCTATAGCATGAGAAGGGATATCCAACTCCTTCCCAATCCAATCCTGAGACCCTTCCGATAGCAGCGACGTGATATCTCAATGCTTCTACCAAACCTGAGACCCTTCCTTTAGCATGAGATGTGATATCCAAATCCTTCACATTCCAATCCTGAGACCCTTCCTATAGCATGAGATGTGATATCTCAATGCTTCTAATACCAAACCTGAGATCCTTCCTATAACATGAGATGTGATATCCAATTCCTCCCCATTCCAAACCTGAGACCCTTCCTATTGGATGAGATGTGATATCCAACTCCTTCCCATTCCAACCTTGAGACCCTTCCTATAGCATGAGATGTGATGTCTCAATGCTTCTAATACCAAACCTGAGATCGTTCCTATAACATGAGATGTGATATCCAACTCCTTCTATTCCAATCCTGAGACCCGTCCTATAGCATGAGATGTGATATCTCAAGGCTTATACCAAACCTGAGACCCTTCCTATAGCATGAGATGTGATATCCAACTGCTTCCCATTCCAATCCTGAGACCCTTCCTATAGCATGCAATATGATATCTCAATGATTCTAATAACAAACCTGAGACCCGTCCTATAGCATGAGATATGATATCCAAGTCCTTCGCATTCCAATCCTGAGACCCTTCCTATAACATGAAATGTGATATCCAACTCCTTCCCATTCCAACCTGAGACCATTCCTATAGCATGAGATGGGATATCCGACTTCTTCCAAATCCAATACTGATACCCTTCCGATAGCATGAGATGTGATATCCCAATGCTTCTACCAAACCTGAGACCCATACTATGGCATGAGATGTGATATCCAACTCCTTCCCATTCCAATTCTGAGACCCTTCTTATACCATGAGACTTGATATCTCAATGCTTCTAATATTAAACCTGAGACCCGTCCTATAACATGAGATGTGATATCCAAATCCTTCCCCTTCCAAACCTTAGACCCTTCCTTTATCATGAGATGTGATATCCAACTCCTTCCCATTCCAATCCTGAGACCCTTCCGATATCATGAGATTTGTTATCTCAATGCTTCTAATATCAAACTTGAGACCCTCCCTATAGCATGAGATGTGACATCCAAGTCCTTCCCATTCCAATCCTGAGACCCTTCCTATAGCATGAGATGTGATATCTCTATGCTTCTAATACCAAACCTGAGACCCTTCCTATAACATGAGATGGGATATCCAACTCCTTCCCATTCCAATCCTGAGACCTTTCCGATAGCAGAGATGTGATATCTCAATGCTTATACCAAACCTGAGAACCTTCCTATGGCCTGAGATGTCATATACAACTCCTTCCCATTCCAATCCTGAGACCCTTCCTTTAGCATGAGATGTGATATCTCAATGCTTATACCAAATCTGAGACCCTTCCTATAGCATGAGATGTGATATCCAATTCCTTCCCATTCCAATCCTGAGACCCTTCCTATAGCATGAGATATGATATCTCAATGCTTATACCAAACCTGAGAGCCTACCTATAACATGAGATGTGATATCCAAGTCTATCCCATTCCAATCCTTAGACCCTTCCTACAGCATGCGTTGTGATATCTCAATAATTCTAATACCAAACCAGAGACTCTTCCTATAACATGAGATGGGATATCCAACTCCTTCCCATTCCAATCCTGAGCCGCTTCCGATAGCAGAGATGTGATATCTCAATGCTTATACCAAACCTGAGACCCTTCCTATAACATGAGATGTGATATCCAACTCCTTCCCGTTCCAAACCTGAGACACTAACTATAGCATATGTGATATCCAACTCCTTCCCATTCCAAACATGAGACCCTTCCTATAGCAAGAAAGTAATATCCAACTCCTACCCATTCCAATCCTGAGACCCTTCCTATAGCAAGAGATGTGATATCCAAATCCTTCCCATTCCAATCCTGAGACCCTTCCTATAACATGAGATGTGATATCCAACTCCTTCCCATTCCAACCTGAGACACTTCCTATAGCATGAGAAGGGATATCCAACTCCTTCCCAATCCAATCCTGAGACCCTTCCGATAGCAGAGATGTGATATCTCAATGCTTATACCAAACCTGAGTCCCTTCATATGGCATGAGATGTGATATCCAACTCCTTGCCATTCAAATCCTGAGACCCTTCCTATAGCATGAGAAGGGATATCCAACTCCTTCCCAATCCAATCCTGAGACCCTTCCGATAGCAGCGACGTGATATCTCAATGCTTCTACCAAACCTGAGACCCTTCCTTTAGCATGAGATGTGATATCCAAATCCTTCACATTCCAATCCTGAGACCCTTCCTATAGCATGAGATGTGATATCTCAATGCTTCTAATACCAAACCTGAGATCCTTCCTATAACATGAGATGTGATATCCAATTCCTTCCCATTCCAAACCTGAGACCCTTCCTATTGGATGAGATGTGATATCCAACTCCTTCCCATTCCAACCTTGAGACCCTTCCTATAGCATGAGATGTGATGTCTCAATGCTTCTAATACCAAACCTGAGATCCTTCCTATAACATGAGATGTGATATCCAACTCCTTCCATTCCAATCCTGAGACCCGTCCTATAGCATGAGATGTGATATCTCAAGGCTTATACCAAACCTGAGACCCTTCCTATAGCATGAGATGTGATATCCAACTGCTTCCCATTCCAATCCTGAAACCCTTCCTATAGCATGAGATGTGATATCTCAATGCTTCTAATACCAAACCTGAGATCCTTCCTCTAACATGAAATGTGATATCCAACTCCTTCCCTTTCCAAACCTAAGAGCCTATCTATAGCATGAGATGTGATATCCAAGTCCTTCACATTCCAACCCTTAGACCCTTCCTACAGCATGCAATATGATATCTCAATGATTCTAATAACAAACCTGAGACCCGTCCTATAACATGAGATGGGATATCCAACTCCTTCCCATTCCAATCCTGAGACACTTCCGATAGCAGAGATGTGATATCTCAATGCTTATACCAAACCTGAGACCCTTCCTATAACATGAGATGTGATATCCAAATCCTTCCCGTTCCAAACCTGAGACCCTTCCTTTAGCATGAGATGTGATATCCAGCTCCTTCCCATTCCAATCCTGAGACACTTCCGATAGCATGAGATGTGATATCTCAATGCTTCTAATACCAAACCTGAGATCCTTCCGATAGCATGAGATGTGATATCTCAATGCTTCTAATACCAAACCTGAGATCCTTCCTATAACATGAGATGTGATATCCAAATCCTTCCCCTTCCAAACCTGAGACCCTCCCTTTAGCATGAGATGTGATATCTAACTCCTTCCCATTCCATTCCTGAGACCCTTCTGATAGCATGAGATGTGATATCTCAATGCCTCTAATACCAAACCTGAGATCCTACCTCTAACATGAAATGAGATATCCAACTCTTTCCCCTTCCAAACCTGAGAGCCTTCCTATAGCATGAGATGTGATATCCAAGTCTTTCCCATTCCAATACTGAGACCCTTCCTATAGCTTGAGATGTGATATCCAACTCCTTCCCATTCCAATTCTGAGACCCTTCCTATAGCATGAGATGTGATATCTCAATGCTTATACCAAACCTGAGAGCCTACCTATAACATGAGATGTGATATCCAAGTCCATCCCATTCCAATCCTTAGACCCTTCCTATTGGATGAGATGTGATATCCAACTCCTTCCCATTCCAACCTTGAGACCCTTCCTATAGCATGAGATGTGATGTCTCAATGCTTCTAATACCAAACCTGAGATCCTTCCTATAACATGAGATGTGATATCCAACTCCTTCCATTCCAATCCTGAGACCCGTCCTATAGCATGAGATGTGATATCTCAAGGCTTATACCAAACCTGAGACCCTTCCTATAGCATGAGATGTGATATCCAACTGCTTCCCATTCCAATCCTGAGACCCTTCCTATAGCATGAGATGTGATATCTCAATGCTTCTAATACCAAACCTGAGATCCTTCCTCTAACATGAAATGTGATATCCAACTCCTTCCCTTTCCAAACCTAAGAGCCTATCTATAGCATGAGATGTGATATCCAAGTCCTTCACATTCCAACCCTTAGACCCTTCCTACAGCATGCAATATGATATCTCAATGATTCTAATAACAAACCTGAGACCCGTCCTATAACATGAGATGGGATATCCAACTCCTTCCCATTCCAATCCTGAGACACTTCCGATAGCAGAGATGTGATATCTCAATGCTTATACCAAACCTGAGACCCTTCCTATAACATGAGATGTGATATCCAAATCCTTCCCGTTCCAAACCTGAGACCCTTCCTTTAGCATGAGATGTGATATCCAGCTCCTTCCCATTCCAATCCTGAGACACTTCCGATAGCATGAGATGTGATATCTCAATGCTTCTAATATCAAAACTGAGACCCTCCCTATAGCATGATATGTGATATCTAAGTCCTTCCCATTCCAATCCTGAGACCCTCCCTATAGCATGAGATGTGATATCCAACTCCTTCCCATTCCAATCCTGAGACCCTTCCTATAGCATGAGATATGATATCTCAATACTTCTAATACCAAACGTGAGATCCTTCCGATAACATGAGATGTGATATCCAAATCCTTCCCCTTCCAAACCTGAGACCCTCCCTTTAGCATGAAATGTGATATCCAACTTCTTCCTATTCCAATCCTGAGACTCTTCTGATAGCATGAGATGTGATATCTCAATGCTTCTAATACCAAACCTGAGATCCTTCCGATAGCATGAGATGTGATATCTCAATGCTTCTAATACCAAACCTGAGATCCTTCCTATAACATGAGATGTGATATCCAAATCCTTCCCCTTCCAAACCTGAGACCCTCCCTTTAGCATGAGATGTGATATCTAACTCCTTCCCATTCCATTCCTGAGACCCTTCTGATAGCATGAGATGTGATATCTCAATGCCTCTAATACCAAACCTGAGATCCTACCTCTAACATGAAATGAGATATCCAACTCTTTCCCCTTCCAAACCTGAGAGCCTTCCTATAGCATGAGATGTGATATCCAAGTCCTTCCCATTCCAATACTGAGACCCTTCCTATAGCTTGAGATGTGATATCCAACTCCTTCCCATTCCAATTCTGAGACCCTTCCTATAGCATGAGATGTGATATCTCAATGCTTATACCAAACCTGAGAGCCTACCTATAACATGAGATGTGATATCCAAGTCCATCCCATTCCAATCCTTAGACCCTTCCTACAGCATGCGATGTGATATCTCAATGATTCTAATACCAAACCAGAGACTCTTCCTATAACATGAGATGGGATATCCAACTCCTTCCCATTCCAATTCTGAGACCCTTCCTATACTATGAGACTTGATATCTCAATGCTTCTAATACCAAACCTGAGACCCGTAATATAACATGAGATGTGATATCCAAATCCTTCCCCTTCCAAACCTTAGACCCTTCCTTTATCATGAGATGTGATATCCAACTCCTTCCCATTCCAATCCTGAGACCCTTCCGATATCATGAGATGTGATATCTCAAAGCTTCTAATATCAAACTTGAGACCCTCCCTATAGCATGAGATGTGATATCCAAGTCCTTCCCATTCCAATCCTGAGACCCTTCCTATAGCATGAGATGTGATATCTCAATGCTTCTAATACCAAACCTGAGACCCTTCCTATAACATGAGATGGGAATATCCAACTCCTTCCCATTCCAATCTTGAGACCCTTCCGATAGCAGAGATGTGATATCTCAATGCTTATACCAAACCTGAGATCCTTCCTATAACATGAGATGTGATATCCAACTCCTTCCCATTCCAATCCTGAGACACTTCCTATAGCATGAGATGTGATATCTCACTGCTTATACCAAACCTGAGACCCTTCCCATAGCAGGAGATGTGATATCCAACTCCTTCCCATTCCAATCCTCAGACCCTTCCTATAGCATGAGATGTGATATCTCAATGCTTCTAATGTCAAACTTGAGACCCTACCTATAGCATGAGATGTGATATCCAAGTCCTTCCCATTCCAATCCTGAGACACTTCCTATAGCATGAGATGTGATATCTCAATGCTTCTAATACCAAACTTGAGACTCTTCCTATAACATGAGATGGGATATCCAACTCCTTCCCATTCCAATCCTGAGACCCTTTTGATAGCAGAGATGTGATATCTCAATGTTTATACCAAACCTGAGACCCTTCCTACGGCATGAGATGTCATATTCAACTCCTTCCCATTCCAATCCTGAGACCCTTCCTATAGCATGAGATTTGATATCCAACTCCTTCCCATTCCAATCCTGAGACCCTTCCTATAGCATGAGATGTGATGTCTCAATGCTTCTAATACCAAACCTGAGATCCTTCCTATAACATGAGATCTGATATCCAACTCCTTCCATTCCAATCCTGAGACCCTTCCTATAGCATGAGATGTGATATCTCAATGCTTATACCAAACCTGAGACCCTTCCTATAGCATGAGATGTGATATCCAACTCCTTCCCATTCCAATCCTGAGACCCTTCCTATAGCATGAGATGTGATATCTCAATGCTTCTAATACCAAACCTGAGATCCTTCCTCTAACATGAAATGTGAGATCCAACTCCTTCCCTTTCCAAACCTAAGAGCCTATCTATAGCATGAGATGTGATATCCAAGTCCTTCACATTCCAACCCTTAGACCCTTCCTACAGCATGCAATATGATATCTCAATGATTCCAATAACAAACCTGAGACCCGTCCTATAACACGAGATGGGATATCCAACTCCTTCCCATTCCAATCCTGAGACACGTCCGATAGCAGAGATGTGATATCTCAATGTTTATACCAAACCTGAGACCCTTCCTATAACATGAGATGTGATATCCAACTCCTTCCCGTTCCAAACCTGAGACCCTTCCTTTAGCATGAGATGTGATATCCAGCTCCTTCCCATTCCAATCCTGAGACACTTCCGATAGCATGAGATGTGATATCTCAATGCTTCTAATATCAAAACTGAGACCCTCCCTATAGCATGATATGTGATATCTAAGTCCTTCCCATTCCAATCCTGAGACCCTTCCTATAGCATGAGATGTGATATCTCAATGCTTCTACCAAACCTGAGACCCTTCCTTTAGCATGAGATGTGATATCCAACTCCTTCCCATTCCAATCCTGAGACCCTTCCTATAGCATGAGATGTGATATCTCAATACTTCTAATACCAAACCTGAGATCCTTCCGATAACATGAGATGTGATATCTCAATACTTCTAATACCAAACCTGAGATCCATCCTATAACATGAGATGTGATATCCAACTCCTTCCCTTTCCAAACCTGAGAGCCGTTCTATAGCATGAGATGTGATAACCAGGTCCTTCCCATTCCAATCCTTAGACCCTTCATACAGCAGGCAATATGATATCTCAATGATTCTAATAACAAACCTGAGACCCGTCCTATAGCATGAGATATGATATCCAAGTCCTTCCCATTCCAACCTGAGACCCTTCCTATAGCATGAGATGGGATATCCAACTTCTTCCAAATCCAATACTGATACCCTTCCGATAGCATGAGATGTGATATCCCAATGCTTCTACCAAACCTGAGACCCATACTATGGCATGAGATGTGATATCAAACTCCTTCCCATTCCAATCCTGAGACCCTTCCTATAGCTTGAGGTGTGATATCCAACTCCTTCCCATTCCAATTCTGAGACCCTTCTTATACCATGAGACTTGATATCTCAATGCTTCTAATATTAAACCTGAGACCCGTCCTATAACATGAGATGTGATATCCAAATCCTTCCCCTTCCAAACCTTAGACCCTTCCTTTATCATGAGATGTGATATCCAACTCCTTCCCATTCCAATCCTGAGACCCTTCCGATATCATGAGATTTGTTATCTCAATGCTTCTAATATCAAACTTGAGACCCTCCCTATAGCATGAGATGTGACATCCAAGTCCTTCCCATTCCAATCCTGAGACCCTTCCTATAGCATGAGATGTGATATTTCTATGCTTCTAATACCAAACCTGAGACCCTTCCTATAACATGAGATGGGAAATCCAACTCCTTCCCATTCCAATCCTGAGACCTTTCCGATAGCAGAGATGTGATATCTCAATGCTTATACCAAACCTGAGAACCTTCCTATGGCCTGAGATGTCATATACAACTCCTTCCCATTCCAATCCTGAGACCCTTCCTTTAGCATGAGATGTGATATCTCAATGCTTATACCAAATCTGAGACCCTTCCTATAACATGAGATGTGATATCCAACTCCTTCCCGTTCCAAACCTGAGACACTAACTATAGCATATGTGATATCCAACTCCTTCCCATTCCAAACATGAGACCCTTCCTATAGCAAGAAAGTAATATCCAACTCCTACCCATTCCAATCCTGAGACCCTTCCTATAGCAAGAGATGTGATATCCAAATCCTTCCCATTCCAATCCTGAGACCCTTCCTATAACATGAGATGTGATATCCAACTCCTTCCCATTCCAACCTGAGACACTTCCTATAGCATGAGAAGGGATATCCAACTCCTTCCCAATCCAATCCTGAGACCCTTCCGATAGCAGAGATGTGATATCTCAATGCTTATACCAAACCTGAGACCCTTCCTATGGCATGAGATGTGATATCCAACTCCTTGCCATTCAAATCCTGAGACCCTTCCTATAGCATGAGAAGGGATATCCAACTTCTTCCCAATCCAATCCTGAGACCCTTCCGATAGCAGCGACGTGATATCTCAATGCTTCTACCAAACCTGAGACCCTTCCTTTAGCATGAGATGTGATATCCAAATCCTTCACATTCCAATCCTGAGACCCTTCCTATAGCATGAGATGTGATATCTCAATGCTTCTAATACCAAACCTGAGATCCTTCCTATAACATGAGATGTGATATCCAATTCCTCCCCATTCCAAACCTGAGACCCTTCCTATTGGATGAGATGTGATATCCAACTCCTTCCCATTCCAACCTTGAGACCCTTCCTATAGCATGAGATGTGATGTCTCAATGCTTCTAATACCAAACCTGAGATCGTTCCTATAACATGAGATGTGATATCCAACTCCTTCTATTCCAATCCTGAGACCCGTCCTATAGCATGAGATGTGATATCTCAAGGCTTATACCAAACCTGAGACCCTTCCTATAGCATGAGATGTGATATCCAACTGCTTCCCATTCCAATCCTGAGACCCTTCCTATAGCATGCAATATGATATCTCAATGATTCTAATAACAAACCTGAGACCCGTCCTATAGCATGAGATATGATATCCAAGTCCTTCGCATTCCAATCCTGAGACCCTTCCTATAACATGAAATGTGATATCCAACTCCTTCCCATTCCAACCTGAGACCATTCCTATAGCATGAGATGGGATATCCGACTTCTTCCAAATCCAATACTGATACCCTTCCGATAGCATGAGATGTGATATCCCAATGCTTCTACCAAACCTGAGACCCATACTATGGCATGAGATGTGATATCAAACTCCTTCCCATTCCAATCCTGAGACCCTTCCTATAGCTTGAGGTGTGATATCCAACTCCTTCCCATTCCAATTCTGAGACCCTTCTTATACCATGAGACTTGATATCTCAATGCTTCTAATATTAAACCTGAGACCCGTCCTATAACATGAGATGTGATATCCAAATCCTTCCCCTTCCAAACCTTAGACCCTTCCTTTATCATGAGATGTGATATCCAACTCCTTCCCATTCCAATCCTGAGACCCTTCCGATATCATGAGATTTGTTATCTCAATGCTTCTAATATCAAACTTGAGACCCTCCCTATAGCATGAGATGTGACATCCAAGTCCTTCCCATTCCAATCCTGAGACCCTTCCTATAGCATGAGATGTGATATCTCTATGCTTCTAATACCAAACCTGAGACCCTTCCTATAACATGAGATGGGATATCCAACTCCTTCCCATTCCAATCCTGAGACCTTTCCGATAGCAGAGATGTGATATCTCAATGCTTATACCAAACCTGAGAACCTTCCTATGGCCTGAGATGTCATATACAACTCCTTCCCATTCCAATCCTGAGACCCTTCCTTTAGCATGAGATGTGATATCTCAATGCTTATACCAAATCTGAGACCCTTCCTATAGCATGAGATGTGATATCCAATTCCTTCCCATTCCAATCCTGAGACCCTTCCTATAGCATGAGATATGATATCTCAATGCTTATACCAAACCTGAGAGCCTACCTATAACATGAGATGTGATATCCAAGTCTATCCCATTCCAATCCTTAGACCCTTCCTACAGCATGCGTTGTGATATCTCAATAATTCTAATACCAAACCAGAGACTCTTCCTATAACATGAGATGGGATATCCAACTCCTTCCCATTCCAATCCTGAGCCGCTTCCGATAGCAGAGATGTGATATCTCAATGCTTATACCAAACCTGAGACCCTTCCTATAACATGAGATGTGATATCCAACTCCTTCCCGTTCCAAACCTGAGACACTAACTATAGCATATGTGATATCCAACTCCTTCCCATTCCAAACATGAGACCCTTCCTATAGCAAGAAAGTAATATCCAACTCCTACCCATTCCAATCCTGAGACCCTTCCTATAGCAAGAGATGTGATATCCAAATCCTTCCCATTCCAATCCTGAGACCCTTCCTATAACATGAGATGTGATATCCAACTCCTTCCCATTCCAACCTGAGACACTTCCTATAGCATGAGAAGGGATATCCAACTCCTTCCCAATCCAATCCTGAGACCCTTCCGATAGCAGAGATGTGATATCTCAATGCTTATACCAAACCTGAGTCCCTTCATATGGCATGAGATGTGATATCCAACTCCTTGCCATTCAAATCCTGAGACCCTTCCTATAGCATGAGAAGGGATATCCAACTCCTTCCCAATCCAATCCTGAGACCCTTCCGATAGCAGCGACGTGATATCTCAATGCTTCTACCAAACCTGAGACCCTTCCTTTAGCATGAGATGTGATATCCAAATCCTTCACATTCCAATCCTGAGACCCTTCCTATAGCATGAGATGTGATATCTCAATGCTTCTAATACCAAACCTGAGATCCTTCCTATAACATGAGATGTGATATCCAATTCCTTCCCATTCCAAACCTGAGACCCTTCCTATTGGATGAGATGTGATATCCAACTCCTTCCCATTCCAACCTTGAGACCCTTCCTATAGCATGAGATGTGATGTCTCAATGCTTCTAATACCAAACCTGAGATCCTTCCTATAACATGAGATGTGATATCCAACTCCTTCCATTCCAATCCTGAGACCCGTCCTATAGCATGAGATGTGATATCTCAAGGCTTATACCAAACCTGAGACCCTTCCTATAGCATGAGATGTGATATCCAACTGCTTCCCATTCCAATCCTGAAACCCTTCCTATAGCATGAGATGTGATATCTCAATGCTTCTAATACCAAACCTGAGATCCTTCCTCTAACATGAAATGTGATATCCAACTCCTTCCCTTTCCAAACCTAAGAGCCTATCTATAGCATGAGATGTGATATCCAAGTCCTTCACATTCCAACCCTTAGACCCTTTCTACAGCATGCAATATGATATCTCAATGATTCTAATAACAAACCTGAGACCCGTCCTATAACATGAGATGGGATATCCAACTCCTTCCCATTCCAATCCTGAGACACTTCCGATAGCAGAGATGTGATATCTCAATGCTTATACCAAACCTGAGACCCTTCCTATAACATGAGATGTGATATCCAAATCCTTCCCGTTCCAAACCTGAGACCCTTCCTTTAGCATGAGATGTGATATCCAGCTCCTTCCCATTCCAATCCTGAGACACTTCCGATAGCATGAGATGTGATATCTCAATGCTTCTAATATCAAAACTGAGACCCTCCCTATAGCATGATATGTGATATCTAAGTCCTTCCCATTCCAATCCTGAGACCCTCCCTATAGCATGAGATGTGATATCCAACTCCTTCCCATTCCAATCCTGAGACCCTTCCTATAGCATGAGATATGATATCTCAATACTTCTAATACCAAACGTGAGATCCTTCCGATAACATGAGATGTGATATCCAAATCCTTCCCCTTCCAAACCTGAGACCCTTCCTTTAGCATGAGATGTGATATCCAGCTCCTTCCCATTCCAATCCTGAGACACTTCCGATAGCATGAGATGTGATATCTCAATGCTTCTAATATCAAAACTGAGACCCTCCCTATAGCATGATATGTGATATCTAAGTCCTTCCCATTCCAATCCTGAGACCCTCCCTATAGCATGAGATGTGATATCCAACTCCTTCCCATTCCAATCCTGAGACCCTTCCTATAGCATGAGATATGATATCTCAATACTTCTAATACCAAACGTGAGATCCTTCCGATAACATGAGATGTGATATCCAAATCCTTCCCCTTCCAAACCTGAGACCCTCCCTTTAGCATGAAATGTGATATCCAACTTCTTCCTATTCCAATCCTGAGACTCTTCTGATAGCATGAGATGTGATATCTCAATGCTTCTAATACCAAACCTGAGATCCTTCCGATAGCATGAGATGTGATATCTCAATGCTTCTAATACCAAACCTGAGATCCTTCCTATAACATGAGATGTGATATCCAAATCCTTCCCCTTCCAAACCTGAGACCCTCCCTTTAGCATGAGATGTGATATCTAACTCCTTCCCATTCCATTCCTGAGACCCTTCTGATAGCATGAGATGTGATATCTCAATGCCTCTAATACCAAACCTGAGATCCTACCTCTAACATGAAATGAGATATCCAACTCTTTCCCCTTCCAAACCTGAGAGCCTTCCTATAGCATGAGATGTGATATCCAAGTCCTTCCCATTCCAATACTGAGACCCTTCCTATAGCTTGAGATGTGATATCCAACTCCTTCCCATTCCAATTCTGAGACCCTTCCTATAGCATGAGATGTGATATCTCAATGCTTATACCAAACCTGAGAGCCTACCTATAACATGAGATGTGATATCCAAGTCCATCCCATTCCAATCCTTAGACCCTTCCTACAGCATGCGATGTGATATCTCAATGATTCTAATACCAAACCAGAGACTCTTCCTATAACATGAGATGGGATATCCAACTCCTTCCCATTCCAATTCTGAGACCCTTCCTATACTATGAGACTTGATATCTCAATGCTTCTAATACCAAACCTGAGACCCGTAATATAACATGAGATGTGATATCCAAATCCTTCCCCTTCCAAACCTTAGACCCTTCCTTTATCATGAGATGTGATATCCAACTCCTTCCCATTCCAATCCTGAGACCCTTCCGATATCATGAGATGTGATATCTCAAAGCTTCTAATATCAAACTTGAGACCCTCCCTATAGCATGAGATGTGATATCCAAGTCCTTCCCATTCCAATCCTGAGACCCTTCCTATAGCATGAGATGTGATATCTCAATGCTTCTAATACCAAACCTGAGACCCTTCCTATAACATGAGATGGGAATATCCAACTCCTTCCCATTCCAATCTTGAGACCCTTCCGATAGCAGAGATGTGATATCTCAATGCTTATACCAAACCTGAGATCCTTCCTATAACATGAGATGTGATATCCAACTCCTTCCCATTCCAATCCTGAGACACTTCCTATAGCATGAGATGTGATATCTCACTGCTTATACCAAACCTGAGACCCTTCCCATAGCAGGAGATGTGATATCCAACTCCTTCCCATTCCAATCCTCAGACCCTTCCTATAGCATGAGATGTGATATCTCAATGCTTCTAATGTCAAACTTGAGACCCTACCTATAGCATGAGATGTGATATCCAAGTCCTTCCCATTCCAATCCTGAGACACTTCCTATAGCATGAGATGTGATATCTCAATGCTTCTAATACCAAACTTGAGACTCTTCCTATAACATGAGATGGGATATCCAACTCCTTCCCATTCCAATCCTGAGACCCTTTTGATAGCAGAGATGTGATATCTCAATGTTTATACCAAACCTGAGACCCTTCCTACGGCATGAGATGTCATATTCAACTCCTTCCCATTCCAATCCTGAGACCCTTCCTATAGCATGAGATTTGATATCCAACTCCTTCCCATTCCAATCCTGAGACCCTTCCTATAGCATGAGATGTGATGTCTCAATGCTTCTAATACCAAACCTGAGATCCTTCCTATAACATGAGATCTGATATCCAACTCCTTCCATTCCAATCCTGAGACCCTTCCTATAGCATGAGATGTGATATCTCAATGCTTATACCAAACCTGAGACCCTTCCTATAGCATGAGATGTGATATCCAACTCCTTCCCATTCCAATCCTGAGACCCTTCCGATAGCATGAGATGTGATATCTCAATGCTTCTAATACCAAACCTGAGATCCTTCCTCTAACATGAAATGTGAGATCCAACTCCTTCCCTTTCCAAACCTAAGAGCCTATCTATAGCATGAGATGTGATATCCAAGTCCTTCACATTCCAACCCTTAGACCCTTCCTACAGCATGCAATATGATATCTCAATGATTCCAATAACAAACCTGAGACCCGTCCTATAACATGAGATGGGATATCCAACTCCTTCCCATTCCAATCCTGAGACACGTCCGATAGCAGAGATGTGATATCTCAATGTTTATACCAAACCTGAGACCCTTCCTATAACATGAGATGTGATATCCAACTCCTTCCCGTTCCAAACCTGAGACCCTTCCTTTAGCATGAGATGTGATATCCAGCTCCTTCCCATTCCAATCCTGAGACACTTCCGATAGCATGAGATGTGATATCTCAATGCTTCTAATATCAAAACTGAGACCCTCCCTATAGCATGATATGTGATATCTAAGTCCTTCCCATTCCAATCCTGAGACCCTTCCTATAGCATGAGATGTGATATCTCAATGCTTCTACCAAACCTGAGACCCTTCCTTTAGCATGAGATGTGATATCCAACTCCTTCCCATTCCAATCCTGAGACCCTTCCTATAGCATGAGATGTGATATCTCAATACTTCTAATACCAAACCTGAGATCCTTCCGATAACATGAGATGTGATATCTCAATACTTCTAATACCAAACCTGAGATCCATCCTATAACATGAGATGTGATATCCAACTCCTTCCCTTTCCAAACCTGAGAGCCGTTCTATAGCATGAGATGTGATAACCAGGTCCTTCCCATTCCAATCCTTAGACCCTTCATACAGCAGGCAATATGATATCTCAATGATTCTAATAACAAACCTGAGACCCGTCCTATAGCATGAGATATGATATCCAAGTCCTTCCCATTCCAACCTGAGACCCTTCCTATAGCATGAGATGGGATATCCAACTTCTTCCAAATCCAATACTGATACCCTTCCGATAGCATGAGTTGTGATATCCCAATGCTTCTACCAAACCTGAGACCCATACTATGGCATGAGATGTGATATCAAACTCCTTCCCATTCCAATCCTGAGACCCTTCCTATAGCTTGAGGTGTGATATCCAACTCCTTCCCATTCCAATTCTGAGACCCTTCTTATACCATGAGACTTGATATCTCAATGCTTCTAATATTAAACCTGAGACCCGTCCTATAACATGAGATGTGATATCCAAATCCTTCCCGTTCCAAACCTTAGACCCTTCCTTTATCATGAGATGTGATATCCAACTCCTTCCCATTCCAATCCTGAGACCCTTCCGATATCATGAGATTTGTTATCTCAATGCTTCTAATATCAAACTTGAGACCCTCCCTATAGCATGAGATGTGACATCCAAGTCCTTCCCATTCCAATCCTGAGACCCTTCCTATAGCATGAGATGTGATATTTCTATGCTTCTAATACCAAACCTGAGACCCTTCCTATAACATGAGATGGGATATCCAACTCCTTCCCATTCCAATCCTGAGACCTTTCCGATAGCAGAGATGTGATATCTCAATGCTTATACCAAACCTGAGAACCTTCCTATGGCCTGAGATGTCATATACAACTCCTTCCCATTCCAATCCTGAGACCCTTCCTTTAGCATGAGATGTGATATCTCAATGCTTATACCAAATCTGAGACCCTTCCTATAGCATGAGATGTGATATCCAATTCCTTCCCATTCCAATCCTGAGACCCTTCCTATAGCATGAGATGTGATATCTCAATGCTTATACCAAACCTGAGAGCCTACCTATAACATGAGATGTGATATCCAAGTCCATCCCATTCCAATCCTTAGACCCTTCCTACAGCATGCGATGTGATATCTCAATGATTCTAATACCAAACAGAGACTCTTCCTATAACATGAGATGGGATATCCAACTCCTTCCCATTCCAATCCTGAGCCGCATCCGATAGCAGAGATGTGATATCTCAATGCTTATACCAAACCTGAGACCCTTCCTATAACATGAGATGTGATATCCAACTCCTTCCCGTTCCAAACCTGAGACACTAACTATAGCATATGTGATATCCAACTCCTTCCCATTCCAAACATGAGACCCTTCCTATAGCAAGAAAGTAATATCCAACTCCTACCCATTCCAATCCTGAGACCCTTCCTATAGCAAGAGATGTGATATCCAAATCCTTCCCATTCCAATCCTGAGACCCTTCCTATAACATGAGATGTGATATCCAACTCCTTCCCATTCCAATCCTGAGACACTTCCTATAGCATGAGATGTGATATCTCAATGCTTCTAATACCAAACCTGAGACTCTTCCTATAACATGAGATGGGATATCCAACTCCTTCCCATTCCAATCCTGAGACCCTTTTGATAGCAGAGATGTGATATCTCAATGTTTATACCAAACCTGAGACCCTTCCTACGGCATGAGATGTCATATTCAACTCCTTCCCATTCCAATCCTGAGACGCTTCCTATAGCATGAGATTTGATATCCAACTCCTTCCCATTCCAATCCTGAGACCCTTCCTATAGCATGAGATGTGATGTCTCAATGCTTCTAATACCAAACCTGAGATCCTTCCTATAACATGAGATGTGATATCCAACTCCTTCCATTCCAATCCTGAGACCCTTCCTATAGCATGAGATGTGATATCTCAATGCTTATACCAAACCTGAGACCCTTCCTATAGCATGAGATGTGATATCCAACTCCTTCCCATTCCAATCCTGAGACCCTTCCTATAGCATGAGATGTGATATCTCAATGCTTCTAATACCAAACCTGAGATCCTTCCTCTAACATGAAATGTGAGATCCAACTCCTTCCCTTTCCAAACCTAAGAGCCTATCTATAGCATGATATGTGATATCCAAGTCCTTCACATTCCAACCCTTAGACCCTTCCTACAGCATGCAATATGATATCTCAATGATTCTAATAACAAACCTGAGACCCGTCCTATAACATGAGATGGGATATCCAACTCCTTCCCATTCCAATCCTGAGACACTTCCGATAGCAGAGATGTGATATCTCAATACTTCTAATACCAAACCTGAGATCCTTCCGATAACATGAGATGTGATATCTCAATACTTCTAATACCAAACCTGAGATCCATCCTATAACATGAGATGTGATATCCAGCTCCTTCCCATTCCAATCCTGAGACACTTCCGATAGCATGAGATGTGATATCTCAATGCTTCTAATATCAAAACTGAGACCCTCCCTATAGCATGATATGTGATATCTAAGTCCTTCCCATTCCAATCCTGAGACCCTTCCTATAGCATGAGATGTGATATCTCAATGCTTCTACCAAACCTGAGACCCTTCCTTTAGCATGAGATGTGATATCCAACTCCTTCCCATTCCAATCCTGAAACCATTTCTATAGCATGAGATGTGATATCTCAATACTTCTAATACCAAACCTGAGATCCTTCCGATAACATGAGATGTGATATCTCAATACTTCTAATACCAAACCTGAGATCCATCCTATAACATGAGATGTGATATCCAACTCCTTCCCTTTCGAAACCTGAGAGCCGTTCTATAGCATGAGATGTGATATCCAGGTCCTTCCCATTCCAATCCTTAACCCTTCCTACAGCATGCAATATGATATCTCAATGATTCTAATAACAAACCTGAGACCCGTCCTATAGCATGAGATATGATATCCAAGTCCTTCCCATTCCAATCCTGAGACCCTTCCTATAACATGAAATGTGATATCCAACTCCTTCCCATTCCAACCTGAGACCCTTCCTATAGCATGAGATGGGATATCCAACTTCTTCCAAATCCAATACTGATACCCTTCCGATAGCATGAGATGTGATATCCCAATGCTTCTACCAAACCTGAGACCCATACTATGGCATGAGATGTGATATCAAACTACTTCCCATTCCAATCCTGAGACCCTTCCTATAGCTTGAGGTGTGATATCCAACTCCTTCCCATTCCAATTCTGAGACCCTTCTTATACCATGAGACTTGATATCTCAATGCTTCTAATATTAAACCTGAGACCCGTCCTATAACATGAGATGTGATATCCAAATCCTTCCCCTTCCAAACCTTAGACCCTTCCTTTATCATGAGATGTGATATCCAACTCCTTCCCATTCCAATCCTGAGACCCTTCCGATATCATGAGATTTGTTATCTCAATGCTTCTAATATCAAACTTGAGACCCTCCCTATAGCATGAGATGTGACATCCAAGTCCTTCCCATTCCAATCCTGAGACCCTTCCTATAGCATGAGATGTGATATCTCTATGCTTCTAATACCAAACCTGAGACCCTTCCTATAACATGAGATGGGATATCCAACTCCTTCCCATTCCAATCCTGAGACCTTTCCGATAGCAGAGATGTGATATCTCAATGCTTATACCAAACCTGAGAACCTTCCTATGGCCTGAGATGTCATATACAACTCCTTCCCATTCCAATCCTGAGACCCTTCCTTTAGCATGAGATGTGATATCTCAATGCTTATACCAAATCTGAGACCCTTCCTATAGCATGAGATGTGATATCCAATTCCTTCCCATTCCAATCCTGAGACCCTTCCTATAGCATGAGATGTGATATCTCAATGCTTATACAAAACCTGAGAGCCTACCTATAACATGAGATGTGATAACCAAGTCTATCCCATTCCAATCCTTAGACCCTTCCTACAGCATGCGATGTGATATCTCAATAATTCTAATACCAAACCAGAGACTCTTCCTATAACATGAGATGGGATATCCAACTCCTTCCCATTCCAATCCTGAGCCGCTTCCGATAGCAGAGATGTGATATCTCAATGCTTATACCAACCCTGAGACCCTTCCTATAACATGAGATGTGATATCCAACTCCTTCCCGTTCCAAACCTGAGACACTAACTATAGCATATGTGATATCCAACTCCTTCCCATTCCAAACATGAGACCCTTCCTATAGCAAGAAAGTAATATCCAACTCCTACCCATTCCAATCCTGAGACCCTTCCTATAGCAAGAGATGTGATATCCAAATCCTTCCCATTCCAATCCTGAGACCCTTCCTATAACATGAGATGTGATATCCAACTCCTTCCCATTCCAACCTGAGACACTTCCTATAGCATGAGAAGGGATATCCAACTCCTTCCCAATCCAATCCTGAGACCCTTCCGATAGCAGAGATGTGATATCTCAATGCTTATACCAAACCTGAGACCCTTCCTATGGCATGAGATGTGATATCCAACTCCTTGCCATTCAAATCCTGAGACCCTTCCTATAGCATGAGAAGGGATATCCAACTTCTTCCCAATCCAATCCTGAGACCCTTCCGATAGCAGCGACGTGATATCTCAATGCTTCTACCAAACCTGAGACCCTTCCTTTAGCATGAGATGTGATATCCAAATCCTTCACATTCCAATCCTGAGACCCTTCCTATAGCATGAGATGTGATATCTCAATGCTTCTAATACCAAACCTGAGATCCTTCCTATAACATGAGATGTGATATCCAATTCCTCCCCATTCCAAACCTGAGACCCTTCCTATTGGATGAGATGTGATATCCAACTCCTTCCCATTCCAACCTTGAGACCCTTCCTATAGCATGAGATGTGATGTCTCAATGCTTCTAATACCAAACCTGAGATCGTTCCTATAACATGAGATGTGATATCCAACTCCTTCTATTCCAATCCTGAGACCCGTCCTATAGCATGAGATGTGATATCTCAAGGCTTATACCAAACCTGAGACCCTTCCTATAGCATGAGATGTGATATCCAACTGCTTCCCATTCCAACCTGAGACCATTCCTATAGCATGAGATGGGATATCCAACTTCTTCCAAATCCAATACTGATACCCTTCCGATAGCATGAGATGTGATGTCCCAATGCTTCTACCAAACCTGAGACCCATACTATGGCATGAGATGTGATATCAAACTCCTTCCCATTCCAATCCTGAGACCCTTCCTATAGCTTGAGGTGTGATATCCAACTCCTTCCCATTCCAATTCTGAGACCCTTCTTATACCATGAGACTTGATATCTCAATGCTTCTAATATTAAACCTGAGACCCGTCCTATAACATGAGATGTGATATCCAAATCCTTCCCCTTCCAAACCTTAGACCCTTCCTTTATCATGAGATGTGATATCCAACTCCTTCCCATTCCAATCCTGAGACCCTTCCGATATCATGAGATTTGTTATCTCAATGCTTCTAATATCAAACTTGAGACCCTCCCTATAGCATGAGATGTGACATCCAAGTCCTTCCCATTCCAATCCTGAGACCCTTCCTATAGCATGAGATGTGATATCTCTATGCTTCTAATACCAAACCTGAGACCCTTCCTATAACATGAGATGGGATATCCAACTCCTTCCCATTCCAATCCTGAGACCTTTCCGATAGCAGAGATGTGATATCTCAATGCTTATACCAAACCTGAGAACCTTCCTATGGCCTGAGATGTCATATACAACTCCTTCCCATTCCAATCCTGAGACCCTTCCTTTAGCATGAGATGTGATATCTCAATGCTTATACCAAATCTGAGACCCTTCCTATAGCATGAGATGTGATATCCAATTCCTTCCCATTCCAATCCTGAGACCCTTCCTATAGCATGAGATGTGATATCTCAATGCTTATACCAAACCTGAGAGCCTACCTATAACATGAGATGTGATATCCAAGTCTATCCCATTCCAATCCTTAGACCCTTCCTACAGCATGCGTTGTGATATCTCAATAATTCTAATACCAAACCAGAGACTCTTCCTATAACATGAGATGGGATATCCAACTCCTTCCCATTCCAATCCTGAGCCGCTTCCGATAGCAGAGATGTGATATCTCAATGCTTATACCAAACCTGAGACCCTTCCTATAACATGAGATGTGATATCCAACTCCTTCCCGTTCCAAACCTGAGACACTAACTATAGCATATGTGATATCCAACTCCTTCCCATTCCAAACATGAGACCCTTCCTATAGCAAGAAAGTAATATCCAACTCCTACCCATTCCAATCCTGAGACCCTTCCTATAGCAAGAGATGTGATATCCAAATCCTTCCCATTCCAATCCTGAGACCCTTCCTATAACATGAGATGTGATATCCAACTCCTTCCCATTCCAACCTGAGACACTTCCTATAGCATGAGAAGGGATATCCAACTCCTTCCCAATCCAATCCTGAGACCCTTCCGATAGCAGAGATGTGATATCTCAATGCTTATACCAAACCTGAGTCCCTTCATATGGCATGAGATGTGATATCCAACTCCTTGCCATTCAAATCCTGAGACCCTTCCTATAGCATGAGAAGGGATATCCAACTCCTTCCCAATCCAATCCTGAGACCCTTCCGATAGCAGCGACGTGATATCTCAATGCTTCTACCAAACCTGAGACCCTTCCTTTAGCATGAGATGTGATATCCAAATCCTTCACATTCCAATCCTGAGACCCTTCCTATAGCATGAGATGTGATATCTCAATGCTTCTAATACCAAACCTGAGATCCTTCCTATAACATGAGATGTGATATCCAATTCCTTCCCATTCCAAACCTGAGACCCTTCCTATTGGATGAGATGTGATATCCAACTCCTTCCCATTCCAACCTTGAGACCCTTCCTATAGCATGAGATGTGATGTCTCAATGCTTCTAATACCAAACCTGAGATCCTTCCTATAACATGAGATGTGATATCCAACTCCTTCCATTCCAATCCTGAGACCCGTCCTATAGCATGAGATGTGATATCTCAAGGCTTATACCAAACCTGAGACCCTTCCTATAGCATGAGATGTGATATCCAACTGCTTCCCATTCCAATCCTGAAACCCTTCCTATAGCATGAGATGTGATATCTCAATGCTTCTAATACCAAACCTGAGATCCTTCCTCTAACATGAAATGTGATATCCAACTCCTTCCCTTTCCAAACCTAAGAGCCTATCTATAGCATGAGATGTGATATCCAAGTCCTTCACATTCCAACCCTTAGACCCTTCCTACAGCATGCAATATGATATCTCAATGATTCTAATAACAAACCTGAGACCCGTCCTATAACATGAGATGGGATATCCAACTCCTTCCCATTCCAATCCTGAGACACTTCCGATAGCAGAGATGTGATATCTCAATGCTTATACCAAACCTGAGACCCTTCCTATAACATGAGATGTGATATCCAAATCCTTCCCGTTCCAAACCTGAGACCCTTCCTTTAGCATGAGATGTGATATCCAGCTCCTTCCCATTCCAATCCTGAGACACTTCCGATAGCATGAGATGTGATATCTCAATGCTTCTAATATCAAAACTGAGACCCTCCCTATAGCATGATATGTGATATCTAAGTCCTTCCCATTCCAATCCTGAGACCCTCCCTATAGCATGAGATGTGATATCCAACTCCTTCCCATTCCAATCCTGAGACCCTTCCTATAGCATGAGATATGATATCTCAATACTTCTAATACCAAACGTGAGATCCTTCCGATAACATGAGATGTGATATCCAAATCCTTCCCCTTCCAAACCTGAGACCCTCCCTTTAGCATGAAATGTGATATCCAACTCCTTCCTATTCCAATCCTGAGACTCTTCTGATAGCATGAGATGTGATATCTCAATGCTTCTAATACCAAACCTGAGATCCTTCCGATAGCATGAGATGTGATATCTCAATGCTTCTAATACCAAACCTGAGATCCTTCCTATAACATGAGATGTGATATCCAAATCCTTCCCCTTCCAAACCTGAGACCCTCCCTTTAGCATGAGATGTGATATCTAACTCCTTCCCATTCCATTCCTGAGACCCTTCTGATAGCATGAGATGTGATATCTCAATGCCTCTAATACCAAACCTGAGATCCTACCTCTAACATGAAATGAGATATCCAACTCTTTCCCCTTCCAAACCTGAGAGCCTTCCTTTAGCATGAGATGTGATATCCAAGTCCTTCCCATTCCAATACTGAGACCCTTCCTATAGCTTGAGATGTGATATCCAACTCCTTCCCATTCCAATTCTGAGACCCTTCCTATAGCATGAGATGTGATATCTCAATGCTTATACCAAACCTGAGAGCCTACCTATAACATGAGATGTGATATCCAAGTCCATCCCATTCCAATCCTTAGACCCTTCCTATTGGATGAGATGTGATATCCAACTCCTTCCCATTCCAACCTTGAGACCCTTCCTATAGCATGAGATGTGATGTCTCAATGCTTCTAATACCAAACCTGAGATCCTTCCTATAACATGAGATGTGATATCCAACTCCTTCCATTCCAATCCTGAGACCCGTCCTATAGCATGAGATGTGATATCTCAAGGCTTATACCAAACCTGAGACCCTTCCTATAGCATGAGATGTGATATCCAACTGCTTCCCATTCCAATCCTGAGACCCTTCCTATAGCATGAGATGTGATATCTCAATGCTTCTAATACCAAACCTGAGATCCTTCCTCTAACATGAAATGTGATATCCAACTCCTTCCCTTTCCAAACCTAAGAGCCTATCTATAGCATGAGATGTGATATCCAAGTCCTTCACATTCCAACCCTTAGACCCTTCCTACAGCATGCAATATGATATCTCAATGATTCTAATAACAAACCTGAGACCCGTCCTATAACATGAGATGGGATATCCAACTCCTTCCCATTCCAATCCTGAGACACTTCCGATAGCAGAGATGTGATATCTCAATGCTTATACCAAACCTGAGACCCTTCCTATAACATGAGATGTGATATCCAAATCCTTCCCGTTCCAAACCTGAGACCCTTCCTTTAGCATGAGATGTGATATCCAGCTCCTTCCCATTCCAATCCTGAGACACTTCCGATAGCATGAGATGTGATATCTCAATGCTTCTAATATCAAAACTGAGACCCTCCCTATAGCATGATATGTGATATCTAAGTCCTTCCCATTCCAATCCTGAGACCCTCCCTATAGCATGAGATGTGATATCCAACTCCTTCCCATTCCAATCCTGAGATCCTTCCTATAGCATGAGATATGATATCTCAATACTTCTAATACCAAACGTGAGATCCTTCCGATAACATGAGATGTGATATCCAAATCCTTCCCCTTCCAAACCTGAGACCCTCCCTTTAGCATGAAATGTGATATCCAACTTCTTCCTATTCCAATCCTGAGACTCTTCTGATAGCATGAGATGTGATATCTGAATGCTTCTAATACCAAACCTGAGATCCTTCCGATAGCATGAGATGTGATATCTCAATGCTTCTAATACCAAACCTGAGATCCTTCCTATAACATGAGATGTGATATCCAAATCCTTCCCCTTCCAAACCTGAGACCCTCCCTTTAGCATGAGATGTGATATCTAACTCCTTCCCATTCCATTCCTGAGACCCTTCTGATAGCATGAGATGTGATATCTCAATGCCTCTAATACCAAACCTGAGATCCTACCTCTAACATGAAATGAGATATCCAACTCTTTCCCCTTCCAAACCTGAGAGCCTTCCTATAGCATGAGATGTGATATCCAAGTCCTTCCCATTCCAATACTGAGACCCTTCCTATAGCTTGAGATGTGATATCCAACTCCTTCCCATTCCAATTCTGAGACCCTTCCTATAGCATGAGATGTGATATCTCAATGCTTATACCAAACCTGAGAGCCTACCTATAACATGAGATGTGATATCCAAGTCCATCCCATTCCAATCCTTAGACCCTTCCTACAGCATGCGATGTGATATCTCAATGATTCTAATACCAAACCAGAGACTCTTCCTATAACATGAGATGGGATATCCAACTCCTTCCCATTCCAATTCTGAGACCCTTCCTATACTATGAGACTTGATATCTCAATGCTTCTAATACCAAACCTGAGACCCGTAATATAACATGAGATGTGATATCCAAATCCTTCCCCTTCCAAACCTTAGACCCTTCCTTTATCATGAGATGTGATATCCAACTCCTTCCCATTCCAATCCTGAGACCCTTCCGATATCATGAGATGTGATATCTCAAAGCTTCTAATATCAAACTTGAGACCCTCCCTATAGCATGAGATGTGATATCCAAGTCCTTCCCATTCCAATCCTGAGACCCTTCCTATAGCATGAGATGTGATATCTCAATGCTTCTAATACCAAACCTGAGACCCTTCCTATAACATGAGATGGGAATATCCAACTCCTTCCCATTCCAATCTTGAGACCCTTCCGATAGCAGAGATGTGATATCTCAATGCTTATACCAAACCTGAGATCCTTCCTATAACATGAGATGTGATATCCAACTCCTTCCCATTCCAATCCTGAGACACTTCCTATAGCATGAGATGTGATATCTCACTGCTTATACCAAACCTGAGACCCTTCCCATAGCAGGAGATGTGATATCCAACTCCTTCCCATTCCAATCCTCAGACCCTTCCTATAGCATGAGATGTGATATCTCAATGCTTCTAATGTCAAACTTGAGACCCTACCTATAGCATGAGATGTGATATCCAAGTCCTTCCCATTCCAATCCTGAGACACTTCCTATAGCATGAGATGTGATATCTCAATGCTTCTAATACCAAACTTGAGACTCTTCCTATAACATGAGATGGGATATCCAACTCCTTCCCATTCCAATCCTGAGACCCTTTTGATAGCAGAGATGTGATATCTCAATGTTTATACCAAACCTGAGACCCTTCCTACGGCATGAGATGTCATATTCAACTCCTTCCCATTCCAATCCTGAGACCCTTCCTATAGCATGAGATTTGATATCCAACTCCTTCCCATTCCAATCCTGAGACCCTTCCTATAGCATGAGATGTGATGTCTCAATGCTTCTAATACCAAACCTGAGATCCTTCCTATAACATGAGATCTGATATCCAACTCCTTCCATTCCAATCCTGAGACCCTTCCTATAGCATGAGATGTGATATCTCAATGCTTATACCAAACCTGAGACCCTTCCTATAGCATGAGATGTGATATCCAACTCCTTCCCATTCCAATCCTGAGACCCTTCCTATAGCATGAGATGTGATATCTCAATGCTTCTAATACCAAACCTGAGATCCTTCCTCTAACATGAAATGTGAGATCCAACTCCTTCCCTTTCCAAACCTAAGAGCCTATCTATAGCATGAGATGTGATATCCAAGTCCTTCACATTCCAACCCTTAGACCCTTCCTACAGCATGCAATATGATATCTCAATGATTCCAATAACAAACCTGAGACCCGTCCTATAACATGAGATGGGATATCCAACTCCTTCCCATTCCAATCCTGAGACACGTCCGATAGCAGAGATGTGATATCTCAATGTTTATACCAAACCTGAGACCCTTCCTATAACATGAGATGTGATATCCAACTCCTTCCCGTTCCAAACCTGAGACCCTTCCTTTAGCATGAGATGTGATATCCAGCTCCTTCCCATTCCAATCCTGAGACACTTCCGATAGCATGAGATGTGATATCTCAATGCTTCTAATATCAAAACTGAGACCCTCCCTATAGCATGATATGTGATATCTAAGTCCTTCCCATTCCAATCCTGAGACCCTTCCTATAGCATGAGATGTGATATCTCAATGCTTCTACCAAACCTGAGACCCTTCCTTTAGCATGAGATGTGATATCCAACTCCTTCCCATTCCAATCCTGAGACCCTTCCTATAGCATGAGATGTGATATCTCAATACTTCTAATACCAAACCTGAGATCCTTCCGATAACATGAGATGTGATATCTCAATACTTCTAATACCAAACCTGAGATCCATCCTATAACATGAGATGTGATATCCAACTCCTTCCCTTTCCAAACCTGAGAGCCGTTCTATAGCATGAGATGTGATAACCAGGTCCTTCCCATTCCAATCCTTAGACCCTTCATACAGCAGGCAATATGATATCTCAATGATTCTAATAACAAACCTGAGACCCGTCCTATAGCATGAGATATGATATCCAAGTCCTTCCCATTCCAACCTGAGACCCTTCCTATAGCATGAGATGGGATATCCAACTTCTTCCAAATCCAATACTGATACCCTTCCGATAGCATGAGATGTGATATCCCAATGCTTCTACCAAACCTGAGACCCATACTATGGCATGAGATGTGATATCAAACTCCTTCCCATTCCAATCCTGAGACCCTTCCTATAGCTTGAGGTGTGATATCCAACTCCTTCCCATTCCAATTCTGAGACCCTTCTTATACCATGAGACTTGATATCTCAATGCTTCTAATATTAAACCTGAGACCCGTCCTATAACATGAGATGTGATATCCAAATCCTTCCCCTTCCAAACCTTAGACCCTTCCTTTATCATGAGATGTGATATCCAACTCCTTCCCATTCCAATCCTGAGACCCTTCCGATATCATGAGATTTGTTATCTCAATGCTTCTAATATCAAACTTGAGACCCTACCTATAGCATGAGATGTGACATCCAAGTCCTTCCCATTCCAATCCTGAGACCCTTCCTATAGCATGAGATGTGATATCTCTATGCTTCTAATACCAAACCTGAGACCCTTCCTATAACATGAGATGGGATATCCAACTCCTTCCCATTCCAATCCTGAGACCTTTCCGATAGCAGAGATGTGATATCTCAATGCTTATACCAAACCTGAGAACCTTCCTATGGCCTGAGATGTCATATACAACTCCTTCCCATTCCAATCCTGAGACCCTTCCTTTAGCATGAGATGTGATATCTCAATGCTTATACCAAATCTGAGACCCTTCCTATAGCATGAGATGTTATATCCAATTCCTTCCCATTCCAATCCTCTGACCCTTCCTATAGCATGAGATGTGATATCTCAATGCTTATAGCAAACCTGAGAGCCTACCTATAACATGAGATGTGATATCCAAGTCCATCCCATTCCAATCCTTAGACCCTTCCTACAGCATGCTATGTGATATCTCAATGATTCTAATACCAAACCAGAGACTCTTCCTATAACATGAGATGGGATATCCAACTCCTTCCCGTTCCAAACCTGAGACACTAACTATAGCATATGTGATATCCAACTCCTTCCCATTCCAAACATGAGACCCTTCCTATAGCAAGAAAGTAATATCCAACTCCTACCCATTCCAATCCTGAGACCCTTCCTATAGCAAGAGATGTGATATCCAAATCCTTCCCATTCCAATCCTGAGACCCTTCCTATAACATGAGATGTGATATCCAACTCCTTCCCATTCCAACCTGAGACACTTCCTATAGCATGAGAAGGGATATCCAACTCCTTCCCAATCCAATCCTGAGACCCTTCCGATAGCAGAGATGTGATATCTCAATGCTTATACCAAACCTGAGACCCTTCCTATGGCATGAGATGTGATATCCAACTCCTTGCCATTCAAATCCTGAGACCCTTCCTATAGCATGAGAAGGGATATCCAACTCCTTCCCAATCCAATCCTGAGACCCTTCCGATAGCAGCGACGTGATATCTCAATGCTTCTACCAAACCTGAGACCCTTCCTTTAGCATGAGATGTGATATCCAAATCCTTCACATTCCAATCCTGAGACCCTTCCTATAGCATGAGATGTGATATCTCAATGCTTCTAATACCAAACCTGAGATCCTTCCTATAACATGAGATGTGATATCCAATTCCTTCCCATTCCAAACCTGAGACCCTTCCTATTGGATGAGATGTGATATCCAACTCCTTCCCATTCCAACCCTGAGACCCTTCCTATAGCATGAGATGTGATGTCTCAATGCTTCTAATACCAAACCTGAGATCCTTCCTATAACATGAGATGTGATATCCAACTCCTTCCATTCCAATCCTGAGACCCGTCCTATAGCATGAGATGTGATATCTCAATGCTTATACCAAACCTGAGACCCTTCCTATAGCATGAGATGTGATATCCAACTGCTTCCCATTCCAATCCTGAGACCCTTCCTATAGCATGAGATGTGATATCTCAATGCTTCTAATACCAAACCTGAGATCCTTCCTCTAACATGAAATGTGATATCCAACTCCTTCCCTTTCCAAACCTAAGAGCCTATCTATAGCATGAGATGTGATATCCAAGTCCTTCACATTCCAACCCTTAGACCCTTCCTACAGCATGCAATATGATATCTCAATGATTCTAATAACAAACCTGAGACCCGTCCTATAACATGAGATGGGATATCCAACTCCTTCCCAATCCAATCCTGAGACCCTTCCGATAGCAGCGACGTGATATCTCAATGCTTCTACCAAACCTGAGACCCTTCCTTTAGCATGAGATGTGATATCCAAATCCTTCACATTCCAATCCTGAGACCCTTCCTATAGCATGAGATGTGATATCTCAATGCTTCTAATACCAAACCTGAGATCCTTCCTATAACATGAGATGTGATATCCAATTCCTTCCCATTCCAAACCTGAGACGCTTCCTATTGGATGAGATGTGATATCCAACTCCTTCCCATTCCAACCCTGAGACCCTTCCTATAGCATGAGATGTGATGTCTCAATGCTTCTAATACCAAACCTGAGATCCTTCCTATAACATGAGATGTGATATCCAACTCCTTCCATTCCAATCCTGAGACCCGTCCTATAGCATGAGATGTGATATCTCAATGCTTATACCAAACCTGAGACCCTTCCTATAGCATGAGATGTGATATCCAACTGCTTCCCATTCCAATCCTGAGACCCTTCCTATAGCATGAGATGTGATATCTCAATGCTTCTAATACCAAACCTGAGATCCTTCCTCTAACATGAAATGTGATATCCAACTCCTTCCCTTTCCAAACCTAAGAGCCTATCTATAGCATGAGATGTGATATCCAAGTCCTTCACATTCCAACCCTTAGACCCTTCCTACAGCATGCAATATGATATCTCAATGATTCTAATAACAAATCTGAGACCCGTCCTATAACATGAGATGGGATATCCAACTCCTTCCCATTCCAATCCTGAGACACTTCCGATAGCAGAGATGTGATATCTCATTGCTTATACCAAACCTGAGACCCTTCCTATAACATGAGATGTGATATCCAAATCCTTCTCGTTCCAAACCTGAGACCCTTCCTTTAGCATGAGATGTGATATCCAGCTCCTTCCCATTCCAATCCTGAGACACTTCCGATAGCATGAGATGTGATATCTCAATGCTTCTAATATCAAAACTGAGACCCTCCCTATAGCATGATATGTGATATCTAAGTCCTTCCCATTCCAATCCTGAGACCCTCCCTATATCATGAGATGTGATATCCAACTCCTTCCCATTCCAATCCTGAGACCCTTCCTATAGCATGAGATATGATATCTCAATACTTCTAATACCAAACGTGAGATCCTTCCGATAACATGAGATGTGATATCCAAATCCTTCCCCTTCCAAACCTGAGACCCTCCCTTTAGCATGAAATGTGATATCCAACTCCTTCCTATTCCAATCCTGAGACTCTTCTGATAGCATGAGATGTGATATCTCAATGCTTCTAATACCAAACCTGAGATCCTTCCGATAGCATGAGATGTGATATCTCAATGCTTCTAATACCAAACCTGAGATCCTTCCTATAACATGAGATGTGATATCCAAATCCTTCCCATTCCATTCCTGAGACCCTTCTGATAGCATGAGATGTGATATCTCAATGCCTCTAATACCAAACCTGAGATCCTACCTCTAACATGAAATGAGATATCCAACTCTTTCCCCTTCCAAACCTGAGAGCCTTCCTATAGCATGAGATGTGATATCCAAGTCCTTCCCATTCCAATACTGAGACCCTTCCTATAGCTTGAGATGTGATATCCAACTCCTTCCCATTCCAATTCTGAGACCCTTCCTATAGCATGAGATGTGATATCTCAATGCTTATACCAAACCTGAGAGCCTACCTATAGCATGAGATGTGATATCCAATCCATCCCATTCCAATCCTTAGACCCTTCCTACAGCATGCGATGTGAATATCTCAATGATTCTAATACCAAACTAGAGACTCTTCCTATAACATGAGATGGGATATCCAACTCCTTCCCATTCCAATTCTGAGACCCTTCCTATACTATGAGACTTGATATCTCAATGCTTCTAATACCAAACCTGAGACCCGTAATATAACATGAGATGTGATATCCAAATCCTTCCCCTTCCAAACCTTAGACCCGTTCTTTATCATGAGATGTGATATCCAACTCCTTCCCATTCCAATCCTGAGACCCTTCCGATATCATGAGATGTGATATCTCAAAGCTTCTAATATCAAACTTGAGACCCTCCCTATAGCATGAGATGTGATGTCCAAGTCCTTCCCATTCCAATCCTGAGACCATTCCTATAGCATGAGATGTGATATCTCAATGCTTCTAATACCAAACCTGAGACCCTTCCTATAACATGAGATGGGAATATCCAACTCCTTCCGATTCCAATCTTGAGACCCTTCCGATAGCAGAGATGTGATATCTCAATGCTTATACCACACCTGAGATCCTTCCTATAACATGAGATGTGATATCCAACTCCTTCCCATTCCAATCCTGAGACACTTCCTATAGCATGAGATGTGATATCTCACTGCTTATACCAAACCTGAGACCCTTCCCATAGCAGGAGATGTGATATCCAACTCCTTCCCATTCCAATCCTCAGACCCTTCCTATAGCATGAGATGTGATATCTCAATGCTTCTAATGTCAAACTTGAGACCCTACCTATAGCATGAGATGTGATATCCAAGTCCTTCCCATTCCAATCCTGAGACACTTCCTATAGCATGAGATGTGATATCTCAATGCTTCTAATACCAAACCTGAGACTCTTCCTATAACATGAGATGGGATATCCAACTCCTTCCAATTCCAATCCTGAGACCCTTTTGATAGCAGAGATGTGATATCTCAATGTTTATACCAAACCTGAGACCCTTCCTACGGCATGAGATGTCATATTCAACTCCTTCCCATTCCAATCCTGAGACCCTTCCTATAGCATGAGATTTGATATCCAACTCCTTCCCATTCCAATCCTGAGACCCTTCCTATAGCATGAGATGTGATGTCTCAATGCTTCTAATACCAAACCTGAGATCCTTCCTATAACATGAGATGTGATATCCAACTCCTTCCATTCCAATCCTGAGACCCTTCCTATAGCATGAGATGTGATATCTCAATGCTTATACCAAGCCTGAGACCCTTCCTATAGCATGAGATGTGATATCCAACTCCTTCCCATTCCAATCCTGAGACCCTTCCTATAGCCTGAGATGTGATATCCAACTCCTTCCCATTCCAACCTGAGACACTTCCTATAGCATGAGAAGGGATATCCAACTCCTTCCCAATCCACTCCTGAGACCCTTCCGATAGCAGAGATGTGATATCTCAATGCTTATACCAAACCTGAGACCCTTCCTATGGCATGAGATGTGATATCCAACTCCTTGCCATTCAAATCCTGAGACCCTTCCTATAGCATGAGAAGGGATATCCAACTCCTTCCCAATCCAATCCTGAGACCCTTCCGATAGCAGCGACGTGATATCTCAATGCTTCTACCAAACCTGAGACCCTTCCTTTAGCATGAGATGTGATATCCAAATCCTTCACATTCCAATCCTGAGACCCTTCCTATAGCATGAGATGTGATATCTCAATGCTTCTAATACCAAACCTGAGATCCTTCCTATAACATGAGATGTGATATCCAATTCCTTCCCATTCCAAACCTGAGACCCTTCCTATTGGATGAGATGTGATATCCAACTCCTTCCCATTCCAACCCTGAGACCCTTCCTATAGCATGAGATGTGATGTCTCAATGCTTCTAATACCAAACCTGAGATCCTTCCTATAACATGAGATGTGATATCCAACTCCTTCCATTCCAATCCTGAGACCCGTCCTATAGCATGAGATGTGATATCTCAATGCTTATACCAAACCTGAGACCCTTCCTATAGCATGAGATGTCATATCCAACTGCTTCCCATTCCAATCCTGAGACCCTTCCTATAGCATGAGATGTGATATCTCATTGCTTCTAATTCCAAACCTGAGATCCTTCCTCTAACATGAAATGTGATATCCAACTCCTTCCCTTTCCAAACCTAAGAGCCTATCTATAGCATGAGATGTGATATCCAAGTCCTTCACATTCCAACCCTTAGACCCTTCCTACAGCATGCAATATGATATCTCAATGATTCTAATAACAAACCTGAGACCCGTCCTATAACATGAGATGGGATATCCAACTCCTTCCCATTCCAATCCTGAGACACTTCCGATAGCAGAGATGTGATATCTCAATGCTTATACCAAACCTGAGACCCTTCCTATAACATGAGATGTGATATCCAAATCCTTCTCGTTCCAAACCTGAGACCCTTCCTTTAGCATGAGATGTGATATCCAGCTCCTTCCCATTCCAATCCTGAGACACTTCCGATAGCATGAGATGTGATATCTCAATGCTTCTAATATCAAAACTGAGACCCTCCCTATAGCATGATATGTGATATCTAAGTCTTTCCCATTCCAATCCTGAGACCCTCCCTATAGCATGAGATGTGATATCCAACTCCTTCCCATTCCAATCCTGAGACCCTTCCTATAGCATGAGATATGATATCTCAATACTTCTAATACCAAACGTGAGATCCTTCCGATAACATGAGATGTGATATCCAAATCCTTCCCCTTCCAAACCTGAGACCCTCCCTTTAGCATGAAATGTGATATCCAACTCCTTCCTATTCCAATCCTGAGACTCTTCTGATAGCATGAGATGTGATATCTCAATGCTTCTAATACCAAACCTGAGATCCTTCCGATAGCATGAGATGTGATATCTCAATGCTTCTAATACCAAACCTGAGATCCTTCCTATAACATGAGATGTGATATCCAAATCCTTCCCCTTCCAAACCTGAGACCCTCCCTTTAGCATGAGATGTGATATCTAACTCCTTCCCATTCCATTCCTGAGACCCTTCTGATTGCATGAGATGTGATATCTCAATGCCTCTAATACCAAACCTGAGATCCTACCTCTAACATGAAATGAGATATCCAACTCTTTCCCCTTCCAAACCTGAGAGCCTTCCTATAGCATGAGATGTGATATCCAAGTCCTTCCCATTCCAATACTGAGACCCTTCCTATAGCTTGAGATGTGATATCCAACTCCTTCCCATTCCAATTCTGAGACCCTTCCTATAGCATGAGATGTGATATCTCAATGCTTATACCAAACCTGAGAGCCTACCTATAGCATGAGATGTGATATCCAAGTCCATCCCATTCCAATCCTTAGACCCTTCCTACAGCATGCGATGTGAATATCTCAATGATTCTAATACCAAACCAGAGACTCTTCCTATAACATGAGATGGGATATCCAACTCCTTCCCATTCCAATTCTGAGACCCTTCCTATACTATGAGACTTGATATCTCAATGCTTCTAATACCAAACCTGAGACCCGTAATATAACATGAGATGTGATATCCAAATCCTTCCCCTTCCAAACCTTAGACCCTTCCTTTATCATGAGATGTGATATCCAACTCCTTCCCATTCCAATCCTGAGACCCTTCCAAACCTGAGACCCTTCCTATGGCATGAGATGTGATATCCAACTCCTTGCCATTCAAATCCTGAGACCCTTCCTATAGCATGAGAAGGGATATCCAACTCCTTCCCAATCCAATCCTGAGACCCCTCCGATAGCAGAGACGTGATATCTCAATGCTTCTACCAATCCTGAGACCCTTCCTTTAGCATGAGATGTGATATCCAAATCCTTCACATTCCAATCCTGAGACCCTTCCTATAGCATGAGATGTGATATCTCAATGCTTCTAATACCAAACCTGAGATCCTTCCTATAACATGAGATGTGATATCCAATTCCTTCCCATTCCAAACCTGAGACCCTTCCTATTGGATGAGATGTGATATCCAACTCCTTCCCATTCCAACCCTGAGACCCTTCCTATAGCATGAGATGTGATGTCTCAATGCTTCTAATACCAAACCTGAGATCCTTCCTATAACATGAGATGTGATATCCAACTCCTTCCATTCCAATCCTGAGACCCGTCCTATAGCATGAGATGTGATATCTCAATGCTTATACCAAACCTGAGACCCTTCCTATAGCATGAGATGTGATATCCAACTACTTCCCATTCCAATCCTGAGACCCTTCCTATAGCATGAGATGTGATATCTCAATGCTTCTAATACCAAACCTGAGCTCCTTCCTCTAACATGAAATGTGATATCCAACTCCTTCCCTTTCCAAACCTAAGAGCCTATCTATAGCATGAGATGTGATATCCAAGTCCTTCCCGTTCCAATCCTTAGACCCTTCCTACAGCATGCAATATGATATCTCAATGATTCTAATAACAAACCTGAGACCTGTCCTATAGCATGAGATATGATATCCAAGTCCTTCCCATTCCAATCCTGAGACCCTTCCTATAACATGAAATGTGATATCCAACTCCTTCCCATTCCAACCTGAGACCCTTCCTATAGCATGAGATGGGATATCCAACTTCTTCCAAATCCAATACTGATACCCTTCCGATAGCATGAGATGTGATATCCCAATGCTTCTACCCAACCTGAGACCCATACTATGGCATGAGATGTGATATCAAACTCCTTCCCATTCCCATCCTGAGACCCTTCCTATAGCTTGAGGTGTGATATCCAACTCCTTCCCATTCCAATTCTGAGACCCTTCTTATACCATGAGACTTGATATCTCAATGCTTCTAATACCAAACCTGAGACCCGTCTTATAACATGAGATGTGATATCCAAATCCTTCCCCTTCCAAACCTTAGACCCTTCCTTTATCATGAGATGTGGTATCCAACTCCTTCCCATTCCAATCCTGAGACCCTTCCGATATCATGAGATTTGTTATCTCAATGCTTCTACTATCAAACTTGAGACCCTCCCTATAGCATGAGATGTGACATCCAAGTCCTTCCCATTCCAATCCTGAGACCCTTCCTATAGCATTTGATGTGATATCTCTATGCTTCTAATACCAAACCTGAGACCCTTCCTATAACATGAGATGGGATATCCAACTCCCTCCCATTCCAATCCTGAGACCCTTCCGATAGCAGAGATGTGATATCTCAATGCTTATACCAAACATTAGACCCTTCCTATGGCCTGAGATGTCATATACAACTCCTTCCCATTCCAATCCTGAGACCCTTCCTTTAGCATGAGATGTGATATCTCAATGCTTATACCAAATCTGAGACCCTTCCTATAGCATGAGATGTGATATCTCAATGCTTATATCAAACCTGAGAGCCTACCTATAGCATGAGATGTGATATCCAAGTCCATCCCATTCCAATCCTTAGACCCTTCCTACAGCATGCGATGTGATATCTCAATGATTCTAATACCAAACCAGAGACTCTTACTATAACATGAGATGGGATATCCAACTCCTTCCCATTCCAATCCTGAGCCGCTTCCGATAGCAGAGATGTGATATCTCAATGCTTATAACAAACAAGAGACCCTTCCTATAACATGAGATGTGATATCCAACTCCTTCCCGTTCCAAACCTGAGACACTAACTATAGCATATGTGATATCCAACTCATTCCCATTCCAAACATGAGACCCTTCCTATAGCAAGAAAGTAATATCCAACTCCTACCCATTCCAATCCTGAGACCCTTCCTATAGCAAGAGATGTGATATCCAAATCCTTCCCATTCCAATCCTGAGACCCTTCCTATAACATGAGATGTGATATCCAACTCCTTCCCATTCCAACCTGAGACACTTCCTATAGCATGAGAAGGGATATCCAACTCCTTCCCAATCCAATCCTGAGACCCTTCCGATAGCAGAGATGTGATATCTCAATGCTTATACCAAACCTGAGACCCTTCCTATGGCATGAGATGTGATATCCAACTCCTTGCCATTCAAATCCTGAGACCCTTCCTATAGCATGAGAAGGGATATCCAACTCCTTCCCAATCCAATCCTGAGACCCTTCCGATAGCAGAGACGTGATATCTCAATGCTTCTACCAAACCTGAGACCCTTCCTTTAGCATGAGATGTGATATCCAAATCCTTCACATTCCAATCCTGAGACCCTTCCTATAGCATGAGATGTGATATCTCAATGCTTCTAATACCAAACCTGAGATCCTTCCTATAACAAGAGATGTGATATCCAATTCCTTCCCATTCCAAACCTGAGACCCTTCCTATTGGATGAGATGTGATATCCAACTCCTTCCCATTCCAACCCTGAGACCCTTCCTATAGCATGAGATGTGATGTCTCAATGCTTCTAATACCAAACCTGAGATCCTTCCTATAACATGAGATGTGATATCCAACTCCTTCCATTCCAATCCTGAGACCCGTCTTATAGCATGAGATGTGATATCTCAATGCTTATACAAAACCTGAGACACTTCCTATAGCATGAGATGTGATATCCAACTACTTCCCATTCCAATCCTGAGACCCTTCCTATAGCATGAGATGTGATGTCTCAATGCTTCTAATACCAAACCTGAGATCCTTCCTCTAACATGAAATGTGATATCCAACTCCTTCCCTTTCCAAACCTAAGAGCCTATCTATAGCATGAGATGTGACATCCAAGTCCTTCCCATTCCAACACTTAGACCCTTCCTACAGCATGCAATATGATATCTCAATGATTCTAATAACAAACCTGAGACCCGTCCTATAACATGAGATGGGATATCCAACTCCTTCCCATTCCAATCCTGAGACACTTCCGATAGCAGAGATGTGATATCTCAATGCTTATACCAAACCTGAGACCCTTCCTATAACATGAGATGTGATATCCAAATCCTTCCCGTTCCAAACCTGAGACCCTTCCTTTAGCATGAGATGTGATATCCAGCTCCTTCCCATTCCAATCCTGAGACACTTCCAATAGCATGAGATGTGATATCTCAATGCTTCTAATATCAAAACTGAGACCCTCCCTATAGCATATGTGATATCTAAGTCCTTCCCATTCCAATCCTGAGACCCTTCCTATAGCATGAGATATGATATCTCAATACTTCTAATACCAAACGTGAGATCCTTCCGATAACATGAGATGTGATATCCAAATCCTTCCCCTTCCAAACCTGAGACCCTCCCTTTAGCATGATATGTGATATCCAACTCCTTCCCATTCCAATCCTGAGACCCTTCTGATAGCATGAGATGTGATATCTCAATGCTTCTAATACCAAACCTGAGATCCTTCCGATAGCATGAGATGTGATATCTCAATGGTTCTAATACCAAACCTGAGATCCTTCCTATAACATGAGATGTGATATCCAAATCCTTCCCCTTCCAAACCTGAGACCCTCCCTTTAGCATGAGATGTGATATCCAACTCCTTCCCATTCCAATCCTGAGACCCTTCCTATAGCATGAGATGTGATATCTCAATGCTTCTAATACCAAACCTGAGATCCTTCCTCTAACATGAAATGTGATATCCAACTCCTTCCCTTTCCAAACCTAAGAGCCTATCTATAGCATGAGATGTGATATCCAAGTCCTTCCCATTCCAACCCTTAGACACTTCCTACAGCATGCAATATGATATCTCAATGATTCTAATAACAAACCTGAGACCCTTCCTATAGCATGAGAAGGGATATCCAACTCCTTCCCAATCCAATCCTGAGACCCCTCCGATAGCAGAGACGTGATATCTCAATGCTTCTACCAATCCTGAGACCCTTCCTTTAGCATGAGATGTGATATCCAAATCCTTCACATTCCAATCCTGGGACCCTTCCTATAGCATGAGATGTGATATCTCAATGCTTCTAATACCAAACCTGAGATCCTTCCTATAACATGAGATGTGATATCCAATTCCTTCCCATTCCAAACCTGAGACCCTTCCTATTGGATGAGATGTGATATCCAACTCCTTCCCATTCCAACCCTGAGACCCTTCCTATAGCATGAGATGTGATGTCTCAATGCTTCTAATACCAAACCTGAGATCCTTCCTATAACATGAGATGTGATATCCAACTCCTTCCATTCCAATCCTGAGACCCGTCCTATAGCATGAGATGTGATATCTCAATGCTTATACCAAACCTGAGACCCTTCCTATAGCATGAGATGTGATATCCAACTACTTCCCATTCCAATCCTGAGACCCTTCCTATAGCATGAGATGTGATATCTCAATGCTTCTAATACCAAACCTGAGATCCTTCCTCTAACATGAAATGTGATATCCAACTCCTTCCCTTTCCAAACCTAAGAGCCTATCTATAGCATGAGATGTGATATCCAAGTCCTTCCCGTTCCAATCCTTAGACCCTTCCTACAGCATGCAATATGATATCTCAATGATTCTAATAACAAACCTGAGACCTGTCCTATAGCATGAGATATGATATCCAAGTCCTTCCCATTCCAATCCTGAGACCCTTCCTATAACATGAAATGTGATATCCAACTCCTTCCCATTCCAACCTGAGACCCTTCCTATAGCATGAGATGGGATATCCAACTTCTTCCAAATCCAATACTGATACCCTTCCTATAACATGAGATGTGATATCCAACTCCTTCCCATTCCAACCTGAGACACTTCCTATAGCATGAGAAGGGATATCCAACTCCTTCCCAATCCAATCCTGAGACCCTTCCGATAGCAGAGATGTGATATCTCAATGCTTATACCAAACCTGAGACCCTTCCTATAACATGAGATGGGATATCCAACTCCTTCCCATTCCAATCCTGAGACCCTTCCGATAGCAGAGATGTGATATCTCAATGCTTATACCAAACCTGAGAACCTTCCTATGGCCTTAGATGTCATATACAACTCCTTCCCATTCCAATCCTGAGACCCTTCCTTTAGCATGAGATGTGATATCTCAATGCTTATACCAAATCTGAGACCCTTCCTATAGCATGAGATGTGATATCCAATTCCTTCCCATTCCAATCCTGAGACCCTTCCTATAGCATGAGATGTGATATCTCAATGCTTATACCAAACCTGAGAGCATACCTATAGCATGAGATGTGATATCCAAGTCCATCCCATTCCAATCCTTAGACCCTTCCTACAGCATGCGATGTGATATCTCAATGATTCTAATACCAAACCAGAGACTCTTCCTATAACATGAGATGGGATATCCAACTCCTTCCCATTCCAATCCTGAGCCGCTTCTGATAGCAGAGATGTGATATCTCAATGCTTATACCAAACCTGAGACCCTTCCTATAACATGAGATGTGATATCCAACTCCTTCCGGTTCCAAACCTGAGACACTAACTATAGCATATGTGATATCCAACTCCTTCCCATTCCAAACATGAGACCCTTCCTATAGCAAGAAAGTAATATCCAACTCCTACCCATTCCAATCCTGAGACCCTTCCTATAGCAAGAGATGTGATATCCAAATCCTTCCCATTCCAATCCTGAGACCCTTCCTATAACATGAGATGTGATATCCAACTCCTTCCCATTCCAACCTGAGACACTTCCTATAGCATGAGAAGGGATATCCAACTCCTTCCCAATCCAATCCTGAGACCCTTCCGATAGCAGAGATGTGATATCTCAATGCTTATACCAAACCTGAGACCCTTCCTATGGCATGAGATGTGATATCCAACTCCTTGCCATTCAAATCCTGAGACCCTTCCTATAGCATGAGATGTGATATCTCTATGCTTCTAATACCAAACCTGAGACCCTTCCTATAACATGAGATGGGATATCCAACTCCTTCCCATTCCAATCCTGAGACCCTTCCGATAGCAGATATGTGATATCTCAATGCTTATACCAAACCTGAGAACCTTCCTATGGCCTGAGATGTCATATACAACTCCTTCCCATTCCAATCCTGAGACCCTTCCTTTAGCATGAGATGTGATATCTCAATGCTTATACCAAATCTGAGACCCTTCCTATAGCATGAGATGTGATATCCAATTCCTTCCCATTCCAATCCTGAGACCCTTCCTATAGCATGAGATGTGATATCTCAATGCTTATACCAAACCACCTGAGAGCCTACCTATAGCATGAGATGTGATATCCAAGTCCATCCCATTCCAATCCTTAGACCCTTCCTACAGCATGCGATGTGATATCTCAATGATTCTAATACCAAACCAGAGACTCTTCCTATAACATGAGATGGGATATCCAACTCCTTCCCATTCCAATCCTGAGCCGCTTCCGATAGCAGAGATGTGATATCTCAATGCTTATACCAAACCTGAGACCCTTCCTATAACATGAGATGTGATATCCAACTCCTTCCCGTTGCAAACCTGAGACACTAACTATAGCATATGTGATATCCAACTCCTTCCCATTCCAAACATGAGACCCCTCCTATAGCAAGAAAGTAATATCCAACTCCTACCCATTACAATCCTGAGACCCTTCCTATAGCAAGAGATGTGATATCCAAATCCTTCCCATTCCAATCCTGAGACCCTTCCTATAACATGAATGAGATGTGATATCCAACTCCTTCCCATTCCAACCTGAGACACTTCCTATAGCATGAGAAGGGATATCCAACTCCTTCCCAATCCAAACCTGAGACCCTTCCGATAGCAGAGATGTGATATCTCAATGCTTATACCAAACCTGAGACCCTTCCTATGGCATGAGATGTGATATCCAACTCCTTCCCAATCCAATCCTGAGACCCTTCCGATAGCAGAGGCGTGATATCTCAATGCTTCTACCAAACCTGAGACCCTTCCTTTAGCATGAGATGTGATATCCAAATCCTTCACATTCCAATCCTGAGACCCTTCCTATAGCATGAGATGTGATATCTCAATGCTTCTAATACCAAACCTGAGATCCTTCCTATAACATGAGATGTGATATCCAATTCGTTCCCATTCCAAACCTGAGGCCCTTCCTATTGGATGAGATGTGATATCCAACTCCTTCCCATTCCAACCCTGAGACCCTTCCTATAGCATGAGATGTGATGTCTCAATGCTTCTAATACCAAACCTGAGATCCTTCCTATAACATGAGATGTGATATCCAACTCCTTCCATTCCAATCCTGAGACCCGTCCTATAGCATGAGATGTGATATCTCAATGCTTATACCAAACCTGAGACCCTTCCTATAGCATGAGGTGTGATATCCAATTGCTTCCCATTCCAATCCTGAGACCCTTCCTATAGCATGAGATGTGATATCTCAATGCTTCTAATACCAAACCTGAGATCCTTCCTCTAACATGAAATGTGATATCCAACTCCTTCCCTTTCCAAACCTAAGAGCCTATCTATAGCATGAGATGTGATACACAAGTCCTTCCCATTCCAACCCTTAGACCCTTCCAACAGCATGCAATATGATATCTCAATGATTCTAATAACAAACCTGAGACCCGTCCTATAACATGAGATGGGATATCCAACTCCTTCCCATTCCAATCCTGAGACACTTCCGATAGCAGAGATGTGATATCTCAATGCTTATACCAAACCTGAGAACCTTCCTATGGCCTGAGATGTCATATACAACTCCTTCCCATTCCAATCCTGAGACCCTTCCTTTAGCATGAGATGTGATATCTCAATGCTTATACCAAATCTGAGACCCTTCCTATAGCATGATGTGATATCCAATTCCTTCCCATTCCAATCCTGAGACCCTTCCTATAGCATGAGATGTGATATCACAATGCTTATACCAAACCTGAGAGCCTACCTATAGCATGAGATGTGATATCCAAGTCCATCCCATTCCAATCCTTAGACCCTTCCTACAGCATGCGTTGTGATATCTCAATGATTCTAATACCAAACCAGAGACTCTTCCTATAACATTAGATGGGATATCCAACTCCTTCCCATTCCAATCCTGAGCCGCTTCCGATAGCAGAGATGTGATATCTCAATGCTTATACCAAACCTGAGACCCTTCCTATAACATGAGATGTGATATCCAACTCCTTCCCGTTCCAAACCTGAGACACTAACTATAGCATATGTGATATCCAACTCCTTCCCATTCCAAACATGAGACCCTTCCAATAGCAAGAAAGTAATATCCAACTCCTACCCATTCCAATCCTGAGACCCTTCCTATAGCAAGGGATGTGATATCCAAATCCTTCCCATTCCAATCCTGAGACCCTTCCTATAACATGAGATGTGATATCCAACTCCTTCCCATTCCAACCTGAGACACTTCCTATAGCATGAGAAGGGATATCCAACTCCTTCCCAATCCAATCCTGAGACCCTTCCGATAGCAGAGACGTGATATCTCAATGCTTCTACCAAACCTGAGACCCTTCCTTTAGCATGAGATGTGATATCCAAATCCTTTACATTCCAATCCTGAGACCCTTCCTATAGCATGAGATGTGATATCTCAATGCTTCTAATACCAAACCTGAGATCCTTCCTATAACATGAGATGTGATATCCAATTCCTTCCCATTCCAAACCTGAGACCCTTCCTATTGGATGAGATGTGATATCCAACTCCTTCCCATTCCAACCCTGAGACCCTTCCTATAGCATGAGATGTTAAGTCTCAATGCTTCTAATACCAAACCTGAGATCCTTCCTTATAACATGAGATGTGATATCCAACTCCTTCCATTCCAATCCTGAGACCCGTCCTATAGCATGAGATGTGATATCTCAATGCTTATACCAAACCTGAGACCCTTCCTATAGCATGAGATGTGATATCCAACTGCTTCCCATTCCAATCCTGAGACCCTTCCTATAGCATGAGATGTGATATCTCAATGCTTCTAATACCAAACCTGAGATCCTTCCTCTAACATGAAATGTGATATCCAATTCCTTCCCTTTCCAAACCTAAGAGCCTATCTATAGCATGAGATGTGATATCCAAGTCCTTCACATTCCAACCCTTAGACCCTTCCTACAGCATGCAATATGATATCTCAATGATTCTAATAACAAATCTGAGACCCGTCCTATAACATGAGATGGGATATCCAACTCCTTCCCATTCCAATCCTGAGACACTTCCGATAGCAGAGATGTGATATCTCAATGCTTATACCAAACCTGAGACCCTTCCTATAACATGAGATGTGATATCCAAATCCTTCCCGTTCCAAACCTGAGACCCTTCCTTTAGCATGAGATGTGATATCCAGCTCCTTCCCATTCCAATCCTGAGACACTTCCGATAGCATGAGATGTGATATCTCAATGCTTCTAATATCAAAACTGAGACCCTCCCTATAGCATGATATGTGATATCTAAGTCCTTCCCATTCCAATCCTGAGACCCTCCCTATAGCATGAGATGTGATATCCAACTCCTTCCCATTCCAATCCTGAGACCCTTCCTATAGCATGAGATATGATATCTCAATACTTCTAATACCAAACGTGAGATCCTTCCGATAACATGAGATGTGATATCCAAATCCTTCCCCTTCCAAACCTGAGACCCTCCCTTTAGCATGAGATGTGATATCCAACTCCTTCCTATTCCAATCCTGAGACTCTTCTGATAGCATGAGATGTGATATCTCAATGCTTCTAATACCAAACCTGAGATCCTTCCGATAGCATGAGATTTGATATCTCAATGCTTCTAATACCAAACCTGAGATCCTTCCTATAACATGAGATGTGATATCCAAATCCTTCCCCTTCCAAACCTGAGACCCTCCCTTTAGCATGAGATGTGATATACAACTCCTTCCCATTCCAATCCTGAGACCCTTCCGATATCATGAGATGTGATATCTCAAAGCTTCTAATATCAAACTTGAGACCCTCCCTATAGCGTGAGATGTGATATCCAAGTCCTTCCCATTCCAATCCTGAGACCCTTCCTATAGCATGAGATGTGATATCTCAATGCTTCTAATACCAAACCTGAGACCCTTCCTATAACATGAGATGGGAATATCCAACTCCTTCCCATTCCAATCCTGAGACCCTTCCGATAGCAGAGATGTGATATCTCAATGCTTATACCAAACCTGAGATCCTTCCTATAACATGAGATGTCCTGAGACACTTCCTATAGCATGAGATGTGATATCTCACTGCTTATACCAAACCTGAGACCCTTCCCATAGCATGAGATGTGATATCCAAGTCCTTCCCATTCCAATCCTGAGACACTTCCTATAGCATGAGATGTGATATCTCAATGCTTCTAATACCAAACCTGAGACTCTTCCTATAACATGAGATGGGGAATCCAACTCCTTCCCATTCCAATCCTGAGACCCTTTTGATAGCAGAGACGTGATATCTCAATGTTTATACCAAACCTGAGACCCTTCCTACGGCATGAGTTGTCATATTCAACTCCTTCCCATTCCAATCCTGAGACCCTTCCTATAGCATGAGATGTGATATCCAACTCCTTCCCATTCCAATCCTGAGACCCTTCCTATAGCATGAGATGTGATGTCTCAATGCTTCTAATACCAAACCTGATATCCTTCCTATAACATGAGATGTGATATCCAACTCCTTCCATTCCAATCCTGAGACCCTTCCTATAGCATGAGATGTGATATCTCAATGGTTCTACCAAACCTGAGACCCTTCCTATAGCATGAGATGTGATATCCAACTCCTTCCCATTCCAATCCTGAGACCCTTCCTATAGCCTGAGATGTGATATCTCAATGCCCCTAATACCAAACCTGAGATCCTTCCTCTAACATGAAATGTGATATCCAACTCCTTCACTTTCCAAACCTGAGAGCCTATCTATAGCATGAGATGTGAGATCTAAGTCCTTCCCATTCCAATCCTTAGACCCTTCCTACATCATGCAATATGATATCTCAATGATTCTAATAAAAAACCTGAGACCCGTCCTATAACATGAGATTGGATATTCAACTCCTTCCCATTCCAATCCTGAGACACTTCCGATAGCAGAGATGTGATATCTCAATGTTTATACCAAACCTGAGACCCTTCCTATAACATGAGATGTGATATCCAACTCCTTTCCCGTTCCAAACCTGAGACCCTTCCTTTAGCATGAGATGTTATATCCAGCTCCTTCCCATTCCAATCCTGAGACACTTCCGATAGCATGAGATGTGATATCTCAATGCTTCTAATATCAAAACCGAGACCCTCCCTATAGCATGATATGTGATATCTAAGTCCTTCCCATTCCAATCCTGAGAGCCTTCCTATAGCATGAGATGTGATACCTCAATGCTTCTACCAAACCTGAGACCCTTCCTTTAGCATGAGATGTGATATCCAACTCCTTCCCATTCCAATCCTGAGACCCTTCCTATAGCATGAGATGTGATATCTCAATACTTCTAATACCAAACCTGAGATCCTTCCGATAACATGAGATGTGATATCTCAATACTTCTAATACCAAACCTGAGATCCATCCTATAACATGAGATGTGATATCCAAATCCTTCCCCTTCCAAACCTGAGACCCTCCCTTTAGCATGAGATGTGATATCCAACTCCTTCCCATTCCAATCCTGAGACCCTTCTGATAGCATAAGATATATCTCAATGCTTCTATACCAAACCTGAGATCCTTCCGATAGCATGAGATGTGATATCTCAATACTTCTAATACCAAACCTGAGATCTTTCCTATAACATGAGATGTGATATCCAAATCCTTATCTTCCAAACCTGAGACCCTTCCTTTACCATGAGATGTGATATCCAACTCCTTCCCATTCCAATCCTGAGACTCTTCTGATAGCATAAGATATGATATCTCAATGCTTCTATACCAAACCTGAGATCCTTCTGATAGCATGAGATGTGATATCTTAATACTTCTAATACCAAACCTGAGATCCTACCTCTAACATGAAATGTGATATCCAACTCTTTCCCCTTGCAAACCTGAGAGCCTTCCTATAGCATGAGATGTGATATCCAAGTCCTTCCCATTCCAATCCTGAGACCCGTCCTATAACATGAGATGTGATATCCAACTCCTTCCCATTCCAACCTGAGACCCTTCCTATAGCATGAGATGGGATATCCAACTCCTTCCAAATCCAATCCTGATAACCTTCCGATAGCATGAGATGTGATATCCCAATGCTTCTACCAAACCTGAGACCCATACTATGGCATGAGATGTGATATCAAACTCCTTCCCATTCTAACCTGAGACCCTTCCTATAGCTTGAGATGTGATATCCAACTCCTTCCCATTCCAATTCTGAGACCCTTCCTATACCATGAGACTTGTTATCTCAATGCTTCTAATACCAAACCTGAGACCCGTCCTATAACATGAGATGTGATATCCAAATCCTTCCCCTTCCAAACCTTAGACCCTTCCTTTATCATGAGATGTGATATCCAACTCCTTCCCATTCCAATCTTGAGACCCTTCCGATATCATGAAATGTGATATCTCAATGCTTCTAATATCAAACTTGAGACCCTCCTTATAGCATGAGATGTGATATCCAAGTCCTTCCCGTTCCAAACCTGAGACCCTTCCTTTAGCATGAGATGTGATATCCAGCTCCTTCCCATTCCAATCCTGAGACACTTCCGATAGCATGAGATGTGATATCTCAATGCTTCTAATATCTAAACTGAGACCCTCCCTATAGCATGATATGTGATATCTAAGTCCTTCCCATTCCAATCCTGAGACCCTTCCGATAGCAGAGATGTGATATCTCAATGCTTATACCAAACCTGAGACCCTTCCTATGGCCTGAGATGTCATATACAACTCCTTCCCATTCCAATCCTGAGACCCTTCCTTTAGCATGAGATGTGATATCTCAATGCTTATACCAAATCTGAGACCCTTCCTATAGCATGAGATGTGATATCCAAATCCTTCCCATTCCAATCCTGAGACCCTTCCTATAGCATGAGATGTGATATCTCAATGCTTATACCAAACCTGAGAGCCTACAATCCTGAGACCCTTCCTTTAGCATGAAATGTGATATCTCAATGCTTATACCAAATCTGAGACCCTTCCTATAGCATGAGATGTGATATCCAAGTCCATCCCATTCCAATCCTTAGACCCTTCCTACAGCATGCGATGTGATATCTCAATGATTCTAATACCAAACCAGAGACTCTTACTATAACATGAGATGGGATATCCAACTCCTTCCCATTCCAATCCTGAGCCGCTTCCGATAGCAGAGATGTGATATCTCAATGCTTATACCAAACCTGAGACCCTTCCTATAACATGAGATGTGATATCCAACTCCTTCCCGTTCCAAACCTGAGACACTAACTATAGCATATGTGATATCCAAATCCTTCCCATTCCAAACATGAGACCCTTCCTATAGCAAGAAAGTAATATCCAACTCCTACCCATTCCAATCCTGAGACCCTTCCTATAGCAAGAGATGTGATATCCAAATCCTTCCCATTCCAATCCTGAGACCCTTCCTATAACATGAGATGTGATATCCAACTCCTTCCCATTCCAACCTGAGACACTTCCTATAGCATGAGAAGGGATATCCAACTCCTTCCCAATCCAATCCTGAGACCCTTCCGATAGCAGAGATGTGATATCTCAATGCTTATACCAAACCTGAGACCCTTCCTATGGCATGAGATGTGATATCCAACTCCTTGCCATTCAAATCCTGAGACCCTTCCTATAGCATGAGAAGGGATATCCAACTCCTTCCCAATCCAATCCTGAGACCCTTCCGATAGCAGAGACGTGATATTTCAATGCTTCTACCAAACCTGAGACCCTTCCTTTAGCATGAGATGTAATATCCAAATCCTTCACATTCCAATCCTGAGACCCTTCCTATAGCATGAGATGTGATATCTCAATGCTTCTAATACCAAACCTGAGACCCTTCCTATAACATGAGATGGGATATCCAACTCCTTCCCATTCCAATCCTGAGACCCTTCCGATAGCAGAGATGTGATATCTCAATGCTTATACCAAACCTGAGAACCTTCCTATGGCCTGAGATGTCATATACAACTCCTTCCCATTCCAATCCTGAGACCCTTCCTTTAGCATGAGATGTGATATCTCAATGCTTATACCAAATCTGAGACCCTTCCTATAGCATGAGATGTGATATCCAAGTCCATCCCATTCCAAACCTGAGACACTAACTATAGCATATGTGATATCCAACTCCTTCCCATTCCAATCCTGAGACCCTTCCTATAGCAAGAGATGTGATATCCAAATCCTTCCCATTCCAATCCTGAGACCCTTCCTATAACATGAGATGTGATATCCAACTCCTTCCCATTCCAACCTGAGACACTTCCTATAGCATGAGAAGGGATATCCAACTCCTTCCCAATCCAATCCTGAGACCCTTCCGATAGCAGAGATGTGATATCTCAATGCTTATACCAAACCTGAGACCCTTCCTATGGCATGAGATGTGATATCCAACTCCTTGCCATTCAAATCCTGAGACCCTTCCTATAGCATGAGATGTGATATCTCTATACTTCTAATACCAAACCTGAGACCCTTCCTATAACATGAGATGGGATATCCAACTCCTTCCCATTCCAATCCTGAGACCCTTCCGATAGCAGAGATGTGATATCTCAATGCTTATACCAAACCTGAGAACCTTCCTATGGCCTGAGATGTCATATACAACTCCTTCCCATTCCAATCCTGAGACCCTTCCTTTAGCATGAGATGTGATATCTCAATGCTTATACCAAATCTGAGACCCTTCCTATAGCATGAGATGTGATATCCAATTCCTTCCCATTCCAATCCTGAGACCCTTCCTATAGCATGAGATGTGATATCTCAATGCTTATACCAAACCTGAGAGCCTACCTATAGCATGAGATGTGATATCCAAGTCCATCCCATTCCAATCCTTAGACCCTTCCTACAGCATGCGATGTGATATCTCAATGATTCTAATACCAAACCAGAGACTCTTCCTATAACATGAGATGGGATATCCAACTCCTTCCCATTCCAATCCTGAGCCGCTTCTGATAGCAGAGATGTGATATCTCAATGCTTATACCAAACCTGAGACCCTTCCTATAACATGAGATGTGATATCCAACTCCTTCCCGTTCCAAACCTGAGACACTAACTATAGCATATGTGATATCCAACTCCTTCCCATTCCAAACATGAGACCCTTCCTATAGCAAGAAAGTTATATCCAACTCCTACCCATTCCAATCCTGAGACCCTTCCTATAGCAAGAGATGTGATATCCAAATCCTTCCCATTCCAATCCTGAGACCCTTCCTATAACATGAGATGTGATATCCAACTCCTTCCCATTCCAACCTGAGACACTTCCTATAGCATGAAAAGGGATATCCAACTCCTTCCCAATCCAATCCTGAGACCCTTCCGATAGCAGAGATGTGATATCTCAATGCTTATACCAAACCTGAGTCCCTTCCTATGGCATGAGATGTGATATCCAACTCCTTGCCATTCAAATCCTGAGACCCTTCCTATAGCATGAGATGTGATATCTCTATGCTTCTAATACCAAACCTGAGACCCTTCCTATAACATGAGATGGGATATCCAACTCCTTCCCATTCCAATCCTGAGACCCTTCCGATAGCAGAGATGTGATATCTCAATGCTTATACCAAACCTGAGAACCTTCCTATGGCCTGAGATGTCATATACAACTCCTTCCCATGCCAATCCTGAGACCCTTCCTTTAGCATGAGATGTGATATCTCAATGCTTATACCAAATCTGAGACCCTTCCTATAGCATGAGATGTGATATCCAATTCCTTCCCATTCCAATCCTGAGACCCTTCCTATAGCATGAGATGTGATATCTCAATGCTTATACCAAACCACCTGAGAGCCTACCTATAGCATGAGATGTGATATCCAAGTCCATCCCATTCCAATCCTTAGACCCTTCCTACAGCATGCGATGTGATATCTCAATGATTCTAATACCAAACCAGAGACTCTTCCTATAACATGAGATGGGATATCCAACTCCTTCCCATTCCAATCCTGAGCCGCTTCCGATAGCAGAGATGTGATATCTCAATGCTTATACCAAACCTGAGACCCTTCCTATAACATGAGATGTGATATCCAACTCCTTCCCGTTGCAAACCTGAGACACTAACTATAGCATATGTGATATCCAACTCCTTCCCATTCCAAACATGAGACCCCTCCTATAGCAAGAAAGTAATATCCAACTCCTACCCATTCCAATCCTGAGACCCTTCCTATAGCAAGAGATGTGATATCCAAATCCTTCCCATTCCAATCCTGAGACCCTTCCTATAACATGAATGAGATGTGATATCCAACTCCTTCCCATTCCAACCTGAGACACTTCCTATAGCATGAGAAGGGATATCCAACTCCTTCCCAATCCAAACCTGAGACCCTTCCGATAGCAGAGATGTGATATCTCAATGCTTATACCAAACCTGAGACCCTTCCTATGGCATGAGATGTGATATCCAACTCCTTCCCAATCCAATCCTGAGACCCTTCCGATAGCAGAGGCGTGATATCTCAATGCTTCTACCAAACCTGAGACCCTTCCTTTAGCATGAGATGTGATATCCAAATCCTTCACATTCCAATCCTGAGACCCTTCCTATAGCATGAGATGTGATATCTCAATGCTTCTAATACCAAACCTGAGATCCTTCCTATAACATGAGATGTGATATCCAATTCCTTCCCATTCCAAACATGAGGCCCTTCCTATTGGATGAGATGTGATATCCAACTCCTTCCCATTCCAACCCTGAGACCCTTCCTATAGCATGAGATGTGATGTCTCAATGCTTCTAATACCAAACCTGAGATCCTTCCTATAACATGAGATGTGATATCCAACTCCTTCCATTCCAATCCTAACCCGTCCTATAGCATGAGATGTGATATCTCAATGCTTATACCAAACCTGAGACCCTTCCTATAGCATGAGGTGTGATATCCAATTGCTTCCCATTCCAATCCTGAGACCCTTCCTATAGCATGAGATGTGATATCTCAATGCTTCTAATACCAAACCTGAGATCCTTCCTCTAACATGAAATGTGATATCCAACTCCTTCCCTTTCCAAACCTAAGAGCCTATCTATAGCATGAGATGTGATATCCAAGTCCTTCCCATTCCAACCCTTAGACCCTTCCAACAGCATGCAATATGATATCTCAATGATTCTAATAACAAACCTGAGACCCGTCCTATAACATGAGATGGGATATCCAACTCCTTCCCATTCCAATCCTGAGACACTTCCGATAGCAGAAATGTGATATCTCAATGCTTATACCAAACCTGAGAACCTTCCTATGGCCTGAGATGTCATATACAACTCCTTCCCATTCCAATCCTGAGACCCTTCCTTTAGCATGAGATGTGATATCTCAATGCTTATACCAAATCTTAGACCCTTCCTATAGCATGATGTGATATCCAATTCCTTCCCATTCCAATCCTGAGACCCTTCCTATAGCATGAGATGTGATATCTCAATGCTTATACCAAACCTGAGAGCCTACCTATAGCATGAGATGTGATATCCAAGTCCATCCCATTCCAATCCTTAGACCCTTCCTACAGCATGCGATGTGATATCTCAATGATTCTAATACCAAACCAGAGACTCTTCCTATAACATTAGATGGGATATCCAACTCCTTCCCATTCCAATCCTGAGCCGCTTCCGATAGCAGAGATGTGATATCTCAATGCTTATACCAAACCTGAGACCCTTCCTATAACATGAGATGTGATATACAACTCCTTCCCGTTCCAAACCTGAGACACTAACTATAGCATATGTGATATCCAACTCCTTCCCATTCCAAACATGAGACCCTTCCAATAGCAAGAAAGTAATATCCAACTCCTACCCATTCCAATCCTGAGACCCTTCCTATAGCAAGGGATGTGATATCCAAATCCTTCCCATTCCAATCCTGAGACCCTTCCTATAACATGAGATGTGATCTCCAACTCCTTCCCATTCCAACCTGAGACACTTCCTATAGCATGAGAAGGGATATCCAACTCCTTCCCAATCCAATCCTGAGACCCTTCCGATAGCAGAGATGTGATATCTCAATGCTTATAACAAACCTGAGACCCTTCCTATGGCATGAGATGTGATATCCAACTCCTTGCCATTCAAATCCTGAGACTCTTCCTATAGCATGAGAAGGAATATCCAACTCCTTCCCAATCCAATCCTGAGACCCTTCCGATAGCAGAGACGTGATATCTCAATGCTTCTACCAAACCTGAGACCCTTCCTTTAGCATGAGATGTGATATCCAAATCCTTCACATTCCAATCCTGAGACCCTTCCTATAGCATGAGATGTGATATCTCAATGCTTCTAATACCAAACCTGAGATCCTTCCTATAACATGAGATGTGATATCCAATTCCTTCCCATTCCAAACCTGAGACCCTTCCTATTGGATGAGATGTGATATCCAACTCCTTCCCATTCCAACCCTGAGACCCTTCCTATAGCATGAGATGTGATGTCTCAATGCTTCTAATACCAAACCTGAGATCCTTCCTTATAACATGAGATGTGATATCCAACTCCTTCCATTCCAATCCTGAGACCCGTCCTATAGCATGAGATGTGATATCTCAATGCTTATACCAAACCTGAGACCCTTCCTATAGCATGAGATGTGATATCCAACTGCTTCCCATTCCAATCCTGAGACCCTTCCTATAGCATGAGATGTGATATCTCAATGCTTCTAATACCAAACCTGAGATCCTTCCTCTAACATGAAATGTGATATCCAATTCCTTCCCTTTCCAAACCTAAGAGCCTATCTATAGCATGAGATGTGATATCCAAGTCCTTCACATTCCAACCCTTAGACCCTTCCTACAGCATGCAATATGATATTTCAATGATTCTAATAACAAACCTGAGACCCGTCCTATAACATGAGATGGGATATCCAACTCCTTCCCATTCCAATCCTGAGACACTTCCGATAGCAGAGATGTGATATCTCAATGCTTATACCAAACCTGAGACCCTTCCTATAACATGAGATGTGATATCCAAATCCTTCCCGTTCCAAACCTGAGACCCTTCCTTTAGCATGAGATGTGATATCCAGGGTTGGACTGGCCGCATCGGCCCATCGGCCAGTGGCCGATGACCTTTGAGGACCTGGGGGGCCAGTTTTCATGAGGTCACCCCTGGGCCGGTTTTTTTGCCGGTAAAATGTTTAGTAATATATGCAGCGCGAGTCGGCGACTCACTCACAGAGTGTCTGCTGCGGCCTGCGGGCCGCGCATGGCACGGCCTAAGCTGGGCCATCATTATTTGTTTAACTTTTGTTGTAAAATTGTTGATGTCAGTCTCACTATCAATTATGAAGATAGATGTGTGTTCCGTGGGCGGCAGCCTGGGTGCGGCCCGAGCAGCTCGCCTGAGGCTCGGGGCCAGGCCAGCATCAGAAAGGAATTTGAGACTCTGGGTGGGGCCGGGCAGGGGCCAGGGGGGGATTACAGCCATGTTCCCAGGGGCTGGAGCCAGGCTGCCTGGAGCAAGCTGGAGGAGCTGCCTGGTGCGCTGCTGGAAGCATAATTATTCATCAACGCAAGGTAACAACACATTGTTACCTTGCTTTGATGATTTGCAATTGCAAATTGCATGCATGCATCAGGGCCGGCCGCCGCCACCAGGCCGGCGGTGGCGCAGCGGGTGGTTGGTGGCCCGGTGGCCGTGCGATGTGCTCCTGTGATGATTGATGAACTGAAGTCCTAGTCAAGTCGACTCAAGTGTTAATACAATTACGATTGTGAACATTGCACCGGGCCCGGGCAGCGCCGGCGGCCTAGTGCTACTGTCTCTGCAGCAGCAGAGCTGGCTGGGCTGGGGGCGGGGAAGTTCACACAACAAGTTCAACTTTGCAGGAACTAACAACAACGTTACATCACGTGTTGCTTGCCCTGCAAAGTTGAAAGCAACTTGTGCCTGGGGCTGGGGGTCGATACAGACTCTGTGTCGCCACAATGAAGTCGGCGGAGAGACACGTGACTCAGTCTGAGAATAAAGTGGGCCTCCCCTCCTCACCCTGGGCATTATATTTTGGCCACCCGTCACCCGACCCCACGACGAGACAGCCAGTGGACTGGCTCTGGCAGACAGTACCCACTTGACGTGACGACAGAGGACACACACGCACCGCAGCACCAGCCCAGCAGGCAGGCCCCCCGGCCCGAGAAGACAGACAGGGACCGTCCGTCGACCGAAGTGAGTGCAAGCCTGAGCCCAGCAGCAGCAACACCAACTGGCAGGCAGGCAGCAGTTGTTGACCGGTGCTGCGGGCGGCTACACTTAAATACAGAAGAGTCGACTACTCTCTCGACCGTGTCCGTGAGGTAAGAAAGATTGATTGATCCACACAGGGCCTATGCTTTAAGGCAAACATTTAGCACTTTTTCTGCTAAATGACGACTAGGCCTCATAGGAAATGTACTATAATACAGCACCCACCTTTCGGCAGGTCCTGACTCCTATGCTCCTCATCACTCGCCCATCACTTCACCCCATGCGCAATGTGACCTCTCTTCCAATTTCCCACCCCGCCAGCACCCTATAGTACACCAACCCTCGCCTACTCCACCCCCCCGACCATGTCCATGACTGTCCAGGACCCCACCCAGCCTGAACTCCCAATTCACTCCAACGAGACATCCCTCCCTCCCTGTACTCCCAACTCCCCCACCCTGCCTGGGCTCCCATGGATCTGACGCTCTCCCACACCCACCCCTCACCTTCCCTACTCTCTCACATCAATCGCATCCCATCTCTGACTACTCCTAACTTCCCCCCACTCTGCCACACACTGTTCTGCCTGTCGCGCTCCACTCTAGGTTCCCAACACACCCCACCAACACCTGTGCCACTGCCTGCCTCGGCCCGCGTCTCCCCTCGAATATACCACACCGCCCCACCTGCCACACACACTGTGCCCACTGCCCCAACTCTCTCTGACTCTCTCACCAACCCGATTTCCCCCATTTGCCATACCATCCCCTCCCGCCTCAGTCCCTCCTGCTAGTACTCCATACTCTCGACACTTTACCATCATCCCATCCCTCCCACCGCCTCCCCCAGCACATCTCAATCCACTCTTGGCCCCACTAACACCTTGCTCCCCAGAGTTGCCTCCTCCAGACAATGTCTGTCTGCCCCCTCCCACCTCTTCTCACCCCTGTTACTCTCCGTTCCTTATCTGCCTGTTTCTATCCGCGCCTGCCCTCTTCCCCACCACCCTGCGTCCGCCACATCCCTGATTAGTTCCTTCTCCCTCTCTCTTCCAAGTTCCAACAGTTTGCCCCCTCTTGTCTGCGGGCCCACCATCCTCTCCCCCCCACCTGCTCCTTCCTCGGACCTTGTTTTTAAAGCCCTCCCCTTTTTCTGACCCCACCAGTTTCTAATCCACACATGTTTCTAACCTTCCCTCCCCAACTGTTTCTAACCCCTCCCGCCCCACCACGTTTCTGATCCCTACCTGTTTCTGTCTGATACCCCTCATTCCTTGCCATGCTTCCTGGCCTCTGTTCATTTCTGTCTGTACAGTGGTCCATTTTATTTCTAAAGCTATATTAATGCAACTTCCCCTCCTTTCATGCTGCCCTTCCCATGCCCCCCCACCCCCCACTCATATGCGCCTCTGCCCCTTTTTTCCTCATTTCCTTCTCTTGACTCCTGCCCTCCAACTTGCTCTCCTGCCTATTCCTCTTCCGCATGCCACACTCGGCCCCTCCTCCTTCTTTTTCTACTCTCCATCATTTCGTCTCCAAGGTGGTCCTTCATTTCACGCCTTACTCCTTCACTCGTATGTCTGCCTGAATTCCCTTCCCTATACATCCTTCCCCATCTCATCCTCGTCGAGTTCGGCTTCTCCCTCCTTTCCAGTCCTCTCCCCCAACCTACACACTTTACTTACTCTGACTGCTCAATCTTCTTGCTCTCCCCCATCCTCCTAAACTCTCATTCCCGACACACACTCCCTCAAACGTAACAATTCACCCGCTCTCATTTCCAATGCCAAGTTGCCTCACTCGTCACCCCTAACTAGTCCCCTCTTTTGCTCTTTCTGTCTCATTATGAACACACTTAAAACAGCCACTGCAAGAGACTTTACGTTTCATTGCGGTCCAGATGTTGGCGTGCATGCTTCCTGCACTAATGTAAACGTAGCACTGCCTGGATATGTTAATGTTATGTTACAGACATCCACGTTCTGTAATACACAAACACAACTGTTAATTGCTTTCTCTGACACAAGCATTGATTTCCATGGATGGGGCAGACCGGCGGCACTCTTCTCTGGCTCTTTCAAACAGTAGCAATTTAGTTTAACCTGGTGTTCTTAAAGGCCATTGATGTGCAGCATTTGTACAAATAGAAACAAACACGGCGTGGAATTTGTTTTCTGGGTGTTTAACAGATTTGCTAAACTGCGTGTGACAAGCCGTGTGTGCTGTTGTGTGTGTGTGTGTTCTATAATCTGGCCATGCACTCTCGCTAGCCTCGACAACTTGCGTCTTGCCTTCAAACGTGTTCCTGTTTGTTGAGTTGCAAGTGTCACTGCATCTGTGGCTCCCCCAGCAAATTACGACTCCATCCATTGCAGCCTGATCACTTATTTATTATGGTTGGCTACTTTACATTTTTGGGTGAAAAGTTTTGTAATTTGTTATTTGTCTTTCTTGTTCTGCGTTTGTTTTTGCCATATCCCCACGTAGTCACATGTTATTTTAGGCCCGCCCGCATTTACTTACGTTGACCCAAAATATATATCACTAAAAACGTCATTTGGTATTTTAGAAACGTTAGTTGGGCTGCTGGTGGGCAAAGGAGGGCTTTAGAGAGCAGTGTGTTCTGTTTATGTTGGCCGGGCAGCCATCCTACCTTGATCACTACGCTACACGTTACGCACGCGCATCTTAGAAGTGTTTCCTATCTGTGCATGAATGACTGTCTGACTGTGTGCACTGAAACGGGTGAGCTTGGGTGCAGCATGTTAACGCCTCACTCACCTTCTTTCACGAGGCCAGTGTTTAAGGTAGATGGGGGCATTGCAATGCACGCATTTGGGTGTTTACTGTTGTGGGCCTGCCTCTATTAGCTACCTCTATCCAAGTTCCTTCTTCAGGTTATTCTGCAGTCGCATGAGGGCCACTTTTTTGAGGTGGGGGGTGGGCCACTTTTCTGAGGCGAGGGGTGGGCCACTTTTCTGAGGCGAGGGGTGGGCCACTTTTTTTTGTGTGTCCGGGCCTATTTCTAGTCCCAGTCCGACCCTGGTGATATCCAGCTCCTTCCCATTCCAATCCTGAGACACTTCCGATAGCATGAGATGTGATATCTCAATGCTTCTAATATCAAAACTGAGACCCTCCCTATAGCATGATATGTGATATCTAAGTCCTTCCCATTCCAATCCTGAGACCCTCCATATAGCATGAGATGTGATATCCAACTCCTTCCCATTCCAATCCTGAGACCCTTCCTATAGCATGAGATATGATATCTCAATACTTCTAATACCAAACGTGAGATCCTTCCGATAACATGAGATGTGATATCCAAATCCTTCCCCTTCCAAAACTGAGACCCTCCCTTTAGCATGAAATGTGATATCCAACTCCTTCCTATTCCAATCCTGAGACTCTTCTGATAGCATGAGATGTGATATCTCAATGCTTCTAATACCAAACCTGAGATCCTTCCGATAGCATGAGATGTGATATCTCAATGCTTCTAATACCAAACCTGAGATCCTTCCTATAACATGAGATGTGATATCCAAATCCTTCCCCTTCCAAACCTGAGACCCTCCCTTTAGCATGAGATGTGATATCCAACTCCTTCCCATTCCAATCCTGAGACCCTTCCGATATCATGAGATGTGATATCTCAAAGCTTCTAATATCAAACTTGAGACCCTCCCTATAGCGTGAGATGTGATATCCAAGTCCTTCCCATTCCATCCTGAGACCCTTCCTATAGCATGAGATGTGATATCTCAATGCTTCTAATACCAAACCTGAGACCCTTCCTATAACATGAGATGGGAATATCCAACTCCTTCCCATTCCAATCCTGAGACCCTTCCGATAGCAGAGATGTGATATCTCAATGCTTATACCAAACCTGAGATCCTTCCTATAACATGAGATGTCCTGAGACACTTCCTATAGCATGAGATGTGATATCTCACTGCTTATACCAAACCTGAGACCCTTCCCATAGCATGAGATGTGATATCCAAGTCCTTCCCATTCCAATCCTGAGACACTTCCTATAGCATGAGATGTGATATCTCAATGCTTCTACTACCAAACCTGAGACTCTTCCTATAACATGAGATGGGGAATCCAACTCCTTCCCATTCCAATCCTGAGACCCTTTTGATAGCAGAGATGTGATATCTCAATGTTTATACCAAACCTGAGACCCTTCCTACGGCATGAGTTGTCATATTCAACTCCTTCCCATTCCAATCCTGAGACCCTTCCTATAGCATGAGATGTGATATCCAACTCCTTCCCATTCCAATCCTGAGACCCTTCCTATAGCATGAGATGTGATGTCTCAATGCTTCTAATACCAAACCTGATATCCTTCCTATAACATGAGATGTGATATCCAACTCCTTCCATTCCAATCCTGAGACCCTTCCTATAGCATGAGATGTGATATCTCAATGGTTCTACCAAACCTGAGACCCTTCCTATAGCATGAGATGTGATATCCAACTCCTTCCCATTCCAATCCTGAGACCCTTCCTATAGCCTGAGAGGTGATATCTCAATGCCCCTAATACCAAACCTGAGATCCTTCCTCTAACATGAAATGTGATATCCAACTCCTTCACTTTCCAAACCTGAGAGCCTATCTATAGCATGAGATGTGAGATCTAAGTCCTTCCCATTCCAATCCTTAGACCCTTCCTACATCATGCAATATGATATCTCAATGATTCTAATAAAAAACCTGAGACCCGTCCTATAACATGAGATTGGATATTCAACTCCTTCCCATTCCAATCCTGAGACACTTCCGATAGCAGAGATGTGATATCTCAATGTTTATACCAAACCTGAGACCCTTCCTATAACATGAGATGTGATATCCAACTCCTTTCCCGTTCCAAACCTGAGACCCTTCCTTTAGCATGAGATGTTATATCCAGCTCCTTCCCATTCCAATCCTGAGACACTTTCGATAGCATGAGATGTGATATCTCAATGCTTCTAATATCAAAACCGAGACCCTCCCTATAGCATGATATGTGATATCTAAGTCCTTCCCATTCCAATCCTGAGAGCCTTCCTATAGCATGAGATGTGATACCTCAATGCTTCTACCAAACCTGAGACCCTTCCTTTAGCATGAGATGTGATATCCAACTCCTTCCCATTCCAATCCTGAGACCCTTCCTATAGCATGAGATGTGATATCTCAATACTTCTAATACCAAACCTGAGATCCTTCCGATAACATGAGATGTGATATCTCAATACTTCTAATACCAAACCTGAGATCCATCCTATAACATGAGATGTGATATCCAAATCCTTCCCCTTCCAAACCTGAGACCCTCCCTTTAGCATGAGATGTGATATCCAACTCCTTCCCATTCCAATCCTGAGACCCTTCTGATAGCATAAGATATATCTCAATGCTTCTATACCAAACCTGAGATCCTTCCGATAGCATGAGATGTGATATCTCAATACTTCTAATACCAAACCTGAGATCCTTCCTATAACATGAGATGTGATATCCAAATCCTTATCTTCCAAACCTGAGACCCTTCCTTTACCATGAGATGTGATATCCAACTCCTTCCCATTCCAATCCTGAGACTCTTCTGATAGCATAAGATATGATATCTCAATGCTTCTATACCAAACCTGAGATCCTTCTGATAGCATGAGATGTGATATCTCAATACTTCTAATACCAAACCTGAGATCCTACCTCTAACATGAAATGTGATATCCAACTCTTTCCCCTTGCAAACCTGAGAGCCTTCCTATAGCATGAGATGTGATATCCAAGTCCTTCCCATTCCAATCCTGAGACCCGTCCTATAACATGAGATGTGATATCCAACTCCTTCCCATTCCAACCTGAGACCCTTCCTATAGCATGAGATGGGATATCCAACTCCTTCCAAATCCAATCCTGATAACCTTCCGATAGCATGAGATGTGATATCCCAATGCTTCTACCAAACCTGAGACCCATACTATGGCATGAGATGTGATATCGAACTCCTTCCCATTCTAACCTGAGACCCTTCCTATAGCTTGAGATGTGATATCCAACTCCTTCCCATTCCAATTCTGAGACCCTTCCTATACCATGAGACTTGATATCTCAATGCTTCTAATACCAAACCTGAGACCTGTCCTATAACATGAGATGTGATATCCAAATCCTTCCCCTTCCAAACCTTAGACCCTTCCTTTATCATGAGATGTGATATCCAACTCCTTCCCATTCCAATCTTGAGACCCTTCCGATATCATGAAATGTGATATCTCAATGCTTCTAATATCAAACTTGAGACCCTCCTTATAGCATGAGATGTGATATCCAAGTCCTTCCCGTTCCAAACCTGAGACCCTTCCTTTAGCATGAGATGTGATATCCAGCTCCTTCCCATTCCAATCCTGAGACACTTCCGATAGCATGAGATGTGATATCTCAATGCTTCTAATATCTAAACTGAGACCCTCCCTATAGCATGATATGTGATATCTAAGTCCTTCCCATTCCAATCCTGAGACCCTTCCTATAGCATGAGATGTGATATCTCAATGCTTATCCTTGATTCCTGTAGTAAATTGATTTCCTTTGCAGGCCGACTCCTGTCACGAATGCCTTGTCTGCATGCATTCTCTCCTGGCCATTCTCTCACCGTGGCTATTTGCCTACCCCCTTCCTCTCTCAGTGGATGGACTTCTCCGTCCTAGCCTCCTACCACTCAACTCCGCCTACTTGGAGAATTCAACATGAACCTGTATGCTTCCTGACCTGGACTTTTACGAGATCTGCAACACTTCATGTCGCTGGCCCTACACACTGCAGGGAATACTCAGGATTTTCTGATCTCAGACCTCCCCCTCTGTAACCCTCTCAACAATCCTCTCCTGTGGTGATCAAGTTCTCATCTTCAAAGAAGGCTAACTGCCAGCTGTTCCTCCTCAGAGGAGTTCTCCCTTTCTGTCCCTGCTCCCTGCACCGTTTCGCGTTGCAAACACTCGCTTCCCTGCTCTCTTGTTTAGACGCTTTTCCTTCTCAGAGGCCTTCTTGCTTTCTGCCCTTTTCGCGTTGCAAGTACTCGCTTCCCAGCTCTCTGGTTTAGACGCGTGTTCCCTGCCTTCTCTCCTCTTCCCGCTGCCTTCAAATCAAAAAATGAGCTCCAAAAGATACACAGTGCTCAGAATGCTCTATAACACCCATTATTCAACATATAGCCGTTGTTGTGTCGAGGGCCCGCGGCCTACGCGCGGGGGCTGGCGTCATGCAATTAGGCCGCGCGGCCGGTGGCGCAGCTCCAGCGGGAGCTGCAATAAACACACACCCACGCCGATGTTAGGTCTGCCCCGGAACTGCCTCCCGAACGCGGGGGCGGGGCTTTTATTAAGGACGCCCTGCGTCACCGCGTAGCGGGACGCAGGGCGGAACATAACATTCCTCCTTTATTATAAAACAAAACAAAACACATAACTCTAACAGCCGCACAACGGCCAAGTCCAACATAAGCGCTCAGTCTTCAACACTCAGCCACCTTGCCATTGGGGTTCATGGCACTATTGCACCAGTTGCCACACATAGTCACTTAGCTTGGCTGGCGGTCTCGTCGTTGTTCTCAGTGAGTATCGTCCTTCGCGGGGGTCCTCCCCCCTTGCTTCAAACTCGGTTCCATCGTCGCAGTTCGGGTCCTCGAGGCCAGGTTCATCCACCGGTTCCCAGCTTCCATCCCGCGCTCCATCCTCCTCAGGGATGGCCTCCGGCTCTTCTTCGCTGGGTGGATTGTCCATGCCTTCCCGATGGCATTCCTTATCAGTCCATAGTGTACGGGGTATGGCTTTGAACCATGACGCATTTCTCGTCACTTGGCGGTTTCCTCGTGTCACAGTGACCATGGTTCCATGCCGGTTGCTGACGGTCCATGGAAGTTCCTCGTACCTTGTGTCAAGTTTTGACTTGGAAGGGTTACGTAGCATGATAACCTGGTCACCCACTTGATGATGGGACGGCCTCGCTCTCCGCTTGCCACTCATGTGTTCGTTGGCATCCCTCCTCCTTCTCTCGGTGCGTTCCTCGTTCACCGTGTCCGGGGTTCTGCTTGGGTGATGCGGGATCGAGGATCTGATGACGGTGCCGAACATGAGGTCCGCAGGCGGTATGCCGGTTGTACTGTGAGGCGTGACCCGGTAATTTCGGAGGAATCGGAAGAGGTCAACCTTCCAGGGGCTGGCGTTAGCCTTAGACACTCGGAGTACCTTATTGATAGTCCGCATAAATCGTTCTACGTCCCCATTTGCCTGGGGGTGTCTTGGAGTGATGTGGTGATATTTCACATTGAGATCCTGTAGGTACTTTTTGAAATCCTCTCCCGTAAACGGCGGGCCATTGTCGCTTTTGATTGAAATGGGTAGTCCATGGGTTGCGAACATTTTCTCTAGGGCCGGAATGACCACTTCAGCTGCTGTGGACTCAACTATCTCAACTTCCGGGTAGCGGGAGTGGTCATCGACGGCCACCAGCAAGTGGAGGCCCTCCCGGAGCTTGCAAAAGTCAATGCTGATGGCCTCCCAGCGAGAGCGGCCCCGTTCCGCCGATATGATGGGTTCCGGGTCTGGCGGCCCCCCTGTTATCTGACAGGCTAGGCACGTGGTGATGAGTGTCTCGACCCGCTCCTCGATCTGGGGAAACCATACTCGGTGCCGAATGCGGGCTTTCGTCCTTACCAGTCCTTGGTGTCCCTCATGTGCTAGGGCCACTATTCTGTCCTGTAGTTTGAGAGGGATCACGATGCGGTTTCCTCGAAGTAACAGTCCACCTTCCGTGACTGACAAGTCTTGCCGCACTGTGAATATGCCTGACAAAAACCCCTTTGCTTCCGCTGTTCTGTTGTGTGTATGTCTCATGAAAGTCTTCCAGTCACCGGACAGGATGGCATCTTTCACCAAGTCGCAACACGGGTCCTGGTGCGTTTCCGCCTCGATTTCCTCGATGCTCACCGCTCTGGGCCTCATTGCTCGCACCACTTGGCATATGTGTTCCTCTGTTTCTGCCGCTACTTGGATCTCTTGTTGAGTGGCCTCTCGCGGATGCCTGGATAGAAAATTCGCCGGGTTCCCGCTGCCTGGTTGGTAGACGAGGTTGAAGTCATATTGCTGGAGGTGCAGTAACCACTTGGTTATTCGTGCCGGAGGGTGTGCTGAGGTTCCCATGAAAATTGGTAGAAGGGGCTTGTGGTCCGTGATCGTCGTGAAGTGACGTCCATATAGGTAGAGGTGAAAATGCCGGCACCCCCACAGCACGGCGATGGCCTCCTTTTCGATGTGTGAGTACCTTTGTTCGGTCTCGGTGAGGGCTCTCGATGCATACGCGATCGGTCTTTTCTCCCCTTCCCTCGTGACTTGCATTAGGATGGCTCCGAGCCCCACGGGGCTGGCATCTACGAATAGTTCTGTGGGCAGTTCAGTATTGTAGTAGGCCATCTTGGTGTCAGCTGAGAGGGAGTCCTTGATGCTTTCGAACGAGTCCTGGCATGTTGGCCCCCATTCCCACTTGACGTTGGCTTTCGTGAGTTCCCGCAGCGGCTCAGATAGTGTGGCCAGGTTTCGGATGAACCTCCCGCAGTAGGTGGCCATGCCTAGAAAACTGCGCACTTCCGTGGGTGTCATCGGAGGGCTAGCCGCCTGGATGTCTGCGACCTTCTGCGGGTCCGGGGAGATGCCTGTGCTGCCAAACTTGTATCCGAAGAACGTGATCTCCGCTTTGAGGAATTCACACTTTTCCCGATGTATTGTGAGCCCAACCTCTTGTAGTCGGCCCAGTAGGGCGTGAAGCCTCTTGATGTGTGTCTCTTTGTCGGGGGCGTGAATCAGAATATCATCGCTCACGTTGAGGACACCAGGGATGCCCCGGATGACCTCCTGGATGGTCTGCTGGAACACCTCCGCAGCTGATGATATTCCGAAACTTAGGCGTTTGTACCTCCGCAGCCCCAGATGCGTAGAGAATGTTGTTATGTATCGAGAGTCTCTGTGGAGTTTGAGTTGATGATACCCCGCCTTTAGGTCAATCTTTGAAAATATCTTCGACCCTGTGAGGTCAGCCACAATCTCGTCGATTGTTGGGGTTATGTGGCGTTCCCTTTTAATGGCGGTGTTGGGGAGGCGCATGTCTATGCAGATCCGCACCTTTCCAGGCTGCTTGGGCTTCCGTGTGACTACCATTGGGGAGACCCACGGTGTGGGCCCTGTGACCTCCTCAATGATACCCGCTTCTTCCAGTGCCTTGAGTTCCTGTTCCACTTGTTCTCTCATGTGGAACGGCGTTCTCCGGTGCCGGACGGCTTTCGGCTGCACAGTCTCATCAATATGCAGTTTGATGGTTTTGCCTCTTAGACAGCCTATGCCTTCTTGCAAGTCAGGGTATTGGTTAAGCATCTGCTCGATCTCCATTTCTTCGTTGACATGGCAGATGAATTGGACCACTCCCAAGTCCTCCGCTGCGTCCCCACTCAGGAGGCTCTCAACACCTGCCTTCACAACATAGATTTTGGACCATAGTCTGTTTTCTCCGTGTTCCAGCGTGGTGCGGAACCTGCCAATTACCGGCAGGGGCTTTCGACAGCCGTATGCATAGAGCAGAGTGTCGGTGTTTTTCAGCTCTGGTGGAGGACTTAGAGTCAGGAAGATGCTCTCAGGCATTACGTTCACCGAAGCGCCTGTGTCGATGGTCATCTGAACGCACTGATTTTGGATGGTGACCATGCATTTGCGCCTTCGGGTGGCTTTTCCTCGAGGTCCACGGTCCTGGCATAGTGCAGACACCAGGTATACCTTCCTTCCTTTCCTGTCTGTGTCCTTGGAGGGGGGCTGCAGCATTGCCGAGATATCGTCCCCTTCATCCTCCGTGGAAGAGCTGGCCACTGCGACCCTTCTGGCACTGGCTTGCTTCTTTTTCTTGGTCGCGATCTTCTCCGGCTGGTTTTGCTGAGGCTGTATGGGGGTGTCCGTTGATCGGCATACCTTCGCGTAATGGTCCTTCCGGCCACATGCCCCACACGTGGTGCCTTGAGCAGGACAGTTGCGACGGCCATGTCGTGGGCCACCGCACCAACCACACTCAGTGGGTCCCGGAATACGCGGTTGCCACCTGTTTTGTCCGTATCCGCCACTGTTGTCGTCTCTCGAGGATTGTTTGTTGGCGATGCGGGCCACCATAGCCATGTTGAGAGCAGGTTGCAGCCTGTGTAGCGTGGCCTCCATATTGGCCGCTCTGGTGTGTGCCAGTTCCCTCTGACGTCCTAGTTCAAGGATACGCTGTAGGGGGATACCCCTCTCGCTGAGTATTAGGCGCCTCAGTTTTTCCGAATGAATCCCGTTGATGATCTGCCTCCTGATTTCCCTCTCCACATTTGTGAATTCACAGGACATGGCTAACTTCCTCAGGCGGGTGAGGTACGCATCAAGGGTTTCCTCCGCTGTCTGTAATGTGGTGCAGAAGAGAAACGTCTCATAGTCTGGGTTTAATTGAGGGAGGAAGTGATCGGTGAGGGCGTCTTTCGCGCTTCGGTACCCATCCAGGCCATCATCAACGTTCAGCGAATTGAAAATGCGCAGTACCTCATCACCCACACTGAGTAGCAGGTGTGCCTTCAGTTTCCTGGGCGCAGTGATCTCTTTGCACTCCATCGCCATCTCGAACTTCTGGATCCATAGCTGCCATCTGGGTCCGCATGACGACGGATCCGTGAATGGGTCAAACGGTTGGACCAGTGTCGACGAAGTGCCTTGAGTTCGAGGTGGAGGCGGCGTCATGGACAGGTTTGCCGCAATTCTGGACGGCGTGGAGGGCCCAGGCGTGGATGTGCCGGCCGCCATGCTGGCGTGTACCTGATCCGTGTTGTCGTAGGTGCCTCCGACGGCCACCAATGCTGTGCTGCGTCGTCTGCCTGCCTTGGAGGTGCCGCCGTGCCCAGGCGCCGTGTTGCAACTCCTGGCCTGGCACTCCCCACACTCTGTGGTGCCGCTCTCCTGTGTTGGATGGGAAGAGTTGTGGTCTTGGAGGCAGAGCGCATGAATAGATGAGAGAAAGAGAAAATTTTTTTTTTTTTTTTTTTTTTTTTGGGGTGGGGGGTCACGTGTGTGATGGCACCCCCACCGGGTGTCCAAAAATTAAGCCGCGATGGCTGTATGTCGTTGTGGTGCCTTCAGAGCACCGAGCTTATTGTGGAGCTCGTCTCTCCTCGTCGCCATTGTTGTGTCGAGGGCCCGTGGCCTACGCGCGGGGGCTGGCGTCATGCAATTAGGCCGCGCGGCCGGTGGCGCAGCTCCAGCGGGAGCTGCAATAAACACACACCCACGCCGATGTTAGGTCTGCCCCGGAACTGCCTCCCGAACGCGGGGGCGGGGCTTTTATTAAGGACGCCCTGCGTCACCGCGTAGCGGGACGCAGGGCGGAACATAACAGCCGTAACCCGCTAGACGTATTGATACGTGCTGTAAACTAGCAAAAACAGCTAGAAAATGTACTTTCCTCGCGTTTTTGTAAATACTAATTCTGATGGGTTCCCATGTATACTGTCCGTGCGTTTTTTGTCGAATGCTGAAGTTTTTAACCACTGTTCTCCCATACAAGGGGGTGGGGGGGTCAACGTCTACTGCTGTTCATAGGCTGAATGTATACGGCTGAAATCTTCAAGGCATTATCAGCTTTCCTGACTGTTTTGGAACGTGTATTTGCCATCTGTTAATGCAGTCGCCCTGTGTTCATAGTCCCTTCTACTTTACAGGCTGCACTCCCCTGGTGATCACATTCTCCTCTCCAGAGCAGGCTGACTACCAGCTGCTCCTCCTCATAGGCGTTCATCCTTTCTGTCCCTGCTCCCTGCACCGTTTCGCGTTGCATGTACTCGCTTCCCAGCTCTCTGGTTTAGATGCGTGTTCCCTGCCTTCTCTCCTTTTCCTACAGCCTTCCAATGAGCTCCACAAGATACAGTGTTCAGAATGCTTTATAACACCCATTATTCAACATATAGCTGTAACCCGCTAGACGTATTGAAACGTGCTAAAAACGAGCAGAAACAGCTAGAACATGTACTTTCCTCGCGTTTTGGTAAATGCGAATTCTGGTGGATTCCCATTTTGTACTCTGTTCGTGCGTTTGTTCAGTCGAATCCTGGTCTTTTGAACCACTCTTCTCCCATACAAGGGAGGGTCAAAATGTGTTGTTCACAGGCTGAATTTATACTGCTGAAATGCTCGCTTCCCTGCTCTCTGGTTTAGACGTGTGTACCCTGCATTTACCAAAGCGCGAGGGAAGTACATTTTCTAGCTGTTTTTGCTAGTTTTTAGCACGTTTCAATACGTCTATCGGGTTACAGCTATATGTTGAATAATGGGTGTTATAAAGCATTCTGAACACTGTATCTTGTGGAGCAAATTGGAAGGCTGTAGCAAGAGGAGAGAAGGCAGGGAACACGCATCTCAACCAGAGAGCTGGGAAGCGAGTACATGCAACGCGAAACGTTGCAGGGAGCAGGGACAGAAAGGATGAACACCTATGAGGAGGAGCAGCTGGTAGTTAGCCTGCATAGGAGAGAAGAATGTGATCACTAGGGGAGTGCAGCCTGTAAACTAGAAGGAACGATGAACAAAGGGCGACTGCATTAACAGATGGCAAATACACGTTCCAAAACAGTCAGGAAAGCTGATAATGCCTTGAAGATTTCAGCCGTATACATTCAGCCTGTGAACAGCAGATGTTGACCCCCCCCTCCCTAGTATGGGAGAACAGTGGTTAAAAACGTCAGGATTCGACACAAACGCACGGACACAGTACATACAACATGGGAACCCACCAGAATTCGCATTTACAAAAACGCGAGGGAAGTACATTTTCTAGCTATTTTTGCTAGTTTTTAGCACGTTTCAATACGTCTAGCGGGTTACAGCTATATGTTGAATAATGGGGTTATAAAGCATTCTGAACACTATCTAGTGGAGCTCATTGGAAGGCTGTAGGAAGAGGAGAGAAGGCAGGGAACACGCATCTAAACCAGAGAGCAGGGAAACGAGCATTTCAGCAGTATAAATTCAGCCTGTGAACAACACATTTTGACCCTCCTTTGTATGGGAGAAGAGTGGTTCAAAAGACCAGGATTCGACTGAACAAACGCACGAACAGAGTACAAAATGGGAATCCACCAGAATTCGCATTTACCAAAACGCGAGAAAAGTACATTTTCGAGCTGTTTCTGCTCGTTTTTAGCACGTTTCAATACGTCTAGCGGGTTACAGCTATATGTTGAATAATGGGGTTATAAAGCATTCTGAACACTATCTTGTGGAGCTCATTGGAAGGCTGTAGGAAGAGGAGAGAAGGCAGGGAACACGCATCTAAACCAGAGAGCTGGGAAGCGAGTACATGCAACGCGGAACGGTGCAGGGAGCAGGGACAGAAAGGATGAACGCCTATGAGGAGGAGCAGCTGGTAGTCAGCCTGCTCTGGAGAGGAGAATGTGATCACCAGGGGAGTGCAGCCTGTGAAGGAGAAGGGACGATGAACACAGGGCGACTGCATTAACAGATGGCAAATACACGTTCCAAAACAGTCAGGAAAGCTGATAATGCCTTGAAGATTTCAGCCGTATACATTCAGCCTGTGAACAGCAGTAGACGTTGACCCCCCCTTGTATGGGAGAACAGTGGTTAAAAACTTCAGGATTCGACAACAAACGCACGGACAGTACATACATGGGAACCCATCAGAATTAGCATTTACAAAAAATCGAGGAAAGTACATTTTCTAGCTGTTTTTGCTAGTTTACAGCACGTTTCAATACGTCTAGCGGGTTACGGCTATATGTTGAATAATGGGTGTTATAGAGCATTCTGAGCACTGTGTATCTTTTGGAGCTCATTTTTTGATTTGAAGGCAGCGGGAAGAGGAGAGAAGGCAGGGAACACGCGTCTAAACCAGAGAGCTGGGAAGCGAGTACTTGCAACGCGAAAAGGGCAGAAAGGAAGAAGGCCTCTGAGAAGGAAAAGCGTCTAAGCCAGAGAGCAGGAAAGCGAGTGTTTGCATCGCGAAACTGTGCAGGGAGCAGGGACAGAAAGGGAGAACTCCTCTGAGGAGGAATAGCTGGCAGTTAGCCTTCTTTGGAGATGAGAACTTGATCACCACGGGAGAGGATTGTTGAGAGGGTTACAGAGGGGGAGGTCTGAGATCAGAAAATCCTGAGTATTCCCTGCAGTGTGTAGGGCCAGCGACATGAAGAGTTGCAGATCTCGTAGTCCAGGTCAGGAAGCATACAGGTTCATGTTGAATTCTCCAAGTAGGCGGAGTTGAGTGGTAGGAGGCTAGGATGGAGAAGTCCATCCACTGAGAGAGGAAGGGGGTAGGCAAATAGCCACGGTGAGCGAATGGCCAGGATAGAATGCATGCAGACAAGGCATTCGTGACAGGAGTCAGCCTGCAAAGGAAATCAATTTACTACAGGAATCAAGGATAAGCATTGAGATAGCACATCTCATGCTATAGGGTCTCAGGATTGGAATGGGAAGGATTTAGATATCACATATGCTATAGGGAGGGTCTCAGTTTTGATATTAGAAGCATTAAGATATCACATCTCATGCTATCGGAAGTGTCTCAGGATTGGAATGGGAAGGAGCTGGATATCACATCTCATGCTAAAGGAAGGGTCTCAGGTTTGGAACGGGAAGGAGTTGGATATCACATCTCATGCTATAGGAAGGGTCTCAGGATTGGAATGGGAAGGAGTTGGATATCACATCTCATGTTATAGGAAGGGTCTCAGGTTTGGTATAAACATTGAGATATCACATCTCTGCTATCGGAAGTGTCTCAGGATTGGAATGGGAAGGAGTTGGATATCCCATCTCATGTTATAGGACGGGTCTCAGGTTTTTTATTAAAATCATTGAGATATCATATTGCATGCTGTAGGAAGGGTCTAAGGATTGGAATGGGAAGGAGTTGGATATTCCCATCTCATGTTATAGGAAGGGTCTCAGGTTTGGTATTAGAAGCATTGAGATATCACATCTCATGCTATAGGAAGGGTCTCAGGATTGGAATGGGAAGGACTTGGATATCACATCTCATGCTATAGGGAGGGTCTCAAGTTTGATAGAAGCATTGAGATATCACATTTCATGATATCGGAAGGGTCTCAAGATTGGAATGGGAAGGAGTTGGATATCACATCTCATGATAAAGGAAGGGTCTAAGGTTTGGAAGGGGAAGGATTTGGATATCACATCTCATGTTATAGGACGGGTCTCAGGTTTGGTATTAGAAGCATTGAGATATCAAGTCTCATGGTATAGGAAGGGTCTCAGAATTGGAATGGGAAGGAGTTGGATATCACATTTCAAGCTATAGGAAGGGTCTCAGGATTAGAATGGGAAGGAGTTTGATATCACATCTCATGCCATAATATGGGTCTCAGGTTTGGTAGAAGCATTGGGTTATCACATCTCATGCTATCGGAAGGGTATCGGGATTGGATTTGGAAGGAGTTGGATATCCCATCTCATGCTATAGGAAGGGTCTCAGGTTGGAATGGGAAGGAGTTGGATATCACATCTCATGTTATAGGAAGGGTCTCAGGATTGGAATGGGAAGGACTTGGATATCACATCTCATGCTATAGGAAGGCTCTCAGGTTTGCAAGGGGAAAGAGTTGGATATCACATTTCATGTTAGAGGTAGGAACTCAGGTTTGGTATTAGAAGCATTGAGATATCACATCCCATGCTATCAGAAGGATCTCAGGTTTGGTATAGAAGCATTGAGATATCATATCTTATGCTATCAGAAGAGTCTCAGGATTGGAATGGGAAGGAGTTGGATATCACATCTCATGGTAAAGGGAGGGTCTCAGGTTTGGAAGATAAGGATTTGGATATCCCATCTCATGTTATAGGAAGGATCTCAGGTTTGGTATTAGAAGTATTGAGATATCACATCTCATGCTATCGGAAGGATCTCAGGTTTGGTATAGAAGCATTGAGATATCATATCTTATGCTATCAGAAGGGTCTCAGGATTGGAATGGGAAGGAGTTGGATATCACATCTCATGCTATAGGGAGGGTCTCAAGTTTGATAGAAGCATTGAGATATCACATTTCATGATATCGGAAGGGTCTCAAGATTGGAATGGGAAGGAGTTGGATATCACATCTCATGATAAAGGAAGGGTCTAAGGTTTGGAAGGGGAAGGATTTGGATATCACATCTCATGTTATAGGACGGGTCTCAGGTTTGGTATTAGAAGCATTGAGATATCAAGTCTCATGGTATAGGAAGGGTCTCAGAATTGGAATGGGAAGGAGTTGGATATCACATTTCAAGCTATAGGAAGGGTCTCAGGATTAGAATGGGAAGGAGTTTGATATCACATCTCATGCCATAATATGGGTCTCAGGTTTGGTAGAAGCGTTGGGTTATCACATCTCATGCTATCGGAAGGGTATCGGGATTGGATTTGGAAGGAGTTAGATATCCCATCTCATGCTATAGGAAGGGTCTCAGGTTGGAATGGGAAGGAGTTGGATATCACATCTCATGTTATAGGAAGGGTCTCAGGATTGGAATGGGAAGGACTTGGATATCACATCTCATGCTATAGGGAGGGTCTCAAGTTTGATAGAAGCATTGAGATATCACATTTCATGATATCGGAAGGGTCTCAAGATTGGAATGGGAAGGAGTTGGATATCACATCTCATGATAAAGGAAGGGTCTAAGGTTTGGAAGGGGAAGGATTTGGATATCACATCTCATGTTATAGGACGGGTCTCAGGTTTGGTATTAGAAGCATTGAGATATCAAGTCTCATGGTATAGGAAGGGTCTCAGAATTGGAATGGGAAGGAGTTGGATATCACATTTCAAGCTATAGGAAGGGTCTCAGGATTAGAATGGGAAGGAGTTTGATATCACATCTCATGCCATAATATGGGTCTCAGGTTTGGTAGAAGCATTGGGTTATCACATCTCATGCTATCGGAAGGGTATCGGGATTGGATTTGGAAGGAGTTGGATATCCCATCTCATGCTATAGGAAGGCTCTCAGGTTTGCAAGGGGAAAGAGTTGGATATCACATTTCATGTTAGAGGTAGGATCTCAGGTTTGGTATTAGAAGCATTGAGATATCACATCTCATGCTATAGGAAGGCTCTCAGGTTTGCAAGGGGAAAGAGTTGGATATCACATTTCATGTTAGAGGTAGGAACTCAGGTTTGGTATTAGAAGCATTGAGATATCACATCCCATGCTATCAGAAGGATCTCAGGTTTGGTATAGAAGCATTGAGATATCATATCTTATGCTATCAGAAGAGTCTCAGGATTGGAATGGGAAGGAGTTGGATATCACATCTCATGGTAAAGGGAGGGTCTCAGGTTTGGAAGATAAGGATTTGGATATCCCATCTCATGTTATAGGAAGGATCTCAGGTTTGGTATTAGAAGTATTGAGATATCACATCTCATGCTATCGGAAGGATCTCAGGTTTGGTATAGAAGCATTGAGATATCATATCTTATGCTATCAGAAGGGTCTCAGGATTGGAATGGGAAGGAGTTGGATATCACATCTCATGCTATAGGGAGGGTCTCAAGTTTGATAGAAGCATTGAGATATCACATTTCATGATATCGGAAGGGTCTCAAGATTGGAATGGGAAGGAGTTGGATATCACATCTCATGATAAAGGAAGGGTCTAAGGTTTGGAAGGGGAAGGATTTGGATATCACATCTCATGTTATAGGACGGGTCTCAGGTTTGGTATTAGAAGCATTGAGATATCAAGTCTCATGGTATAGGAAGGGTCTCAGAATTGGAATGGGAAGGAGTTGGATATCACATTTCAAGCTATAGGAAGGGTCTCAGGATTAGAATGGGAAGGAGTTTGATATCACATCTCATGCCATAATATGGGTCTCAGGTTTGGTAGAAGCGTTGGGTTATCACATCTCATGCTATCGGAAGGGTATCGGGATTGGATTTGGAAGGAGTTAGATATCCCATCTCATGCTATAGGAAGGGTCTCAGGTTGGAATGGGAAGGAGTTGGATATCACATCTCATGTTATAGGAAGGGTCTCAGGATTGGAATGGGAAGGACTTGGATATCACATCTCATGCTATAGGGAGGGTCTCAAGTTTGATAGAAGCATTGAGATATCACATTTCATGATATCGGAAGGGTCTCAAGATTGGAATGGGAAGGAGTTGGATATCACATCTCATGATAAAGGAAGGGTCTAAGGTTTGGAAGGGGAAGGATTTGGATATCACATCTCATGTTATAGGACGGGTCTCAGGTTTGGTATTAGAAGCATTGAGATATCAAGTCTCATGGTATAGGAAGGGTCTCAGAATTGGAATGGGAAGGAGTTGGATATCACATTTCAAGCTATAGGAAGGGTCTCAGGATTAGAATGGGAAGGAGTTTGATATCACATCTCATGCCATAATATGGGTCTCAGGTTTGGTAGAAGCATTGGGTTATCACATCTCATGCTATCGGAAGGGTATCGGGATTGGATTTGGAAGGAGTTGGATATCCCATCTCATGCTATAGGAAGGCTCTCAGGTTTGCAAGGGGAAAGAGTTGGATATCACATTTCATGTTAGAGGTAGGATCTCAGGTTTGGTATTAGAAGCATTGAGATATCACATCTCATGCTATCAGAAGGATCTCAGGTTTGGTATAGAAGCATTGAGATATCATATCTTATGCTATCAGAAGAGTCTCAGGATTGGAATGGGAAGGAGTTGGATATCACATCTCATGGTAAAGGGAGGGTCTCAGGTTTGGAAGATAAGGATTTGGATATCACATCTCATGTTATAGGAAGGATCTCAGGTTTGGTATTAGAAGTATTGAGATATCACATCTCATGCTATCGGAAGGATCTCAGGTTTGGTATAGAAGCATTGAGATATCATATCTTATGCTATCAGAAGGGTCTCAGGATTGGAATGGGAAGGAGTTGGATATCAAATCTCATGCTAAAGGGAGGGTCTCAGGTTTGGAAGGGGAAGGATTTGGATATCACATCTCATGTTATAGGATGGATCTCAGGTTTGGTATTAGAAGTATTGAGATATCACATCTCATGTTATCGGAAGGATCTCAGGTTTGGTATTAGAAGTATTTAGATATCACATCTCATGATATAGGAAGGGTCTCAGGATTGGAATGGGAAGGAGTTGGATATCACATCTCATGCTAAAGGAAGGGTCTCAGGTTTGGTAGAAGCATTGAGATATCACATCTCATGCTATAGGAAGGGTCTCAGGATTGGAATGGGAAGGACTTAGATATCACATATCATGCTATAGGGAGGGTCTCAGTTTTGATATTAGAAGCATTGAGATATCACATCTCATGCTATCGGAAGTGTCTCAGGATTGGAATGGGAAGGAGCTGGATATCACATCTCATGCTAAAGGAAGGGTCTCAGGTTTGGAACGGGAAGGAGTTGGATATCACATCTCATGTTATAGGAAGGGTCTCAGGTTTGGTATAAACATTGAGATATCACATCTCTGCTATCGGAAGTGTCTCAGGATTGGAATGGGAAGGAGTTGGATATCCCATCTCAGGTTATAGGACGGGTCTCAGGTTTTTTATTAGAATCATTGAGATATCATATTGCATGCTGTAGGAAGGGTCTAAGGATTGGAATGCGAAGGACTTGGATATCACATCTCATGCTATAGATAGGCTCTTAGGTTTGGAAAGGGAAGGAGTTGGATATCACATTTCATGTTAGAGGAAGGATCTCAGGTTTGGTATAAGCATTGAGATATCACATCTCATGCTATAGGACGGGTCTCAGGATTGGAATGGAAGGAGTTGGATATCACATCTCATGTTATAGGAAGGATCTCAGGTTTGGTATTAGACGCATTGAGACATCACATCTCATGCTATAGGAAGGGTCTCAGGGTTGGAATGGGAAGGAGTTGGATATCACATCTCATCCAATAGGAAGGGTCTCAGGTTTGGAATGGGAAGGAATTGGATATCACATCTCATGTTATAGGAAGGATCTCAGGTTTGGTATTAGAAGCATTGAGATATCACATCTCATGCTATAGGAAGGGTCTCAGGATTGGAATGTGAAGGATTTGGATATCACATCTCATGCTAAAGGAAGGGTCTCAGGTTTGGTAGAAGCATTGAGATATCACGTCGCTGCTATCGGAAGGGTCTCAGGATTGGAATGGGAAGGAGTTGGATATCACATCTCATCCAATAGGACGGGTCTCAGGATTGGAATGGAAGGAGTTGGATATCACATCTCATGTTATAGGAAGGATCTCAGGTTTGGTATTAGACGCATTGAGACATCACATCTCATGCTATAGGAAGGGTCTCAGGTTTGGAAAGTGAAGGAGTTGGATATCACATTTCATGTTAGAGGAAGGATCTCAGGTTTGGTATTAGAGGCATTGAGATATCACATCTCAGGCTATAGGAAGGGTCTCAGGATTGGAATGGGAAGGAGTTGGATATCACATCTCATGCTATAGGAAGGGTCTCAGGTTTGGTATAAGCATTGAGATATCACATCTCATGCTATAGGAAGGGTCTCAGGATTGGAATGGGAAGGAGTTGGATATCAAATCTCATGCTATAGGAAGGGTCTCAGGATTGGAATGGAAAGGAGTTGAATATGACATCTCATGCCGTAGGAAGGGTCTCAGGTTTGGTATAAACATTGAGATATCACATCTCTGCTATCAAAAGGGTCTCAGGATTGGAATTGGAAGGAGTTGGATATCCCATCTCATGTTATAGGAAGAGTGTCAGGTTTGGTATTAGAAGCATTGAGATATCACATCTCATGCTATAGGAAGTGTCTCAGGATTGGAATAGGAAGGACTTGGATATCACATCTCATGCTATAGGTAGGGTCTCAAGTTTGACATTAGAAGCATTGAGATATCACATCTCATGCTATAGGAAGGGTCTGAGGATTGGAATGGGAAGGAGTTGGATATCACATCTCCTGCTATGGGAAGGGTCTCAGGTTTGGTATAAGCAGTGAGATATCACATCTCATGCTATAGGAAGTGTCTCAGGATTGGAATGGGAAGGAGTTGGATATCACATCTCATGTTATAGGAAGGATCTCAGGTGTGGTATAAGCATTGAGATATCACATCTCTGCTATCGGAAGGGTCTAAAGATTGGAATGGGAAGGAGTTGGATATTCCCATCTCATGTTATAGGAAGGGTCTCAGGTTTGGTATTAGAAGCATTGAGATATCACATCTCATGCTATAGGAAGGGTCTCAGGATTGGAATGGGAAGGACTTGGATATCACATCTCATGCTATAGGGAGGGTCTCAAGTTTGATATTAGAAGCTTTGAGATATCACATCTCATGATATCGGAAGGGTCTCAGGATTGGAATGGGAAGGAGTTGGATATCACATCTCATGATAAAGGAAGGGTCTAAGGTTTGGAAGGGGAAGGATTTGGATATCACATCTCATGTTATATTACGGGTCTCAGGTTTGGTATTAGAAGCAATGAGATATCAAGTCTCATAGTATAGGAAGGGTCTCAGAATTGGAATGGGAAGGAGTTGGATATCCCATCTCATGTTATAGGAAGAGTCTCTGGTTTGGTATTAGAATCATTGAGATATCACATCGCATGCTGTAGGAAGGGTCTAAGGATTGGAATGGGATGGACTTGGATATCACATCTCATGCTATAGGTAGGCTCTCAGGTTTGGTATAAGCATTGAGATATCACATCTCATGCTATAGGAAGGGTCTCAGAATTGGAATGGGAAGGAGTTGGATATCACATCTCAAGCTGTAGGAAGGGTCTCAGTATTGGAATGGGAAGGACTTGGATATCACATCTCATGCTATAGGAAGGCTCTCAGGTTTGGAAGGGGAAAGAGTTGGATATCTCATTTCATGTTAGAGGTAGGATCTCAGGTTTGGTATTAGAGGCATTGAGATATCACATCTCATGCTATCAGAAGGGTCTCAGGAATGGAATGGGAAGGAGTTAGATATCACATCTCATGCTAAAGGGAGGGTCTCAGGTTTGGAAGGGGAAGGATTTGGATATCACATCTCATGTTATAGGAAGGATCTCAGGTTTGGTATTAGAAGCATTGAGATATCACATCTCATGCTATAGGAAGTGTCTCAGGATTGGAATAGGAAGGACTTGGCTATCACATCTCATGCTATAGGTAGGGTCTCAAGTTTGATATTAGAAGCATTGAGATATCACATCTCATGCTATAGGAAGGGTCTGAGGATTGGAATGGGAAGGAGTTGGATATCACATCTCCTGCTATGGGAAGGGTCTCAGATTTGGTATAAGCAGTGAGATATCACATCTCATGCTATAGGAAGTGTCTCAGGATTGGAATGGGAAGGAGTTGGATATCACATCTCATGTTATAGGAAGGATCTCAGGTGTGGTATAAGCATTGAGATATCACATCTCTGCTATCGGAAGGGTCTAAAGATCGGAATGGGAAGGAGTTGGATATTCCCATCTCATGTTATAGGAAGGGTCTCAGGTTTGGTATTAGAAGCATTGAGATATCACATCTCATGCTATAGGAAGGGTCTCAGGATTGGAATGGGAAGGACTTGGATATCACATCTCATGCTATAGGGAGGGTCTCAAGTTTGATATTAGAAGCTTTGAGATATCACATCTCATGATATCGGAAGGGTCTCAGGATTGGAATGGGAAGGAGTTGGATATCACATCTCATGATAAAGGAAGGGTCTAAGGTTTGGAAGGGGAAGGATTTGGATATCACATCTCATGTTATATTACGGGTCTCAGGTTTGGTATTAGAAGCATTGAGATATCAAGTCTCATAGTATAGGAAGGGTCTCAGAATTGGAATGGGAAGGAGTTGGATATCCCATCTCATGTTATAGGAAGAGTCTCTGGTTTGGTATTAGAATCATTGAGATATCACATCGCATGCTGTAGGAAGGGTCTAAGGATTGGAATGGGATGGACTTGGATATCACATCTCATGCTATAGGTAGGCTCTCAGGTTTGGTATAAGCATTGAGATATCACATCTCATGCTATAGGAAGGGTCTCAGAATTGGAATGGGAAGGAGTTGGATATCACATCTCAAGCTGTAGGAAGGGTCTCAGTATTGGAATGGGAAGGACTTGGATATCACATCTCATGTTATAGGAAGGATCTCAGGTTTGGTATTAGAAGCATTGAGATATCACATCTCATGCTATCGGAAGAGTCTCAGGATTGGAATAGGAAGGAGTTGGATATCACATTTCATGCTAAAGGGAGGGTCTCAGGTTTGGAAGGGGAAGGATTTGGATATCACATCTCATGTTATCGGAAGGATCTCACGTTTGGTATTAGAAGTATTGAGATATCATATCTCATGCTATAGGAAGGGTCTCAGGATTGGAATGGGAAGGAGTTGGATATCACATCTCATGCTATAGGGAGGGTCTCAGGATTGGAATGGGAAGGACTTAGATATCACATATCATGCTATAGGGAGGGTCTCAGTTTTGATATTAGAAGCATTGAGATATCACATCTCATGCTATCGGAAGTGTCTCAGGATTGGAATGGGAAGGAGCTGGATATCACATCTCATGCTAAAGGAAGGGTCTCAGGTTTGGAACGGGAAGGATTTGGATATCACATCTCATGTTATAGGAAGGGTCTCAGGTTTGGTATAAGCATTGAGATATCACATCTCTGCTATCGGAAGTGTCTCAGGATTGGAATGGGAAGGAGTTGGACATCCCATCTCATGTTATAGGACGGGTCTCAGGTTTGTTATTAGAATCATTGAGATATCATATTGCATGCTGTAGGAAGGGTCTAAGGGTTGGAATGTGAAGGACTTGGATATCACATCTCATGCTATAGATAGGCTCTTAGGTTTGGAAAGGGAAGGAGTTGGATATCACATTTCATGTTAGAGGAAGGATCTCAGGTTTGGTATTAGAAGCATTGAGATATCACATCTCATGCTATAGGAAGGGTCTCAGGATTGGAATGGGAAGCAGTTGGATATCACATCTCATGCTATAGGAAGGGTCTCAGGTTTGGTATAAGCATTGAGATATCACATCTCATGCTATAGGACGGGTCTCAGGATTGGAATGGAAGGAGTTGGATATCACATCTCATGTTATAGGAAGGATCTCAGGTTTGGTATTAGACGCATTGAGACATCACATCTCATGCTATAGGAAGGGTCTCAGGGTTGGAATGGGAAGGAGTTGGATATCACATCTCATCCAATAGGAAGGGTCTCAGGTTTGGAATGGGAAGGAATTGGATATCACATCTCATGTTATAGGAAGGATCTCAGGTTTGGTATTAGAAGCATTGAGATATCACATCTCATGCTATAGGAAGGGTCTCAGGATTGGAATGTGAAGGATTTGGATATCACATCTCATGCTAAAGGAAGGGTCTCAGGTTTGGTAGAAGCATTGAGATATCACGTCGCTGCTATCGGAAGGGTCTCAGGATTGGATTGGGAAGGAGTTGGATATCCCTTCTCATGCTATAGGAAGGGTCTCAGGATTTGAATGGCAAGGAGTTGGATATCACATCTCATGCCATAGGAAGGGTCTCAGGTTTGGTATAAGCATTGAGATATCACATCTCTGCTATCGGAAGGGTCTCAGGATTGGATTGGGAAGGAGTTGGATATCCCTTCTCATGCTTTAGGAAGTGTCTCAGGTTGGAATGGGAAGGAGTTGGATATCACATCTCATGTTATAGGAAGGGTCTCAGGATTGGAATGGGAAGGATTTGGATATCACATCTCTTGCTATAGGAAGGGTCTCAGGATTGGAATGGGTAGGAGTTGGATATTACTTTCTTGCTATAGGAAGGGTCTCATGTTTGGAATGGGAAGGAGTTGGATATCACATATGCTATAGTTAGTGTCTCAGGTTTGGAACGGGAAGGAGTTGGATATCACATCTCATGTTATAGGAAGGGTCTCAGGTTTGGTATAAGCATTGAGATATCACATCTCTGCTATCGGAAGCGGCTCAGGATTGGAATGGGAAGGAGTTGGATATCCCATCTCATGTTATAGGAAGAGTCTCTGGTTTGGTATTAGAATCATTGAGATATCACATCGCATGCTGTTGGAAGGGTCTAAGGATTGGAATGGGATGGACTTGGATATCACATCTCATGTTATAGGTAGGCTCTCAGGTTTGGTATAAGCATTGAGATATCACATCTCATGCTATAGGGAGGGTCTCAGGATTGGAATGGGAAGGAATTGGATATCACATCTCATGCTATAGGAAGGGTCTCAGATTTGGTATGAGCATTGAGATATCACATCTCATGCTAAAGGAAGGGTCTCAGGTTTGGAACGGGAAGGTATTGGATATCACATCTCATGTTATAGGAAGGGTCTCAGGTTTGGTATAAACATTGAGATATCACATCTCTGCTATCGGAAGTGTCTCAGGATTGGAATGGGAAGGAGTTGGATATCCCATCTCATGTTATAGGACGGGTCTCAGGTTTGTTATTGGAATCATTGAGATATCATATTGCATGCTGTAGGAAGGGTCTAAGGGTTGGAATGTGAAGGACTTGGATATCACATCTCATGCTATAGATAGGCTCTTAGGTTTGGAAAGGGAAGGAGTTGGATCTCACATTTCATGTTAGAGGAAGGATCTCAGGTTTGGTATTAGAAGCATTGAGATATCACATCTCATGCTATAGGAAGGGTCTCAGGATTGGAATGGGAAGGAGTTGGATATCACATCTCATGCTATAGGAAGGGTCTCAGGTTTGGTATAAGCATTGAGATATCACATCTCATGCTATAGGAAGGGTCTCAGGATTGGAATGGAAGGAGTTGGATATCACATCTCATGTTATAGGAAGGATCTCAGGTTTGGTATTAGAAGCATTGAGACATCACATCTCATGCTATAGGAAGGGTCTCAGGATTGGAATGGGAAGGAGTTGGATATCAAATCTCATGCTATAGGAAGGGTCTCAGGATTGGAATGGGAAGGAGTTGAATATGACATCTCATGCCGTAGGAAGGGTCTCAGGTTTGGTATAAACATTGAGATATCACATCTCTGCTATCAAAAGGGTCTCAGGATTGGAATGGGAAGGAGTTGGATATCCCATCTCATGTTATAGGAAGAGTCTCAAGTTTGGTATTAGAAGCATTGAGATATCACATCTCATGCTATAGGAAGTGTCTTAGGATTGGAATGGGAAGGACTTGGATATCACATCTCATGCTATAGGTAGGGTCTCAAGTTTGACATTAGAAGCATTGAGATATCACATCTCATGCTATAGGAAGGGTCTGAGGATTGGAATGGGAAGGAGTTGGATATCACATCTCCTGCTATGGGAAGGGTCTCAGGTTTGGTATAAGCAGTGAGATATCACATCTCATGCTATAGGAAGTGTCTCAGGATTGGAATGGGAAGGAGTTGGATATCACATCTCATGTTATAGGAAGGATCTCAGGTTTGGTATAAGCATTGAGATATCACATCTCTGCTATCGGAAGGGTCTCAAGATTGGAATGGGAAGGAGTTGGATATTCCCATCTCATGTTATAGGAAGGGTCTCAGGTTTGGTATTAGAAGCATTGAGATATCACATCTCATGCTATAGGAAGGGTCTCAGGATTGGAATGGGAAGGACTTGGATATCACATCTCATGCTATAGGGAGGGTCTCAAGTTTGATATTAGAAGCTTTCAGATATCACATCTCATGATATCGGAAGGGTCTCAGGATTGGAATGGGAAGGAGTTGGATATCACATCTCATGATAAAGGAAGGGTCTAAGGTTTGGAAGGGGAAGGATTTGGATATCACATCTCATGTTATATTACGGGTCTCAGGTTTGGTATTAGAAGCATTGAGATATCAAGTCTCATAGTATAGGAAGGGTCTCAGAATTGGAATGGGAAGGAGTTGGATATCCCATCTCATGTTATAGGAAGAGTCTCTGGTTTGGTATTAGAATCATTGAGATATCACATCGCATGCTGTAGGAAGGGTCTAAGGATTGGGATGGGATGGACTTGGATATCACATCTCATGCTATAGGTAGGCTCTCAGGTTTGGTATAAGCATTGAGATATCACATCTCATGCTATAGGAAGGGTCTCAGAATTGGAATGGGAAGGAGTTGGATATCACATCTCAAGCTATAGGAAGGGTCTCAGTATTGGAATGGGAAGGACTTGGATATCACATCTCATGCTATAGGAAGGCTCTCAGGTTTGGAAGGGGAAAGAGTTGGATATCTCATTTCATGTTAGAGGTAGGATCTCAGGTTTGGTATTAGAGGCATTGAGATATCACATCTCATGCTATCAGAAGGGTCTCAGGAATGGAATGGGAAGGATTTGGATATCACATCTCATGTTATAGGAAGGATCTCAGGTTTGGTATTAGAAGCATTGAGATATCACATCTCATGCTATCGGAAGGATCTCAGGTTTGGTATTAGAGGCATTGAGATATCACATCCCATGCTAAAGGGAGGGTCTCAGGTTTGGAAGGGGAAGGATTTGGATATCACATCTCATGTTATAGGAAGGATCTCAGGTTTGGTATTAGAAGCATTGAGATATCACATCTCATGCTATCGGAAGGATCTCAGGTTTGGTATTAGAAGCATTGAGATATCACATCTCATGCTATCAGAAGAGTCTCAGGATTGGAATAGGAAGGAGTTGGATATCACATTTCATGCTAAAGGGAGAGTCTCAGGTTTGGAAGGGGAAGGATTTGGATATCACATCTCATGTTATCGGAAGGATCTCACGTTTGGTATTAGAAGTATTGAGATATCATATCTCATGCTATAGGAAGGGTCTCAGGATTGGAATGGGAAGGAGTTGGATATCACATCTCATGCTATAGGGAGGGTCTCAGGATTGGAATGGGAAGGACTTAGATATCACATATCATGCTATAGGGAGGGTCTCAGTTTTGATATTAGAAGCATTGAGATATCACATCTCATGCTATCGGAAGTGTCTCAGGATTGGAATGGGAAGAAGCTGGATATCACATCTCATGCTAAAGGAAGGGTCTCAGGTTTGGAACGGGAAGGATTTGGATATCACATCTCATGTTATAGGAAGGGTCTCAGGTTTGGTATAAGCATTGAGATATCACATCTCTGCTATCGGAAGTGTCTCAGGATTGGAATGGGAAGGAGTTGGATATCCCATCTCATGTTATAGGACGGGTATCAGGTTTGTTATTAGAATCATTGAGATATCATATTGCATGCTGTAGGAAGGGTCTAAGGGTTGGAATGTGAAGGACTTGGATATCACATCTCATGCTATAGATAGGCTCTTAGGTTTGGAAAGGGAAGGAGTTGGATATCACATTTCATGTTAGAGGAAGGATCTCAGGTTTGGTATAAGCATTGAGATATCACATCTCATGCTATAGGACGGGTCTCAGGATTGGAATGGAAGGAGTTGGATATCACATCTCATGTTATAGGAAGGATCTCAGGTTTGGTATTAGACGCATTGAGACATCACATCTCATGCTATAGGAAGGGTCTCAGGGTTGGAATGGGAAGGAGTTGGATATCACATCTCATCCAATAGGAAGGGTCTCAGGTTTGGAATGGGAAGGAATTGGATATCACATCTCATGTTATAGGAAGGATCTCAGGTTTGGTATTAGAAGCATTGAGATATCACATCTCATGCTATAGGAAGGGTCTCAGGATTGGAATGTGAAGGAGTTGGATATCACATCTCATGCCATAGGAAGGGTCTCAGGTTTGGTATAAGCATTGAGATATCACATCTCTGCTATCGGAAGGGTCTCAGGATTGGATTGGGAAGGAGTTGGATATCCCTTCTCATGCTATAGGAAGTGTCTCAGGTTGGAATGGGAAGGAGTTGGATATCACATCTCATGTTATAGGAAGGGTCTCAGGATTGGAATGGGAAGGATTTGGATATCACATCTCTTGCTATAGGAAGGGTCTCAGGATTGGAATGGGTAGGAGTTGGATATTACTTTCTTGCTATAGGAAGGGTCTCATGTTTGGAATGGGAAGGAGTTGGATATCACATATGCTATAGTTAGTGTCTCAGGTTTGGAACGGGAAGGAGTTGGATATCACATCTCATGTTATAGGAAGGGTCTCAGGTTTGGTATAAGCATTGAGATATCACATCTCTGCTATCGGAAGCGGCTCAGGATTGGAATGGGATGGAGTTGGATATCCCATCTCATGTTATAGGAAGAGTCTCTGGTTTGGTATTAGAATCATTGAGATATCACATCGCATGCTGTAGGAAGGGTCTAAGGATTGGAATGGGATGGACTTGGATATCACATCTCATGTTATAGGTAGGCTCTCAGGTTTGGTATAAGCATTGAGATATCACATCTCATGCTATAGGAAGGGTCTCAGGATTGGAATGGGAAGGAATTGGATATCACATCTCATGCTATAGGAAGGGTCTCAGATTTGGTATAAGCATTGAGATATCACATCTCATGCTAAAGGAAGGGTCTCAGGATTGGAATGGGAAGGAGTTGTATATGACATCTCAGGCCATGACATCTCAGGCCATAGGAAGGTTCTCAGGTTTGGTATAAGCATTGAGATATCATATTGCATGCTGTAGGAAGGGTCTAAGGATTGGAATGGGAAGGACCTGGATATCACATCTCATGCTATAGAACGGCTCTCAGGTTTGGAAAGGGAAGGAGTTGGATATCACATCTCATGTTATAGTATGGATCTCAGGTTTGGTATTAGAAGTATTGAGATATCACATCTCATGTTATCGGAAGGATCTCAGGTTTGGTATTAGAAGTATTGAGATATCACATCTCATGCTATAGGAAGGGTCTCAGGATTGGAATGGGAAGGAGTTGGATATCACATCTCATGCTAAAGGAAGGGTCTCAGGTTTGGTAGAAGCATTGAGATATCACATCTCATGCTATAGGAAGGGTCTCAGGATTGGAATGGGAAGGACTTAGATATCACATATCATGCTATAGGGAGGGTCTCAGTTTTGATATTAGAAGCATTGAGATATCACATCTCATGCTATCGGAAGTGTCTCAGGATTGGAATGGGAAGGAGCTGGATATCACATCTCATGCTAAAGGAAGGGTCTCAGGTTTGGAACGGGAAGGAGTTGGATATCACATCTCATGTTATAGGAAGGGTCTCAGGTTTGGTATAAACATTGAGATATCACATCTCTGCTATCGGAAGTGTCTCAGGATTGGAATGGGAAGGAGTTGGATATCCCATCTCATGTTATAGGACGGGTCTCAGGTTTGTTATTAGAATCATTGAGATATCATATTGCATGCTGTAGGAAGGGTCTAAGGGTTGGAATGTGAAGGACTTGGATATCACATCTCATGCTATAGATAGGCTCTTAGGTTTGGAAAGGGAAGGAGTTGGATCTCACATTTCATGTTAGAGGAAGGATCTCAGGTTTGGTATTAGAAGCATTGAGATATCACATCTCATGCTATAGGAAGGGTCTCATGATTGGAATGGGAAGGAGTTGGATATCACATCTCATGCTATAGGAAGGGTCTCAGGTTTGGTATAAGCATTGAGATATCACATCTCATGCTATAGGAAGGGTCTCAGGATTGGAATGGAAGGAGTTGGATATCACATCTCATGTCATAGGAAGGATCTCAGGTTTGGTATTAGAAGCATTGAGACATCAAATCTCATGCTATAGGAAGGGTCTCAGGATTGGAATGGGAAGGAGTTGGATATCAAATCTCATGCTATAGGAAGGGTCTCAGGATTGGAATGGGAAGGAGTTGAATATGACATCTCATGCCGTAGGAAGGGTCTCAGGTTTGGTATAAACATTGAGATATCACATCTCTGCTATCAAAAGGGTCTCAGGATTGGAATGGGAAGGAGTTGGATATCCCATCTCATGTTATAGGAAGAGTCTCAGGTTTGGTATTAGAAGCATTGAGATATCACATCTCATGCTATAGGAAGTGTCTCAGGATTGGAATGGGAAGGACTTGGATATCACATCTCATGCTATAGGTAGGGTCTCAAGTTTGACATTAGAAGCATTGAGATATCACATCTCATGCTATAGGAAGGGTCTGAGGATTGGAATGGGAAGGAGTTGGATATCACATCTCCTGCTATGGGAAGGGTCTCAGGTTTGGTATAAGCAGTGAGATATCACATCTCATGCTATAGGAAGTGTCTCAGGATTGGAATGGGAAGGAGTTGGATATCACATCTCATGTTATAGGAAGGATCTCAGGTTTGGTATAAGCATTGAGATATCACATCTCTGCTATCGGAAGGGTCTCAAGATTGGAATGGGAAGGAGTTGGATATTCCCATCTCATGTTATAGGAAGGGTCTCAGGTTTGGTATTAGAAGCATTGAGATATCACATCTCACGCTATAGGAAGGGTCTCAGGATTTTAATGGGAAGGACTTGGATATCACATCTCATGCGATAGGGAGGGTCTCAAGTTTGATATTAGAAGCTTTGAGATATCACATCTCATGATATCGGAAGGGTCTCAGGATTGGAATGGGAAGGAGTTGGATATCACATCTCATGATAAAGGAAGGGTCTAAGGTTTGGAAGGGGAAGGATTTGGATATCACATCTCATGTTATATTACGGGTCTCAGGTTTGGTATTAGAAGCATTGAGATTTCAAGTCTCATAGTATAGGAAGGGTCTCAGAATTGGAATGGGAAGGAGTTGGATATCCCATCTCATGTTATAGGAAGAGTCTCTGGTTTGGTATTAGAATCATTGAGATATCACATCGCATGCTGTAGGAAGGGTCTAAGGATTGGAATGGGATGGACTTGGATATCACATCTCATGTTATAGGAAGGCTCTCAGGTTTGGAAGGGGAAAGAGTTGGATATCTCATTTCATGTTAGAGGTAGGATCTCAGGTTTGGTATTAGAGGCATTGAGATATCACATCTCATGCTATCAGAAGGGTCTCAGGAATGGAATGGGAAGGAGTTAGATATCACATCTAATGCTAAAGGGAGGGTCTCAGGTTTGGAAGGGGAAGGATTTGGATATCACATCTCATGTTATAGGAAGGATCTCAGGTTTGGTATTAGAAGCATTGAGATATCACATCTCATGCTATCGGAAGGATCTCAGGTTTGGTATTAGAAGCATTGAGATATCACATCTCATGCTATCAGAAGAGTCTCAGGATTGGAATAGGAAGGAGTTGGATATCACATTTCATGCTAAAGGGAGGGTCTCAGGTTTGGAAGGGGAAGGATTTGGATATCACATCTCATGTTATAGGAAGGATCTCACGTTTGGTATTAGAAGCATTGAGATATCAAATCTCATGCTATAGGAAGGGTCTCAGGATTGGAATGTGAAGGATTTGGATATCACATCTCATGCTAAAGGAAGGGTCTCAGGTTTGGTAGAAGCATTGAGATTTCCCGTCTCTGCTATCGGAAGGGTCTCAGGATTGGATTGGGAAGGAGTTGGATATTCCTTTTCATGCTATAGGAAGGGTCTCAGGATTTGAATGGCAAGGAGTTGGATATCACATCTCATGCCATAGGAAGGGTCTCAGGTTTGGTATAAGCATTGAGATATCACATCTCTGCTATCGGAAGGGTCTCAGGATTGGATTGGGAAGGAGTTGGATATCCCTTCTCATGCTATAGGAAGTGTCTCAGGTTGGAATGGGAAGGAGTTGGATATCACATCTCATGCTAAAGGAAGGGTCTCAGGATTGGAATGTGAAGGATTTGGATATCACATCTCATGCTAAAGGAAGGGTCTCAGGTTTGGTAGAAGCATTGAGATATCACGTCGCTGCTATCGGAAGGGTCTCAGGATTGGATTGGGAAGCAGTTGGATATCCCTTCTCATGCTATAGGAAGGGTCTCAGGATTTGAATGGCAAGGAGTTGGATATCACATCTCATGCCATAGGAAGGGTCTCAGGTTTGGTATAAGCATTGAGATATCACATCTCTGCTATCGGAAGGGTCTCAGGATTGGATTGGGAAGGAGTTGGATATCCCTTCTCATGCTATAGGAAGTGTCTCAGGTTGGAATGGGAAGGAGTTGGATATCACATCTCATGTTATAGGAAGGGTCTCAGGATTGGAATGGGAAGGATTTGGATATCACATCTCTTGCTATAGGAAGGGTCTCAGGATTGGAATGGGTAGGAGTTGGATATTACTTTTTTGCTATAGGAAGGGTCTCATGTTTGGAATGGGAAGGAGTTGGATATCACATATGCTATAGTTAGTGTCTCAGGTTTGGAACGGGAAGGAGTTGGATATCACATCTCATGTTATAGGAAGGGTCTCAGGTTTGGTATAAGCATTGAGATATCACATCTCTGCTATCTGAAGCGGCTCAGGATTGGAATGGGAAGGAGTTGGATATCCCATCTCATGTTATAGGAAGAGTCTCTGGTTTGGTATTAGAATCATTGAGATATCACATCGCATGCTGTAGGAAGGGTCTAAGGATTGGAATGGGATGGACTTGGATATCACATCTCATGCTATAGGTAGGCTCTCAGGTTTGGTATAAGCATTGAGATATCACATCTCATGCTATAGGAAGGGTCTCATGATTGGAATGGGAAGGAATTGGATATCACATCTCATGCTATAGGAAGGGTCTCAGATTTGGTATAAGCATTGAGATATCACATCTCATGCTAAAGGAAGGGTCTCAGGATTGGAATGGGAAGGAGTTGTATATGACATCTCAGGCCATAGGAAGGGTCTCAGGTTTGGTATAAGCATTGAGATATCACATCTCTGCTATCGGAAAGGTCTCAGGATTGGAATGGGAAGGAGTTGGATCTCCCATCTCATGTTATAGGAAGGGTCTCAGGTTTGGTATTAGAAGCATAGAGATATCACATCTCATGCTATAGGAAGGCTCTCAGGATTGCAATGGGAAGGACTTGGATGTCACATCTCATGCTATAGGGAGGGTCTCAAGTTTGATATTAGAAGCATTGAGATAACAAATCTCATGATATTGGAAGGGTCTCAGGATTGGAATGGGAAGGAGTTGGATATCACATCTCATGATAAAGGAAGGGTCTAAGGTTTGGAAGGGGAAGGATTTGGATATCACATCTCATGTTATAGGACGGGTCTCAGGTTTGGTATTAGAAGCATTGAGATATCAATTCTCATGGTATAAGAAGGGTCTCAGAATTGGAATGGGAAGGAGTTGGATATCACACCTCAAGCTATAGGAAGGGTCTCAGGATTGGAATGGGAAGGAGTTTGATATCACATCTCATGCCATAGTATGGGTCTCAGGTTTGGTAGAAGCATTGGGATATCACATCTCATGCTATCGGAAGGGTATCAGTATTGGATTTTGAAGAAGTTGGATATCCCATCTCATGCTATAGGAAGGGTCTCAGGTTGGAATGGGAAGGAGTTGGATATCACATTTCATGTTATAGGAAGGGTCTCAGGATTGGAATGGGAAGGACTTGGATATCATATCTCATGCTATAGGACGGGTCTCAGGTTTGTTATTAGAATCATTGAGATATCATATTGCATGCTGTAGGAAGGGTCTAAGGATTGGAATAGGAAGGACCTGGATGTCACATCTCATGCTATAGATAGGCTCTTAGGTTTGGAAAGGGAAGGAGTTGGATATCACATTTCATGTTAGAGGAAGGATCTCAGGTTTGGTATTAGAAGCATTGAGATATCACATCTCATGCTATAGGAAGGGTCTCAGGATTGGAATGGGAAGTAGTTGGATATCACATCTCATGCTATAGGAAGGGTCTCAGGTTTGGTATAAGCATTGAGATATCACATCTCATGCTATAGGACGGGTCTCAGGATTGGAATGGAAGGAGTTGGATATCACATCTTATGTTATAGGAAGGATCTCAGGTTTGGTATTAGAATCATTGAGACATCACATCTCATGCTATAGGAAGGGTCTCAGGGTTGGAATGGGAAGGAGTTGGATATCACAACTCATCCAATAGGAAGGGTCTCAGGTTTGGAATGGGAAGGAATTGGATATCACATCTCATGTTATAGGAAGGATCTCAGGTTTGGTATTAGAAGCATTGAGATATCACATCTCATGCTATAGGAAGGGTCTCAGGATTGGAATGTGAAGGATTTGGATATCACATCTCATGCTAAAGGAAGGGTCTCAGGTTTGGTAGAAGCATTGAGATATCACGTCTCTGCTATCGGAAGGGTCTCAGGATTGGATTGGGAAGGAGTTGGATATCCCTTCTCATGCTATAGGAAGGGTCTCAGGATTTGAATGGCAAGGAGTTGGATATCACATCTCATGCCATACGAAGGGTCTCAGGTTTGGTATAAGCATTGAGATATCACATCTCTGCTATCGGAAGGGTCTCAGGATTGGAATGGGAAGGAGTTGGATATTCCCATCTCATGTAATAGGAAGGGTCTCAGGTTTGGTATTAGAAGCATTGAGATATCACATCTCATGCTATAGGAAGGGTCTCAGGATTGGAATGGGAAGGACTTGGATATCACATCTCATGCTATAGGGAGGGTCTCAAGTTTGATATTAGAAGCTTTGAGATATCACATCTCATGATATCGGAAGGGTCTCAGGATTGGAATGGGAAGGAGTTGGATATCACATCTCATGATAAAGGAAGGGTCTAAGGTTTGGAAGGGGAAGGATTTGGATATCACATCTCATGTTATATTACGGGTCTCAGGTTTGGTATTAGAAGCATTGAGATATCAAGTCTCAGAGTATAGGAAGGGTCTCAGAATTGGAATGGGAAGGAGTTGGATATCACATCTCAAGCTATAGGAAGGGTCTCAGGTTTGGAATGGGAAGGACTTGGATATCACATCTCATGCTATAGGAAGGCTCTCAGGTTTGGAAGGGGAAAGAGTTGGATATCACATTTCATGTTAGAGGTAGGATCTCAGGTTTTGTATTAGAGGCATTGAGATATCACATCTCATGCTATCAGAAGGGTCTCGGGAATGGAATGGGAAGGAGTTGGATATCACATCTCATGCTAAAGGGAGGGTCTCAGGTTTGGAAGGGGAAGGATTTGGATATCACATCTCATGTTATAGGAAGGATCTCAGGTTTGGTATTAGAAGCATTGAGATATCACATCTCATGCTATCGGAAGGATCTCAGGTTTGGTATTAGAAGCATTTAGATATCACATCTCATGCTATCAGAAGGGTCTCAGGATTGGAATGGGAAGGAGTTGGATATCACATCTCATGCTAAAGGGAGCGTCTCAGGTTTGGAAGGGGAAGGATTTGGATATCACATCTCATGTTATCGGAAGGATCTCACGTTTGGTATTAGAAGTATTGAGATATCATATCTCATGCTATAGGAAGGGTCTCAGGATTGGAATGGGAAGGAGTTGGATATCACATCTCATGCTATAGGAAGTGTCTCAGGATTGTAATGGGAAGGACTTGGATATCACATCTCATGCTATAGGTAGGGTCTCAAGTTTGATATTAGAAGCATTGAGATATCACATCTCATGCTATAGGAAGGGTCTGAGGATTGGAATGGGAAGGAGTTGGATATCACATCTCATGCTATGGGAAGGGTCTCAGGTTTGGTATAAGCAGTGAGATATCACATCTCATGCTATAGGAAGTGTCTCAGGATTGGAATGGGAAGGAGTTGGATATCACATCTCATGTTATAGGAAGGATCTCAGGTTTGGTATAAGCATTGAGATATCACATCTCTGCTATCGGAAGGGTCTCAGGATTGGAATGGGAAGGAGTTGGATATTCCCATCTCATGTTATAGGAAGGTTCTCAGGTTTGGTATTAGAAGCATTGAGCTATCACATCTCATGCTATAGGAAGGGTCTCAGGATTGGAATGGGAAGGACTTGGATATCACATCTCATGCTATAGGGAGGTCTCAAGTTTGATATTAGAAGCTTTGAGATATCACATCTCATGATATCCGAAGGGTCTCAGGATTGGAATGGGAAGGAGTTGGATATCACATCTCATGATAAAGGAAGGGTCTAAGGTTTGGAAGGGGAAGGATTTGGATATCACATCTCATGTTATATTACGGGTCTCACGTTTGTATTAGAAGCATTGAGATATCAAGTCTCATAGTATAGGAAGGGTCTCAGAATTGGAATGGGAAGGAGTTGGATATCACATCTCAAGCTATAGGAAGGGTCTCAGGATTGGAATGGGAAGGACTTGGATATCACATCTCATGCTATAGGAAGGCTCTCAGGTTTGGAAGGGGAAAGAGTTGGATATCACATTTCATGTTAGAGGTAGGATCTCAGGTTTGGTATTAGAGGCATTGAGATATCACATCTCATGCTATCAGAAGGGTCTCAGGAATGGAATGGGAAGGAGTTGGATATCACATCTCATGCTAAAGGGAGGGTCTCAGGTTTGGAAGGGGAAGGATTTGGATATCACATCTCATGTTATAGGAAGGATCTCAGGTTTGGTATTAGAAGCATTGAGATATCACATCTCATGCTATCGGAAGGATCTCAGGTTTGGTATTAGAAGCATTGAGATATCACATCTCATGCTATCAGAAGAGTCTCAGGATTGGAATAGGAAGGAGTTGGATATCACATCTCATGCTAAAGGGAGGGTCTCAGGATTGGAAGGGGAAGGATTTGGATATCACATCTCATGTTATCGGAAGGATCTCACGTTTGGTATTAGAAGTATTGAGATATCATATCTCATGCTATAGGAAGGGTCTCAGGATTGGAATGGGAAGGAGTTGGATATCACATCTCATGCTATAGGGAGGGTCTCAGGATTGGAATGGGAAGGACTTAGATATCACATATCATGCTATAGGGAGGGTCTCAGTTTTGATATTAGAAGCATTGAGATATCACATCTCATGCTATAGGAAGTGTCTCAGGATTGGAATGGGAAGGTTCTGGATATCACATCTCATGCTAAAGGAAGGGTCTCAGGTTTGGAACGGGAAGGATTTGGATATCACATCTCATGTTATAGGAAGGGTCTCAGGTTTGGTATAAGCATTGAGATATCACATCTCTGCTATCGGAAGTGTCTCAGGATTGGAATGGGAAGGAGTTGGATATCCCATCTCATGTTATAGGACGGGTCTCAGGTTTGTTATTAGAATCATTGAGATATCATATTGCATGCTGTAGGAAGGGTCTAAGGGTTGGGATGGGAAGGACTTGGATATCACATCTCATGCTATAGATAGGCTCTTAGGTTTGGAAAGGGAAGGAGTTGGATATCACATTTCATGTTAGAGGAAGGATCTCAGGTTTGGTATTAGAAACATTGAGATATCACATCTCATGCTATAGGAAGGGTCTCAGGATTGGAATGGGAAGCAGTTGGATATCACATCTCATGCTATAGGAAGGGTCTCAGGTTTGGTATAAGCATTGAGATATCACATCTCATGCTATAGGACGGGTCTCAGGATTGGAATGGAAGGAGTTGGATATCACATCTCATGTTATAGGAAGGATCTCAGGTTTGGTATTAGAAGCATTGAGACATCACATCTCATGCTATAGGAAGGGTCTCAGGGTTGGAATGGGAAGGAGTTGGATATCACATCTCATCCAATAGGAAGGGTCTCAGGTTTGGAATGGGAAGGAATTGGATATCACATCTCATGTTATAGGAAGGATCTCAGGTTTGGTATTAGAAGCATTGAGATATCACATCTCATGCTATAGGAAGGGTCTCAGGATTGGAATGTGAAGGATTTGGATATCACATCTCATACTAAAGGAAGGGTCTCAGGTTTGGTAGAAGCATTGAGATATCACGTCTCTGCTATCGGAAGGGTCTCAGGATTGGATTGGGAAGGAGTTGGATATCACATCTCATGCCATAGGAAGGGTCTCAGGATTGGTATAAGCATTGAGATATCACATCTCTGCTATCGGAAGGGTCTCAGGATTGGATTGGGAAGGAGTTGGATATCCCTTCTCATGCTATAGGAAGTGTCTCAGGTTGGAAGGGGAAGGAGTTGGATATCACATCTCATGTTATAGGAAGAGTCTCAGGTTTGTTATACGCATTGAGATATCGCATCTCTGCTATCGGAGGTGTCTCAGGATTGGGATGGGAAGGAATTGGATATCACATCTCATGCTATAGGAAGGGTATCAGGTTTGGAACGGGAAGGAGTTGGATATCCCATCTCATGTTATAGGACAGGTCTCAGGTTTGATATTAGAAGCATTAGATATCACATCTCTGCTATTGGAAGGGTCTCAGGATTGGAATGGGAAGGACTTGGATATCAGAATTCATGTTATAGGAAGGGTCTCAGGTTTGGTATTAGAAGCATTGAGATATCACATCTCATGCTATAGGAAGGGTCTCAGGATTAAAATGGGAAGGACTTGGATATCACATCTCATGCTATAGGAAGGGTCTCAGGATTGGAATGGGAAGGATATGTATATGACATCTCATGCCATAGGAAGGGTCTCAGGTTTGGTATAAGCATTGAGATATCACATCTCTGCTTTTGGAATGGTCTCAGGATTGGAATCGGAAGGAGTTGGATATCCCATCTCATGTTATAGGAAGAGTCTCAGGTTTGGTATTAGAAGCATTGAGATATCACATCTCATGCTATCGGAAGTGTCTCAGGATTGGAATGGGAAGGAATTGGATATCACATCTCATGCTATAGGGAGGGTCTCAAGTTTGATATTAGAAGCATTGAGATATCACATCTCATGCTATAGGAAGGGTCTCAGGATTGGAATGGAAGGAGTTGGATATCACATCTCATGTTATAGGAAGGATCTCAGGTTTGGTATTAGAAGCATTGAGACATCACATCTCATGCTATAGGAAGGGTCTCAGGATTGTAATGGGAAGGAGTTGGATATCACATCTCATGCTATATGAAGGGTCTCAGGTTTGGTATAAGCATTCAGATATCACATCTCATGCTATAGGAAGGGTCTCAGGATTGGAATGGGAAGGAGTTGTATATGACATCTCATGCCGTAGGAAGGGTCTCAGGTTTGGTATAAGCATTGAGATATCACATCTCTGCTATCGGAAGGGTCTCAGGATTGGAATGGGAAGGAGTTGGATATCCCATCTCATGTTATAGGACGGGTCTCAGGTTTGTTATTAGAATCATTGAGATATCATATTGCATGCTATAGGAAGGGTCTAAGGATTGGAATTGGAAGGACTTGGATATCACATCTCATGCTATAGGTAGGCTCTCAGGTTTGGAAAGGGAAGGAGTTGGATATCACATTTCATGTTAGAGGAAGGATCTCAGGTTTGGTATTAGAGGCATTGAGATATCACATCTCATGCTATAGGAAGGGTCTCAGGATTGGAATGGGAAGGAGTTAGATATCACATCTCATGCTATAGGAAGGGTCTCAGGTTTGGTATAAGCATTGAGATATCACATCTCATGCTATAGGAAGGGTCTCAGGATTGGAATGGGAAGGATATGTATATGACATTTCATGCCATAGGAAGGGTCTCAGGTTTGGTATAAGCATTGAGATATCACATCTATGCTTTTGGAAGGGTCTCAGGATTGGAATGGGAAGGAGTTGGATATCCCATCTCATGTTATAGGAAGAGTCTCAGGTTTGGTATTAGAAGCATTGAGATATCACATCTCATGCTATAGGAAGTGTCTCAGGATTGGAATGGGAAGGACTTGGATATCACATCTCATGCTATAGGGAGGGTCTCAGGTTTGGTATAAGCATTGAGATATCACATCTCATGCTATAGGAAGGGTCTCAGGATTGGAATGGGAAGGAGTTGTATATGACATCTCATTCCGTAGGAAGGGTCTCAGGTTTGGTATAAGCATTGAGATATCACATCTCTGCTATCGTAAGGGTCTCAGGATTGGAATGGGAAGGAGTTGGATATCCCATCTCATGTTATAGGAAGAGTCTCAGGTTTGGTATTAGAAGCATTGAGATATCACATCTCATGCTATAGGAAGGGTCTCAGGATTGGAATGGGAAGCTGTTGGATATCACATCTCATGCTATAGGAAGGGTCTCAGGTTTGGTATAAGCATTGAGATATCACATCTCAAGCTATAGGAAGGGTCTCAGGATTGGAATGGGAAGGAGTTGGATATCACATCTCATGTTATAGGAAGGATCTCAGGTTTGGTATTAGAAGCATTGAGACATCACATCTCATGCTATAGGATGGGTCTCAGGATTGGAATGGGAAGGAGTTGTATATGACATCTCATGCCGTAGGAAGGGTCTCAGGTTTGGTATAAGCATTGAGATATCACATCTCTGCTATCGGAAGGGTCTCAGGATTGGAATGGGAAGGAGTTGGATATCCCATCTCATGTTATAGGAAGGGTCTCATGATTGGAATGGGAAGGACTTGGATATCACATCTCATGCTATAGGAAGGCTTTTAGGTTTGGAAGGGGAAAGAGTTGGATATCACATTTCATGTTAGAGGTAGGATCTCAGGTTTGGTATTAGAGGCATTGAGATATCACATCTCATGCTATCAGAAGGGTCTCAGGATTGGAATGGGAAGGAGTTGGATATCACATCTCATGCTAAAGGGAGGGTCTCAGGTTTGGAAGGGGAAGGATTTGGATATCACATCTCATGTTATAGGAAGGAACTCAAGTTTGGTATTAGAAGCATTGAGATATCACATCTCATGCTATCAGAAGGGTCGCAGGATAGGAATGGGAAGGAGTTGGATATCACATCTCATGCTAAAGGGAGGGTCTCAGGTTTTGAAGGGGAAGGATTTGGATATCACATCTCATGTTATCGGAAGGATCTCAGGTTTGGTATTAGAAGTATTGAGATATCACATCTCAAGCTATAGGAAAGGTCTCAGGATTGGAATGGGAACGAGTTGGATATCACATCTCATGCTAAAGGAAGGGTCTCAGGTTTGGTAGAAGCATTGAGATATCACATCTCATGCTATAGGAAGGGTCTCAGGATTGGAATGTGAAGGAGTTGTATATGACATCTCATGCCGTAGGAAGGGTCTCAGGTTTGGTATAAGCATTGAGATATCACATCTCTGCTATCGGAAGGGTCTCAGGATTGGAATGGGAAGGAGTTGGATATCCCATCTCATGTTATAGGAAGGGTCTCATGATTGGAATGGGAAGGACTTGGATATCACATCTCATGCTATAGGAAGGCTCTTAGGTTTGGAAGGGGAAAGAGTTGGATATCACATTTCATGTTAGAGGTAGGATCTCAGGTTTGGTATTAGAGGCATTGAGATATCACATCTCATGCTATCAGAAGCGTCTCAGGATTGGAATGGGAAGGAGTTGGATATCACATCTCATGCTAAAGGGAGGGTCTCAGGTTTGGAAGGGGAAGGATTTGGATATCACATCTCATGTTATAGGAAGGATCTCAAGTTTGGTATTAGAAGCATTGAGATATCACATCTCATGCTATCAGAAGGGTCTCAGGATAGGAATGGGAAGGAGTTGGATATCACATCTCATGCTAAAGGGAGGGTCTCAGGTTTGGAAGGGGAAGGATTTGGATATCACATCTCATGTTATCGGAAGGATCTCAGGTTTGGTATTAGAAGTATTGAGATATCACATCTCATGCTATAGGAAGGGTCTCAGGATTGGAATGGGAACGAGTTGGATATCACATCTCATGCTAAAGGAAGGGTCTCAGGTTTGGTAGAAGCATTGAGATATCACATCTCATGCTATAGGAAGGGTCTCAGGATTGGAATGGGAAGGAGTTGTATATGACATCTCATGCCGTAGGAAGGGTCTCAGGTTTGGTATAAGCATTGAGATATCACATCTCTGCTATCGGAAGGGTCTCAGGATTGGAATGGGAAGGAGTTGGAAATCCCATCTCATGTTATATTAAGGGTCTCATGATTGGAATGGGAAGGACTTGGATATCACATCTCATGCTATAGGAAGGCTCTTAGGTTTGGAAGGGGAAAGAGTTGGATATCACATTTCATGTTAGAGGTAGGATCTCAGGTTTGGTATTAGAGGCATTGAGATATCACATCTCATGCTATCAGAAGCGTCTCAGGATTGGAATGGGAAGGAGTTGGATATCACATCTCATGCTAAAGGGAGGGTCTCAGGTTTGGAAGGGGAAGGATTTGGATATCACATCTCATGTTATAGGAAGGATCTCAAGTTTGGTATTAGAAGCATTGAGATATCACATCTCATGCTATCAGAAGGGTCTCAGGATAGGAATGGGAAGGAGTTGGATATCACATCTCATGCTAAAGGGAGGGTCTCAGGTTTGGAAGGGGAAGGATTTGGATATCACATCTCATGTTATCGGAAGGATCTCAGGTTTGGTATTAGAAGTATTGAGATATCACATCTCATGCTATAGGAAGGGTCTCAGGATTGGAATGGGAACGAGTTGGATATCACATCTCATGCTAAAGGAAGGGTCTCAGGTTTGGTATAAGCATTGAGATATCACATCTCATGCTATAGGAAGGGTCTCAGGATTGGAATGGGAAGGACTTAGATATCACATATCATGCTATAGGGAGGGTCTCAGCTTTGATATTAGAAGCATTGAGATATCACATCTCATGCTATCGGAAGTGTCTCAGGATTGGAATGGGAAGGAGCTGGATATCACATCTCATGCTAAAGGAAGGGTCTCAGGTTTGGAACGGGAAGGAGTTGGATATCACATCTCATGTTATAGGAAGGGTCTCAGGTTGGTATAAGCATTCATATATCACATCTCTGCTATCGGAAGTGTCTCAGGATTGGAATGGGAAGGAGTTGGATATCACATCTCATGCTATAGATAGGCTCTCAGGTTTGGAAAGGGAAGGAGTTGGATATCACATTTCATGTTAGAGGAAGGATCTCAGGTTTGGTATTAAAGGCATTGAGATATCCCATCTCATGCTATAGGAAGGGTCTCAGGTTGGAATTGGAAGGAGTTGGATATCACATCTCATGTTATAGGAAGGGTCTCAGGATTGGAATGGGAAGGACTTGGATATCACATCTCATGCTATAGGAAGGCTCTCAGGTTTGGAAGGGGAAAGAGTTGGATATCACATTTCATGTTAGAGGTAGGATCTCAGGTTTGGTATTAGAGGCAATGAGATATCACATCTCATGCTATCAGAAGGGTCTCAGATTTAGAATGGGAAGGAGTTGGATATCACATCTCATGCTAAAGGGAGGGTCTCAGGTTTGGAAGGGGAAGGATTTGGATATCACATCTCATGTTATAGGAAGGATCTCAGGTTTGGTATTAGAAGCATTGAGATATCACATCTCATGCTATCGGAAGGATCTCAGGTTTGGTATTAGAAGCATTGAGATATCACATCTCATGCTATCAGAAGGTTCTCAGGATTGGAATGGGAAGGAGTTGGATATCCCATCTCATGCTAAAGGGAGGGTCTCAGGTTTGGAAGGGGAAGGATTTGGATATCACATCTCATGTTATCGGAAGGATCTCAGGTTTGGTATTAGAAGTATTGAGATATCACATCTCATGCTATAGGAAGGGTCTCAGGATTGGAATATGGGAAGTAGTTGGATATCACATCTCATGCTAAAGGAAGGGTCTCAGGTTTGGTAGAAGCATTGAGATATCACATCTCATGCTATAGGAAGGGTCTCAGGAGGATATCACATCTCATGCTATAGGAAGGGTCTCAGATTTGGTATAAGCATTGAGATATCACATCTCATGCTAAAGGAAGGGTCTCAGGATTGGAATGGGAAGGAGTTGTATATGACATCTCAGGCCATAGGAAGGTTCTCAGGTTTGGTATAAGCATTGAGATATCACATCTCTGCTATCGGAAGGGTCTCAGGATTGGAATGGGAAGGAGTTGGATATCCCATCTCATGTTATAGGAAGGGTCTCAGGTTTGGTATTAGAAGCATAGAGATATCACATCTCATGCTATAGGAAGGATCTCAGGATTTGAATGGCAAGGAGTTGGATATCACATCTCATGCCATAGGAAGGGTCTCAGGTTTGGTATAAGCATTGAGATATCACATCTCTGCTATCGGAAGGGTCTCAGGATTGGATTGGGAAGGAGTTAGATATCCCTTCTCATGCTATAGGAAGTGTCTCAGGTTGGAATGGGAAGGAGTTGGATATCACATCTCATGTTATAGGAAGGGTCTCAGGATTGGAATGGGAAGGACTTGGATGTCACATCTCATGCTATAGGGAGGGTCTCAAGTTTGATATTAGAAGCATTGAGATAACAAATCTCATGATATCGGAAGGGTCTCAGGATTGGAATGGGAAGGAGTTGGATATCACATCTCATGATAAAGGAAGGGTCTAAGGTTTGGAAGGGGAAGGATTTGGATATCACATCTCATGTTATAGGACGGGTCTCAGGTTTGGTATTAGATGCATTGAGATATCAAGTCTCATGGTATAAGAAGGGTCTCAGAATTGGAATGGGAAGGAGTTGGATATCACACCTCAAGCTATAGGAAGGGTCTCAGGATTGGAATGGGAAGGAGTTTGATATCACATCTCATGCCATAGTATGGGTCTC